>NC_134710.1:235183391-236478391 GCF_043290135.1 Rhipicephalus microplus
TCAACTCAGCGGTGATCTAGTAAAGGCCTTTCCGCACGTTGCATACATGATAATGGGGCAATCAGAGTTGGCCCCTAAGTGTAACACTTTCTTTATTTTCTTTTCTTTATTCCCATTCTCCCATTACGTGCTGCAGGTGGCTATTTCCCATGCCGGCATCATTTATCAGCTCAGCAAACTGTTTTGCAGGCGGCGTGCTTCAGCCTGAGAGCTTTCCATTCTTCGGCCGCCGGCATGTATCATTTCGGCTCCGGCATCGTTTAGGTCACCTCAAGGCCTTCAATTTTCTGTGCCTGGCAGCGCTGCATCGAGATATAAAAAAAAAACCTAAAAAAACCACGCACAATGTTTTTTGGAGACTCGACGGCGGTGCTTTCTCCCGCTTTTCGAGAGGTTACGGAAATAATTTGGGGAACGCCATTTCAACGAGCTGGCAAGAGTATATGCAGGGAACTTTCCCACCGGGTGGGGGGTACCCTTTTCCAGACAAATGAAGTCAATACTATGGGAGAAAAAAAATGGAGTAAACACGCAGACAAAGCAAGCAGTATGGCTCGTATACAACTCAAGACGGCTACAGCATGTCAAACCGCGCTGTGTTCAGAAATACTGCGCTATACGACGATGCGAATTTTGGACAATTTATTTACACATGTCAGACACCTATACAACTGAATCTCCGACACTTGCTCGATTAGACTACATAGATTTTGAGAAGAAAATCGATCACGTATCCTCATACATGATTCCACAAGAAAGAACATAAAATCATTCCCCGTTATTACATAGGTCTCTTAAGAAGTTCCCCTAGAATGGAAAAAAAAATTAATTCAAAATAAAATATTGCGGCACGTGCCGCAATTGCAATATCAATGTGAGCCACGTCATTGTATGGATATCCACAATTAATTTTGACTAGTTGGAGTTCTATACTGTGCACCTTATTTTAAGAATATGCCGGCGTCCCTGCAAAGTATAGGTGTTTATTACCCGCACAATGAATAGTTTCGCCGGCACGATATAACTGAATGAGGTTGATTTCAAGCTGGCGCGGTAGTTAGGTGGCTATGTATTGCTACTGAGCTCAAGGACACGGGTTCAGTCTCGGACTCTCTCTCTCTCTACTCCTTCTCTCACCAGCGCCTAACGTAGAGAGGAAGAAAGAGCAAAATAAAGAGGGAGGAAATACCATCCAGTTCCACTGTTTCTTCAGTCTTGCCACTGCTAGTGAGAAGTTGTATAAATTGCTTTTTCAACATTTTTTTTTCCTGTTTTGCTTGCTCTTGGAACCTTCCGGTCACAAATAGTAAACGTTCTGAGCTTCTTAATTTCTTGACTAAAAACGAACTGAAAATAGATCAACATTTTTTCACGCTTACTGATTACGATAAAAATCATACATCTCAGTCCTACATCGAAGTATATGTTGCGACCAATATTTACCCAAATAAAATAATAAAAACAAAACAAAAAAAGCCTAATATGTAAACCTGTTTACCGTAGCCAGAGAACGACGCGACCTATCAAGCGCAAAAGGTAACACTTTCGCAGAGAACCAGCGGTGTCTTGCTCTGCTCCACAGCTTCCCTTGCAACCTTACAAACAAGGAAGGGGACGTGCCAATAGAAAAAAAAACGCGAGATTTGTTTGTAAAATTTTTTAAGAATGTTGGAGGATAACAGGTTCCGGAAAATAGCTGAAACAAAGTTCGCAATCACCAATACAAAAGGTGTACACTTTTAAAACCAACCGAAGACGGCACTCCATGTACACAACTAACATACGCTGTTCTGTCCTTCACAAACGTGCCGCAGCTTAAAAGCCATTCTAATATGCCTTTTAAGAGAACCATATTCTGGCAACACTGGTGACAGCCACTGCGACTTTTCGCTCGGAAAGGAGTGGTGCTAGCGCTGATCGAGTTGTCAGATTTAGCAATTGCCACTTTTATTACACAGTCATCATTATGCTCGATAAAAATGCTGCTTGTTTCGTTATTTGCATTTCGATTGAACATCAGGCGCTGAGGAGCTAACAGAGTGCACTTGCGATCCAGTAAAAACAATGCTTATTATTTTTTTTTTTTCGAAGGGACGGGCATGGCCGCTTGTGCAAACAATTTTCGGCGCTCTGGATATTCAGAGGCATCGCAGCTCGGCCACCTTCACGAATAATTAACAAATATTCAATTTCTCGCCTTGCGTATATTCCACTTTTTAAATCCCTTCCCCACTCGGCGCCTTTCGTACGCGTCTTTGCATATCAAAAGAACTCGGTGAAAGCTAGAAAAGCCAATTTCCGACCTAGCCAAGCCTTTCCTTCGGCAAATAAGGCAACTGAAAGAAAGAAAAATGAGAGAACGAAAGCAAACACGCGAAGTTCGTCGGGTGCTTCATTCACACAGTGGAAAAGACTGAGAGCACCAACGAGATCCTCGCGTGCAAGCTGTTGTCTGCCTCGTGATGAAAGCTTCACCACAGCTACGCCCCCCTCCCCTCTTACAACTCGCCTTCTCTTGGCGCTCATTTGGCAATCCGCCTGATACGTCAGACGCCCAGGGAGGAAGAAAAGATTAAAAGGCAGCGATGCGCGAGCTACGCGAGCCTTATGCGCGTTGTTTCATTCGGGCTGCGATAAACCCACGGGTGTGATGGTGTGAAAAAAAGCCCCGAGTCTGAGAAAGAGACAGAGGAAATGAATGCCTGAATGAATCCGTCTATTTCCTTCCGAAGGATTGCTGAACGGTGCGCAGTTTCTAGCAAGAGTTACACAAACTGTCCTCGTGCGAACGGGAAGTTGTTCAAGCTCGAAACAAAGATATTAACAGGCAGATATAACACGCCCTTTATTGAATTGAAGAAGGAGAGCAGAAAGATAGATCTTGATTTTAATCTACAGAAAACGAAAGTAATGTACATTAATCTCAGAAGAGAACAGCCCTTCGAGACAGGTAGCAGTGCACTTGAAGTGGTAAAAAAGTACGTCTACCTATAGGACATGTAGTAACCGCGGATCCAAACCACGAAATCGAAGTAACTAGAAGAATAAGAATGGGGTTGAGCACATTCGTCGAGAATATTGAAATAATGACTAGTAGATTACCAATATCTCCCAAGAGGAAGGCATATAACAGCTGCATCTTGCCGGTACTTACATACGGAGCAGAAACCTGGAGGCTTACAAAGAGGGTTCAGCTTGAATTGAGGACGACGCAGCGAGCGATGGAAAGGAAAACGATAGGTGTAACCTCGAGAGACGAGAAGAGAGCAGAGTGGATTAGGGAACAAACGTGGGTTAAGGATATCATCGTTGAAATCAAGAACAGGAAATGGACATGGGCCGGGCATGTAGCGCGTAGACAGGACAACCGCTGGTCATTAAGGGTAATTAACTGAATTCCCAGAACACGCAAGCGGGTCAGGGGGAGACAAGTGGACAGATGAGGTTAGGAAGTTTGCGGTTATGAAGTGGCGGCGGCAAGCACAGGACTGAGTTAACTCGCGGAACATGGGAGAGGCCTTTGTCATGCAGTGGGCGTATAGTTAGGCTGATGATGAGGATGATGATGAAGATGATTTGAATTTTGCTCGCCCGGTGATTATATTATCTACAATGCTATCATCATCAGCTTAACTTTGTATACGCCCACTACACGGCACATGCTTCATCAACCCGGTCTCGTGCTTTCTGTTGCCACGTACGTTACAATTGCAAACTTATTAATCTCATCTGCCCGCCAAATTTTCTGTCTCCATTTTCTGTCTCGCCCTCACGCATTTGCCTTCTCTGGTAATCCAGTCAGTTACCCTTAATAATCAGCTGTTATCCTGCCAACGTGCTATGTGCCCGGCGCATGTCAATTTCTTCTCGATTTCAGCTATGATATCTTCAACCCCTGTTTGTTCTCTGACCCACTGCGATATCTTCCTGTCTCTTGAGGTTAAACCTATTATTTTCACTTCCATCGCTCTCTGCGTCATTATCAAGTTTAACGCTTTTTGTAAGCCTCCAGGTTTCTTGCAAGTAGCAACGATATCATTATAACAAGGGTGTGCCAGAATGCAACCACTTCGATGCGCCACGGTGGTCTAGTGGCTAAGGTACTCAGCTGCTGACCCGCAGGTCACGGGTTCGAATCTCGGCTGCGGCGGCTGCATCTTCCGATGGAGGCGGAAATTTTGTAGGCCCATGTGCTCAGATTTCGGAGCACGTTAAAGAACCCCAGGTGGTCCAAATTTCCGTAGCCCTCCCCTAAGGCGTCTCTCATAATCATATGGTGGCTTTGGGACGTTAAACCCCACATATCAAACCACTTCGATGCAACCTTTTCACAGGTTTCAGACACAAAAGTCCAAGAGGATCCAAAAATTTCCAAAACCCCGTTATACGTATTTAAAAGCTCACATGTTGCAGTTCCTAGCTTTCGTACATTTACAAAACTCTGCCGATAGCTTCACTGTACTGGAAACAAAAGTAACGGTGCAAATTTCTAGTCTCGCTAAAATTTTTTTTTAAATGAATGACGTTCAAGAGTTACGCGAATTTGCTTTTTGAAGTATTGCACACATAAACATTGTCACAACTTAAGTGAACTCCGTGCACAGTTTATTTTTTACCGAAAGAGCGAGAAAACATTACAACAAAAAACAAAAGTGTAAAGGCTTTCGCCGTTAAGTCCTCACGGGATAAACGAAGCAATCAAATGTATAAAGAGAAGAGAAAGCCGATAAAAGAACTGAAACAAATGGTAAGACCAATGTAAATAATGGGAGGAAATAAACCATAAAAAAGGCTGGCGCCACCCACTTGCGCTCACTGTGGCGTCAAATAGGGTCGCGCACATGAAGTTTTAGAGGCCGTAAAATCAAACAGACTGAAATCGAGACATGTCGTATAAGAACATACAGATTTATTGTCTGCATAAAACAGCGATGAAGCCCTTCATAAATTTTATATTAAACAATGGCAATGTGCTACACGAGTATAAATAACGTTTACCTCAGCTTTGAAATCAGTATTGCGTCTCTGCTCACTTCTCCTAAACAGCTTAGACATCCCTTCTGGCGTCATTAGAAACATCCATGCCAACAAAACAGCACTGTTAACGGGAGGTAATGCAAAACAAGGCACTGAGTCTCAGGGTAACTGCATTCCACAATGAATAACTGAGCAAGCCATGTGCATCGAAATATAAAGCAAGGGAAAGCCTCATTAGCACTCGAACATTTCGGATTTGCATCAGCATGCTCCATTGCAACACACTAGTGTGGTGTGGTGAAGCATACACACAGTGGTAAGGACCGTGGTACAGTAAGGAATACTACTGACGCCTTATAGTCAATATATGAAACTATTTTGCGATCTCCGTCGGATGGGATACGTTCGTGTTCGACTGTATCATTACTTCCGAAATGAAAAGTTAGTTGGCGTTCGTACTGAGTCCACACAGAAAGACGTCAAAAGCCTCCAACAATTTCATAATAAAAGCTTCAATGGTATTCAAGAAAAAACAACCATTTCAGGACTTTCAACTGCCTTGAGAACATTTTTCAACTTCAGTAGTTCTCAAGAACTTAAATAATCTGTACTATTCCTGTTTTCACGGCCCCAGATCTCGCACCTTCGGAAGCTGAATGTTGGGCGTCAACGCGAGAGCTACTTGAGGCTCTCAGATAGCAGCTATGGAAGATTAGCTATGAAATAATTAAGTAGGGTTGAATGAAGTCGGATGAAATAGGTGAATGAAGTGAGAGGAGAGGCGGGAGAAGTAGTGGGCATTGCAACAAGTGACGGAAGTCTGTCGTGGCACCTTACCAGTTTCCGATCTACAACGGCCCCCGGAAATCAGTCTCGATTGTAAGCAGCTTCACTCTTACAACATGCCAAAATAGCAATAATAACAGCAAACGAGACAATCAGCGGACACCTTTAATTACCAAGGTTAATTGAAGAGTTGCAGGTCCGCAAGGAACGATTCTGCAGAGACCAGAGCATGATGAAAAAAGGTTAAAGACATAACGGTCCAATATAATAAAAAATGAATCGTCCCACAATATTCATTACTGAGTAAGCAACGCACTGAATGGACGGGAAAAAGGTTTAACAGAATCAACAAGCTTAACTATACTAACGTCCAGGAACCGCTCGTTATTCAATAGCATCGCTCTTGCAACACTTTCAGACAGGAAAGAAAATTATCATTCAGGTAATAAGGTTAAGCAAGGAAAAACGAGTACAGTATGTATACCGCTCACCTCACGCAAAGATGAAAGAGAGGGGGAGAAGCAAGATGCACTATTGCACGGATACCGTTGAAAAGTGATCAATTAGCGGTAATTATCAGAGGTTCCAACTACACCTCTATAAGGGGAGCGCAGTGCATAAAACAGCCACCCTATTTACTGAAAAATGGTTCGCAAACGAACGAGGGTAACGCGCGAAATGTACAACACCGAAGTGTGAGGCCGCTATGGAGTCAAAAACTGGTCAGGCTATGGACACGTCATGCGTAACTCTTTTAATAATAACCGGGGTGTCCAGGAAAAGAAAACTGCAATATACCAGCGATGGAACCGTAAATCGACTAATCGGACAGGAAGAGATCGAATTCGGATTGAATGATTGATGTGGTATTTAACGAGCCCAAACCACCATAAGATTATGAGAGACGCCGTATAATAGTGGAGGGCTCCACAAATTTCGACCAACTGGGGTTCTTTACCGCGCACCCAAATCTGCGCACACGGGCCTACAGCATTTTCCCCTTCATCGAAAATGCAGGCGCCGCAGCTGGGATTGAATCCCGCGACCTGTGGGTCAGCAGCCGAGTACCTTAGCCACTAGACAACCGCGGCGGGGCAGCTTAAATTTGGAGAGAACACCTTTCTACCTTTACAGTGAAGTCATGTTTGTGGACCCTGCGCCGGGGTCACCCGGGCTGGCCAGGGGGATAAAGGAGGAGCTTTATGAGTGGTAAAAGGAAATTAGCCGTGGAGGGAAGCTGTGACTTTAAGGTAAGAGAATTGCGGTAGCGGTGGAACGCTAGCAGTGCAGCTGCGGAAGTCACGCATATAGCCGCAGCGCTAGCAACGCTGCTTGCGTTCCAGTGCAGCCATGGTAATTATACGCGTTTTTGGAAGAGTGGGCTGGTGAAATGGGCCACTGCCGCACTGTAACGCTACCGTCTATAGCGTTCCAGCAAGGCAGAGAATGAGCATATCGTCGCGCAGGATCACCATGACTGTCTTGAATGAAACAAACAAACAAACAAACAAAACGACAAAGGCATCCTCAGCTAAACCTTTGTCGAAACTTGGGAGCAAAGTGCAATTATTGACGATAAGACTAACTGCGCTGTCCGACGGTTTTCATGACGTGGGACTGGCTGAATCGTGAAGCAGGTGATATGACGCAGCTTTCAGTCACTAAAATGTAATCAGCATGCGCTATAGCTGGCTTCATGCACAAACTGAAAGATGCTAGTATTGTCTCTCTATTGGTGACAATGGATGCACCACACAGAAAGCACGAAAAAAGGCCGATGCATCATTTACTTTTCGGTCGCGAAATTGCTGACACGGTGCGGGATTGCACGAAGTGCCCCACTTTCACCCGCCGAGATCACCAGATCGCGTGATACTGATGAAAAGCGCATCCTTTATCACTGTCGGTCGAGATAAGGGGCTATGCTTTGTGACCAACTCGCGATAATTGATTGATATGTGGGGTTTAACGTGCCAAAACCACCATATGATTATGAGAGACGCCGTAGTGGAGGGCTCCGGAAATTTCGACCACCTGGGGTTCTTTAACGTGCACACAAATCTGAGCACACGGGCCTACAGCATTTCCGCCTCCATCAGAAATGCAGCCGCCGCGGCCGAGATTCGATCCCGCGACCTGCGGGTCAGCAGCCGAGTACCTTAGCCACTGGACCACCGCGGCGGGGCCCAACTCGCGAATAACAGCTTTGGAAATTTTGAAACCAGCGTCGATGCACCACTACACTGTTTACGTCTCACCAAGTGATCCAACGAAGAGGCGGCGGATCAACAAAATTCTTCAACAAATCAAGCACTCAATTGGTAGCGTAAGCTGGGTCAGTGCGCAAGCGAGAACAGCGAATCGACGGAGCACATAGATAACAGGTTTTGTCAGACTGCCCTCCTATATTTTTTTTCTTGCGGACGTTTTTCAAACGGCCATAGCATTCCAGGAGCGTGCGAATCAAAATGTAATGCGTTTTCAAGCGATTACCTGCATGATGGCAGTACTCGGCCAATGCTACCTAGAACAATATATTCAGGCCTGCTCACTGCCTCCGTGACGGTCACTCGCAGCGAGCGCGCGTACGAGAGGCTGTGAACCCATTGCCACCATCATCTCCCGTAAAAAGATAACGTTCGCAGCGAGTTTTACATGCTTAATGTATTTATTCTGCCTTTTGCGATAAAAAAGGCGCTGGTTTAACCCTTTCAGACGCTATGTACACACTAGTGTACACCACTCGTTTTCGTTATTCGCATCAAGTAGAGGCTGAGAAAGAGCAAGATGTATCGTACATTAGATGAATTAAACCTCCTGCATGATTAATTCGTCTTCATTTAACCTAACTTTTGCACTGTACTGATACACATGATCACTTTTCTGAAGGCACTACCACGTTCGACAAGTCGTGCGATGTGCCGCTTCCTGCAAGCAATGTGAAAAGCAGAATTTTTTTTTTGCTCACAATTGACATCACGAAAAATGAATTTGCGCTATATTCATAGCCTGAGATTAGATTCTATTTATGCCACAAGTAAGCATTATTGACTTCAGGATAAAAAAGGTATTTAATTGCGCAAAAATAGAACGAGTTTACTTTGACACACATATAGACTCAACAATTATGTCATTATTTTGGTTTCAATAGAATATTGAGTGCCTTGAAGTAACATTGTAGTGATCTGACACATTTACAGACATTTATTAATAACTGGCGTCTGAAAGGGTTAAGTAATGTATTACACTTGAAAGCGTTTAGAGATTTATCAGTGAGCCATTTATTCCAGGAAAAAGTCAAAGAATGTGCGCTATAGAACGTGTGGTCGATCCATGAGATCGAAATTTAATGGACCACCAAAGTGACGAAATGAATAAGGTAAAACGTATTTATTTACACACACACACACACACACACACACACACACACACACACACACACACACACACACACACACACACACACACACACACACACACACACACACACACACACACACACACACACACACACACACACACACACACACACACACACACACACACACACACACAACCCGCAGGGCGCGGGTTAAAATCCCGGCTGCGGCGGCTGCATTTCCGATGGAGGCGGAAATGTTGTAGGCCCGTGTGCTCAGATTTGGGTGCACGTTAAAGAACCCCAGGTGGTCTAAATTTCCGGAGCCCTCCACTACGGCGTCTCTCATAATCATATAGTGGTTTTGGGACGTTAAACCCCACATATCAATCAATCAATCAATCAACACACACACACACACACACACACACACACTAGAACATGCAGAGTAATTGTTCCTACTCGCTTGCAAAGATTCTGCAGTTTTATTTGTACTCTTTCGCACATCTGTCTTCATAGACACGTAGTTATCGAGGAGAGCCTTTGCTGCTGCCACAAGTATGTTATTCGGCACAATATCAGGGTGATGACCACTGCAAGAGAAAACAAACTTTCGTTTCACAAATATCTCTTGTGACAGACTCAAGGATCGGCGTTTCTCTTTTGCTCTGGCTCCTCTCGCAGTGGTGCTTAGTCATTCCTATAATTGGATAGGCTTCAGCGCGATTTAGACGAAGACCAAGGAGACACACAGAACACAGACGACCAATCTTCACTGTTCTGTGTGTCTTCTTGGTCTTCGTCTAAATCGCACTGAAGCCTATCCAATTATGTACCAACTCACTTAAGTCAAAGCGCTATTGCGTTCCAATAACTTGGCCAGGAAAAAGTGTTAGTACTGCATGCGTCTAGATTACACCGTGTAGTCCCCATAGGCACTCCTACTGCACTGCTGGTTCATGTATCGACATATTTGGTAGTATTTCTTAACTATTTTAGCTTGATGTATAAATCACACACTTGAATACCAATTAAGAAAGCGCTTCGCCGTAAGTGTCTACACGCATCTAAATTTCAAGGAAACATATTAGGCTGAGGTGCCGGCAAGAACGGCGCAAAATTATAATACCGCAATGAAGTGGTGGGAACACCGGCAAGAAAATACTATGCACAAAACTGATGCACTGAGCAATGCAACAGCATTGCTTCCATTTTTCTCAACCAAGTGAATAGACGTAATACAAGAAGTCCGCTGCACTAATCGCCAATAGCGAAACGTTTACCGACCCTGAAGGAAAAACGCCTGTTCTGAAAACGTACTGCCACGCGCGTTTATTACTTGAATGTCAGGGCTTACGCAATCAAGTCAGAAGCATGCACACAGACATGCTCCTGCAAAGTAGAAGCACAGATGACAATACATTGGTTCTAATAACTTCCCCTATGCATTCCTTGGCATTATTGTCTGTTAGATATCATTATTATTGTGTCGAAAACACGGAAAAAACGAGCCCTTAGGTACACACTTGTTTCCCTTATTCATTAACAAGGGTCTCGTACCGGCAGACTTGGTGCCGTTAGGTTGTATACGAGGAACTATTGGTCAGCTGCAAGCTCGTAATAAGTTCACGTGCTACGTGGCGCCATACAGGTTCATACAAAGAGTGTACCACACTCGCTGCCATGGCTACAGGTGGCGCTGACTGACACTACCACGTTTAAATTCACATATATAAATCTAATAAGGTGGCTGGGGGCATAGCCGCCATGATAGCTCAATGGTAGAGCATCGAACGCGTTATTCGGAGGTCGTAGGTTCGATTCCTGCTCACGGCAAGTTTTTTTCACCCACTTTTCTGTCTTCTTATATTCTTTACATTGGTTCTAATAACTTCCCCTATACGTTGCTTGGCATCATTGTCTGTTAGATCTCATTAAATAAATAAGTAAATTAATACATACACACATTATATATATATATATATATATATATATATATATATATATATCACCAGGTACTTTTTGAAACTTCGAAAGCCAGTGGTTTGGGTTTTCTTCTTTTAAGGTCGCATAGCCCGAAGCGAGACAACGGACACAGAAACGACAAAGGCGGGCACTTACTGCCAATAGAAGGTTTATAATTTCCTACAGATATTTACTGGAAAAGAGTAAATTTATACGGAAGGTCGAATCCTCAAGACGCCAGTCGCCGAGATCACGGTAGCTAATGCGAAGCTTCCCCGCAAATAAAGAAAAAACGGCATTTATTCAAAAAATAAATAAACAAAAATCACTTGCGTTCTGTTAACGTGTACTCCTTAGCGAACAACTAACAATAGGCGCATGAGTCTTCTTCATTGTTTGAAGACAGGTATTGCGTATCGATATACGACGGCGCGAACACAGCGAACCACCCATGGGAAATAGGTGAATCATACGTGTTTAGAAGCAGCGCAAGAACCATACGTAACTTTCCAGCAAAAGAAAAAAAAAGGGGATAGAAAGGCTGACAACAAAAATACACCTTCGTGAGTCACGCCACCGGTGTGTGGTGCAACGCACGGAGACCCCCGCGTTCTGCATGTTCCGAAACGAAAGTTGCCCGCATGGGTGTCAGACCGAAAGGGGAACGCGATGTGGACTCAATGCGTAACCGACACTTCCGCTCACAAAAAAAGCAATTGGATAAGCAATACAAGCGCTAGTATACCACACGCAGAGCACCCTTCGCAATGAGGGTGTGTGGTATATATACACGGTTAAAAAATAAATAAATAACCGCCAAGCTCCGCGCTGTGAGAACACCACAGAGGTGGCCGTAAAGCGATATCCAGCGGTGACCCAAGTTACGCCGCCGGCTGACAGCGCTGACACCAAACGCGCAGAACAAAGCGCGGTCGTTCTCGCACGCAAGCAAACAGCGCACGTCGTGCAAGATGAAACGTCCAGCAGGCACCGCAGGGCAGAGCCAAGGACAGAGCACCGTCTTTGGGAACGCGGCGCGCGAAGACACACCAGACGTCGACGAACGAGCGGCAAATGCGACGCGCGCGGGCTACTGTTTTCACGGACGCTGTCGGCACTTGCTCCACGGAAGAAGGACCGGATCCAGGCTGTGTCGTGCAGAGAACGGATGCGAGCGTCGCACTGTCAACACCAAGTGTCGACAAACAAACATAGCTTTTTTTTTTTGTAAGGCCAGCATGTAACAAACAGAAAAGACGCGAATTGGAAGAGAGAGAAAGAGAGAGACGCGAATCGGAAGGAGCTACAAAGAACGAGTATATGTGCGAAGACGACTTTCTTTTGGAATCCTGGGAGAAAGATGAACCCAGCTTCTTAAGAGCCTCTAAAACGCCTCCGAAAATGCAAAGAACGAGCGCTATATTCTGTCCTGGCGTTTCCCGTCTTCCCGGCGCAACTCATTGCTCCAGCACTCGGTTTACGCGACGCCATGATGGAAATAATGGTCCATATACGAGTCACGTCAGTTTTAAATTGTCTTCATATACCTGCTTCGTCACGAAGTCACACGCCTTGTCCACGTTATTTAGGAGAAAGTGCCAGGACGGATACAGCACACGCAGGAAACGTAGTGCAGTCGACAAAGAAATCACTCGCTCACATTTGAACGCGGACTGATCTAGGGGCCCTTTACAGGGCACCAATGAGGAACGCTTCATCAGTTTCGACTAATAACGTGTTCCTCGGCTCGATTTTGTATTTCAAGTTCACACAAAAAATCTCAGAACCGGTGCGACAGTGTATATAACATGGCAAAGCTGAAAGTACATTTTTTTTTCTCTATTTAGGCCACTTCGCCTTATGAACATTCTTCAAACATTTCGTTACTAAGTTAACAAGGGTGAAATCCAGCATGTAGTCCCAATTTCACCAGCAAAAAAAAAAAAAAAAACTAGCCACTTACACACACACACACACACAAAAAAAAATCACTGAAACATCTATGGTGGCGTCACCACGCGTCCATTTCGATGTTTTTTTTTTTTTTTTTGCGGCTTAGCACGGAATCATACGGCGGCATAAGCGCAACGTTTTTGTAATTGTAGAGGGACAAGTTACTGATGCGGCTTAAATGAACTGTCACTTTAATGTCTATTGAAGCTCCAGCAATGAGCAACAGATAAAACTGCACCAATGGCAAAATTTGCGGCGCCGCAATGCATATCGGTTATTTAAAGCAGAACCTAGCGAACGTTTTCGGCGCGATGCTGACGGGGTTTTCGACGGCCGATATCGCGCGCGGGCTAGAAGACCGCGTTGCTGCTGGCGTATATACGCGCGCCGTTCGGTGACGTAAGCACAAACGACGCGTCTGGGAGTGCGGACACGCGCGAACATCCGAGAAAGGGTAATTGGACAAGCCGCCTTTCCGCGGGTATATGTAGATCCGTCATATACATTACGTATGGCGGGAGAGCTCTGGCCGACTGGCTCGCCCTACGCCATTTCCTGCCGCCGACAAGAGCTCTCGCTGAGTGGTGCCCCGTCCTCGGACTCCTGCGACCGTGCCCATCTTTCCTACCTCCTCTTCCGTCGTTTTCTGTCGTTCGCAGTTCCTGCGCCTCGCTCTCTCCTTCCTCTCCCTGTCTGTTTACCTTTTAATCCTATCCTTTCAATCCCTCCTCACCCCCATCCCTCGTGAGCTACTGCTGAGGTGTCGCACTCTGATGTAGGCAGTTACGGGGCTCACTTGTCTTTTCTCTTTAATACCGTAATGACATAAGCCACCGGCACCAACAGCGACGGCACCAACAGCGACGATCCTTTGCACCATCACTATTGCAATATAGTGCTTTGATGAACGCAGTTGGTGCGCGCCCATGCTGCGGTGCTACCGCCTTCCCCTCCCCTCCCCCGTCATGCGAACGAAGGCCATTCAAGAATTCGCCGATATGTCAATGTAGACTCTCTCAAGCACAATACGAGAGGGAAACGAGGGCGCTCGACCCAATGAAAAAAACACTGACAGATTTTCACACTATCCTAACTAGCTGAGACAAAATCGCAGTCTATACGTGGTAATTTTATGGTGAATCAAGCGCAGGTGTAGTAATGCACCACGCTGAGCAGCCACCGGCCCGTGTTCCTCCTCAGCTCGCAGAATGACTTGGATCTCATGTGCACGTTCCGAGCCGGCGACGCGGCCTCCCACAGTCCAAAATAATGAACGCGAGAAATCGTAGCGGGCTCACTTCAAAAGACAAGGCATGCAAACACGGACACTAAGACAGACACCACAAACGCCGACTAACAACTGCAGGTCAGTGTCTTCGCCCTGTCCGTGTTTGCACGCTCAGTCGTTTCACATAGCTAAGTACGAAATATATGGCTAAGCCCTGCACAGCTTGCAGAGGATCTCGCCGGGCAAGCCCAGAATGTATGCGGCTAGTTTCATACAGCCAACTTGTGGACATTAATTGCACGTGCAGCAGCACTCCTGCGCGAATGTACGGGTATTGGAGAAGTGCTTATAATGTGCGCACGGAGTTGCCTCCAGGCATCGTGCCTTTCTGACTGCAGTGACTGGTAGCAAGGAGGCTCTTGGGCTTCGCTGACCGTTCGATATGAAATCTCTTAACGTCAGTCCATGCTGTATACGTGGCCGGCTCGAGCTATTCAAGGATACCTTTCATACGATTATCAGCAGGCACGCTACTGTTATCAGCTATATGCACCAGACAGATGTACTAGCAAGTGACACGTAATCAGATTGGAGTCAGCTCACATCATAGGTCTGCAAACTAGACCATGAGTCGACTCACTCAGGCTCACCCGGACCCCGATGGAGCCGCGAGCCGAGGTGAGTAATATTTTGGTGAATGTGAGTCCGAGTGACTCCAGTTGAGGAACATTCGGGTGAGCCTGAGGCAGAGTGAGCCCTAGGCGCACAATATATTGCTTGAGTGAGAGGCAGCTAGCTCCACATTTGTTGCCGACCTATGGGAATATCAGACGTCACACATCTGACACCGACCTGCAGGGCCGCTACAGCGCTTATGTCACAGAACGAGCGCTAAAAATAGGCGCGCCGCAAATTCTTGCGGTAACGCGCGGAAAAAACGCCGCGAAGTCAAAAAAAAGGGAAAAAAAAGAAAACAAACATCCAAGGCTCCCCGGGCGCGCGCTCTCCCCGCGGAAGCGTGGCGTCGCAGACGAACCTCCTCACCCCGCATCGGCGGCCCAGCAAGCCCGCGATTTTTCTAGAACGAACGGGCGTGGTCAAACCGAGTTGAATCATCCTCCGGAGAGGGCAGTCGAACCGTCTCGCACCTCTCCCCAGCTTTCGCTGCGTATCGCGCGGACGAAATGACGAGAAATTTCTGGAAGGTGGCGCGGAAGGTATTTAATCGAGCGGCCGAGACGAGAAAGCAGGAGGAGACGGAAGTGAGCGCCAGAGCGCGTAGGGATTCCGCCGTGTAGTCGGCGAAGTTTTTGGTCCATAGGGACGAGGCCGGAGGTGAAGAGGATTTCCACCTGAGGGGTGACGACTCGAGCTACCGGCAAGAGTGTGTGTTTACCGCTATCGAGCGAAGACGCGGGGCAACAGCTGCGTGTGTGAAGCCGACGTGTTCCGGCGAAGAAGTTGAAGTTGGAAGAGTGGCCAATTGAAGACGGGAGGTTTCCTGGAAGAGAAACTTCGAGAGCTGCGGAACGACAACAACGCTGGACTTTGAGTGAGTGATTCTCGGAAGAGTATCATCTAGACTTTGGTTCCAAGAACTTTGGACTGAATAGGTTTTCTATCCCTTTAGTCTTTGAGTGTCTTGGTTGTTCAATGCATGCGACTGCATTGTAGTGTGTATTGTTGTCTGTGTCCGTTGTTCGAGTGGGGCTAATTGTACTGTGTAGTGTGTTGATTGATTGGTGACGTATTGTATGTAACTATTGTGGAGTGTGCATTCTCGTGTATTGTTTTCGATCTGCCAATTTTGAGAATATAATTTGTTTGTTTATCAACTCTCGGCTCTGACTTGTTCTTTGGGCCACAGCCGGCGTCCGCTGGCACGCCAAAAAGGACCACTTCTAAATTGTCCACGCTTTCGTGGTGCGGTTCGGGGGGCCGATACTTCGGCCCTTGGAATTAGCCCGGCGATCGCCTCCCTAATTAACGGGACCGGTGTGACAATTAATCTGGCGTCCGCGACAGGACCTTTTGGTGCACAGTGTGTCCAAAGTAGTGAGAAAGAGCCTCGAGTTGTTGATAGTGCTATCGGAACGATTTTGTGTGTTGCTCAGTGTTCTCGTTAACGAGTGCAGGAGAGTGTTCCGATAAACTGATTTAGGCAGATACTTTTTGCACGTGGCAAGGTTTTATTTGCGAGACACCATGGATCTCGAAAAGTTAGTTGCGCTTGGTGAGAAGATGGGTCTTTCCGGCGCTGAACTACGGAAATGGGTAAGCCAGAAGGAGAAAGAGGCAGCTGAGAGAGCCAAGGAAGAAAAAGCAGCTGAGTTGGAACGAGAGAGGTTGGCGGTCGAAAGAGCCAAAGCGGAAAAAGAAGCCGAAATGGAGAGAGAGAAGTTGGCAGCCGAAAGGGCGAGAGAAGAAAGAGAAGCGAGGGAGCGCCAGCTGAAAGAAGAAAGAGAGGAAAGGGAACGGCAGCGACAACACGAGATAGAACTCGAGCGGCTCCGTTTGCAACAGCGAAGTGAAACTCCCGTCCAAGCTAGAGTTGAAAGCAGCGAACGTCCAAGCTAGAGTTGAAAGCAGCGAACGGGAGATCACGGCTTCCGCTTGAACCCAAGCAAGTTGCTCGTAGCGTTTGATGAAAGGAAGGACGACCTAGACGCGTACCTCCACAGATTTGAGACGATTGCGAGGAGCCAGAATTGGCCGGAACAGCAATGGGCAACTGCTTTGGGTACTTGCTTGAGTGGTGAAGCGCTCAGTGTGTACGGTAGGCTGACGCCGACCGATGCAGCCAACTATGCAAAGGTGAAAGCTGCTTTGCTGAAGCGATTTAGATTTACCGTGGAAGGATTCCGGGACAGATTTAGGACAGGAAAGCCAGCTGATGGGGAGACGGCTACGCAGTATGCCGCTCGACTTTGCCATTATTTCGACAGATGGATTGAACTTTCAGGGACAGCGCAGGAGTACGATGAGCTTAGAGAGATGCTAATTAGAGAACAATTTCTTACTAGTTGCCACCCAAGCCTGTCACTGTACTTAAAAGAGAGGAAGGCTGACTCACTTGAAGACATGCTTGAATTGGCTGATCAATTCTTGGAAGCGCAAGGTGGCACTAATTTGGCCAAGGTAAAGAAGGAGTGTCCCGACGATTCGAAGAAATTGGCTCCCGAAGAAAAGAAGCGTGCACCAGAGAGCATTCCGCGATGTTTTCTGTGCAACCGAGTGGGTCATCGCGCGAAAAACTGTCGAACGATCTTTACGAGCCCTACGGTTGTAAAATGTTTTAAGTGTGGTCAGACTGGGCACAAAGCAGACGCTTGTCGAAACGGAGCGAGTCAAACTCACCAGGTATCCTGTGTGCAAGCAGCACCGAAATCTGATAATAATGCCGTCACTGATGGATTCGTAGAGTTGAAGAATGGGGAGAAAATTCCTATTGTGGGTGCTGTAATGTCAAAACAGCCAACCGGTGTTACGAAAGGAATGCCAACGCTGCCTGGAAAAGTTGCGGGCAAAAAGATTACGGTGTTAAGAGATACCGGCAGTTCCACTGTTATCGTGCGGAGAAATTTGGTACGGGAAAGTGAGTTGACAGGCAGAACGAAACCGGTTTGCCTAATTGACCGTACGGTTCGGATGCTTCCCGAAGCAGAAATTGAGGTTGAAACCCCGTACTTCAGCGGGAAGGTTACTGCTTTATGCATGACGACCCCCCTGTATGACCTTGTCATCGGAAACATCGACGGGGCGCGAGGGCCAAGTGATCCAGAACGTTTGGGAGAAGACCCGAATATAGAGCCCTCGCCAACACAGCGGCCGCGAGATACAGTGGAGGAGCATCCCGTGACGGATCTCACTGGAGCCCAAGGTGAAGCTGCGGCGCAAGAGACAGCGAAGGAGAAGACGATCGTGTCGAATAAGTTCACGGGTCAAGCAACCGGACTTAAATCGGCACGACCTCAACCGACCGACAGTGTAAAGGAGACGGAGTTGGCCAGCCGGACAAAATGTAGAGGCATGATCAAGCGGGTAAATAAACAGACAGGACCCGTCGAATGTAATGGCGCGTTAACGGTGTCGGAAGAGACAGCGATGGCTGAGACGACGCCTCAGATATCGTCGTTGGAAAGGGCTCGCCGAAAAAGAACGGGGAAGCACAAGAAGAGATCGAGCGAGCACCGCAAAAAGGGGCGCAAGCGCTGCTCGAAGTACGCAGGATAAGTGCTGAGGTCAAAGCAGAATGTGTTTGGCAGTGTTGAGTGCCATATGTTGTGTTAATGTTGTGGTATCATGTGTCACAAGTATCGAAGTGTTTGTGCTGTGATGTGATGTATAGTATTGGACCATTGTTGTAATGAGAGAACTTTGCACATTTGTATTATTCGGAATGTGTGGTGGAGTGTTGTACTCATGTGCTTGTGGTTATATTTCATGTGGTGTAATTTAATTACAATGTACAATTGTATTAAGTGATCTATTGTGAATGTGACGTGTCATGAGCGACGGACTATGTTACAGTCTGTGAGAGTGTGTGGTGACTGTTCGCGCTCGTTTGTGTGGTTTTGAATATTATGAGATAATATTCTTAAAGTGGGGGGCAGTGTCACAGAACGAGCGCTAAAAATAGGCGCGCCGCAAATTCTTGCGGTAACGCGCGGAAAAAACGCCGCGAAGTCAAAAAAAAGGAAAAAAAAGAAAACAAACATCCAAGGCTCCCCGGGCGCGCGCTCTCCCCGCGGAAGCGTGGCGTCGCAGACGAACCTCCTCACCCCGCATCGGCGGCCCAGCAAGCCCGCGATTTTTCTAGAACGAACGGGGCGTGGTCAAACCGAGTTGAATCATCCTCCGGAGAGGGCAGTCGAACCGTCTCGCACCTCTCCCCAGCTTTCGCTGCGTATCGCGCGGACGAAATGACGAGAAATTTCTGGAAGGTGGCGCGGAAGGTATTTAATCGAGCGGCCGAGACGAGAAAGCAGGAGGAGACGGAAGTGAGCGCCAGAGCGCGTAGGGATTCCGCCGTGTAGTCGGCGAAGTTTTTGGTCCGTAGGGACGAGGCCGGAGGTGAAGAGGATTTCCACCTGAGGGGTGACGACTCGAGCTACCGGCAAGAGTGTGTGTTTACCGCTATCGAGCGAAGACGCGGGGCAACAGCTGCGTGTGTGAAGCCGACGTGTTCCGGCGAAGAAGTTGAAGTTGGAAGAGTGGCCAATTGAAGACGGGAGGTTTCCTGGAAGAGAAACTTCGAGAGCTGCGGAACGACAACAACGCTGGACTTTGAGTGAGTGATTCTCGGAAGAGTATCATCTAGACTTTGGTTCCAAGAACTTTGGACTGAATAGGTTTTCTATCCCTTTCGTCTTTGAGTGTCTTGGTTGTTCAATGCATGCGACTGCATTGTAGTGTGTATTGTTGTCTGTGTCCGTTGTTCGAGTGGGGCTAATTGTACTGTGTAGTGTGTTGATTGATTGGTGACGTATTGTATGTAACTATTGTGGAGTGTGCATTCTCGTGTATTGTTTTCGATCTGCCAATTTTGAGAATATAATTTGTTTGTTTATCAACTCTCGGCTCTGACTTGTTCTTTGGGCCACAGCCGGCGTCCGCTGGCACGCCAAAAAGGACCACTTCTAAATTGTCCACGCTTTCGTGGTGCGGTTCGGGGGGCCGATACTTCGGCCCTTGGAATTAGCCTGGCGATCGCCTCCCTAATTAACGGGACCGTTGTGACAGCTTATCAACCACGGTTGAGGGAATTACCCCAAACATGCATGGATGTCATTTAATGACCGCGCGGGGCGAAGAATAGCCAAGCATCACTTGTACCCGTTTGACCTGTCTTCCCACTTCCTCATATGAAACTTTGTAGGGCACAGGCACGATACCTTCGCAAGCTTCAAACCATTTCGTATCCCAGTCTTAATTCCCAAAGCTAGTCCATGAAGGCATTCATCCAACATGGCCAGATTGTGGCACCACATCTACGTTATACCAGATGCTCTGGCAGTGTCCCACATTGCAGAGTTCTCAGCGCGTGACCGAAAACGAATGGAGCTCTGCGCTCAGGAGCTCAGAACTTTTATATCAACTCAGGGCTGTCCAGAGGGACCACGACGCGTCGATAAGGCTCGGCCTACCCGTTCCGACGTGGGAGCGGCCCGCTCTACCTCATAGAGGTAGTGTTCATCAGGACCTCAATAAAATTCTGTGTCTGTCTGTCTATGGGAATATCTACACAACTTCAGCATTAATATCAGCCTTATGGCAATTCACGTTTACACTCAAGTCTAATCACAAATATACATTGTAAAAAAAGAGCGAGTAAAAAGAATGTCTTTTTGTCCACCAACAATAACCGTCATCTATATTGCGTTCCATCCTTGCGCTATCGCCTCGCGCCCGGTACAATCCGGTCACGATCGACATGCCCATTATCAGGGTTACATTTCATTCTCGATAGGAAAGTGGCCAGCGCTGAGTTTTCAAGAAGGGAAGCGCACGCAAGCCTGATGACGATTATTGTTGTGGGACAAAAAGACACCCTTTTTACTCGATATTTCTTTTAGAGTGTATACTTCAACGCTCCAGAGTTCATACACCAGTTCAATATTCACTTATCAGAGGCGGGAGCTACATAAAGGGGGGGGGGGGGGGCTAGCTTACTTCTTCACCCCCTAACTCTTTCACGGGAGCTTCCTAAAAGTGTCTCGCGTTACCCGCGTCTCATAAACTCTTTCGTTACCACGCCTATTCAAATCGATCACCGTTGCTCGACGCTTTGGATCGTCGATTTTGGCACGTTAATTGGATTCTCGTGCACCCAGCACTTTCCAGTAGTTAGTCCAGCCATTCAACTTTCAGGATCAATTATAACTTGCTCGTTTAGGAAAAGTAGTGGTTTTTGACAGAGTTTTGCGCCAACCAATGTGCATGTGTTGTTGAGAAAATCCACTATAGGCTGCCGAACTTGACGGAAACGCGTGCCCAACGTGGTTATGCTTCAGTAACATCAAATTTCTGTAATAAAAAAACTATGCAAGTCAAATGTCAAATTAAGGTGTCAACTGCATAATCTGATAGTGTTTGGCAGTACTAATTGTCAAATATATACCAGCTATTCAATGAAGAGCTGCTGCTAGGAGTGAGTGAAAATTTATTCTACAAAATATATATCCGAAAGTCCACCGCATGTATAAAGTGTGGAGGTGGCCTTCTCGGTCAGTTTCCAGCAGCTTCGGTTTCGCTTGCACAGTTATATCAGACACAAGGCTACTACTAGTCGGGCCACTATTGTCACTAGTAGCTCCTACGTCGTCGTCGTCACTTGCGTATAGGTTCGCACATGCGCTGGAAAAAAACACGGGCCACTCGAAACTGTCTTACAACTTGAGACATCGTCAGCCTGAGACACCCGCCGCCATTCATTGGTTTGTTCAGTTTACGGCCTCCAGTCATCTCCTTCGCCGCAAGTGCGCAGTTGTTGACATTTGTGCACAATATTATCGCTACTCTGATTACGTGCGAAGTGCCCACGTCGCTGGGGCGCGGTGTGGTGGCACCGGCTGCAGAGCTTCTTTCCCCGACAAGAAGGCCACCGGAGCACATCTTGGCCCTGACTACGGAGCAGCGCGAAACGTTTTAGAACTGCGCGCGATATTGTTCTTTTTTTAATACGATGCCCAAAAATTCAAGGAAGGATGCATTCATGCATATATTGGTACGCCGACCTATATGAGGTGGCTCATGGAAATAGGTGACGCTAAACGAAACAGTGAAGTTCCTTGGACAGCTTATTTATACGCAGATTATTCACATCACGGGCATCCATCTATACTGGTACACCTACGGACTCTTATCGCAAAAAACAATTTAATGAGAAAAGTATACGAGTTCACTTGTCTCACGAAACGCCAAACAATGCTTCACAGCATGACACCAGCAATGAAGCAGCATTTCGCTTGTCATTTTCTTCGTTTATGCGAATAGAAACATTTTGTACTAAATTTGTTATTTTTGTAGTGTTCCTAGGTCATTTATCTTCAAATATATTTTGTATTTTCTTACTTTTGAATATTTTTGCATACAGAGTACTTTTTATCGCACTTTTTACCAGCTAGCAACCTGAAATTTCACACTTTTCACATTTTTATTCATTCCAATATATTTTTGTTGCTCGACAACAAACGTTTTTTGGAAAGAGCATTCCATTCCGAAAATTTTGGTATGCTGCAATGCTGTTGCAGTACTTTTCAGACTGACAAAAGCCATCTTCCCGAGACATACAAAAGGTAACTGTTTTCGCGCAGTAACAGACTAGTTAAAAATGTCCTCACTAGACTGCAACCACGCACTTAATTACGTAATTGAAGATACGACACCAAAAGGCGCCACATAGAGCACCAATTAAGCGAAACATTGCGGTCAAAGAGCATTGGCACCATGCTACAGAAAGCCAAGAACAAATTAACACACGCTCATGAGTCGACTCGCGCAGACTCAGGTCGAGCCGTTATTCTGAGCGAATCTGGCTAGGTGACATTTTAGCGAGTTTGAGGTCGACCGAGTCCGGTCGAGAAAACTTTTTCGCGAGTAGTAGTTCGAGTGAGTTCAGAAGGCTCAGGCAGAGAACCGGCAAGCACGAACCACGCGGCCGTCTAGGGTGCCTTGATGCCCGCGCGCTCCGCTGAGGGTGAGGACAGCCGCGTCGTCTGCTACGACGGCCGCCATTACGGCTCCTGCCGTAGTGGGGCAG
Source organism: Rhipicephalus microplus (assembly GCF_043290135.1). Lineage (NCBI taxonomy): Eukaryota > Metazoa > Arthropoda > Arachnida > Ixodida > Ixodidae > Rhipicephalus > Rhipicephalus microplus. The sequence goes on from NC_134710.1 coordinate 235,206,420, forward strand.
CATGCGAAGCGCATTACCGCTTGCGGTGCTCGCGTATGGTAGGAAAGAAGTACTCGTTGGCGAGCTTTTTTTTTTGGTGCAACTTGGACACCTCTTAGTGCTGTTGTTGCCTAATTGTTAAATGGAACAACGCACGTCATACAAACTGGTGGCCTGTGCTTGTACAATGCGCCAGGGGCTGACATAGACTGAATGAAATGAGCCACGAACTCCCACACCAGAAAGATTCGCGTTAAACCGTTGTCGTCGTTAAGACGGAGGGGCGCATGAACTTTTATTACTACGCTTGCTGAAAGGAATGCAATATTTGGGTCTTTGTGAATCAGCCGAATAGCAAAGGCAGGAATCGCTGTACTTTATATACTTGCGTGTGTGTGTATATAACACACACACACACACGCACACGCACACACACACACATTATCTGACATTCGGTACCACCTTCCCCTGCCTCACCATTTCATGCACTGTGCAGGCAGCATACCCGAGAGTAACATGCTTTACCAGTGTACCTTTATGAAACGACACCCACGATTTCAGTGAACAGGCCATTTATTTGTGCGCCTTAATGCTGCGTTGTCCCACTAGTGAAAATCAAAGTCAGATACAAGACAAACCAAATGCAGTACGAAATGAAATGTTTAAAAATAAAAAATGCAAGAGTCAAAAGCGTGCCCACGTGAGCCGAAACCTTTTAAGCATACAGCTTATCTTGGCGTGTCCATTTCTCATGAGAGGTTGACGCCGGCACATGTTTTGCTTGCATGTCCATTGCAACTCCCGACTGGAACCTGCCGAAGGTGAATGCGCAGCCTTATTCTTGCGTACCTCTCTGTGAGCAGTCGGTATATACTGTCCTCGTGCTCCGCGCATACACACAAGCTGCGGCGGTGCACCTTGTTTAGGTATGCGGTGAGTGAACGAAGCGGCGACTTCATCGTGACTACTTTGTCCGTGCACCAAGAGTTTATGGCAGCAAAATGCTCCTCATAGTCTATCAAGCCTTTCATAACTCCCTTGCTGGGGTAGATGAGGTTGCCTCCATCTGAAACGTACTCTTTCAGTGCTGTCAGCGAAGCATACTCGTCGTTGGCAGTTCCAAGGAGGGCATCTTTGCATTTTTCGCACTTCACAGATGTCAAAATTCCCTTCAAAATAAATCCTCCTAGGTAAAAGAGAATACTGCATTCTGCGGACGACAATCCTTCGATGAACAAAATCTCTGAATCATCCATTTCTTGAGCTTTCTTCTCGACGCAGGCTTCCTTCCCCTGGGATAGCAGGTCCACCAGGTACTCCCTGTCATCAAGCTCGTAGCTGGTCGTCCTCGGTGTATGCAAAAATTGGCTTACGCTCACCAGTCTCAGAGCGCACTTGAGATCGTAGGCATTGGGAACCGGCTTCATAAGCCGCACCACAGAAAAGAGGTTCTCTAAGCAGTCCTGCAGGAGCCTGCTCGTAAGAAAAAACTCATAGCCTTCGTCTCCTAAAAGAACGTCTTGGAGGCGAAGTACAACTGTAGTTGATATGAGTACACCTGCTTGCGACGGTTTCCAATGGGATGTGGCACCCATTTTCATAGTTCTGATGGTTTCTATTGCTGTGTGTAATGTATCTAGGGCTTCGGAGTACTTAGCCCTACTTCTCCGACTCAGGGCCAGTGTTGGATGCCGCGAAGACATCAGTGCATACCATTTTGAAATCAGCTCCATGAACCAAGCTGTTGTTTCTGCTTCCTGTTTAAGAACTCCTTCCTTTATAAGGAATCTGATAGCTGGGGGAGCTTCCCGAAAAAGTTGTACAGCGACACCAACCTTCATTTTGGTGAAGTGGCCTGCGCTGGTGTGCATTTCGGATAAGTTTGGGGCTACCTTCAGTTCTCTTTTAGAATCTTCTTCGAGCACAGCCTGAACATATTCCAAGTTGACTTGTGAAGAAGGCAGGCCATGTTTGGCAACTGTGGCCTCACTCAACGTGAAAACTTCTGAGCTCAAGAGCTGGCCTCTGAGGTTCTTCAAGACGTGAGCCGGATCAGCAATGAAAAAAAGTTCCTTCCCGTCCATGCACGGATGAGGTATGGAGCACACCGTGGAAGAATCTCTGTGACTGGAAAAGGCGAATTCCCTCCACATTGCGCGGTTTGCCGAGCCCATGTCACATGTGATTGCGTGAACTCTCAGATATATTTGACTGCACAGCTGTACAAGTTCCAACACATAGTTTTTCAGCAAGCCGCCATCGATGTTTCTTCCGGTAAATTCATATGCAATCACCTGCTTCCATCGCTGGTTAAGTCCACCCAACATAAATACCAGAGCATGAACCGCAGGCTCTTCAGGCTTCGGAGGAAGAGTTATTCCTCCGAGAAGTGCGTCTTCAGCCCGATCTAGCTCAAACCCCGGCACTATCTCCATTTCATCCAAAAAAAGGACGCAGTCCTTTTCTACATCCTCCATGGTCTCGGCTTTGGATTTCATAACGTCTATCACTTCGTGAAGAACGCCTGGGAGAAACTTCAAATTTTGAATCCTCCGTGCGAGCGTTCTTTTGGATGGGAGAGGATATCCCATTTTTCTCAAAGTTTCATATCCGGTTGTTCCACAAGCAAACTTAATTTGAAGGCCTTGCTTGACAGTGTGCGGAGACCAAGAGTTCCCCAAGCTGCTGCTCCTTGAGAGAGCGCGTACTTGATCGTCGTTGAGAAATTTCATATTTTGCGAAATATTTCTTGCCTCAGTCTCAAGTTTTTGCACTTTTTTCTTGAGACCACTAATGGTGTTCTTGGCTGTGTCATGATGTTGCTGAAGTTCAGAGTACTTTCTTGTAAGGTCAGCAAGCTTCTTCTTCAGTTCTGCTGATTCTGCAGTAGAATTTGATGTCTCACCAGCCGCTGCATTAACTTCTCTTGAATCTGCATCACTAGTGTTCGCTGACAGTTCAACAACGGCGTCGTCAACTTCCATGGTGTCGTGCCCATAACACGATGTTCCTTGCCGTGTAGATTCAGGAACGGCGTGGTTTTGTGGGGTCTCTAGGGTAGTTTTAACTGCAGCTGGATATTGACGCAGACCAGGAGGAGATTTGTTGGTCTCGTTGCTGGAGGGTGCAGGCACAGTTCTTTCTTTTGGTGGCTTTCGTTCCTTAGGCAGTGCTGCAAGCAGAAATGTATGTATTCATGAACATATTCAAGCAATGCCAGTTCATGTCTAGCTTGTTAATTTTACAAATGTAACACATGCAGCAGATACCGGCTTAGTTATTGACGTGAGGAAGACACTTGTCCTTCCCCCGCCCTTTCCACAAGGGATAGGGGAAGGTCTTAAAATACCATAATTAAATTGTGCTCAAAATTTCTCCCCACAATAAATGGCTCCAATTCAAATTGGAACTTCATATGCCAGAGCTACACGTGTGCGCCGTTGTGGAGGGCTCAACTGACATTCGCTCCCTATGCAGTTTATTGATTATTTGATTGTAGGGCTTAACACGCAATACTTTTTTGCAGAGTAGTTGGTTCATACTTGAAAAATTGAATTGCTGCACAAACTTGAAGAAAAAAAAAAACAAGAGAGACAGGAAAGAGTGCAGTTTTTTTTTTCAAGCTTAACACGCCAACGCAACACAGGTTATGAGGCGCACTGTAGTGGGGGCTCGTGCATCGTGGATCTCGTATACATAATGGTTTCCGTTTTCCCCCTTTGTAAATAACATAGCCACTGCACCTGACATCCTAGCAGTACACGACCGTGTGCTAAGTAGCGGAAAACTGTTGTGCAGTGGGTCATGCCTGTAAACACTGAAATCCAGACGTATATACAGTCATGACCAAAAAATGCAAACAAGAAATATAAACCACAACACTCAAGTATCGCAATTTTTTTTACATGCAAGTCAAAGTGATGCAACGTAATCACAAAAACAAAGTTGGGAAATGTAGCTTTCCAAACGCACTAATAGCGTGCCATTATTTGACCGTCTAATATTAGCAGTATTTTTCGATTTTGCGTGGTCTGGTTCACATTTTTGTGTTCGCATTTCCTAGCTTTGTCCGTGACTGCATTTCCAGAATTTATGCACTAATGTGGACGCAGCATATGAGGACCTATTTGGTGTTAGCTTCGTAGAAATCCCAGGTACATAGAGTACTTGCAACTGGTGCTGCTTTATGTAATGCAAGAAAAAAGTTCAATCTTACGTTTGAATGTGAACAAAGTTGGGACGGCATTTGGTTTCAACTTCTTCCAGCCATCCGCACGATGTTGCTCATAGTTGTTCTCTTCAAAGTGAGCCTGCAAATAAAAGCAGAATTAAAAATTAACACACTGGCAGAAGAAAAACGAATGTCTGTCACTGTCAATAAACAAGATTTCATGTATGCATTCAGTATGATTCGCAGCAGGAACTAGCAGCAACTTTGAAGCACAAAAAGAAGGAAACTAATTGAGCTCACGCGCGCTTTCACGTAAGCCACTTCAGTGAGTGCGATCATAGACCCAGCCTGCTGTTATAATAACCCTTTCAATTTTCGCACTGAAGATCTGTAAGGATTCCTGAATTCATGTGAATAAAATATTAGTCTATTGTGCCGACAAAGGACCAGGTCTGATTTTATAGCGAGCGTTACAGATTTCGTTCTATCGAAAGCTTTGTACCCAAGCCTCCAAGTTCCCAATGCAATCGAATTTATTTGTCAGGTAAAAATGACAACACTCCGTAACAGCGCTTGTTTTGTTCGTCACTGAAGTGTTCCTGATTCCCAAGTATACATACGACGATACACACAAGACGGGCAGAAGTCCGGCCTCGTAATATTACGAGTTTTTCGCAGGAACAGCATGTTTATGTTCAAACGGCTTGATTTCACAAGAGGCGTTCAAATTTCGACCGATCAGTGCCAACGCGTGCACGAATAAACATGGGCAGGCCTCGTAAGCGTTGTGAAATCCCCCTACCACGCACCCGAGCCTATGTTAATTCCCTGCGAGGCCATATGCGCGCATTTCACGTCCAATTTCCTCTTATGTGAATTACGTGAACTCTACGTGCCGTACTCTTGAAGTTCGGCAGCAGTCAGGCGCCGTCAGATTTCCGTACTCGCTCGCCGGCACGCGGCCTGAACTCACTCCCCGTTTTCTGCCCTTGCATATAATTTTCTCCCTCCTCCACTTTCTAAATTCTCATCTGTTTAACTACACCTCCTGCGTCCCCATCTCTTGCCTACTTTTCGTTCAGCTCAACTCCGCCAGCACCCGGTCGACGCGTACGCTGTCGGGGCGAGTTGGCGAGCGAGTACGGCAATTTCACGAAGTCTGTCTTCGGGCTGCGAGGCGGACGGTCACGACAGTGGCAGCCGGTCTCGCGAGCAAAATAGCTGCGAAGCGCAGTGCATGAAATTAACAGCCTCGGGTAGGGGGTGGGAAGGATTTCACAACGCTGCGGCCAAGGCAACACTTTCCCGTGCAAGGGCACTGAAACTAGTCGCAATTCCTATGAATGTAGTAGCACACTCGAGGCCCTTGAACCAGCATGAAATGTTATCGACACGGGGGCTTCCAAAGCCCCCGTACTTGACGCATTTTCTTAAAGCGTGATCTTTTAACACGAGCACGCCGCACAGTACCCTGCACGACGTTTGGCTGTCCTGCGTTTACATTGCGCACCTAAATAAAAAACAACGGCGCCCTAAATAATGCTGACCAGTCAGAATACGACGCACTAAAAAAAAAAAAAATGTTTACTTACGCTGCATACGTGCGACGTATCAGTCGGTTGCCACTTGTCTCGTTTGATTTTAACGGTCCAAAGAAGCCTTCTTTTTGGGTCTCTTGGAAACCGGTACAACTTCCATCCGTTTCTCGAGTGATTCGAGCACTGCGGCACGCAGCAGCCGGGCATGGTGATGCGGAGATGGGTGCATAAAACTGTAAGGGAATGAACACTGCCCAACAACACCTCACACGCCAAGCACGAACTACCGGCCGGAGGCGCCAAAATGGCGGTCGCGCTGGCGCCGAAGCCGAGGCGGCGGCATCTGCCCTTGCAAAAGCTGACACCACTCTAAGCGGGGGCGCGCGCATCGAGGCACTCTACGGCCGTCGACGTTGTAGCGCCCTCGTTTGGACGGCGCGCTAAACGGAAAGCACGCGACTATGGTGGCACAAAGGCTTTCCTAGTATCGTGAACGAGGCGGCGTGGCTGAAAGATTTTACGATACAGCCCCCAGAGGGCGCAGCCGTTCGCTGGCGCGCTCCGTTCGCGCGCGCGTCAATCAGCGCCCTGACGAGTTCCTCGCGTTTAAACCAAATATCGAGGTTTCGGTCACGGTGCGAAAAAATATTCTTACATCATGGTTGCGGTATAAGCGCGTTGTGTTCGCCCACATGGCGCTGGTAAATTGTAAACGAGGAAAAATGAAGTCTGAAGACTATGCGGGCAGGTTAGCGCCTTCATGGTGCCGCATAAATGCGGCATACACAAAACATGGATGTAGATTGACTTCCAGTTCCAGTTCAATAACATTATTTTTCATACAACTATTTATGAGTACAATGATAAGAATACTGGCTTACCGTTATAGTGTTGGCATTATGAACTCAAACTCAAAAAAGTAAAAGAAGATGCAAGGACAGACATTTTGGCGCAGACTGTGAGTAAGCAGTGCAAGGAAAAGAAACGCGAATATCAAACAAAAATTATTAATTAAAAATAATGTAAGTAAATGGTGAAATGGAATTAATGTACACATAACAACCTCTATTGATGTTTTGCGCCTACTCTTGCAGTTGTAATGGCTCCGAAAGAGCTCTTAATAGGGAGGCGACCTTTCTTCGCATGATTTCTTTTACGTAACGACACAAAACATGTTCTCTCTTTTTACGCATGGTGCCTTGCAGCAGTTAGAAAGATTTACAGTTGCACGCGAGCATAATGCGAACTTCTTGCCGCTCGTAATAAAATTGCAACAGCTACCAAAATATGAGTGTGGGATCCAAGTTCTATACAGGTAATCGGTGACCCTAAGCTCTTCCTTGCTTTAAAGTTTCTTTAGCAAATAATATGCAGGCATGATATTTTTCCCATTTTTTTCAAGCCCATGCATTTAGTTTTTAATCATTGAGCTCACTTTGCGGGCTCGTACGCAGCAGGAATACATGTAACGAGATTGCCGCAGTGGTGTGACGGTGCTCGGTTGCCGACCCGGAGGACGCGGGTCCGACCCAGGGGCGGCGCCAGGATCGTTTTACCGGTGGAAGGGGGGGGGGGGGGCACCCAAGATAAGCGAGTTTCTTTATAGAGTGGAGGGCAGCGAGGCGGGAACTTAGTCATTGTGTTATGAGTCTATATATGTTCCCTCTTGGGGATGGGGGGGGGGGGGGTGAGACGATGGTGGAGCAGGCAAAAATGGGGGGGGGGGGGGGAGACTCCAGTCCCCCCGTGCCCACCTCTGGCACCGCCCTCGGCTGGATCCCGACCCCGGCGGCCGCATTTCGATAGAAGCGAATTGCCACAGGCCCATGTTCTGTGCAATATGTATAGGTGCACGCTAAAGAACACCAGACGTTCAAAATTTTCAGGGGAACAAATTTCGGTGCACCTCACACATGGCCCGAATTAAATTCATGCGACGCTAGAATTCGTGCTTTCAGCACAGCGTTACGAGATAGGAATTTGAGTTGAGTAGTTTATCAAAACGAGGGCTCACAAGAGACGGGGAGTTCACTGGCGCCTAAAAGGCTAGTGCACGATCTTATCTCACAATGCTACCCACGTTAAAGCACATACGCAAGTTTTAACGAATGAACTGCATGCTGCGGTACTTGCAATACATGCGACGCTTCAGAAATGTATGTGCAATGCTTATTGTACTGCTATAAAAGCGGTTAGCCAACACCGCAGCTACATTATCCTTACGTCACTGCTAAAATCCCTTTCCGCAGAGTCTTCAGGCATCGGCGGGGCTTCGTGAGAGGTTACTCCGGATGTAAACGTAATTTTCATTCTTTGCATCCACTGGAATTTTCCTAGAAACAGGCATTTAATGCTGCTCTTCAAACGTGCGTGCGGCACACATATCCAGCATTTCATGGTATACCCATGGTATGCGGGTATAGGCCACACGTGACTGAGGGAAAGGATATTTTACGACGTACGGACAAGAATATCACGTTATACATTTCGTGACCTGCCACTCGAGTTCATCATAAACTCCCGTACTCATTCGGTAACATTGGTTTGTACCAGGTTACGCAGAAGACAACTACAGCACCAGGTGTATGCGTAGGCAGTTCGACGATCGATAGATAGAAATACACAAAGCGCATTAGTTCGCAATTTGAGAACTTCAAAGAAATATTGCGCATTTAAAATTGAATTGTGAGGAAAATGCCATGTCAAAGACAGCTAAAACTACGTGCAGAGCAAAAAGTACGTCGGTATGCCAATGCCTGCATATGCAGTTCTGCAGAAGACGTTTCATATTGTCTGCAAAAATAGAACTTTCACTGTCTATCTCACTGATCGGTCTCTGAGATAACAGCGAGCATTCAAATCACCTGCTAAAGTAAATATATTGGGTAGCACTTGTGAAACCATGACGCTGTTGCGCTGCCACGACAGGTGCAACCCGCCGGCCGTCACCACCGCTACACTCTTTAAAAAAAGGTTGTAGTATTTACTAAGTTCGGTTTACTAACTGCTTGTCACATATGTTACTAACTGGTTAGTAAGTGAGGTTAGTAACCGTTACTACCTCCACCGTTACTAACGCCGTCAGTAATGGTTGCTAACGTAGGTAGTAAGGATTGCTAACAAGAAAAATCTACTAGGCGCAATCATTCTGCCTTACGAATCACCCGTGTTATAACAGTCCTATCCGCGAGCATCAACATTTCGATATGTCCCTGAGCAATTACGCACATCATGGCATAAAGGAGAACAGCACACATACACAGGTCCACGCGAGACGTATACAGTTCCTAAGCGGTTCCAAGAGTATTTATAGCCTTAACTTGGGGGAACGCAGCTGGTGCCGGTGAGCGGCTATGCTGTAGGATGTATAATTCAAGTAAAACGCCTTTATTGGTACAACGTACAGTTTTTTGGGGGGCAAGCGACGTAACATAGTGGCGGCCGCGGCCGGAATACCACCACACACACACACACTATATATATATATATATATATATATATATATATATATATATATATATATATATATATATATATATATATATATATATATATATATATATATATATATATATGCCACAAGGTTCGCTAACAAATCACTTAAAATCGAAAATCAAAAGAGTAAAACCGTCACTTATGGTTCCCGAGCACCAATACACAATATATTACATGCAGCATATAACCTCTCCCGAGATGGTTATAAACACACGATAATGAAATCTGACAGCCTTGTTAGCTCGTCATGAATTGGACAGGCTCGAACTTGATAATAAGCGCAGCTTAGGTTTACAAAACCCCTGATTATATAGAACGCGTTTTTAAGCCTCCAAAATATAGCGCAGGTCCGCCTTTTTAGGTGATAACTGTTTATATAATCTAAGCTGCAGTGCTTGCGAAGATGCATACCATACACTTCTCGATTTATATTCTTGGGTGCATGGAGAGAAGTACCTGTAAGAGAAGACAGCTCTAAAAGAGGCGGTATAATGCGCCATATTACGAAACGAGCTCTATCACTGATTTAAAACTAAAACAAGGGCGCATTGCTAAGCTATCATTATACACTTTCGCCATTTCGCACACCAGAATCATAGATACAAGGCTATTATTCGGTTGCAGTTCTGATCTTTTCGGCACACTTCAGAAAGATTATAAGACGCAGAACTCTCTTCGGCCGAAATAGTCGAAACAGCTGGAATGCCATGCACGGAACAAGCTCTCGCTTCAAGCGGTGGAAGAGACAGCTTGCTATACAAACCCATGGACAGCCCTCAATCCTTTATCGAGCGCCAAAAACTTGCACTTCTAGTAACTTATTTATGGTGGCGTCTTCAAAATCGCCTTCGCTTCTTTTCGAACCATGCCACCACTTTGAAGTGCAAGGCAATTAAGGAAAGAACGGAGAGAGAGAGAGGAGGTCAACGAATAAAATCCGACTCACCTTCTTTGGTGGTGAAGCTGACCACGGGGGTGTCGTTGACCTCGACAATGACGTCGCCAGCTTCGAGCTGCAATGGGGAGACAGCAGGAACGACCGACATAAGTTACTCACGTCGACGGCCGGGGCAAAAACAATAACACTTTCGAAATGTGAGCGGGAGATCAAAGAGAGAGAGAGAGAGAGAGAGAGAGAGAAACGAAACTTGGTCAGCAACAGTATAGCCGCGCGCGCAGATGGAGAGAGAAAGAGAAAAAAAAAAAAAAAACTGCGGCGCCTCTGCGCTCAGTAGCGCTTATGTATAGTGCGCTCAAGTTTTTTTCCTCGAACGACAGCGACAGTCCATCTACGAAGCTCGTCTGGACAAGCGCGCGGCGTATGGTGAAAATGCCGCCGCGAAGGCGCAAGAAAAATGACGCAACAACTACAGCACCGCCGGGGAAAAAGAAAACGAAAAAAGCGATCACACGCGCGCACGCCATGCAGGAAGGGGAAAAAAAAATAAGGATGAGGGGGAGGCAAGCAAAACGAACAACCGAAGGCATATCGCAACCAGCAACGGTTCAAGACAAATTGCATTACTCGGCGGAGACTACAGGGTCGCCCGCCACGGCATCGAACGAAGAAGCCCCGCGCCGAGGTTCTTCGCCGGAAGGATGCCTCTACTCCTCGCCGCGTCACGGGCAGATAGAGCGATCAAGCAAAAAAAAAAAAAATAAATAAATAAACACGAAAGAACGAACGCCGGGCGCGAAGGCCGCTGGGCCCGGTGGACGAAAGACAAAAGAGTTCAGGTAGAGCAGTTGTGGCCACCGAAAGTGCATCCAGTGTCCACCGCCAGACGAGGTCGGACGCTCGCACTCTCAAGCATATAGTTGGGGCGCTGACGTGAGGCCACATCTCGCGAAGCTGGGGCGGCCACCAATCAATGCGAACTTCAGCCCGGGTTTTGACAAGGCTGGCACGCGGGTTCGGTAATCGCTTTCGTTGTCATAGGCTCACACACAGTATACGCGCGGTTCTCTTTCTTATTCCCGAAATTTTAGAGCGTTCATATGACGCCACGAGCCCATTCTCCGCGAGCCTAGCGATCACCAAATAATTTATTCTCGCGTCAATGCGGACCTTAACTGCAAACATTAAAGCATCCGCAAACTTCACCCTATTTAAAACTATACAAGGAGAAACAAGGAACGCTAAATGGAAAGCTGTATGGTTTATAGCAGTCAAACCAAGTCATCATGACACGCGTTATAATGAAGCATTAGATATACAAAGTAATCCAAATTTCCCTCAAAATTTACGTATAGGAACGGACCACTGAGCAAATTGGTAATCAATTCTGACGACCAACTGCGCAATAGACCAGGAAGAGAAACGAAACGGGCGCAAACTACCAGCTGAAAATTTATTGTCGGGCACGCGTGATACATACAAATACGCGTAGTTAATATTGCAGACCTGGGGGAGGGAGAATAATCAATTTCTAGGTTATGTAACGTCACATAACTAGGAAACCCATTACTGAGAGAAAACGAGGCCACTTACAACTCGATTTTTTTTTCATTTTTTTTTACAACGCCAGTGCAGGCTCTGGATACAGTGGATATGCTGGGTCGATTCTCTGGTGTGCACGATGACGACCGAGAGGACGAACTGGACTCGGAAAAACTCAGAGGACAATAACGCAGTTTTTTGCTTCTACGGAAGTATGTGCCGTCTATACCTCAAGAATCTGTAATATTGGCACACGTTTTGCAGCTGCATGCGTATTAAATAAAACATATGCCAAAGCGCTCTTGTAGTGTAAAAATGCTGCATTTTTACTTTATTTCTACTTTCTTTTTAATAACAAAAATGATCCGCAAATATGCGAGGAATTTTAATAGACGAACTTTAGCTTCAGTAACGACAGCAGCACATGTCCCTTTGCTTACAAAGTTTGACACAACCTTAAAAAAAAACGCGAGAAAAAGCTTGCAAAGATACGTTTAGTATATATATATATATATATATATATATATATATATATATATATATATATATATATATATATATATATATATGGCGTTTAAACGTTCGTCCACATTCGCTAACAATACATTATGCCTGCGCACCAGCAACTTAGCTGGTTAGAATGAATAACTAAATATTTAATCACAGATCATCTTGGCTATAACGTGCACGCATCCATATGAGATAAGACCACCAGAATCGTGTTGATTCACGATTATGAGCTATAGCTTGACATTCATATGTAGCTACCGTGTGTTGGTATTGCAAACTCAGCAGTGATTCATGCAGTCGCATCGTGGGTATTCGTAGAATCCTGCAATACCACCCACTTGGGAGCTGCCCGATACGCTGCTCCTTGATGGCTTCTTTTCATGTTTTTTCCGGGTTCATTCGAGCTAGTCTTTAGTGGGGTGGCCAAATGCGCAGGAAAAGTGATCGCTCTCTTTTGAACAAAACTTATGCTGAACAGTTGGCGTATACTATAGGCGCCCCGGGTCAACTTGTATTCCGCTTGTCACTTCGCGCGTCTATTTTACCATGTCAGTCCAATCACGTACCCCTAAACACGGGTCGTCATCAACACAAATGTCAAGAAAAAAAAAACTACTGCGACACATGGCAGTAGCTGTTTCTCAGCGAGTATTCAATGACACACACACACACACACACACACACACATATATATATATATATATATATATATATATATATATATATATATATATATATATATATATATATATATATATATATATATATATATATATATATATATCAGTGGCAGTGTGCTCTTTACATTATCGAAAACCGTTCAGCTCATAATATAAAACGCCTCGATGCGTGAAGTAAACGGTGCAACATTTCTCGAACTCCAAAGAGAAAAAAGCAAGACCGAGTAAAAGAAGCGCCCTGCATCAGACGCATCAAAATTTCAGAGTGATCCATCGAGTGCGTAAACTTTACTGCTGCCCCGTGCGATAGCTGAAAGCCGCGCGACGGGATCTCGAGCTGAAAATTTATACAGCCACCACGGGGGACAGGTATAGCAGTCACCCGCGTCCAAGCGGCCATGGCCGTGCGCGCATGCCATATTCATAAAGAGAGGAGGACCGGGCGTTGCGAGGCCCAAGCACCGGAAAGTGGCCGATAAGAAAAGCGGGGCCCGCTGTCGGCGCAGGCCGCACCGAGTGTCGCACTCCCGGAGTTCGGCCGCCGGCGAACTCGGTGCAACACAGCACTCACATTTTAATGCGACACACAGGTACGGAAACGATACAGCCAGGCTCGTCTCGCTCGTTTCCTTCCTTTGAGCGGCGGTAACCAGTCCCTAACTTACGCGTCACCAACATTCATAGTAACGAGCACAGATCGCGACGGGCGAGTGCCTCCACCCAACCTTATTGCTGCCCCTTCGAGTAATTAAGTGACGTCACTCTCCAATTTTCGGCTGCGTAAGACTATATACGTTCGAAAATTACCATTTTTTTATATTTAACTCCCTTATATTTGTGCAAACGCGCATCGTTATCGCCACCTTTCCAAATGAAGTTTTCTTTTACTCGAAAGGGTGCTTATTTGTAATAATTTAGGAATCTGCAGACTTTAAGATCGGTGGACGAGAAAATGATTACGGCTCTAATCCATTCGGTCGAAGTAATATGGAAAGATCCTTGTGATTGTACAGCCCACATATATACCGGAAATGCTGCCATGTGATGTCTTTTTTTTTCTTTCATACGGTAGGATTGGCGGCTATGACTGCTGCCATTATGAGCACATTTTTGGGTCATTCCTGCATTCACATGTCCAAGAATTCTGGACATCAATAACTGGCGCCATCTGTTGGGTTCGCTAATAAACGGCTGCGTCACTCAATGGGAGACGACCTTCAAAACATCTATTGCAGCCGAACGCTTGAGTATTCGCTAAAATCACTCCGCATATATAATCTGGGCGCCATTCTATCTTAATCAGAGAAAGTTCGCTTTATTCACATAAGATTCCCGAGTTCGAGAGCGACGTTTATGTGCCAAGGCTGACTGTATTGGAGAGAATTCCAAAAATTTCTATTAAAAAATTAGTCTTCTTTTCCTTAAATCACTGAATTCACAAAATATTCACGACTCTGTCTCCGTACCTGTCAGCTTTGGTTGATACCGGCGAGGTTCGTGAGTCACGCGAATCTAGCACAGAACAAATCCGAAGGGTTCATCTTTCTTGTTTGTAACTGCCCTTCTGAAGACAGACACAAAGCATCAAAATATAAGAGATTATCAAAAAGAACAGTGGCAACATACCTTAAACTGAAATTTTCCAACAAGCTATAGCGGCACGTGACCGAAATGCAGGCGGGCATACATGCTTATGAAGTGCGCAACGATTGCCAGCTGTTAAACAATCCAGCCACGAAATTAACTGAATGTCGACCACCCGGCCGCCCCGCAATGCAGTCCCCCACTCTGTGTCAATGGGGCGAAAGGCCGAGCGAAAAGTTGTCTTTTGTGACATCCTTTTCCTTCTGCAAAAACGTAGGCACTGAAGTCTCGCAGTCGATTCGTATATTCCATATAACTATAGTGTACAGTATTCACGACACTCGCAGCACTTCTTTCATAAACAATAGCAACTTCGAGAGAGACAGCTCTCCATCGGTGGAAGAATTACGCACAATGATACGTGCATTACAAGAACAACTAGTACTTAGCTCGTATTACACTCTTTTCTCAGATCCACAGTCCCTACGCAGCATGGTCGACCATTAAACTCGATGAAGAGAGCGGCCCGCCTTCATGAGCGTCCATCGAGTGCGCGATAGCGGCGTGCCAGCCACTCAGATCAGAGCAGAATCATCCGGCAGGTATGGCGAATTGTCCGAGTTTGGAGCACGCCTCCACGAAAGACGGGTATTTATAGCAGATCGCGGGTGAAGCGCCCGAAACGAATCATCGTTCTTCATTGTTAGCGTTCTTCACAGAGAGAATCGAAGCAACACGCCCTCTGCGCATCGCTTCAAAGAAGATGAAAATGATATCGTTCAAGTCGCGGCAAGGAAGGAAGCAAAAGATGGCACAAGTCGTTTTACCCCGGCAAGATCGCAGCCGGACTTCTCGGGGGATCGATTTCCGCGGCGGCGCACACCTTCGAGGTCCTTTATATAGGGAACCGGTATATTACGAGCATCCGACGCAGTTTCTAGCGTCCTCCCTGCGTCCTACCTAGTTGCTTCGCCGCGCAGCAGTGGCACGCCGAGTCGATAAGGGAAGGTCCGATCTCGGTTATTGCGAGCCGAGCAAAGTTTTACCCACGACGCCGTTTACTCTATATACCACTGCTGCTCGCTCTCGCAACACCGTGCGTAAACGCAGGCAGCAGCGATCCCACTACGTTGGTACAGATCGAGTGGACAAATAAGTGGTAACGCACTATACGAGGTCTCGCCGAGCGCTCAAAGTGCCTGCATGGAAGAACGGTGACAGCTGCAAGCGCCAGGTTGGCAGCCGCGGCTCACGAAAGGAGACACACGGGGAAGAAAGTTAATCTGTTCACCGAGGACAGTGCGAAGGACCGCTGCCGCAAGGAGTTCGCGGGTGGAAATCACTCAGGTTCCACACTATAGCAAGGGCATATACATACACGTGCGACACATCGTTCTAGTCGTGAGAATGTGGACGGCGTGTATGATCTAATCATCGGCATCGTGCTCACTTATAATGTCACTCCATAGGGCCACATTATTGCGGTACAAAATACACGACTCTAGATTCGCGAACGTCCAGATTCTATAGGAGCAGTCACTGTTTATAAGATGCGCGTATGGCAACGCACAACGCGTAACAAAAAAAAGGTCGTCGAGATTATGGAACAAGTGACTGTTCACACTAGAGGTCGCACCACTGAAAAAAGAAAGAAAAAAAAAAAACAACAGTATGTAAAAGCAACAGTACTCGAGAGAAAGTTTTAAATATATAATGAATGCGAGTGGATAACAATAAATTATCTCTTCACGATACAACACTTCTGTTACTCAACGTCATTTATAAGAGGATTCCATCGTTTCTCCCACTTTAGAACATAGCCTCCGGCCGATACGAATCTAAATATTACGCATAATTCCATTTGTTTCTTTACATCACAAAGAACGTATAAGCTTCAGAGCGCAAGAGAATCGCATCCTCAAGAGAAACGTCAAGAACACTCCGAAAGAAGGCGCACAACATAGGAAATCATCAAGAATGCTTAGTGTTCTCTACACGAAACAAAAAAGTCGGCTCACATGCAGCAGACACGTCGGCGATGTAAACCCGAACTGCCGGCGTGCGGAAAGGGCGCAGCGCCGCGGAAGCAATTAACGATGAACTCGCAACGGAAGCAGGGCGCAATACATCGCAACGTTCCGAGAAAAAAACGCTCTCCAGTATGATACGAGGCGTACGAGAGAAATGAGACAACCTGGTCAGTGAGTAGACTTCCAGACCCTGTCCGTTACGCCTTGCTTCAAGCTGGGCCTGAGAGAGTGCCCCTCATATCGTCTCTCCTCTCGCTGTGTATACGGTGACATGTCCGCCTTAGGGTTGCGAATCATCGAGGCCGAGGCATGGGGACTCGGCGCGCTACAGAGAGCCTCGTTTAGTCCCATGCGCCGCCATGAAGTTTGAACATTACGACAACTCCCACACTCCTTTTGTTCTCTTTATTCATGTATACAATGACGCTATTTACGGCAGCGGTGGAGTAGTTGCCCGCCACTTCATAGAGATAAGAGTCGCGGGCAATAGCGACCAAGGTGCTTTAAACTGTTAGTTAACTGTTAACTGTTAGCGGTGCACACATTTACACTTTCGTCGAACAAAACAAAAGTTGTGCCTGTTCGTCTTTTAGGGCATGCACATTTCTTTGCTTAAGATACGTGACCGTAAAAGAGTGAGAAAAAAATGTTTAAAAAGTATGTCGTGTAGAGTAAAAGCTGGCTAATACAGATTTCACGGGACCGGGAAAAAAATGTCCGAATTATTGAAACTTTTGAGAAAACAATAAACAAGCGCAAATTTAACCGGCGCATTTTGCTTTTACTGATGAGTGCGTACAACCAGCCTTATTTTGCATGAATCTAAAAGCCGCAAGTTCTTTTCGACTTTCTTTACAACACGACCGCGGCTCAAGACCCAGAGTCTTAAACCAAAACGTGCTGTGAACGGATTCCTTATACATGCCGCAACCACCAGCACACGCAAGTTCTCGCTGGGAAATCGGCCAGAAATTAATCGTTCGGCTACGACAATATATAGCCAGTGAATTTTATGCCAACATGCACGCAACAGATGGAGCTCTTCATCTTGAAGAGATTCCACCGCGTTTGAGTTACGACATTGCGAGTGCATTGCCTGTTGTCAAAACGAAGTTACCGATTGCCGCATCCGCCGTGGACGAAGTGCGGTTGCTTGTATACGACGCCATCAAAGGCAGCGTCCACGCAGTACTTGAACTGAAGGCACGCGCGCGGTCTTCAGAACTGCAAGAGTTTGATGCCATTAAACTTACACGTGCACGTTCTGGGACTTAGTCAACACGACATAATTGTTTTTATTTCCAGCATAAACAGGGTCGCTTTAAGGAGCTTTTACAAGCAACGGCCGACCTCCTAGACCCCGCTCAAGAAGCAGACATTTTGCAGCAGTTCATAAATCACTCCTTTCCTATAGGCACCAACCACAACATGCAGCATGACGGCTGCCCAGCGCACACATGAACACACACCGCGGCGTGCCCGCAGACCTTGAGCCTCCACAGGGAGCACGGAATGCATGCGTGCCGTTTATTTGCACGCGCGGATTCGCGGACGATCGTCGCTGTTTCAGGAGCAAGAAGCGTCTATAGCTGCATTTATGTACGCGAAGGAGGCCAATGCGTAAATACCGCCGGCGTGCCGCCGGGGAACACGAAAGGCGGCGTTTATGGCCCACGCCGGATTCGCGGCGCCGTTTTTACGACCACCCCGAGCCGACAGTGTATACCGAAGATGCGAGAGCAAGAATGCGCGATATCGTTTTTCGCCTTTCGCGAACGCCACGATACGGGCATCGATCAGATGCCTCGGCTGGGTCCCCCATCAACGGTTCAGCACACGCCTGGCCCAGCGAGGGACACAAAAGGCGGGATGAATATACTGAATGAACACGTCATTCAGTAAAAAGGCAATGCTCCTCACGGAGGGCGATGCTAATCAAGCGCCTATAGAAACGACCTACCGGCCTCTACAGGAGATACTATACACTCTTAGAAAAAAGGTGGTAGTACTTGCTAACTTTGGGGTAGTAATGGTTTGTCACATATGTTACAACTCTGGTAGTAAGCGCAGTTAGTAACGGCGAGGGTGGTAACAGTTACTACCTCTGCTGTTACTACCAGCAGTTAGTAACTGTTACTACCCTAGCCGTTACCACCCATTTGTAGTAACTTTCAAAGGTTTGAAGAAAAAAAGTAGTAACCGATACTACGTCGTTCATTCATTTAGACATATTTCTCCACTGCTAATGCTCACTAATCAATGTCTTACAACTAGACAAATTCGGGTAAGAAGCGGGGTATGCCATGAATGCGAAGAATGCATATACCAAACAAATTCACTATTTTTACGTACACATGTAGTAAGAAGTAAGCGTGGGTATAGCCCCTACTATGCAGGAGCATGCCTGGCACAGGAGAGCACTTGCGTTTCAGGATGAATTATGACAAATTTGAACCTATAGCACTTTATTATACTACATTATTACGTGTATTTGGTAACGTTGCACAGGACTTTTAATCAGCCTTACTTAAAAAAAGTATATCTTATATTTATTTATCATAAAATGGCCACAAAAAGGCATTTCGTACAGTGGCCGGAGCAATGTACTGAACTCATTCTCAGTGCATTTGAATAATTCACACGACTAATATATCAGCGTTTAAAAGGTAATAATCGTTTTGGTGTTGGACGCGCCAAAACAATGATAATATTTGGAGACATGCCGCAGTGGATTATCTGTGACTGTCCTCGAGGCTAATTGTGACCGTCTAGTTATTTTGATCTGCCAGTCTTGTTAATATGTGCTTTAATTTACTAAGTTTGTTGTGATTGTCTATCTATTACGATACGTGTAGTACTTGCTTATGGTTCGTTAACTTGTACTTCTTCGTTTCGAAATTGTCAGAATGACGTTTACATATCTCGGTTGCGTAATTTAAAGAACGTGTCTTTTCTTGATCTACGGTTACCTTCTGCGTCATTTTTCCGTGTAGTGATTATACGTCAAGGCGATTCCTCTCATAAATAATCAAAATCGCATTCACACACCATCTTGGAATAGATAGGCAGAAGCCGGGTAGCAAAGAGGTAGTAACGAGGCAAGATAGGTAGTAATGGCTGCAGTTACTACCTCTTTCATTTCAGTTACTAACTGTTTACTAACGTAGGTGGTAAAGAGGTCGCAAAAAGTTAGTACCGGTTGCAGGTAGTAACTGTATACTAACGTACGTAGTAAACAAGTAGGAAAAGGGTAGTAACAGTCGAAGAAAGGTAGTAACCACCGCAGTTACTACCTATTTGCTTGCAGTTGCTACCTTTTTACTAACTTTTTTTTAAGAGTGTAGGGCCGGGCAAAGCGAACGGAGAAGGAATCTTCGCCGTCGCCGAAGATAAACTGCAGGAAGTGAACATGCATCTTTATTGGCAGCTTGTGCAAGTCGCGTGATTTCAACACCCGAAATAGCTTCACGGTGCGCTATCAGAAGTCGACGAAGAATATGTTTAGTTGAAATGTTCCAAGTCGTATGATCGAGCAGCCGACGCATCCATCGCTGAAATGTCATATGGCTATTTGTAAACACTGGCAGAAAAAAAACTCCCAAGCATTTCCCCGAGGGTGAACATGGTTAAGTGCGAATACACGGGGTGATGCTATGAGGGGTATTTATTAATTCGCACTATTATATTTATTATTCACACTATGATGCCTTTATGGTGTAATGGTTCCTGGGAATCGCAATTTGATCACACGGGGGAGTTTACGTTAACTCACTGGCGAATGCCAACGGATTTTAACTTTACTCCCCCTCACGACCCGCTCTCGACGGGAGACTGAGAGAGAAGGCGGGCGCGCGAGAGAGAGGGGTGCGCGCGCAGCTGCAGCGAGCGAGGAGAGCGGAGGAGTGAGCGAAGGGGGAGGGGGTATAAGGCGCGTTACTGACACCGATATCAGCGTCGCGTCCGTGGCTTATTCGGTAGAGCGTCGCGCTGCGGCCCGCCAAGTCCTCGTTCTTCTAAAGATAGAAGACTGCGGACGCCGCCGACGGCGGTGGATGGTTTGGGGCCGCTTATAATGTGTATTCACACTTAAAAGATTCCCAGCTGGCATGATGTAGCGAGAAACTCATTCGTGCACTCGGACACAAGGTGCAATTACTCGTCTGGCAGACGGCGCATCTACGAGGCCACCGGAGCTCATCTGTGTGCCCTGCAACGTATCTCCTCGTCGTACTGCGTTCGTGCGAAGCGAAAGAGGCGCGACGCCGGAAGGAAGTCGCACGCACCGCGGCTCGGCTGCGAAGCCAGAAAGGGCAACATACCAGCGTTCGTCCAGCGCCGCTTTCCGCCCGGCGAAGGATTGGCGGAAACCACGCCCTCGTCCTGTCGGAAAGTGCGAACAGAGGCGCGTACACACCGCATGCATTGGCAATCACCAATGTTGCACCGAAATAAAGTACAAAGGCGGGTATAAAAAAAAGAAAGAAAACAAGGCGCACAATTTCCAAGCATTCTGTCACGACTGTTTTCATTTATGTGGCAGTAGAGAGTTAGTTATGATGGCGCAGAAAGTGAAATCTAAAAGTTAAATTTCTTGTTTTTCGCGCGGAACTAAAGCATAAGTAGTAAGTAAGCGTAAGTAGTAAAGCGTAAGTTTCATTGCTCACTGTTGCGAGCAATGATACTTCGTCGTCCTGATGTGATGCCCCCTCCCCTCTTCCTGTGCGCACACCTATGGCCTCAACACGCCAATGCCACGCGTTTGAAACGCTGAGAAGAGAAAAACAAGGAGCTCGGAGTTAAATGAAAACTTTTTAAAAAGTGAGACGTTTCGGTTTACGTACGCAAGCCTTGTTGACATCAAAGTGGCGGCCTCGGCACTGCCTACTGGGTTCTATAGTGGGAGGCGGATGGAGCGAGTCATTCGAATAGATGAATGCAAGGCTCCAAGCTGCGATGGTCGAAAGATTGCGCGAATCCCAAGACTCGCAGATCGTACACCTCTGCTCTGGATTCACATTTCGTCCATCGACCAGAGCGACTCGACATTTTTAGTTTTATAGACACACTCTCGCTTACGCCCAATTACTGCCCCGAGTGAAGAGGATACAGTATATCCAGAATAGCATTTTTTTCAGCCAGACAAATTCAGTCAACGCGATCATTGAACGACGGAGCAACGTTGATACTGTTCGCACGCAGCGGTTTATTTCGTGATGCACACGTACTCAATAAAATATGAAAGATAACTGCAATTTACCAGCTACATAAAAATGTCAATACGACAACCATGCTGCGAGCTGTTTACGACACAGAAAATGCGAAAAATACGCTGCTGCATTCCCGCATACCATTCGACACACAAATCCTCTTAAAAAAGCAAAAAAAAAAAAAAGAGAGCGTAATGTGTTGCGACAACGGAGCCCCTAAACGTCATCGGAGCTCCGAAAGTGCTTCCAAAAACTCGACCCTCACAAAACGGAAGCAGTGCGCATTACCGCTCTTGCTCTTTCTTGACCTTGCCGCGGTTTAGATAGGCAATATACACGGGTCTGAAACTTTCGTGCAGCTGCCGCGCCGCCCTAAGCCAAACGGGCTCGCAAACGGCAAACATAAAAAGAAAAAGAAAAACAACAGCCCGCCCTTTCCTCGCTCGCTCGTATGTATACGTTCCCG
The DNA here is from genome assembly GCF_043290135.1 of Rhipicephalus microplus. Taxonomy (NCBI): domain Eukaryota; kingdom Metazoa; phylum Arthropoda; class Arachnida; order Ixodida; family Ixodidae; genus Rhipicephalus; species Rhipicephalus microplus. Next base: position 235,228,520 of record NC_134710.1, read on the forward strand.
TTCATCGCGGCACACGCGACTCTATGCGGTTCCGCGCACCGCTACGCTAGAGTGCTGCCCCCCCGCGAGCAACGACGGGCTTACACAGGAAAGGCCCAAGAGGAGTCTCTCCCTCTGCTCCGTCTGCACCGGCGACATGCTCGTTTTTTCCGCGTCTCTTTTACTCCCGCTCCTTCGACTGTGCAGCGAGGCAATCTCCCCGACCGAGAGAAGACGACGCGATTCCGCCGAGCTGTTTTCCCAATTGCCGCGGATGCCCGGCGGCAGTCACGCACCTTCCGCGCACCGCGCCATATCTCCCTGACAGCGCCCCATCACATAGACACGCCATCCCATCGAACCCTGCTTCTATATTTACATTCCCCTAATCGTTTCCCCAAGTCGGTCTTGCTCTGCGCTTGTATACTTGGTCGCTCGTTTCCTTTTCTTTTTTTCTTGCGAAATGGAAGAGCGCCTGTCGTCGCGCTTTTAATTTTTCGGACTCCCGCTCTTTATTTGCCTCGCTCGCAACGCAGGCGAAGCTCCGTGAGCAAACACAGAATAAAGAGAGAAACGGCGGGGCTGTATACCCGACACCGGACTATCCACTACACCCTTGGCGACAAGCACGGTGCAGCGGCGCAATGCGCAAACAACGCAAATATGCGCGCCGAGAATTACGACGCGTGGGAGTTGCACCAGCTGCGCGAAACAATTCTGATCAGGTTCTCCCTGCGTTTACAGTGAAGTTCCACACTCATTACGGCGCCGTTTCCGCGATACATGGCGCCGAGCCGTTGCACAGGAACGTGTACAACCTGGACACAGCTAAGGTCAGAGAAACCATTGCGCAGAATGCACAGCCTTGCGTATACGACGGGTGTATGGTCCAGCCTGTCGAGCGCTAACAGCAGCAATTAGTATAAATAGAGTAAATATTAACAGTCTACGCCAGAAATAATCATTTTACGTCTTACAAGAAGCAAAGCAGAAAACACAAAATCGGCCGCAGAACGCCTGCTTTAGTAACGTTCGGTAAAGGGGCAACTGCCACATAGCTTCCATTCGGGTGAACATACAAGGCCAGAAGGAAAGCAGAACACAACCACTGGAATCAGGTAAACTGTTTGCTTTGGAGCGGCAGGCACTGTGAAAGCGCATTCCAGTGTCGCGAGAGCAAGGTTTCCAGCTCCAGTATCTTCTCAGGAAATTTGTGCAAAACCAACTCCTGCTTCTTTTTTAAGTCTTTCTTTGTACTCTTCTACCTTTGGGTTTGTTTCTCTGGCCATTACAGAGCTTCGGCTTTTGACTTTAATGGAATGTGGGATAAATCGTGTTTTCCAGCCTGGGACAGGCGCCTACACGCTGCATTTTACGGCTCACAAACCGAGCAGTCAAGGTCGCCCCGTTCGGGATTAGAAGGGGAAAGCTTACTAGGAAAAGCGTCTAGCGGGAGGCAGGTCCGGCGCCACCGTCTGAGTCTAAGCCATTGTTAACAGGCACGCGTGTCATTGAGAATGACATGGGGACGCGACCACTTAGCCTGACCGAGACATAGTGGCGGCAGGTAAACGACCATATTCTCTCGCGCTGTTGTTAGGATGTCGGGGCGCCTCGCTGTCGCATGTACACCTGGTAAGCAATGGTGTACCCATTGCTCTTAAGGACGCTTCTAGAAAGCAACAGTTAATGAAAGAACTTACGGGGCCCGAGCGTGGGAACGGCCGCCGACGGTAGTCGGCCGAAGGAGGCAGCACGGCCTGGTATGGGAGAGAGTGTCACGTGCGGAGGACCTTTCCCTTTGCGTGTTTCATTTTGGTAAGGAGGTTTTTACAAATGTAGTGCCTTTTATGAAAGTGTTTCTGTGATTGGTTGAGATGCTGCGAGTCCGAACAAGTGATTGGTTTTTGTGAAGACTCTTTGTTCGACCAAGGGTTTAAAAGAGGATGTTTGAACTTGAAAAGTGAGCGGGGCGGAGTCGGGGTCAACGGCGGATCTCACCACCGGAGACCAGCTATGCGGGCCGAGGGGTATGCCACCATTTTCTATGTTTTGTCTTTGTGACCTAGTGCATTTTGTAACTTGAAGTTGTGTTAGCTAAATAAACCCCCAATTAGTGCTCCCCGAATTCATCGTGTTGACTTCTCATCGATTGCCTCCGCGGAGTTTCAACCACACTTATTCGTCTCCCTGGTCGTCCGATGCGCCTAACTTGAACAACCCCGACGTTTCGCTACACCAGGACGATCATTGCAGATGATGAACCTCTACGGACACCAAGAGAACAAAGACATATATATTTACACTTTTCATTCAAGCGAGCATACCGGCGCAGCCACAAGGTGCCGCAAAAATATTAACAATAATCTCAGATTTGATTGATTTATGGGCTTTAACGTCCCAAAACCACCATATTATTCTGAGAGACGCCGTAGTGGAGGGCACCGGAAATTTCAACCACCTGGGGTTGTTTAACGTGCACCCAAATCCGAGCACACGGGCCTACGACATTTCCGCCTCCATCGGAAATGCAGCCGCCACAGCCGGGATGTGACAACGCGACCTGCGGGTCACATCCCGCAGCCGAGTACCTTAGCCACTAGACCACCGCGGCGGGGCAATAATCTGAGATTTCATGCGTGACAAAGCACGATATGATTGCGAAGCACGCCGTAGTGGAGAGCCCCGGAAATGTCGACTATGTTCTCTGGCGTGCACGAATATCGCACGCTGTACACGGGACGCTATCACTTTGCCTCCATGGAAATGCGACCGCCACGGCCAGCATCGAACTCGCGACTCTATATGTTCAGCTAGGGTGAAGAAATTAGTTAGACAGAGCGGCCCGAAACCTGCATCGCTAAGTCCAGTGTTAAAAAGAGAAAGCGATAACAGCCCAGTGAGCGAGGAAAAGCTATAAAACAGAGAAAATTATGAAGCAGGTGCGAGCAAGCAATTTTTTTCTCACAATCTCCTCAAGAAAACAACTGACCTCGCTAAAAAAACACACAATGGCAGACAGAGAGTATATATATATATATATATATATATATATATATATATATATATATATATATATATGAGGATGAAGGATAAACAGAAGGCCCGTAAGAGGACTTGGTGAGACTGGTTTGCATAAAGCTATAGGGTCGGCGCATGCTCAGTTTCCACGATGCCTTCCCATTCCCTTGTGTTGCCGACCGCCTTCATGATAAATTCCTCCGTAAAAAGTGGGAAACGAAACTATATAAAAAATAAGGGAAAAAAAGAAAGCACCGTTGCAAAGCCACAAGTGTCACAAGATTTACGCAAATAGCGCCAACTCAGCACGCGACGGTTTTTTTTTTTTTTCTTTTCCCCTCTCCACCGAAGTCCCATCTTGCGAGGAAAGCTAACGTCAACACGTCGACGGCGTTGACGGCGCCGAAAAAGGTCAAACAATAGAAGCACTTTGAAGAAGCTGGAGGCCATAGGCTATGCCAAGCTTATGCCTCTCGCTCCCGCCATCTGCATGAGGGAGTATACGAATTCCCCACTGGCCGGATAGGCGAAAGAGTTCGGAAAAGTCGGGCTTCTTCCTCGGCATTACGAAGACGGGAGAAGGCAAGGATAGTGACGGCGCGTGCAAATATTGACGCCCTCCTGAAAACCAGGCGAACTTCCGTTCGTCAGCAGCGGCAAAAAAGCGGGGCCGTGCGGCGGCAACGTATATAGGGCGACGGTTCTGCGGATCGTGAACGCGCAGGGAAAAAAAAAGAAAACCCTACCAGTCGGCTATTCGACGCGATTGATTCAACACGAAGCGGTGAGTCGTTCGCACTTATGCACAGTCGGTAGCTTCACCCACAGCTGACAAGAATGAACGGGCTTTAGAGCTAACATTGGCCTTGACGCGTGAGCGCTGAAAACAGTATACTGTTTGTGTTGCAGCACCACTTCGGCCTGTCTAAAAGAGATAGACGTTCACGGGAAGTCTCGAAGCTGGAGTCAACGTTTCGGAGGGAGGACTATTGTCTTGGTTAAGGCCTCGATGAAGGCAAGTACTCTGGCCGAGACATCGGCTCCAGCTTGGCGACTTCCCCTGAACGTCTATCTCGTTTAGATGGGCGGAATGAAGTGCCGCTGTAACAAGAATAGTATATACTGTTCCTAGCACGAGTATCTGTGCCTTCACATCGGAAAAACGACAAACTATGGACGACAAACTATAGCCAAACGACGACAGACTATAGTCATCGTCCCAGTGACGAAAACGACATGGAATCATCGATCCATGTGCATGTGTGCGTGCGTGTGTGTGCTAATGGAGAGAGAGAGAGAGACATAGAAAAGTAATGCCTAGACATTTGCTACCATTGTCTAACACAGCGCTAGACGCGGAGCTACAACCAAAGAGTAAGGCAACACAGACCACTGCCGCCAACCGTGAACAACACAGTACTCTCCCTCGGTACACAAGTCTTCAGGAAGGTGATGATAAAAGTGGCTGCCTGCAACTAAGGACTTCGCGCAACGCGCGTCCAGCATGCTCTCTCTCTTGTCCGTTAAATATGCTCTAGTTTGCCGAGTTTTTCCTGCCCGCCAACCACCGGAAAAAAAGAGCGAAATGCCATTCTCCCGACCTCGGCGAGAATGCAGCGAGTGCAACATGCACGCCAGACGCATGCGGCCTCCTTTTTCGGACGCATTCGTTGATCGCGAGTATAAAGAGTGGTGAAACGAAGCGAGAAAACTCCAGCCGCCGTCCATAATGAGGGCCCTTGAAGGGCTTCTCCCCGGTGCACGCAACACACTCCCTTCTACCCCAAATGGCTGTTTCTATACTTATGCCGGCGAACGCGGCAGCGCACTGATTACGCAACGACGTCGCGACGCAAGCCAGAACACGGCTACTGAAATTGCTCGAGCTTGAGCCGGAAGAAGGTAAACGCTGCATTGCGAGAAATCGGCCCTCAGTCGGCGTCATTCTCCCTTCGCCTCACTGAAAGAAAAACAAACAAAACAAAGGGCATGGGGCGACTAGAGGGCTCAGTGCGCTGCTATAAAATAGGCACGTGAGTTGCGTCCAGCGTCTCGAAACACCGCGGAGCGCGTCTGGCACGGTAATGTTATACTTCGCTCGCAGCGTCTGGCGATAAAGGAACGTTATTGCGACTGGTTCCTGACAAAGCACCAAAACAAGCCCAGGTTGGCTCACCCAAGCAACAGAAAAGTGCCACCGACACACTACACGGAATAATTTAAGCGCGTCTTCACGCCTATTTCCACCATAGAGTGGTGAAGCGATGCGACGTAGCACAATTTCCTGCGAACCACGAACTGGTTCGATCCTTAACGCCGCTGAACAATGATAATCAGCAAGAACATTATCAAACGCAGTCCTTCAAAGGCGCCCGGCTGCATCACACTGAACGTGTTCGCGCAGTGTATACAAGTAACTTGATAGGTCAGACCGAACAACCAGTACACACTGTACAGATGGGCTAAGTTATAACCATGAGATTTGATCATATTGTCAGGCGTTTTACGTCCAAAAACCATGATGGTCATTAGGAACGCCGTGGTGGAGGTCTCCAAAAATTTCGACCATCTGGTGTGTAAAAGGTAGGTAGGTAGGTAGGTAGGTAGGTAGGTAGGTAGGTAGGTAGGTAGGTAGGTAGGTAGGTAGGTAGGTAGGTAGGTAGGTAGGTAGGTAGGTAGGTAGATAGATAGATAGATAGATAGATAGATAGATAGATAGATAGATAGATAGGAAATGATTCACATATAAAACCCCACGCCTAGTTTGTTTGTTTTTGTCAACTAATCCACAATATAGCATAGCACGTGTGCGTTCTTCAGCACTCTATGTCTCACGTGTCCTCCTAACTTTGCTGAGACTTATTACACCCCATTGAACATCCGCTAATTCCTCGACTAGCACAGCTAGACTAGCCTCAATAGATAGCGTTGTGGAGTTGAGGGTATACAGACAAGTTCAGATTTCAATGGCGGCCTGCTCAGACCCAGAGATTCTTAGCACCTTCCGCTGCGCCACAGGTCTGACCGCCTCCTTGAACAGTTGTTTCGCAGCCGGGACTGAGGGCCAAGGGTTGAATGCTGCATTCATGGGAGGTTGTGGCCCGGTACTGCACCAGGGTGGTCAATCCTGCTCTGGTGAGGGAGTGCGTTACCGGCAGCTGCTCGCCAGTGAGGCCGCACTCCAGACCTCTCGTGGATGACGATGGTATGTGGGGTACAACGTCCCAAAACAACCATATCATTATGAGAGACGCCATAGTAGAGGGATGCGGAAATTTCTACCCCCTGGGGTTCTTTAACGTGCATTTAAATGTAAGCCCACAGGCCTCAAGCATTTCCGCCTCCATGCAGCCGCCGCAGTGGGTATTCGATCCCGCCACCTGAAGGTCAGCAGCCGAGTACCTTAGCCACTAGACCACCACGGCGGGGCAGACGTGTTTTTTCTCTTACGATTCCTTCATCACGCGTTTTAAGTAAATATACGATTGGGAATGGTCCGGTATCTGCATTCGCACCGAGTTTTGTCATTCCATGCTAGGCTACTGCGCTACCTCTAAGCAGGGGGTTCTGTTGCCCTTTCATAGCACCGTAGAATACCACCTGACCGCCTATCAGCTCTCAACGTCACCTGAATCGTAGCTCGCCTGGTCTCCTTTTCTTAACTGCTTGAAAGTCCACTAAAAAAAAAAAAAGCGGGCGCGGTTTCACACCTCTGACCTAGCGGGCTTCGGCCGGTTTAGCGCCCTGAATTTCACGCGATTATTCTCTCCAAACTTATTCCTGCCTCGCTCAATTTTGACATTGTTGGCTTCAAAGTGTCCACAATGTAGGAGCTTTGGCGATTTCGAGCGGTCCCGCTGCTACTTTGACGTTTCTTGTCAACTTACGAGTTGCGCGTACCTGTTTTACGAACTAATCGGCTACTTCTATGCGTGATAGTTACGTTGAACGTATACGTCGCGGGTGGTTAGAGTGCATGAAAATTAAACGCGAAAGGTTTTTAAGTGCTAAAGGATATACAGGCGCTGCCTTTAAGGCTGTATCCTACTTTGTTGGCGTTTGGGAGTAGTGAGTAAAACTCTAGTAAGTAAATATAGAAGTAGACAGTCGGGAGTCAAATATGCGTTCTAGTAATTACATCTATGGTTAGCCTAAAAAAGTTGGATGAAAAGGTAGGGCAACGTAGGTCGCCTTGACTTTTTAGAAAAAGCAACGTAGGTTGACAGATGCGGCTCGCACTCTTGCATTTTAAGGCGTTCGCTAAACTTGAACTGCATTCCAACAAATCCATGTCTGTTCACGACCGAATCACTGTACCAAATGTGCACACTAAAGAAAATAAATAAATAGTAGAACACTTGTAACCACAAGCATAGAATTAGTAACAAGAGCTGTTACTAACTTTCTTGGGCACTTGTCATCTTTTGTGACCTCTTATACTACGCAAGTTTGCAGACACTAAAAGGCTGCAACGGTTCTTTTGTGCGCTGTGACTAACTTTTTGTCATTTACCACGGGGCAGTATTACGCTAAGTAGACATAACATATTCTATGTATTAACATTTGATTAAATGTCCTACGCTACATATACGTTACCTTCAGCACCTTATATAATTGTACACTGTCTATAAACAAACAGGCAAATTTAAAATATTAGGGGCGAGGCTCCTTAAGGCCTCACGATGTCCACCGTCTCGCGTCTGTCCGTAACACCATGTAACCTTCAACTTATAAGCAACAGAGGGCGTTGGTGGTAACCGTTTTGCATGTAACCTTCAACTTATAAGCAACAGAGGGCGCTGCGGTTAACTGCAGATGTGATGGCGCTGCTGTCAACGCTACATATATATATATATATAACCACGTTCCATACCACGAAGACGAACGCAGGAAAGCGCGACGTGCTGAGTATCAGCGTCGCCGTCGACAGGAAGCTACCACGGAGACAAAAGAGAAGGAAGCGGATGCAAAGCGGCGACGGCGACAACAAAGTTCTACACCACAGACTAGGGCTAAGGAAGCAAAGGCCAAGCGGGGAAAACGCCAAGCAGACGCGCAGTTGAGACAACTTGAAGCGGATGCAAGGCGGCAATACCGACAAGAAAATTCTAGACCAGAGACGATAGCTAACGAAGCTGTGATTATGAAGTCAAAACGTAACCCGGAACTCGGAACTTCATATCAGCTATAAAGAAGAATCACCGCTATATCACAATCGGTCTCAGCACCATCTCTTTGAATAAAAAAATATATAAGTATCACAACCACAATCAGTCTCAGTACTATCTCAACTTTAATCACAATAATCACCTCCGAAAGCTTCGCCCCATAATTATCTTCAAGCAGCTTGAAATGCAGTGATTTTTTTTATTTTACAGCATAGGCGCCCACTAGCACCAGTTGCGTTACCCAAGCGTAGGACAATACCTAGAAGCACTTACGAGCTGAACGTGTCGCGTGGATATATCGATGAGTATGAGTGTGCTGCAGAGAGTCGTCGGGGTCATAGCAGTTCAAGCTGACGCTTAGTGGTGATTGACGCAAACACGTCATTGCTTTCGTAAGAAGTTCCTTGCTTTTCGCCGCTTTCTTGAAATATATGGTTACAGTCGGGCAAATTTTAAGCTATAGTACATGAGTGGCAGTTTTTTTTCCTGTGTATCTTTGCCGTGTGACTAAATTAAGTTTCAGAAAAGGCGAGGAGAAGTGTATGCTGACAAAGCACATGTACACGATGCAAATTTTTTTTGTAACTTAGTTCTATAATATGGCGCTGACAGACAAACAAAAGTGGCCGTCGAGCCCAATAGATAAATAGCTAAAGTTTTGGCAGACTGTGCATTGTAGTGTATCAAATTTTAGTAGAAAAAGCTACAATTTTCATATTTAGGTATACTTCAGGAAAAAAGCCCCTCTGAATAATCTCCAGTTCGCCCTATTTCGGGCTATAGTTAATAAGCAGTAGCAGTAGCAATTTATTCAATCAATGAAAGGTCTGAAGAATCTACAGACGCGAAGCTACGTATTGATGAGCCGGCCGAAAACAGCACATTTTAGAACGTGTTGACTGCTCACAACTCCGAAAATGAGCTCAACAGCATCCTAAATACACGCAGCTCTGTGGTGAAAAGAGCGCTGCACCGACGCGAAGGCGGGCTAGCAGACACACTCGTACACACGACTTCGAACCTGCAGCGCCGTGCAACGCCAATCGAGCTGTGTATCATTGGTGCGCAAGTGCACGATGCCATGCGCCGAGCATGATGCCCTTGCAACAGGCCGTAACCTCCACTCGCATAGCTCGAAAGAGCAACGCAACAGAAAGACCCTTTGATAGCCTGCGCGTGTCTGTATATATATATTTTTAAGGTTCGCCTCATTTCTTGCAGCCTTCAAATCTGCGCCGGTCATGAACGAGGAGAGCGCTTTTAAACTCGGATCAAGATGGAAGGGTACAACTGTATACAGGGGGCTCACGTGAACGAAGACGACAAAGCGGAAGCGGACGGAGGATCCAAGAATAGAGACAGAGAAAAAAAAAAGGAGCTAAAAAAAAACACTCGCACAAAAGAATGTTTCCGAAGAATCTAGATCCCCTTACATCCCCGCGGAGGGAGACGACGTGGAGCGGAGCGCTTTTATTTGGCGGCCGCCGTGCATCCATGAAGTCGTCTCATTCAGATCGACGTTACAAAATGGGGGGGGGGGGGGGGGCAGAAAGCGTGCCGCCACCCACGGCGGAGGCCGCTCGTATACGCGGCGCCAGTTCTGCCGAATAATTTAGCCCCATCCTGGCCTAGCTTTTTTTCTTTCTTCTTCTTTCGCGGCGTCTCCCGTTGAAACGGCGTGCCCGAGTCCACAACACAGCTCTCTACGCGACGACCTTCCTGCACACGTCGCGACTAGTGCGCAGCAAGGCAGGCACGCGCCGGAAAGCGGACAGCGGCTCGGGGGTGCGCCATAAGGCCAAGTGCAGTCACGTCGGTGCTCGTAATGCGATCGAAATGAAAATAATAATAAAAAGGACGGCGCAGCTATCACGAAATCCTTAAACATCGCGTCCCATTCGCAGATTCGCTCCAGAGTGAATGGAGGAAAACTGCGTTTTAAAACACGACGGTGCAAGTCCCTCAGGTCGTGTAAAGGGGTAAGTGAATTACGCTCCCCCGTGTAAGAGATAAAAAAAAAAAGATTTCCGAGAGCAAAGAGAGATAAAAGAAACGTGCGAGCCGTGCGAAAAACAGCCGAGTAATGGGCCCAAAAGGCTCTCAAAGCAAATTTCATCACCCACGCTGAATGTTGAGTACATAACGAGGTTTACTTTATTTGTAAATGTTTTATCGCAGGTTAGAACAGTCAGCAGTGCAGAGAATATTCGAAAAAGAGGAATTAACAACGACATTTCGTTAGAGCAATAACTCATTTAATCGCTCACGCGAAAGCTCTATCCAGAGCGTTAATTGAAACACGAAATCAAAATGACAAAAACTGACTCTCTCTCTCTCTCTCGTACTTTTTCCTCGCCAAGACTAACTTATGCCCGAGTTTTCTGGCAAAAGTACAGAAACCCATAGTTTCGGAAAATAACAGCGCTTTGCGATAACAAGCAAGCGATGGAAATAATAAACGAATACGTTTACGTAGGACAGGTAGTGACTGTGGAGCCGAACCACGAGACTTGACTTGACTGGAAGAATAAGGATGGGGATGAGCATATTCGGCAGGCAGTCTAAAATTGTGAACGATATATCGTTTACCCCTATTCCTAAAAAAGAAAGGTGTATCACAGCTGCGTCTTACCAGTACTCACCAACTGAGCGAACACCTCGAGGCTTAAAACGAGGGTGCAGTGCTTAAATTGAAGAGGAAGCCGCGAGCAATGAAAAGGAAAATAACAGGTGTAACCTTAAGCGATAACGAGGGAGCAGAGCCCTCAAGGGAACAAGCAAGTGTTCAAGACATCTCAGTCGAAATCAAGAAGGAATGCAGGGCACGTAGCGCATAGACAAGATGACCAATGGTCATTAAGGCAGACGCACGAGACGGAGACAGAGTTGGGCGGGCAGAGCAGATTAACAACATCGCTGGTATAACGTGGCAGCAGCAAGTTCAGGGTCGCGTTGGTTGGCGGAATACGGGAGAGGTCTTTGAACCCAGTGGGCGTAGTCCGGCTGATGATGATGACTATAAACCAAACGGAAATACCAACACAAACCGACTTGAACATAAGAGCGGTTTTATCTTGTATACAATGACCGCAGAAGTGATGTGTCAAAACGGTTTAAATGGCGGCCCACCATTATATTGGACTCAGCAAATCAGGCAGTACTTTAGGTATATGGAAGACGGACGAGCAGTTGCAAAACGAGAGCGCGCTCTGAAACAGGGTTCGGCCAACAAGATCCCCCAGAAGCTATATATATACGGAATGAAATGTCGCAAAAGAGCTCCCACCCCCGAAAAGCACTTTGCGCTAAAGCGGTAAACGCACCAGCCCGTGACACGCGCTCCGAGAACCGTCTCAAAGGGGGCGCTGCCTCTGCGAAGCATCCAGCGACCTTCGCGACGACTCGGAAGACCTCATCTCTTCCGAGCAAGCGGCGGGGCGCTGCAGCCTCCTTTTTTTTTTTGCAGGCTTCGGGGGCAAATTGCTTTCAACAACGGCACTTATCCCAAAATTTTCTGTTCAGATTCAATTAGGCAGCGTATTTTTTTTTTTTTTTTTTTGATCCGACTACCAACGTCAGCCGTGCGGAGGAACGCGAAAAAGTCAACGAATAGGCAGAAAGGAGAGATAAGTGAGCCGCAAAGAAAGTTCACAGTGCCCGCATGAGTGGAGCTGTCGCCGGCAGGCCTCCTACGCACTGCGGTTCTCTGAAGCTCGTACCAAATGGGTTTAGGAAGGCCTGGTTGGTGTATTTTATAGAATAAACAGTAAAGCGGTACAATTTGAACGTCGCGACACACCAAAAGAAACCGAAAAGAAAAACTTGGACGAAGCTCAACTTGACAACACGCATGAACCCCCCCCCCCCCCCTCCTGTTTTTTTGGCACTTTCTTCTTACAAGAGAAAAAAAAAATGCATTTATGGCGTCGTAGAGATATAAATACATCAGTAGCAAAACAAAGCAAATGAATGTAGAATAACACGAATGTTGGCCGCTCAGCTATATACAGACGATCCCGTTAAACCACAAGCAAAGCAATTGACACGCGTGTAAAATGTGCATTCGACCTTTTCCCCGTTTAAAAAGTCTGGAAATTACATAAACAGTGATCAGTTCACTCAAAAGTGCCACACCTACACTTTTTTTTCGAAATGGAACAGTGTCGGCCGCCAATATCCATAGCGGGCTTAGTGCCTTACGCGGGTATTTGCATGTTTCAGATCGTATCGTTCGTGTGCACGTGAACACCCACGGACAGCCGTGCTCTACCGCAAGCATCATGTTGTGCATACATATCCTGTTCTTATATTGCACTTTTCTAATTACACTTCTTTCTTATTTTCGCGCTCAACGGCGCGAATAGGCCAGCACGCCACGGCTGCCAGTCCGGAAACGGAGTCTCAGCAACAAGTATTTATACATACTGCGCGCCTGACAGACCAACGCTTGAAAGACGTGGAGAGCAGTTGGAGGTTCTTGCTACACCTACACGATAGCGAGAGGTCATTTCTTCGGGGGGACTCTGGTACCACATGCTGGTAGCGTATACGGTATACTATAGTGCACGCAGCGCCGCGGCCACACAAATCGGAGCGCGAGCAGCCGCAAACGAACGCACACATCATCCCGCCAGTCGACGCAGTTATTTTAGATCTCCCTGCAACACTCACCGCGCGAACGCACTCGTAATGAGCGATTCCCCGAAGGCAACGTAAACGCGTGTGCATGATTCAGGCCGAAATGACGAGCGGCCTTAGGCGCCCAAGTTTTGCACCAGTTTCGTTGCCTCTCGGATTCGGGCAGTTGCTTGTTAGCGCAACGTCTTATCCGCGCCACGTCACCGCGTAGGGTATAAAAAAAAAGGATTCCGAAAATTCCACTGGCGCTTATATATCGTGCGAATGCCGTCACCCAACGCGTGGCCAAACGCCAAAAATGAAAAACTGCCGGCACGCATCCATGCATCCGTTTCTTTCCTTCTCTCACATCCTTTCTAGGCAAGAGAGATCTCGCCTTTTTGACGACGTAAGGCTTTTTGAAATGCATGCATTAACAATATTGATTGATTTGTGGGGTTTAACGTCCGAAAACCACCATATGATTGAGAGACGCCGTAGTGGAGGGCTCCGGAAATTTCGACCACCTGGGGTTCTTTAACGTGCACCCAAATCTGAGCACACGGGCCTACAACATTTCCGCCTCCATCGGAAATGCAGCCGCCGCAGCCGGGATTTGAACCCGCGACCTGCGGGTCAGCAGCCGAGTACCTTAGCCACTAGACCACCGCGGCGGGGCCACGCACTACAAAATCTTCAAATCAAACGTACCACCGAAAAGTCACTCTAGCTCCAGAAGTTACAGCATTTTCACGAGATAAACAGGGGCCACGCAGCGCAGGAAATACTATAAAAGGGCCCGCGCCCCGCAAGAAGTGAGACACACAAAACAGTGCAAATTGCGTAAAACGCAGGAAAATCGGAGTAAAGCGCGAAAGGAAATCCCAACGGACGGGATGTGTTGCGCCTTTGGGTAGCGTGGTGCGGACTCGGGCCATCCGAGTCCCCGGAGAGGACGAGTAGAGAAGCCGGAGAAGGAGAAAAAAATGTTTATATACAGTATTTACATGGTAGCGTGGTACAACATGAAAAGAGAATCACCCACGAGCGCCTCTGCGCTAGCGTTTTTATACATCGTCCGCCTTCCCAAGATCCCTTGCAAAGAAAATTTATGCGCAGGATACTCCAATGAGATCGTCGTCTTCCTCTCCGTCCCCGAAGAGGGAAAGCCAAACACCGCCTCCCTCTGAACCTAGGAAAGGGGCAAGACATGCCCAGTTCGCTGTTTGGTGAGGGAGACCCCACGCGCCAGCGTGGCACCACAGTGAGATGACGTGGAATCCCATGCGCAAAGTCGCTCCCTGATGCAGCCAGGTTGACTCAAGCAAGGCAGAATACCCCGTACAGCTGCTGGGTCGACGCTGCTTCGGAGTGTTGCTCTCGGCGGCTGACAAAAGCTTGGCCAACGACTTTTGTGTCAAGAGGAGCCGGCGACGTGGTTTTTCCAGATTGTCCGCGTCCGTCGCCGTCCCGGTGCAGGGTTGACTCATCAACAGCTGCCAGGTGCCAGCAGGCCGCGAAGACCACGTGGAACTTGGGCGAGGCACAACAGCACCCCCGCCGCCAGATGATACATCGGGAGGTCGAGTTGTTCCATGCAGCTCGGCCGGGTCGATGTCGGCGACGTTCCGGCAAGGCTCTTGCTTTCTCGAAGGGCCTGGTCAAACTGGAATGCTCCAAGAGCTGGCCTCTGCGCCCCGCTTCGGTGAAAAGTGGGTGACAAGCTCCAAGAAACGACCTTTGTCAGCCACACACAATGCGACAAGCACCGCGTGCACGCCACTCTCATCGCCAGGCCTCCGATTTTACAAAGCAAACATCTTATCTTAATAACTTAAGCTCAAGGAACCAATGTGCATACCAATCGGGACAAGTGTCCAGTAACTCTTTCATACGTAACTCCATTTGGAATCGAGATAACATTATAATCAAGCTAAACAAGCAAACTGTAGAGCTCGGGACAACGAGGGAGTCAGTGAAAAATTTCTCTACGCCCTCACTGTAACACATTGAAAAAAAAAAGTACACATAAACTAGGTAAAGGTAAACAAAAAAAATCAAACAAACCTTCCGCGTCTTTTGACGAGTCAAAACGCTCGACTTAGGGCGTCTGCATTTGTATGAAGGCCACCTCTCTTGTAGCGCACCTCGAAATTGTGCTGCTGCAGTGCTATGCTCCATCTGAGCAAACGACCATTCTTAGGTGACATTTGGTGTAACCAGGTTAGTGGAGAGTGATCAGTTTCTATAATAAACTTAGAGCCAGCAACATAGCAGCCTAGTTTTCGTACGGCCCAAACAATGCAAGCACATTCTTTTTCCGAAGTGCTATAAGCCTCTTCCCTGCTGCTCAATTTGCGACTCAAATACAAAACCGGCCGCTCCTCTCCACTCTGGTCCGTCTGACATAGCACTGCTCCTAAACCGCGTTCGCTTGCATCACACTGAATAGTGAAAGGTTTTGCAAAATCCGGTGCCCTCAAGACGGGTTTCTCACTCAATGCGTGCTTCAGCTTCTGAAAAGCGTCTTCCTTTTTAGAGTCCCATTGAATGTTCACAGGTTCGGTCTTGCGTAAACTATCTGTCAAAGGGCTGGCAATCTCGGAGTAATTCGGGACGTAATGCTGATAGTAACCTGTGAGGCCGAGGAATGCTCTCATCTCGGTCTTAGTGCTGGGACGACGATAACCGACCACCGCGGCTACCTTGAGTTCGGACGGTCGACGACGCCCATTTCCTACAATGTGCCCTAAATAGCTTACTTCAGCACAGCCCAAATGACATTTCTCTCTCTTTACCGTAAGACCTGCATTTTTGACCCGTTCCAAAACCATCCGAAGGTGTTCAACGTGGTCTTCCCATTTGTCCGAAAATATCGCCACATCGTCTAGGTAAGGCAGCGCAAATTTCTCGAGCCCGTGGAGAACCTTATCCATCAGGCGGCTGAAACAATACGGCGCGTTCTTGAGCCCAAAGCTCATCATCAAAGGACGAAAAGTGCCCAGGGGTGAGATAAAAGCAGCGCATCGACTCGCGCGCTCTGTCAAAGGGACCTGCCAATACCCCCTAACAAGGTCTAACGTAGAAATGTATTTCGCCTTAGACACTGTCTCTACCCTCTCTTCAATGTTAGGAATAGGGTAAGTCTGGTCGACTGTTACAGAGTTCAGGCGGCGATAGTCCACGCATGGCCTTGGATCACGGCCCGGAATCTCAACCAAAATCAAAGGCGAGGTGAAATCACTGTCTGCTTCGATGATAACACCTAGGTCGATCATGCGGCGAATTTCGGCCTCTAGTATCTCTCTCTGTCTAGGTGACACCCGATACGGCTTACAGCTGATCGGCTTGTTAACCGTCAGCTCAATGTCGTGCTTAATCACATCCGTTTTGCCTGGCTTCTCGGAGAAAACGGTAGCGAATTCCTGTACTAAAAGCTCTAAATCTTCCTCTTGAGCCTTACTTAGGGTGTTCCCTGTGTCTACCCTATCGGACAATGTGCTGCTGACCGTGCCATCGGAAAGACAAAGGATTTCCGCGCCCTCATCCTCAGGAACATTGAGTGCAAGGTTTACTACTGCTTTTCGTCGCATGTAGGGTTTCATTAGGTTACTGTGATACACTTTGGGGCATTTCCGGCCCCACTTTACCTCGTAGTTGGTGTCTGAAAGCACTGACAACACTGTCGCTGGTCCCTCCCATTGTACGTCCAGCTTGTTTTTTCTTGAAGGGCACAACAGCATCACCTCATCGCCCACTCTAAAGACTCGCTTTCGAGCTGACTTATCGTAACGGGCCTTGGAAAGCGCCTGTGCTGCGCGCATGTTGCTCTCCACCACTTCGCGTGTAGTCCCCAGTCGCCCCAATAAATCCAGTACATAGGAAACTACATTAGGGTCCTCCCCATATCCAGTCCATGACTCTCGTATTAAGTGCAGCGGACCTCTCAAGTTCCTGCCGTAGACAAGTTCAGCCGGACTAAAACCCGTACTCTCGTGTGGGGCCGACCTCAGAGAAAACATCGCAGCTGGTATACACCCCTCCCAGTCACTTTTATGCTCAAAGCACAAAGCTCGCAAAACGCGTTTCATGACCGAGTGCATGCGTTCCACAGGGTTCGACTGTGGATGGTGAATAGAGCTATGCGCGATTTTTATCCCGCAGCGTTCTAGGAATGTAGTCGTAAGGCAGCTTGTGAACACACTTCCGTTGTCACACTGTATCTCCGAGGGAAAACCCACCCGAGAAAAAATAGACAACAATGCGTCCACCACGCATACTGAACTCAACTCTTTCAGTGCGATTGCCTCCGGGAACTTGGTGGCAACGCACAGCGCGGTCAGGACGTACCGATATCCTGATTTAGATGGAGGCAGAGGCCCCACGATGTCAATCACGAGCCGACGGAAGGGTTCTGTGACTATTGGCACTAGTTTCATTGGTGCCTTCCATTTGTCTGTTGATTTTCCTATCCGCTGACAAGTGTCGCATCCACGGACAAACATCTCTACATCCTTCCAGCACCCGGGCCAGTAGAACTCCTGAGCCAGCTTAGCTTTCGTTTTCTTTATACCTAAGTGGCCCGCCCAGGCGTTGCTGTGGGCCAGGTCGAGAATGTTCCGCCGGTATTTTAGTGGAACTACCACTTGGTTGTAGACCCGCCCTTTAGCGTTCTCATACCTGCGATGCAACACCTCGTTTTGGGTGTAGAACGAAACGTTCTTCCTAGAGTTACCTTCCTTATGTATGGCATCTAGCAGCATAGAGAGTGCGAGATCCGCCTTTTGATCGACCACTAGCGTTGCACGGTCGGTTCTGGCTAGCTGACACCAACTGGTGGACGCGGGTGTTAACACCGAGCCTGTCACCAAGTCCTCGTTTTCGGGCGTTAGAGATATTTCCTCGCTGTTGTCGACCATAGCCCCAGTTTCCGTCTCGACAACTCGCATGGCAGACTCATTTTCCGTCGCAACTACCTCAGGTTTTCCTACACTGCCCTCGGACGTCTGTTCCCCAGAGGGTGAGCTGCTCAGCTGTTGCGTCAGCTCGCGCGCCTTCGAACGGGTAAGGGCCATGCAAGCTATTTCGGTGGCAAATGATTCTCCACGTGTTTTTAACATTTCCTCAGACTTATTTGAAAATAGGTAAGGGAAGTGCTCCGGGAGGTTGGCTGAAATTGCTGCTTCCGTACACAATTGGCCGAAAGGGCCCTCGATTACAACCCTCGCTATCGGTAGGCAGACGCTTTGCTTTTCTGCCACTTGCCGAATCCAGGCACACTCTCCTATATAGTCTTCGGAAGATACGCAACTTGGATGCGCTACATCCATTGTGGCCGCCGAGTCCCTCAATACCCTACACATTCGGCCGTTCACTGAGAGTGTCCTCATGTAAGGTTTCAACAGCTTTAAGCTATCCTCTGACTCCTGAATTGTGGCAAATGCCATGTGCCTCTTACAGCTCCTGGCCATGTGGCCCTTTTCTCCGCAGCTGTAGCAAACAACTGGCTTCCGCGCTTCTAACGCATGCGCTATGTCACCAGGCGCCTTTGAACCTGATGAAGGTGCCGCCTTAGTCCCCTCACTGTCCTTTCCCTGCTGATTGTCTAATAACTTGGAATTTTCGGGTTTCCAGTTATTTCTTGCAAACCTCTTGCGTCCCTGGTTTCCCGACCAGTTTTCTACCTTTTCATTTTTTTCCGAAGTTCGTGGTGTATTGCGGAGACTACGGCGTGAGCAGTAATCTTCGGCGAGTTCTGCTGCCCTGTTCATGTCTACGTCTTTCATCCTATCCTGCACCCAAAGCCTTACCTCCTCGGGAATTCCCCGGTAAAACTGCTCAAGTACCATCAACTCAATGACCTTGTCATGGTTGCCATAGACTTGCGCGCTTTTGAGCCACTCTTCAAAGTTGGCTCTAATTTGGTAGGCATAGTCTGAATGAGATTCGTTGCCCCTCTTAGAGTGCCTGAACCGCAGGCGGAAAGCCTCTGTCGATAGGCGACATTTTCGTAGCAATGCAGCCTTTACCCTGTCATACACCTCGGAGTCCTCTTTATTCATTCTTGCGATAACATCGGACACTTCGCCTGGTAGTACGCATATCAGTTTTCGTGGCCAAGTCTCCCTACTAAACCCTGCATTTTCGCATGCTCGCTCAAAATGCACGAGGTATAATGCAATGTCGTCACCCGCCTTGAAGGTGTGGATTAGATCCTTTATCTTTGATTCTCCACCCCCTGAATTTTGATTTCCCACGGACATACGAAGCTCCAGTTCTTTCAGACGGATTTCATGTTCTTTATCCTCGCGATCCCTCCTTATTTCCTCCTCTCTTTGTTCACGGGCTAAGCGCTCACGCTCCTCTTTCTTTGCCAAAATGGTTTCTCTGGCCTCAATGGCCTCTTCTAAACTCACTTCCTCTTTTCCCAAGTGCTCCAAAATTTGTTGTTTTCTTTTAACCGAGCCGACCGAAATATTCAGCTCCTGACAAATTTCGAGGAGTTCTTGGACCTTAAACTTCTCCATCTTAGATATGCACACCGTTTCTCTTCTAAGGTAATTTTGCCCACGAGCCACCCAATTCTTGGTCTGCGAATCAAAATTTACCAAAATCACCCTACCACGTTACCGACCATCTGCGCTAACGAGTCTGGCGAAAAGAAGAGCAAACACGCGGCACTCACCACTTCGATGCAGCCGACGCAGGCGAATCCCATAAGCTGCCAGCCACTGTTGCGCCTTTGGGTAGCGTGGTGCGGACTCGGGCCATCCGAGTCCCCGGAGAGGACGAGTAGAGAAGCCGGAGAAGGAGAAAAAAATGTTTATATACAGTATTTACATGGTAGCGTGGTACAACATGAAAAGAGAATCACCCACGAGCGCCTCTGCGCTAGCGTTTTTATACATCGTCCGCCTTCCCAAGATCCCTTGCAAAGAAAATTTATGCGCAGGATACTCCAATGAGATCGTCGTCTTCCTCTCCGTCCCCGAAGAGGGAAAGCCAAACACCGCCTCCCTCTGAACCTAGGAAAGGGGCAAGACATGCCCAGTTCGCTGTTTGGTGAGGGAGACCCCACGCGCCAGCGTGGCACCACAGTGAGATGACGTGGAATCCCATGCGCAAAGTCGCTCCCTGATGCAGCCAGGTTGACTCAAGCAAGGCAGAATACCCCGTACAGCTGCTGGGTCGACGCTGCTTCGGAGTGTTGCTCTCGGCGGCTGACAAAAGCTTGGCCAACGACTTTTGTGTCAAGAGGAGCCGGCGACGTGGTTTTTCCAGATTGTCCGCGTCCGTCGCCGTCCCGGTGCAGGGTTGACTCATCAACAGCTGCCAGGTGCCAGCAGGCCGCGAAGACCACGTGGAACTTGGGCGAGGCACAACAGATGCGAGGGAAAGGGGGGGACGATGCTCCCTTCTGCGGCGATGCCGCACACCCACTTGCGTAGTTACGCAAGCCTCGGAGGCGACGGAGCGCTATCAGCGTCAGACTACGCAGGAAACCAGCGCGCCGTGTGCCACCGGGGAATCGGCGAGCTGACAGCTAGCACGCACGCACTGCAACGCTTCCCCGCTGCCATCGGGGACGCGCGACCAGGAAAGGAAAAACCTCGGCGCGCGACTCGGTCACCCGCGATCGCGCCCGCGAACCCCCAAGAGGGGTCGATGAGGCAATGGTTAGGCGAGGCAGTATACACAGGCAGCGGTCCAAGAGAGGCACGCATGGACGCGGTACACCGTAAGCGTAGATTACGCACAGCATACTCGATGAGAGCACGGACACGTCTCGACGGGCACAAAACCCTCGTCCGGGTGCTCATTCGTTATAACGGACGCGCTATGCACGCCCGCCAGCACGGATGCTTCGCGGTCGGCAGGCACAACACGCCAGGGTGCTGCACGCACACCGGCTGTCCTGGCTTTATCAAGGATTCATGGGGAGGTCTGCGAGTCGCTCGGCGAAGAGGACGTAGAACAGACTGCATCAAGATGGAACACAATGCCCGCATGGCTCGATAAAACGACGAGAATAAAAAAGGCCCAGAGCTTAGCAGAAGACGCAACACGGCCGCGTAATTTGTGTACCCACAACCTTGGCTCACGACCTTGGCCCAACCTTCCCGAAAACTAACTCGCACGTGGACTTGACACCAGAAGGAGACATTGAGGGGGGGGGGGGGCTGCGCATAGAAGCACAGGGTCCAGACCTGTAACTATATGAAAAATATAACATATTACTATTGAAAGCCCCCCTGGGTGAGATGGTGTTTATTGAGGCCCACTGTTTGATAGCTAGACCATCGGCGATAGCCCCTCCAGGAAAATTGCACAGCGGCTGAGTGTGTCGAAATAGCTCATCAATGATACTCGGTTATTTTCCCTGTAATTGAACTTGACGCGACGAGACAGCCTCGTTCATACACCACCCGCACGTAATATTGCAATACGCTCATGGTATGAGTTGCACGCAGCGTAAAATAGTACACACGGCGGCTGCAACAGGGACTTGAAGCGGTGGTTTATATTACCGAACTCAATGAGGCATCTGGACGTTTCGGCATTCGAAAAATTCGGAAATCATCACCATTAAAAATCTCAACGGTGACGGAGCTGGAACTAAGCCCTAAGTAGCCTTGAAACAGCGAACTGGACGATTCTAGATGCTTCTGGGTTCTTTCTAGGGCTCAGCTATAGGTCCTACGAACTTAGAGCCAAGTTCAACCAAGTTCTACAACATTTAGTAATACAGTACAACGTTAGTGAAGTAATACCATGTTATCCAAGTAATACGACGTTCTAGTCAATTACTACGACGTTATATTTAGGCGAAGCAGACGGCCGAATGGTTTGAGACGCCGATGCCGTTCTCGCACACAGCTGCGAGAACGGCATCCTCGCCTCGCGGATAGCAAGCTTCTCAGTCACCATGGATGTTCCCTAGTGCTCGGCTGTTGCCTTCTTTTTTATTTTATTGCGATAGCAATTATATGGACACTTTCGGTTGTATTTTGCCGCCGGCGTCGGCGTGAGCATCGATGTTATGCACCGTATATGTATACTTATATATATATATATATATATATATATATATATGAGAACGCAAGAAAGAAGAAAAAAAATACAAAAAAAACACTCCGGCACGCGGAATCGAAGGTGGGACCTCTGCGTCGTGAAAGCGAGTCACCCCAGAGCACATCCTTCACCGTTCATAGGGTGAAGGATGTGCTTCACCGTTCATAGGGGTCATTCTATCCACCCTACCGTTCAGACGGAAAGCTACCACTTATCGCTGCTCACGC
This sequence comes from Rhipicephalus microplus, assembly GCF_043290135.1. Lineage (NCBI taxonomy): Eukaryota > Metazoa > Arthropoda > Arachnida > Ixodida > Ixodidae > Rhipicephalus > Rhipicephalus microplus. Next base: position 235,250,604 of record NC_134710.1, read on the forward strand.
GCATCTCGAGGGGAATTGTGTTTTCAGCATTACCAGCAAGATGGCGCAAAGAGCGCACGTCGCCACATCGCGCGGCGACGCTCGCTCTAATCTCCTACGCGTACTTCGCCCGGACCTCGCGGCGGCGAGGAGGGGAAGGTCGTACGCTTTGGCTGGCCTCGGGCTTTACCTAGAACTATTCTCCTGTAGTTACCTGGTGCACAAAGGTCACTGCAATCATTGCAGTCTCCGTTAGCGAAAAGCGCGCGCTTTTCAGACACAGCAAAGTAATTCAAATGAGACGCTTATTTGCGCACCCGTGCCTGTAAGTACGTTTTGTGCATGAGGAACGTGGGGCATGTTTCAATCTGCTTTCATTTCTGCGCGTGAACTTTCAATTCGTTGCTATGGCGTTCATTGTCTCGCCTTTCCGGCAAAGCTGTGACTTTTTTTATAGTAGACCACTAATGGTGTGTAATGGGATTTGCCCAAATGTTGTGGCACATACCCGTTAATGATGATCATAGTTATTTCGCAGCCGCCATTGTCTTTCCTGTTCGCTAGCATTTTCTAGGTGTGGCTACTCGAGGTCTTCGGCCCACTGCCGTCAATTCGCAGACATACTAGTTGGGCTAACTGCTGCAGTCTTCTTTCTAATGGACCAGTGGTGAGTAGTGGAAGTCGTTCACCTTCTGTGGCACATACCCGAGTGCTAGGTTAACTGTTGCCTTATTTCGCGTACGGAACACTTTTGGATCCAGGCTGTCGTATGCTGTCATCGTCGCTAGGCGTAACGCAGACAAAAGAATATACAGTATAGACAGTTGTAGCATACTGAGCACACGCTCGTGCCAAAGAGGTCTCATTCCTCTAGTCCTTTGAGGACATTGATGATGATTTCAACACGTCTTCTTCCTCGTGTTCTTCGAGCGCCTTGACGATGTCAACGCCGGCAAAGCTACACATAACATAGCCACCTGTGAGATATTTAGCGAACGCTCGCCCATAAGACGTCTTTGAGCGCATTGACGATGACATAAAGTGCGGACATTAGTACTATGGCTGGGGCGACACGACATCACAAACCACGTAGAAAAATTGAGAAAATCAAATGAGAAATAAAAAGGCAGAGAGAAAGAAAAAGACACAAACAAATCTGGAAAAGAAACAAGAAAAAGAAAATAAAAAGAGAGACAAATATATATATATATATATATATATATATATATATATATATATATAAACCAAGCAAGGCTAGACGTCACCAAGAAAAGGCTACTTAATTTTTATACCAATTAAGCACACTAAAACAGCATTTAGCAATCGTTAATACGTCGCTTTGAACAAGTTTGCGTTAGGATGGTTCTATTTATGGTTTTCAGTTCGCAGCGTGGCGTGCCCACTCAGGCATACCTCACACGAGTGCTTGGAACCACGAAGGCTCCACACGAAGCGCGCGGAAGGGTCCGGAAGGTTACCATTACAGGACTTCTTGCATAGCTTCCACTGCGTTGCAAGTTGTGAACGAAACGAAGTATAGATTCCTGTCCCTGGACTACGGTATACAGTGAAACCCACTTATGACAGTAATAAAGTGCCACAAAAATTTCATTGTTATAACCGATAATTGCTATAAACGAGTTGCACAAAAAATCAATATAGAGACTGGCAGGTCATCGTGAGAAAACAATATCGGATGGAATATGCCAACAGGCATCAGTGATAATGATGACAAAACTGAATTTTCGACATGCTTGACAATTCGGACACTTTCAAAGGACCGCCGCAAGCCAACGTATGGTCAACGTATGGCAAAGTCTGAAGTTCAGAATGCTGTAACTTTTCGGAATCTAAACTTTCACTCGCATTGCACGTCCGCAAGTGCATTAACAGAAGACAGCACCACTGCCGCGCCGTTGCGGATTTCAAAAGTTAGTTTTGCCGCCAGGCCACGGTGCTATGCAAAGCAGCATACCGTGAATCCGAAGGCGCACTCGGGGAAGTTGGTGTAGTGGGTCGGGGATCAGCACATTGCTATTTTTTCTGGTCTTCGGCGAGTTCAAGTGTGTGTGTGTGTGTGTGTGTGTGTGTGTGTGTGTGTGTGTGTGTGTGTGTGTGTGTGTGTGTGTGTGTGTGTGTGTGTGTGTGTGTGTGTGTGTGTGTGTGTGTGTGTGTGTGTGTGTGTGTGTGTTTGTGTGTGTGTGTGTGTGTGTGTGTGTGTGTGTGTGTGTGTGTGTGTGTGCGTGCGTGTGCGTGCGCGTGCGCGTGCGCGTGCGTGCGTGTGTATGTATGTATGTATGTATGTATGTAGCCGCCTAAGACTTTTAGCTCTCCTGGCCGTTTGGATAATGGCATGCCTACCAAAAATTGGTATGGCATAACATGACTGTATGACGAGCGTAAGTGACTAGTCATACCATGAAAATGATGGCATGTATGTCATGATTTACATGTCATGGTCTTGCTGCTCTTGCAGTTGTTTCGTTTGTTTTTTCAAGTTTAAGTTTTTAAAAGTTAGCCTTAAGATATTCCACATGACATATCGCAAAACTGGTATGATATGACATGACTGCATGGGTAACATAAGTGACAGGCCCTCACGCGGAAATTATGACATGCGTGTCATGTAAGAACATGACTACATGCCACGCTCATGATGCGCTCATGGCCGTTTCCCTAGCCTCACATATACGAAATTTCGTATTACGTGACGCCAATGGACGACTAGCACAAATGCCAGGCGCTAACACAATAATCATGACAAGGAAGTTATAAGCGGCACAATTTACGTCCGCCTCGTAACGTTGCGCAGATTTCAATGTGACAATTCAACCTTCCGCATTCGCGCTTCGTATATAATCGATTCCCACTGTAATCGGGATCTAACAATTTTTTTTCCACGATTTCGCGTTCACCCAACAGCCATAATTATTATAACCAATAATGCAGCGTGCGGACGCTTCTGTAGGCAAGTTATTAAACCACAGAAAACAGAAAAGTTGATGGTGCAACAGCTTCTCATTGTTATAACCGAGATAGTGTTAAAAACAGTGTCGTTATATGTCGGTTAGACTGTAATATGTACAGTGAACAGCGCTTCAAGAACGACATACGGGATGCATGGCTGCGGGCGTTTGATCAGAACTATTTTTGCAACTGTTGATCGCTGGAGAGCCGAATGTCAGAAGGCGTACAGCAAGCTTTTTTTTTTTTTCAACACCGAAGCTGTCCCTAGCCTTCCTCGTGTGTTGGTGTAGCGCTGATCAGGTGGAATGACAGCGCGGCGAGAGTAAAACTGCATATAGGATGGGGAAGGATGCGCACCACCAGGAGGGGCGATCGTGAAGCGCGGTGTATGTGTGCTTCACTCAGCTGTCCAGTAGATAAGCGCACTGTTCCACGCTCAGTATGTACCGACTGGTCCGCCAACAATCGGCAAGATTGACGAGTTCACCAATGAGGAGCGTCAAGAGGCGCGAGAATGACCCCCGTATTCTATAGAACCTCCCTTCACTCAACGCTTCGGCTTCACTGGAGAAAGCCGATGGGAGCGCCATCTCTAGGTACGGCAAGTCACTGCATATCAGCGATAGTCTGCTGCGGTTCTTGAGTAGCGCAGCGTCATTTTCAGCCGAATGGTGACGCAGTGCTACACTCTGTCAAGTGAAGGGTGAAATTCGAGTCGAGGAGCGTTTGTGAATACGGGGGTGAGGCTCAGCACGAAAATTTTGCAGTTTTGTGAGAAGCAGGTCGGCATGTGTTTCTGTGGAGTATAAAGGAGGGATGTTGGTTCCTTAAGGGTTTGCACTTTTAAAATGCTCAACACTGCCCCCGGGGAAAGGGCATGTCGTCGCCGAGCCAACCGCGATGTTCGCCAAGAGAGGCCAAAGCTAAGGAAATAATTGAAAAACAGAAGCACGGATAGCCCGATGAAGAAGCAGCATGAGATTCGCTGTTCCAACAGTGTTTGCGACGGGAAGCTGACAAAATTTTTTTACAGCACACCACAATGCATCAGCTCAGCGTCCAAATAGTCCAATGAAGACGGAAACATCGCTTTTGTTGTTGTTGTTGTTGCCTTTCAAGAATGTGGACACATACTCTGTATTCGGTGCATCTGCTATTTTCGGTTTTTTTTAACGGTATCGCTACACTACGGCTGTTCCGCTAAGGCTGTTAAATGTGCGAGCTATAAAGCATATCGAACCATTGATCCAAGTTGAGGATAATAATAAAATAATTATTGGGGTTTAACGTACCAAAACCACCATATGATTAAGAGAGACGCCGAAGCGGAGGGCTCTGGAAATTTCGACCACCAGGGTTCTTTTAACGTGCACCTAAATCTAAGCACACGGGCCTCAAGCATTTTCACTTCCACCGAAAATATGGCCGTCGCGGCCGGGATTCAATCCCGGGACCTGCGGGTCAGCAGCTGAGTGCCTTAGCCACTAGACCATCGTGCGGGCAGTCAAGTTGAGTAACAGAGTCTATATGCCGCGATATGACTATTCACAATGTTTTCAAACAACAATCGCTGAAAACTAGGCAGTTATATAAACTACACTGCTATTTGTCGCATAGTTATCTTAATAAGAAAGCCCACTCATGTATGGTAATACTTTCTATGCCGTCGAGAAAGGAGTGCCGCAAGGAGCTGTGCTAAGCCCGGTGTTGTTTAATCTCGTGCTTGTCCATCTTGAAAGAAACCTGCCCCGAGGCGTCAACATAACACTGTATACGCGGACGATATTTGCATTTGGAGTGCGACAAGTTCTCGCAGAGAACACCCAAGAGCGCCTCCAGAGAGCACTCGCAAATATATCGGTATATCTAAATTCAAGAGGACTCAAGCTGTCTTCCGAGAAAAACGTTGCCATGGCTTTCTCGAGGAGGAGAATGAAAAAATACCCATCAGTGCTGAGCGGTCGCACCCTTCCATACGTCAAGACACAACGGTTCCTTGGAGTGACAATTGAGAGGAATCTTACATGGTATTCTCAAGTGAAGAAACTGAGGGAGAGGATTTTGTCGGCGTCTCACATATTCTGATTTTTAGCCGAATCCCAGTGGGGCAGCAACTGCCGATCGATGGTGCTCCTCCATAAAGCCTACGTCGATGGGACATTTCGGTATTACCTACCCGTCCTACATATCACATACAAGCAGAAGGAAACTCGAGGCAGCACGCAACAACAGTCTTCGAATTCGTCTTAGTCTTTCAAGGGGGTCGTCTCGAACAGACACTGAAGCAGAAACCAAATGCCTGCCTCTGGAAGTGACCTCTTCGCAGGAGACACTTTGGATTCCTTTCAGACTAGTTATTCATTCCAAGACTCACTTGCTAAAGAGCATTTCTCAATCCAATTCTGCATCTAGCTTCGGCAAGGCCGTCGAAAGAATATGCGCACGTATATCGATACCTGCTCAGGCGTCGCCTATTATGCCAAGGAACATCTCACCCTGGACACTTTCACCACTAAAAATTTTTCCCTATATCCCCGGAATTAGCGCAAAAAGGAAAATGCCCCAAGCAGCAACCCATCAGGCAGCGTTGGAATACATGTACAGAGAATATGCTGAAGTAATGCATGTATTCACAGACGGCTCTACAACACAATCTCGATCATCGTAGAGGAGCCTTCTTGCCCTCTACAGAAAAATTCCTTGCGTTTCACCTAGAAAGAACGACATTTTCGACGACTGCGAAGTTGTGTGAAATTAGGGAGGCTCTAATGATTATTTTACGACGCCAGCTGCCAGAAAGATCAGCCGTATTTACAGATTCTAAAGCGGCTCTTCAAAGTATGTGGAACAGGCATAAGAGTTGGAATCAACAACCTGTAACATCTGATATCGCCTATCTCCATCAGAAGGCTAAGACTGCTGGACACAGCATTACGCTTCAATGGATACCTGGCCGTGTTGGTATTTCAAGAAACCAAAAAGCTGATGAAGCTGCCTGAAATGGATTACAATTCAGGAATTTTAGAAGAATATTTTTTTTTTTTACAAAAGCCGATGCTTGAAACATCGCGAAAAGATATGCCTACAAAGACAAAGACTACCTTTGGAATTCACCACTTCAAAACAACAGCTTTCTCTATTGTACTGACCCAAAACTGAGCTCTGAACTCTCCCACTCATTACCTCGCCACCTGGCGACGTTATAGCATCGTCTTCGACTGAGCGTGGCATACACGAACAGTTACATGTACAAAATGGGGCGTACACCACAGGTTTATATTGTGATAACTGTGGCAGCATAGAGACAGTGCACCACATACTAATAGAATGCCCCACGTACCGCGATGAAAGGCAGCTGTTCGAACAAGAAATGGACATGATCTGCCACGAACAATTAACATTGCGCAACATATCAGGCCATGTGCGTGGACCTTCTAAACATCGTCAGGTCATACTGCCATTGATCCATTACCTATCGGATATAGGTCTTGCCGGAAGGCTCTAATTATCCGACACCTCACACAGCGAAGCCTTAATTTACCTGATGCCCTAATGTAAATAGTTTTATCAGGCTCACTAGACCACAACCTTTTTTTTCACATCTTTCTTCTCTCTCTGATGAAATCTTTCTGTCCCCTTCCCCATCCCCATACAGAGTGGCATACCAGCGATATACAGACGCCAGCAAAAATCGGTTTTTCCTAAGGAAGAGTCTCCCTCTTTCTCTCTCTGTATTGCAACGCAATAACGAAAGTTACCAGCGAATTCCGGTGCTGCCTTTCACAAAGGCGCAACACGGCTACACATAATACTACACGACATACGCTGCCCCGTCTCAGAGAGCTGAAAGCAGCTAGAACCCAAAGTATAAGCATTAAGGGGAGACTTGAAAGACATTCCTATCGTTTTACTACACTACAGATTTCGCCTCTTCAGGTTATTTGGGATGAAAACCCTCCACAAGAACTTCCCCTCTGCCCTAAAATGATGCCTCCACGCAATGTCCTACGAGCCATCTTCAGAAGGGCATATATTGCAAGTGCCTCGAGGGTTATACCAGTAACCAAGAGAGTTGTTTCTATTTCTCTTTTTCAGAGTTCTTATGACTGATACCAGTATTTTCATGATTGCGCATTCGTGCACTTGTCTGCTTACAATAGCGCATATTCCAGTGCAGCTTGCAGATGCATACATTTACTAGTCAGAGGCAAACTAACACAGTGCTAGTACTAAATACAACGCCACCAATACATTCCAGACAGTGCAGATTGCTGGCGGGTTTCCATGCACTGCGAGTTTCTAACATTGCGAAACCCTGAGAAAGTGCTTGCACTGATGGCCATAACCGGCAATGTAGCCATCCCGGCCAGACGGCCGTAAGCGCTGTTGCATAGGCACATAGACTTTCAACAAACGTACAAACGACTAACGTAGAAACTCCAAAGAGCCGCTGTTTGATCATCTTATTATTCGTTCACGTCAGCAGTGGCCCGAACTGGCGACTGCAATCACCGGCATTCAGAGCGCACAGAACTTTTTTTTTTTTTTTGGTACAATGTGCTTCACCATTCACAAGAGCGCGCCACGAACCGAACATCTTGGAAAAGTTCAGAATGTTGGCACGCGACAAAATGAGAAGTAAGCATGATGGAAACAAAAATGAGGACAGCTTTCGTTTCACAATTAAACCAGCTGCTTATTCAGACGTTTTGGGTCCTGCAGCTGATCCAAAACGTTCGACGTGCAGCTCCCACAAACCAGACAAAACGGAACTTGTGAGATACAAGCTATAGTTTCTAACAACCTTATATTACGCGATGACGACGTGCGTGTACCAAAGTGACAGATTACTGAGTTTGCTAAATCACAGCCTTTACTTGAAATGACGCTGTTTTCGCCTTTGTATACCTGTATTTCCTCCTGGACATTCGATGTGACAGTGCCCTTCTTCTGACGTATTCGTCACGTCCGGCGTTTCGCGCGCGGTTGAACAAGCTGGCCCTCGTGCAGGTCACCAGTGATCCGCCGCCTGCTTTCCCGGGCTGGGCGACAGACAGCCGTGCAAACCATGCACGATGTACCGGAAAGGGACAACGGCACGCGTGCAGACACACAGACACACACAGGCACGCAAAACGAAGACGACGCACCGGGAGACGGCGTCGCCAAGCCCTCGACGCGTCACTTCACCGGCCACTTGCTCTTCTCGAGGGCCGCGCTGATCCGGTAGCACGAGAGCCAAAGCAGGGAGCCGTCGGCGAAGACGCGGCGAAAGCCCCTCGGCACATAAAACTCGGGCCGCTGTCACAAGCCAGAAAGCCGGACGTGAGACGTGCGGAGAGAGCAAACGATGCTCTCCCCGTTCGTCAGCGGAACCTCTCTACGTCACTGTCGACGCAAAAAGAAAACGCACCACGGAAAATAAATAGAGCAAAGGTCGATGAAGAAAAGCGCTCGATGCCGTCGTAAACGGACCATGGGCCCACCGGCGAGGAAGCACGTCCACGCAAGACGCTGGCCGAGATCACGCGAGGCGTTGGAATTCGCTAGGTGGTGGTAGGGGGAAGGGAGGCCGGCCACGGAACTGACACAGAGCCCACCGCGGGGCCGACGACGGGGTTCCACCGCGCGACGCCGCGAACCGCCGGAAGTAAGCGCGGAAGCGGCGCGCGACAGCCTCCTTGATTTCCCTTCGTCTTCCTCCTGACGGCGGCGGCCATCTGGCGGCTAGAGACGCTACCATTGTCACGACGCGCGCGAAACCGGCACAACGCGGTGGCAGGCCGAGCGCGGCGCAGACAGACACTGCAGAAGAGGCGCTCGTCATTACGAAACCAGCGAACGGTCAATCGGCATTGGTAGATTCGCTCCTCTCATTGGTAGGGGAGAAGAAGAACAAAAAATTATTGGCACACCCCGCTCGAAAACGTTCGAAAACGGCGGGAGCTCTACCGCCATAGCCTCCAACCGCCATCCCTATACTCAGCCTCGCACACCGCGAACCAGACAGGAGAGCAGCAAGGATGACCGATAAATCAATAAAGTGACTGCACGAAGCTGCTTGTCAGGATAAAAAGAGAGAAAAAAAATGATTAGCCAGAGGAGTCCACACGCTGCACACGATGGCGTCCCGACAGCAAACAGCACAAACCGTCCTCGCTCAACACTTATACTAGTGCCATCGAGCGTTCTAATGAGCTCGAAATCGCTACGGAATAGGAGAATGTGCGGAGACAGGCAAGCAGCACTTTTCCGTTCACGGAAGTTGATCCATCTCGTCGTTTCATATCCGCACAACCCAAAATAATAACCAAATGCCGATTTGGGGTATAGTGTTAAAATTTCAAGGAGACGAGAGTCAAGTTAACGAGGTGGCAGCAGTATCAAATGACAAGATACATAACCTATATGTTGCCACTAACTGTCGATGTCCCGCAAGTGGAGCGAGGGAAGAATGATGATGACTGATTTATGCACAGAAGAGCCACACAAAGGCTTCAATCACCTCGAGGGTCGCGGTAGCACAAACACATTATGGGGCACTGGTCCATTGCACATAAAAGGAAACCGAAGTTTTTTTTATCGAGGGGGGGGGGGGGGGACCTCCTTTACACAAAAAAGGCTTTCTTTGAAACCACCGCAGTAAACCAAGAATATCTATCAAAAGAATTTTTCTCCTGCAGTACACCGAGCTCTAAAAGAGCTTCTTCATATTCAATGCAAGGAGTACACAAGAGCAACACTGCAGATTACTTGCAGGGGCTGACTCAAACGACTTGCGCTATCGAGAAATTCCCACGCGCTCAGCACTGAAGTAAACCTGGTCGAGGAAACGGCAAACAGCCTCTCTACGGAGCGAAAAGCAACTCATCTCTTTTCTTCTATCTTCTAGATACTTTCCAAGATTTTCGTGCTACTGTCCCTCGATATGCACAATGGAACTTGCAGTGTACATCTCAGATGCCCCATTTCTTTCTTCGCTATCATTGTCACCACCACAGTCGACCTTATGCATATTAAAGTGTTGATGAACTTTTTTCGTTTCCGCTTCACCGTTCAGTCTCCGCAGAAGTGGCTGAGAGTGGACACTGTGGATCGCGAAGTAGCACGATGCTCAGACGGTATCGAATTCGAAAGAACCAGTATTGTCAGCTCCCTTGCTGCATAGCACCCTGCTGGAAAAATTGAAGGAAGCCAAGGTTATAGCCCATGTCAAAGCTGAATATACCAACCGACATCAGCCACGCCCACCCACATCAGTGATTTCTATTATAAGCAAAGTGATGAATGCGCATTGTTTACTATAGCAAATGCACATTTCAAAAGCGAACACTCCCCCACAGCTTTACACTGACGCCTCTCCCACCAACAGCGCCACAGCCATTGCCCTTATAGCTCATGACAGTAAACAATCAAATTCAAGCCGTGCAGATGTCACCGTAAGGAGCCTGACACCAATAATTTTTTTTGTACTTCGACCGAAAAGTTCTACGATAGAGCGGGCAAATAACTCCCGAAATGCCACTGAAAAATTACCCTGCTCTAAACAACGGGCCACACAGGGCTACTATAGGGTAATATACGGAATACGCCTGCTCTCCCAAGAAACACTGCGCTGGAAATCAACCACCCCGTGCTCGGTTCTACCTTCTCACAAGCCTTCCACGTAGCCCACATAAGCATCGCATGAAGAGGACTGAAGGCACTTTCCAACGTCGAGCGCAGCCAAAGGGCACTGCTGAACAATGCTTTATAGCAACATGTAAAAAAGAAAAAAAAAAGGAAGAAAACCTCTACCACAGTCTGTGGCAGCTAAATATAGGGAGTATCCCGTATGTATATATTATGACACTGAGCGCGTTTACCACCAGCACCCCCCCCCCCCCCCCCCTGCCGAATGGCTGAATGCATCTGCCACATAAAAATACGAATACCCTCGCTTGCATTGACTACGCGCTGCTGCATGAGACCAGCGCGCTCTAGTACCACTGTGGGCCAACACACAGCATAATTTCCTTTTTGTTTCAACTACTACTACTACTATTACAACCAAAGCCATCACTAGCACTGGTATTGACATTTGACCGTACTAACGCTGGTTACTTCGACAGCTGATGTGGGGACTCGCTCGCTGGATTCCTTGCCGAACGGTTGTGCCCCCGCGATCTCTGACGACAGCGGCGCCGCTCTGGCCGACCGGCTCGCCCTCCGCCATCTCCTGACGCCGTGAAGCTCTCGCTGAGTGATACCCCGCCCTCGGACTCCTTCGACCATGTCCTTACGTTTACTTTATCTTTACTTCTGTATGTGGGTTTCCTCATCTCTATCCCTATCCCTTTTAATCCCTCCTTATCCCCTTCCCTCGTGAGCCACTGTTGAGGTGTCGTACTCAGATGCAGACAGTTACGGGTCTCACTTTCATCCTCTTTTCTATCATTTAAGAATCACTTCCCCCTCCAGCTGATGCCATATTTGTACTACAAGGGCTGACGCATGACTTTGGACGGACATCCTTCTGAAGAGGCTTACTACGACAACTGAGCGGCACTGCAGCCAAAATTAGTTAATCGCCAATTGACACGCCAAAAGCATAATGCACGTGCCTTTAAAGAAAGCAATTAATCAAAACCCAGATACGTACAATACTCTGTTGGTCAGTCAAGTCACCCAAGTAATCAAAGCATTCCACTCAATGGAGAAAATTTTCCGAGCACACGAAGGACCAAGCAGCATTTCTCTTTAATACCACACGCAATTTCAGCGCAACCCTTCTCTCTTAGAAAAAAAAACAAAAAAACTCAGGAATAAGTTAGTAAATGCGTGTGTTTACCATAATTTTTTTCCGGAGCATTTCACTACCTTCGCGGCGTACTTTTACTAGCTACCAGCTAGTACAGCTTGTAACTTTAGCCGTTACTGACCAGGGAAGCTCTCTTGGTGTTTTTAACTAGGCAACGACTAAGCCACCTACGTTGCCAGATCGGTCGTAGATGCCGCAGAACATTTTGCCGTAATGGTAACATCATAAGCAAAATTTAGGCAAGCTCTAATTTTATTGACTACCTTGGAATAGAAGTTTCGTGCTACGTGATGGCCCACATATGAGCAAATAGAAGGCGAAATGATGATGCGTAGAAAACAACAATTATCTTATAAATTATGTGGCTGCTAACCAGTACGCGGTGTGCGATCCCAAAGCAGGGGTATATATAGCCTTCAAGCTGCTGCTACAGTAGAAATATGCTACGTCCAAGTCTTAAAAATTTACTTGTGCATGCGTTTGAATGCATGTTCTCAAGATTTGTTCGTATGAATTCTCATATGAGCATATAATCACGTCGGTCTGAGAACTCATATGAGCATATCATATGCTCATATCAGTCCATATGAGCATATAATCTTCACATATGTATGATCATATGTGAATCTGATTTGATGATCATGGTGTCAATTTTCTACAAGTATGTTGCTGTGATGCGCACTTACCACATTATAGTTACATGACGTAGTTCGAAGACATTAATTAATTTACGAAGGCCATGTCAATTCGTTTTTTTTTATCCTGAACTTTTGTAATAGAATTATTTTGATACGGCAACGCACACGTACATTTAACAAAATAGGCGTAATCGTCTATTTCCGGGGGTTTCTAACAATTTAGTAATGTACTAACCACTCTAGTCAGCACTATGCACTTACTAACTAGGTAGTAAATTTCGCTAATCTGCATTTTACTACCTTCCCTTACTAAGAGGCTAGTGCTTTATGTGACAAGTGAATGGTTAGTATTTAGTTGGTGAATATGCCGACCTTTATTTTTAAGAGTGTTTGATGTTCGTCTGAGCTTGCTGCTCAGAATAAGAAAGCTTCTTCTAGCCCATATCTCTGAGCCTGTGGTCCATCCGCTCGCGCGAAGATCCGAGACTGCACTCTCGAGTCTTGCAGCTTCCAGTTACTTTTAGCCAACGCTTTTGCTTGCTCAGCGCGCCAAATAAGAGAGGCTGCATCTGGGTAAGCGAACAACCTGTTTTTTGCACAGGACTTAAGGGATCACTGCAGAAAAATACGTATCCAATGCGCAATAACAAACTATATTCAATAACTGTACCACAGGATACTTCAGATATAGCGAAGAACGACTGAAAGTTAAGGTAGTGCGAAAGGATTCATCACAAACATAATGGTGCAGAAGTACTCAACAACTTGAGCAATATATGTAAACTGCTATAAGTTAACTATCAAGATGTCACGCACACACACATAAAAAAAATGCCACTTCGTACTAAATGTATAAATCGTTACAGTCAGCAGCCGTGTATGCCGTTAAACGCGGTATTGACCTCTAGGTAAGGTACATAAATAGAAAGAACATGAGACCAGTAAAGATCGTTTATGAGCTTGATGACCACGGATTGATGAGAAAGGCGCATTCCAGTCTTCAAGTGTTCGACAACAATACCATGTTGGAAACGTATTTGTGTGCAAGCGTACTTGTGCTATACCTGCACGGTGTGGGCATCGGACTGTGATCGGCGTGCGTAATGAGAGAACAATACATAGTGAGAGGTTAAAAGGGTACTGACAAAATTTTGCGGCCGAGATAGCCAGCGGCGTCGATTCCCGTGAACACGCGTACAAGCTCTGCAAAATATCAACAGCGAATATCGGTTGGAAGGTATTTTAAATGAATCTTGAAGTTTGCGTGAGCGATCGACTACATCGCACTATTGACACCATCAAAGGGGACCCTTGGGTACACCTACTTCCCCACGTGACCATGCTGCAGCAAGTTATGACGAAGTCATTGCCACTTTTTTTTTTTGGTCGGGTTTGTTCTAGCAGATTATTGCCCAGCAGCTGCTCGAGAGTTCATGGTCGCGGCGCAAGAATTGAAGGTTTTGTGCTTGATGACATTGCTGTCCCGTTTCCTGTTCTAAAAAAAAACTTCTTGATGCGAACCGCGCGAAAGTGCGTCACAGTTCTGCGTGCTGACATGGTCAAGCGTTGCAACCACCAGGTGGTGAGAGTTGCTCCCGGGGGCTTGTTTTTGAAACCGAAACTGACACTAGTCGGTAATAACGAGCATATATAATTAATTACTTGGGTCATGTTACGATGTGTCGTGTTGTCACTAAAAGTTCTCTAAGAACACATTGCAGCAAAAAACGCGAGGCCAAAATTTCTGTGTCAGTACGTCTTTAAAGATCCTGCAGTGCAAACATTGAAAGAGCGAAAGAAATTGTGGTTTATCGACATATAGCTATACATAAGTAGAGTAAGAAGGCTTTTTTTGTTCTTTCTTTCTTTTTGTGCTGACGTCTCAAAAGTACTATGGATGAACAATATCCCTTGCAGCACGACCTTGAATTGAACCAAGAATTTCGTCAAGATATGCTTGATTAAGATCGCAGCTCAAGGATGCATGTACGAGTATTGTTCTTACGAGAGACCTACAACCGCAGTTTTTTTTATGTTTTAAAGCGAAGTGAAAGTGACGATTCAAAACTCACCATTGGTTGCCCATGAAAGTATATTAGTAGCATACGCGCTCCAGTTGTCATTATGCGCAGTGACATACGTATTCCTGAGTCCAGGGACACGTAGCTAATCTCGCAACAAACGCAAGGGTAGAGGCGACGACGGCTAAGGGAAATGAATTTACATGTCTACATGGTTCACGCCGTTTTCGTACACGGTTAGTGTGTTGTTCAATGCACAGTAAATAACGAGGTCATCGGCAAAGGTACTGATACGGCCGGGTAGAAAAACCGTTAACGTAAATCAGAAAAAGGTTGAAGGCGACCGAGAACGGACCGTGCAATACGCCTGATGTGACCGACAGAATGTTGGAAGCTTGGTTGTTAACCGAGATATACGGCGAGCGGTTGAAATTTATTTGGAAGGCTTACTACGGTCGACCTTTCGGATAAGAAAATAATAATAATAATAAGCGTTTCAGAGCCGCTACACGAAATCCAAGATGCACATGCAAACGACAAAGTTTCAGTAAAGCGCAGTCATGAGGTACAGTCAAACTCGCATATATCTACCTCGAGAAAAACAGGTAATTAATACAATATATCGTATAATTCGATATAAAACTTATAAAGAATGAACGTTTTTTTTTCTCGCTTCACATTTTGGTGAACAAGTTAGCTTCACTGTACAGCTTCATGACAATGCAAGGAAGATGGCTTACGGCAATACTCGGTGATGTAGCGTTTATTTTTGCCTGCTTCGTACGTGCGAACGCGGGTAATATACAGGCGCGGTTAGCGGACGAGACGTACTGTATTTATGTAAACAGGAACCCAACACCTTAATACGCAGGTGTGCGTGCTCGTCGGGCGCCGAAAGCCTCTAGTCTGCCTTTTTTTTTTTTTTTTTTAGATAGATAATATTTTTATTATTCAATAAAAGATAATACATAGGAAAAAAGTTATACAGAAGGAAATTTATTTGGCCTTAATGTTGACGTTGTTTGCCAATAACACGGCCAGTGCACTTTTCGTAATGCTGCACGCCCTGGCCGCGCCATACATATTTTCTCTACGTCCAACAGGGTTGATTATCGCCAGCTTTGACGGAGAGCAGCCAGGTACTTCCATTTTACTGGAGCCGACGCCGCAAGATTTGACGACAAGGAATCATGGGAGAAAGCACGCGATGGGAAGCGATTGCTTCTACCTCGCTCTGCGCGGCAAGTTCCTACTTAGATGCCCACTTCCCTAAACGCATACCGGGAAGTGTCCTTTCTTGAGACAAAATCCATTTCTGAGGGAAAGCCAACATCGCGGAGCCTACAGCACTGCCCAATGTTCAGCAGATCAAGTGTTTCGATTACCTTCTGCTCGATGTAGCCGTAAGATTTCTTATGCGTCGACGTTCAAACATTGTCGTGTTCGAAAGTAGTTCAATATAGCAGACAAGTCGACTTACACGAGTTCGATTGTCTGGTATGACAGTAATGACATCGGACAACTTCAGCCACCCGGCGTTCCTTCAGTGTGCACTGATACCACACAGTACACCATAATCTAGAATTTCGCCTCTATCGAAATGCTACCGCCGCCGCCGGGATCTAACGCGCGTTAGCAGCAGAGCACCCTAACCCGTTGCACCAGCGTGGTGGCAATGATGTGTGTGTATATACAATCTATAGACTGCACGTCACGAAGAGAGCGAGTTGGGCCTTGCAGGTAGGCCCCCTGCGTAACTCGGGCGGGCAACCCGTGTCAATAAAATGAGGCGGTAATAGAACTGTAGTGATCATCCGATGCTAAGACTATAGTTATCTTCAGCATCTTGCACAGTGATTGAAAATAAACTCCAAAATACCCCACAAATATGTCTCGTCTTAGGGTAGGATCCTTGGGCCAGTTGGCCATGGCGGCCTATAGAACAGCGCGCGAACGTTTGAACAAGGACAAAGTAGAAAGAAAGCTAAATAAAAAGTGCAGCGCGTTTGGTTCTGCTCTCTACCTTTTTAACAATCGAACAATCGCACGCTGCGCTGCACGCCGTCATGGTTTGTCCTTTCTGAAATTTTGGAGGTGTGAAGACAATTTAACAGCTCCTATTACAGTTGACACGCCACATGCTGTGAAGACGTTGCACTGAGTATGTGTTCCCCTTTCATAGGTGAACACGGATGATAAACACATAGCTGCACACGTAAGCAAAGCTTGCATTCATAAACGAGATGCAATCTTTGATGCCGAATTTATTTATTTATTTATTTATTCATTTATTGCACCCTCAAGACCCGAGGGTTTAACAGAGAGAAATGGTAAACGGGATATTGTACAAAATTTGACAATATAATGTATTACAAGAAGAATACATTACAGTAGTGCAATAAAACAACAGACGAGTAATAGCTGTGCATACAGTGTAGTTAGAAAATGTTTAGCTAGTACGAAACAAACAAGGTAACATGACTATCCTGCGTATACATTCTTCTAACTAAAAGTTAGCTGTAATGTCAGTAATTTAAAAAAAAGTTCGCTTCGCATCGGTGATTCTTTTGCAACTTTAGTTTCAACAGCTTAATATTACGGCCAGGGAAGAGTGAACTCTCCTTACTGCTAGCAGCGCGAATGAAGCGCTGCTTTCTTCATAACACACACACACACACGTATATATATATATATATATATATATATATATATATATATATATATATATATATATATATATATATATATATATATATATATATATATATATACACACTTTGGTCGTTTTGGAGACCACGTAACGCATGGTTCTCGCTGTATGGAGCAAATCATTATTGGGATGAAATTGAATCATTCAATCTTGTTTTTCAGCGCCAACCACTTATTACGAATCAAATGGTTATGATAGTCTCCCGTTCCGATAGAGTAAAGAAAAACGTTCTTAGTTGTTTGTTAAGAGTCTAACAGTTTGCTTTGCGGTCTAAATAAATTGCCTTCTCGCTCGCGTCGTACGCGGTAACACGCGGAAGTGACGACAGTGCAAGTGACTTCGCGAACGGTATACGCGGAAGAAATGAAACTTCCGGCCGGACGACTGGTCATTTCGTTAAAAAAATGTTGGAAAAATTCCATCCAATCGGCTCGCTCGGCCGCCCCGACTAATTCGCGTTAATGCAGGCATACGTCGCGCCGATATCTGTGAACAGCGCCTTCGCGGCGACGGTGCAAATTAATTACCACCGCAGCCGAACAGAGCCGCCAGTGCTCGGGCGCACACAATCAGCGGGGGAACGTCGCAGCCACACCTTCTGCTCCGCGTGAACACGAGCTGTCGCGTACGGTGTGCGGCAAAAAAAAAAAAAAAGAAAGCCGCCGAGCGACAGACCGAGAAGCAACAATTACAATAACGGCCGGCACGAGCCCGCGCCAAGTGGAGCGCGAGGTTCCGTTAAGACTGCCATATACGGCATGCAGACGCCGCCGACGCCGTTACCGGAATTACCTGCAGTACAAATACGTCGGTGAAAGAAAAAAAGGCGGAGTATAGAGATTGTGCAGGGAAGCAAGTGGTCGCAGATCATTAGTGCCAGAGAAAAAGAGGGCGTTTTTATCTCAGTGTGGCCGTCAAAAAAAAAAAAAAAGAGCCGGAAATAGGGCGAAAACAGTGAAGAGTCCATAAAAGAGTCACATTCAAGGAGGGCTAAATTGCGCTGGCGCGTCCCACTATAGAGACGACGCCGTTACGCTGTATATACGCACACGACAACAGAAGAAAGCGATGGGGCAGTGAAGAAGGCCTCCACGGAAGTGACGCACACAGGGACGGATAGACGACCCAGAAAAGTGAAAAAAAAAAAAAATCGCCGCACGCATCAACGACCACGTCCGGCTGGCGGCCACGTATGCAACAGCGATGCTTCCTTTGTGGTTTCCGCTCAGCCAAACGCAATTGGAGGGCAGATAGTTACTCTAGTATACGCCCAAAGACGGATCCATCTTCGAACGTTTCGAGGCCACGGCGCATGTGAAACGCCAACTGCCACCGGACCATTCAACGAGGCTCGAGAGGAATTCACTAGGAGCTACGCGGAGCACCATTTTTTTTTTCAAAGCTTTGCAGCATTCAGAGTTATGATGTATTGCAGAGCTTTCTAAACACCGGATGCGCACTTGCTTCACCATTTAAAACCGTATCATACTGTAGGCATACAGCCAGCGACATCTCGCGTGCACAGAAAGAAGCCCGGAACCAACGCCAGGGACGGAGTCTATTGGGCGCACCGCGGACAGCGCGTAGCTCCCCTATTTCGAAAGGTCCGTACCATTAGCACCTAGAAGCGAAACACGGAACTAACATTCTAGAAGAGCTCCACATACGCGAATATGAAACAAAGAATCAAAATCGGGAAGCGCGAGAGCAGCGTTATCGCGACTATAGTCACCGCTGACTCACCCCGACAGAGCGCGGTAAAAACCCACAGGCGTCAAGGTAGCGGAGCGTGGCTGCTCCACGGATGCCAGAGACCGGGTGAACCGCGGGAGCCTGCGGCGCGCGAAAGGATGCAACAGGAGACAGCGGGCCGCCTTCGGGCAGACTGCAGGCGCTGCATGCCACCGTTGCAACGCTCCAGGATGCGGCATTACATCGGTGTCACAACATTATAGGCTGCTAAAGAAAAAATGGCCGCAATATATATATATATGTGTGTGTGTGTGTGTGTGTGTGTGTGTGTGTGTGTGTGTGTGTGTGTGTGTGTGTGTGTGTGTGTGTGTGTGTGTGTGTGTGTGTGTGTGTGTGTGTGCAATTTATTGTGTTCGTTTAACCACAACAGAAACTAGACATCTAACACCTACACATTTTTAACGCTCATATTTATATGCCCTCATTAAGGGTCACTGACTGAATTACAAGAGAAGGCAAACGCCTGACAGGGAGACAGAAAATTAAGAGAAGTTTGCAAGTATACAGTGGCAGCCGAAAGCGCACGACTGGGCGATTAGCAGGACATGGAAGAAGATCTTGCCCTGAAATGGATGTATAGTTTGGCCCACTATTCTAACACCGTGGTTTGGCCGATGATGACGATACGCCAAAATATAAAAAAGGTCGACTTCTGTCCTCAATGTGCCCGCAAACTGCATATCTTACTTCAGCTTTGAGAAAATGTATACTAATGTGTAGGCCGTCAATATGGTCTACGAATTCTGGGCGCAAAATCGACAACGGGCACCACCCCAACTACACGCCAAAACTGCATTCCACGAGAGGAGCATTCGATACCGTCAGCCTGCACAAATTCCATTGTTCTACACACGGGTGCACTGAGGTCGTTCCAACAACTAGCAGTGATGAAAGTGACCTTTTAACTTTTTGGAGCATACTTTGGAGCAGGAAATGTACTGCGCAGTCATAAATGTTTTCGGAGCAGCAAAAATGCGAGTTTAGATCAACTATTGATGCTTTAGAATTTGACATTAAGTTTGCTATACATTAATTGGAGCTCGGAGCGTTGCCGACGCATCTTGTTAATAAAATATAAATTATGAAATATATGTAACAGACAACAACGTAAATTTCATGAAGCAAACAATGGCAGGTTGCCAAAAAAAGTGTTGCCAAATAACCTACAATTTATAATACCAGTATTTGCGGCAGAAATCAAACCGGTAAAGCTGAGTGACACATTTTAGAATAAACCACTGTTGTCAAAAGACTGTTGTCAAAAGATAATCGGTAAAAAGCAATCCTGCTCATTTTCATATTTCACCGCACTATAGCTTGCATGTCCAGCTGAGATGAAAAAAAAAAACAAAAAAAAAACAGCCAAATCAGCTATATGATTTACATGGCTTGTCGCACAAATGAGATCAGAGCCAATGACACTGCACACTAGGTGCACACTCGGATGATAATGCACAATTTTTTTTCCAGTTTCTCTAGAATTTATGAGTCGGTCAAACAGTAAAAGTTAGTCATTCTCATTCTCTTAGAGTCGTTTCGGAGCACGTTTGAAGCAATTACTAACAAAAAAAAAACTGTTTGGAGGAGCAAGGAGCAGCACTTCCATCACTGAACTATAGAGAAACACGGTATATATCCGCAGCAATCTCCACTGAAAAGTAGCCCCGAGGATATGGACAGTACACCCTTGACCCTGCCCTGCTTACGAACCAGCACGACAGCGAAACGTCATCCTCCCGAGTGGAGTAATAAAGAAATGCTCAGAAAAGCAAGCGGAAAGCGTTCGGTGGGTAGGTGGCGCGACATTCACGGTCTTCGCGTGACCACGCACCGCTACGGCGGCGGCCAAACTTCTAGCGATCGTGGCATCCTGCAAGGTCGTGAAGCACGCCAGCTAGCTCTTAACTTTGCCGAGCACAGCGAGCGCCAGCTCGGCCCGCGGTAAGAACAAACGCGGACGACCCGTAATGAGGTCTAAACGCAGGGCCGGGGGCCGCCATGGAATCACCACTGGCCACAATTAGCCCCGCACATTATACGCCCGGGCATCCTCTAGCAGCCGGCCTGCGCACAGACAACGAGGTCGACCAGCGATACACCATTAAACCGATGCGCTTCCCAGCGCTGCAAAACTCCATGCAAAAACAAACGCGATGGACACACACACCAACCGCAATACAGGGATAGCAGCGCGAGGAGTAAAGAAACCGACGCTCGCGATATACGCTTATTCGCCCACAATACCTGGTCTATTCTATCCTTGTCCTCGTTCATTTCCAGGTTTGAATCGCTGAATTTCTTGAATTCATTCGTGGGAGTGTCTATCCGGGATCACATTGTATATGTATTGTATTGCGCGCCCCTCGTGTTTTTCATTCACGGCCATATATTCTGAACGAGCGTGAAATCTCGAAGAGAGCTTCGGTTGGCTGGAGCAATAATATATTGACATATTTCTCACAATTCATTGAACGCACTGTTCGGGGTATTTTATCAGGTTACTTACTTAGACCAACGATTGCACTTTTTCTTTTTTTTTCTTTTTTGCTCTGGATGTCCCGCGGTGTCGTTCGTAGCAACAAGTTGCCAGAGTGATGATTGATTGATTTGTAGGGTTTAACGTCCCAAAACCACCATATGATTATGAGAGACGCCGTAGTGGAGGGCTCCGGAAATTTTGACCACCTGGGGTTCTTTAACGTTCACCCAAATCTGAGCACACGGGCCTACAACATTTCCGCCTCCATCGGAAATGCAGCCGCCGCAGTCGGGATTCGAACCCGCGACCTGCGGGTCAGCAGCCGAGTACCTTATAGCCACTAGACCACCGCGGCGGGGCAGTTGCCAGAGTGAGGTTCCCTTGATGGAAACGTTCTTGGCATATTGTTATATACCGCGAGGGTATGACTAACTGCAGTCGTTTTTACCTGTGCCAGATTTTCAAGTTCGCTGTTTAGAACTGGTATATTAGATTAGATAGAAGGTACTTACGTCAGAATATATGGGTTATATAGGCATTTCGTCGCCCTTTTTCTTTCTCTCTCCTCTTGTCGCTTCGTGCGAAGTCATTTGAGCAAAATGACTAAGTGCTCGTCCGTGCCTTCTGATGTTCCTTGATTTTGCCGCTGAGCCGTATCAATATAGCCCGATTGCGTTCATTCATTTCACTGCATCGTAGATACTGAGAAGATCTGAAGGTTTGATTGATGTTGCCGAATTTCAGAACTGTTAGAATTTGGCCGCGGTGGACGTAAGCTTCACTGTGTGCACGTAGCTGTGCAGTTTAAGTAAATAAATATCACGGACCATATGTAAGCTTGACTTCTTGTCAAATACATTAGACATAATAACACAAGCAGGATATAGAGTAAAGATGAATTGAATACTCCACGAAGGCTAGGTATCAGATCAGCGGTATTGAACTTTCCAAATATTGCACA
This sequence comes from Rhipicephalus microplus, assembly GCF_043290135.1. Lineage (NCBI taxonomy): Eukaryota > Metazoa > Arthropoda > Arachnida > Ixodida > Ixodidae > Rhipicephalus > Rhipicephalus microplus. The sequence goes on from NC_134710.1 coordinate 235,272,911, forward strand.
TGGAGGCACACAGGAAGCAATTCCTGCACAAGATAAATTGCTGCACTTGATGTAAAGTCCAAAAAGGCATAGCCGCGATAAATAAAGGAAAGAAACCACCACAATGTACTCTGAGCGAACGCAAGAGGCTGTGACAACACTGCGCTGGCGTCCACGTGTGCGGTCGTCAAACCGCTACTCCTCGCGCAAAGAGTTCATGCGGAGGCCACCGTTCAACATTGGACATATTACATGAGTCTCATCGTTTATTCTTCCCAGCCGCCATTTATTACACATTCATTATGCATTAGGATGGTAAAGCATAGCCGCGGGCTTCGGCATTCTGCTACCGCAATCGTGTCAGCGGCGACCAAGAGATTACGCAAGTATACTCGTTCGATTTATATGCGTACCACACGCGAGGCGCGTAGCGATCGCACCACTCTTGGGCAAGAAAATATAGGCGTCGAGGCAGATGGAAACGCTTATGTCACCGGTCTATTGCATCGCCTATAGCTCTCAGCGAAGAACGGCCTTCGTTTCGCGCAGAAACATCCGACACTAGCGCTGCACTCGGCGTTACACTATAACAACGGGTGTAACTCCGGGTGCCGGGTGGGCGGGCGCCTTCCCACACTGGCTGCCGCATGAACAGAGATAAACAGAAAATGGAGGCACGGAAAGTCCGTGAAAATGGTGCGCTCGATAGCACTTCTCCTTCTCGCGAGTGAATATTTGCCGATATCCTTTCTAAATCACTCCTGAAGGCACAGCGCGTGCAGCGGCGTCCCGACAAGGCACTCGGAATAAACACGAAAGGGGAAAAAAAAAGGCAAAAGGGGGGGGGGGGAAAGAATGATCACCTTCGACAATGCACGGAAGCGACGGGAGATGATTTCGTCCGCGCTGGGGTACGACGACAGGGAAGGCCAGGCATTTCGTTTTTTGTCAGCAATACCGCGGTGCACGCACAAGCATGCCTGCCGCGTGCACTTTGGGCTTGGTATACAACCGCGGTCGAACAGTCTACGGCTGCACATTTTTTTTTCTCTTTTGGCCTCGGGAGAGAAATTTATACGGAATACAGGCACGTGCCGGCGCACTCGGAAAGCCTTCACGAAAACATGCGAGAACGCGAAAGACGACGAACTCTTCCAGGAATTTCCGACACAGCACCTCTTGCGCGCGTTTTTCGAAAATTCCCGCTAGTTGCTTTTTTTTCGTTGTCTTTCTTTTCTGTCGGAGAAAAATACGAGGTTACCTTGAAAGAAAGAATGCCGTTAGTGTCCATCTTTACCGACAGCAGGTACACTTTATAGGTGAGCGAATATTCTTCACCATATCTCCATCGGCTGACTCGCGGAACAGGGGAAGAGGAATGTTTATTAAGGAGGTCGGAAACGCACTGCAAGTGCCAAAGAAGCCAACTTACATATTGATTGATTGATATGTGGGGCTTAACGTCCCAAAACCACTATATGATTATGAGAGACGCCGTAGTGGAGGGCTCCGGAAATATAGACCACCTGGGGTTCTTTAACGTGCACCACCAACTTACATTTTAAGCACCGGCGAATAAGTAATCGAATGAACGCAGACAACAAAAGCGTCCCACATAGAACGAAAAAGTATAGTCTTGTCTGCTCCGAGGCCGCATGCCGAGGCACGGATGGCAACGTAATCATTTAAATGGCGTGCGCTTCAACGTACAGTTTTCCCAAGATTTCGCTTTTTTTTTCTTAAGCCTCCTTCCTGTCCGGGTCATAGCAAAAAATTTAAAAAGAAGGCTGAAGAGCTGAGAACCACGAAAGGCGCACCGCGAGAAAACGCGGGCGGTTTCATCAAAACGACAGACTCGGCCCAGTTATGGGCGAGCTTGACGGAGCTTTTAAGCATCATTGAAGGAACGGAGAAATCGCCTCGGCTCATTTAATATGAAGAATCCAGCGAAGCGACAACACGGCGCACAAAGCGAAATCGATGCGTGCACACCGAAAGCACACAGCGCTCCGCCACTCAACCGGGCTGTCATATATGGTGACATATATTCTATAGAAGAATTAATCGTCGGGCTTGTTAGTCGCGAATAACTGGCTGAGACATGTTTGCGCAATCAAAAAAGGACGACGTATACAAACAATACAAACGCTTGTCTTTATAGTCCTTCTGGCCTTCGATTTTATTTTTATTCTTGTTCTCGCTAATATGTCTCAGTCGGTTATTGTGAAGAAGCTGCGACACACGTTTACTGGTTAGGGAACGTGAAACGGCCCTACTTTTTCGCCTATTCTGCATACCAGTATAATTGATTTTGAGCAATAGAATAAATATTGAAGGCCTTAAAAAAACAAGCCGGATGCCAATATAATTATCACACCACCTCCGATGATCTGAAAGTGTTGATGCTCAGTTATTAATTTTTGCGAGCTTTATTTTTTTTGCGTTTTTGGTTGAATTTTAGCAAGCTCTTAGTTCAGGACCAATCGCAAAATTTCTGTAAAATAATAAAGGAAACCACCGACAATTACAACGCTCCCTTATGAGTGTGTATATATATATATATATATATATATATATATATATATATATATATATATATATATATATATATATATATATATATATTACGGCGAAGTGCTCAATAAAAAGTCCTTCACACCTTGTAGCACACCACGTCTAACAAAGATTTTCAATTTCATAAGGTAAACAGACGGACGCATCTATAAAACAATGATATAACTGTGGTAGTACATGATGCGACTAGAAGCGAAAATGTGACGGAAAGTGAACACATTTTATTAACTAAAATGACCACTATGGCGAAGACGGGGACATGTTTAGTTAAACAACGACCGCCAAAGCGTAATATACCTTCGCCATGACTGATGCGAAGTACATGGAATATGCAGAGAAACCCGCCCTCCCACTGATATGACAACGCGATATATTCGTAAAACCAGTACGTCCAATTACCTAATGGATACATTTCGGCGCAGTACGACTCGCAGAGCTGCTCTCAGCGAGGGCTAGGGCAGACGCTAATTGTTGACACTGGAGTGCTAACTCTTCCTAGTGGTTGGGAAGAGCCCTTTCTTCGGAGCGCGAATCCGCTTCATAAAATATTCAATAGATGGTGGAACGGTCTAACGGCACGATTACTTCTTTCCCTAAGGGTGCAAACCGAGTCTTTCTTTTTTGTTTGTTTCTGTTAGACAAAAAAATAGAAAAGATTTGGAATATGTGAATACACTCGAAAAGAGAAACCAATATTTCACCGCTTTAATAATGCATTAAGTTTTCGTAGGTCTTGCAGGCCTCCTCCTCGCTCGGTGTGTGTGTGAACAGAAGACTTCATTTGTGTTCCCACACATATGAGTTGAGAAAGAAAATGTGATGCAATCATGGCGGGGACAAAAACGCGACGAGGGGGATGATTCAAATCAAGAATTTAGGGAATTAAGAAGCGAGAAAACGCACCATGGCCATCCGCCCGGGATTCGCAGGGGACGATCGACGGTCGTATACTCGTGAGGCCACAGAGGTAGATAAGGGAGGAGGGCGGCTGGACGCTAACGACAAGCGCATATGACAACTCATGGGGATGCGCAGAAAGACGCAGAGTGCGACCACAAAGTATTAAAAATAAGAGAAAAAAAAACACCATGCCTTTTCGACATATGTATACAAAACAAATTGCAATGTTTGAAACACAACGTTTGGTTACTGGTAAAGCGATTACTCCGCTGAGTGGCAGCGATGGAGCTTCGCATTTTAATGTTTCGAACAGCAACGGGACAAGAAGAAACAGATTTCAATAACTTACCAACGCTTCGAAAAAGAACCTGCCAAACAGCCGAATTCCCGAAATTATTAGTAAACTCCGAAACTGGGAAGGGCACCGGTTTTGCCGAATCATTCTGACCGCTCGTATAAGGGCAGTCAATAAGGTGCATGAGGTAGTGAGTAGTGTCGGCTCTGGGCGGAGCTGAAATTGTATTTCAGTGACGCCCGAATCGGGTCATCGATTCGGGAGGGCCGCATGCTTATTCTGCGCCCGTTCAACGGAGGCAATAACCTTTTTGCAGACCCCACCGCGCCTTCAAGCTACGATGTTTCCTGCTAGCTTCAGCTTAATATACAATTCGAATATACATTAAGACGTGTAACGGCAGTCAACCCGCTTATGCTTAAAGCTCCACATTATCGAAATCGGAAAGAAAAGCGAACAACGCGTGATGGTTAAGGGAACTAAATGACACACACGGGTATACACGGATGTCGCGTAACAAACGAGTACGACACTTCTCGACAAATGCAATAAAAGAAAGCAATTCACATATTCATTCAGGCAGCCATTGCCTCCTGAGTGGAATCATTATACTTCCTGATCTTCCACTGTCCGTTATTAGATACTTTACGTGTAATAATCACAGTAATGGTTGGGGTTTGACATTCCAAAACCACCGCATGATTATGAGAGACATCGCAGAGCGTGGCTCCGGAAATTTCGACCACATGGGGTTCTTAAATGAACCCCTAAATATAAGCACACGAGCACTCAAGCATATTTCGTCTCTAGAAAAAACGCGGTGATTAGTGCGATCGAATCCCTTGCGGGGATTCGATACCACGGCCGCGGCGGGTAAGCAGTCAGACACAATAACCACTCGACCACCACCACGGGAGCTTTACACGTGAACCGTGACATACGCCCAATTCCTCAGAATGCTGACCATCCCCGTCAGGGCAACAGCCAATCCACAAGCATGCCCGAAGGAACACCGAACAGAACATTTCCAAGTTCGACTGAGCTTTGCTTTGCACAGTGGTCCACCTGTGTGGATCAGTGGCTACGGGGCTAGGCTGCTGACCAGACGAAGCTCTCGACTTCGACCCCGGCCACATTTCGGTGGAGCCAAAATGATAGAGGCCCGTGGTCCATGCTAAAAATTACCAGAAGGTAGAATATTCCGCAGCCCTCCACTACGACGTCTCTCATAATCATGCCGTGATTTTGTGACGTAAATCCTCACCTATTATTATTATTATTATTGCCGCGGCTTTGCACAATAGTCGTTCTTCATTCTTCCGATGTCCACAACGTTAGTTGCGCACCAATGGCATTTTCGAGTATAAATGGCGTAGCTTTATCCGGCTTGCCAGATTCAAAGCAAAGCAAAGGGCGATGCACAGCACTGTAAGTCTTCCTATACAGCACCACTCTTCATGGACACCTGTCCCAAGACATGAGTACTCTTTACGGCTATACGCTGTCAAAACTTTCGTCACCTGCAATATTTGTTTCGTTACGATCACCTGCACAGTGCGCTGGACTCTGACCTTGAAGTGCTACTTGACCACCATGGTCTCTGTCCACTAAACCTCGAATGTGTCTACCGACATCAATCGGCACTGGACATTAGTAGCACAGATACTTCATGGACATGTATAGGTCCGGCATGCAGGGCCAACTACACCTAGGTTGACAAGGCTCTCAGCAAGCGCTGAGAGCACGCGACAAGCCAATTAACGAGTTTCTTGTTAATCAGACACTTCAATGTCATTCTAGTTGCAGCACAGAATCTCCACCCGACTTGGATAACGCGTGCGGCAACGACCAGAGCATAACTGTCATACAGTATTCATTAAAACTTGTATGGTCGAATGTATGTTTGTATGTATGTGTAGTATGTATCTGTGTATCTGTGTATCTGTGTATGTATGTATGTATGTATGTATGTATGTATGTATGTATGTATGTATGTGCGCGCGCGCGTGTGTGTGCGTGTGTGTGTGTGCGTGTGTACTCTTCAGAATCTGTCATGAGCACCGCGCAACACTTAGGTTCCTTTTAAAAACTTACCGGTAATTTCTTGAAATCCTCCACAGCTTTTGCACAGTGTTGTGCCACAGACATGTTCCTCGTTCGGGAGCGCGTCTCGCAGGATCGAGCCCTGTTTCGACGAACTGTCTCCCCCCCCTCCCAGCGCCGCCTTCCGTGCAGAGGAACCGTGCAGTCCGGGGATAACGTCGTTTCCTCGGCCGGACCACTTTGCAGTTCCGGGTACGGCTACGTCTCCCCCCTCCGAGCCCGAGAACTGGTCTAAGAGAATGGACCAAAGACGCTATTTAAGGCCGAGCCGGCCCCATGTTAGGAGATTTTGCCCCAGCCGACGTTGTCGTGCTGGCTGGCTCTGTAAAACGACAACCTGCGATAGTAAACACTACTTTTGTTGCTGTTTTCCAAACGGATTGCCTCCCTGTTTCACCTTCGGGCTAAGGCTTCATCGAAGTCCGCTGGACGACTCGCCGCTCTTCGCCACCGCTACCATCGCGACTGAGCAAAATTCCTAACAGTGGTTGGCAGCTTCGGGATACGATATCCTACGTTTGGCACGCCGGATCAGACCCCTGTCCTCAACGTTTTGCTGCTCTGGGACCCGCTACCCCGATCTCAACGGCTGATAAGTTGGATCGGATCTCCGAGCACGAGGACGACCGCCGTGATAGCGTTTGGCTACGCTGCGATACGCTACCCCGTTCTCATCGTTCGGCAAGCTGGGACAAGCAACCCCGGATCTCAACATTGGCAAGTTGGACCGGATCCCTGAAGGCCTGACACAGTTCGACGGCAGCCACGAGTTGGACCATCGTCGGCTACTTTGGTTGGGTGAGTGCCCAACGTTTACTGTTCACTTCGCCAGACCTCTCTAGCACAGGCAGATGTTAGGAGAGTGTTTTGTTTTGATTTGTTTTGTTGGTTAAAATTTATATTCACCTACTTTAAACCACGAGATTAGTTTTAGAGTACGGTGAATATCAGTAGTCGAGCATCACGAGGAACGAGATCGCGATGGAGCAATACCTTGTGGAGGACCTCCTCGAAATTTGTGGAGCCATGGGGATTTCCGCCGGGTCCGCTAAAACAAAGGAAGCGATTCTCGAGGTTATGTGGGCAGAGAATGTGACGGCCGATGAGGCTGACGAGTTTTGGGAGCTCATTTGTGAGCAAAAGCGGAAGGCCGAGGAGAGCAGAAAAAGGACAGAGCATGCTCTCAAAATGAGAGAGCTTGATCTTAAAATTCAAGCCCTTAAGTGGGAGCGAGCGAAACACCAGCTCCACAACTTTCAGACAGGCGAGAACATCGCGCATTTTCTTGAGGATTTTGAAGTTGTCTGCTGTGATGTTGGTGTTAGCCGCGACCTTTGGGTGGAGAAGCTCGCCACGCTGTTGCCACGCAAGATAGCCCATGTTTTGAATTGCTTACCCTTCGAGGAAGCAAGAGACTTCAGTTATGTTAGATATGCCTTGATAAGATATTTTTTTCTTTCAATTCATGCTGACGAGGAAAGTCGGAGCGATGAAGACAAGGTTGAAGCGCCACGAAGAGCGCTAGCAGTAGAAGCGCGTCGAGAAGCGCTTAAAGATAAGGCATGCCGAAAAGCGATGGAGGCTGAGGCCCATCGCGAAGCACAAGCCGCAGAAGTGTGCCAGAGAGAGCGAGACGCCGAAGTGCGTCGAATAGAGCCAGACGCCGAGGTGCATCGCAAGAAGTTTGGGGCCGAGGCCCATCGCACGGCTAAGGACGCCGAGGCGCATCGCGAAGCGCTAGAGACGGAGCCGCTTCGCAGCGCAAATGATCGAGATGAGTCGCGTACAAAGGAGCTTGACAACGAGTCGCGTCGCAGGGCGCTAGAGGTTGACGCCTGCCGACAAGAGCTTGAGCAGGATGCGCGACATAAAGCGCTACAGAATGAAGCTCGTGAAAGAGAGCATGAGGCCGACTTCGAGGGCCAGAAAACAAGGGCTATCGACGACAGCGATAGACACCCACCGATCGAAGGCTCTGTAAGTGCGCTTGTTGGCTGCAAAGTCATCGGGACTCCCGTTCTGTCACAGCCAGGGACAGCTAGCAACGGGCCCGAGGGAACGCTATACAAATCGGGAGCTTCAACTCCACACAAAGAAGGCAGCACACTTGTGGGTAAGTGTGCCGAGACTGCCAGTATTGGGAGAAGTTCCGACAGAAAGAGGCGCTGGCATAAGCATAGCGCGGTAAAGACGACTCACGCCAAGCACGCTAAAGCCGCCGTTAAATGCTGTGACGTTTTCATTCGAGGCGCCGGGTTTAGTAGTAGGCGTAGGATCGCGAAAACGCTCTGTGGGAAATGTTTGAATCTCAGACCATCACCGAGATTGAGATCAGGCGGGAAGTCCATCAAGAAAAACCGAGTTTCAGTGAAATTCGGACGCCGAGATCATCGCCTGGTCTCATCTTTTTCGCTACCGCGTAGAGGCAATCACGTGGAGAAGCATCGCGTACGCCTGAGCAGTAACAAAGGCTATAGTTCCCCACCGTGGCGAAAGGGTCACTGGTCGAACGGGCGGCGTAAACGATGCAGTGCAGATGCCCCTTTCTTCGAGTTCAGCGGCTGCGGGTCAAAAGTCGCTGCTACTGAGTTCGGCGAACCGGGTGATTCGTCGTCCTTTTGTCCAGACCGCAACCCTCAGAAGCTGTGGAATGCGCGACTCCCCAGAGTTCGCTTGAGAGAGTGCGGCCTCGCTAATACCAAGAGTGTATTTTTTGTATTTAATTTTGAGAATAACTTTTTCTAGTTTTGTCTTCTGCCGATGAGCAAGGAAGGGTTCTAAATTTTTGTAAGTTTTACTTGCCTTGTCATCGAAGAAGCTCACATTAATATGTTTGTTCGATTAATTTTGTTTTCATAATATTTCGAAAGGTAACAGTTGACGTGTTCTATTTTAACAGAGAAGGCTGAGTAAAAGCCCTGTTTAAAATACCTTCTTTATTTGGCATTACGTGTTGGTAAGCGTGTCAGTGTAGGTTAATTTTCACTTTGTTTTGTGTAACGCGCGCAAGTTTAAAATTTAGTGTTACTTTCTTACCTTATCGAGCGTGTTATCTCTTGTTTTGATGATCATTGGCTGCGCGCATTGAAGTGAGAGCTTGAGGAGGACGAACTTTGTCAAGTTTGACAATCTTATGCTTGCAGGCGACGCAAATGTGCGTGATTCGGGAGTTCTTGGTGTTTTAAATTGTAGTTTCGGTGCTAAATTGAGCAATCCTCAGAAGCTTCGATCGTCCAGAATCTGCCCAGGGTCACAATCGAGAATCGCTCACGAAAACAAAACTTCTGATTGGTTTAGCAGTGTCATGCACTGTAAAGGAGTGTCCGCATTGTGTATTCCTCCCGAGATTCGTTGCTCGTGATGCTATTTGTTAGCCCAGCGTAATCTCGAGGAAACATTTGGTGTCTGCTGGTCTGGCGACTTGATCAGCATTTGGAGGGTGCTTGCTTTGGCCGGAGTGGTTCGCCTTTGTGTTCGACTCCGTCGTTCCAGTGAACATCTGCAGGCCTTTGGAAGTCTCAACGGGCGGAGAGAGCGGAACGGCTACCGATGGTCAACCAGCATCCCTCCTTCCGAGCCGCGCTGACGGCTCAAAACTCCGGATGCATTGTCTGGCGGCGGGGGTGCTGTTGTGCCACAGACATGTTCCTCGTTCGGGAGCGCGTCTCGCAGGATCGAGCCCTGTTTCGACGAACTGTCTCCCCCCCCTCCCAGCGCCGCCTTCCGTGCAGAGGAACCGTGCAGTCCGGGGATAACGTCGTTTCCTCGGCCGGACCACTTTGCAGTTCCGGGTACGGCTACGTCTCCCCCCTCCGAGCCCGAGAACTGGTCTAAGAGAATGGACCAAAGACGCTATTTAAGGCCGAGCCGGCCCCATGTTAGGAGATTTTGCCCCAGCCGACGTTGTCGTGCTGGCTGGCTCTGTAAAACGACAACCTGCGATAGTAAACGCTACTTTTGTTGCTGTTTTCCAAACGGATTGCCTCCCTGTTTCACCTTCGGGCTAAGGCTTCATCGAAGTCCGCTGGACGACTCGCCGCTCTTCGCCACCGCTACCATCGCGACAGAGCAAATTCATAACAACAGACAGCGTATCGACCAAGTGCAAGCTAATTAAATTTGTGCATTCTCATTCATCCACAATGAAAGGATACACCAAAGGACACCCATCATTATAACAATGATGTTGTAATGAAGTTAGCGTGCAGTGCATTCATGAGTGCGTAAGGTTCGTTACAGACTCAATAGACAATGGTGTCCAACACTTCCCTGGAAATTGAAAGAAGCTGCCACTCGCCAACATTAGCTATAGGGCGTAAACTGCGTTAACGAGCCAACTCGGTAGCTGCACGCAATTTCGTTGATGGTTACGGAAGTGGTAAGAAGCAGGCCGACCCAAACGTCGTCTTAGCTACGTGCACCGTGACCGCATTCCACGCAATAGAGAAATACAGAGAGCGAAAAGACGAAAAAAAAAAGACGTGAGTTGACAGGCCAGTGCAGATTCAATTACTTGCCAATCAGTCGCGACCACATCTGCGACTAAGCGCAATGATTGCGAGGTCAGCCACGAAGACACACACGATCATTAGCGAGAGAAAATCCATGTATGCGACACCTTGCATCCTAATGTAGAATGCAAGGAGCATACATTATACAGCTGACATGCGCTTTCGATTTCGATATCCCCTTTAAGGAGAAAACCTGTTTATGGATGCTCATCGAATGCCGTATAAATGTGTATGATGGACATTCTCCCAAAGTAACACACGGAACAAGCCGGACATGTGAACGCCATGCAGCCCATTGGCGACGGCACCCCTCATTCTGTTCAGAAGACGTAAACACGGTGAAAAGAGGGTTTATTCACGGAGGCCAAGGCGTCTGTAACACGTCGGTGCAATCTCTCCAAATATTTTTACATCGTGACAAATGTCAAAAGAAGGACACCGAATAAAACAGAATACGAAAAAAAATGCTTCCGCTACCCTGGCGGGAGCTTGTTCCACAAAGAAATCGAGGACATGACGCCACCCAACAAGACGGGCTTTCGTCAAAACAGACTTTTTATATCGCCCACCAACCAAATCGACCCTTCTCCCTAACTCTCTGATTCTCAGAAGTTCGATCAAGAATCATTCATCGGAAGTAAAGTCCGACCCCATTTTTTAAGGCGCGGGTCTTCGAATTCCGGTGTCGTGAAACTGTACTTCTCCAATACAAGAATTTCTCTGTAGTGTTTCTTTGACCGCCCAACAGCGGGTTTCGCGTCATCCTCGTCAGAGTAACCAAGCGAAGGACTTGCACATGCGCGAATGAAAGAGCAAATTTAAATGACGGCGATAGCGATTGATTGATTGATTGATATGTGGGGTTTAACGTCCCAAAACCACCGTATGATTGTGAGAGACGACGTAGTGAAGGGCTCCGGAAATTTAGACCACCTTGGGTTCTTTAACGTGCGCCCAAATCTGAGCACACGGGCCTACAACATTTCCGCCTCCATCGAAAATGCAGCCGCCGCAGCCGGGATTCGATCTCGCGACCTGCGGGTTAGCAGCCGAGTACCTTAGCCACTAGGCCACCGCGGCGGGGCGGCATCACCACTCGTATGACCGCGTTGTTGATAAGCAGCCAGAGTTCTGAATGTGCATTTTTATGCAGCCGTTGCACTTCAAAGATTATGCTTTGTGTTAGAAGCCTGCAGTGAGAGTTGGTCTGCACGGTTGCGAGTTTATTTTATATCGCTCGAGGTCGAAAGCTATAGTTTTCAAAGCTCGTGACCACTTCGCCGAAAACGGTTGGCGCCGCAACTTCGTCGTTTTCCTTCGGCACTGCGCTGTTGCGTGCCTCAGCAAAGGCAGCCTAGAATTTTTATAGACGAGAACGGCAGCGGCTTAATGCGAGAGGCGGTGGTGAGCCGTTGTCGTGTACGATGATCGCAACTATCGAAAAGCAGTACGCGGCCCACTGTTCTCACCGGAGCTTGCCGAGTCAAAAAGCAGACATGCCTGACACATTAAGGTGATTTATTGTTTGAATTATCGCTTCTGATCACGTTTTGCACGCGGTAACTTCACCTCTGGCGAAGTTTTTTTTTTTTTCCGATACGGTCGCAGTCGCCCGACCTGTGCTGCTGTGAACAATACTCGTGCGCACGTATCGTGACGCTCACAGCAAAGAACGATTCGGAGGTGCTCCAGCTGGCTAAATAGCGAGGCAAATTAAATAACATTTCACTGTTATATTACGTTCCGTACCCCGAACTTACCGTATATGCAGAAAAAAAAACAGCCTCTCGTGGCAATTATCCGGCCGATTCTCACCGTTGCTCTCTTGCATTCAGCGGATTAAACGCGAAGGGCAAAGCTGCAAGTGTATTGTAGATTCACAACAGGAAGAGGCTGCGCAAATAGCACACAGGCGCCATGCAAGCGAGTATGGCAGCACGTTCGCTCACAATCAGCACAAAAGTTTCGCTTTTCCAGCTCGTCTATCAGATAGCAGTGGCAGTGCCGCCAGGCGCGTCCGAAATACCGCGCTCGCGCGGCTCGCCTCGCACTCGCTGGCGCCCGTTGCGCATGCGCGAGCCGCCGCAGCGTGCCCAACATTGCGAGGAGGAGTCCTATACTCTTCCCTACTTCTGGCTTCACAAAATGTGACGTAACGGCCCCATCTCAGCATACTCCTTCCTCTGTGCCAGTAGTAGCAGCGACCACACGTGCTTCCGTATCGACAGCGGTGTCATCCGAAAAGCTATCAGCCACATGCCGAAGGCCTGACAGCCGTTCCCGCGAGTGGACATTTGAAGCGATCGATCGATATGTGGGGTTTAACGTCCCAAAACCACCATTTGATTATGAGAGACGCCGTAGTGGAGGTCTCCGGAAATTTCGACCACCTGGGGTTCTTTAACGTGCACCCGAATCTGAGCACACGGGCCTACAACATTTCCGCCTCCATCAGAAGACATATGAAGCGAGAAATCACTTTTTTTAATAGAGCAGCGCTGTGTGTGTGCGTGTGCGTGTGTGTGAGTGTGACACGTGTTTGAGCTCGTAATTATATTTTTTTAATTGAGCAAACAACCAGCCCAACAACTACTTCTTTTAATGTAGCAAGGTTTCCTGCAGCGGTGAGGAATGCGACAATCATTGACGAGACAAACAGCATATGACTTTTTTTTTTCCTCCACACAAATATGAAACATACTGCAAAAATAAATAACCAGGAAGGTTGAAATAGACAGATCAAACAGACGCTGACGGATAGACGAATTGGAGCCCCGCCGTAGTGGTCTAGTGGCTAAAGCACTCGGCTGCTGACCCGCAGGTCGCGGGATCGAATCCCGGCTGCGGCGGCTGCATTTCCGATGGAGGCGGAAATGTTGTAGGCCCGTGTACTCAGATTTGGGTGCACGTTAAAGAACCCCAGGTGGTCGAAATTTCCGGAGCCCTCCACTACAGCGTCTCTCATAATCAAATGGTGGTTTTGGAACGTTAAACCCCACATATCAATCAATCAATCAATAGACGAATTGTAAAGACTGGAGCGACACAACGCCACGTCTTTGAGAAAAACCAGTCCCAGGGAGACTGATAGACAGGACTTTTACTTCTTCTGCAGTCTGCCGAGCCCACGTGTTGGTGGATCTTATTATCGGAAGGCGGCGGCTCCATAGTGAGTAGTCAAAGAGCCGATGTTTGTCCCGGCCTAATCCCGTCCATTAGGGAACGATCTCTCCCAGAAGGAGAAAGGCAAAGGCAGGAAGGAGCACGCAAACACAGAAACACGGCAAAGCCAATTTACAGCGGTATTAGCCGCACCGTATGGCAGCTCGGAGGTAGGATTAGCCGCGGAACGAGCTAAATGAGGCGCGCCCTTCAATCGCCGCAAAGAAGGCTATCGCGACCTTCCTGGCGTCCCATTAGCGCTCAAGTTCAGCAAAGATGAAAAAAAAATGAGCAACACTGCACGTGTTAGTGGAAATGCTGTTATCGCCAAAACACCTTGTTGACTCGGGGACCCAACCTATATAAACCTCCTGTATGACACGCGGCGATTAGGCCGAAGATCTGGCGATTACGGGGACGCCCATTCGATTAGCCGCTTTTAGCGACGACTGTATATGCGTCGGGGTTAAAGAGAAATGCGCATTAGAGCGAAGGACCGCTCTCGCACATACAGGAAACAAATTCGAAGCACTTCATTGCGTAGGGCGACCACAAGGAGGACGTCGCGGCTATAGGATAAACGAGCAGAACGCCACAACCGGCAGACTGAAGGCCACCCACAACGCCCCTTTCTAAGATTTTTTTTTCATTATTTCAGTGTTGTTTTGCCTTTTGGACTTCGCACAAACAATTTTCACGACCACCGTGGATATCGCGGCAGACTTGGGTTCGAAAAGGTCCACAAAAAGGGGTAAGCGCATACAATCCGCTGTACGTACATATCAGAAACAATGTAAACAAAGAAAACAAAAAGAAAACGAACGACAAACGTAGATGTGACAAAATCATTTTGCCTATACACAAGATTACGCTAATGCGCAGAAAATTAGTCGAATGTACACATCAGAAAGAAAAATAAAACAGAAGCAAAAAAAAGTACGTTTGACGGTAGATCACCTAAATATACACTTTTTTTTTGAGATCATAAGATCGTGTCTCTTTCCACAAAGCTAAGTAGATCAATACTTAGATTGGAACCACCTTCCCTCTTCCGTTGTATCAATAACAGACCCTTTGTTATTCAAGACTGCAATTTCTCAGCAATGCTTGTAACTATACGCAGTTTCCATTATCTATCTTTGTCTTGTATGTGCTTGAATTCTTATACATTTTTAGTTGACTTATGTTGCCTTCCTGATTTGCGCATCTGATACTTGTTTCTTTATTTTGTCTTTTTTTCTTGTGTGTTATATATGCTGTACCCACCCCCTCTGTAATGCCCTACGGGCCCTGAGGGTATTCTAATAAATAAATAAATAAATACACCAATTAGTCCCGACTGCCAAATACTGCATGCTAATTTCAGGAATACGCTGCAGTCTAAGACCTACGTGTATAGCTGCACACGGTGAAGTCACGTGACCTCTTTATTACACTTTATGTACACACACTATATATATATATATATATATATATATAGTACATCCCAAAACTTAAAAAGCAATAACACAGCGACCAACTGTTTGTGCAAGTCACATTTCCATCGACGACTTGTTTAACAATGAACTTCATGAAACAATACAGTCCCGCACGGCGAAACGCCTGTCGCGTGAGACGAGTTCTCAGGCGCGAGGAATCGGACATTTACAGCAGCTCGCATTAACGGTTAAACAAGGGGAAATCAACCAAGGGTTCCAGTTGGTTTCTTTTAATTGAAACAAAAAAATTGTCACTTTGGCTGGCATCCCGTTGTTTAAATCATAAGTTCATTCTCAACCCAACGGACTTCCGTCAAATGTTGCCATTTAACCACCTCACATAGTGCAACTAAATGCTATTACAATATTAATTGGGGTTTTACGGCCAAAACCACGACGTCATTATTGGAACCTCCACACAGCGGAGAGCTTCGGCAATTTCGACCACCGGTTTTTTTTTTTTTTTTTTTTAACGTGCACCCAGATGCAAGTACACGGGCCTCAGGCATTTTCGGCTCGATCGAAAACACGGCTGTCACGGGCGTAAGTCGATCCCGCAACTTTCAAAAAAAAAAAAAAAATGCTGTTACGGCACTGCTTGTCGAGCAAATATAGCACCGACGTAACAGAAAGGGGACGACATACCGTCCACCGGACGTTATCCGACGAAGCTTTTACCCGTGTATGCGGATTACAGCGGACATCGATGCTGGCATTGGCGATTTGCTCCTCCACGTCATGGACACAGCACGTCTCGTACAGCAGTTCCCGTTATTTCCAGCCAGATAATTTGGGAAGGACAGACCACCTTTCCCCGGTAAATCCAGCAAGAAAATAATAATAATATCAATAATTATACTCATTCACAGGGTCACGAATGAACACCGAGGAATAAAGGAAGCCCACATAATCCGTATATTGCAGGCGTTCGTCACAAGCCACATAACGTATGTAGCAGCAAACCACAACTGGCAAAAAAAAAAAAAATGTCACCCGCATCTTTCCACGGGGGGAGCTCGAATAAAACGCGTCAAACAGTGGTGGGTGCATCGCGTCAATGTTGCGTAATTCGGTATGGTCTGGGAATGCTTAATTGTCATCTCATTATTATTATTTACTGGATGAAGGAGAAGCGTTGCTTTCAGTGAGCGGTGGGACGCCGATGTTCGATCAAGTGCCTACATACAAGGGGTGGCCAATGAACGATTGTGCAGATCGAGCAGTCAGTTTCTACTAGCAGACGCTGCCTGAATCGGCCTTGCGAGGCGAGAAAAAAAAGGGGGAGGGGGGGGCAAACAGTTGGCACGAGACGCAAGCACGTGGCACAATAGGCGAGCATGCATATCGCGCGGGGTGTTGACATCACCGCCCACGCACGACGCGTGACATGGTGCGACTAAGAAATGCTCCGCATTTTAAAAAGTTAAAACTAACAAAATAAATCCACTCATCCGGACGCGCAAATTATATTTCACGATATTTCAAATATAACAAGCGCAAAATGTATTTCATGAGAAAGCTTCACAGTTTTTTGCCGACCTATGTCTTTCACAAACTTGCCAAATGGTTCGCAAGAACGGCAATCTCGACATAGCGCACGCCTAACCAAGCTGTTGTTAAAGCCGCTAGACAGAATTTCGTCCATCGTTGAGTGCGCACTTCAAGTCGTCTGTGTGCGCGACCAACGACAGAGCGACCGGGGAAACGCCACGACATATGAAGCATGCACGTTATCGTGATGACGGGAGAACGTACACAAGAACCGAAGCTTAGCTTTTGTAGAACATCTAGTCATTAACTTCTGAAAGCACATTCAAGCTAAGCCGTACATTTTCGAGGTTCTTGATTGATCAGCCTATCATTTGATGAAAAAGAAATGACACATTGAGAAATGTTCGTTCAAATACCTATTTAACACTGAGCGCGGTATCAATCTCCGTTTTATTCAGCGTTATTGAATGAAAAAGAGCCAGAGCAGAATGCTAAAAATAGAATGCAAACTTCCCCAAATACAACTTCGATGGCACACACACACACACACACACACACACACACACACACACACACACACACACACACACACACACACACACACACACACACACACACACACACACACACACACACACACAAAGTAGCTCTATATTCGGTGAAATAAAACAACAAGCAATGCTGCAGACTATAAAAACAATGTAAACAGTTGAGCCTCGAATTCAAAGTGTTGAATGAATAAAAAAAAAGCGTGAAGCTTTTTACGCGAGGCAAGTGTCTCGATCCACAAAACGGGCAGTGCACGAACGCCTGACACAGAAGCAGCGGGACGGCGCGTCAACTCAGCTTCGAGAAAAGACCAATCAAGTGTCGCCGTGGGCTCGCGAGCGCATGCATATATGCATCGGCGTTTAAAGGGCCGTCGCGACGAGCAGACGACGACACGCGACGAGCACGCCCTCTGTGTGCGGGTCAGCGTGGCGGAACGGCGCGCCGCACGGGTGCGCGAGCAGCCCCGAATTTCACGGCCTCTCCGCCCATCGACGGGAGCCGTCGCCGAAGCCACCCGCTGCCGTCCTACAAGAGTGACGCACATAGGATTACTATTTTTATTATCGGACAGCACAATAAATGCTGATAGAAACGCGCTGATAAATAAAAATGAGTGGCGGCAGCAGCAGCAGCTCGTCGAAAGGTACTCGCGCACCAAAATCCCAACACTGCAAGGCAGAAAACTGCAAGTGCCTTGCCTTGTAGTTGCGAGGGAACAAGTACACAGACGAGAGCGGCGGGCGTCACCGCGCCAAAGCACCCCCGACGGCGCCCGGGATGGAGCAAGGAGGGGACAGGTCTCGCCGGACGGCGGCAAGGTCGCCGTCACGCCGAGGTCGCCCGCCGGTCGCACGGCAGCCTCCGCTCGTTGCTCTCCACTTCGGTCCGGACTCGTTACGGGAACGAAAGGAGGCGGCAGAGAACGACGCGTATATATGGGTCGCAAGCGTTGATAAAACCCCCTTCCATGTACGACCCGCCGCAAGACCGATTGATTGATTTGTGGGGTTTAACGTCCCAAAACCACCATATGATTATGAGAGACGCCGTAGTAGAGGGCTCCGGAGATTTCGACCACCTGGGGTTCTTTAACGTGCACCCAAATGTGAGCACACGGGCCTACAACATTTCCGCCTCCATCGGAAATGCAGCCGGGATTCGAACCCGTGACTTGCGGGTCAGCAGCCGAGTACCTTAGCCACTAGACCACCGCAAGACCGAAGCAGCCAAATATTGAATATGAGAACAAAGGCAGCGAAGACACATGTGAAACAGACAAATACAGCAACGAACACGGCGAAAAACCTAAAAGCATTGCTTTTAGCAAACATGATGGGTTCGTGCCGTAAAGTCGTGCAGTGATTCTGAGGTGTTGTCACGCTTTTGTCGGACAGTCATTCGCCACACATCGCCGTAGTCTTCGCTCGCCGTGGACACCTTGCGTGCGTGTACAAAACACGTGCACTTCTGTCCGTTCACTGCACGCCCAACAATATTATAGGTACATACTTTGTCTTGAAAGGATGTACAAAGCTCACCAAACAAACTACACGTCGTCGATTCATACTTTACAACCAGGAGCAGAAAACACCACAGAAACGCGAAGTGTCACAATATAAAGAACCGAGCGCGACATAATGACGACGCAAGTGGATTTCATTCGAAACATATTGTTACGGGCCATTCGCCAGTGACTCGCTGCTTGCGCTGTGGGAATAGGATGTGCACCTCTCTGACGTGCGCATCCACAAATCAAGTCCACATACAGGGCTGAAACAGCGTCAACGAACCTGGTGAAATTCTATTCCTGATCGATTCCTTTCGTTTTTCGCCGCTGCCGTAAGCGGCCTACGGCAAGGCCGTCTGACGATAGTGTCCGGTGAAGTCGTGGCGTTTGTTCTCGATTTCTCCTCCTATCGAGTTTCGTTCTATAAATACGCGAACCGGCGGTTACATTACAATCGTAAAAAGAATCTAGAGAAATAAAACAAGCAGAATGCTCGAAAACAGCAAAGAGGCACGCGCCACGCTTGTTTCTCGGCGTCGTAGCGCGCGTAAAAGATTCTGCTCTCGAAAAAGGAGGAGGAGGAGGAAGGAAGGAAAGAGAAGGGCTTTCCGCAACTTAGAGCTGCTCCCGTTCTCCAGCAGCCGGTCAAATGAGCCTACAAATGCGTCCCAGAAAGAACCTCTTCACGGCAGACGGCGAAAAACGTGCCTCCTTCTGGAGTGAACTGCCAGGAGAGGTTGCGTCCCAGACCATGCCGGCATGTTCGCGCACGTCTAAATGGCCCTTTCGGGGCAGGCAAGCGCCGGTTCCACCCCGTGAGATGCAAACGACGTGTTCACGAGACGCCGGTTAAGGCGCGAGAAGGAAACTAAACGCGCACACAAAACTGTGGCATAAAATGACCAGAGCGTCAAAAGCTAGCCCCCGGGCGACCTTGAGTGCACGCCATCATGATCTGGAGAGAGAGAGAGAGCGCGAAAAGATCGTAATGACGTTCTTTCGGCGGGCAGTATATGGTAGAACTGGGCGCACGAATTCTCGCCGACATGAGGCCTCCGTAGTTCATGCACAGGTGGTTTTGTGCACGACGATAGCAACCGCCGAGTAAACGAATACTGTACACTTCGGCTGTTTCAAAAAAAAAAAAAAAAAATGTGCCCGAAAATCCACCAAAGAAAACAGGGCACGCCACCACGCGCTAGAGGTGCGAAGACTGAGGAAGCAGCGGACTTGGTGGCATTGACATCTTCCTATCTCCCTCGCCCTCACTTCCCTTTTCCACCTCTAGCTGTACTATACTATACCGTCTTTTTTTCCCTATATTTCGTGGAGGCCTGTCTTTCAACCTCTTCGTCATCCTCTAGTTTCTTGGTGTGTTTTTTTTATACAGTCCCCTTTTCTTTCTCTCTCTGTGCTCTTTCTCAACCCCATTACACTTATTAAATCCCACAGCGAGACAATCGGCACACCTGTTCTCGGAGCGAAGCAGAACTAAGGGCGAAGGCGATATCACCTTACCTTAGCGAGCGGTGCCTGGTGCTTATCCGTTCCGCAATAAAACCGCCATTTCTACCTTTCCTTTCAATTTACAGCGTAACATTAGAGCGTCCCTTTAGCAATAGGCGAGCACAAGCGACAGCCTCTGCTGGTGCAACTGACGTGACTTGCCGTATTCTGAGAATGTACTGCCGTGACGTGCCTTCATTTAAAGTTGGCCATTTCTTCGCCACAGGTAGCTTCAATCCATTAACAATGGCGGCCGCCCTGCCTGAGCATCCGGCGCGACCGGTTTCGATATCATCCCTATGAATCGATGCCAAGTTACGCGTTATATATATATATATATATATATATATATATATATATATATATATATATATATATATATATATATATATATATATATATATATAAAGAAACGGGTACGCAATAAATTGGCACACCCTTCAACTTTTGTTAATTAACAAGTTTTTGCTACTTTTTTCAATGCAACTTCAGCAACGACAAAGTGTTTCCTCCTTGACGTAGACGTCGAGTGCGAAAACGACCGGTGCAATACTGTCACGACACTCAAATAAAAAATGCGCATCGTCTAAAAAACCTTAAAACCCTGTATAAATTAGGTCTGTAATAAAACGCACATTACAGAGGCACGCCACACCGTCGGTTACGAACTCGCAAATTGGAAGCTTTACGCTTAGGACGCTCCTAGAATATGTAGCTCTCTATACCTGTACTTAACCCATACACAGAAGCATCCGTGGCTTAGCCGTCATGACTGTGCTTATGCCATCCAGGCGTGTACACAGACCGGTAGAGACGGGTGTGACGCGCGAGAAAAAAAAAAACAAAAGAACGCGCGATCGGCGGTCGTTTATCATTTTTTTAAAATAAAAGCTACGAGCCCTCTCGCACTTGTATCAACTTGAACTCGCTTATTGCGCGCACGTCGGGCGGAGTAAGGCGGACCTTGCGAGCTGCGTCTCGATACAGGGCGGACCTACTTAGGCAAATAGATGGGCGCCCCAACGAAGCTCGAACGTATCTGGAAAGAGACAAACAAGCAAAGAGAAAGAGCTATAACAAACTAAAAAGGCGCTCTCTCGCACTCGAGCGTATACCGCGCGGCTACTATACCGTCGCTGGCAGCTTCATGCATGCGCGACCCCAAATCATTATTCAGCACTACGAGTGCAGCAGCGGAAGAAGCGTACTTTCACTTTGCCTTCTTTCTCTCGTCGCGATTGGAGCACTGCACGAAGGCGTCCTCACATCTCGTCCGTTGCGGGGTCTCTCCGTTCCTGCCACAATGCGGTCCCTCGAAACCCGTTTTATCTGGGGCCCCGCAGGCACCGCACGATCGTGTGTGGTTGTATATTGCGTAGCCGTGTACACTGAAAGCCGGTGCGGACAATCGCTACCAAGTGTGCACCGAGCTTGACAAGTCGCAATACGAAACACACACACACGCTACGTCTCATATACAAGTGCGTGATGCACGCAGTCTCGCATACCGGATGCAGGTTCCTAAACTTCGCCAACAGCCACGGCGAGAAACCACGCAGCGGGCACTCGAACAAGATTTCCACGTTCTTAACTATGACTACGCCGCGGCACACTCTTGGCTATAAATTCAGATAAAATGCATCGCCCCGCACACTGCTGTTTAAAAGAGAGAACGCTGCCGGGCCTGCACCTCTCTTATAGAAGTGGTATACCGTGTGCGCCTGGAGATATACGCGCAATGCAGCTGCTATAGTAACACGCGAATTCAGCAGTACACATTGCTTCGTAAAACAAGCGCATAAAATTGAGGCACCTATACACCTATTCCACGTTTGTGAACAGTGACAAGCGCCGTCGACATATTGAGGCGCTTGTAGCGACGCGTAGACTCCGCCCAGTCCAAAGCTCGCCACGGCCCTTTATGACTACGTGACAACTGGCACAGCGTCTGCAACGGGAGGCTACCCGGCGCGCTGCAGTGTGCTCGGAGCAAGCTCTGCAGCTGCTGTGCCAGTTGTCACGTAGTCATAAAGGGCCGTGGCGAGCTTTGGACTGGGCGGAGTCTACGCGGCTCAGTATGTCATATGTCAACGGCACCTATACCACTGTTTACAAGCATGAAATAGGTCTATAGAGGGGAATTCCGAATCAATCTTGATTATCCGAGGCTCTTTTCCACCCACATCAATCTACATACTGGAACGTCAGCTTTTTGTTCTTGGATTTCGCCTGCATATAAATGCGATAATTGTAACAGGCCTTGAACCAGTAGCGTATAGAATTTAACAGTACAACGCTATTGCCGCCGAACTCTCGTGAAAACAATTATAAACGGCTGCCTGAATGAGAGCGAATGACGGCGGAACGCAAATGAGAGTGACATAGGCGCCCATCTTTTTTTTTTTACCCTCTCCTTCTTTACCTTGTCGACACAAATGGAAGAAATACACGTGGCACGTCCAATGCAACCCGTTCAGCCAAGTGGGACAGACACGAAGCCAGACCTGCTACCAAATAGAGCGAGACAAGAGAGTCGTTTTCGACTAAAGTTACTGTTTTTGGCACCAGTGAAGCACGAACAAAAGTAGGTGTAAAAACCCACAGAAAGCAAGGATGCCAAAAACCAGGACACCGCGAGGCGCGAAAATCAGCGATGTCAATACGGCACTGACAACTCCGACTATAGCTCACTTGTGCCATACGTGTGCATTGACACAGTAAAACATCCCCCGAAATTGTGATGCATGCATGCAGTACCATAGTGTATACAGAGGCGCGAAAACGAAGCTCAAACGCATTGTGAGTCAAACGTAGCCCGAAGTGTATACACGAATGGCATTATATATTCGAAAGGTTCCAAAGTTTAGCGGAACGCGGAGAACGTTCGGTTATAATGCAGGTTACGTACCGCTATATAATTAGGACTGCCTTTTAAGCTCAGCCCCACCGATAAAAACTCGTGATAAGGAACATCACATTAAATATGATCCAATAAAAAGCGTGTCTCTTCGTCCCACATCGGCGACTGACATCTGGCACGCGTTAACATACCGGAAAACTTGGGGCGTCCGCTTTCCTTTATATGTCAAGAATGCTGCGGCGGCTGCATTTTCGATGGAGGCGAAAATGCTGTATGCCCATGTGCTAAGATTTGGGCCCACGTTAAAGAACCCCAGGTGGTTGAAATTTCCGGTGCCCTCCACTACGGCATGATTGTATGGTGGATCATATGATCATAATCATATGGTGGTTTTAAAACGCTAAAAAAAGAAAGAAATGAATATATATATATATATATATATATATATATATATATATACCAAGAATGCTACGTTACACCAATAACACGAACGGCGATTTTAATCAGCAACTGCTGGGCACACGCTGATTATGCAAGCCGCGGGCACAGGATATAGATGACGATTATCACAACAGTCAAATAAAAGATCTTTGATTATTTTCGGGGGGGTGGGGGTATATTTACACAGAGAACGACATTATACGTGACAAGCATAAATCAAATCATGCAAATTCAAAAGCGTCCGTCAATAAAAACGTCTATATGCGCAGATATAGGCGATTTTGCGTATAAGTCATGGGCACCACCACCTCGGGCTGTTAAACGAACGCTTATATTTTTGTGTCTCGTGACCTCAATTGATAAGGTCAGGGAACGTCGAATGCTCCAAGCAAACCGTTTTCTTGCGTCAACGTCCACCAAGGCACTGTTTACTTAAGGAGACAAAACGCAAAGGTTAACAGCCCAATGTACCGAAACGCATCCGTAGAACAGTCGACAGGGGCGCTTAGCAAACAAATGTCCCCCATGCAAGACTGCGATGAAAGCAACGCGTAAACTTGAGGTTTCGGGCCAAACTTGGCACGCGATGTGTTGGCCACTCAACCAAGAGATATTGATGATTGATTTTTGGGGTTTAACGTCCCAAAACCACCATATGATTATCAGAGACACCGTACAGTAGAGGGCTCCGGAAATTTCGATCACCAGGGGTTATTTGAAGTGCACTCAAATCTGAGCACACGGGCCTACAACATTTCCGCCTCCATCGGAAATGCAGCCGCCGCAGCCGGGATTCAATCCCGCGACGTGCGGGTCAGCAGCCGAGCACCTTAGCCACTAGACCACCGCGGCGGGGCGAAACCAACAGATATGTAGCGAAGAAACAACACGCAGTGGTACAAGCGTTCGTTCTTCCTTCTCCTAAAAGCGGTAATTGGTAGCCATGTCGCCTTATAGCCATGCACGAGAGGGACGGGATGTCGCACACTTCTCACGAAGGCAAAAAGACGAATAAAAAAGAGTATCGTAACTCTAGGCGAGCAACGCGAGGCCGCGATGGAGGAGGCGCATAGCAGGATCAGTGTGCGTGTGCAGGCGGCACCAGCTGGCAGGCGGAGCGCGTGTCCGCGATCAATGGCAGATTCGTCCCAGGAGCAACGGTCTCAGCGAAGGCAGAGCCAAAGCGGAAGACGAAGGAAGAAGTGTGAAGCCGCGAGCTCATTCGGGAAAATTGACCGCGCAGAATACACACGTCCTCCGCGGAGCACGCATCAATCAAACGCAGCAATATACCTATACAGGGCACAAGCGGGGCGGATGGCGGGGCGCTTGCGAATCAGCCCGGGCAGAGAGACCCGTGCAGCATTTCCCCTCACCCTTCAAACGCATGCATAGTTCACTCAGGGTTTCGGCAGGCTGCAGGAGGCAGGGCGCGACAAACGATAGTATACAAAAGCAAACCAAAGAAAGTTGGGATTAAAAAAAAGCCAGACATCGGATGTACTAAAAACGATATCAAGTTGATTGAGGTTACAGTACATTGTAACTTTGAACAAATAATAATAATAATAATAATAATAATAATAATAATAATAATAATAATAATAATAAACGTCGGCCTTGTCTGTAGTGATGTGGTGCGGCCCAACAGAACCCAAAGAACCGTACAGAGCGGGGCTGGTAGACGCGGTTTTTCACCAACACCTTCTAAATTTTCTTTCCACGCTGTCGAATCAGCCATACCTCCTACAGACGTCACAGGCTTCGCCAAACATCGGTAGAGGGAAAGCAGTCGTCCCCATCAAAGCGCACTCACATCGAATTCGCGATTGCAGAAATTTCATTTCAGCAGCTCCCGTATGACCATTTCCCGCAAAAAGAACGTCGGCAAAAACGCCACGAAATCCGCGATGTTTATTCGCGTCACGTGAAAACGTCACCAGCGTGGTCCCGAGGCAACAGTAAAATGTGACTCGGCCTTGGCACCAGCGGACTTATCCACTAGCAAATCTCGCTTCTCCGATGTGACGTTTCCTGAAAGCGTAAGCAATAAGTGATGCGCGATATCTTCGGTGGAGCTAATATCAAATGCGAAGCATTTCTTCGCGCACTGCAGGGACTTCCATCGTCTATCTACGTATCTACCTAGCCGCCCACGTTTGGGTGCTTTCGTGATCACACCCTTAACTTGGGATAAACCAAAATTAGTATGCGAGGGTGAGACGGTTTAACGAATATGACTCGCTGGTCATGACATAAGTGTGTTTTCACAATCCGGTCGCGTATACGTCGTCAAACGCTTTCCGCCAGACGTGTGGCACATATTAGCGGGCGGGCATGCGCCACAGCTAGGTGCTTTACACTTTGTATCTACAAAGGAACGGCGAGAAAATAAATGGGTAATTTTAAGGCGTGAGCGTCAAAACATTTGCGACTGTTCAACATATATCTGTGCGTGAATTTGTACATATCTTTAGCGCCACTTCATAACGTTTCGCGCAATACGAAAATTACAACGCAGTCACGCTCCATCAGGATGCTTCGCATAACATCGATTCCCAAGGTACGTGGGTTTCGCCTAATTATTTTTATTAGGTTTGTAATGACTAGTTATACGCCAATAAAGCCAGAGGGCCACATTTAAATTAGATTACTCATATATAAGACGAACGCGAAACAAGTATACGTCGTCAGCCAGTGGCATGCTACTCGCTTATTGATAAACAGTAGCCCGAATTGACCGACAGAAGTGCATTTAGCAGATTCGCGGATGATACCGTTAAGTAATCTTCTCCGAATTCAAAGATGCCGAAAATCCGAAAATGTGAAGAAGACGGTGGAGTACTGGCATATTGGTCAGAACGCCTTCTACGTATTTCAACATCACTATATATATATATATATATATATATATATATATATATATATATATATATATATATATATAGTGTGTGTGTGTGTGCGTGTGTGTGTGTGTGTGTGTGTGGCACATATAGTGTGTGTGTCAGAGAGAGAGATCTAACAGACAATAATGCCAAGGAAAGTATAGGGGAAGTGATTAGACCCAATTTTATTGTAAATGTGAAGAAAGGGCTTCTCTTTCTTCACATTGACATTACAATTCGGTCTAATAACTTCCCGTATATTTTCCTTGGCATCATTGTCTGTTAGATCTCATTACTATTTTGTCAAAACACAGAAGAACGAGCCCTTAAGTATACACTTATTTCCCTTACTCATTAACGAGGGTCTCATACTGACAGACTTGGAGCCTTAGGTTGTATACGAGGGACTATTGGTCAGCTGCCAGCTCGTAATAAGTTCACGTGCTACGTGACGCCACACAGGCTCATAGAGAGTGTGCCACACTCGCCGCCATGGCTACTGAGGGCGCTGACTGACACTCCCACGTTTAAATTAACATATATACCCAATAAATTGGCTGGGAGGATAGCTGCCGTGGTAGCTCAGTGGTAGAGCATCGAACGCGTTATTCGAAGGTCGCAGGTTCGGTTCCTGCACACGGTAAGTTATCTTAACACCTACTTTTCCTTCTTCACATTTACATTACAATTCTGTTTAATGACTTCCCCTATACTTTTCTTGTCATTATTGTCTGTTAGGTGTCAAAACACGGAAAAACAAGCCCTTAAGTATGCACTTTTTTCCATATATATATATATATATATATATATATATATATATATATATATATATATATATATATATATATATATATATATATAAGCACAGCTTTTTTTATTGGCTGAGCTCTTTAAAGCACCTTCTGCCAGCACGCTGAAGAATTTACGGTCTACATCGAAAATATTTCTCTGGCACTATAAACGTATATTATATATTTGCACTGAAATTAATTTTAAAGGCACATTTGAACGGAACAGCACAGAGCTCGTCGAAGGCTGTTCGAAAGGAATCAAAGGATAGGACAAGACGATGTTCCCCGTGGACTCACAGTACATTACATATACTTTTCGCGAACTGAAGAACACAATCCAGTGGCAAAACGCTCGGTCATAAAAGCAAGTCCTTTCCCAATTAGTCTGCGTCGCGGATAGCGCAATAAGCCGCGCGGTGCTCGCAAAGAAACGATAAGACGGCGCTACCAGACGAAACCGGTCCGAAGGCGACGAAGTCATTACAACTCCATTTCTCCAAACGATGTGCCGAAAACGGAAACTCCCATGAGAAGCACCGAAAACGGTGGAGAGGTAAAAACACGGCAGGCATGAAAAGAAGAAAGTCACCGTCGGCACTCTTCCTAGCGCTCGAAAAGTGCGGATCGAGCTAAAAACGAAGCGAAAGGTGGCCGAGTGAAGTTATACAAAAACAAAGCCACAGCACCGAAACAGCCCAGGTCGCCTTGACGACGCCGCCAGTCCAACTCCGTGGGACCACAATATGAGACGACTAAGGATATAAAATCTCCAGGTCAGCCGCTTACCGCGCAGGGCATCATGGCGTATACATTCATCGATTAATTCACAAGGCTCACACCGCACTCTCATTGGCACCCAGACACTATAACTGCAGCAAACGGGCGACCAATTGAATGAGCGCATTTCCGGCTACCTCTGACGCCCTTCTGCTCGAGCAGCGAGGAGTTTGAGGGCGAGCCCCTACAAATGAACGCGCCCAGGCGAAAAAAGAAAGAAGTATCGTTTCGATTTCGTCACGACAAGCGCGCATGTTTTCCAGCAAGACCACGGAAACACATGACGAAGAGTGCACATGAACCCGTAGCCGCTTTGCATAAAAAGGTGCCCCCCCCCCCCCCATATACACACGTGGCGAAAGTTGCCGAGCGCGCGATCCGTACACATGGACGATCGATTCACCGAGTCACGTGATCCGTGGCAGTACTCACGGATTGAAACGCAACAAATTGCACATTCTCTAAAAGTTGACAACACTATAGTTGCCAGTACGCGGCTACACGCACGGCATTTTCAGAATTCATCATTACTGAGATCTCCTGCCCTCGAGATGAAAGATAGCGCACAAAATTTAAAAACCTCAAGGTGGCGCGCATTGATTATGCACGCGAATAGTGAGCGAACGGGCCTCCTACCACTGGATAGGTATTGCGTGCTTTGCCCGCGACAAGCAGCCGCTGCATTTGCGAGAAGCCTCGCAGCCACAGATTGCGCGCATAACGCGTACAGACACACACAATGCACGCGACAGTGCGAAAAAAAATCTGGCATCGTTGCAATGTTAGAGAAAAAAATAGAAGAAAAAAAAACGCAGCACCTATAGGGCGCGGCTCGAGGTAACAAGCTCGCCAAACGCGACCGCGCAAAAGGAAGACGAATGCTCACAACGACGGGTAACGGCGCGCGCACCAAGGGAGAGCACCGCTGAAAGCGTGCAAGAACGCGTTCGGCAGCGATGGAAGAGCCGACTGATCCTTCTTCCTTCTCGGGCGGCGGCGGCGAGCGAGCCGACACAGTTCACACGGGATTGCCAACACAGGCGGCCCCATTGTTAGGGGGCGCCTTCCCAAATTGGAGCTGGGATCCCAGCCTCCAACCGCGGCTTATGCCTGCTCCCGCTCCTCCCGCCGGCCCCTTGCGCCATCTCGTTCTCCGCCACAAGCGCGCCTTTTTTTTTCGGCGCGCAATAAGCGGGGGTGTGGTGGAAGTCGTCGCAGAAATAGCGGCACGCTTTTTGGCTTTTTGGCGTTGTTCGAGAGACCCGTCGCGACAGACAGCGTGTGGAAATTTTCGCGCAGAAACTGCGCAATGTCTAAATAGGCCAGAAGTAGCCCCGCGAACAGCAAAAAAAAAAAAAACACCATATAGCGCACTTACGTGCCCCATACATTAGGCAAACACCACTACTCGCCACTGGGCCACTTAAAAAGAAAGGCACAGGAGCGTCAAACGCTAATTATAACACCGCGCATGAACTGACACGCCAGACAGGACGATACAAGCCACTCAATTGGAAAACTTTAAAGGAGCATACGGTAAATTAACAATAAACGTTTCATGTCCTTCCATATAACCGACACGGCGGCTGCATTTTCGATGGAGGCAAAAATGCACGAGGCCCGTGGGCTTAGATTTATGTGCATGTTAAAAAAATCCTGGTCGTCGAAATTTTCGCAGTCCTCCACTATACAAGTCGTCTCTCATAAACATAGCGTGGTTTTTGGACATTAAAACCCAGCAATGGCTCTTTTCCTAGCCCGAACAGCACCTCAAGTGGGGGACCGCCGAAATCAAAACTGGTGGCACTGGACTACGAAATTGCCCGCCGCATGCCGATCGGCAATCTCGGAGGCCTGCGTTCGCGCCTCTCTTTGGGGGGAAACATTTGCATGTTTGCGGCACCAGATGTCACTTGGTCCACGCCTGTCGTCGCATGTTGGCCACCAAAAATCATGACGAGTGTCTAATCGAGGCCAGCCGCGCATGCACAGACTACACGGAAAAAGGCCATATTATATTACCTTTTTATAACATTCGATCGCACCAAATGCCTTTTCGTAATCTATGAAGGCTATGTATAGGGGTTGCTCGTATTCCGAACATTTCTCTGTTATCTGATTGATAGTATGAATATGGTCTATTGTTGAGTAGCCTGTATAAAATCCTGCTTGGTCCTTTGGTTATTTGTACTCTAATGCCATCTTAATTCTATTAGCTATCATTTACTTTTGATATGTGGGGTTTAACGCCCCAAAACCACCATATGATTGTGAGAGACGCCGTAGTGGAGGGCTCCGGAAATTTCGGCCACCTGGGGTTCTTTAACGCGCAAATCTGAGCACACAGCATTTCCGCCTCCATCGGAAATGCAGCCGCCGCAGCCGGGATGTATTAATTACTTTTGTAACTAGCTTGTAGACAATGGACAGCAAGATGACCAGCATATCGCTACAAGAATAAGCTCAATTTCAAAGCTCCGTATCTCCGCCAGCAGAGGAGGGTGGGCCCAACGGCGGTCACGCGAACTAGCGGCGCTGCAGTCAGATTTTGCGCGCCTTTCGGCGCATCATCTTACTGCAGCGGTCCGCCGCGCAGCTGAACTATTATCAAACTTAAACAACCATGACTCTTGCAGTCGAAATTCTTCCGCCGCATTTGGGGACTGCTTCTGTGGATTCGCAAAAGGTCGCCTGTATAGATTGGCCCGGACGCGTTGCTCATTGCAAGTTGGCTAAGAATCAATGTACTGCTTATATTTGAGCTGTCTGCATTGCGTTTAACCTCCCAGTACGGGAAGTTATCGGTGAATGAGCATTTTCAGCGCAGTTTATGTGGCGACCATCACCAGTTTAGCCACAGCCATTTTGCCTAGGCGAGACCCGACCCAAAACGTCTGTAAAAGCCTTAGACAAGTTAACTTACAGGAATACAAAAAAAGACTCCAGAAAAACAGTACTTCTGTATCCTACTTGTTACAAAAATGATGTTCTAGAAAGAACAGTACGCATGTTCTACACGCTTCACCAGACAAGTCTTCGCGGCAGCTATCAATCGGGAGCAAAGTGGGACTTCAACTTCCCCTTCTTTCTGGCATTGTCCACCTTTTCAGAAAGCTCCTGACTGATTTTGTTGCAAAGAAAAAAAAAAATAAAGGGCATTCTTATCTCAGTGTAAAACATCACTCCTCTAGCCATCACGCTCTGATTATGAGCGGTATAACTGAAAAGACGCAGTGGCAACGATTCCAACTTTTCAAGTACATGCAGTCCAAAAGAGGTCACCAACTATGGGGCTTTCATCATATGTCTCTAGACAGTTTTCTCAATTCCTTTTAATATAGGAAGAAGGCCTCGTAAGGAATCATGTAAGCAGCCTTCTCGATAACAGCTCATTTGAGTGAGTGCAGGCACTTTCGTGTGCTCTGGGCGTGGCTGCACCAAAAGTATACTTGGGAGGAATGCTAGGCAGTCTTTGCACGACACCACTTATTCATTTGTTTTGTAAACGTATCCACCCATGTAGTACATTATCGGTGTGTTACTTCGTGGTGCACTACGATGCACCATAAAGAAGTGACACCGGCATGTACAAGACCCCGTTACCTGCGCTAAGATTGAGAAATGGGAACACCACAATTAAGGAAAACATCTATTGCTGCGATATGAAGAAAACGTAACAAGACCTGGTCACTGGTAAAACCTAATCCTTTATGTACTACTCCGTTGATTCATAAGAGAAATATACATAAAAACAAAAAAAATCAGTGCTTTGACAGCAGCGCGACAGTTGACAAGTGATCGAATTTGAATACGATGCAACTCTGCGAATTGACAGCGTTGTTCAAGGCCTGCCTTCTGTTTTGCTGTTTTATTTCTGGCGGCTCTTCCACATTGGAAACTTGGCTTTCGAGGCGAAATGGTGCTTTGGTTTTGAACGTTTCGGCTTCGATATATGGGGATGGAAAAAGTGGGAACAAGCGCGGAAGAGTACTGGGCCCGAGCTCCCACTGTACGCGTGAGATCCAAACTTCTTGTCCAGCAAAACACGACGGTAGTGCTTTACGATGTCGTCATTCTCAAATTGAGACTTTGCGTTTGGCAGTGAGATTTATAACTCTGTGATGCAAACCTTGCTCCCACCTTTCTAATTGCGTGGGATTATATTGGAGGTACGTCACGGTAAACATTGCTTTATACCCCAATCAAGAACATATTACGGCAGTCAAATGATTACCTTCACCAAGCCGGATTTTAAACCGCGACTACAGTAACGTACGTGGTCTCAACTTGTTTCGCTCGTCTGGTCACTCTCCTGGGTTATTTTTGTTGGAGGTTACAACTACCTTTCAGTGTATGCCTTGATTATGAATGCTCTTAAATTACGTTGTCAGATAAACAACTGACTATTCACCTATACTTATACTTACGCACTGTATATTATTTAAACGCGACAGCGTTAAAAAGATCTCGTTTTGCAGAAATTCCCATGTGGGCGTCCCCCGCTTGTGAGCAAAAAAAAAAAAAATGTCCATGACCGAAAATCAAGGAAGCTGCAAATAAAATGAAAAATAATAAAAAAGTTTCAGTACGACTAAGCATCAAATCCAGGCTGTACGCACGGCAATGAGGTGTTCTACCAGTGTACCACACAGGAACGACAATGGTTGAAACTTGTTCGGACAAAAGAAAAAGAAAACACGAATGTCGTGTAGCAGAAGCTCCCATTAGTATTATCTCTAACAAAAAAAAAAAACGAGGCCTTACCATTACAATTCTTTCCTAGATGTCGTAAAAAGATGTCTTTAACGCACGCAGGATTACGTGGTAAAAGCGGGAAATCGCGCCAAGCGTGAAAACGTGAAATGCGCAGCGATTGGGTGTTTGCAATGCCGACCCATTACAGGGCGCTCCAACATATGTTCGCGTGTTGCCTCACACATCTGCAGTGGGTCATTCGCAGATTTCCAAAAGGAACAATTATGGTGCAGTTGGCACTCAACAATTGTATACTTGCAGCAGACGTTCGGTGATAGAAACGGCCAATGTTGCAAGCACAGTCTTTCGTTCGCTCACGAAACAATTTTTGAGGCATGCACCGAGACCGAAGCCAAGCTGGTAATCGAAAAGGTGGCTCGCACAGGGTCCAATTAGGCTATCGCGTTCTACTCTTGAAGGCGGAAGGTCAGGCGTCCTCCAAGTTTTGTAACTGTTGTGCTTGTAATTCTTGTGTAATTGTTTCTCCCACAATATATACAAGAATTCAACGGCGTCACCTTCGCCATATCCGGCAATTGCTGCCGCATGTAATAATAATAATAATAATAATAATAATAATAATAATAATAATAATAATAATAATAATAATAATAATAATAATAATAATAATAATAATAATAATAATAATAATAATAATAATAATATAATAATAATAATAATAATAATAATAATTGGATAATATTTTATTTCCACCGCAACGTGGACTCTCGGGCATAGGTCGGCAGAAAAAAAGCGGAACTCACTCAGACTCACTCAAGAAATACATCTTGCGCTTTGGACTGACTCAGACACAGAGTTGCCAGAATTTTCCTGAGCCGAACTCGCCGAGCAGAATTTTCCTGAGCCGAACATAATGAAGCAATATGTCTACTTAGGACAGGTAGTAACCGCAGAGCCGAACCACGAGAGCGAAATAATAAGGATGGGATGGAGCACATTCAGCAAGCATTTTCAAATTATGAAAGACCCTACCCTTTTAATTTGTCGATGTTTTCCGCCCCTTCTCGTTCTACCAGACAACTAACCTTTGGTTAGTTGTCTGGTAGAACTGCACGAACTAACAACGTACATAGTGAACGGATTTTACAGTTCGCTGGTATTAAGGTGTGGAATGATATTCCTTCCCAAATAAAAGTGTGTTCGAATTTCACTAAGACACTAAAAAAGCACTATTTAGAATGATCTGATTTATCAATGACCGCTCATGTTTAGTGTGACGGTTGTCCTAATTTTAGTATGCGAGCAAAGGTCATTTTTATTTTCTTCTTCCTGTGTAGTAACAGTTTTCTTTTTTTGTTGTTCTTTGTGTCGTTATTTCATGTGCTGTACTGCTTCTTTTCAGATTCTTTATTAGATACTATATAACTTCTTTAGTTATGCTTTTCTGAAGTGCCCCTATAAAATGTATTTTTTTTTACCCAAACTAGCCAATGGCTATGGGTCCACAAGGTTTGTGCAAACTTTATGAAACAATTGTGAGCAACCAAATTTAAATTCCAAAGGTAGTCTAACACTATCCATGAATGGGAAGGTATATAACAGTTGCATCTTACCGTTACTTACCCACGGAGCAGAAACCTCGAGGCTTACAAACAGGGTTTAGATTGAAGACGATACAGCGAGCGATAGAAAGGAAAATGATAGGTGTAACTTTAACCCATATTTCACAGTGAGGCATCCGCTTTCTACAGCGGGCGAAATTCTCCTGCCGCCGAAACGCAGTGTCGCTCGCATTGAACGCACCCCGCAACACCGAATATATGTCATCTAATTGATTGATACGTGAGGTTTAACGTCCACCACCACCACCATATGACTATGAGAGACGCCATTGTGGGGGGCTCCGGAAATTTCGACCACCTGGGGTTCTTTAACGTGCACCCAAATCTGAGCACACGGGCCTACAACATTTCCGCCTCCATCGGAAATGCAGCCACCGCAGCAGGGATACGAACCCGCGACCTGCGGGTCAGCAGCCGAACACCTTAGCCACTAGACCACCGCGGCGGAGCAATATATGTCATCTACCACGGGGCGAACGCGGGATGGATGCGCTGTCACCCGGTTGTCGCTAAGTTTTCTCAGCTGCCAGCAAAGTACTGCTTACTTTGCTGGCAAGTAAGTCTTGTAATGCATGAAGAGCAGGAAAAACTACCGACGCGCGCGGCATAGGTGGGTTCGTCTTGCTCTGCATGCAAGAACACGACAAGCTCGGTCACCTCTTCTACGAAATATAGGGACGTGAAGTATAGGCACAGAGTGGGTTGAACTCCCGTTGGTTACAGCATTCAGTTACGTGCACTGCAACATGACAAGTGAGTAGAGCTTGGCCACCACTTTTCAAAATTTCTTGACTCGCACTTCTATTGGTTCACGACGACTGATTCGGCGGCAGACGCCGCAAAAATCGGTCCAAGAGCGATCGGTGCGGAGAGGGCCCTTTCGGCGGATTTCGCCACCGCCAAATCATACTTGGCGCACTTTCGGCGGCCGCAATGCTCAGTACAGGAAGAGAGCAGAGCAGAGTAAAAACGGAGGTGGTCAAAGATATCATAGCTGAAATCGAGAGGGAGACATGGTGTGGTATAAAACGCTGCCCTGGAGAGTGTGCGTCATGCTTTGACGTAGAAAAATCGGTGTGCGGGGCCGATTTAGTAATTCCAGGTGCGCGGGAATCATGATGATGGTGATAGCGCTAAAACTATGAGCGCGCCCATGCGCGTGCTCGTGCGCGCACCACGTGGAAAAAGCTCCCGAGCCACGGGGACAGCTCGGCTGACCCCAGAGAGCAGAACGCAAGGAAAGGTTCGGGCCACGCCCCGGCTGCTCGTTCTGACCCTCCGTGTCCGGGCCTCGTCCCGGCGTTGAAGTCCTCGGCTGCGTCCTGGACTGGGCATCGCCCCACCTCGCCAGAGAGCAGAGAGCAAGGGCAGGTTCGGGCCACGCCCCGGCTGCTCGTTCCGACCCTCCGTGTCCGGGCCTCGTCCCGGCGTTGAAGTCCTCGGCTGCGTCCTGGACTGGGCATCGCCCCACCTCGCACCCACGTTGGTCTGAAGCGGCGTTCGTCACGGCCAGCTGCTGTTCTGGTCTCGGAGCGAGACGCTGTCCCAGCTCTGTTCGCGGCAGTCGGCGGTACGCTCGCTGTTCTCGGTGGCAAGCCCAGGCGTTGACCACCGTACTGGGATGGCCCTGGCGGTTATCTTCTAGACCGAGCCCCGCCTCGGTAGGAACTCCGCAAGCACCAGGCATCGCGCCTCCTGACTACCAGAGAGCTCAAGGTGAAGAGCAACGTTCACGCCCCAAGAGTAGAATGTGAGTGAACGAACAAGAACAATAACTCTCTTCGCGTAGGACCGTTAGCGCGTGTATATCTGTGTGAGTTTATGTTGTGTGTATCCATTTGTCCGTCTTCGTGTGTATAAAAGTCTCTCGTTGTCCTCGAACGTCCTCTGTCCTCATCTGGCTAACCTGCGCCCACAGTTTGCCCACACATGGACATGGGCCGGACACGTGGTACGTAGAAAGAATAACGGTTGGTAATTAAGGGCAACTGACTGGATTTCAAGAGAAGGCAAAAACGCCTGCGAGGTTGACAGAAAATTATGTAGGCAGATGAGATTAAGAAGTTTGCAGGTATGACAAGGCAGCAGCAAGCACAGGACCTAGTTGACCGGCGGAACATGTGAGAGGCCTTTGCCCGGCAGTGGGCGTAGTCAGGCTGATGATGATGACTTTTGTAACTTCTATCAAAATTTTGTGGCACCATTGCGCCCTGTGATACACAGCTTTGCTAGTGCTTTCCAAAAAGTGACAAGACTTTTTTCTATTTATTCATTTATTTATTTTTATGCGTGCGCATGCGCACTGAGAACGCAACAAGCACGTAAACGTTGGTCCACCCGACTGGACGTTTTTTCCCCCCAACACAATTCACCGTGAGGATTCCAGCTGTTTTCCCGAAGCCTTGGAGCTCTACCTGCAAAGAGTTGCAAGTCAGCGGCATGCGTGTTTACTCCCACCCATCGACTTACCAATATAGCGTACTCTTTTTGTACCAATCTCTGCCATTCAATGCAACAACACCAATTCGATTACTGCGCTTGAACTTCGTTCAGAGGGGGAGAACTAACCACATTTCCTCCGGGAATTTATAATTTCATTCTTTAAACGCGGTTTTTATCAAACGCTCGTTAGCTTTTTTTTTTTTTTTTGCACTTGCGTTCTCTTATTTCTGGTGTCACTGCTCTCATAATAAGAAAAATAAAATTACCCGCATTACCGTTGTCTAACAACACTACTGCACACAGAAAAAAACAAAAGACGTATAAAAATGGAATAAAGTTTTCTGGCAGCGATGACGTTAAACAGCACGTGCTCACTCTGGCTCTTTTTCTTTTTTTAACCCACCTCTAATGAATGAAGCTGTGGGTTTTGTTAGGCCGCAAAGCAGAGCAAAAGGAGGGCAATATTTCAGACTTCACGTCGCACTGCAGACAAGAAAATAGAAAACACGAGCGTTCGCAATACGCAAAGTGCGAATGACGTTTCTCTCGGAGCAGGCCAGTTTTCTTCTGTCCTCTGTTTATCTTCTATTCTGCGTTAGGAGGTTCAATTGATTTAGCAAAAGCTGGCAACAACAATTCTGGTGAGTTGGGCTTTATAATTACCAGAGGAAACAAAGCCTAGAATGTTACAAGTGAAAGGAAATGAATGATAAGACAATGAAGACAATTAACCCTGCAAGTTCAGTATGAAAACACGTTGTGCTTTTGCTGCCACATAGGCCACCGCGTTGCATCGAACACGACAAATCATCAAAACGGCGCGTTATTTAGTTATTTATTTATTTATTTCACATCAACAGATAACACGAAGTTGCTGCGAGTAAAATGCGGACAATTATCCAGCTAAATCCACACGCTTTTCATGAAGAAATTTGAGACGTAGAGGAGGGTCATATACATCAGTAAGTCATTTTGATTGATATACTGCGTGGCCAAAACATACGCACGCTTGAAACGACCGCAAAGACAGGGTCTAATCGCGGATAAAGTCGCCTGCTAGCTTGGCGCAGTCGCTTAAATGCTCCCTCGTACAGGGCAATTCACTGATATCGTGGTTGTTGCCCCATGAAGAAAAAAAAAACATATTTCAGCGAATTGCACGGCCACAATATTGCCGGGAATAGTTAAAGGGATACAAAAGGGCCAAGAGATTTTTCATGTATTAGTAAAGTATAATCGCATAATCCGGCAGATAAGGAACAGTATCTTCGCCCTTGGAACATCAAAGGGCAGATTGTATTGAACCGCTTTTTAGTCCTAAGCGGCATAATTATAATGCAGCGTTGTGTTTGGCTTTTGATAATTATTACAAATGGTCGCAATCATAACTACTGACATAATGGACGTATATTTCATCTAAGCTCTTTTAATATGTTTCAGGTATAGCACGACGCATGATAGGTTATCCCAGGTGTGCATGATGAAATGATGTACCCGAAACACGTTAGAAATTATTCGCTATCGTGCCCATAAATGATACTTCAGTTACCATTTCCGGAAGAATTTTAACGTTTACATTCCCCTTTTTCTTAATGGTCCGACGATGCTGAAAATGTTTGAACTTAAAGCGCGTCTCGTAATGGTGATGTGCTTTCAACGTGCCTCGGACCATTAAAAAGGATGGATTAAAAGTTTAAACTGCAACCGGCAATGACCAATTGAAGTGTAATTTATGGCCACAATATAAATTTCTCTCCAACATGTACACCTACAATACATCATTTAATCATGCACACTATATTGGTAAGAGACTACGCATCGTCCATCACGTGAAACAATATAAAAATAGCTTAGATGGAAAATATTTCGAACATGTTAATTATTATTAAGACCACGTGTATTAATTATGAGATGTATCACACAACGCCTCATAACTGTATTGCAGGCCGCCGACTGCATTATAATTCTACCCCTTGGGACTATGAAACGGTTGAATATAACCTGCCCTTTATTAGTCCAAGAGGAACGATACCATTCCACAAAGTTAGCACTAAAGCCACTTTTATTATGTGGGGTTTAACGTCCCAAAGCCACCATATGAATATGAAAGACGCCGTAGTGGAGGGCCCCGCAAATTTTGACCACCTGGGGTCTCTTTATTGGTCTCTATATTGTTTGGTCTCTCTCTATCGGTCTCTCTATCGTTAAAGGTTTTCAATAAAAAAAAGTGGGACATACCTGTCCCACTTGCCTATGAGTGTCTAACGAAATGGTGGGACTTACGTGCTCCACTGCCCAATTAAGGACAGTCCTTTCAGTAAAAAAAAAAAAAGGAGGGCTTGTATTATTGTTATGCAAACTTGCCGCTGCCTTACAAACAACAAAGTAAACAGCCTACGAACGCCCCGCCGCGGTGGCCTAATGGCCAAGTTACTCGACCGACCCGCAGGTCGCGGGATCGAATCCTGGCTGCGGCGGCTGCATTTTCGATGGAGGCGGAAATGTTGCAGGCCCGTGTGCTCAGATTTGGGTACACGTTAAAGAACCCCAGGTGGTCGAAATTTCCAGAGCTCTCCACTACGGCGTCTCTCATAATCATATGGTGGTTTTGGGACGTTAAACCCCACATATCTATCAAACAGCCTACGAACACGAACTCACACAACAAACCAACTAAAATGATGTCAATTAAATGATCATTGTACATCTACTCGCTAATGGCACTGGAGCAGCATATGTGCACGGGTATAGTGGGGCATGCCTACGAATTCTAATGTTTGTCCATGGAGAAAGCTCAACCACTTCTTCCACAGGATGAGACTACCGTGCATGACGCGGAATGAAAATTGGATGATTGCAATCAGCTGTCCACAATACTATAGAATGGCTATGCTTTCGCAAATATCTGAATTACTCGTTGACAATTTCGCACTGCACAAATTTTTGAACTATACGAGTAAGAGCGAAGAAAACCACTAACGCAATAGCACATTTCGGAACTTATGAGTATAAAATGAACTTTTCAAGCTTGCCTCTCATGCTGAATCAGGTGGAGAGCGCACCAAAATGCGAAAAAAAAAAAAACGCACACAACGGGTACAAGCCCGGTTGGCTTGGAACATACGAATACCATCAAAACACTTACCGAAACCACTTGCTAGAACATCCTTCGCGGTCGCACAAGTCTGAAGGCAACCAATCCAGCGGTTTTCATCAACTAAATCTCAACATGGCGAAGAAAAAAAAAAAAGAGACCTGCAAGTCCCACTGCCCCACGAAGGGTGAAATCTATGCATTATGTGTGAACAAAAAAAAAACCTCAATTTTCTTGTTTCCATTTTTAACATATGTGTGTAACATTGCGGATTGCTTTTTCGCAGTCTTTATGTTCACTACAACGTGGCACCGTTAGAACCACGCGGGCACATACCGCCTGGAACGTCCTCGACACCCAACTGATCGAAGATGTGCGCATATATACGCATCGTATACACACGTAACAAATGGGCGCATTGCCACCGCCCGCTGTGCCGCTTCGAGATCCACACAAGGGCCTGAATACATATCGCCAGATATAAATCGAGACACGCGCAATCCTTTGAAGCTGTCGGGGAATAAGGAAGGCACGGACATCCAATGTTTGGAAGCTGTGCACATTTCGTTTGAAGCTCTTGCGCATACCATACATCGTAAACCCTGCCCGTTAATCAATTTCGGAGCTATACGTTGTGCGTTTGTATTTGAACATTCTTATCATATATAATACTGCAAGAGACATACCTATAGAGTTGCGTGATATGAAAGCACATATAAGAAACTGTACAAAAATTCCAAACAATGTATAGTGCGAGGAGGCTAGAAAACAAGCGCAGTCAATTACACTGTCACGTATACATACAAAACTGCGACTATAACAAACGAGTTTCAACAGGGGTTGGCATATCGGAAATCGCACAAATGTCTGCCGAAAGAAGCACCTAGCTAAAGATTCGCAAATGAAACTTGCATTTCTCGAGTACGCCACCGCTCATCCGTTGACCATGCCATTTCAGCTGTTGCCCGTGCACGCTACTTTTGTTTCTTTTTAAACATTTGTTAAGTGTTAACACCATACTGAGTGGAACAGCACTGCTCGCCCGAACATCGTATACGTCGTCGTCAACGTCCTGCTCATACGTTAGACAGGGTGCTTTAAAGTGAACAATTCAACGCAGCGCATCGCTGACAAACAAGGAGCATGAGATTCGTTTCTTACTCGACATTTAAACCGAGTGTGAAATGATTGGTAATTTAAGCTCTTATAACAGGAGAAACACTAAACGACCACGTTTTTGAGAACAGCACTTAACGCTATTTACTATTACATCGACTACATAGCGTTGCTTCGATGCTTCGTTCAACTGACAACGACGAAGCCTGACCCATTCATTTTCCTTCCCGCTTTTGACGAAGTACACAGTGAGGATTAGGGTTCTTTCTTTCTTTTTCCTTCCTTCCTTCCTTCCTTCTTTCTTTCTTTCTTTCTTTCTTTCTTTCTTTCTTTCTTTCTTTCTTTCTTTCTTTCCTTTCTTTCTTTCACTATGACCATAGGATGACCAGTGTCAAAAGTCAACCTCACAGTGAAGAACAAACGCGACGTGTCTTTCCAATTTGTCACCACTCATGCTACACGAGCTAGCCGGCCACGGGATCCATAATTCAGTCTTTCTTTGAGCGAGCGAATAGCGCAAAGGCAGAAACTCCCTCGTCTAAAGCGGTAAAAAAAGTCGGGACAAGCGAACGTGCCGACACAGAAACTCATTTTCCAGCGCCTGCACGACCGAATCATGGGGCGCATGCAACACAAAGACAGTGCATAGATTATTTACGTCTCTTTTTCGTGTACGCTATATATCGCTACGGAGCGGCGAGGAGCCCCAAGAGTGCGCCTTCTCACATTACTATTTCATCTGCTAAACGGCGTTGCGGAGGTAGGTAGGTAGTAAACTTTATTCACCCAGCTGACAGGAGAGAGTTGGGGACGGCTTTAAGGGCCGGCCCCTTACAAAATCTAGGAGGAGTCCCTAGTCCGGGACCCCTTCTGCTGCAGCACGCGCTCGGGCCACTAGGGCACGCTGGTCCTCTAGGGTCGGGCAACCGAGCAGGGCAGCCTCCCAGCTCTCTCGGGTAGGGAGGGAAGGGGAAGCGGCATATAGAAGCAACATTCCCATTCTTCCGCTGCCGACCCCCCCCCCCCCCTCCCCGACATCACCTTTTTTAAACGAATCCACCGACTTCGTAGTGACTGTTGAAAATTACACGTTTGACCACGAAGGTGAAATCGGACGGGATATTACCTTTGTGAATATACGACCCCTAAACCTAGGCACAAGCAAAAGAATATATACAGAGTGGCCAACATCGCTCCCACAGCAACATTTCGGGAATAAATCTAGCAAATCGAGAGAGAAGCACATCCATTTTGTACGCGGAGGTTTACATTCGGCTATAGTTTTAGCGATGATTATATTCAGCTTTCGGCGAGTTATTTCTCATAATCATATTGATGCTTTGCAATTAAAACACGATTGATTTATTTGATTACTATGTGGGGTTTAACGTCCGCAAACCACCCTATGCTTATGAGAGACGCCGTATATAGTGGAGGGCTCCGGAAATTTACACCCCCTGGGGTTCTTTAACGTACACCCAAATTTGAGCTTACGGGCCTACAACATTCTCGCCTCCATCGAAAATGCAGCCGCCGCAGCCAGGATTCGATACCGCGACCTGCGGGTAAGCAGCCGAGTACCTTAGCCACTAAGCCACCACGGCGGGGCTGCAATTAAAATGCATTACAACAAATTATTATTATTATTATTATTATTATTATTATTATTATTATTATTATTATTATTATTATTATTATTATTATTATTATTGATCCAACGCCCCAGAACCCCGATATCATTATGAAAGACACCGTAGTGAACGACCGCGAAAATTTTGACCTTCTGGTGTTCTTTGGCGTGCACTAACATCGCACAGCCATTTCACCTGCACCGAAATGTGCCCACCACGGCCGAGATCGAACCAGCGACCCTGGGGTCAGCAGCTGAGGACCGTAGCCACTGTTTCACCATGGCGGACGATTGCAATTAAAACATCTGAATTTATTTCTTAATTTAACTCTTATCGAGGTTCATTCATAAACAAGGATCGTCAAATTTAATTTGCATGTGTACATAACACGATAACCGGTACAAAAGTTCCACATATTCAACTCAACAAGCACGCGTATGCACTAGGATGACGTAAAATTAAGTTGTCATTTTCCAAAGATGGACTAGTTGCACAAAAATAAGAAAATAATAATTTGATTGATATGATTGATTGATATGTGGGGTTTAACGTCCCAAAACCACCATATGATTATGAGAGACGCCGTAGTGGAGGGCTCCGGAAATTTAGACCACCTGGGGTTCTTTAACGTGCACCCAAATCTGAGCACACGGGCCTACAACATTTCCGCCTCCATAAGAAAATAATATGAGGTAAACATTTGGTCATTCCTTGTGATGTTCTTGCTTCCCCCGGGCCCGAGTTTAGCAAGTTCGCTTAATTGTTTCACGAACAATGAGTGAACGTGGCCTGCAAGGTATCCAGAGAGGCCGCATATCAATCGCGCACAGGAGGTCATACTTTTCTCCAGAAGAGGGAGAAAAAAGAGAGGGGGGAGGGCATGGTGGAGAACAGGTTACGAGGCATCTGTCACGGGGCAGGGCATAAATGTACACAATGGCGCAGCGAGCGTAGCGCGCTGCCAATCAGTGTG
Organism: Rhipicephalus microplus; assembly: GCF_043290135.1. Taxonomy (NCBI): domain Eukaryota; kingdom Metazoa; phylum Arthropoda; class Arachnida; order Ixodida; family Ixodidae; genus Rhipicephalus; species Rhipicephalus microplus. The sequence continues at coordinate 235,316,317 of NC_134710.1, forward strand.
CGCCACACTGAAACGGGGTGATCAAAGAATCAGCAACGGGTCGGGAATAAAGGGGCTCAAAGGGCGATTGTGATTTTCCTGATGGCACGCTCAAAGGAATGCCGGCGATGAAAAAAGAGACCACAACACGGCTTTTCATTCCGCCCCGATTTCGTAAAGCAAGGCGGTCCGCCCCGCTGTTACCGTCATGCAGCCGCTGATTGCAGCTCCAGAGGCCGCAATCACTGCCTGTATGTAGCCGCCCAGGCTCATTTCTCGAAACTTTCACATAGCAGAGGAAGTCATGGATTGCACACTCGAGACGGGCAAAATAAAAGAAAAACTAGCTTTCTTCAGCGAACAGGGACAGCATTGATACAAGCGCGAATAATGGAAGCCGAAATAATTTCGCCGCCTTCACATCAGGCCGTTCTCACGTCTCCACAATGCAGTGCGCGCGCGATTTCCTATATAAAGCGCACCCCCCCCCCCCCCCCCGTCGTTAAGGTACCGGCGAGTATTCAACAAAAATTGCGTAAAAACAAATGAACTTGCTCAAGAGAATGTGCATGCTGCTCCCCCCTTATGAGCGCGCAGCATCGCACTAAACATCCGCCAGAGTTACGGGTTGTCTGTCTTGCGCCATGCTGCAGCGAAGTTTCGAAACAGTTCCAAGCTTGATGAGCTTTATCGGATTTAGCGCAGACGGTGGCCCGTGCGAGCGTCTCCTAAGCTTTCATTCCCCATACGCTTCTGCTTTTTCTTCCTTCCAAGTGCCCGGAAAACTTTGCCCAGTTAATCCGCTCGGCGTCATGCGTCAAAATGAATTTCCTGCCAGCATCAGCGCGGCTGTCACTTTCAGCCACATCTGCACGGGTAACAAGGGAAACCCAGCAAACATCCTCACTTACTGCCCCGTGAGTAGACAGAAGTAAAAAAAGAAAATCACTCGGAAAGTGGATGGGGGTACAGTAGAGCAAAAAAATTTATTTTGGATTACGTACGGCTAAGCGAAACAAATTAAATAAAAAACCGCGTTCTGCTCTGACATCCAGCTGTACAGAAGTGCTCGGCCAGCCCCGTAAGCTACGACAGAGATGAAAGAAAGCGCAACAGAGCGGCGAGATGCATTTCACACCCACTGGGATCGTGGAGGGCAGCAGCAGAGAGGCCGGGCAGAATGTGAAGTGATTTTCCTCCATCGTTCCCGCACGCATTCTCACGCCAACCCTCCTCCCCCCAATGCAACCGAGAGGAGCGGGTCAGCGTTGCAAGAGACGCTTGCCACGAGTCGCGCGAGCCGCCCCTAGCCGATGTAGATATTCGCGCCGGATGTGCGGCGTCACGTGCGTGACCGAGCGAGGCTCCGGCGGGCGCGTGCACCCACGCAAGTCGCGCGCTGCAGCCGCTCCTCCTCCTCAAGAAGCCCAGGACGGTGTGGGGGCACGGCGCGCCTTTCAAGCACTCACCCCCACGGCAGTCAGGCTGGGCACAGAGAGTGCGGCAAACGCCTCGCTCGGTAGGGACGGCGCAAGCGCACACAGGAGGAGGAATGGAAGCAGCGAAGGTTCTCCCGCGGCGCGCGGCATCCCTGCGTCGTGGACTCGTGGCGCAGCTTCGCCAGGCAGATGCACCTTCTCACGTCGCCGGACGACGCATGACACATACATACATACATACATACATACATACATACATACATACATACATACATACATACATACATACATACATACATACATACATCATGCTCGTTTGCATAGAAAGTTCAAGGGTTTTCAAGGACTTTTAAGGGCGTGTGTGTGAATTTTCAAGGACCACATTGTCTGTTAGAAACCAAAATAACAGATGTTTAGGCGAGGATAAATGCTTGAAATAACTAGAATTCACCAAAACAGGGTAAACACCACTGGAGCACACGTCATAAACATGGCTCCAATGTCATTTTTTTATTCAGACAACTTCCAATGATAGCTTCTTAAACTTACACATGTAATCAGTTTCAGTAATAAACAAGTTTCAAACTTTTATTCTGATAAAAAAAACTAAAGAACAGTTATTACGCAACACCTTGTTGCGTTTTCTAAATTTTCATATCAACATCCACTATCTCCTGGTACTTCGCCTTGGCAGTCTTTAAGGTTGTTTGACTATATAATGCACGTCAGATCACTAATCTCTACCTTTCCTGCATATGAGTCTACTGTAGCTGTTAATTACTTAACAGCAACTTCTCGTTTTTTGTTTTTTTTTGTTAGCATTTCAGCCTCCTCCTGAATGTCACATTAATTTTTCTGCTTCTCATCCTCCTGGCTTTCCAGAAATGCCCGGTGTTGGTTTCGTGCAGAGCCTACTGTGTGCTTTCCCTTTGCGGCAGCCTAGTTGCGACGCGGAACGGGTTACTCTCCCTCGGTGAGGGAAGCCAGGAGGTTGAAGAAATGAACAGGGAGACGCGCTCTGGCACCAGCCACCGGACAGGGATGACAACCTCCGGATTTATCCGCGAGCCAAGGCGGTCGACGACCAAATGTGTGAGTATACCCTTCGTCATCTTCACAGAGCGGACCACCGCGTTATTGCTAACGTAGCAATAATAATAATAATAATCATAATCATAATAATACCTTTTATTTCTTCAAATAAAACAGTACATGTGACTAGGCTTGCCAAAGCCAATTGGTGGCTTGAGTGGCAGAGCCTGGCAGACAGCAAAACAAACCGGACGCGTTACATGATTGTATTTCATGGCCTAAGAGGGATGATAGGACAAAAAACAACGTGCATATAAGATTAGAAACAACAGGGCATACAAGCAATAGGTACAAGCATTATACAATAGTTACAGCAATTGAAAGTGTTGTTTTGTTAACCTATACTAGCCTGTTGCCTTATTCGCCCGACCAACGTTTATAGATTAATAAACGTTGCGCCCGACCGCATCGTAGCCATGACAACTCGAGCTACAGGAAGCGAACGTTGGTCGTACACGGTACGACTGTTTGCGGCTGGAACATTAGTTAGGCTTATGCACCAGCCATGCATAGGATGGACCCTTTCAACTGATGTTCACAAATCTTTCATGATGGGCACATTACACATGCCACCTGCTACATTTACGGCATCGCAAACTATGTGCTGTGAAATGTGCGACAATGTTTATTTAAAAAAAAGAATTTCGAGGATTTAATTCCAGCACTTTCAAGGCCTTGAAAACAAACTTTTTTAAATTCAACGATTTAAAGAACCCAAATGAACCCTGTACATACATAGGAATGCAAGGTGTGTTCCCCCAAGTTCTATAAGAATGTGAATCGCATTAAGAATAACACATGAAGTTTTCTCGCGCAGATTTCCAGTAAAAGCAGAGCAATTTAACGCGTTCCGAGATATAAGCGGAGTCGACAAAAGTCGTTTATTGTAAACAAGATGTGTCGCGTTATGGTGGCACAGATCTTCCGGGAACACGATTCTGCAACGCAACCGATGCGAATCGGCCAAGTGCACCGAGGAAAAACGCCGAGTTCTTTTATGCAGCGTTATAACAAAGCCGACCCTGTTACAACCCTTGGTCAGGGCGAAGGCGGCAGAACCCCGTGCGCACGGACCAGAGGCGCACACGGGGCGGCGCAGTGCAAGACATTCCCAGGAGCGGTAATTCAACGCGGTAATTCGAAGTCTCCCCCAGCACTTCCGCCTACCGCGCTGCCAAAGCTCTCCATGCAGCGCACCAAAACGCGGAATGCCATTTCGGGCTGCAGTAGCGACGTCCGCCTCACGTGGCCACAGCCGAACGAGGAAAAGCCGCTCGCCCATCCATCAAGGAGCGGGGGAAGCGCGCGCCTCCCCGGCAGCAGCCAGACTGAGAAGACGCCGGCTGCTCCTGCCGCGACAGCCACACATCTTGCACTGCTGCCGCCGTCCCTGCTCCGGTGCAGCGAACGCTAAGTACGCCAGAAGACGACACCGCGTTGACAGAAAGAGGGGTCAAACAGGAACACCCTCCGCGTATACCTGCCTCGTCAGCGACAAGAAAACGAAATGGCACAGCCGTAGAGCACATCAACCTCGGCGCACGAAAAGCTTCAATCACGCAGCTTTTGACGGCGGCGTAGTACATGTGTACGAAAAATACGACAGCAGCCAAGATTCGCTGACAGTGAAATCAATCAAGCGTACTTCGAAGGTTTACTTATAGAAAGCAAAAAAAAAAAAAAACCTCCCCGACAACCCCACCAGCAAGAATGGCGCTGCTGCAGCGGCTAAAAAATGCAATCTTCCTTCTGTGCTGGTTGCAATGCGTTTCGTAGCGGCCTTCAGTGTTCAACGCGCCCTCTCCAAACTTCATGGACTGCGAGGCTCGTATATATGAAATCCCACGCCTGAATATTTCAACTGATGCGCCGACATGAAAGATGACTATAGCCAGCGCGTCACTTTCTTAAAAAAAAAAACATTCCTGTCTGCGGCACTATGTGATTTCGCTGGAACGAAAGCGACACCTGACATCTCCCAGTTACAAGAACTTTCTCCAATAACTATAGTATATGATTTTCGGTTTGCCCAGGGGGGCGGTCCGCTCTTCGGCCCCGATTCATGCGGGCGAAACACGGTGCGACGAAAACGGCGCTTTATGGACAAAGAAATACTTCGCCGAAATATGCGAAACAGGGCTTTAACAATAGCAGTCAATCGACTGGACACAGGTAATGAAATCAGCAGGCGCACTAGTATAACAGCGACTACGCACAAGTCTGCCTAACGGGCATAATGGCAAATTATTATTATTATTTTTATTATTATTATTATTATTATTATTATTATTATTATTATTATTTGTATCTGCCAACGTAAATAAGTCGTCTTACCAACGAGTCCCATCAGGAAATACCGATGAACTGAGCAAAAAAGCAAAGTCATCTTTGTAGTAAAAGCTGCACCAAAAGCACACTAGACACACGGCAACAAGTTATCTTAGGACGATAAGCTGTGGTACTTCCTTCAAGAACACATGTACTATATGATTGATTGATATGTGGGGTTTAACGTCCCAAAACCACCATATGATTATGAGAGACACCGTAGTGGAGGGATCCGGAAATTTCGACCACCTGGGGTTCTTTAACGTGCATCCAAATCTGAGCACACGGGCCTACATCATTTCTGCCTCCATCGGAAATGCAGCCGCCGCAGCCGGGATTCGAACCCGCGACCTGCGGTTCAGCAGCCGAGTACCTTAGCCACTAGGCCACCGCAGCGGGGCGACAGGTACTATTTATATCCACAGCAAGAGTTTGCGGGACGTTGGATCCACAAGAAATGCGAATTTCCGCTATATATAGCCGTACTCAATGCTTGTAATCAAGCTGGTCGCTGTATAGGTCGGAACGCCAAAGGCAGTATGGAACATTTATTTCGAAATTACATTCCCAGACGAAGCGGGAATTTAGCTTGATTGATTTGTGGGGTTTAACGTCCCAAAACCACCATTTGATTATGAGAGACGCCGTAGTGGAGGGCTCCGGAAATTTTGACCACCTGGGGTTCTTTAACGTGCACCCAAATCTGAGTACACGGGCCTCCAACATTTCCGCCTCCATCGGAAATGCAGCCGCCGCAGCCGGGAATCGAACCCGCGACCTGCGAGTCAGCAGCCGAGTACCTTAGCCACTATAGCCACCGCGGCGGGGCGACAGGTACTATATATATCCACAGTTTGCGGGACGTTGGATCCACAACAAATGCGAATTCCCGCTATAGCAGTACTCAATGCTTGTAATCAAGCTGGTCACTGTGTAGGTCGGAACGCCAAGTGCAGTATGGAACATTTATTTCGAAATTACATTTCCAGACGAAGCGGGAATTCAGCTTTACCGAGCAGTTCGCGTCCCGCAAACGTTTGCCGTTGATAGCATATACGTACTTCATACTGACTACACATATCCCACGCACTTCGACGTTCTATTCCCGAGACATTGATTAGTTCGCGACGATAAAACACTTTCACGAAGACTATAACACGTGGAAGAAGGCCACGGCTGGCCATCAGTGAGCCGAGCTCACGATCACCCGCGCAAGCATGCCGAAACTTTCTTCTCCTAGCGCCCAGAGGTTCGCGAACTCTTATATAACAACACGAAAAGCAACTGCCTGTGTGACCACATACACGAGGTGGCGACGATATATGCAAGCATGCGTGTGAGCTGCACATATCATTTCACGCCATGTCGCCCCTTCTTCGCCAAGCTAGACACACAGGGCCCATTTAGACAACGACGAGCGTCAGCCGAGTGTGAAGAAGAAAGTTTGCAAGACCACTAATGGAATATGCAAGACCCCCTCCACAAAACGAATAGCAAGCTCCGCGTGAGTGCGCGCCTTTCCGATGCACTTACACGTGCATCGTCGCAGATGCGAAGTTCCGAGTTAGTCGGGAGCACGTACTTCCATATGACAGCAATAACAACGAGACCAGAAGAGGTCTAGGCGATCTGAAAGAGCATCTGCACACTAACCGAGACGTTGATGGATCCACAAGAGGTGAAGTATAAAGATTTCGGAAAAAAGCTCTGTAGTACATGTGCTGTCGCGTTACAGCACTCAAAAATTTACCCTTGGTCAACCAACAGCAGCTAACACGCCCTCGTTGAAGGGTAACACGGCTAGTCCATTACGTCAGGCCTCACTGAAGACACTATCAGTACACGTAGCGGCGCAAAGATCAGGTGGGTACACGTACGTGACTAACACTAGAACTTATAATCCCCTTACCAGAAAAATGATCCGCACCCGCGGTAGCCATACCATGTATATAAGGCAAGCTTACGAATCAATGTACATATATTCCATACCCACCAATGATTATGCAAAAACCGGCAAAAACACGTGCTTCGACTGCGTGGAGAAAGTCATTCTGCTCCCTTAATTAATTGCAAGCTGTCGTTTAATGTCCCAATTCAACGATATGATTACGAGAGACGCCGAATAGTGGAGGGCTCCGGAAATTTCGGCCACTTGGGTACACGGGCCTGAAGTATTTTCGCCTCCACCTAAAATGCGGACACCGAGGCCGATTCTACTCTATTGCCTTACACGATGTTGAAATCTATAAGAGCAAAGTTACGCAGAAAAACCAAAAACTGACAGGTTCCCTAACGCATTCCCATTAGAAGGCGAAAGTCATCATCTTCTTTTCAGTCCACGTATTGATCCATCCCTGACGCCCCCGAAATATCTCTGCCCTCTCAACGCGATGTCCCAGTGCCTAGAGGATCAGACCATTTTGCAAACTTTCTATACACGACATCTGATTTTACAACGCTTCCATGACCGCACCCCCCGCCTTTGATCAAGTAACGATGTCATATGACGACGCTATCATGTGACGTCCCGTTTACAACGTCACGATGACATGAAGATAGCTATAGCGCGAGAACAGAACGACGACAAAGAGACAAGAAGGACACGTCGTTCTGTTCTCGCGCTATAACTATCGTCATGTCATACCAACTAGCCCAAACTGCCACACTTTTAAGTTACGTCCCGATGGCATTACGGCGAAATGTGACATCACGCAGTGACGTCATTACATGATTTTTAACATGAATGTGTTACCCCCTTCCCGAGAGCCATATGAAACTACCCTCCTCAACTGCACCTCGCCGGAGTCTCAACGGACTCTGGTGAGACGGGCGCGAGTCGGGGCCTCGTCATGCGGTGTCCCGGAATATACGACGCCGACCATAGCGGGGTCATGCTTTGGCCCCCAACCCCCCACCCTTTTTTTTTCAACAATGTTTTCAACTCTCTCTCTCCTGCGCGCGCGCTTATCTGACTCGTGATTCGGGAGAGCATGAAGGTCACTTCGCTCGCCGCCGCGGCTGCGTTAACGACAGGGGGCGCACTACTGACGAACAACGAAGTAAAATTGAGAATGTTGTTCGCGCCTGTCTTGTGCCATACTTGTGCGCGCGCCTGTCTTGTGCCATACTTGTGCGCTCGTTTCGTGCGCCTTTCGGTTTGAACAGCGCGCTTTAAGTGTCCAGGTGTGACAGTTGTTAGTCCGCGCTGGTATTGCGTATGCCAATTTCATGCGTGTTTTCTGAATGGGGTGTGCGCACCAAGTTTCGAGGTGCTTCCCGTTCCTCCCGTGATTTTGTAATTTGTTGCTGAAACAATGCCAATACACGCTCAACCACCTGCGTGAAGACACGTTTCACTTTCGCGTTATACCAATTTTTATATAGCGGGATGAGCCACGTTATTATTTTTTTTTATCACTCGTGTTCACGCCAACTGTCAATTTTCGCGTTGGATGAGGAGTCTAAAGCTTTCGCCTAAAGAGCAAATAAACCGTGATCTATGTATAATACATGCATAAGATAACACTGAATTTTTTCTTCTTATTCCTCCTCCTAAACGAAGATTAAAGCACTTACGTCCACTATTCTCTCTGGGAACAATATATACTGAGCCCTACCGGGTGCGTTGATCGGCTGGCCCGCATATTCACAACTGCCATCTGAACATGCAGACTGCCTCGGGCAACCATACCACGCACAGGCATTAATTATCCGTGTGCGTCTTATGTAAAACAGATGTAAAAATACAAATTTTAAACGCGAAGCATTTCTTAGCGAACTTCGGCAACATTGACCGTATCTATCTATCTATCTATCTATCTATCTATCTATCTATCTATCTATCTATCTATCTATCTATCTATCTATCTATCTATCTATCTATATCTATCTATATCTATGTATCTATCTATCTATATCTATCTATATCTATCTCTGTCTGTCTGTCTGTCTGTCTGTCTGTCTGTCTATCTATCTATCTATCTATCTATCTATCATTTATCTGTATATCATTTATCTGTCTATCATCTATCTGTCTATCATCTATCTGTCTATCATCTATCTGTCTATCATTTATCTGTCTATCATCTATCTGTCTATCATCTATCTGTCTGTCATCTATCTGTCTGTCATCTATCTGTCTATCATCTATCTGTCTATCATCTATCTGTCTGTCTGTCTGTCTGTCTGTCTGTCTGTCTGTCTGTCTGTCTGTCTGTCTGTCTGTCTGTCCAGCCACCTACGACTTTTAGCTCTCCTCGCGGTTTAGACAATCGGATATGTACCAAAATTGGTACGGCATAACATTGATAGATTGATATGTGGTGTTTCACATCCCAAAAACATATATGATTATGTGAGACGCCATAGTGGAGGACACCGGAAACTTCGACCACCTGGAGTTCTTCAACGTGCGCCCGAATCTGAGCACACGGGCCTACAGCATTTTCGCCGATCAGCAGCCGACCCACAGGTCACGGGTCGGCTGCTGAGCCGCGACTTGCGGGTAAGCAGCGAAATGCCTTAACCACTAAACTACCCCGGTGGGTAGACGAGGTATGACGAGCATATGTGACTAGCCATAACATGAAAACCATGACGTGTAACTCATGAATGTCATGATTGACATGTCATGGTTTTGCTGCTCTTGCGGTTGTTCCGTTCCCACGACATATTGCAAAACTGGCATGGTATGACATCACTACATGGCGAACATAGGTGACAGGCCTTAACGTGTAAATCATGACATGCATGCGTGCCACGTAATAACAAGACTACATGCTACGCTCATAGTGCCCTCGCGGCCGTTTCGCTAGCTTCATGTATACCAAATTTGGTGTTACGTGACGTGAATAAATGATGAAGGTAAACGACTGGTGCAGACATGATAGTCGTGACATGCGTCTCATGTAAAAACATCATTACATGCCACGCTCATGATGCATTCGCGGCCGTTTCACTAGCGTCACATATACTACATTTAGTATTACGTGACGCGAACGGACAACGAAGCTAAATGACACGTACAAACATGATAATAATGTGTGTGTCATGTAAAACATGACTACATACTAAGCTCATGGCGCACTCGCGGCCGTTTTGCTAGCTTCACATATACAAAATTAGGTGTTACGTCACGCGAATGAATGACGATGGTATATGACTGGTGCAAACAAAACAATCATGACATGCGTGTCATGTAAGAACATGACTACATACCACGCTCATGATGTGGTCGCGGCCGTTTCGCTGGCTTCGCATATACAAAATTTGGTGTTACGTGACGTAAATGGATGACGAATGTATGTGATTCGTGCAAACATGATAATCATGATATGCGTCTCATGTAAGAACATGACTACATACCACACACATGATGCGCTCGCGGTCGTTTTGCTAGCTTCCCATTTACCAAATTTGGTTTTACGTGACGTGAATAGACGACGAACATAAATGACGCGTCCAAACATGATAATCATGACATGAGTGTCATGTAAAAAATGACTACATTACACTCATAGCACGCTCGCGGCCGTTTCGCTAGCTTCACATATATCAAATTTAGTTTTACATGACGTGAATAGACGACGAAAATAAATGACACGTTTAAACATGATAATCATACCATGGGTGTCTTGTAAAAAATGACTACATTACACTCATAGCACGCTCGCGGCCATTTCGCTAGCTTCACATATATCAAATTTAGTTTTACATGACGTGAATAGACGACGAAAATAAATGACACGTTTAAACATGATAATCATACCATGGGTGTCTTGTAAAACATGAATACATGCTGCACTCATAGCGCGCTCGCGGCCGTTTCCCTAGCTTCGCATATACCGAATTTGATATTACATAACGTGAATGGACGACGAACACAAATGGCAGACGCAAAGATTATAATGATGACATAGGAGTAATGCACGGCATAATTTAGGTCCGCCCCGTAACGTTGTGCTGATTTTAAAGTGACATATCAACCTTCCTTATTCGTGCTTCGCATATCATCGATTCTTACTGTACGTAGAATCTGCCTTTTTTTTTTTGATGCGCTGACTACGATTGAACAAAAAGTGACCGGGTCAGAAAACGAGAAACACACACACACACACACACACACACACACACACACACACACACACACACACACACACACACACACACACACACACACACACACACACACACACACACACACACACACACGTCACCAAGCCTGTTAACCAGAAGTACCCGCCCACACTTCAACAAATTGTGTCTTAGTAATACAGCTCGTAAACACCGCCGTAAATTCCACCGAAGTTTCCGAACAGCGAAGCCTCCCTCCCTCCGGTGACACATGCCAACTCGGCTGGAGTCCTCGGGCGGTGAGTGAATACACGGTAGACAAACTCGCGTCGGAAGCGTCGTCAGCCACTACGGGGACCGCGCAACACCGCTCGTTTAATCGAGCAGGAAGAAGAGCGAAAAACAATGGGCGGAAGCGTTCACTACGTAGGCCGCGCGCACACATGTGTACACGCCCGTGTGCAACAAGCGCGGGGAGACGACCGTTAACACGGTGGGCGTACAGCGGGTCCCGCACGTGAGCCAGCGCGATAATATCGCGACGAAAAAAGGCGTCCCAGAGCGTTCACCCCGCGGCTGTTGGCGTCAATTACAAGGAGCCACGGGGCATCAGAGAGAGAGTGGGAAACAGCGAAATCGGCCGCTGCTTATACTGCGATAGCGGTCGCGAGACCTGCGACGAGCGAACAAGAGCAAACGCAACGAGCAAACTGCAGGACGTCAAGCGGGGCCGTGGCTAAACAACGTGGACACAACCGCTTATCTCCAGCACCTTTTTCACTCCCACGTCGCGTTGAGAGCGCCACGAAAAGCACATTCGAAATATACGGAGCGAAAATGTTTTTCTCTCCGTGCTGTTACTGCTCGGCATGCGGACACATATAGCTGCGCGTGTATACAGATAGATGGGATTTGCCGAGAGCGCATATGGCATCCCCACGTGGGATCGACGTTTTAGCATATACGCGGCGTTTACTTTTGACTGATAATAAGCTTGTAATGTTCAACTGGCTATCTATAGACAACGCAGAATTTCACTGCCCCAAAAATTAAGATATCTTAACTCCGCCTTCTTCCGACGCTTAAGCACCCCGATCACGAGGCTGTGTGTTACCACTACGTCCTTCACTGCGGAATCTTTCACTGATCATCATTAAATATTCGGGACATCACTGGAATGACTGTGTGTGGCTTCGTTTACTTCAAGATGTAAAATATAGCATACCAGGAATACATGGTTAAATCTGCGAAAATTAATTTTGGGGTTTTACGCTCCATAACCATGAAATCATTAGAATGAATAAATGCGGTATGCGATATGTATACAGTGTGTCCCAATTATCACGCAGCACGATTTAAAAAAAAAGTCAGTAACGACGTTGCGCGAATAAACCATAGTGCATAATGTTCCCGGTATAGTGCAGTAACCGCTACTATTTTTTCGTTAATGACAATTATTATTAGTCATAAATATAATTGCAGGTAAAGAAATACTTGCCTATTTACGTAAATGCCAATGAGGCAGATGTGCGCATGTTGAAACGACATCTGTTTGTGCTACTTCAAACAACGCAATAATTGCACGCTCTTTTTTCCTCTTGAAAAATCCCGCGAAATATTAAAAAATTGACACGTGACTGCACTCCCACCCGAAAAAGAAAGCAGAGCCCTCAAATAAGCTTACTACAAGCAACCGCTTTGGCTCTTTTTTGTTGCCAGAGACTGCGTTCCGCACACTGCAAGGGCATACAGGTCGAGCGCCAACATGTGCCAGAATCTTGCGGGGATTTCTTTCACTTGATTGCGCGTCACTATCACTTTCCATATCTGAAGGCCAACTGTTATCACTGATAAAGCGGCTGGAACACTGTTCTAATTACAGCCTGACTGTCTAAGATCACAGCGGAGCGTTTCTTCAGTCGGGAAGTGGCAGATAATGCGATCCGTATTTTTTTATTGTTACATTTCTTTCATGGATACTGACCACCTCAAAGCGAGCTTGTTTGCTTGCGAACTGTCTACAGACTTTTTAAAGACGATAGTGTTTCTTGGGGACCTTCGACGGAAAAATTTTGGTCTGCCTGTATGTATGTACGTTTGTCCATCTTTAACGGTACCGGGTACTCTGAACGGCACCACCAATACCCAAAACGGCCAACCCCATCCATAGCGCCCACCAATGTTGCTCAAGTTTCAGCGTTCATACTTGTGCGATGGTCAATTAAAAAGCAATTATTGCGCATATCTGAGGCACTATAACAACACGTACATATTCTGTACATGCGTCTTTTACTAGAAAATGTATACATAATTAATTATAAGGACCGTAGCGTTTATCACGCTGCACTGACCATGCAACGCTTGCACGAAAAGGCGAGTGTTTCCAACGTTTCGCTAAGACGACACGGTGGTGGCACCTACCCGTCACCTTGCGTTCTACACCTTATCACCTCCGAGACGGGCACGCACGCCGCGCGCTTCGTTTTCCAAGACAACTGCCAGATAGCGCTCATGTCTCACGTGAGACGTGACTGGATGCGCTCGTTCGCCTCCGCTGCACGCTCGAGGCACTCCAACGCAGCACCTCCAAAATACCAAACCCCACCAAAGAGGACTGGGAGACGACCCTACTCAATAGCTCCACACTAGAGGAACAGCGAACTCTAGTGCAGCGGGCTCGTGTGGCGGCGTCGACTAATGACGTCCCGGAGGGATGTCAACCAGCCCGGTGGGGATAAGGGCTATCTGGCACAGCCAGCATCAATAAAGGTTTTTTCCTCCTCCTCCTCCAAAATACCATTCACAGATTTTCTTGCACAGAACATCGAATGAATGTTTTGTTCACTCTCTCCACACGCAAGGCTATCGTCTCCTCCTCCTCCAAAATACCATTCACAGATTTTCTTGCACAGAACATCGAATGAATGTTTTGTTCACTCTCTCTACACGCAAGGCTATATATCGTCTGTCGAGGACATTTGCAGATGAAGATGCAGATACGGGGCCAATTTTTTTTTTTCTATCGTTCTTCGCGCAGCGCGCGTAGTGAGGTGCGGCGAAAAGCGTTGAAGCAGTGTTTTTGTTGTTCGAAGAGGCTGGCGACCGCTATCTGCTGATTTGCTGCCACGTTGGAGCTTTACGAGTCATATTTGACAGTTTAAAGGAAGCGTCGTTCACTCACCCCTGCGCGTAGATGTAGCGTCTCATTTCATTGCAGTATCTTGCCTCGAGTTCATGTTTTTCACTAGCGCGTTTTGCCTAAACTCGTTTTAAATCAACTACGAAAAGATGACCAAGCTAAATATATAGACGCACCGTCACACTCCGCTGAATCGACTTCCCAACAAAACCCGAGATGCGTAGGAGGCAGACCAATGGAACATATCAGTGGGACAGATGCAGCTTGCGTCGCAGAAGACGAAACGATAAGCGCTTCCCACTGTTATATCCATAAAGAAATAACGGATGCTTTCCAGAAAAAAAACAAGCATGCAGGTTTTCAATTAAGTGTTGTAAAAGATCAATCATTAAATCTTGATGCCAAATATGCAACACAACGGCAGAGGAATGCATACCCTGATGGTTGAATTTGGCCATGCAGGTTTCACTTTTGTCGCCTGGTCACGAAAACGTTTTGCAATAAAGTTTGCGAACAAGTAAATGAAGGAAATTTCAAATAAATATACGTTCAGATCACGTTGTTTTCCACTCAGAAAAGACGCGTCGCGAATCTCGAGAACGTAATTCATCCGAAGCGGATCCGAAGCCTGTACTTCCCATAATTCGCATGGGGGTATACAAGCGCAACTGAAGGAGTGCACGTCAACACTAGCGCCAGATTCCCCTCTGGGTATTATTGTATTGAACTCTCGAAAGCCGAAAATCACCGCTGGTCCTTTGGGATGGCTTTCGTTAAACCAGATAAGAGCTGTTCGGAAAATCCTGCCATCGTTAACCGCTACTGAACTTGATCAGCGAACTGGCTTCCCTTCTATCGCAAAGATCTCCGCATTGGAGCGTTCCACGCTTCTATCACCAACAACCGCAAGTAAGAATCTGCATGCTAGGAAGATCTCCCTTTCCTGAGCTTTTCTCTTTTCCCGAAATTGCATTTATACCGCGAAAATAAACGCAGTTGTTGATAGTCAGCGCTAGTCCTGTTTTTTCCTGTCTGGATATTCATGTTTTCACGCTGTATTTCACTATGAATCAGCATGTTGACACTGCGGTTCAGTATTGCAGCTCTGTCCACAAATAACGGCGTATGAACTGTTGAAGGACATTGTAGCGGTACCACCATTTCACTAAACGACACCGCAGAAAGTAAACGGTCAAATGTTCGCGTCATATACATTGCGCGCGGAGAGGGTCACACAAGCGTCCTGTCGCAGAAAAGAGTCGATCCCGCTGCACGCAATGCACGAAATACCTCGTGGGCCTCGAATACAAACTCACGAGCTTAACATTACCAGAAGATAGACCGGAATCGGGTGCAGATGTGAAACGTTATAAGTCAGGAATGTGGATCTTTGAGCGCGAAAAAAAAAACGGCCTCTTCCTGCTCGAACTTCCGAGCCATTAAAGGGGCACTGAAAGACGTTTTTTGAGAAACCATGAACTTAATTCACTGGAAAAGCGTATTGCCTAAAAAAAATTAACGCCGCAAAGGTTTTAAGAATCTGTCTAGTACGAGCAGAGCTACACAAATATTTGTCCCACGCTGCAATCGGATTCTCTCTTCTCTCGTCCCGACGACAGCGCTGGAAGCTAAGCAGGGAGAAATGGGAGGAGCAAACAAATACGTAAGGCGTACCTCTTGACCTTGAGCACGTTTCCTTTTTTTTTTTTTTTCGTTCGAATGCGCGAGTTTTTCAGTGTGATCACGCGCGCATGTGTGGCCAAGTAGCGGCCTCCCACGGCGATCTCTGTAACGGCCGAGCGCGCCGTGTTCAAATCAGTCAATGGCTGATATATGGGCTTACTACGAGTGATTTTTGGGCTTATACCGTGATTTGTAGAGAGAATAGAAAACAACATTAAGCTGACTTTGATAATTTATTGCGAATTCCAGGCCGCGTACTGCGCTATAATATTTGGCTCGCGTGTTGTCAGCAGCCTCTGGCTACCGATCGGCAGCGTTTTCTGACCATGCTCAAAAAGTGTTGCAGGACCCCTTTAATGTTGCAAACTGCAAATAACGGCAGCCGCACCATGCAAGACCACCATTATGCAGCAGTATAATTTTCTGCGAGCGTCTATTACGCGCGACTAGATGTCCTTGACGAATGCCCCTCTTATCAGATGCAGCCCGATAACTTACGCATTAGCATGCACGTAATTTCCCTTCGCAAGAAGAATACCTGCAGTCCTAACAAGGGAACGAACAAAATCCATTCTCAGCACGACCACCGCTAACGCTATGAAGCGCATCTCCGAAGACTGCATACGCTTAACACCAACATTTGCGGACGCTTAGAACTGAAATGCATTCCAATAAAGAACGGTTAAAGCTGACGCCAACAAAATTTATCCGATAAGGGAGAAAGAATAAAAAAATAAAAATAACAGGGTACTATACGAGAGTGCGCCACTTACGAAGAAGCAGAATGTACAAAGAAAAGGAGCAAGATAGCGTTTACGCTAAACTATAGGGAGAATTCACGACCAGTGGTGGCATAAGTGTTTTTTTTTTTTTGCTTTTCGAACATTCGGCCGGTTCCCTATCCGAGATCACGGAGACGAGTAAAAAAAAAAGTGCATGTGCTAGGCAGATACACAAATACCAGAGGAGTGCGAGAATAATTCAGAAAAAAAAAATGTTGACTCGCAGGCAGCACACAAAGATGCGTAATCAAGCAATACTACACGGTGGACGGAGGAAGAGAAATGTCAGCAGGAAGAAGAACGCGAAGTCACGATCGACTAATTCCGCACTCACACCGCAGTCGAACGTCAAATCCACGACACAATATAGATTAATTTTAACTGCATAGGCTCTTATTGCTGGTCTCGGAATACCGTATGCGTATATCCGCACACTTCCAAGGCTGTGGATTCGGCTCTCGCCAACAGAATTGATTGATTGATTGATATGTGGGGTTTAACGTCCCAAAACCACTATATGATTATGAGAGACGCCGTAGTGGAGGGCTCCGGAAATTTAGACCACCTGGGGTTCTTTAACGTGCACCCAAATCTGAGCACACGGGCCTACAACATTTCCGCCTCCATCGGAAATGCAGCCGGGATTCGAACCCGCGACCTGCGGGTCAGCAGCGGAGTACCTTAGCCACTAGACCACCGCGGCGGGGCACTCTCGCCAACAGAAGACGTGCTCCTTGGTCCACATTAATTAATTTCTGTTTTAATTCACTGCACTACGGTTGAAAAGAACAAACCAGCCACTCTAACATTTTTTCTTTCTTTAACACACCCGACACGGGCGTTTTTTTTTCTTTTTTTGTAAGCCATCTAACTACCGCAGTGGAACGCGAGAGCAGTAAAATAATGAAATGGTAATGTGAACTTGCAAAGTTCAGTTGGCGGGCATAATGTATGGTTGTAGAATCACCAACCGAGTTGCAGCAGAAGGACAGCGACATTAAATTTGCTATCAAACGCATCGCGAATTTCTCGCAGCTGTCTCCAAAGCAAGAGCCCAAAAGCCATGGCTATATACGGCAAACCAGAGTTAATGCCCATTAAATTTAGTCAATCTGGCCATTAAAAAAACAGCTAGTTCACCTCATTTACATAATATGCGAATATATTCTTCTCTCTCTCTCTCTTTGTCTCTCTCACACAAACTGCTCACCCCAAAAGACGCGGGCTGAATCTCGGCCGCATTCAGATTGAGACAAATTTGCTGAAGGCCCGTGCATTCAGGTAGCCGAAATTTCCGGAGCCCTCAATCATACTGTGGTTTCGCATGCAAAACACCATAAATTATTTATCACAGCACATGTTCATAAAAAGGCTGTATTAATTACAAATTATAAGCCACTTGTCAGACATTTAACCATATGTTAAAACCATATACCTTTAGTAACAGCAGGGTTAGGAGCATTTACTGAGTATATATATGTTAAAGTCACTGCTAGGAATATTGCTCATGTACCAGCTCCAACACCTTGTAAACATTGGGATGACACCCGAGTTACCCGAATACGTAATACACGAACATTTTTTATCAATGAGCTATCATATTCGAAACCTTTGGGCCGCAGTAAGGGCATTTCATTTCGAAAGCGTGCCCAGGGAAAAACAAAGTATACGCACTGAATTCACACAATAATTTTTATGTATCAATGACGTATGGCGGCTGTACACGAAGATGAAGAAGCGACTTTACCAAATATACACTACACAGAAATACACGAGAAATAAGGCATCATACAACACAATGAACTAGCCACTACACGGCTTATCTTTCGTTCCCTCGAGCACACATTATGTAAACAATCGTTTCCGCGATCAGTTTGCGCCGGTGAGTACGTACTTTCGAAAATTCTTCCAGCGGCGGTCACACATCCTTCTAACCAAATGTATTCGAGCATTTGTGCAACGACAAAAAACCCGAAGAGACGGTCGCCAGAACACATGGGACACGTAGCGCGGAATGACCCGTCTGTAACGTGGCACCGACCATCGATTGTTCGTCGCAAAAAATAAGTAAGCATGCAGCGTATACCATGGGTGCACACTAACCACTCATCGGTGACGCAAAGTCACAGCCCGCGGGGAGCTCGGAAGCCACACAAGTGGCTGAGCCAGGAGAGAGACGCCCGCACGGGGAAGCCATTTGCCGACGCCACCGGGGCCAATATCGCGCGATTGTCAACCTAACAGATGCCAGACTATAGAGCCGCTCTTTTCTGAGTGCAGAATGCTGGAGCAGCTCAGCGAGGCCAAGGCACGGCGCTAAGCGCGCGGCCCACACGATCAGTCCTTGGCTGCATACCGAACAGAGAATGTGCACGTATTCGTTACTAACACACGGTACGACAAAGTGCCGCTAGATGCATATAGAAAAGCCACACAGAAACTATAGTTAATAAAAAAAGATTGCACCCTCTCCCGCTAAAGGGAACCATGTGTAGATGCGACTGCAGCGGGCGCTAACGCTTACACTGGCGGTGTTGAGTAGCGCCGGGCCTATCCCGCCGCTGACCTCCACTGTTGAGAACGACGGACCGATCCCGCCGAAGCCACCACTGTTGCGAAAGACGGCGACGCCGACGCGGTCCCGGAGGCGCCACTGCTTTCGACCCCGCCGGGAAGGTCACCAGCCGTTTGGTAGCGTATGTCTCTCAGCTCGCGACTGCTTCTGCGCAGAGCTGAGGAGACGAGCGGACGAGACGACGGTGAGTTAAACAAGGTTTATGTACAGCATATATACAGAGGCGTTACAATTTCGGCACTGGGGCCGGCAGAGACTCGAAGAGCCGAGCTCCTCTCTCTAACACATAGGTCAGCCTTTCGCCTAAAACCGCTGACTCACACACATGTCGGCACTCCGACACGGGGACTCCTCTCCTAGGATCTCCGATCGCGACGCGCCGCAGGGCTTCTTTTATTTACACCGGGCCCAACTAAAATGTCCAATCAGAAGCGCCGCTGGTCTTCCGAGCAGGCTCCTCCAATGGGGTTCGCCGCACGATGCGTCAGGCCACCAGACATGAGGACGCCGGCTCGCTGTCACGTGCGCAACTGACTCAATGCACGTGGGCCACAGATGCGCCGCGCGTGTTCACGCCGTGGAGTTGTTCGCGCCCGGCGGAGTGCGGGCTGGCCTTGACCCAGATTGCCTGTTTCAGAGGCACGGACGTTTGACGAGGACTCGCTGGCATAACAGCACCCCCGCCGCCAGACAATGCACCGGAAAGACGAGCTGCTTCCACGGGGCTCGGATGTCAGGTGCGCTCGTTCGCCAGGTCCCTCCAGGTTCGCCTCCAGGGCCATGGGGAGAATACAGCTCCAGACTGTTCCGGGAACACATCCCATCATTGACGACGGATCCCAGCCCCACTGGCTTGTCGCCACAACTTGCTGACCAGCTTCACTCGTCTCTTCTGACCATCTTCGGTTTCAGCACTTGTCGATGGTTCTGCAACTTGCTAAGAACGGTTCGACAACAGACAACACACGACACAAGCAAGTGCCCTCGGTCACCCGACAGAACACCAGACAAAGTATAGTACAACATATACCTATCTACGTGTTTATCGGAATTTTGTTCCCTCTACATCAAGAGGCACATGTGGGACAAAAGACCCCTAAAATGACAACTCAATTTTTTTTTCCACGTACAACAACGTAACGGATTAGAATACCACATAAAGTTGGCCCCTTGAGATCACTCTGAACGAGAGCGCTCAGCCCAGGTCGTGATGAGGTCAAAATTTTGCCCCGAATCGCCAGCGAGAAACCGAAAGGTTGAGAAGTTACTAGCTGGAACGCACTGCTCAATGCACCTGCATTAGCGTTTACCTTTTTTTTTCTTTAGCGAACGTCAAAGTTGCGCTGTGGAGCAACATGCTCCACTTCAGTAACCGGCCACTTTTAGGCGACGATACCTATGCGGCACCAAGAGCGGCTCACACTTTCGACGTTGCACAGGGGAACAACGATACGGCTTGCTACGGATTGACTCCTCACCGCTTAGCTCGATATCGTGTTCGATCACCCTCATGTTTCCGGGGCGGTCCGAAAACACGTCTTCAAACTCGGAACCAATCTTTCTCAGGTCCTCTTTCTCAGGTCCTCCTTCACTTAAGCTAGGCTCTAGGTTTATCTGCTCCCAAATTACTTTCGATCCCCCTTCGATCACCTCACTAGAACTCAAATTTTCTGCTCCCTCTTCCTCTGAAGCCTTCAACAGCTGATTTACGACCGCTTGATGTTGAACATTGGGTTTCATCAAGTTGTAAATTTTGTTCTGCCGCCTTCCTACTTGCACCTCATAAGTTGTATCGCAAGGCTTCGATAATACTTTGGCGGGCCCTTCCCAATCAACCTCAAGCTTGTTCCTTTTGGATGGCTGCAGCCGCATTACCTGATTATCAACTTCAAAAGCGCGCTTCTTCCCCGATTTCTCGTAGTGCTCCTTCGACAGCACTTTTGCCGCGTTTTTCTGGCTTTCCACTCGCGCTTCAATTTGGCTTTCCACTAGCGCTTCAATCGAGAGATCCTCACGCTGCCCTCGAATGAGCGTCTCTCGATCAACTCTCGGCAGCTCGCTCCAACTTTTCGCTACAGGCGAGAGCGTTGCAACCCTCTCGCTCTGACTCAATGGCGCCACGTCGTCTCCCCCAGCGCATACCGCGCCGGCCGCTCCCGCGACGGGCCGCTCGCGTGACTGCTCACATGACTCATGCGGAAAATTTCCCTTCTGGGGTTCCGTCGACCCGCCGACAAGGTCACTTGAGAATTCACCGCATGGAACGAGGTCAAGCTTCCGCGAAAGCTTTCGCGCTTGCGATCGCGTGAGAGCCATGCACGCTAAGTTGGGGAAGAACGATTTGCCATGCTCTTTGAGAAGCTGCTCCGAGTTGTTGGAGAAAAGATAAGAAAAACGACCATTCAGCGCGGCAGACACAGCCGCTTCGGTGCAAAGCTTACCGAACGGGCCTTCAATGACAACGGTGGCGATTGGTAAGCGAACACTCTGCTCCTCGGCGACTTGCCTGATCCACGCGCATTCTCCTGTGAAGTCATCCGGAGACACCAATGAAGGATGGACAACGTCCATGGTTGCCGCTGAGTCTCTAAGTGCTCGGCACGTTTTCTCATTGACCCTAATTTCTTGGAGATACGGCTCCAACAACCGCATGTTTTTTTCTGATTCTCGGATCGTTGCGAAGGCAAACTTTTCCTGACAGTTTCTCGCGATGTGCCCTTCCTTTTTGCAGTTGTAGCAGATTAGCGGCTTCCGTGATTCAAACGCCCGTGTGGTATCAGTGCGTTGTTTAGAAACCTCACTCGATTTTTCCGCTTCTGTTTTCCCTTCCTCTACAGTGTCCTTCGTAAGAGACGGGTCCCTTTTGAAATTACGGTGCGGAGCGGGTTTCCGTTGATCAGGTTTCTTTGAAAAGCCCTCTTTTCTTTCATCCTTTTCAACGCGCACTGCCCTGCTATGCAACTTTCGGCGAGTATAATACTCCTCAGCTAACTCTGCTGCCTTGTTTAGCTGTACTTCACCAAGTTTGTCCTGCAGCCAAAGTTTGACATCCTCCTCGATGCAGCGGTAGAATTGCTCCAATGCAACGCATTCCACCACTTTATCGCGGTCGTCATAAACACCTTCGCCCTTGAGCCATTCAATCAAATCGGCTTTAAGACGAAACGCGAAGTCAACGTGTGACTCATTCCCCTTTTTAGCATACCGGAACCTTTGCCTGAAAGCCTCGGGTGACAACTTATAACGTCTCAAGAGCACTTCCTTAACCTCGTCATAGCTCTCAAACGCTTCCCTCGACAAGCAAGTTATCGCGTCGGACACTTCGCCGGGAAGAAGAGCTAGCAGGTTCCGCGCCCAAAGAGACTGCTCCAAAGCACTTCGCTCACAGACGTGTTCAAACTTGACGAGATACTTCGCCATGTCCTCGCCCACTACGAACGGTGGCAGTTGATCCCGAATTCTAATACCGCTGACCTGAATCGTCGGAGAAGCTGCGCTAGGCGCCTGCGAGCACTGTAGGATTGCCAATTCTATTCGTTTCATCTCGAGGCGCTCCTGTCTCTCGGCCTCCTCGCGCTCGCGACGTTCGCGCCTTTCAGCCTCTTCACGTTCGCGAGCTTCTCGCCTTTCTTCACGTTCGCGAGCTTCGCGCCTTTCTTCACGTTCGCGAGCTTCGCGCCTTTCTTCACGTTCGCGAGCTTCGCGCCTTTCAGCCTCTTCACGAGCTTCTCGCCTTTCAGCCTCCTCACGTTCGCGAGCTTCTACTTCTCGCCTTTCAGCCTCCTCACGGCGTGCTTTAATATCCACCCAGGCCTCATCGACTTCCTCAGCCGACACTCCCTCATCCTTCATGATCTCAAGGATCGCTTGCTTTCGTTTCGCACGGCCCAAAGTAATGCCGAGTTCCTCACAAATTTCGATGAGTTCCTTCACTTTAAGGTTCTCCATCGTTCACACTAGCCTCTTGCTGTTTGCCCCTGTTAAGAATCTACTTGCCGTACCCACTATAAGCCTACTAGCAAGACGCGCAAGCAATTTTTCACACTCCCGTGTTTACCCCCTCCGCATTAACTTTGGTTTCAAAGCGCTTCGACTTGGCTTGAAACTATCAAAGCTCACTTCAATGCTTCACACAGCCCTTCTCTAAACTACTACAACCTGAGCTAGAGTAGTCTGGTGAACTGAGGGGAAAACATCAGGCACTCACCGCATCGATGTCGCTGACGCCGGCCGATCCCACAGCTGCCAACCACTGTTGAGTAGCGCCGGGCCTATCCCGCCGCTGACCTCCACTGTTGAGAACGACGGACCGATCCCGCCGAAGCCACCACTGTTGCGAAAGACGGCGACGCCGACGCGGTCCCGGAGGCGCCACTGCTTTCGACCCCGCCGGGAAGGTCACCAGCCGTTTGGTAGCGTATGTCTCTCAGCTCGCGACTGCTTCTGCGCAGAGCTGAGGAGACGAGCGGACGAGACGACGGTGAGTTAAACAAGGTTTATGTACAGCATATATACAGAGGCGTTACAATTTCGGCACTGGGGCCGGCAGAGACTCGAAGAGCCGAGCTCCTCTCTCTAACACATAGGTCAGCCTTTCGCCTAAAACCGCTGACTCACACACATGTCGGCACTCCGACACGGGGACTCCTCTCCTAGGATCTCCGATCGCGACGCGCCGCAGGGCTTCTTTTATTTACACCGGGCCCAACTAAAATGTCCAATCAGAAGCGCCGCTGGTCTTCCGAGCAGGCTCCTCCAATGGGGTTCGCCGCACGATGCGTCAGGCCACCAGACATGAGGACGCCGGCTCGCTGTCACGTGCGCAACTGACTCAATGCACGTGGGCCACAGATGCGCCGCGCGTGTTCACGCCGTGGAGTTGTTCGCGCCCGGCGGAGTGCGGGCTGGCCTTGACCCAGATTGCCTGTTTCAGAGGCACGGACGTTTGACGAGGACTCGCTGGCATAACAGCGGCTAGACGCTGGCGCTCATCACGGCGTTGCGCAGGAGGGAAACGGCGCAAAGCACGCAGTGATCGACCGGCGTTTCCTATAGTGCTTTATGCCAATCGCTGTTAATGCATGGGCACTGAGCGACAGAAGACACCGACTGGACACAGAGACCCGCGCCACCCGCTTTTAGTTTACGCGCACGCTGACAATTTTCATTATTGAAGCACGCACAGGAGAAATCTCCCAGCGGCACTACCATGGAGGTCAAGATCCAGTGCCTATAAATATGGGGAGGCTAGTGAACGATTGTGCAGCGCGTTTTTTTTTTTTTTTTTCAATCAAGAAACTCGCTAGTAGATTCTGCCTGCGTCGGCGTTGCGAAGCGAGAGAGGGAAGCGTAGAAGAGGAAAGAGAGGAGGCACGTTGGCGCTGCGAGCCGAGAGAGGGGGAGGGGGGGAGCGTAGGAGAGGAAAGAGGGGAGGCGAAGTGCATGCGCAGTGGAGCACGGACGCCACAGGATCAAAGCTCGCTCATAAGATGCTTCACATCTAATAATAATATCTGGGATTTAACGTCCTAAAACCACGATATGATTATGAGGCACGCCGTATAAGGAGCACATCAAATTTCACAACCGAGATCTGCCCTTCATTCGATTGCTCGGTATGCGTAGGTCCTGTTGGCTAAATCTAAACGGCGTCCCCCTTGTCGCGCGGAAGTTATATTATTTCGACGGCAAACAGCGTACGAAAACTCTACGAAAAAAAAAATGAAGTGCTCTGCGACATCAACTCTGCTACGAGTTCGGTGGACACATTTCACACATATACCATGCCGAGTGGCGATGCGCTAGAAGAGATGACGTCTAAAATCCGAGTGTTCTTATCCTGGCGCCGACTGGCGCCGAAGCTTGGAAACGCACTCACTCTTCATGTCTGATCTTCGTCGCCCCGCTTTGAATTATATCGTGACATATACGACACTCAAACCACCTACAAAAGAACGGCAAAAGAAAAGAGCATGACTCAACGTGTGCTCGTCAGTCAGGTCAGCATGTCGGGGAAACGCATTATATGCGGCAGTCGTCTGGTTATAACCGCGGAAAAGGCGCTTTTCATTACGCGCATGTTACGCGCCACCACAAGCTATCAAAGTGGAGTGACGTATAGACAGATATACTCGCTAACAAGTAACACGCAAGTATCGTTAATAGTGAATTTTAGTTCGTCTGTAGACTTCTTTGCTTCCGCGTAATACCGGGTTACTTCCGCCGCGATGGTGACAGGCCGGATAGGTGGGGCCATCTGGAGGCGCAATAAAGGAACGTGGCAAGCAGAGAACTTATTCTATTTCTCCGCTGGTGCGCATTCAATTGACCCCTTTGCGTATACCTGAATGTTCCGCACACCAGAACTCCCCAATATAGCTAATTGAGACACACGAACGAGCATGGCCGAAGCATGTGTCCTCGCGGGCACCTCATTGCTGCTTGGAACAGCGTCTATTTCGGAATCACTGTCCTACAAAGGGTCGATCGAAGCAAAAATAATTCGCGACGTCCTGAATCACCGTGATTCCGAGCTCCAGACTGTCGTATTCAACCCTATAGTCGACACTTCGTACGGCGACGACGGCAATGCAGGTGACAAGGGATGACTTAAATGTGTGCGCCTATAGCAGACATGTGTTTGCGGAGCAGCTGACTGAGCCTCACGCCACTCCTTTCAGTGGAGAAGTCGTCAGCTGTGGCTAGCGAGGAAGTGCTCCCAGCTCTAAAAATGACAGGCTTGCCGGCCGTTTTGAATCAGGCTATAGATACCGGGAATATATATGAATGAAAGTGATATTTATTCGTCCCTCAGTTCCGTTTCAGGTCGCGAATCACTACTAGGGGGTCGATATCTACTCGTAGACGCAAAAAAATCTTGACATCAGTAAATTTGTTGTCAGTGCTCTTTCAACGTGCACTGACATCCCACAGCACACGGGCCATTTCGCCTCGAACAGAAAACTTTAACAATCCCTGACTGCACCGAGGTGCGGATGCCGACTATCTGTTGAACTTTCCGCCGAAGTCACCTTCTACAGTGGCCTTACTGCCAGACTGGATAAGGTCCGGCGTTGATGACGAAGTGATCCGTCTTCGCCGCAAGTTGCACACAAATTTCATCGCAGGGGTGTTCCTGGTTAACAAGTGTGTAGCGACGATTCATCCTCTGTATCTCAAACAAATACTTCCCTGAACAGAAAAGACTAAGAGTGCGAAATTATCACTACGTCCTCAAAAACAAGTCTGTACGTGAAAGCATCTTGGAAATGTGGCCTAGTGGATGCGGAAGCACACTGCGACATTGGCAGTAGGCTGCCATGTTTGGTAAACGGATCCGCGAAAAAAAGTAGAAAAGAAAAGACAAAAAGCACACTTGTACAAAGCGCTTCCTCAGTAGTTGCTTAGATGCACGTGTTTATTTGTTTTGGTCGTTTTCACGACCATCACGTTTACCGGCGTTTGTTTCGACCATATGTTGGGGGTAGTCAAGAATTCAGGGAGCGCGCTGAAGCATTTATTTGCAACTCCCGAAATTTATCACCCACTAATCACTCACGAATTTCACGGCAGCCTTTCCGACATATAACGAAGCCAAACATCTGATTGATTGGTATGTGGGGTTCTACGTCCCAAAACCACCATATGATTATATGAGAGACGCCGTAGTGGAGGGCTCCGGAAATTTCGACCACCTGGGATTCTTTAACGTGCACCCAAATCTGAGAACACGGGCCTACAACATTTCCGCCTCCATCGAACATGCAGCCGGGATTCGATCCCGCAACCTACGGGTGAGCAGCCGAGTACCTTAGCCACTTGTCCACCACGGCACCGCAAAGCCAAACATCTCAGAACCACACTATAATACCCTTTATTTCTTTTCTGTTTTTTTTTTCGCGCGAAAAAGCTATCCCATACGCCCGCCTTTCGAGCAACTACACGAATTCCCCGACGCACCCAGTGCCACTCAATTTCATAAATCCCTACAAGTGCGAGAAGCACTGGCTCTCCGCGATATGCCGCCAGACCTAATTGGATGCAACCCATCTCTAGATAGCTAGATTAACGGTGCAAGAGGGGGAGCTCGTCCTGTGCAGCGCATTGCGAGAAGCCAAACGACAGCCACGAGTTATCGAAACGCCAAACTCAATCAATATAGGAGTGGACCGAACAAATACTCGGCTTCGGGCCCTAATTTCAACGGGAGCTGCGGTTTGGGAAAAAGGGAGGGGGCGTACGAAGAGAATGGAGGCGGCGCACCAATTTACCACACAGCTGCTCTTCGCAGCGAGGCAGAAACGATCGGTAGTAAGAAATAATTACAAATAAAAGAAATCGAGTTCAACCGTTAATCAATTCAAGCGGGTCCGCACAGCAGCGTCCGTTATCAGTAGATCCCTAATGAGTGCAGATTAGATGCCACGCTCATACCCACACTGAATGACTCACTATACCGTATCCTTTGTCTGAACTCGTAGATATATGAGGGAGGTGTACAGGGAAACAGAAAAACACTGACGCAAAACTGCCAGCGCTATCTATTTCGGCTAAGAGCGAATTATGAAAGCCATAAGAATCTCTTTCACGAGCAGCAAGAAATGTATGAGCAACAGTGCAGCTTTTGTTTCTGGCGCGAAAGTTAGGTTGCTATTTCCACTCGCGAGCACACACGATACACTCAACACAGAAAACATTCAAAGCCTATACACACAAACGCACAAAAAAATATAGTCAAGTGTATAAAGTTTATTCACCATTCCAGTCTGTCAAATCAGTACATACCTAAGTATCGCTTATATGCTCGAGACAAAGGCTACTCTCTAAATTTTAACTCGACTCCAGTAACACCATGGAAAGCTGCATGTATTCAGATTGATTTGTGGGGTTTAACGTCCCAAAACCACCATATGATTATGAGAGACGCCGTAGTGGAGGGCTCCGGAAATTTTGACCACCTGGGGTTCTTTAACGTGCACCCAAATCTGAGCACACGGGCTGCATGTATTCAGAGACGAAGAAGAGACGGCATATATGTATTTAAAGAAAGGGCAAACATCGCAATAATTACAATGTGGATCAATGAAGAGAAAGGCATATTTCTCAAATATTTTCAAGATTTTTTTTCTCTTTTTTCGGTTTCATACCTCTGCTTTTTCTTGGTTCACCTAGGTCGGAAATTATCGCACACGGAATGCGGGTAAAAAATAACTATGAAAGCAATGTTTTCGATGAATGCGAACACAGGCGTGCACAAACGGGCATTAGCAATCTACCACTAAATTTTCGAGGTTACAATCGGTCACTTATAATCCAAACAAAAATCAAAGCTGGAGGCAAATGATTTGATTGATTTGTGGGGTTTAACGTCCCAAAACCACCATTTGATTATGAGAGACGCCGTAGTGGAGGGCTCCGGAAATTTCGACCACCTGGGGTTCTTTAACGTGCACCCAAATCTGAGCACACGGGCCTACAACATTTCCGCCTCCATCGGAAATGCAGCGGCCGCAGCCGAGATTCGAGCCCGCGACTTGCGGGTCAGCAGCCGAGTACCTTAGCCACTAGACCACCACGGCGGGGCGCGGTCTGCTATTACAAAGTAGCACTCATGAATGCACGCTGCCATTGCTGTTTATTGTGTTGCTTATCCCCGCTTACTCCAAAATGTCGTGTTATCAAACGACCACCACCCCTTGCCAAATCTTCACGCAACTGCTCAAGGACAGATATGAGAGATATAACGAGTTATCAGGATATGCAACAGCGCTACCTGCATGGATAAGCCACGGCAAGACCGCATGCACGCACTCGCTCCTTTCTTCCCTCAGTTCCTTTTTCTATTCAACATGCTGCCGCATCAGAACAGTGCGACCTAGCCGAAGCGGGGATATTGCCGATCGATAACTGAAAGAAAGCCGTGATAGGTGATGTAGTATGGACATGCGTCGCTCGCTACGCGACGAAGCGCAAGACAAACTGAACTAAGGAGATACTACATCAACTGTCGTGCAGCGACAGTTGCTTCTGCCCGATGCGCCGAAGGTGCAGTGGAGCCATGGACAAATTTTCGCAGAACTACACTCATGATGAGACACAAGCGTTGGAAACGCTCCTGTCCCATGACTTTTTCCCGACATCAAGGGAGGTTGCCAGAGAGTCGCTGTCTTTTTTCCACTACAGTTACGCAAGGCTGCCCTCGTTTCCCTCTCATAAGAACCTTAGGGCACACAAAACGGGCCCGTATGTGCTTGAATGTATAGCGAACGGGGCGTAGTCCGTCGGCTGGGAGTCACCGCATGCCTCGGCCATAAACCGAGCTGCAAGTCCACTCACTCGTGATGAGAGCCAGTAATGGCGAATTTACACACGCCCACCTTCATTGCCTCTCCGGTGATGCCGGCCCATGTAACTTTCAGGGCATCCGTCGAAAGCGAAGCATGAGCTGCACAGTCCGAGCATACTGTTCACCGATCGCAATGGGCGATAAATTCCCGCGGGGGTCGACTGATCCCCTTCCCCACGGTTGCGCAATTAGTGCAAGAGCTTGATGCGATACGGTGGACGGCCACCAATGGTGCCCAGCGTTGTGTCATCATTTAGGTCCGACACCACACGAACACACACGCACGAACAAGGTGTATACCCGCAGCGGCGAAACTATGTATGTCACGACTGTCCGATAGAAGCACTCAGCTCGCTTAATTCCGCAGATAGAATCCGTGATCAAAGTGAGCAAGGATCGGTGCCTAGCTAGGTATCTGCCAGCATGCGAACAAAAAGCGCCACTATATTTGCGCAATCATACATGAAGCCGCTTCCCCTCGACACATTAGCACACATGCGACAATTACAGCACACAAATGTTTTCAAGCCGACATCATCTTTCAGAGCCGCTTTCACTTGGCCTGCGTTTCGCAAACGATTCTGCTTGCAAAGGACTGCAGCCGCCAGACTAAGCAGTAGTAACTTTTTTACTTATAGACGACGTGCTGTTCAACGACCACTGTTCAATGTCAAAATAGCGTGCGCCGATCGAGTTTTAACGATTTGGGCGCGCTGCCCACACACCCACACCGTGTTTGCGTCTGTTTGGCAGTGTTGGACCTAAATGTGTTGTGTCATTATTATCCTCTATCCCGAGCGTATCTTGATTGAGCTAAAGTGTCTGTTGCGGTGATGTGACCGATATGATTGTACAAGTGTTGTGAAGGCAGAAGAACCTTGTACGTTCGTATTGTTTGAAATGTGTGATGGAGTGTTGTAATCATGTACATGTGGTAATATTTCATGCGTTGTGAAATTGAATTGCAACGTGAATTAAAATAAGTGTTCTGTTGTGAATGTGACGTGCCATGAGCGATGAACTGTGTAACGGACTTTTGTTGTGTGGTGATTGTTCGCGCTCATTTGTGTTGTCTGGAATATTATGTGATAATATTCTTGCAGTGGGGGGGGGGGGGCAGTGTCTCAAACGAGCCTTAAAGCGCGCGCCTCCGAATTCTAACCGCTACATGAAATCGAGGCGCCGGACAGACGCGACATCGACGCGCCGGACAGCCGGCGCAAAAAAAAAAAAAGCAGCAAAGGACGCCGCACGCGCGCGCCTTTTCTCCCCCTCGAAAACCTCCTCGCATCTAGGGCCGAGCGAACTCTAAAAACATCTCGAAGGAAAAGGGTATGGTGACGCAGAGCTGCGTCACGTTGCGAGAGAAATCATCCCGCCCTTTCCCCGGCCTTGACTGTGCGGTGCGCCGACGAAACGGCTAGAAATTTCGGGAACCCAACGGCTATTGCATACAAGAAGCGGAGGTAGTCGCATCAGCAAAAGGGGAAGAAGTGTGTCTTCCACCTGTGGGTGAAGGCTTGTGCTTACAAGCTGAAGAAGAGTGTGTTCACCACCCATTGGCGAAGACGTGTTCGGCAGTCGCAGCGCGTGAGTGGCCCACCGGTTAGCGGCGAAGAAGTTTTGTCATTGAAGTGCGGACATTTGATGACGCGGAAGTTTCCTAGAAGAGAAACTTCGGACGCAACGGGACGACAACCAGAGCTGGACTTTTGAGTGAGTGTTTCGTTGAAGAGAAGCATTCAAGCTTTGTTCCAAGAACTTTGAATACGTTTGACGAACGTTTTAGTCTGTAAGTGTCTTGGTTAGTTCAGGCATGAAATTGCATTGCAGAGCGTGCTATTGTTTGCGCCCGTTGTTTGGAGTGTATTTTCTGTTGTGAGGCCCGTTGTTTTGAGTATTTTGTGAGTGGTGACGTGGTGTACTGGATTATTAACGAGCGTGCATGTTAGTGTGCTGATTGTTCTGCCTTATCTGAGAATATATTTTTTTTTTTGTTATCAACTCTCGGCTTTCGTCTTAGGACCACAGCTGGGGTTCGCTGGCGCACTAAAAGGGACCAATTCTAAATTGCCCGCGCTTTCGTGGTGCGTTTCGGGGGGCCGACATGTCCGCCCATGGAATCAGCCCGGCGATTGCCTCCTTGATTACGGGACTAGTGACAACGGGTGGATATTTAAAATGAAGTAGGAGAACTACAACATTGAGACCTAAAACTCTGCAAACACAGATACACGCTGAGTTAATAATAACGGGACAGCGAAGAAAAAAAGAGGGGGGGGGTCAATTAACGCGCGGAGAGTGCACTCCGCCCCCCCCCCCCCCCCCTGGCCGTGCCATGTCTGCAGCGTTAGTTGCCGTCAGCGCAGCCACCGATAAAATGAAGACCTGCGGATGTGCAGCAACGGCTGGAGGGCATCAGCTGAACCGGCTTTAGAAGACTAATGTAATATGCTACATGTGGGGGCCAAGGGGAGGGGGGGAGGCGACTCGTGAGTTGGTTACTTCGGATTATCAGGTCACACCACCTTTTTTTAAAAAATGAGCTTCACAAGAAGGGGTAAGCACGTGCGGTGCACGCAACAAAAACACGTGATGGCAAAAAGCACCGGAAATGCGGTATTCCGGCAGAAGGCACAACCCATAGAGTTTCTCAAAATTAACTAGAGGGCACTCTGGTACTGCGATCGTTCAGCGACCATGGGAATGATGGGTAGTACACACATTTGCCTAGTCTTCGTACTTGCGGGTGGCGAATCGTACTCGCGGCTTGGTTTATTGCCGTGTTTCGATTTTGTTTTGAAAGAAAGATTCAACCCTTTTGAACTTCGTGACCCAATTTAGAAAGGCAATTCGAAAAAAAAAAAAGGTGGTGAAGCGCAATCGCTGAACATTTGCTGATTTGTGTTTCGTGAGAAAACAGCTCCAAGCCACACGAACACACACGGAGCCAAGAGCAGGCCAGAAGTGCGAAGTTTAGACAAATGTGTGCACTGCCCATCATTGTCATGCTCGCTGAAGCTCTGTGCATTGCAGCTCCCATAGACACTAGCGCCAGAGTTCCCTATAGTGTATATTGGGAAACTCTATGGCACAACCCGCCATCCTATCAGCGATGTCCACGGCGTAGGTGGCGCCACGCTATGTCCTCGAGGCCAAAGCGTCGACTGACAGTTTCCGCAGTATTTCTTTTTCCACTTCATACTCGGACTGCTATGGCGTGCCTCCTGCCCAATTCCGGTTATCAATAGAAGGCGCACTATCGACAACCAGCGAACAACTGCGCAAGAAACAATTAGCTTCTGGCATCGCTTGGATTAGGAAGTTACTTGGTGTCTGAAACGTCGTTGCGTCACACGCATTCATGACCTCAAGTCTCCGCACTGATATGACGCTGCAGTAAGTGAGCACTTGCCGACCGACAGAAGCGGGCGTATTCGAATAGGCGGATGCCGTATCGGCTCGAGACAGGCGCGCTCAAAATGCGAGCCGAAACTAGTCTACCGAAACGGTGGAGGAAGACGGGGCGGGGGCGGTGGCACGCGAACGATACGACGGCGAGATGTGCCACGCTCGAGCGCTTCTCGGAGTAACTCACGCCAGTCAGCCATACGGCGCGCAAAGCCAGAGCGCGAAATCTAGAGCCACCGAAATCCCCGATCGTTTTCCGGTCAGCGAGCATCCGTCGCCCGCGTAGCCGGGCGCACAGCACGCACTCCTTGAGACCGCCCTTCCGGACCCCCCAAAACCGCGCGCGGTAGCACGACGCGACACTTCATAACGCCGCGCGAATAGCGAGAACACACGGGGCGTGGTGCGCGATATATTGCCGGCCCAGGAGCAGAATTAACGGTCACATCGTAGAACACGGTTGACGGCGGTTTTGGAACTCGCAGAGGCCCCCCGAAACCTTTCCTCCGCGAGAGAAACCCCCATCAATTCTCGCGCACGTTGTTGGCGCGGCGCCTGCGGAGGTGCGGAAGAACCGTCTCGACGCGCGTGGCATCGCTTGCATTGCCTAAGAGAGCGGTACGTCTAATGAAGAATGCAGCCGGTCACAGAACGCCTCCCACTCCCGTCGTTTCCTCTCTTCATTGAGAAAAAAAGGCGGCGAATACCCGCGCAGCCGGTCATGTCAAGCGCGCTGCTTCTGTTGAGGATTAAATTTCCTTTAGGTTTCCCTAGTTTCAACGCTCTCCGTCGGGATGCTATTATTAACTGCTGCTCTGCTGTCAGGTGCTACTTCTCGCACAGACTGGTTTCCCGTTGCATTGAGCACCTTTGCGGCTCTGTTTACACGAACAGGAAGGAGCTGCGCGTAAGAAGTGTCGGCGGCCTCTTCGTGCGCACGACAATAAAGCGTCCCGGGACGTAAGTGCTCTTTCAGCTACTGTTCTCGTTCACAAACTATAGACGATCAACGATGGCAAAACAAATGTTAAATAATTTGGTTACGGGGTTACTTTGCAACGTTTAACAGGGCCAGCCCGTTTTGGACATGGTCAGAAAAGGGTGTCGATCGGTAGTGGAGGCGCCTGTAAATATGTGAGCCGCATATTATCGCCCTGCACGCGGCAAGGAATTTACAAGTACGCTTAAAAGGCAGCTACAAATCGCACGCCCTTCTCTCGGCTAATTACGTCATCCGTTACGTTTTCAAAGCACCGATACGTTTACAAAGGAGGGCCAATAAGCTGATGTGGGTTTTTTTTTATTCTTTTATTTATCAATACTGCAACCCTCAAAGAGCGTTTTAGCAGAGTGGGTACACATTTGTCAAGTTTACAAATTGGTAACAGAATAAAAATAATACAAAGTATGTACAGGCTTTGAGAAGACAAAAAAAAAAGGAAATCAACAATTTGCAATAAACAAGCACACAGGCGTCCAACAAAATTAAATAAGCACCATATTCAAGATGATCACCAGCGTTGAATAAGCACTGCAGTGAACAAAACACACAGCACTACTTCATGTAATAGAGTACACACAGTTATTGTTGAAGCTGCGTAGTAAAAATACTGAAAGATGACTGCGAAACAACATCGTTATTAAGATTATCCCATTCGGTAATTGTCCTGGGGAAAAACGAATATTTGAATGTGTTATTACGGGTGGTTAACGCGTGCCTCCACCTTGTGGCATATCCAGTTGAAAAATGAAGTATGCGTGACAAGTCTACTTTGAAGTAACATTCAACTAACTGAAACAAAAATTTCAATCTCAATACAATGTTTCTCTGTGTTGGAGTAGGGAGGTTGGCTCTTGCTAATAAGTTTGTTAATGAAGTACGGCCGAAACTGTTATAAATAAATGCAACAGCTTTCTTGTGAATTTTTTTTTCATTTCGTTGATATTGGTTTCAGTGTGAGGGTACCAAATATTGATACATAATCTAGAGTGGTTCGAACAATTGCCTTGAATGCAGTAGGCGAACGGCGGGAGTGGAAAGCTTGAGAGCTCGTTTAAGATAAAATAGTTTGTAATTACACGTGCTTATTACAATTTTTATGTTTTCTCCAGTTTAGGTCATGCGAAATTCAAAGACCAAGGTACTTGTGTTGTTGTACCTCCTCCAAGAAAAAATTATTCGTTGAATATGTGAAATGAAGAGCGTTATGTTTATGAAAAATTTTCATAAAACGATCTTTTCTAAAATTAACTGACATCTGCTACTTATCGCACCAACAAATGACCTTATTAAATACATCGTTCAAATGGATTTGGTCTGTCTGGTTTTTTATCTATGTGTACAGGATGCCGTCATGAGCATATAACATGACAGTTACCGGTATACCACGTGAAATACCGTTGATAAACAACAAAAAATAGGAGTGGCCCGAGCACTGAGCCTTGCGGGACGCCTGAATCAACTGGTACTGTACGGGAACAATGATAGTTGAAGAAGACGTATTGTTTCTGATTTGAAAGATAAGCGGAAATACAATTTAGAAGCTGATTATCTTTAAGAATTAAATCAAACTTGAACAGCAACTTATTGTGAGAGACCGTATCGAAAGCTTTTGCAAAATCCATAAAAATTGCATCTACTTGTGCTTGTGATGATCGTGAACATGATGTCATGACCACACCGTGGTCATGACGCACGCCGACGCAGTTTCTTGACCCTTTTAGCTCATAATCGGACCCCCCCCCCCCCAAAAAAAAAAAAAAAACACAGAGAAAGCGCTTGAAGCGACCGACGAACCGATGCAACTGGCGAAACTATGTAGTACTATACACTGAAGCGGTGTTGTAGGCTCGTGTGCTCAGATTTGGGTGCACGTTAAAGAACCCCAGGTGGTAAAAATTTCCGGAGCCCTGCACTACGGCGTCTCTCATAATCATATGGTGGTTTTGGGACGTTAAACCCCACATATCAATCAATCAACACTGAAGTGGTACCAACAGGCCCAGCACCAGACTAAACGGAGCTCGCACCTGACGGATTCTGCTTCAGCAGATTCTTGAAGCAATAAACTCCCACAGTGAGGTAGATGATTAATTACTTTGAAAAGTGCGGGAGAAAATTATACGAAGCGTTTTTCAGTGACGTTACCAGGCAATGAGTAGGTATAGATGTAGAAATGCAAGACTCAACGTAGAGACACTGTCAGTTGCTACGGTATACATCGTCATAACAGTAGATACACTTCAAGCTGAATTCGTTTTGTTTTTCTTTTAGCGGTTGAAGAAGGCGTATGGGTAGGGCAAGTGCAATCTTCCTTAATGTATACCTGATGTGAATGTCTGAGCGACATACATTGGTCGCGATGACAGGAGTCGGCATCGGCTCAAGACAACAAACAATTCTGATTCAAAGCATTTCCAAGCACGCGGTGTGGTATTATGCGAGGCGCAGAGTCACTGTAGAGTGAACACCTGTTTATAGGGTTGCAACGAACACCTCCTCCGAGCCCCATCTAATTATTAGCCCCACCGACATGCGGATTCAGCAGCTGCATGTTCGGCGGGCCTGGGAGGCAGCAAAGTGCCGAGAGTCACGCATACACTGATGACCAGGCGGAAGAGGACTCGTCCGAGTGAGTTTATTCATTTTTTTTTTCGAACTTCCTAAAAAGCTATTTTCTCCTCTGCCACGGGAAGGATAGCTGGACTCCTCGCATCACCACATTACGTACAGTAGCACTTATGAATGACACTAAGGACAAAAATTATTTCTTCTTGTATTGGTAAAATTAATCTTCCACGGTGACGAAATCCCCACACCTGCCACGAGAAGACGCTATAGGTATGAGCATGAAAAAGCCACATTTAAGCATGTCGCACATATCACTTTGACGGCGTGTGCACGTTATAGCTCCTAACTGGTAAAACTAAAGTACATTGTCCTCTGAAGGGGCGAGAGACACAACATTCAACATACCATATTTAAGAAAATTTCGCAGGGTCAACACATGTGACCAAAATATGCAAAAAAAAGGAAATAAAAGGTACATCGTTAACTGTGATGTCTCCGCGGAGATTTAAATATGGGACGTTCACCGTTTCTTTCGTCTATCATTAAAACCATAGTGGCGAAATTAGCGACAATAGGCTTTTTAGAATGTATATCTGGTCATTTTGCACTGGTTTATTTTTTCACTTCAGTGTCCCTCCAACTAGTTAAAAAAAAATCTACCAGTCAAGTGTCACGTGATCCGCACTTGATATCTTGCGCGTTCGAATTACTCGAGCCTCGCGGGCGAGCGCTCAAGTTTTAAAATCAAGTTAGCTATCGAGCCATCACAAAGAGATCTTCCCTAGTCGTATATCAGTGACATCTCGGGGAAGAAAACGTTTTCTCGGGCCAAGGTAACTTAGCCGAGGTGGTGCTGACGTGAACACGATTTAATGGGGACACACCAACAGCAACAGCGGGGATCGCGGACTGCGTGTTTTAAGCTGCGGCCACTGATTCATGCGGATAACAATAGAAAAAACTACACACCTACCGCGCGTTGTTGCGAAAAGCGATGGCCGAGTTCCCCCATTTCCGCATGCAGCTGCTCTGAATTCCAGCGACACAGGGCCAAACCTATCGCAGGTGCTGCAGACAATGCGCTTCGTGAAGTGCGGCGTATATATATATATATATATATATATATATATATATATATATATATATATATATATACACTTGGTATAACTGGCATGATGCAGACGGATCACTCACCATGCCGGCGCATGCTATAGCGCTATTGTGAACTTTTCCGTGCAAATGCTTGGACACTTGCACAACAGCTGCTTTCACAATATAGAAGCACGCAGAAACGGTTGAACTCGAAACCCGCTCACTCCGCCGCCTATACAAGTAGACGGGAAATCAGGTGGCGAGCCCAATCGGCTGCGGACCGATTAATTCTTAATTATGCAGGTTGAAAGGCGAAAAAAAAAACGTTTTTGAGTTTTACAGAAGGTTGCACTTTGACTGCGCTGGCACGTAAACATCCGCTCGAATATATATATATATATATATATATATATATATATATATATATATATATATATATATATATATATATATATATATAAATGTCGGCCAGAATGTCGGCGGTGATTTTCATCGAAACTATTCCAAATTACCCCATGCTGCATGACGTAAGCAGCAGCCTATACAGGGACGCGTTCCGTGTGCGCCTGATTGGGATTAATATCACTTAGACCAATTAACGAATCGACAAGGGAGACGGAAATTAATGAAGGTGCAGTGGCGGTACGCCCAACACGTCTCACTTTTGCAGAGCCGGGCTATTTGAGCTTCTGCGGGCGCATCTATATACAGAAAACAAAATAAAGCGGTCACAACTACGTCTCCAGTTCTGCATGCACAGCTAAAATAACATGCGGAATAAAACAATCGGAAAAGAGACAACGTGGCATGCATTAACTTAATTGTTACGAACAGCATATATAAAAGTGGCGAAAGCGGCACCAGCGGCCGAAAAAAAACATTTGAACAAACTTCCAATAGGCAAGGAAAATAACTTCCGCCCGCTTCGACGCTTTCGCTCTCCGACTGTTTCTCGAAGAGTCGAAATCTCGCCTCTACATCAAATCGACGCCGCCGTAGCAGTCATCACACGAATGCCCGCGAGCTCCTCAGCGCTAGAAGACCACATGCACATGGCACGTAATGTGAAGACGATGACTGCGCGGTGTGTGTGCTAGCAGCCGGACATATGAGCTAACAGCGTCACACACAAAAAGAAGCCCGAATTCGTGAAGTGGGCATTAATTAAGGTGCGCATGACTGCCACGAGTCAAAATTTGAAGTATCAAGCATAAACATATATGATTACTTTGAGTGACGAATGTATCGCGTTATTATGTTCATTGAATACAGAAAAAAAAAACACGCCGGTGCAAGAACGTCAAATACCGACGGCAATACTCTTGCGATAATCACCAACGCACATAAGTTTTAAAGGATAAATTATCACTGATTATTGCTAAAATTTATACCAAACTTCACAATACTTTTTTTAACCTCCCACGAATACCACCAGGTCTCGGTGCAAATTAATTCAGACAGTTCACATTACCAAATTATAGTACACTATTCTGTTTTAGGCAGCAATAGGAAGAGGCGCTAGCATCAGAGCAGCAAAAAAAAAAAATGCATGGAAAGGACTGAAATAAACGCATTAAAGATATGAAAAAGAGTGTTATTATCGACTTCAAGGACACAGTAACGATGAAATATTTCAATTTTACACTGCACAGCATCGCAGATAAGAGAGCTCAATATCAAACATGACACAAACTCCGCGTGAAACTACACAGTAGAATACCACTTGAACGAACGTCAGTTAAACGGACTACTCAGTTGCACAAACTTCCTTTCCAAACACCCCCCCCCCCCCCCCCCAAGCGCCATAGCACCCGATGCCAACGCGTCTCACTTTAAAGAAATTAATGCAGAACGCACTTCAGTTCTACAAACATTTTATGACACCATCCAACGCGCAGTATTGAAAACTGGACAAGTTGGTTACGATTCATGGCTGGTCGAGGTGAACAGCGCAAAAAACGAAGACAAGAGTATAGGAGGGACACAAGAAGAGCGCTCGTCTTGTGTCCTTCCTGTACTCTTGTCTTCGTTTTTTTTTTTTTTTGCACTGTTTACCTCGACCGTCCAATGCCTTTCACGACACATTGAGCACAAATCGTCTAAAAGACTGGATACGGACAGCACTTGGCGTTTTGAGCCCCACATGTCACCCGACTCTCGCGTTGAGACATGCGCCACCGTCTGCCTACAGAAGAGACTGATTGATTGATGTGGGGGGTTTAACGTCCCAAAACCACCATATGATTATGAGAGACGCCGTAGTGGAGGGCTCCGCAAATTTCGACCACCTGGGGTTCTTTAACGTGCACCCAAATCAGAGCACACGGGCCTATAACATTTCCGCCTCCATCGGAAATGCAGCCGCCGCAGCCGGGATTCGATACCGCGACCTGCGGGTCAGCAGCCGAGTACTTTAGCCACTAGACCACCGCGGCGGGGCAGGAGGAAGATGTAAATCAAGCACTAATGTACATGAAGAAAATGAAGTCCTTCACTGCCGAGCAGATTGTTGTGCAGGAGGTGTTGAAAGCTTAAGCATGGTGACTCAATTCATGATCACTGCAGTTCTAGGTGCAAAAGCAATGCAAACAATTACTACA
Organism: Rhipicephalus microplus; assembly: GCF_043290135.1. NCBI lineage: Eukaryota > Metazoa > Arthropoda > Arachnida > Ixodida > Ixodidae > Rhipicephalus > Rhipicephalus microplus. The sequence goes on from NC_134710.1 coordinate 235,356,425, forward strand.
TTTAAAATGAAAACATGCCAAATCAGCAGAAATGCACATTCGAATAAGCAGCACTACAAATAAAAGAGTTGGAATTGCGTTTAAGCAATTAATGTTTTCTTCAGCTCACGGGGAAAAGTTGCAACACAGCTCATTCAGTTCAGCAAACTTTAACAAACTTTTTTCCTGGGGTCCCTTAAAGTTCGTTCAAGCAAAGTTTCTACCTATGTGGTTAGAAAGGCCATACGTGACTGATCTCTGGAAAATGTTACTAATTTAGGATCTAAAGTCGAGGTGTCTGCAATAAGTTTTCGGGCTTTACTCAAAAGCTCAATGTCATTCCATAACACTTCACGGAAGAACAGCTGTCCACTATATTGACTGCACCTTCCCGGTATTGGTGACATTGCTTCTCTAGCCAAGTAAACTTTAACCGGCTTGCACAGATCTCGAGCGGATCTGCATTGAAATACCTTCGAGAATGACGTAATTATGCATGCCGAGACGATACACCATGCATGCACGCTACGCATGCCAGCACGAATTAAAGGTGACGTACGAGTCGGCAAACCGGCACGCAATAATCGGCGCGCATGGCAGCCGGTGCTCCTTTTTGCGTCACCGGCGAGTGCCGGAGACATTTAAGCTATACACAAAGCTAGAACCCCGGTATTCCACTTCTGACAGCGTTTGAATCACAAGCGATTCTCCTAGCGCTAGGCAATAGCGCGAAAATACAATATCGGTAAGTAGGCACCCACGATGGCCAATTAAATATCGTTGGAATAACATATATTAATGTATGAGTAAAATACGCGCGACTGAACACATCACGACGCACCTCCGCAGCTATAGTGATAACGAACTGCGACAAAAACGGCCAGTATAGAAACCATCTCGAGTATAAGGTTATATATTTTTTCTTATCTCTCTCATTTACACACGCATTTGAGCACGTTCTGTGAAACGTTAAACGTGCGTGTGCTACCATTTAAACAGTTAAACTTAAGCGTCGCACGGTTCGCTTGTCAGGACAATTAAAAAAGAACATCCGACGTCACTAAGAGCCTGTAACAGCAGTGCAGTCTCAATACAATACGTATAAGCTGGCGCTGCGCTACGGAAGCCAACGCACGAAGGCAACGATCGCACACAGCGTGGATGTCCGTCGGCTTCGGCAGAGCACGTATAGTGCGCCACCGGCTGGGGCGGTACGTCAACGCTCGCCGGGGCCGTCGCTCAGAGACGCGGCCAGGCGTCAAAATTAAGGCAGGAAGCCCCGCAGGGTGAACGGCCTCGTTACTTCAGCGTGAAGCCGTGCACGTCAACGGCTCGCACTCGAGAGGGCGTCGCGAAGCGATCAAACAAAACTATGGCAGCATACATGCATAAAGTAGGAACATGAAAGCCAAATGTTACGCAAGCAGCGAGCAGGCGCAACCGAAGACGTCCGTCCGTGGACAGAAGGAAGGCAACGAGAGGGAGAGCCGCCGTCGACGAGGGAGCGAAACCGAACGGAACGTGCGCAACCATTCCGCGTTCCCAAGACGGCGTCTGTATTTACTTTGCTCGGACAAGCTCTCGCGTTTCGGCACTCTTCCACGTCAGACGCTGCCGTCTCACGACGATGCCATTCGACGCGCAACTGTATACTCACGGGAGCCCCAATTACTAAATGTCGGCCTCTTCTCAGGAAGACGCGGTGGTTTAGCGCTCCGCAGAAGTGTTGCAATGCATCAAAGCTGTTTTAAGCCGCACAGCTTGATTAACAAAGGGTTGCAACAAGTGAAACACTTTTATTCCTTGCAGGCAATCACTGCAAACATTGTTCGGTTAGCAGCAGAAGTTCGCAAACTCTTTAGCAATATATTTGCATTCACATCCAGAAGAACAAACGCGAATGAAGGAAAGAAAGAAAGAAAGCAAGCAAGCAAGAAAGAAAGAAAGAAAGAAAGAAAGAAAGAAAGAAAGAAAGAAAGAAAGAAAGAAAGAAAGAAAAAGACTCCTCTGAGGCTATATACCGCTCCAAGCCGAGTGTCGATACTTCGAGTAATGGAATCAGCGCGAAAATTAGCAAGCGTTAACTTTTGGGCAACACTGTCCCAAAATAAAAAAACACCATCACGATCGTTGTGGCAATATGGGGCATGTCACAACTTGAATACATGTGTGCGTTTACAATTTTTTACTCTTTGTTCCAATCCCATCCAACTGAGACAGGTAAGTAAAAGAAAGCCACGGTCATTAGGCTGCCGCTCAATCAAACCATCTCTTCACCCGATACAAACTTCAGACTGCCGAGCATTCTTACACTTGACCACTCCTTCGGTATTCAACTTTCTTTTTTTGCCGTGACTAATACTGAAGCAGTTTTCCCATATTTCTCAGAATGCCTGCTGGCAAACGAGGTACTTGTGCGTGTGGTTTTGGCCAGTGATTGAAACTTCTAAAAAAAAAAGGGTGCCACGAGACAGACTGCACGCAAAAGGAAAAGCTAATTACTCTGCAATTACGAGGACTCGACTGAAAGTACACAAGACCTTGGTATACGACTTCCCGTGACTGCACTTGCAGCGCACGAGGCGAAAATTATGCAACTTTTGACATGTTCATTGAAGGTGCACCATAATTGCCACCGAAGTGAGAATGCAGCACATGCGTGATGTATACAAGGCGCATGACGCGTACTACTGTACCCCCTCCTCTGCGGATTGAAACAAGAACCGCGATTCTCGCAGTGGGCACGAACTTCCCTTTTCAGGAAGTACGGCGGGATGTTTCCAACAATATTCCTTTTTCAGATCGCATGTTTTTTTATTATACTTATTTTTATTTTTTTTACAGCCGGATAGCCGAAATTGCACGGATGACAGTACTCAGCCATTCCACTGCCGTATATTAAGGAGAAAACTATTAAAAAAAATACCAAATGCAGAGAAGAGTGCTAAACGCAGACATACGTCAACAACGTTGTCGGAGCTAAAATGTGGGATCGTCCCTAATATAGAGGTAATAGCCATACAGTACGCGATGGCACTTTAGAGCCAGCCGGCTGACACTGAGGCTCTTTTGTGAAAAAAGAACGACATATGGGTCCAGTCACCTCTGGACATCCGGAATTTCTGTTGTACAGTAAGAAACTAATACAAAAAGTTTCCATTTTTTCAGCTTCTGAACCCAAATTACTGACATTCATTTATTTAATCATTTATTTATCATTTGCCCCGCTGCGGTGGCCTAGTGGCTAAGGTACTCGGCTGCTGACCCGCAGGTCGCGGGATCGAATCCCGGCTGCGGCGGCTGCATTTCCGATGGAGGCGGAAATGTTGTAGGCCCGCGTGCTCAGCTTTGGGTGCACGTTAAATAACCCCAGGTGGTCGAAATTTCCGGAGCCCTCCACTACGGCGTCTCTCATAATCATATGGTGGTTTTGGGACGTTAAACCCCACATATCAATCATATCAATCAATTTATTTAATATTTATTTATTTAACCTCTCCATCGCATTGCTATTATCAGACGATGCCTGACATTCAGCTGTGCGTATAGCTGCCCCGTAGTTATTACACACTCCACGCCACTAAACGCCGATGTCAAGCATCAAAAGCTGATTTCAATGCATGCGCAAGAAGAGTAGCGCAAGTAAGCAAGTAGATCGACAAACAGCCAGAACGATGCCGACAGGGACGCCAGCACGTGACCACAAGTAAGTACCAACAACGCCAGCGACTCGAGGGTCGCGGGGTGACGTCCGCAAGCCAGACGCCGCCTGCGGACATTCTACGTCACGAGCAACGTCCCCCGGGGTTCGCGTACGTTGTTTGTCGGCGCCAAATTCACTACGAAGGTTGTTTCAGGAGCAGACAAAAGGCACCCCATAAAACCCCCTTCCTCCAAAAAAAAAATAAAAAAAAAACAACCGGAAGTGATTACAATCCTCGCCTTGGGTCTCCGGTAGCGGCACTCTCACGTCGGCGTTCGTATGCATGACTGTCTTCCTTGGGTTAACTTGGTGATTCGTCACGCTGCGTGCCGAAGAGGATCCCGGAGGCCACGTAAAAATAAGTTTGTGGTTGAGATACAATCCGGCAGGTGCCGAAACTATTCCAGCAGCTCGCAAGAAAACCGTCAGCTCTTTCAATGAAGCCATTTAATTCACTTTGCTTAATTATATCGATAGTCAACTGGTCCTTAACTTGAGTAACCTTATGCTCCGATATGGCATGTATCCAGTATCACTCTTCACTTGGACCAGAAAACCCGATTTCGCAGCAGTTGAATTTTTGCAGATTCTTTCTTCAGAATATTTGGACATTGATATGTGGGGTTTAACGTCCCAAAACCACCATATGATTATGAGAGACGCCGTAGTGGGGGGCTGTGGAAATTTCGACCACCTGGGGTTCTTTAACGTGCACCCAAATCTGAGCACACGGGCCTACAACATTTCCGCCTCCATCGGAAATGCAGCCGCCGCAGCCGGGATTTGAACCCGCGACCTGCGGGTCAGCAGCCGAGTACCTTAGCCACTAGACCACCGCGGCGGGGCCAGAATATTCGGACAACCGGAAGTGCTTAGAGGAGAAACGGAAGTGTCGCCCGGTGCTCGTACCGCAAAAGAACGAATGAGGCTATGCAGAAGAAAGCCTAGCAGGTGCCTAATTAGGTGACGAACCGTGAGACACACGGCTTGGGTGCCTCTTTCTCACTTTCTTTCCATATTTCTTTTTAATGAAGCCTTCTTTGAGAACAACCTTGACGGGCTTTCTCGACCATCGCTGCTATACTGCTGCTGTCATGCCGGATACGTCACACATAAAGATAATTATCGACATGGTCTCCCAATGGAGGAACCCAAGCGCTGTCCTCCAACACAGTCAGTGATTCCATCATTGGGTCACCGGTGCAAACACTAACAACATTCTAACTTCATTCGCGCTAACAATTACACTTCCTCCCTCCCTCCTCGTTTATCATGATAAGAATGACAGCACGGCGTAAAAGTGGAGCAGCGAAGTAGTGCATGCATCACAAACAATGACAAACGAGCGCCGACCATGAGTGCTGCAGAAGTGAAGCCAGCGTGAGTTGCGGGCCCGACTCCCGCACTCACTCGGAGCAGCACGCATTACTTTCTGATGTGCATTCTTTCCTGCAACGTGCAGCAGGGAAAAATGGACATCAGAAATGGACATTATCATTACACGTGCAGGAAGTCCTAGCTAACTTAATAAATGTTCAAAAATATCGCGAGACAGTCTTAAGAGGACGTTGTTGGGTGCTTATACATTGGGCAAGTCACGCCATTTTCGTTATTTCCTTTTAATTGCATATACAGCCAAGAATAATTCAAATTTACAGGCATTACCTTCCGGCCGAAACTTCCGGGTGAAATCTAATGCGGGAGTGTCTGGCGTTATACGAAAGTTTCTTGCATGCCTAATAAGGAACGTCACTAAATGTGCAATATCCACTACCACTACAGTTCCAACTACGATAGAAGCACTGTCCTTATTTTTCAAAAGCATTCTCTTGCGCCATTTGGGACGAAATAAACTGATCCGAAAAATGCGTTTTTCGGCCCATATTTTTTGAGGGGATACATAGAGCGGCGGCTAGCCTCTGAAACAATGCTCAGTATGTACTTCATTATTCATCGTCTTAACGTTCCAGAAAAATCAGTACAATGATTTAAATAAGTATATCAGCCATAAATTTAGCTTACTCCTTGGGCACTGCCGTAAGCAGTGAACCTCAGTAGGTATTACAGTGCTGCCGAAGTTTATTTTTACCTTTAAATTCACGCAGCCTGGAAAGGTACAAACGAATCGGCGGCATTTCAAGTTTGGCTACATTATACGTATGGGTAGCTTCAGCAGAAGGCAAACTATTTCGTCAGGCGGTCGCACAAACCCACTAGTCAACGCTCAGAGCAACCGGAGAAACAGGGTATAGGGGACGTAGAGTGCGGACGCAAACGGGTGACGCGACGCGGCACCACATCATCCAAGAGTGAATACCACCTCTAAAACTCCACGCGGCCGGCTGCTAAAGTCGTTAACTTGGTCCAGCGCTGGCTCCCGTCGTCGATGCAGCAAGATGCCCCCGGAGCAGTCGAGCGAGAGAGGCGGAAGAACCCTGGCCGGGCCGACGTGCAGGAGCGCCACCCGCGAACCTCTCCACGAAGTGCTCCGGAAGTTCCACGCGAGGTGCTTCGCCGAGGACAGTCCTCTGCGGCGGCGCCGCCAAAAGAGGCCTTTATCGGAAGCTTCTTCGCAAAAGAAAGAAAAAAACAAACGAGACGTCTCCTCGTCGTTCCTCATTTCTACGTATACGGGCGCCGCGGTGGGCTAAAAATAACGTTTTTTTCCCCCGCACACTTTCGTGATGGCGCACACACTGCGTCACATTTTCAGCTTGCTTGCCTCAACTCACTCCGGCATCTAGCAAAGCAACACACCGAAATCCCGCTATTCGGGGACACAGATATGGCCCGTTACTGGCTTTCACGAAACAAAGAAAAAAACGTTGCGAATACACGAATAATTCAACGAAACAGTGTGCCTGTCCAACCACGCACCACTTCCGTAGGTACACTACGCAGACAGGCAAGCTGAATTTGGCGAAGAGGGTGTGCAGTGTCACCCGCGCTGAGACGAGGCGGCTGGCTTTTCACGTGCATGAGAGCAAGTTAGGCAGAGAGGTATAGATCACACCTTATGCGCTGCAAGCCACGTTTGGCAAGTAAAAAGTATTATTTACCATGCAGACCACATTAGACGAGAACCACATTCAGTTATTCAGGCAGCTGAAGACCTTCAAACAACAGTATCATACATACATCTAATCGAATCTCCCGCGAGTTTCCTTTTGGCAGCCACGCAAGCGATTTACTGTTACGTCGATGTAACATCCCCATTCGACATCGACGGATGGATACTGCGACCAAATGTACCGTCCTTTATCAAGGGCAGTTGGGGGAGTTGGCGCAAATTCATGTTTGAAAAAAGCGCTAAAAAACTACAACACACACTGGCAGCCACGAGGGATCTTCGTCCTGTCTCCATCGTGCCTGCGTGTAGTAGCTTTTTCGCCTTTTTTTTAGCATGAAACGCACCGTCATATACGCAGATTCATCGCACCACAGTAAACGCGAGAATTGCATGGGAGTAATAGTGATCGTTTTGGCGTTACAAACAGCGTAGAAATCCAAGGCGGCTTCACCTTTCCATGCAGCGAGAGGGGTAACGCCCGTTCATCTCAGAACGCGAAGTTGTCATCTCACAACGCGAAGTTGAAAAGTGGTTTCACCAATGGCTTCACGGTCCTTATACATTCAACAAAACGTCGAGAATTTGTCTGATGTGACATTTAGTAAACATTACTATAGTAAACAAGCACACATAACAAGAGAGAAGAACTAGACGGAAAAATGATTAAGCATGACTATTTGGAGGATGGAGCCTACGACAACCATATTCCAATTCCGTCAGTTCGGCCTTAAAATGTCGCTACAATTCTTAACAGGGAAGTTCATTTTGAGCACAAGAAGCAATCAAGATGTTGACGTAGGGGTTGTAGCCAGTTTTGCGGTTGCAGCTGTAACTAATACCGCACAGAACACCAAAGATGGGAGTTCATATCGCACCAAAAACCATGCATCTACAGTTCTCAACAGTTACTTGAACTTTCTGGATGCAGACCCACGCACCAGACTGAACACGGCAACAAAATACTGTCAAGTACACAGCCTACTAGAACGTAACACAGGTTTTCAGCAGATGAAAAATTCACGAACACAGGGTGTTGCTGTCACTTAGGCTGCAGCGCGAAACCCCCCGTCTTACCAAATTTTTCACTTCTTTCAGTTCCAATCTTCCCCTGAACTTCTACATTACTTTTATATTTTGAGTAAAGACTGAAAAATAATAGGGAAACAAAGAAATAACACAAATATTTCCATAATTATTCTCTCTCTCTGTCCGGAGGAGGGGGGGGGGGCAGCAAGAAAAAATAGGATCTTTCAGGAGGCGAAAACTGCATGAAATGTTCAGAATTACGCCTATAGCGACTGCGAAGGCCTATAGACGCAAAGCAAAAATGTCACCACGCGATCCAAACGGAAGCGGCACCTCTCAAAGAGTCCCACCGGCGGGCACGCCTTTCGAGACGTTATTCTTACACACCCTTCCTCCAAGCCCGCTCTGCAATCGGAGATGCCGCTGTTGCGCCAGAACGAGCAACTGCCCACGAAGCGAACGTAAGTAAGCTCCAAAATTAGCAACAGTTACTCGGATGGGACGCCTTTTAAAACAAAGCTTTCTTTGTGTATACCCACCGGATTTTTTTGACCTTGGCTGTCCAGTGATATCCCACCTCCTGCCAAATAGCTCAAAGCTTAGAAATAAAAGCAATAGAGGTAACCCTTGACTAAAGTGAGTGGAATTTGCAAGTCGCCCCTAATGTGCCCTCGTGCATTCCTTGGGTTAACTTGGGTTTGAACACACTGCCGAAGAGGATCTCAGAGGTCACACAGAAAGAATCGCAAGGTTGAGATCTGCTACGCCAGGTGCCGCAACAATCTCATCTGCTCTCAAGAAAGCCGTCAGCTCTCGTAATGAACTCAAAGTACGGCCACTCTACGTACGCAACTATTCTACCGGAGCTCCCCTCTGGGGCCACCGATTTGGGTTTTCGTACAACGAAAGACAGCCGGCATGGCACGTTTCCTTTCCGCTTCAGCCATGATCGCTATCTGCCCTCGCCCGATTTCACTTTAGAACATACACGGCGTGCGGAGCGATCTTACCGCAAATTCGGCTTTATACGTACAACCTCACGGCGGAAATAAGCCTGAAGTGTCCATGTAATTTCTACCATAATAAAACCCTTTATGCCACCATAACAATATATCGTGTACTCGGAAGCTTTCCATTGAACATGCTATTGAATCAACGGCCACAAACAGCCCATATTGTGGTCTATCGTGAGCTGTTGACCTGCCAACGCCCTTTTGAAAATATCAGTCATTGTACGATTGCGGCAGCGGGCGGTGATGACCGCGACGAAAGAAGAAAAAAATCAGCAGACCTCTATGGTGCGAGTGTAATGCGCGCACAAATAAAAACAAAAATTGTCAAGAACAAGAGCAAACAAGGAAAACCACAAAAAGCACGAAGTCTGCGCAAATGTACCTGGTATACCACAAAAAACAATTTTCCGTGGCATAATACCTCATTATATTGATAAACGCACCGACTAAGCAATCGGCGCGACATTTCAGTCAGAGGACTAAACTGCACACAGACGGAAAAAAGAGGAAAAACTAGGAGGCAATGAGAGAGCTCGTTTCCGCGCATTCTGCGAACGACGACAGTAAAATTCCGGCCAAGGCAACCAACCGGCAGCGCTCCTGGGCGAGCAGACAAGGCGACGACACCAGTAGCACTCAAGACAACGCACAAACAACGAAACTCCATTAACGCTCGGGCGAAAAAAAAAAGAGAGAGAGTAAGCGAGCGAGTGGAACGAACAGGAGAAGACGGTCTCGCCTTTCAAAAGCAACAAACTCGTCTCGGTGTATATACACCGCAGCAGAGACGGACGCGATGTGTGACACACATTTCAAGGCAAACTGAGGCGGAACCTGAAAAGGAACGACGACCGCGCAAACGCTGGGCTCAAAAAAAAAAAAAAAGCTAAAAGAGAACAAACTAGAGAGAGCTGCGTCGAAGAAAAAAAAAAAAGCGACAGTTCACGCCACCGCACAAGTGGCGCGCGAGCGCCGCCTATCGATTTCGCATATCGCTCGCGCGCCGCGAAGGACCGGCTATCACTTTCTCCCGAGTCGACGACGCTGCAGCATCCGCGCCGCCAGACGGGTTCGTCGCCCCATATTCCCCCCGCGCACACACGGCTGCAAGTGCACACAATGGGGACCTTTCGGCCAGTGAAAGGATACAAAGAGTGACTGGAAAGTGAAACGCCGACGACCACTGGAGTCGAGAAGGTGTAGCGAATGGTCGCGCTTATGGCGACAGGGCACTACAAACAATACGCCGTACCTATTCCGCCTAGCGCTTGTTTTTCTTCGCCCCGTGCCCTATCGGCCAAGCAGTTTCTCGCCTCGCAGAATGGGAACGCCAGGGTGTAACGCGGCCGGTCACAAAAGCTTTTATCTCGGGCCGATCAACCACGCGATAATACTTTTCTGACCGCTCGTCTCTTCGGGCTCTCGCTGAAACCGCACCGAATAGACAGACGTGGACCCTTCCGCTTTATCGGCGTGACGCACAAACGTACCGACGATGAGATAGACAAGCATATCCGAATACCAACAAAATGAAGGGAAAAATCTAGTCAAATTAACTCAATGTATTTGCCTGAATGCATCATCGAAGTACTTCTTTTAAGAACTGCTTGATACTACGCTTGACCACAAGCCATCAATCTTGCGTCCACAGTTGTCGGCCAGTCAGATTAGGGTCCATCGGTTAATCTGGTTTCACATTTAGTGAGAACGCCTTTGTTCTTTTTAGTTTTCATTCTGCGAACTTGCAAGCATTAAAAAAAAAAGATGCTGCTACGCACTGGAATACATCTTCACAAGCAGCGCCATTTCAATATCAAGTTACTGCACGTGTACGGTCCTCTACGCCCATATCTGCGTCTCTTATTTCATTTTTTTTTTTTTTGCGCAAGCAGCGGCAAAACAGAGAGAGCTTGCAACAGCTGCGCTGAGCGGCAGCGCTGGAAGAGAATTGCTCGCCTCACAGCGAGAGCCTGTAAAACACACCCGTCTGTAATATGGCAAGTGTATTATCTGCTGTATTCGTCTTTCTGCCTGCAAGACTCAGAGACTGCACACAAGGAATTCGTCGTCTCCAAGATGTTCCAATAACAAGGTCGCCGAACTAGCTCTCTTGAAACGTTCTTCTCACCTTGAATTATCCTGTTCAATTTAGCGCTCATCAAATGGCGATATTAATCTCACTTCAAACGTGGTCCGCTCACAAACGCCTCTGCAGGCGCGGACTTTTTATATGCATACCGTGGAAAAGCACTCAAATACATTTGCGCCTGCGTGTGTTTAGAGATTTTTTTTAACGAGCTGACCAGTACACGTTCCCACAACTATGCGGCTACGACGACGTATATATACTGCACGCACGTGTGCTGACGACCAACACAGCCAATAAGTGGTCTCAAACATAAAAAAAAAACGGATGAGCGAGAACGCCGATAACCATACCTAACTATACGCACGCTTTTGACTCTCTAAAGAGTAAGCACCAATACAAACAGGAGAAAGATTTAGTTAAACATAATATGCGATACCCGTTCGTCGTCTGAAGCGAATGCTTGCATATTACGCAAACTGCGAACAAATTCCAGAGAACTGGGGATCTTTTCTCATTCCTTCGGCGGTGCTTGAGCTCTAGAGGGGCGCCCTCGCGAGCAGTAACATCATTACTGACCGTGTGTGATATGAACGGCACCCATTAACATAATGTAAGCTCCCAAGCCGAATAGGGCATATTAATCGATGGCTAACGCATATACGTCTAACAATTCCCCCACCCACGTATCTGGAAACAATGGAACAATGAATGGTCACAGTAAAAAAAATACGCGCCTTTTTATTCATCAAGCGATCACGATGTGGGCTATGGCGCTTCGCCGCGGTTATATATCTATATGAGCCTGCGGCTATCGCGCCGCGAGACGCATGGTTCCAACCATAGCATCCCCTACTTTGCCGTTAATTGGGTCGTGCTTCCAGCTATTCATATTGTTTCCGAGAACATACCGATCTGACAAGCTACATACCTATTGTGTGGAGCCAGCAATCAAGGGTTCAACCCTTGCGCATGACTAACACCGTGACCTATACGATAACATCAACGATGCGCCATCGCTATGACAGTGATGTCGTAATTTGGCTGCACTGTGTGGTATGTGCAAATGGGAAAACAAAACTGCAAGGTTTCATTATGTCCACTGACAATGCCAAGACCGACAGAGTGACTAACTGATAGGCTAGACACCAAAAAAAAGGTCATTTATATGGCTCTCGGTATAAATATATATTTCTAACAGACACTGCTTCCGAACCAACCTCCCAGCATCTTTTCATACTGCCAATATCCAGAGAAGCAAAACGCTATCACAGCCACCTTTTCGTCGGGCATTTCAATAATGTGGAGGCATCTAGCTTTCTTTGGCAGGCGAATAAAGAACGATGAAGGTAAAAACTGAATCAGCTTGGTAAAAAGCCCGCGTTCGATGAATGCAAGCCGTGAACACGGCTCAGTAGCCGATCAAGCGGCTCGTGAATATTGACGTGCTCGACTCGCGTGAATAAATGGTCGAAAACCGAAAAACAAGGGAAGGGAAGGGGACGAACGAAACAGCAACGCACCGCTCCCGGACTCCTTCCCATCCAGCAAGTTTCTAGACGAGGCAGCAGCGTATTTGCGTGCGAATGGAGCAGAAAGAGTCTCAAGGAGGGCCCTGGGTCGCATGCGATGCGGTGCACGCAGGCCCCCGCAGCCCGTCATAACAGCGCACGTCGCCCACCACGTCCGTCCGGCCAAAAGGGACGGCTCAATTAGGGACTGACGCAGCGCGCTATAGGCTGACGGCAGAACAGATGAGCCTTATCCCACGGCAAGAGATGCTCGCCAAGCCACACGCGGGGCTCTACTGTGGTGCCCTCAAAGTGGCACTGTCAGCCGCAATGAAGGCCGCGGCTTGACAAGCATATTTTGACTTTGCCCATATTTTACTGTCAATTCATTAATTTTCTCGCACTTCCGAGCGTATAGTTGCTCCAATATGATGATTGACGCCCCGAAACGGGATGATAGCGGAGGAAAGCGGGAGGGAGACCAGCGCAGACGTCGACTTTTCTACCCTCAAGATTTGACTCCCGTATATATATATTTTTTTTAATGTCGCGTAGCACGCCTCGCCATGCCACGAGGCGGCATATGCAAAGTTTCTGGGAGTGATGATGATTGATTGATCTTTCATGACTTCATCATAACAAATAATTATAAAATGCGGTCTTCGCGTTTTGCCGTCCAATATAGGCAGACAGTAATGTTGCCATTTCTCTGTGCAACAAGATTGTTTTTCCCTAATTTCATAAATATAGGCGGGAAATTAAAACAGTCACTCTTCATTTAACGAATCCGTTAAAATTTCTACATTTGCCTCGACGAAGGGAAGTCCACTTGTAGAAGCACCGGCTTTAGCAACATACGCTGCGCACATTTTTTTTTTTTTTTAAATCTCTGAAAGACTTCGCAGTGACATGTTGGCCTAGTCTTGTACCATGTAAAACACAAGGCCATAGTGCAAGTTTCTACAAATCTTTCAGAAAGCAAGCTTCACGTCTAAGAGAAATTCGATTGGACAGCCGCATCGATGTATATAGCTGCAACTCACGTGCTTCGGGTAACTTTCTTTTTTCAGTTCTTTATGTTAACAGTCCGCTTTCCTCGAAGTGAAACGCAGTGAATACAACGCAAGCGACGGTTGCACATTAGACAGCGACTGTAAGAGGGGAAAGCTTAGATAGCGCTTCGTTACATTTTGAGAAAGAACACATGATATGCCTTCCGCCCGACTGCATTCGTGGGCTACCTTCTGGACCGCCCCTGCCAGGGTCATCATTATTCGAGTACTCGAGCTCAATTCAAGAAAAAAAAAAGGAACTATCGAATGCATAATTCTTGCGCTCTCCGCCCTGGATATAAATCAAACAGAATAACGTATGCGCATGCGCAGTCATTGAACCTACTCGCCACGCGCACGCTGATCTGGTCCGCTATTTTAAAACACCTCGCGATTCCTTCAACAGCAGATTACGAACAAATCCACAAAGTCCAACTAAGTTTTGCAAGACCGAAAACAGTTCGCATTCGCCTTGAGTACACACACGAGGTTACAGAGTAAACACATCATAGCTTCATTTCACAAAGAAAGAAAGAAAGAAAGAATTAAGAAAGAAAGAAAGAAAGAAAGAAAGAAAGAAAGAAAGAAAGAAAGAAAGGAGCTGAAGGCTTACCACTACGCAAAAAAAAAGGCAAACCATAACAAGGTAACAAGATGCACAAGTCTTCGCATGTATACGAAAAACAGCGATTCCTTTAGAGATGACCTCGGCAATGCACTCTTGATAACGTAGCAAGCTACATGTGAACCCAAACACCACTTGACTATATCGTTCTCCTATCAGCGCTACCCAAGCGAACGCTCCGATTCTTTTAAATGGGTCGATTTCAGGTGTTTTCGTATAGTTATAGCATTCGCTTCTAGGTGCTTGCAATCTATCCCGCCGCGAAATGCTCAGTTGGCTCACGGGTCATTTGAGCCTAACTTCGAGCTACTGGCTGCACTGAGGCAACGTACAACGGAAAGCAGACACTGTTGTGAAAAGCTCAGCCAAATCTTACAGTCGTGCAAGGCAAGGAGAATTTATAAGCGGAGCGCGAAGTTGCCACTTTCTCAAGGGCGCCCTCTCCCGACAGAGACCCGTCCTTCCTCTCTTCGGTGGGTGGGGCGCCAGCTGACATCATACATGTACAGCAGACTGCTGCTGTTGGACAATAAGCGGCATAAACCGTCAACGCTGTTTGTATCTGATGCGCTTCATTCCGCGAGGTACCGCCACCTGTTGGCGGCGCGCTCGACATTGTTTTGAAATTACACAGCAGCAACACTAGCGCGCACTAGAATTACAGTGTACAGTAATATTTCTAGGCACTATACCGGAATCCCAACGGGAGAGAGCCAGCCATTTCCCTCACGACGCGTGCCCAAGTTGATGACGCGCGTTGACGTCGCTTCTTTCGTCCGTCGTGTCATCCCTTCCTGTGTAGCTTTCAGCGCACTCGTCGGGACGATACGAGGCAGAGAGAAAGCGAGAGAAAGCGCGCGACAAATCAAATCCCTGCAACTCCGCTCACTTTTGACGCGTTGGAAAATTTTTGTGTTAGTCTATTCGTGAGGCAATAGATACCGACACTTAGTAATTACATGGAAAAGCGATTCGCAAACCCTTCAAATACGCCAACGCGTCCTTGCCGACAAATCGAGAACTATTCGTCAGATTGATGTACATCCGCTATATTATAGGTCAGGAAACGTGGGTCAGGAAACAACGGGGGTTAAGGATATTACAGTTGAAATCAAGAAGAAATTGACATGTGCAGGTCGCGAAGCACGTAGGCAGGATAACCTCTGTTCATTAAGGGTAACTGACTGGATTCCCAGAGAAGGCAAACGGGTTAGGGGGAGACAAAATTAGGTGGGCAGATGTGATCAAGAAGTCTGTAGGTATCGCGAGGCAGCAGAAAGCACAGGACTGGGTTGAGTGGCGGAACATGGGACAGACCTTTGTCTTGCAGTGGGCGTATAGTCAGGCTTATGATAGAAGTTGGAACTGCTGAAATCAACACTTCATTTGCTGGGTATCCTGTAATGGCCGCTTGCGTCATATACTTCACTAGTTTTAGCACAGTGGACGTTTTGAAGCGGGAAAATCAAACAAGAAGACGAAGAAGATGCCGGCGCCGTCTTACGTTGACGGCACGGACATGTTTCGAAACCCGTTGGTAACCAAATGATGTGCTCATAATCCTGCCCTTCCCGCACCTTCAATTTGTGCATTTAAGCTGAATATCCCTATTTCGACGAAGACAATGATGCTACTGTGAGAGCATTCCAGCTTTTTTCATCATTTTTGTTTTAACCAGGCATTCATGCACCTGCGCTGTCAATGGGGTCATATGCCTTGATGCCATAGGTAGAAGCAAACTCGCTCATAAGTCGACTCACTCAGATCGAGCAGTGAGTGAATCCGGGTGAGTAATATTTTCCTGAGTGAGTGAGTCCGGTTGGAGAAAATTTTCGTGAGTGAGAGTCCAAGTGAGTTCGGCTCTGGAAAATTTTGGCGAGTCTGAGGTCGAGTGAGTTCAAAGCGCAAAATGCATTTCTTGAGTGAGTCTTGAGTTACACTGTCTCCTGCCGACCTAAGGTCCTATCTAGTCGCCTTCAGCACTACTATCAGCCTTACCTGGATTCACGTTTATACCCCCGTGTACTCACAGGTATTCCGAAGCAGTGTCATTCATACACCGTTTCCATATTTATAATTAGAGGTGTTAATTACGTAGCCGGATGCCTTCATCTCCCCTCACCATCTCTTCCAGGGAATTGCTTGATTATTACACCTTATGCTGTCATCTCTTCCGAGAAATATGACATTATATACTCGTTTCGAAGCCCTCAGAACTCGTTTTCGAAGATACTTTGTCAAACGGCACCAAGAAGAGAACAGATTACTAGAGATATTGGTGTTAAAAAGCATTGACACCATGGTCGAAGAAGATAATTCTAGGCTGACGGACTTATGAGTCGACGCACTCGGACACACTCAGATCAAGCCGTGAGTCAGTGAATGAGTAATGTTTAGGTGAGTTTGAGTCCGAGTGAGTACTAAGCTGAAAATATAGTTCATGAGTAAGTTTGAGTGAGCTCCCCAAGTTTTGCCGACCTATGCTTGATGCACGATGAAGAAAACAAAGAAGCAAACGCTGCGCAAACTGCTGGTCAGACAATGTTACGAGACCCCTTGTATTGTGATGTACAACACATTTCTACCTTTCCTGCGTACTCAGTTGTACCCGTGACAATATACGTTAGCATCTCTTTACTCATTTCGCTATTGCGCACGGAACCGCAAGAGTGGTGTCTCCTCTGAAACACTAAACTGTATACTATTTACCCAAGAAAAATGAGCCGAGAATTCGACTGCACAGTTCCACTTTCCCCTCCGACTTGTTTTGCTCACTTCTACTAAATGATCTACAGGGTCCCTCAATCGTGAGCCAGACGTACTCGTACGCACTGCTGTGATCAGAACGAACAGCTAAAAAAAATAACGTTAAAATGTAAAAAATCAAGTAAAATCAACAAAACCCTGCAAGTTGCGACCGCGTCTAAATTTGGTAGGCTAAACGTGCAGGCAGTTCAAGGCCCACTCACTGCACAACCGTAACAAAACGCCAATAACGTTATGCTTTACTACCGGGCCACAAAGTTGTCCTTTGGAATAGTTTAGGATTTATCAGTAGAGCATTTGTAACATAATGATGAAAATAGCGCATAACCAACAGGCAAACGAAAGCTACTGATGAGTGCTGTACTAGGTGCATGTACGCATTTTAGAAGATCTCGGAGCCCCACTTAACAAAAAACTATCTTAAAGTTACAAGTGGCTGTTTATAGAACACCGCATGCATGTTCACAACACATCTCAGATCACAACATGTGAATTTCGCAAGAACCACGCCCTACGATGAGTAAGGTACTAAATCGGGTTGTGTGTGTTTCTGAAGCGTTGACACGGCAAAGGAGGTTTGAAATAGTTTTTTTTTTTCTTGCGCTAGATCGCGCTGTGTGAACGCACATGCGATCAGGTACAGTATTTTTAAGTCACACTTGCACAAACAAGGTTTTTTTCGAAAGGCTTTTAGTCCGAAATGCCGTTATGTTAACAATGTTAATGCGTAGTATTTGCACTGAGTCGTGAACGCTGATAGTACCTATAGTGGCTGATCGTTGCAAGCGGTGTATCTGTTCTACAATCAGATAAGTCAAGCTGCCGGTGCTGAAGTACATAGAGTTACATTTTACCAAACGCCGACGTAATAATATATTATCACATAGCTCTGCCGGTGAAACGCTTTACAGTGTTATGACGAGTAGGCTCCTTGCCTGCTGCGCGCCAGAAGCGCTGTCGTTCTACTTTAGAATTCTTCTTGTGAACGTTACTTCGTGTTCAGAATAACAGCGAAGTCACGCGAAATGCAGCCCTTGCAGACCGGCCTCCAAGCCCGTCTTAACGGCCCCGACGCCCTTGAAATGCACGCATACACAGGGACAAACACGACGTACACCCTCACGATTCATGTAGCTCGCAAACCGCCCATAGCCAAGTGGCAAAAAGGTGAGCAGAGGAAAACTCTTATCTGTGCTCTCGTTTCAGCGGTACCACTGTGCGCTGAGGGAACTAAAGGCGGCGGCAGTTTCGAGCGCAATTTAAAGTTGCCTACCCTAATGCTTAACCCGCCGTTCTCCTGGCTCGGCTGATTCATCTCTACAACTCCCCCGCGCTTCTGCGGACGGCTGCGCGAGGTGAAGCTCCGCGAGTGAACTTGCTCGCCGTCCGAACTTCAAAATACGAAGACAAGCTGTGAAAAGTCGTAAACGATCACGATCGAAAGTTTTCACTAGTTCTAAACCATCCAGTATCAAAGATCCTACTGATGCGCAAACAATACAAACGTTACAAGTCTAAAGAGCCTGCCGAAAGGCAAAGCGGCGTTTTCTTTCGCATTTGATCGACGTGACGAGCGGTGTTGCGCGGCCCCAGACGCTATCGAGCGTGGAATGTTACGCTGCAGTTACTCATCGCTGGCCGGCAATAGCTCCGACTGTCGCTGTGCAGAAAGTACTAGACTAAAAAGAAAGTGACCCCCTGGAACGACCCTATATCAGCGCTATCTTGCGCGCACTTTCTGAACATTCTTTTCGGGTCTGTTCACAGTGCGACAGCGAATCGGGCTTTTCCCAACGCCCTGTGACCGTTGCCGATTTAGCATTTATCTTCGGTTACGGAAGTTGTGCAACTACATAACGGGGCTATTTGAGAGACGAGTCGCTGAATGAATCAACGCCTGTCCACGACTTTCGTGCCCTGGACCGGCCCCGTAATCGGCAGACTTTTCACTTAATGAAACAAAACGAGAAACAAGGCGGTTTTGAAACAGTGAAAGTAAGTGATCTTCTCAATGGTAATTGAACATTGGCAGACCCACAGCTCCCACGCACGCACGTGACTCTCGCTTTGGGGGCAACTGCACGCAGCTGGCCCCACACGGCGTATAAGCACCCCCAGAGCGACTGTCATCTAGCTGCTCACCACCCTCCTATGGAGAAGGGTCCGAAGGCGCAAGCAACGCCCATGCACTGGACTGGATCACCGAGTTCCCGAGAGGGAAGTCGGCGTTCACAGCTGTTCACGTAAAAGCACAACACCAGTACAGCTACGAACCACCTCACTCAAGAAATTCGCGCTGCGCTGTCGCTGGGAGATGCGAAGCATCATCCAAGGAGCGCGCAATCAGAAGCCGCTGATGTCAGAGGAAACCAAAACTTCCAAGCAGCGGGCGCCGGCTGCGAAAACTTACCTGACCGCTGAAGGCCGCCGGTGAGTTGTCGGCCACATCGTAGATGACGGGGGGAAGTCCCAGTCCAGATCCACCAAAAACTGAGATTCCAAATCCGAACGATTCACTTCTCTTTAGCTGGACACTCCGCAACTCTCGGTCGTCCATTATCCAGAGCCATGTGCCTATGCTGCCCCCGCAAGGCAGATGTCTGAATCTGATGCCGCCAAAAGCCGGAGCTGAAAACAGCGCTTGCGACTGCCGCGCACCTATACTTGTGTTCGTTTTATTCGCGTATTTTGTCAATATACTATTAAACAAACTACACGTTTACAAAAATTATCAACATATGTTTTACGTTGTTATATGTACATATTGCAAGGTTAGTGCTATTTTTTTGCCAAACCTTACAACCTTAGCAACGCTATCGCTATCACTAGCGAGTAGTTGTCACGGCAACCAAAAAAGCTTTAAAATGGACGCTCTTAATATGGCCATTCGCGGTGAGAAACGAGTCATTTCGATAATTTAGCCTGCTTTGGGCTGTTGCCACGTAAATTATTTCATTTGCTATAAATATGTATTCAATTAAAGCTCTGCGTTTTATCAGATTTGCTCGCAATTGCTCTGGATCGGCACACACGGCGGCACCGCTTGAGTATGTGTCGATTTCGTTTGTCGGCAGCGTGTTGAACGTTGTGTTCTTTCAGGTTACACGCATCGAGAACGGCCGAGATAATCGACGGGAAGACCATTGCTCGTGAAATCGAAAGTGAAATTCGAGTGGCGATCGATGAAACTTCTTCTAGAGTCGGTCGGAGGCCTCATTTGACCGCTGTCTTGGTTGGCGACAACGAAGGAAGTTCAGTCTACGTGAAGAACAAGATCCAAGCTGCAAAGAGAACAGGTGCGTCATTCTCTGTTACGATCGCTATCACATTTGGAATTTGCATATTACTGAACAGGAAACTCGCGGGTACCTAAACATCCCAGAAAAAAAAAAAAGTGCAAGAATTCAGAAACGGAATGCTGTAACGCCATTCATATTGCTGAAAATTGATTTCATTCGCATGGTCTTCCCTCCCTCACAAAAAACAATCCCCGGAAATTCTAGAAAACGATTGCTCTTCCATACACACGCGACAGCATATAATCATTAGACAGTTGTGGGCACAAGAGAACTGCTCAAATGTACATAAGAACTACGTCATGGCTGTATTCACTATTTAGTAAAGACCACTCCATTATGCCTCTTCCTTCTGCAGTAAACTGTCAATACATGACACCTACACTCATTACATGTGAAGGAGTTTTATCGTTGAATAACCATCTTAAATTATGAAGTAGTTCTGGCATAGGACGGCGTTAAGTAACAAATTCTGAAAAACACTGTCAGAAGTTTCGTTGTCCTTACCGACAGATCATATACTCGATGATTGGAAGGTGAAAATAATAATTCCTGTTTTTAAAACTGGACATAAATACCGTCACCAAGACCAATATCGCTAACAAGTGTCCCTTGAAAAATGTGCAAACTTATCACTGCTTCTAGTACTGATCAATTTTTATAAAATAATTATTTTTTTTCAAATCAACATAGTTTCAGAAAAGGGCTTTTATACCAGGCACAGCTTATTGTATTTACTCAAGAACTTCATCAGAATAATGACAACAGCTTTCAGAATGATTGCACATTCATTGACTTTTCCAAAGCCTTTGATCTCATAACCCACACCCGCTTCATAACTAAGCTATTATCTTTCCACCGAGATTCGTTAGCAAAAGTGTGGGTTAGAAATTTCTCATCATCTTGCAAGCATTGTGCAGTATACATAGTGTTCATGTGATGTCACTTCCGTCGTCGTCGCCCTCTCCTGCCATGCTTGGGTACCTCGCTGGGTACCTACGGCAGTTCGCGTGCTGCAGCGCGGTTTGTTAGGGGCTTGTCATCTGTTTCTGTGTACGATGTTTAAAAGGAAGCATTGTGGTTTTTTGTTGTACTTTAACGAGCTCACTTGTTCACTCGATACAAGACCAGAAAATCAAGATGTGCGACACGTATACCCGCCACCGCGTACACCGGCTGCCCACCACGACCTACGAAGGCCCATCATCTCGCTTTATTCATTTATTTATTGGTACTGCAATGCCCTGGAGGGATTTTAGCAGATGAATACAGAAGACGTTAACATCAGCATATACATAGTGTGCACGTGCGTCACGCAGCACCCCTTCGTCACTTCCGAAATGCGCCACCGACATGCCCGGGTTCCTGCCGACTCCGTTGCCTACCGCTGCCGTGTCGTCTCCTCGTGCTTGCAACCATTTAGTTTTGCCTCACGATACAAGTTTGAGGGCTGCTAGTGAGGCAAGTAGTAGTCCCCGAAGAGGGAGCAGAGCTTCGGGGTGTTTCTTTGCCAAAAGTTACTACCCAAAATTAAGAATGCTAATTGCGATTTTTCGAAAAGTATCGGCATGTTTGGCTGGCGTGGATTAACAAAAGAACTACTTGAAGAAACTCGGTGATATTTGCATCTTCAGGTGTAACTTCATTCCGGATAAGTGCCATAACCAAGCACTTACCTGCAAACAGAGATAGCTTGCCAAGATACTGTACATACAAACTTGTACGCGACCACTGCGTGCACAATCTTCGTGTCAGGGAGGTGGTTAAAATCATGATTGTGAATGTGATCGTGGAAATTCGAGTATTGCATTGAAACAAATTGTGAAAAATGGATGCGAAACAATATTAGTTCACATTGAAGTATAGCCGATCGGTTCGAGTTGGGGGTCAGGATATTTAAAAATTGGTCATTTAATTCTCTAACACGGTCTGCGTCATTTTAAGGGACTCCACTGTACATTAGCGTACAAAAAAAGTAGAATAAAGGTGACAAATGTGTCAAAACATATGCGAAAAAAAAAATGATTACCGACATTACCACGGCACGCACCCCACGAAGTCTCTATCTGTTTCGCATAATATTTTCCTCGGCTTTTTCCACAGATTTCAATCAAATAGGCTCCAAATCAGCACTGTTTAAAACACTTGGGTGCGGGGGGGGGGGGGGGGATGCTGCTACTTTGGTGGCGTGGGCGGCAGCAATATACTAATATTAATATTATATCTCTTGTAAACTTGCCTAGCTGTGCACGACTCGCTTTCGATGGGAGCTGCTGCGCTTCGCTCATCCACTCTTAAAATTGCGGCTCGAGAGACTTTGGGCTTTCACTTGTTCTTGGGCCAAGCAATTTGTGGTGTTTGTAGTGAAAGCGAGATAATGGGTCCTCCCAGGTTGTGGCGAGCAGCCGGTGTACGCGGTGGCTCGTATCCGTGATGCACATCTCGATTTTCTGGTCTTGTATCGAGTGAACAAATGAAGCCTTCCTGATTTGATGAGCTCATTAAAGTATGACAACAAAAAACCACAATGCTTCCCTTTCAACATTGTACATCAACAAATAACGAGCCCCCCACAAACCGTGCTACAGCACGCAAACTGCCATAGGTACTCAAGCATGGCGGGAGAGGGCAACAACGGCGGAAGTGACATCACATGAATACTATGTATAACACTAGGCAAACAGATGGAACAGCCTATCACATTTCACATAGTAGGCAGCCATATAACACAAAGCAAAGCTTTCACTACAAATTGCCTGGCCCAAGAACAAGTGAAAGACCTAAGTCTCTCGAGCCGCAATTCAAAGAGTAGATGAGCGAAGCGCAGCAGCTTCCATCGAAAATGAGTCGTGCAGAGCTAGGCAAGTTTACAAGAGATATAACATTAATATATTGCTGCGGCCCACGCCACCAAAGTAGCAGCACCTCTCCCCTTCCCAGTGTTTTAAACAGTGCTGATATTGAGCCTCTTTGATTAAAATTTCTGGAAACAGCCGAGGAAAGTATTACGTGAGGCAGATAGAGACTTCGCACAGTGGGTGCCGCGGTAATGCCGGTCATCACTTTTTTTTCGTGCATGTTTTGACATATTTTTTATCTTGTACTTTACTTTTCTGGTATGCTAATGTACAGTACAGTCCCTGAAAATAGTGGGGACTGTGTTAGGAAATTAATTGACCAATTTCTAAAAATCTTGACCCCCCAACTCGTACCGATCAGCTATACTTCAAAGTAAATCAATATTGTTTCGCATCCATTTTCGCAGTTTGTTTCATTGCAATACCCGAATTTCTGCGATTGCCATCACGATTTTAAAGAGGCCCTGTGACACTTTTTGAACAGCCTTATTTAGCACCAGAACACGCGTAGCGATGATTACTGAGACGAATGCAACAAGAATGATGGAAATTGGTGCACGGACAGTGAAGGTATGAGTCCCCGATGTTCAAAACTCGAGTAGACGAGGAGAAGCGTTCTCTTTCGCATTCACTCGCCTGCTGACGTAAAAGACCGCTTCTAGTCACAGTGCACGTCTCATAATGACGATCTGGAAATGTCACTTCATGGTGGTCTTCACACAATACCTCACTACCGCTCTTTTTGACGGCGTCGTTAGCATGGTTACTATGAACCACGTGCGTCGAGTAGAACCTTAGAAGAGGCTCCCATGGTCACTGTGTAAAATACGCACATACACTTTGGGCAGGTTTACTTCTCAGCTTGCATGCGAAACTCGTTCTATGTCAACGCCGGTGCTCACTGCCCGTCGCATCGTTGGCTCGCTAAAAACGCGGCATGCCTTTCCATGTTTAGTTGCTTGCTGGCGTACCATAGCCTCGTTCGCAGGGTGTGTTGTGTTCGTTGTTCTCCAAATACATCATTTCGAAACAGGAATGATTTCTTTCTGAGAAAATATAAAAAAGGTTTTTGGTACTTTTAGCATTCACTCGTATGACCTAGCTACCACCATATGTATATAGCACGCTATTTTTCGCGTCCAGCCAATCAAAAATGAACGGTGTTTGTCATCACATGACATTCCATCACTTCCCATAACAAGAATATCCGATGTGTGTTGCCGCAGTCTGAAACCAAGGTAGTTTGTCCCATGAATTAAAATTATAACAGCGTTGATTTCGGCGTTGCCATTTGCTCAACAATATCGGTGCGTTCCAGAGCACCTGAAGAACAGATAAAGAATGCATGCTCAAATAGTGTCGCAGGGCCCCTTTAACCGCCTCCCTGACACGCTGATTGTGCACGCAGTGGTCGGGGACAAGTTTGTATGTACATTATCTTGGTAAGCTATTTCTGTTTGCAGGCAAGTGCTTGAGTGCTTGGCTATGGCACTTACCCGTAATGAAGTTACACCTGAAGACACAAATATCACCGAGTTTCTTCAAGTAGTTTTTGTTAATCCGTGCGAGCCAAACAGGCTGGTACTTTTTGGAAAATCGCAATGTGCGTTCGCAATTTTAGGTAACAACTTTCAGCGAAGAAACACCCCGAAGCTCTGTTTCCTCTTCGTGGACTACTAAATCAACTTGCCTCACCAGCAGCTCATAATTCCTCAAACTTGCATTGTGAGGCAAAACTAAAGGGGCGCAAGCATGAGGACACAACATGGCAGCAGTAGGTGACGGAGTTGGTAGGTACCCGGGCATGTCGGTGGCGCATCTCGGAAGCGACAAATGGGCGCCACGCGTGAACGCATGTGCACACTATGTATAGGCAACCATTCTCTAGAGCTGAGTGATGTCACATCAGGAGTCACACAGGAAAGTGTTTTAAACCTTTTGTTCCTTTCCATAATCATAAATGATTTACTTGACAAAATTGTATCTAACGTCAGCTTTTCACACATGATTGCATGCTTTAGCGTAAAATATCCTCTAATACTGACCACTGAACCTTGCCAAAGCACCATCTGGAGCTCTGCCACGGGGTCTAGTGGCCAAGGTACTCTGCTACTTGAATCCATCGGCTGTGGCATCGAATCCCGGCTGTGGCAACTGCATTTTCGATAAAGGCGAAAATGCTGTAGGCCCGTGTTTTCAGATTTTGGTGCATGTTAAAGAACCTCAGGTGGTCCAAATTTCCGGAGCCCTCTTCTACGGCGTATGGTGGTTTTTGGTGGTTTTGGGACGTTAAACCCCACATATCTATCTATCTAAGCACCATCTGGACATTTCATAACTTGCTTAGCAACAGTATTGTAATCAAAACATCTAGTACAAATACTTAGGTGTTCATCTGACACCATACTTATCTAGGTTTAGCCACACTCAAAAAATAATAGTGAAGGCATTGCGTTCAATTCAATACTTATAAAATCACGAGCAAGTGCCCTCCTTGCCTCCTACAACAAAGGATTATCTGACAAAATTCAAAGGGGGGGCCCTTGATTTATCATTGATCAAAATTAATGATGGTGGTGGATCGACAGACGGTGGAACTTTATTTATAGTCCTGAAAGATCCTACTAGTGTGCAGAGCTACTAAAGATAAAGAATGCACACCTGTGCTGCAAATGAAATACTTTATTAAATACACATGCATTTTCTGTTTTCACTTGCTCTCGTCGTTCGCCTTTGTTGGGTGGAAAAGCACAGCGAATGAAACAGTCAAAATTGTGGGAGGGGAGAAGGAACATATATTTGAAGCCTCCCAATTAGGGGGGGGGGGGAACTTTTTCAATATTTCACAATAAAACGAAATCTTCGGGGTGCACGATCAAATACCTATAGCCTATATATAATTTGTTTGTCCACAACTCAAATTTGCACCATTCCCACCGTTGCTTCGGCAAGCATACCTGATTCATTCCCTCGAACGTTTGGCATTTAAATAAGAGGCATTTAAATGAAAACTTAAAATCATGTTTTCATAGCTTTTTCCTTGGTCTCGGTGCTTTTTATTTCTGCATTGCTAAGAGCAGACTTGTATGACGATGTTTCGATGTGTGCTTGCTCTTGTTTGTTCAGTTTGTATGGCCTACTCGGGTTTGGTTTTTTTTCAGCAGCTGCAATTTTATTGTGCATTTTCTTTGTGTTTTTTTGCCTAATCAATATTGATATAAGATGTTTGGTATGTTAAATAAATTTTTATTTTCCATTCACTTTGCACAACTTATCTATCTATGGATTCACTAACACAAGCTCAATGCTGGTTGAATGTTGATGTGTAACCTCCCTCACATAATGTTGCAAGTGGAACCTGTGGTGTACTATCAGTGTCAAATGAAACCCAAACAGCGGCAAGCCTTCGCTAGGCTATAGTGCGCGCCGTCTACTTATCACTACGAACAGGCATGCATATATGGAGAAAACTGCTGAAGAGGATGCACGCGCCTGTCTATCGTGATAACTGGACAGCAAGCACTACACTATCACAAGGGCTTGTCGCTGTTCGGGTTTCATTTGATGCTGATAATACATAAATAAATGAATAAGCAAAATGCTAGAAACCTGTATACTTAGATATAGGTGCACGTGGAAGAACCCCAAGTGTTCATAATTTCCTGAGCGCTCCACTACGATGTCCCCATAATCATATCGGGGTTTTGGTATGCAAAAACCCAGCATTTACTATGGGCTCGTCAAACGTGAAAATTTATCAGCGTCCCACATGAGTGATGTGAAAAGGCACCCACATGAGTGATGTGAAAAATCATCGTCACACGATTGTGTTACCCTGCGATGCCATCATGGTGTCCCAGATTGCCAAAATTTGATGTCCTCACTCACATTACATAGTCATGTCACTTCATCAAAGGTGGCCCAATCGTGGAAGCAGTGCAAAACAAGGTTATGTGCAGAAAAGCTTCCAACACCTCTGATTCTGGAGGCAGTGCAAGAACTTGCACAATCACGGTGGGCGTGGGAATTTTTCAGTGGGTGGCAGGGCAGGATCAATACCTCGACCGAGAGGAAGGACAAATTGGCTTTCATCTTCGCGTCATCTTAGGTGAATGCATTAAGGAGTCTCTAATTGCTTTCATTATCAAGACTGTCACCGTTATGCATCGTAGTCGCAGGTTTACAGAAATGGCACAAGTATACCCTTCCGGCACTTACAAGATTGTCCTCTTCCACTTCACGGGCTAGCGTTGGTACCACTGCTTCTTTTCAAATTACATAAACCTCCTGATTTTTATGATTACCCTGAGAATTCTGTATTTCCTGTTTGCTTCATTTCACTTTGGCTTTATTCTCACATTTTCTTGGGGGTTGCATCCACAAATTTTTCCTTCATTGATATATACACCTAAATATCTTTAAGGCTTGATTTTATGAATGGCATGCTGTTGGATCAATGTCATGTTAGTCCTCTTTTCTTCATTAAAAACCACACTTCTTGATTTCCTATAACTCCCTTGTATTGTTTGCTGGTACACCATGTGTCAGGTCATCATCTTTGCAGTTATCCAGGGAAGAACTTGCATTTTTCAGGGTTGATTTCAGACAACTCTTTATATTGGTGCATGATTACTTGAAAATTTCAAATAACGAATCGAATAGTTATCAATTAAACTGGATGTTTGAATTAAAAAGTGCATGTTCAGGACACCAAATATTTTTTGAATATTTTTTTAATAATCAGCAACGACAAAAGATGCTTGAAGGAACAAAATGTTAGAGCACTGAGGGGTAACTTTTCTTCTTTTCCTCATCGAACTACCCAGATGTATGCAGCCTATGTACTTATGAGGCTATCGATGCTATATTGATCACAGCATGAAACCAAAGTGAGGGTAATCGATCACTCTCTTCACCATGACATTCATGGTCGTCATAGCTCATGAACTTTGCTCAGTTTTTATGTATCAGTTTTATTTAAAAGTTGTTGACGAAGTGACACCTTTATTACTGTAGTCACACCTATGTTTCAGCTTGGGGTGACAAAATATTTTGAAGATTCTAGCTTCTACTGTATGCGAGCTTGACTCTGTTTAAAAAATTGTGATATATCTTTGTAGGTCCGAAGTAATCATAATATTTTTTTTTGTTAAATTTTGTGAATATTTGTTTTCAATAAGATGGTGTAGAATTTTTGGGCTATCTTGAAATTCAGCTTACAAGTCTAGTGCTGCTTTGAAAACAGTTGCCTTACTATTCGAAAAACTATTTGAACAATGTTCAATTTCTAGTCGTTTTGATTCAGTATCATCATTATTCAATTTGATTCATTTCTAAAATTCACTATTCACTCACACCTGTTATTTAATCTTGCCTTTCTGATATGTGCTCTTGCTATGAATTCATTCATCTTTATAGGTTCGTACGGCTTCAAATAAACATTTGTTGAACCTTAGTATCTGTGTTGACCTATCTCCTCTGTCCATTCCTCAGTGTAGTCAAAAGACAAAGAGGCCAAGAAAAGTATAGGGGACATTAGGTGTGGTCTTTTAATTGTATTTAAGAATTATGACATAAATGTAAAAAAATTAAAGTAGACAAAGAGACAACTTGCCACCATCAGGTCGCCTTTTCGTGTGCAACTTTTTTGCCATTTATATCGTATTTATTTTGTTACTGATAAAGAACCCCTAATATTCTCTATACTTTCCTTGGCTCTATTGTCTGTAGGTTTTACTAAAGCAACAAAAAATGAGCCCCTGACTTCTTCTTTCGTTAATTCATAGCAAGGGTATCATTCTAGTATACTTTATGCCTTCTGGTATAATGTGAGGGCTTATTGGTCAGCTTCCACTCGTAAAAAGTATCATCTGCAACTTGACATCACCTGGCAAAAAAGTGTGTTCCACACTCACCATCATGACTATGAGCTGCCCTGACTTACACTGCCAGGTTTACATGCACAGTATAACTATCAGTTAAAGCGCACGAAAAACAGACATGAAGAGAGGACAAGCGCTTGTCCTCTCTTCATGTCTGTTTTTCGTGCGCTTTAACTGATAGTTATACCATGCATATCCAACTAGCCCAACTTTCGATTCTGTTACATGCACAGAAATACCTAATAAAGTGGACGGGAAAATGACTGCCACCACAACTAAATTGGTAAGGCAATTGGATGCGCAATATGAGAGGATTTCAGGTTTGGTCCCTTTTGGTGGCAAGTTGTTTTTTCATACATTT
Source organism: Rhipicephalus microplus (assembly GCF_043290135.1). Taxonomy (NCBI): domain Eukaryota; kingdom Metazoa; phylum Arthropoda; class Arachnida; order Ixodida; family Ixodidae; genus Rhipicephalus; species Rhipicephalus microplus. The sequence continues at coordinate 235,385,653 of NC_134710.1, forward strand.
TAATTTTGTCACATTTATGTCATAATTACTGTATTACAGTTGGAACTCAAGTAACATCCCCTAAGCCTTCCTTGGCTTTATTTACTGTTGAGTTTTGTCAAGGTTGTCTTTGAAAAGAAATTACCTCTTAATTTTTTTCCCTCCTTTTTTGCAGTGTTGCATTTGCTCTGTCATTGTGTACCAACCAGCCCAAGCTGTTCACCTGTACCCTGGAAGCTACAGCATAGTCAAATACATTTCCTTATTTTAGCTTTCATCATTTTATCTAGAATGAATCACTAATAATTACTACTGCAATGGGGCTGTGTTGTGGCTTATAATAAATGCAACTATACATTCGGTAATGTATCAACTTGATAAAAATAAATTTGGCTCAAATACAAATGCTACCTTCAAATTATGCTCTTTAACCAGCTTTGTGTTTCACAAGTCACATTGCACTTAGTGCACGTTTCAATGTGGTTTGAGATTTCTTGGTGAAAGACAGCATAAAAGCACATGCAGGCAATGCTTCATTGTCTTTCCTATTTTTTCTATCCAGGAATTGGAGCTGATTGCATACACCTTCCTTCTTCAACTACACAAGAAGTACTGCTTGATATTGTTCAGAGACTGAATAATTCTGACACTGTGGACGGCATTCTTGTCCAACTACCCCTTCCATCTCACATCGAAGAAAGTGTTATATGTAATGCAGTACTACCATCCAAGGATGTGGATGGTTTCCATGCTGTTCAGATGGGGCGACTGTGCCTAAACATGGCTTCCCTTGCTCCTTGTACTCCACTGGCTATAGTTGAGATACTTCAACGCATTGGTAAGCATTTGTAAACATTGAAATATATGTTTGTTGCAGCATATTAGTGAGCATTTCTTAGTTCACAATGTATTAGAAAGTGAGCAAACTTCAGTTTCTTTGCTCCTATATCAAAATTTTTCCCCTATTGAATGACTGACATCATTGCTTTGGGAAGAAGTACACCATAAACAAAAGTGCAAATATCTAATTGATTTTCCTATATTGTTTAAATAGATACTTGTAGCATCATAATGTCTACTTTGGATTACTGTCATTCAGTTAACAATAGTGATTGAGGAGTTTGTTTTTCCTATTGTACAAACAAGTTCGTTTACTCTGTAGTTTCAAGTATAAAGGCTGAAATATATGCCCATGTAATACTGATAAAAGCACTGTAACAAAGGGGAAAAAGATATTTCAAATCAGTACTGTTCATAATGCACTATAGCTTGCATATAAAATGTCATTTTTCAAAATTTTCCTGCCATTCTTTTTGTGCATAAACAATACTGTTTGAAATTGTAATTTTGTTGCCATAATAGTGCTTCAGATTGACACTTTTTTTTATTAAAATTAATCTGGGAACATTATGTGTCTTACTACATTTACTGACCTGAACAGCAGTAATCTTTTTTTTTTATGCAATACCTTCTGGCCTGAATTATGGAGTGCCAGTTTGTTAGGAAGAAATATTCCTGATGTCTTCCATTTTCCAACTTGAATAGAGTGTCTTATTTGCGGCTTATTTGAAAGAGTTTGTTACTGAGAAAACAACCACATCATAGCCTTAGTTAGTAATATATGTATGCCCCATATTTAAATTGCCTAACTGAAGAAGGAAGAAGGCACCACAGGGGGCCATATCCTTCATAATATTCCATTTCCTTGCTTCAACTGGTGGAATTCAACAGCAAATAAAAGTTCATATAATAATAACTTCAAGGAATATTGTGAAAGTCAATCGCGAAAATTTGACCTCAAGCCACCTTTTGAATTGAGTGTAAACATTTGACAGAAGTCTGTCTGGTTGGGTATGAAACTGGGAGATGATTTAGACTCCAACCAAAAGTCACCCCTGAGGAAAGAACCAAGTCAGTTTCGAAATGTCGGGTCTCTTCAAAACTTTTAGTTGGCGTCTAAATTATCTCCCTACCTTTTGAATTGCAATGACTACATTAATATTGCTATGTAGCTGACATATCAAAGATCACACACTCTGCATACAGAAGATGACAAAGAAAAGGGCGGGTCTGTCCACTGTGCGTGCTGGCCTCCATCTTGGTCGATGCTTTATGAATCGGCGTAAATACAACTTTTAAATAGCCATGCCTCAGGTCATTTTTACGTAACATCTTTGTGGTGAAGGTGTGGGGTATCGATCCCCATACTTCTCGCAATATCATCTTTGAAGGTATATGTTGGACTCTACTGAAAAGGGCAACTAATCTGAGGAGTTATAACCACTGAACCTTCCCTCCTCGTGTGCCTCTGTTAGAGTTTTTAATACAGTGACATTGACATGTCAATATTCAAAGTTGTGTTAATGTTAGCTATCTAGTAATGTGTGCTTTATTTGATATATTTTTTGCAAATCTGTGCAAATAGAGAAATTTTAGGTGCAAAGCAAACTTGAATATTGAAGTGTGAGTGCAATTTAAATACAATATTTTTCAGTATTAGTCAAATATTTCTAGAATATTTTTTGAGTACTTTGAACCAAAATTGTAAAAAAAAAAGTTGGAGAGGCTTCCTAAGCATATTTTTACAAGATAGCAATGTGAAAGTGGTTTTGCTCGGTTGATTATGTGCTGGTGGCGTGATGTTTTATAGTTGTCTTATCGAGAATGACACAATGCACAAGCTGAATTGTGCTTATGTATATGATCTGGTGCAATCAAAGTTTTGCCGTCAACACTTTACTCGTGAAAGGCAAAGATGCTATTACCTCTGTCTCCCCTGTTCTTTCAACTTTTGTGGAAGCCAAACTGATTTGGCCGACAAAGATGTGCTTCCTACAAGTGCCGAATCTGCCTCGTAGACGTTGATATATAAGAACAACTGAAATTTTGGATGCTAATCTCTGGCGTTCAATTTTTTGGACTTTCTGCTCAAATTTCAAGTCTAAAACAGCATTCACTGAACCCCCAATTTTGCCACATCTAACATCTTCATGTTGGAACCAGCGTTTTCTTCAGTTAATATATTTGCGACTGAAGCAGAGCCTGAACGACAGCTTTGCTGCAATGCAAGAATGTAGTGAGCTGAAGCGTATAAAAAAATATGATGGGGTTATTTTTAGTTTGACTTTTACTGTATTTTTCATTAGGAAGTTTGAATAGTAAATAAAATTTTAGCATGAATTGAATAGCAAACACTATTCAAAAAGTATTCAAAATTTTGAATATTCGTAAACCCCTAATATTTTGCTAATGATGCCCCCCCCCCCTTTTTTTTTTTTTGCAGGCATGAGCACTTATGGCAAGCATGTTCTAGTTTGTGGGCGTTCAACAATAGTCGGACTACCGCTTTCCATCATGCTTGGCTCATCAAGAGACTATGGTAAATCCCTAACTTTAATGACCACAGCACATGTACAGTACTCGCGGATTGAAACAGGACACTCAGAGCTTGTGGCAAATGGCACATGTGCTGCCGCTCGTGGGTGCACTTGAAATCAATGTGTTGCATTATGATTTGGAGCGAGGGGGAAAATACCTACGGACACAGATTACCCCTTCCAGTCACCAAAATGTCGGCCTGTAGTTCATCATGTGTACACTGCCAGGGTGGTGCTGCAAGGCTTATGCACATTCGCATGTCGACCGAACTGGCTCGCTGTGGTGCACCACTTTTATTGCCGCGCCAGATTACAACCCTCTCGTTCTGCGTGCTCAGGAGATGTGGTACACATGCTGTGCAAGTAAGAAACAAGATTCAGTTAGGAGATTGCGCATTGCGTGGGTTCTTAGACATGATAAGCATGTGCACTAAGGCGTAGAAAGTTTACTTCATAGTTTCTGCCTCGACAAAAAAGAAAATGAGTGGCATGCTTGCCTTCATGCAACATGGACATAATATCGTGTGTTCGTGTTGTTAGGGAAAACTGTGGCCTATTGTTGAATAAAAATGCAAGAAGCTCACTCGTTCTTCTGTGGCCGACAGCTCTACAAATGCTTGCCACGCAGTATAGCTGCACTATTCGCTGCTCGGAGACAAACAACAAAATACTAAGTAATTGTTTCGATGCTGCACGGAAACAGGCCTGTGGCTGCTGCTTTTCTTTTTCGTTATGACAAAAAGCTTTACAAACTTTATCTGCTTTTGCGCAGCTATTTATCATGTCTACGAGCGCATTTCAGGCGCGACATCTTAGCAGTATCCAGTTTCTTACTTGCGAAGCCTACGTGCCCCATTGTCGAAGGGCATCGATCAAGAACGTCGTCTGCTTGCGCCACAGTATAAATGGTTCACACTGTCCACTCAATTTGAACTGCATGCATGTAAAAGCGCGCGAGCCTTGCAGCATCACGCTGGCAGTGTGCACTTCGTGAACTAAATGCCAACTCTTTAGTGACCGAAAGGAGTAAGCCTGCTTCATTGCTGTTCTCGACCTCACTCTATACCACAACGCAACATCCTGGTTCCACGAGCACCCACGAGCGGCGGCACATGCACCGGCGGCCACGCGCTACGAGTGTCCTGTTTCAATATGTGAGCACTGTACATCTGATATATTATGTTGACTTTCTGGTGACTTAGTCAAAGCTGCATATATGCAGCTTCATTACAAATGTCACTATGCCAGGTAGCACCAGTGCTTTGTATCTGCCTAGTTTCCTTAACCGCCACCTTAACATAAGTTCACTTACGTTAGCTGCATCTTGTTTGAACATGAGCACGCTATAAATTTGGTACTAATATGTGAAGGTTAGCGGTGCTTGAATACCATGAAAATATTCTTATCAACCAAACACAAATCGTGGAGGAAAATGACTTTTGACTGTTACGTGAAATACTGAACACTTTTTTTGTTTATAAACGCAGCAATAGGCAAAGGTAATGTCAATCCCTTTACTAAAAAAGACTTTTTCACATTATATGATGTGTTTGGTTACAATAAAAGTTATAGATATGAATGAATGAAGAGATAGTATGTGTTTCCATCCAGATAACTTGTGGTTTCTCACCCATGAAATGGAGCTTTCTCACTACTCGGCATTCACCCGTAAACAGTACATCCACCATATGAGATCTTAATTTCATTTGCGAGCCACATGCTTACTTTTCTTCATATTCTACATAATGTGTCTGCTGTCCCCTTCACATAGTACTAAGGCTCACAGGACGCTGGCCCATACACACATCACATACGCTGGCTTTCAGCTCCATAGCACGCAGCCAGAGTAGCAGCACAAGCACATAGCATTTGTCCCATAAACTTTATCCATACTCTGTACAGTAAAGAATAGCACCATGGTCTTTGCACAAATGTACTCATATAGTCACTTTATGGCTGTGATTGTTCTTAACTGCTGTAGTTTTTATTTTAAGTGGTGAACAATTCAACTCGTCAGAACAAAAGCCAACACTGGGCGTTTGTAAGGAAAATTTTGAGGGACTAAGTTTGTCACGCTTGTTATGCATGCCGTGTGAAAAGAAATGGAGACTGAAAGATGATGCAATAAAAACACACACATCGTTTATGACAGAACATAGAAAGAAAGCTAAAAGAAAGCTACATCAACACTAAAACTAAGCTAAATAAGGAAACAATTAATATGAGTCCTGTAAGGAAAGTCAGAAAAATTCACGGTGGGGTGGAAGGCACGACGGACGCTGAGGTGCAGGTTCTGCCCGTAGAAAATTAGGGTTACTAAGGCACACCCTCAAAAGATCTCCCCCTAAAACTAAACTCCTCGCTTTAAACACAATAGTCCGGTCTTGTGTAGAGTATGCGTCTGAAATCTGGGATTCTACACTAAAAAAAATATATTAATAATCTTGACGAAGTCCAAAGATTAGCTGTTCGGTTTATTTACAATCGCTTCCGCCAGTCTGACTCCCCGACAGGACTAATAATTAATAACAATATTCCAACTTTAGAAACACGAAGGAAACTAGCTAGACTTAAATTTCTTTTTCACCTATCTAAGAAAAACAATATCATAGACCTTTCGCACGTCCTCACTCCGTTATATTCCCGTCCTACTAGAGGATACCATTCTTACAAATTCACACCTGCCTTTGCGCGCACTAGCAACTTCAAGTACTCTTTTTTCCCTCGCACAATCACAGACTGGAACGAGCTGCCGCACCATATTTTTGAGTCTGCAAATGTACCAAAATTTCTAGAAAATTACTTTGAAGTGTGAGTTATGTAACCCGCGAATATATTGTACACCTGTCTGATTTAATTTTTCCTTCGTTGTTGTTGTTCTTTTCTGTGTTTTTTCTTCTTTCTCTACACCCGTACATCTATCAATTGGTCATATTACTATTGTACCACCTCTCACTCCTGCTTGGGCCATTTTTATGGCCTGCAGTACTTTATAAATAAATAAATAAGTGGCGAAAGATGCTGTGTAATCTGACTCACGTCTCGACGTGCGACACTGTGGTGATGATGATGCTTGACGGTGTGGATTCTACTACGAAAGCAGTCTCCCGCATTGGAGACACGATGCTCCATGCAGGGATTGGCCAGCCCATCCAGCGAACAGCATCGAGATGCGATGCTTGGCGCAACCGTGACCATTATCCAGGCCACTTCGTCGCTGTGCTGGATGGCTGATCGCAGGGATGCCTCGCCATGATCTGTTATGCCCTCGGCAAGGAACAGAACAGCAGGCCAGGCTGTGCCCCAAGATGCAGTACTCGTGCCAGCATTGCCGCCTCAGCTGGTGATTGGACAGCAGCAGCACGGACGGGCTGGAACGTGGACTGCTGATGGCTGGAACGTGGACTGCTGATGTGCGATGCTTCGGCCCACTGTCTTCTGACTGCCATTGCCTTGGCTCTTCCCTAGCCACGAAGCTTTTCACCACGTAATCCAAGAAGCTTTGTTCCTGGGAACGAGCCGAAGCAGTGGCAGACAGAAGACAGCGGGCTGAAGCGTTGGATGCCTGCAATACACGTTCCAGCCTGGAGTGTGTCTGTCCGTGCTGCTGCCGTCCAACCACCAGCTGAGGTAGCATTTCTGGCATGAGTACTGCATCTTAGGGCGCGGCTTGGCCTGCTGTTTTGTTCCTTGCCAAAGACATTATGGATCTTGGCGAGGCGTCTCTGCCGTCAGCCACCCAGCACAGTGACGGACATGGCCTGGCTAATAGGCACGGTTGCGCCGAGCCTCACGTATCCAATGCGGGTTGACTGCTCTGTAATCGGACCCACCCTACAAGCACCATCATTGCCACAGTGTCGCACTTCGGGATGTGGGCCATCCCACAGCATCTTTCACCACCTACCAGCCTGCACCTCAGTGTCTGTCATGCCTTCGGCCACACTGTGAGGTCTTCGGACTTTCCTTACAGAATTCATATTAGTTGTTTTGTCAATTAGTCAGTGTTCATGTACCTTTATTTTAGCTCTCTTTCCGTGTTCTTTCATAAATACATTTATGACAGAATGTTTTTAACACATTTCGAAACACGTTGACAGAAGGTGTGCGTTTTTAAAACCTTTCAGAGTCCATTTCTCCTCGCACGGCATGCAAAACAAGCTTGACGAACTTATCTCTCTCATAATTTTCTCACAGCGTTGCACTGGTATTGTGAGACCTATCAACAGCGCTCTTTTCTGTCCTTGTTTTTTTCGCTTCCGTAGTTACGAAGTATATCATATACCGTATTTACTCGCATATTTTGTGCCCTCGCATAATTTGCACACCTCTAATATAATGTAAGCTTTACGGAAAAAATATTTACTCGCATATTTTGCGCTCCCTGACCCGCCTAAGCTAGCTTGCCAGTGCGTGGATGAAAACTTTGGACCTTCGGATTGTTTGGACGGGTGCGCCAGGCACGCGCCCCGCCAGTCAGGTAAGTGCAGTCAAACGAGCTGCGATCATGAAGTCCCTTCTTCCAATGACTTCCCCCAAACTAGGGTTACTAGAACACGGTACCCAAACGCACAAACCTATTGATGGGTCTAGGCTGACGGGTCGTCGGAACTGCCCAAGCGTTCTCCCAATTCTTTCCTCCATAGTTTTCCCTCCTCTATCTCCCCATCTCTACCACCGTGAGCATGCCTGCTCATGTCACGGCACGGATAACATTTGGCTCCGGAAGCGCGGGCCTATCGCGCCAACTGTTTTTCTCGTTCTCTGCATTCACACTTCAACACATGCTTTGTTAACTTTGTAAGTTTAGGTTTTGCCATCCATCCACCACAATCTTACTCTTCTCTTGCGATGGGCTACAGTAATTATACATACGACAAAATTCAAGCTCACTATTATAAAAACTACTGAATAAAATAGTAATCATGCCACCACCATGCACTTCGATGTGAAGTTCTTCAACGTGTGATGATCGGTACAGGAGAAAGCAGAAGAGTCTGCGCTTGCTAACACAAGTTTCCTGCCCGTTGCAGGCCTCAGTTATGTGTGAACGCTTAGGTTTTCGGTATCCCTGTGTCGTGGGACCTAGTTTTCCCTTGCATTGTCGAGAAGAGCTTCAAGAAAATGGGACATTCGAACGCACTGAACCGAACCGAGGGCGATGCACTTTGGAAGGGCGGTGACAGCAGCTGTGATGACGCTTCTCAATCGAGCCTTTCAATCGGTGATTCGGACAAGACCGCGCTTGACCAGATCTGACTAGTTTAGGTACACGCTAGTTCTTTAAAATAAACAAGTGCACTTCATTCGTGCCCCAACTTTTTAACCTTTTGTAAATTCTATGCTGCATGCATTAGTACTATTGCACATAATTTTGTATGCAGTCGGCAAATCCTCAAGCAATTTGTGCAGCCTCTTCTTGGAGCCCCAAAATCATGAAAAAAAGTGTGCATATTATGCGAGTAAATATGATAGATGGTGGTGTTATCTTCTATAAAATATGATCATATTGTATGCAAGTACCGAAAATTTTATTAGTACTACATGTGTTTGATACTTTAAAATATGTTGCAGTAGATCTGGATAACTTCCAAATTCTTTGCCCAAAATCATTGATCACATTAAACTTGAATTCTTTATTGTCTATAAGATTTCCTTGCATGTGTTTCATCTCAAACCTCCTTGCATCATCATAGATATAACAGCCCTTCACAAAAATCATAGAAATAATATTAAAAAGCGGCAGTTAGTCCATTTTGGTGCCTGTTATTGTCGTTGCTTGTATGTGTGGCAGAATCTCGGTCCTTTTTTTTTGTCGCTGTGTGTCTTTTTGAGTTCAGAATATCCTGCAGCCGTAGGTTGTCAACTCAGCTGGGACGTTATCAAGCACTTGTCGTCAATAGCCCTGTAAATCATGTTCTCCATGGTTCAAGAGTTTCTAGAGCATGATTCACTTGTGTGTGAGAGATTGTCACTGCCACTTAATTAATAGGGGTGGGTCATACAAAAAAATCATCTTTAGACCAATCACCAGGCTGTCTTCAATCATTGGTCAGACGATTTGCCTAACAAAGTTGCATTGAGAGAATGGGCACATGTCTCACAAGCATGTTGTTTCACTAAAAACATTGAAGTTTGGTCAGCAACCGTAAAAATCCTCCTTTCTTTAAATCGAAACCAGTAGCACTCGGTAGTTCATTGACTGCAGTTGCACATATGTCACTCACATTAAGTTCACCAACGCCAAGCGCAAACATGCCATTTATCTTCTTCTTCTTCTTGATCAGCCTGACTACGTCCACTGCAGGACAAAGGCCTCTCTATTGTTCCGCCGATCAACTCGGTCCTGTGCTTGCTGCTGCCACTTTATACCCGCAAACTTTTTAATCTCTTCTGCCCACCTCACTTTCTGTCTCCCCCTAACCCCCTTGCCTTCTCTGGGAATCCAGTCAGTTCCCCTTAATGACCAGCGGTTATCCTGCCTACGCGCTACATGCCCGGCCCATGTCCATTTCCTTTTCTTGATTTCAACTATGATATTCTTAACGCCGGTTTGTTTCCTGATACACTCTGCTCTCTTCTTGTCTCTTAATGTTGCATCTATCATTTTCCTTTCCATCGCTCGCTGCGTCGTCCTCAATTTAAGCTGAACCCTCTTTGTAAGTCTCCCGGTTTCTGCTCCATAGCTAAGTACCGGCAAGATGCAGCTGTTTTATACCTTCCTCTTGAGGGATAGTGGCAATCTACCGGTCATGATTTGATTGAGAGTGCTTGCCGAATGGGCTCTACCCCATTCTTCTAGTTGCTTCAATCTCGTGGTTCGGCTCCGCGGTTATTACCTGTCTTAAGTAGACGTAGTCTTTTAGAAATTCAAGTGGACTATTACTTATCTTGTAGTGCTGTTCTCTTCCAAGGTTGTTGTACATTACTTTCCTTTTCTGAAGAATAATATTAAGACGTACCTTTCTGCTCTTCTTGTCTAACTCCGTGATCATGAGTTGCAATTCGTCCCCTGAGTTACTCAGGAATGCGATGCCACTGGCGAAGCTTAGATTACTAAGGTACTCTCCATTAACTCTTGTCTCTAACTTTTCCCATTCTAGACCTCTGAAAACCTCCTGTAAGCACGCAGTAGATAGCAGTGGGGAGATTGCATCCCTCTGCCTTACACCCTTCTTGATTGGTATTTTCTCGCTTTTTTTTTGAAGCACTAAGGTGGAAGTTGATCCCCTGTAGATTTCTTCGAGGATGTTCATGCTTCGTCGACGCCCTGATTCCGCAGTGTCCGCATGACTACTGATATTTCTACTAAATCAAATGCCTTCTCGTAATTTTTGAAGGCTATGTATAGTGGTTGGTTGTATTCTGAGCATTTTTCTATTACCTGGTTGATAGTATAAATGTGGTCGATTGTTGAGTAGCCTGTTCGAAATCCTGCTCGTTCATTTGGTTGATTGAACTTTACTGTGGTCTTAATTCTGTTAGCGATTACCTTTGTAAATAGCTTGTTTACGACGGAGAGCAAGCTGATTGGCCTGTAATTCTTCAAGTCCTTGTCATCTCCTTTCTTATGTATTCAGATAATGCTAGCATTCTTCCAAGATTCCGGTACTCTTTCTGTCAGGAGACACTTCGTAAACGAGTGGCTAGTTTTTCCAACACAATCTGTCCTCCATCTTTCAGCAGATCTGATGTTATCTGATCCTCACATGCAGCTTTGCCTCTTTGCATTTCCTCCAAGGCTTTTCTGACTTCTTCAGTCATTAATGATGGGATGCCATTTGGGTTACTGCGAGTTCTTATATTAAGGTCGTGGTTGCCCCGGCTACTGTACAGCTCTCTGTAAAACTCCTCCACTTTTCAACTATCAATATTGGTAGTTATTTTGCCTTCCTTGTCCCTTAGTGCGTACATCTTATTTCTGCCTATCCCAAGTTTCCTCTTCATTGCTTTGACGCTTCCTCCGTTTTTCAGAGCGTGTTCAATTCTCTCCATGTTATACCTTCTTACATTGCATACCTTACGCCTATTAATCAATTTCAAAAGCTCTGCCAGTTCTATTTTGTCTGTTGTTCTTGAGACTTTCATGATTTGACACTTCTTAATGAGATTCTTCGTTTCCTGGGAAAGCTTGCCAGTGTCCTGTCTAACTACCGTGCCTCCAACTTCCACTGCACACTCTGTAATGATACGCGTCAGATTATCATGCATTGCATCAACGCTAAGGCTGGTTTCCTCGATAAGAGCCAAGTACCTGTTCTGAAGCGAGACTCTAAAATCCTGTACTTTCCCTCTCAGTGCTAGCTCATTGATTGGCTGCTTGTGTATCAGTTTCTGTCATTCCTCCGAGTCTAGCCGAATTCGAGACCATAACATTCTATGATCACTGCATCGTACCTTGCCAAGCACTTCCACATCCTGCACGATGCCTGGGTGTGCATTCAATATGAATTCGATTTCATTCTTACTTTCACCATTAGGGCTCCTTCATGTCTACTTACGATTCCCTCGTTCTCGGTAGAAGGTATTCAAGATCAATAAATTATTACCTTCTGCAAATTCTACTAATAGCTCTCCTCTGGCATTTCTAGTACCGATGCCATAATTTCCTACTGCCTGGTCTCCAGCTTGCTTCTTTCGTACCATGGCATTGAAGTCGTCCATCAGTATAGTATACTGTGTTTTTACCTTATTCATTGCCAATTCCACGTCTTCATAGCAGCTTTCAACTGACGCATCATCATGGCTGAATATAGGCACGTAAGCCTGTATCACCTTCATTTTGTATCGCTTATTGAGTTTAATTACGATACCTACCACCCTTCATTAATGCTATAGTATTCCTCTATGTTTACAGCTATATTTCTGAGGATAAGGAACCCCACGCCCAGTTCTCTTCTGTCAGCCAGCCCACGAAAGCAAAGAACATGCCCATTCTATAGTAGTGTATAAGTCTCATCTTTCCTTCTAGCCTCACTGAGCCCTATTACATTCTATTTAACACCCTCCAGCTCCTCGAATAGTACAGCTAGACTTGCCTACCTAGATAAGGTTCTAGCATTAAACATTGCCAAGTTCAGGTTCAAATGGCGGCCTGTCCGGATCCAGAGATTCTTAGCACCCTCTTCTGCGTTGCAGACCTGACCGCCGCCGTGGTCAGTTGCTTCGCAGCTGCTGGGGACTGAGGGCCGTGAGTTATTTGACGTATGCATGTGGGAGGTAGTGGCCAGATACTGCACCAGGGTGGCCAATCCTCGTTTGGTTAGGGAGTGCGTTACCGGTGGTGGTCACCGGTAAGGCCGCACCCCAGGCTTTTTTTTAAATCCAGTTGGGAACTGCGCAGCACCGGGATTCGAACCACGGACCTCTTGCGTGCGAGGTGGATGCTCTAACCACTACGCCATCGCTCATCATGGCAAATCGTAGGCAACCCAAAGTCTCCCTGGCTCACTTTGCCCCATCAGCTCGTAATTAAACATACTTAATAGGAATAATCTGACACGCTGGTATTCACTTGCCTGTAGTGCTTGTGCAAGTGCCTTTTTGCCAAGAATTCCAGTCGGCGCAATTTTCCCCATTAAATTATACTTCGTCACTGCATTTGGAAAATTATAAATTCTTACCGTGCCTCCTTTGTAAAAGCAGTCTTAAGCTGGCTGTCCCTTTCTCTCTTCATACACTCTTTGGTATTGTCACAAATTAAACTCAAGTAAATATTTTTTTTATAAAATTTTGAAAGGATTGCCATAGCAAGGCATTGTCATCTCATCAGCTAGTGTTGTTTTCTTTTTTTTTTGTCAGCTCAGGTATTTTATAATGTATAGCAGAATTTTCAAAAACCCTGTGAACAGCCAAATGAAGATAGTTTTTTGTTGTAAGAGAGATCAATCCTGAATGTTCTTTTTGTTGTTGTTGTTTTAAGTAATAAAGGCAATTAGACTGAAACATCCATGTTTTAGTCATGTCATGCGAGCTACTAGTTCATTTGAGCTTGAACTGATGTTAGTGAAACAGTCAGAAAAAACGAGGCAAGCTATGAATATGTTTTAATGGTATTCTCTAGGCCACAGACAGCTGAAGGCAGTCATAAACCACCCCTTGGACTAGGCAAAAAAACACATCTTGCAGAAAGCAGTTACTGCTATGAACAACTCCACCAGATCTTGCAGTCGTGCATGGCAAATAGAGTTTAGAAGTGGAATGCGCAGTTGCGATTTTTAGGCACTCACTTTCTGTACAGAAGCCTGTCTTCAGTTTTATCGGAGCTGCCAGCGCTCGGACGTCATCTCCTGTCTTCTTTTGTGTCTGTGTTTTCTGTGCTGCAAATTGTTTCTGATGTACAACTAAGAGGGGACTGAATCGGCAGAATTCTAAAATTACTGTTACTCCCAAATGTTCTTGATGAACTTTAGAAATTTTTGTGACTATCAATTCATGAGGCAATATATTCGAGTTCTGACTTGATTGAACAATCCCTTGAAAATATTCTTCAGGAAACCTTTGATAATGTATCAGTTTTAAGCCAGTGATGTGTTTTCTTTTTTTCTTTTTTTCCATGTTTCTCCTGTGCCAATTTATACATTATATTATGATTGTGACTAAGTACCGTTCCAACCCTCAGGATGACTTTTCTTCTTCAGATCATGTAGGCATTACAGAACCTCCTGACAAATCTTGTGTATTGCTCAGAAGACTGCAGACAGCTCAAATTGCATGAGCTTCACTTGTGGTTATAACTGCACCGCTGCTGCTGTGCAGTATTTCTATTGCTGGTGCGTGCCTCTACAACCACTATCTTCTTTCATCTAATGGTTGTGTTCCATGCCTAATTTGCACGCACCATTTTCCTAATGCAATCCATGTGCAGGGTATCTTTTTTTCAAGACAATGCAGACTTTTTTAAATAAAAATGCTATGACATTCTAGCACTTTTGCTTCTCACATGAACTCTACATCGAGGCAGAAATACTTTGCTGCAGCTAAAGGTACAATAAAATTATTAATATAACCAACTTGTCATTTAACTTTTTAATTTATTACCTTCAGGGCAGTTGTGTGTATCGAAAAGTTGTAAGACATAAGAATTTATGGCATACCATTTTTTAGAAGTCCCAAAAAACAATCTTAATGTGAGACATAAATATGAATTCCAAGTCCAATCCAGGCAGTATTGAAACCAGCTGCGCAGTAAATGCAACTCCTGTGTTACTTCAGAGTGGAGCTCCATGCAACGAACTTTGAAAAAAGGCACATTGCAGCACAATCTGGTCAATAAAAATAGCAAGTCATCTCAAATAGATAAATGGACCACCTATTCTTTGCATTTGGCGTGGTGCTTTTCAGTTTCTTTCCTAAACTCTAACTGTGGTCGCTTGTATGCAAAAAGCACCACAGTGGCTTCTCTCTAGTTTTGCACTCTGCAGTGAAGACAAAAAAACAGAGGCATAAATTGCAGTTTTCTTGGGTACAGCACACTAGAACTGGATATGCATGAAACATAACATGTAAAGAAAAGAATAAGAGGTCCACTTCTGTCATTAGGACATACTGCCATAATTCCTGACCTAATTCTGTGGTGATGTGCCTTTTTCAAAGTTTGTCACGTGAAGGTCTGGTCTGGTGTAACACAGGGGCCACATTTCCTGAGAAACCAGTTTCGATACGGCTGGGATCGGGGCCTTGAATTTTAATCAGCAGTATCTCAAATTACATGTTTTTCAGAACCTTTATAAAATGGTCTGCCAAAAATTATAGGGTGCTATTACTTTTCCATGTAAACAACTGCTGCCAAGTTAATAAATAAATTGGGTAATTAACAGGTATCTGTTAATTAATTGTTGCAATGGTGTAAATAGGTTAATTACAAGTATTTGTTAATTTATTGTTGCAATGCTCTTTTAGGTGCAGCAAAGTATTTCTGCAATGATGTAGAGCTTGTGTGTGAGATGAAAGATGCTTGACTGTCATAGGATTTTTTATATCTATACTACATAAAAAGAAATGCCCTATATGAGGTTGATCTATGATAGTCATTCGATTGCTTTGACATTGAACTTAAGCCACCTGACAGGGATGCACAGACAACACGAATGTGACACCAAAGGAAGTGAAAATGATACCGAAAGAAGTGAAAGAGAGCAGCAGAAATGGAGCATTTTTAACCTATAGGATGCGCAGAGTGCTCTCTTCTTTCGCATAATGTGCATTTGCTCTGAGCCTGGTTTGCACAATCAAGTGTGAGCTCCATAAGGAAGGACCTCTGCAGCAATGACTACCCTTCAAAGCTCTTGAGGACTGAACTATTGTGGTCTTCAGGTGCTTACCCTGAAGACGCTGGTGTAGACGACAGGCCAAAATGTGCTGTTGTCCCTTACATGCAAGGCGTCAGTGAGGCACTTGCAAGAATGTTTGGCACATACGGTGTTAAAATCGCACGTGTTCCGACCGACAAACTAAAGCAGAAGCTTCTATGCCTGAAAGATCATTTCGAAAGCTCAAAATTTCCAGGGTTTATCTACAAGATGCCGTGTAAAGATAGTGACACATACTACTTAGTTGAAACTTGGAATTTTAAAAGAAGGATACAGCAGTACCAGAACAACATTATGAAAGGCAATGCAAGTTTGAAGGCCTTGGAGGGTCTTCACCGAAACAGTAATCACACCATCGACTGGGAATCTGAAAGCATAATTTTGACAGATGAGCACCTGTCGACACGGCTACTTATAGAATTTCTGCACATTTAAATGACTCAAAATGTGATTAGCCAGAAGTGGGGTAATCTCCCAAAGATATACATGAGCACTTTGTACCACCCAACGCATAAATAGTCACGTCCTCTTGCATGCTCTTCATTGTGAACAAGGGACCCAAAGTGGCCCAAAACGTACTTATATATTTGTTTTTATTTGGACAAGGTGAGTGCATGTTTTATTTTTTCAATGAACTCTCATTGTGTGATGAGTTTACCTTGAACCTTGGGCTATTGTTAAGTATATTTTACAGTGAATGAGACAAAAACATTTTGGCTCCAAAAGTGAAAAAATGGTAAAGGTAAAGGCTCTTTTTTCTTCATTTTTTTTACCGGCAGCATATATAACACTCCCCGAAAAGTATTTCTAGGTATGCCACTACTGAAGAAAAATAGCACTGTAGCACTGTATTTTAGTTGGACTTATTCTCATTCTTCTTGTCCAGGCAATGCGACAGTGTCCACCTGCCATAGCCGCTCCCGTCCATCTGACCTGAGAGCATTGGCCCAAATGGCTGACATTGTGATCACAGCCACTGGTGTGCCAGGCCTTATTACTGCTGATATGATCAAAAATGGAGCCTGCGTGATTGATGTTGGCATTACAAGGGTATTGGATGAAGCCTCAGGCAAGACAAGGCTCGTTGGAGATGTAGACTTTATCGGTAATCACAGGTTTTATGATTTTTAAGACTGCCTTTTAATTCAAGCTAATGGCTTCTCACATTTTCCTCGTCTTACATTGCCACCTGAGATGCTGCTTGGGCAGCAGTTTGGCTGCGTAACTATAGTGTACTAGACAAGCGCAAAGCCAGAAATTGCCCCCCACCCTGGTGGCACAATGGGCTCAATGCCGTTATGCCTGGGAGGAGGGGGGGGGGGGGGGGTGCCACCTTGATTTTGGGAAGGGCACGCCCTTGAAATGGCCATTTTTCGCTCTCTTGCCATGGCGAAAAAACAAATTTTGGGGGGGGAGGGGCACGTGCCCTGTGTTGTGCCACCCTCGGGCTACGTTCTGGTACTGGACTGGACAGGGGCACTGTGTCATCCAGCGTGGAAAGCATGGCTCTTTTTGTGATGACGGCCTGCGCTGCCGCAGCTCACCGTACTACTGCAATGCTACCTGTCAGCACAGTCTGAAGTAATATATAAAAAGCTGAGTTACAAAGCCTCCAAGATTGGTAGCTGTAGTTGGTCGTTGGTCATCTGTGTGCAAAGGACTCATCGATTGTCATTGTCTGTCTCTCATAATATGTCAGTGACTTTTAGCGTGTGCATGGAAGACTCCGTGTTTGCAAAAGCCTTATGCATAGCAGTTCTTGCAGACCAACAGGAATTCAGGGGTTTATTCACATAAACTATATCCTTCACTCTGAGTACTTTGCAGAGAATTAATAGTTACCTTCTTCGACATTGGCGTCCCCTTGATGGGTAAAATGGGTAAAGAAATAGAGCGTCATTGGTCGTTATTATTTTTTGAAACATTGCGGCTACTTTCTCTCTTGGCTCATGCAGGCAAGTGGTTGTCGTGGAACTCACCCGATGATAATGTTATCCTTCAGGACTTCCACGTTTGTTTCATCACATGACTTCAAGTTAGTGTGATAGGTTGGCAGGGGTACATATGGATCAAATAAATAGCGATGTGCTTTTTTATGCTTCTTGAAAGCAAAACAGTAAACAAGCAGATGATCTGGGTTGCTGTTCTGCGACAGGAATCGTGCAAGCTCGGACTACGCAGATGCAGCATTATTTATTTCATCAATGCATCTATGTGATTTGGATTTCTTGTAATCTTGTAGATACTTTGAATTTTAATCATGTGGTGTGACTATTTTACTGAAAAACTGCAATAAGTTTCGCAGTGAAAATTTATATTGTGCACGCCGGGCCCATCGTTCGATGGTGGGACCCTACTAGTGGCTTCATCGCAAAAGCGACCACCGCTCTCCCATTCGTTTGCTGTGAAGACGGCACACTGCCCCATTCCAGTACACCATAGCGTAACCATCAATGTTGATTGATAGCTGGAGCCTTGTTGAGCATTTATATCTGACATGTAGTATTGTTTGCAGTAGGCACTACATGTCTTTGTAGTTGCACTACAGCTACAAAAAGCCAATTTTTAGAGCCATTATGCCATTCACCCTGTCGGAGTGTTGTGAATTCCTGCTATGAGAAGTATTTGCACTTTTGTGAACTAAAAATATGACAGTGGCTTATTTTTGCAGTTTTGGTGGTGCATATTTGCTTTTTCCTAACAATTTTTTTTTTTCCTGGCTTGATCTTTCATCGTTCGATGAGAACACATTACTATGGTTTCAAGAGGACGCTCTTCTGCCTCCTTGGCAAGCTACTGTACTGCTAAAGGAACAACAAATACATTCTCTTTCAATGTCTCATTCTTTCAAATACTTCTCTGTTTACATCATCCTGTCAATACCTAGTGAGCACTGAGTAACAAGTGTCACTTCGCCCTCTCCACTGATGCTAAAAGAGCAGTGATGCAGACACAAAAAGACTTCCCAACTGCTAACATAGAAAATAATGCAGCATTGCTCTTCCCAAACATTGTTCTTTCCAAGTCCTACTAACATCCTAAAACTTGCTTCATTTCTACATAAATATTGAGCAAGCCATGTCCCATCATCACACGCTTACCGCTGAGCACTATATGTAGTAGCCTTCTTTTTTTTTTTAACTGCCACAAAGAGACATGCATTACCAGATAGTACAAGCGTACAGCAACTGCATGTATAATATGACCATCATCTCATTTGTGCTCTTGGGGCATCAGAGTTATTGCACCTCCTAGTTGGATTCTACTGCCGCTGAAATCTTGCCTTGCAGCACTGCCGAGCCTGACAACTATACTTAGCGACAACTTTCTGTGGCAGCACGGCCAAAGCTTTGTGGGCGGAGCTTATGCACATTTGTTACCACGCCAAGTAGTTAATTTGCAGGTGATGTAGCTTTCGTTTTTGCAAGCACATTCAACATGTACTACTTTAGTTTTCTCAAGAACACCATACAATAAACCTTACATTTTTTGGGAAGAAATCAATAATAAAATCTCATTTTTTAAAGAAAAAAACAGGAAGCTTTAAGAAAGAGTTCAGGTTCATTTTAGAAAAAAAAAAAAAAGGCACGCCCGTGCAGGAACTGGGCGATTGGAAAACCAACGCAAAGAAAAGAATCTATTTCCTAAATTTCAGTGCATACTGGGCCGGCGTCATTGTTTTCCTTCATTTGAAAACGCGAGAGCATCCCGGAGATGCTCACTTTATCTTTTTAGGTGACGCGAAGCCATTGATGGGTAGCAAAAATCTTGGCCACGACCAGTCATGAGCGGGTGTCTGACATTCATAAATCCAAGTGGATGAAACGCAATCTTTACTTGGCCAAGAACGCTGTTTTTGCACGGTCAGCAGCAAAATATACATGAATGCGTCTATTGCCCGGCGAAGCTTTGCACTGGTAATTTTATCATCGTAAATCACTGTCCTTGCAAAGAGCAAAGAACCACTCTCTCCATAGACGCCAACGGGTGTGGTGTCAGTGTGATCGAAAACAATACTACGTAACTGAAATGCCGACCACATATGCAACGCAATCTAGGAAAAGGGTCATTGCTTTTAGGTACAGTTTCCAGTGGTGCTTTTGCTTCTAAGCAGCTGATGCTGCTGAAGACTGGCAGGTTGCCGTTGTAATTTCCAAAGTGGTTCTAGTGATTAGAGTCTCACTTTCACTGATGATATCATTCACACACATCTTCTTTCTCGGGAAATAAAATGTGGGAAACAAAATATTTCGCGACGCACCACTGTCTTCGTTTCTCTCTGCTCGATGAACACAGATCACCTAATGAATACACACTCGCAAGCTTCGATCTGAACATGCTGTAACCGAGCGACCCTATTGCTGCTTACCGGGGCAGGAAAAAGGTGAAATGACACCAGAAAACCGGAAACCTAGAAACAGGAAAAAACGAAAATCCTGCACGGTGTAAGCTTCCTAATAACAATGCGAACAATTTCGAGCGTAATATGTATATTTTGTCTTTTTATATTTTTTTTTATGCTACACAGTATATAAAAGTTAGCGTTCGTGGACTACATGCAGAAGTGTAGTGAAAAAGGGCGTGCTTGGGCTCGATAGCCTTGGCTGTGCTGCTCCAGAAAGTTGTCACCGAGTATAGAGTCATTTGTATGTATCACGAAGTCACTTTGATTTGGGCTTGGACAGTCTTAAAGACAAGTTCATCAACCTTTACTTAAACATAAGTCTTTGAGAACTGTACGTAGTTATCATAGCTTTGCTTTGTATTTCATTCTTTAGTGATTGGCCATTCCCTTCCCATGTTTCTGCTGTCTAACTCTTTTCATCACAAAGAACAGAGGCCACCAACATGCTCGCATGTACACATGTAGGCAGTACAAAGGAAGTGCACCAACTTTCATGACACACAATACACAGACACAACCAAACAGAAGGACAAAGACATCCATGCCATCAATATCAGGAATTACACCCTCATTTTTTATATAATATGGCTCGCACACAAACACAGACACTAAAAAAAAGAGAGAGAGAGAAAAAAAAAGCAGAAACATATATGCACTGTGATGTTTCTGTATTTTTTCTCATTCCTGTGTTTGTGTGCACTAGTGGCATTGCAGGGAGTGGCACAACAAGCTTGTGCCCCCTCCCCTCCTCCCCAGGATTTTTTTTTTTCGCAATGACATACAGAGCACAAAATGACCATCTGCATGCTCAGCCCTCACTTCAGCTCAAAAGACCCTCCCCCCCCCAAACATTATCTCTGTTTACGCCCCTGGCATGCGCATCATATTTCATCAAAAATGAAGAATCTCCATAGTGCTATAGAATAATGAATCTCCATAGTGCTATAGACACCCTCGGAGGTGACCTCGAGGTGACCCCCTACTTCCCTCACATCACCACGCTACAGTCAAGAAAACAAGTTATGATGACGTCATAGCCGCCATTTTTTTTTTGCCGCGTTAGTTCTCGAAGTTTATATTTCTCAGCGGCTGATTGCGAGTGCGTGGCCGTAGCGCACGCTTAGAAAGTTATGTGTTTGGCGACATTCCAGTCCCGTTTCCTATTCGAAGGTAATTTTGATGCGGACCGTGCGGAAGTGCGTCACAGTTTCGTGTGCTGACGTGGTCAGGAGCTGAACACGCTAGGTGGCGACAGTTTCACCCAGTTTTTATAACTCTCTCAAAACGAAACTGAGACTGATTGATAATGAGGGGGCCAGTAATTTATCTGTTGCGTGCTGCAGCAAACGATGTGTCGTGTCCTGACTAACAGGCCCCCAGCAACGCATTGCAGCAGAAAAACGCGAGACCAAAATTTTTGTGTCAGTACCCCTTTAATTTTCCCCACACCATACCAGCTACAATGTCCAAATCACAGTTCTCCGGCTATGCTCTACTATGACACTTCAGTGTGTCAGCTCACGAGTGCCAGCCCTCCAATCCGCTGCCATACAACATAGACGAACCTCACTGTCAAGTGTGAACTCCTAACCCCAGTTCAGTCTGGCAGCGAGAACATGTAGGGTGGCTGCTGCTCATGGGTTCTTGAACTGAAGACTCCACCCATGCGCATAGCCTTCGAAAGACCCTGTGGTTTCTTCTTGTTTTAATAAATCTCTTTTTCTTTTTCTCTCTTTACAAACTTATTAGTCTACTGAATTACTAACAAGCATATTGCTTCTTTGAAGTAATTAATCATATTGTTTTTTTTTTTTGCTGCCTGAACTGCTAGTGTTAGGAGGGGGCCCTTGTAGCTCATTTGTGATGATGTTTATTAGCAGTAATGACAGATTTAAAGATCTCCTCGCTTTCTAGACGTGCTTGGGACATGGTCAAGCTAGCTTGTACAATAAAATTGGCTATTCATTACCACTCACTTTTTACCAGAGTTTTTCAATGCTTTTCTGGTCAGGAAACTCCTTTGTAATGCTATGGGGAGAGCTTGCTATGTCATTGCAGTGACCGTGCAGTGGCGCTAGGAGTGTGCAGGGGGCATTGAGAAGAGCGTCGCTGCATTGGGGGAGCTAGGGGCCTGAAAAATCTTACAGAATAAGCATTCAGTTCACCTCATTTTTCTGAATTTATGTGGCTGACGGCTATGAGCATTGTATGCAACGCTACGGATGTTGTACGTGAATGATGATGCCCAAGGCATGCTGTGTACTGGGTTGTTGCTCTGTATACAGATGTACAAGCAAAAAGGTGTTGTTCAGTTTGCCTAGGGATGGCAATGAGATGGATGATCAGGAACGTGCAATACTGCAACAGAAAGCTGTTGGATTTACCTACGATTTAATTATTTATTTATTTATTTGTTTGTTTATTTATTATACCTCAAAGGCTCCTAGAGAAGGGGTTTTACATGAGTGGTGGGCATATCTACGACAACAGTTCTATGATATTGTCTCGGGTATAGAAAGGTACCTCAGGCACGGGTGCAGAAATGATGCAGAAGGGATCAAGACGACGATGTTGTTGTGGGGCCGTATCTGGACTGCCCTATTGTCCTGCATTCTTGCACACTGTGTGCAGTGTTAGCCCAACCGGCTATAACTTTTTAAATACTCCCCTTTACATATTTTTGGTGGAAGTGCTGGGTAACAATCCGACTCTGGATTTCCGTAGCGGACGTCAGCTTCGTCCAGCCACAATGCCTGAAGGCAGTGCGCCGCCGTTCAGTTTATATCTGCTCTGTCACCTGTGATCCCTTCCCATCATCTCGATCCAGGTACATTTTGCGGCACCGACACAACTGACGTTGACGAGTGGCTCGCCTTATACGAGCGCGTCAGCAAGCAATACAGGTGGGATGAGACGCTTATGCTGGCCAACATCATTTTTTACCTGCGAGGTACTGCACGCGCCTGGTACGAGACGCACAAGGAAGACCTGACGAGTTGGGACGTGTGCAAGCAGAAGCTTCGTTACTTTTTCGGCCGGTCAGTTGCTCGACAAATGGCAGCCAGGCAGGAACTCACGTCATGAGTTAAATTTTCCACCGAGTCGTACGTCACCTATATCCAAGACATGCGCGCCTTGTTTCGGAAGGCCGACAAAGACATGACCGAACTAGACAAGGTCAGCAATGTGTTGAAGGGCACAGCCGACGATGCCTTCAACATTCTGATATGCAAGAACTGTACCACCATTGACTCAATTGTCAGTGAATGTCGAAGGTTCGAACAAGCCAAAAGCAAGAGAATCACTCAACGTTTTTCTCCACTCCCGAACACTTCTGTGACTTCTTTCTGCGAGGATCCTGTGGCCCCACGTCCATTCGTGAATCCTCCAGACATCACAAAAATTGTCCGCCAGGAGCTGGAAGCCATGGCTCCTTCCGCTTATCAACCCCCTGTGCCTGACAACTTGTCCCCGATATCCCTTATTCAGGCTGTTGTGCGACAAGAGTTTGCCAACATGGGCATCTTAATTCCCCAAAACTTGAGCCACACACCACAGCCCAAAAATTCTAATGCTCACTACCACGCCGCCCCACTTGTTGCTGCTGCCGCATCAGTCCCGCAGTTCTCATCGCGCTACCGAAATCCATCTGAGTGGCGCACACAAGATGATCGATCGATATGCTTCTCTTGCCATCGCGTTGGCCACATTTCCTGCCACTGCCGCAACAGATGGTCTTTCAGGCAACGTTTTCTAGACGAGCACCGACAGGATTGTGGGCAGTATTCGCCACCTCGTTTTGCCGATGACCACCTTCAGGACCTTCCAACTAGCCGTTCTACGCTACGCTCTGAACCATCCTACGTCGATGTCGTCGCCCAGGGAACCCGGTCCAGCCACTCCCCGTCGCCTCAGGGTCGCATCACCTATATGGACGCACGTTTGTAGTCATCACAGACCACCAAGCGCTCTGCTGACTGTCAACCCTTAAGGATCCTACAGGAAGACTCGGGCAATGGGCATTGCGATTGCAGGAGTACATGTTCTCTGTAGTGTACAAGTCTGGCAAGCTTCACAGCAATGCCGACTGCTTATCTCGACACCCTGTTGATACACCCGACTCCTCTGAGTTGGAAGCTGATGCCAACATCCTAGCCATAACAGATTTTCTGCAAATAGCCGACGAACAGCGTCGAGATTCATTGCTGCTGTCGATGATTGACCGTCTTCAATTCAGCTATTAAGACCCTTCACTGAGCCTATTTTTTATTCAAAACAACGTTTTGTACCACCGCAACTTACAGCCTGATGGCGCGAAACTTTTGCTCATCGTCCCACGTCATCTGCGCATTCACCATTTACGTCATTCACCATTTTATCTTCTCTTTGGCCATGATCCCTTACTACCTTTCAATACCCTGCTTTTACTTTCAATACCCTGCTTGCACATGACCTTCCATCCACCACATCATACGCACAAGATGCCATTTTTCCCGTGCTCTGATCGCACGTACAGTAGCCCGCGCCAGGTTCTCATCGTCCTAGAGAGCACAAAAGTTGCTCTACGACAGCCGACATAGGTATGTCGATTTTTCTCCGGGCTCTCTCGTGCTACTATGGCTGCCATCCCGTCGTGTTGGCCTGTGCGAGAAACTTTTATCGCAATACGTTATGCCTTACCGAGTTGTGCGCCAAGTCACACCTGTTACCTATGAAATTTCTCCTACTACGAACCCCACTGTTACATCCAGAAGTGACATTGTGCATGTTTCTCGCCTGAAGCCCTATCACAGTGACCCGTCCGTCTAATAACAGCAGGCACAGGGACGGTGCTTTGCCGCCCGGGGTAATGTCACGGGTATAGAAAGGTAACTCAGGCATGGGTGCAGAAATGACGCAGAAGAGATGAAGACAACAATGTTGTTGTGGGGTCGTGTCTGGACTGCCCTGTTGTCCTGCATGGTTGGGTCCGATTGAAGCACTGCTTTCGTGGGAAGGTCATTCCAGTCTTGATGTCAGGTTGAAAAAGGAGAATGCATAGGTGACAGTGTGAGCTTTAGGGCGATATACGGTTTTTTCGTGGTTGGTCTGGCTTGAGTGGCGATGAGTGGCGACGATTCTGAACACGTTGGAGTGTGCAAGAAAGATTTGGACTGACGAATTTATAATGAATGGAGAAAAATGTTCTTTTGCTGTTTCTTTTGCAGCTTCCTAGTTTTTTTTTAATTTCTTGCCAGTTTATTAGGTGCTTTGAGTTATTTTTTTCTTTGCAGTCGTTAAAAACGTTTTCTTTTTTCTATTTCGATTGACTTAATATCAACTAAGCTAAGGACTTCTTTATTTACATCACTTTGTTCTGTTTTTATTCTTTCAATAGCTAGCTGCCATCATTTACTGGCCTTGCACAGAGTTTTTATACACTAGAAAAAGTGTCGTTCATAGCTTTCTGTTTTTTCAAGGTTATTTTTCAGTATTTTCTCTCTCTTTCTTTATAAATCATGGCATTCTTGCTTCATTTACTGTAAATTAGTTTCTCGACACTGTGATGTTTTTAAACATATTCATTGAAGTAAGCAATTATAAAAAAGTATGGACTCGATTAGCGCTTGCTCACCTTGACATGTTTTGAATATTTTACCCATGTTTAATTTTTCACATCCTGAATAAATTGAAAGCGCAGCTGAGCTCTGCTTATGAACACATGTGCCTATTTTCTCTAGATTAGAGAAATACAGCCTCATTTCATTTAATCAAGTCTGCCTTGTGAGCAGTCCTCATAAAGAAATTCGTTCCATAACATGGTACAAATGTAGTCCATCTAGGCTGTCAAAGTAACACATGTTGTGATTTGTGAAGGTGTCACGATACCAGAGTGCCCTTATGAGGCTGCACAATGCAAAGTGCGGCGCACTTTCGTTCGTGCAATATTGCCCACGTAACATGTAGTACAGTCGAACCCGTTTATAACGAACTGGAAAATGCCGCGATGGATGATTGTTATATCGGTAGTTCGTTTTATATGGACTCACCCATATAAACGTGCACTTAGTGGACAAACTGGTTTTTTTTGTGTGTTTTTTTATTGAAGAGTGCTAAGAACCCCTCCACTGACAAATCAGGGCTTTCTGCATGTTAAGTGACACCCGTTGACTCATCAGTGAATGAAACCATGTTCGCAATAAACTCACGCCGTTTCACTGAAGCGTGGTATCACGCCGTTGAATCAATCATCTCTCCTCTTGCCGTTGCATTCCGGGTTGTTTGCAGTCCAATGCATGCGCACGTTTGTACCTTCTTCATGCAGGATTCAACCGGGATAGTGCTGCTCGGGTGCAGCGAGTAGTCTGTTCATCTAACACAATGAAGATGAATTTTGTAAGCAACGTGCGAGATGTAAGCAACGTGTGAGAGTGCCGCTTGTATACTGCCGTCACTCCGTCATGCAGATATCTGCAGATGACTGTGATTGGGTTGCCGGCAATGAGTCAAAATGGTCAGATCATTGACACTGGCCACCTCGTTATTGCTCTTTTCAGAAGTGTTGGTTGTAAAAATAGGAGGCTTTCGAAAATATGTTCGCTGCATGTGGACTCAGTTTCGAAGGGTAGCATAGGAAAATCGTAAGTACACCAAAATATGGCCGTTATAACTGATAGATCGCTATATCTGGGATCGTTATAAGTGGGTTTGACTGTAGTCAAAGTCAGATGTTGGAAATGGATGGAACGTGGTTGCAAGCTCAGACTTCAGGCTAAGCTATAGACCCTATAGACCCTGCATGTATTGGTGCTGCACACGGACGTTACCTTGAGAAAGCTTCGTCATTTCCGATTTTAAGTGTTGCCAATTCTACGTGTTAGGTGACAGCGGAGTGAAGTTAGCTTTTATAAACTGTAAACACACAAGAATGTAGAGCTTTTCTTTTTGGTACTGCAGCCATGTACTGTGCCGTAAATGTCTTGATTATAAATTGTGCAATTGGCCCTAACTCTGCTCTCGCTGTAAGGCTTCATTTGCAAATTAGTGGGTCTATTGGGCTTCTGCTGTTTCAGAAGCCTGTCTAAATATAGTGTGCCTGAATAAGTACTCTCATGCTCTAATGCCTGAGGTTAGGAACCGCACTGGAACAATACATGCAGTGAATATTGCTGTGTCCAGCACGACTGGATCCATAGCAGCCTTGATATTTTTGAAAAAATATGTGAAAGTAAGTCTTTCACATGCGTATATAACAGCCACATTGTACGCCAGGTGAAGTATGAGTGGTAGTTGACTTATTGCGGTTTGGTGCTAGATACACCATTGCCTCAAATCGGCAGAGCAGTCAGTCGAAAGAAGTGCGCGTGACGGATTCCTTCTCTTTGACCGCGGCGACCCTATCGGCGGCTTTTGTCGCTGTATGCAACTACGGGCAGAATTTCGTGACCAGAAAAGCATTGAAGGATTCTGCTTTTACTTTCATACTCATGTTCGTTCACACTGACTAATGCTCATTCACATTCACGTCCCTATGTGTACTCAAACTCACTGGCACTCGCTTAAGTTCATATGCACATTTGCTTACACTTGTAGCAAAGTGTTCTGATACTTCGATTACTGGTAACGAAACTTCAGGTAGACTTGCTTCAGAGTCAGTAGCTGCCACTACAGGCACCACTGTGGAGGAGGAGCTTCCAATTCCATCTGCTGTCAGTGGCTTGCTTTGTCAGTGCCTATGTTCTCAATGCAAAGACTTGCTCAGATTGCCCAGAAGCTTACCAAATTATACAGATGCTTCATTTGGAAAATGATTCCCACGCCCCTCTCCTGCATCTTTTCAATCCTGCTCGCACGCGAAGTGACACAAACTTGCCTACGGTCAATTTTAGGTTGCACCTACATTGTCGATTGGTTCTCTGCACTACAAAACGATGCCTTGGCCCTTCGGCATTAATCCGCAAAAAAAATTAGAGCTCACTCGGACTCACCCAAAAAATATATGTTGATCTGAGGACTCTCTCGGACCCAAACTCACCAAAATTATCCTCGTCGGGTTCGCTAGGACTGTAAGTGACCGACATATTACTTTAATGGACACACTCAGGCTCATGGCTCTACCCGAGTCTGAGTCAGAGTTGCCAGATACTACTGAGCTAACATGCAAATAATCATCACAAAATAAGCCAAAATAAAGTGATGCAACTTTTGTGAAGAAGCCCGAAACAAGCAGAACTTTAATTAATTTTTTTCTTGCTTGAAAATGTTTTTTTTTTTAAATAAAACTGGCTCTAAAATACAGAGGCGAGTCAAAAATATTGTTCTGTATGGCAAAATTATGGCAAATATGAATGAAAGCGGATTATTTACTCTTTAACATTCTTTGAAGAATAGCCTCCATTCAGTTGAATGCACATTTGCCAGAGCATGGTCAACGTTACTCGTTGATTCCCTCAGCATATTTTTTTATTTATTTTACTTCAAAATATCCCTGAAGGCCCTCGACAAGGGTATTACATAGGGGGACATATAACAATAAATTGGAAAATAATTTAGTGAAAGTAACAGTAACAAAGTACAATCTTGACAATTGACTGGTATACATTTGATAAGAAAACAACAACAACAATGGCAAAGGAATAAATGCAAAGTACACCATACTTTGAAATTAGGAACTGAAGGAACTATAGACACAAGTGGTAAAAAAAGCTAGAAGTGCAAGCATAGAAGGCAGTTACTGAATGCCTTCTGAAACAGGGCACATGAAATACATGAAATCTACAAGGACGTACACAGAGACTAACAAAAGAGATACGCTATTAAAAAAATCATGTAAGACGACACCACATTTAGGTAATACGGTCAGTGCGTAGAAGATCGTGAAATTTCTTTGTTTTTTCCGGTAGCTACGTGAGACGGTAAAGGGTTCCGTTCAATGATAGTGTGTGGTATGAAATAATTAGTGAAACGATGAGTGTGACATATGGCTCGTTTGACCTTGTACTGGTGATCGCAGCGAGGAAAAATGGCTGCAGGGGGCTGAAAGAAATCATCAGAAAGAATTGAATGATGGTATAGTTTATGAAAAAGCGAAAGGCAAGCTCCTTCGCGACAATGGAATAATGGTTGAACTTGGGCACCATTTCTTAGTGCAGTGATTCTTGAATGACGTGAGTAATCTGAAACAATAAAACTCACAGCATGGCTTTGGAAGGATTCAGTATTCTGGATAAGATAGGCTTGAACTGGGTCCCAAATAGCTGAAGCGTATTTGATTTTAGGTCTAACAAGCGTTTATTTGGCAAGCTCACTTAGATAGGGAGGGGCATTTTTTAGGGAATGTTTGATAAGACTATAGGATGACGTCAATGTGATAATGCCATGTGATATCTGATTGAAAGGGAACACCAAGGTACTTATAATAACTACTAAGAGCTAATTCGGTATTATTCAAATGTAAGATGTTGGTATGCAGGTTTTGTGTAAGGTAAATGACATTAACTTTGTTTTGGATTCATTAAGGATCATTACAGTGAGATGCACCAAGTATTAATATTGACAAGGTTGGATTGGAGGAGCTCACGATTGGCATTACTAGATATATTACGGTATAGTACACAATCATCAGCGAATAGTCTAATATGGGAGGACACATAATTAGGAGAACACATAATGGGAGAACACATATGGGAAGACACATAATTAGGCAAATCATTACTATAGATTAGAAAAATCAAGGGACCTAAAACACTACCCTGAGGGACTACTGATGTTACAGTCACGTAATTAGAATGAGAGCTATTGACGACTATGTACTGTGTTCTGTGCGAAATGAATTCTTTAATCCATGAAATAGCGTTGGAGTGAATGTTAGGTTGGGTTAGCTTTAGTACAAGTCTGTGGTGGGGAACGCAATCAAAAGCTTTTGAATAATCCAGAAAGATAGCATCAACTTGAAAACCAGAGTCTAGTGATGAGTGCAGGTCATGTGCAAAACCGGCGAGCTGGGTATCACAAGAATATGTTTTGTAGAAACCACGCTGATTTTTAAAGATGATAGTGTGTTTTTCAAAATAGTTGATGATTTGAGTGTGAATGATATGTTCCAGTAGTTTTCAGATTGTATTAGTTAAAGAGATTGGGCGATAGTTGAGCAGTACAGAACGATCACCGGACTTAAAAATATGTTTGACACGCACAACTACTCAAAGTCATTGGCGAATAAGCCACTAGTGAATTACAAAGGCAATATTGAATATTGGTGGACATTATAATTCCTAAATAGTAACTACATTTGCTGGAAAAAAACAAGTAAATAAAAAAAATGAATCCCAAACTCACTTATTATGAGCGGAACTGGCAACTCTGGTCTGAGTGAGTTGGCTCATGAGTTCGTTAGCATAAAATTAACTTTGTCACTGTTGGTGTCGATGCTCTTCAATGTCAATACTTTAAGTAATGGACTCTCTACGGTATACCTTTATATCCTGTACCTTCAAATACGAGTTATCAGTGGTTTCAATCAAAAGACATTTGTATGAAATCTATGAGTTACACGAGAGATCTTTATCAAGCACTTCTCCTGAAAGAATTTGTGGGGAATAGGCCATGACATATTGCGATGAGGTAGCATATTGTTCAAACATCTGGGAAAAGACCTGAGTACGAATTTAGGCAGATATCATATGTTGACAAATGCTGTCAAGATAGCACCATAGGTCAGCAAGTAATAGTAGGGCTCATTCAGACTCACTCACGAATCATATTTTGCACTGAGAGCTTACTCGAACTCAGACTCACCAATATTTGGCATGGCGCACTTTTTTTTTCCTGAAAATCCTGCTCCAAGTTTGGGGTGTGGCTATTACACAAGGTAACATTTACGAAAATTTGGTTTCCAATTACAGCATAGACTGCTGATAACGCAAGTCGCCGAAGTCACGAATATTTGCACGACAGCCAAAATAACCTTCTTCGTAGATCACACTAGCGCTAGACGTATTGAGCATGCAGTCTCACACGTGCGAAAATCAAGAAATGCGATGTGGTGCTTACAAGCATTCAAATTTTAAAAAATAAACATCGGGAGGTCCATGTCGCCAACAGAAATGAAAGTGAATAAAACAATAGCTATGAAAAGAGAGCGTCATCACAGAAATTCGGCAGTTGCGTTTCAAGCCACCACTAATATTTTGTCCGCAGAGCATTACCACCGATCACTCAATTTTACGGGCTCGTGCCCATATCCAATGACATTGCAGTCGAATCACGAACCACCATTCGAGTGTTACAAGTGCTACCCCTGCCCCATTTCCTTCAAGTAGAGCTACCACAAAGACTTACGTTGATTCCGTACAAAACTGCAACAGTTGCCCTCGACCGCCACCGAAATGCAACCCACACTGATTAGGCCTAGCATACGGTTCAGCATGTTGTCGCTGGAAGTTTTACTAGACAACATGAAGATTGGCCGTCGAAAAGATCACACACTCAAGCACTGATCCAGGAGTAGCACACATGATATGATGTATGGGTTCGTGGCCGGGAAATAAACGGCGACAAAAGTCCGCTGAGGTTGTGCAAGTCTGCGTAGTGACAGCAAAGACGAAAGCTTGCGTCGAAAAGCTTTTAAATTTGCGGACGAGATAGCAAACACAATAACTACGACGCTTTTCCCGACAAGAAGCTCAAAGCGCACGCGCACTTGGTGAGGCTGCGATTGCGTGTTCCTTGCGGAGCGCGCAGGGCCGGAGCCTCGCCGGCACAAAGGTTACTCCGATGCCCAGGCAACCACCCTTATTCCTCACTGGGCGATCCGGCAAAGCTGGCGCAGTACTGCCGTAGTAAATTTTTCAAATTTTTTCTCACTTCAGTAAACCTAAGAGGGTATCAAATTGCAATCGTGCAAATGTGGTACAGAACTACTGATCACGGCCAAGTTCGGGGTGTGCCTAATGTGTGCGAAATTTTTTAAAAATACGATTTCTCGTGGCCAATTATGTGAATGAATACGATTTCTTAACTGGACTGACTTAAACTCAGAATCACAGAAATTTTCCTCAACTAGACTCACGCGGACTCAAACACGTCAAAATATTTCTCACCCGAACTCACTCAGACTCACGGCATGATCTGAGTCTAATGAGTCGACTCATGAGTGAGACCTATGTCCTGCAGGGATGCAGTTGTGGCCGCACATTTATCGCGCTTCTTCACTGTGCCCCTAGAGTGACCCTAGCACTAATTTGACATAAGCAACACATCAAGGTAGCTTTGGTTAATTTTTGGCTGCATCCTGATGATGTAATAGTTGACATCATGTTACATTGAAGAAGTCAGCATAGTCATGCCAGGGGGCTACACCTGCCCAATTGTCTGTTGAGAAGAGTGAGAAGGCCAGGTTAGAAACTGTAAGCTGCTGAAGCAGGTGTTTCTATACCGTGTAGCATTTTTATTGCAACACTTATTCACTAAATTCTTGCGGCAGCTCATTCACATCAGTCAAGTGCGGAGCTATCGTTTCATCACACATTTAGGACCAAGGGGTTGTTTACTTGTCTTTTAAGGCTGTGTTTCATACTCTAATCTACTTCTTTTTTTATAAAAGCATACTCATATATGAGCAGAACTCAATCTTGCTCGGCCATACGATCATTCAGTTGTAGCAGTCCTCCATTCCTCTCGATTGCAACAGTCTTGCCAGGAATGAGAACAGCGTGCGCTACTTCACTACTGTGAAATCTGCATGTTGCTGTCTAGACCATCCCTTAATTTGACACTTCTCATGCTAGCCTTGCTGTTGTGGCACTTTGTGTTGTGGATACTCATTTCTCAAGAAAATGACCTCCCCTTTACAATCTCATCTTGTACTACCCGTCCCCCTTTACCAATGACACTGTGCCGCGCTTCCTTACGAGTTGCAGAAATAAGTGCCTTTCCTCGTCTCAACTCATCACTAATATTATTAATGGTCTCTTTCTTTAGTATGTGTATCAAGTTAGTAAAGTGCAATATTTCAAGGGTGTGTGACCATATGCAAGAATGAAATAATTATTTGCTCTCAACCAGGGTCTCTAATTGAACCTAAATAAAGGAAATTGCCACAAATAAAATTCGGGCCAAATGGAAGCATTTGGAATAGAAACATTTGCTTAAAATATACATTATACCAAATCAAACGGAACCATTCCAAAAAAGTAAAATGCCAAAGTTATATCCAGTAACCGGGATGAAGTGTCTCATTTATGCTACTATAATATGAAATGTATGATCATGTGATATCCAGGTAACTCACCAGAAAATATTGAGAATAATACCCCTGACAAACAGGCACTCTTGAGTCCTTTGGGTAAGGGGACATCTTACAGAATAGTGTTCATACACAGTGACTTACAACAAAGGAGTATCTCCTTCTCCACAAAGTTCCTTCACAAGAAACCATATTTGCCGTCTACTTGATGAACATGAACGGCTTTCTCCCGCATACAGCATGCATAACTCAACAATGTAGTCTTTCAACGGTGGCTCTCTACGTGCCACCATAATGTACTTGGCCATTGTCAGTATGCATGACCGCCTGAAAATTCCCTGTCCAGGCAATAACGCGATCCTTAATGTTCCCGCATCATGTCCCTAGTACCCTCATGTTCAATTCCGGCAGTGTCATTTGCTTTTCGATAGTGTGCTGCATTCAAGTTTGCACGTTGGTGCTGTCAACGAAATTCCCAAGGTAACAGTGTGATTTTATAAAAAAGTTTTTCTCATGTTGATATAACGACCAGTGCCGTTTTCTTTCCAACGATCATCTGATGAACTGTAGCAAATCACGTAAGCCACAAACTACCTGAAAACTTTGTGTGGTGTTGTGTGTAATCAATGTAACTTTTTTCTGCAAGGAGTCCTTCAGAATAACAAAACAGTTTTACTACAAAGCACTTTACTTTTGCTCCTGTGTGAAGGGCAAAGCTGGCAATAATGATACCAGTTTAATGTGGAGAAAGGGAGTCTGATGTTACCACTGCATACAGCATCCCAAGATACAGACGGAATACGATATTAAAGAACAGGGCATAAATTTAAAAAAAACAACCTGTGTAGTGCTGTGAAGTCACTGTTCTTGCATTAGTAAAGCAGTGCCTTGAAGCAAACTTGCGTGGGGAAATTCTTACCCAAAGTGCGATAAGGTTTCAAAAATCCTTATATTGAATAATACAATATGTGTAACCGACTCCTGTTTTTTTTTTACTTGTTTTTTGTACAATTTTGATATGCACAGGTTTGACTGTTGTACTGTTAATAATACTTATAGTCCCTAAAAAGGCAAACAATTATTGTGAAATAGTGCAAGAAAACACATGTACACAGCAAAAAGACAACACAGGCGCAATGTTGAGAGGTGCCCCGGGCAGCTTAGGCCAGCAAAAGATGGTGGAACTCACTTGGACTCACTCAAGAAGTACATATTGTGCTTTGGACTCACTAGAACTCAGACTCACCACAATTTTCCTGAGCCATACTCACCCAGACTCACACGAAAATTTTACTCAACCGGACTCACTCGGACTCAGACTCAAAATAATATTATTCCCCCCACTCACTTAGACTCATGGCTCGATTTTAGTCTAAGTGAGTCCGAGTGAGTCTACTCATAAGTGAGTTCGCCGACCTATGCTAGGCAGCGCTCGTGTTGTCTTCTTGCTGTAACCACATGTTTCTTCTTACACTATTTTACAATGCATTACCAACTAGCTTGGCTTTCTGTACTACTACACACAATCAATAGACGGAACAAACACAAACATGGCCAGATGGGTGGCACTCTTCAGTAATTTATTTCTGGATTAAATACACGTGAACACAAGTGCAGTTCGAATGCATCATTTGCGCGTCACTCGGCAACCTGCTTTCAAAGAATCCAAGATCTAAATTTCGCAGCTGTATTTATGCAACTGTACTAGTGCATGCACTCCCCAGCCCCTTTATGTAGAAAGCATTTTGTAATTATTGAGCCACTGGTTACTAGCTTCCGCCAAGAAAGGTTTATATCATTGACCACATTTCTTACAAACCTTGCAGTGTGCAGGCAGATGCAAGAGTTTATTCTGTAAATTCATGTCATGGCTATTTGTTTGTCCATTAACACACTGACCATTTTGAACCAGGTAACATTAATAAAGGTTAAGAGTGTTATGTAAGGTTAACGTAGTATTGGCGGTATATGGGATGTATGTACGTATGAAAATGCTGAGCCCTTCTAAGTGCATGCTTGCAATTCATTGCAAAACAGGTAACAGGGTTGAAAAAAAATGAGGATGAGAAAAAAAAAGGAGAGCTCTATGTGTATCCTTTCTCACCCATTTTTTTCTGTGCTATTGACTGATTTGAAACGCTGAGTGCAATTGTAGCTCGAAAAGTCTCACTCGATAGTGTTGTATTTTCTCTACAAGTGTGTAATACTAATAATTTAAAAAGCTTACTTCTGAGAACAATAGCTTCCATCAACCTTTTATGTTGGTTTTATGTTTTGTGGATGTGGGAGCCCATCTGCCTGATCTGTTGCTCCTCACTGCCTGATTCATTAATGGTATCACTATCTAGCCTTACACACTGACTTTTTTCCAGCAAGCACCAGCATTATTTCTACATGATCATCTTTTTGAAATGAAACATTACCCATGCATCTCATCACATTATTGGCATTCTCTCATTGCATGTAGCACAGTCAACTAGAAGAGCTTGCCATCTTGTGGTACTACATAAGCTGATCTAAAAATGTATACAACCTTCTATTTAGTGATGTAACATACTAATTCAATAGACTCTCAATAAACAAAAGCTGAAGGGACCAGGAAAATATTGTTACGTGGAAATAACAGTAGGCAGTGCGCAGCCATAACACAGCTCATCAACAAACAACGTCCACTTCTTCACTCTCAGTCTTAGGCGCCCTTTTTGGGTATATCCCACTATGCCCTGTTACAGTCAGCCAAAACCACAACATACAACCCCCGGCGGCAAAAGCGCCGACCCGGAGAGCTTATGAGGCCGCAGCAAGAGGAGTGTGGTAACGCATGAGCCTTGATACGTGGACGATGTCCAGGGACAGCAGAGCAGCAGAGGTTGATGGATCATCAAGAACAATTTCATATGTAGTGTCGGTCACTCGTCTAAGCACGCGGTATGGGCCCGTGAAACAAGAGAGAAGCTTCTTTGAAAGGTCTGCATGTCGCGTAGGGGACCAAAGAAGAACGAGGGAACCTGTCGGAAAGTGTTCATCGTGATGTCGCTCGTCGTAACGATGCTTCTACGAGTCTTAGGACGCCGATAATCTGCTGCGGGCAAGCTGAAGAGCATGGTCAACTCGGGCAATCGCGTCATGTGCATATTCAGAAGTAGACTGCGCAGCGGCTGGCAGGAAGGTATCCAACGACAATGTTGGTTTGCATCCAAACAGAAGGTAAAATGGCGAGTACCCAGCAGTATCATGCCGGGAGGGATTGTACGCGAACGTCACGTACGGTAGTGCAAGATTACAATCAGGATGGTCGGCCGAAACGTATTTCGATAGCATGTTCGTCAGGGTGTGGTTTAAACGTTCTGTAAGCCCGTTTGTCTGGGGGTGGTATGATGTCGTGAGCTTATGTTGGGTAGAGCAGGAACGCAAGATATCGTCAACCACTTTCAAAAGGAACGTACGACCTCAGTCTGTCAGCAGTTGACGAGGGGCTCCATGCACTAAAATGAGATCGCGTAGTAGAAAATCAGCGACGTCTGTAGCACAGCTTGTTGGCATGGCTCCCGTAACTGCAAAGCGGGTCACGTAATCTGTAGTAACCGCGACCCACTTGTTTCCGGAGGCCAATGTTGGAAAGGGACCGAGAAGGTCCAAGCCAACACGAAAGAAGGGCTCTGATAAGATGTCGATGGGCTGAATATACCCGGCAGGGAGTCCCGACGGCTTCTTGCAGTGCTGGCAAATTTCACAAGCATTGACATAACGACATATACAGCGTGAAAGGCCAGGCCAGTAAAAGCGGCGGCGCACACGATCATATGTGCGAGAGACACCAAGGTGACCCGCCGTTGGCGCGTCATGGAGCTCGTGGAGAACTGTGGAGCGCAGGTGCGTTTTTATAACCAGAAGTAGGTCGTGACCATTGGGCGATAAATTATGCCGATATAAGGTGTGGTCCTTTAAGGTAAACTTGCGAACAGAAGGGTCGTGCGGTGAAGATTCGAGCTGTTGTATTAGGCGGCTGATATCCGGATCCCGATGCTGCTCGTCACCGAGATTAAGCAGCTGGGAGATGGAAAGGACGCAACCCACAGAATCAGTGCTTGTAGGGTTGCAGTCAGCCACAAGGTAGCGTAACAGACAATCCACACCTTTGTGCAGTTTTCCTGATTTATACACTACGGTGTAAGAATACTCTAGGAGGCGGAGTGCCCAGCGGGTGAGACGACCTGTGGGATCTTTGAGGGAGGTGAGCCAGCAAAGAGTGGGGTGGTCGGTGAGAACTATAAATGGTCGGCCGTATAAGTAAGGGTGAAATTTCGTGGCTGCCCACACTAGCGCTAGGCATTCGCGCTCTGTAATTGAATAATTCCACTCCGAGGGCGACAGCAGCCTACTGGCATAAGCTATTACGCGATGCTGCCCAGGTTGTCGCTGAGCCAACACAGCGCCTATTCCGTAACCACTGGCATCGGTGCAGACTTTGGTCGGTGCCGTAGGGTCAAAGTGAGCCAGAACTGGAGAGGAAGTGAGCAGAGTGGTGAGGTCAGGGAATGCTGCTGCTTGCAAGGCACCCCAGGTAAATGTCTCATCTGGTTTAAGTAAATCTGTTAGGAGCCGAGCAATTTCCGCAAAGTTCTTGATGAACCTCCGAAAGTAAAAGCAAAGCCCCACAAAGCTGCGGACGACATCTTTGGCGGTTTTTGGCACAGGAAAGTACTTCACAGCTCGAACTTTTTCTGAGTCGGGCTGTACGTCATAAGCGTAAACAATATGCCGAAGTATTATAATGCGACGGCGACCAAACCGGCACTTGGATGAATTCAGTTGAAGGCTCGCAAAACGGAATACAGCAAGAATTTCAGACAGTCTCTCAAGGTGCGCTTCAAAGGTGGGAGCAAACACAACCACGTCATCCAGATAACCAAGACACGTAGACCACTTGAATCCATGGAGCAGGAAGTCCATCATTTATTCGAAGGTGGCGGGGGCATTATATAAGCCGAAAGGCATGACCTTGAATTGGGAGAGTCTACCAGGTGTTACAAAAGCCGTCTTCTCTTGGTCCATGGGGTCCACGGCAATCTGCCAACAACCAGAACGAAGATCGATAGAAGTAGGCGGCACCATGGAGGCAATAAAGAGTGTTGTCAATTCGTGGCAGAGGGTATGCGTCTTTCTTAGCGACGTTGTTAAGGTGGGGATAGTCCACACAAAACCCACGATCTGTCCTTCTTTTTAACTAATACCACCGGGGATGCTCAGGGACTGGAGGATGGTTCAGTAATGTCCTTCGCTAGCATCTTGTTTACCTTCTTCTGAATGATGCTCCGCTCAAAAGCAGACACTCTGTAGGGACGGCGGTGAACAGGGTTGGCATTACCTGTGTGTATGCGATGCTGGACAAAGGACGTCTGCCCTAGAGGTCGGTCGCCAAAATTGAAGATATCCTGGTAGGCCTCGAGAAGACGCTGTAGGGCTTCAACTTACAGAGGTGGAAGATCAGTGGCGATCATGTCTACAATTTGACAGCTGCCCAAATGTGCTGCGAGCGGTGTGCGCTGCTTTGAAACAAGGGTGTCTAAGGCGAGCACTTCGGTTTGTGAATCGAGCAACAGACACAAGTGAGCCACAGAAATGCCTTGCAGAAGCAGTTGAATCATGTAGCTGAAATTTACAAGTGGTAGACAAGTTCTGTTATCTGTGATGCGGAGCACTGTGTAGGGAACTGCAACATTATGTACACGGAGTACGTTGGTGAGAGGCATAGCATAATAGTCACCGTCGGGCACAGCTGGTGAGCACAGGAAATCGATGTACATCACAGTTTTGGAGGGCAGGTGAACAAAGTCACTGCATTGTAATCTGCATGTAGGTAGATACGGGGCGTTACTGATTTGTGGTAGTTCAAGGTGGAGCACCCCAGCAGAGCAATCAATAAGAGCAGAATTGGCGGCAAGAAAATCAAGGCCTAGTATGAGGTCGTGGGGATATGTTGCAAGGACCGTAAAAAGGACGACCACTTGATGACCGGCAACGATAAGTTGAGCTGTGCACATACCGACGACAGGGACTGTTGCACCATCTGCAATTTGGACGACACTGGTCAAGGGAGGCATGAGGAACTTCTTCATGCGACGACGAAAATACGAACTTTTAATAGAGACGTGAGCGCCTGTGGCAACAGGTGTGCTGTGAGGCAACAGGTGTGCCATCAACATATACTTCAAGGGTGTTCCGGTTCAAATGTAAGGGCAACAGAGGATTTGCGGGTAAGGTCGACAGGGCAGCTTCATCTCCAGAAGCTGCACAGCTTAGTTTGCGGGGACATGCGGCGGTTAAACCATGGCGAGGGAGAGCGGCGACGCGTAATTCAACGAGAAGGGCGGCTTTGAGGCGGCAGCGACGACGGGACAGGGTAGCTGTAGTCCTCAGGCGCAGGAAATGCTGTAGACTCATTGCGGGTTAGATAACGGTGGTTCGATGGATGGAATGAGTTACTGTAAGTGCGATACAAGCCAGAAGGCATAGATGACCACTGGCTGCGGCAGTAACGAGCGATGTGTCCCGCGGGACCACAGCGGATGCAGATTGGCTTATCATCAGCTGTTCGCCAATCAGATGGGTTCCTAGTTCGAAGAGAGTACGGATGGTGACGTCTCATGTCTACAGAAGCTATCGAGGGATCAGTATTATCGACGGTGGGTACAGTGGACACAATACCCAGGTTAGCGAATTCTTGGAGGACAACAGCCTGGATCAAGGAGACGGCTGGTGTTGAGGCGTCGGGCAACATTGATTTGCTGGCAGCCGGGTAAGCGGCCTCAAGTTCAGGTCGGACGATGCGTGTCACGTCTTCGGTTGTAGACGGCTGACAAGGAGTGGCTTCGTAAGACGACGTTGCAGCGGTGTTGGCTAGGCGCTGGAACAGGTGTAAATTGTGTCGACTCTTCCCCTGCTCAAGACGGCGGCACTCTTTGATCACTGCGTCGATGGTCGTTGCGTTCGTCAATACAAGCAGGCTGAACGCATCGTTGGCGATTCCTTTTAAAATCTGCGATATCTTGTCAGCCCCAGTCATGTTGGGATCGGCCCTTTGACACAACGCTAAGAAGTCTTGAATATAAGTCAAGTAGAGCTCGGTGGACACCTGTGAACGTACGGCCAATTGCTTTCGGGCATCAAGCTGTTGACCAAACGGGCTGCCAAAAAGGCCGCAGAGCTGTTTTTTAAACATTTCCCAGCTTGTGATTTCGTGGTCGTGGGTCTCAAACCAGGTGCGAGGGGTCTTGTCAAGATAGAAAATGACATTCGCAAGCATAACGGATGGGTCCCAGCCATATTGCTTGCTGACGCACTCGTACATACTGAGCCACTTGTCCACATTCGCGTTGTTCTCTTCAGTAAAGGTACAGAGATCACGGGGTTGCCTTAGGGCGATGTACCGGGTTGCTGTCGTTGCCGAGGTAGGTGACGAAGGCATATTCTCACCCGGAGCCATGGTAGCAGACTTAACGAGGCGTCCAGTGCGTAGCTCCATTGTCAAAAGAGTACCCAGCACCTCCACAAAAATGTTACATGGGAGTAACAGTAGGCAGTCTGCAGCCACAACACAGCTCACCAATAAGGTCCACTTCATCACTCTCAGTCTCAGGCGTCCTTTTTGGGTATGTCCCACTATGCCCTGTTACAGTCAGCCGAAACCACGTAACAATATGTTCTATTTGACAGGAGTTGCATTTACGGAGAAAGGAATAAGGCTGCAGACTACAAGTATGAAACCAATCTTGTCATTAGCAATTGTTCCATTTAGGCCACAGTTCTATTTTAGCGATTTCTGTTTACTGAGAGTCTACTGTATTTAATGATCTCTAAAATTTGTCATCGCCTTCTTTCAACATAGATACATTTGATAACAATGTTTGTACTTTTTTGTTTTTCACTTGAGTTTCATTTTCTTTTTCTTGCATATATTATATTTATATGAATTCTGTTTTGCCAGTGCTTTTCCAACAGTTCTAAATTCACAATAATATCTAATATATTTGTCAATATGATTATTATTGTAATTGGTGTTGCTGCTGTTGTGGTTGTTGTTGTTGTTGTTGTAACTGCAGACATATCGTTCGGATTTTTTCGTTTGCCCATCTATTTTTGTTTTTGCACCTTGTTTGCATTTGGATTTTCTACTTGAACGAAACATGTTTTTTCAACATTTAGCTTGTAACATTGCATAAAATCAGCTTTCTTTTTTTTTCATTTTTTTAAGTCTCTAGCTGATTTATTTATTGCCCTCTCCTTCTTTATTTTGTGACACCCTCAGCTAAGGGTCATCAATGAAGCCATGAACAAAATATATAAAATAAATAGATAAATATGGGGCAGGGCAGAGAGCTGGATAAGTTTGTCAATGATACTAGGCTGTCTTCCAAAAAAATAGAAATTTTTAAGTACCCCGAGCCCTGTGAAAATTTTAACATTGCCGAAACATTATCAACCTGGTCAAAATAAATAGTTTTCTGCTTTATTAACATTTTATTTAAAATATTTCACCCTCATTCTCTCTGCAGTCAATTTTAGAGAGGCCCAGCATTATTATTCCGAATATAGGTCATTTTTCTTCAAGGTACTACTACATCTCCTGTTGAACTATCAGAATTCATAAATGAAAATAAAACTCATTCACCACTGCAATTCTAGTAGAAGAAAAAAAATTAAGCCAAAAGGAAAGCATTAAAATTCAAATTTTTTATGTTCATGACAACATAACCTGCAATTAATGAGAGTGACACTTTTATGAAAATATAGAAGGTTTCATATCAAAATGGCTTTTTCACAGTAGTCAGGGACAGAAAGGGTAGGCAGGTGGCCAAAAATTGAGACAGATTTCAGTTCAGAGATTGAATAAAACATGTTTTATGGGGTATAGTGGAGAGTAAATGTGGCTGTCTGAGAAAATAAAATTTGCTTCATGATGAAAAGAATCTGCAACACTGTCCACTTGCCACTTCTCCCACATCACAATTTCAGTCTTTCAAAACTATCCTGTCTATTTTTGCCATTTAGTATCATTACCAAAACAGCTGTGAAACTACGACCCAGATTTTGTTAGATTCGTTTTTTTATTTAATCATTTGTTTGTTTTGTCTGTTTATTTGTTATCAGTACCAAAATGCTTAATATCTACCGAATCAACTATGCTGAGTATCATCTATTGTGTCCACCTTTAAAAAACTCTAGTCACATGCTGATGCATTCTACGAAAAAGTGCACCCTTCTAGAGCTATGTACTAAATAAGCTGATTTTTTACATTAGCATGGCTGTTCAGGCATAGCCAAGACATGCTGTGTCAGTAGCAAATAATCTAACTGTTCATGCCACAAAGTACCTCAAGAAAAGTTATTCTATTCGATGTAGTGCAAAATTCACATATCTTTTGTAGAAACAAAAGTTTACTCTTAACTATCTTCTTTGTATAACTGAAATTGAATAAATCATTTTAACTCCCTCCTAACACTTGCTTTTTGTTTTTGTTTATGGTCTTGCTGCATTGCAGGTGTGTCAAGGAAAGCAAGCTACATTACCCCGGTCCCTGGAGGTGTTGGTCCAGTAACTGTTGCGATGTTGATGAGGAACACCTTCCTTGCTTACTCTAGAGCAATAAACTATCAGTTGACCTAAACAGTATTTTGTCATTCTAGAGCATAATTTAAACTCTGTTACTCTAAAGTATTACTTTAAACTTTTATTTAACCCTTTGACATTTAAGCTTGTGCAGTTTATCTAGGTAGAGGACATTATCAGGTAATAAAACATAATTATATGAAATATTTTCTTACTGAAAACTTTCCTGGTGCAGCCTGAAAATTCAGTCATTGCAGTACAGCCTTGTTACAAGGGTGAACCCCCCAGCACCCATTTGGTGAAGGCTAAATTAATTTTAAAAGGCCGCACGGGTCTTTCGAAATATATTTGTGATTTCTGACAGTTTCTCACCTTGAGGTCTTTTGTTTGCCTCTCTCTGTCTGTGCACGTGTGTGTGGTGTTTGTTTGTGTGTGGTTAAGTGGTTATTTCATTTCGAGTGCTTTACCCCTGCCCATAATCGTAGGCATGAGCATGGGGGGGAGGCAGAGGGGGGCGGCTGCCTACCCTAGTCACCTAAGAGTGCAAAGTATGCCCCACACATTGACTCAATGGCGGGGGGGCGCTAGGATGAACCTTCGCCCCCCCCTTTTATGGCCATCCATGCAGATGTCTATGCCCATAATGTTAAAGGAGCCCTGCAACACTTGGTCAAAGAACGCTTCCGATCGGTAATCGAGGCTCCTGAGAACACGTAAGGCAAAAATAGCAGCACGTGGCCTGGAATTCACAATCAATCTTTAAAGTCAGCTATAGGAATCGCTCACTCTTCTCTCTACAAAGGATGTCGTATGCCCACATTATTGCGCTATATACACAAGTCCATAGCCATAGCCACAGGAATGTGGCATGCTGCCATGTTCCTGTGCACACTCACGATTACACAAAAAGTAAGCAGCTCTTTTGAAGAAAAAAAATCAAAAGAAAGTGCTCAAGGTTGTTACTCGTGTTAACGAAAAGACGCATCTAGTTGCCGCCTTGTCAGCCCACCTTCCCTTCCTGCGTAGCTTTCAGCGCACTCGCTTGCACGAAAGGAGAGAGAAAGCGCTTTAAATGTACAGCGAATTCTTGTACCTCTGCTGGTACTTGACAGAACATACAAATTTTGTGACAGTCAATTCATAAAGCAATAAGCTGTTTTATTGTGAGCATCACGGGTACATGATCCTGCACGGCGCAAAAGACTTGAGTTATGGTCAACAGAAAACTTTCGCATCCATCGCGACAATGCTTCTGCACATTCCTCACACTTGGTTCAGACTTTTTTGACGAAAAGTCAGACTCTTGTAGTTCAACAGGCTTCTTACTCTCCTGATATTGCCCCCTGCGACTTTTGGCTGTTTCCCAAACTCAAAAGGACATTGAAAGGAGAGCAATTACTGACAAGGGAGGGCATTATGGCTGATACGACAACTGAGCTAATATCCATTCCGAAAGAGGACTTCTCAGAATGCTTCCAATAATGGCAGCACCGCTGGTAGAAGTGTGTGGAGTCCCAATGGGACTACTTTGATGGAGATTAGGTTTTCGACTCTCCAATTATGCCAGTTTTTTTTTTTTTTCCACTAAAGCTCGGATACTTGTCTAACAAACCTCCTATGAGTCAGAGGCACGGGGCTATCGATGGAAAGGCTTTGTACGGAGACGAACCACACAGCCACCACAATTTTTGCGGATAACATGCTCCGAAAAATCATTCAGACAAAACGTCCCTTCTAGGCGTTTTGCCATTTTAATGTAGATTATTCATTAAAGCTGCTAACTGCTCTTACTCTATTATGTTTGAAACCAACTATGCAGGTATGATATAAGAACGTAAAAGTAATGATAACTCAAAGAATACCACACATGCTATGACGATACCCCAGTGAAGCCGTTTTGCCACAAATGCTTTGTTTGGTAACATTAACCACGTTCCGTACAAGGTCTGTCTGTTGTTTCAGCACATAATTTTCTCGCTCATGCGCTTTCTTTTGTTATATTTCTATATTTATTAGTTGAGTCAAACTGTCAACCTCATTGTGCATTGAGAATGAACTAGACAAGATCAATTTGATAT
Source organism: Rhipicephalus microplus (assembly GCF_043290135.1). NCBI lineage: Eukaryota > Metazoa > Arthropoda > Arachnida > Ixodida > Ixodidae > Rhipicephalus > Rhipicephalus microplus. Next base: position 235,430,638 of record NC_134710.1, read on the forward strand.
TGTTGCAATTGAAGTTTGAAAGTTTATTCGTTCAAGGTTCATGACAGGAATATACATGCACATCTAGAGCAGAGCAGGAGTTTTTATGCATTCGCCAAGATGTCTTGATGCCATAAGCCATCTGGTATGGCTATTTTATCGTGCATTTTATATTACGCGAATGTTTATTTTTTATTTTAGCCATGGAAACACGTAAATAACTAAATGAATGCGTAGTTGGTGTGATCACATGATATTTGCGTTTTATTATATATAGTCTCGAGAACGCCACCGTGACGGAGTGAATGCGCAGCTTGCGGGGCTCGATGCTCGCTTGAGAGGCCATTTTTTTTTCCAAATGATTTTTTTCTCGAAGGTTTTCGCCTTCAAAATGCGGTCACTGATTGGTGCTGCGAAGGTGTGAAGTTTGGGGGGGGGTGGGGGGGGTGCTGCTTACTGCTACCATTTCTGTCCTATCTGATATCTCTGGTTGCGAGAGTTCTCAGCATGGACATGAATAAACTCTGGTTTTTCATCCCGTGGGCCCCTGTGGCGGTTCGATTGCTATGTTTGTTTACAGTTTTTCAATTGAGAACAGGGTCACTGGTTTGATTCCTGAGTGCCATTCTCACAATCTGATTAATGCAGAAGAAAAAAAAAACAACACTGGTGAGGAGTGAAGCATGTAGGGAACCGGGTTTCAACTCCAATAACGTGAAACCTAGAGAGGGGCAAAGCATGCAGTGTTCTGAGAGAGATGTCTTTCATGCTGAAACTGGACATGTAGGCAAGGCTATTTCCGCTCCACTAACGGAGTCGGAATCCTGCGTTGTGATGTAGCTTATTTGTTTGCTTGCTTGTTTATTTTCCCGTCAACCCTACGACATGTCTCCACTCTGGGGGATTGGCCAAGAATGCGTAGCCGAAAATTTAAAAGGTTATTCGAAGAATGTTAGGTGATTCAAAAAGGAATAAAGTAATGAAACGGTAAGGCACATCTGATGATGATAATGATGACGATGCTTTTACCATGGTTTCATCTTCTTCTCGAAGCAATGCTTTTTTGTAGGCTAGTTGGTTCATACTTGAAAACTCGACCTAACTGTTCCAGAAGCTGAAGGAAAACACAGTATCTCCCTGTTTTAAAATGAAAACCTTAAAATCATTATCAAACACAGCATTGATTGTCCGAGTCAGTGGCGTCAACGCAACTGATGCGAAAAAACACGATGCCGTGATGACGTCATCATGTCGGCACAGATGGACGAAATTCGTGAGGCCACTGTGACGTCTTGACGCCACATAGCGTGACGTCTCATGATAACACATGATATTGTTGCTTGGTCAGAGTTGAGCCAATCATGGGGCCAGTGCAAAACCCAATCATATACATTGGCAGAGAAGAAAAAAAAAAAAAAACTCGCGGGGTCACAGTAGCTATTTTGGAGCATATGCTCTGGTGATGCCCCTAGTTACTGGGCAGTAATCAAGCACACGCGTCCTAGTGGCCATCAGAAGCCCCAACTAGAGGGATCAGCTTTGAATCGTCCAGAGAGCTCATGATGCGGCAGTCAGGCTTAGCTTATTCCTCCCAACGTGAGAGTAGCCCACTGCGCTCTAGTCGCATCTCTCAGGAGTGTCAATAAAGTTCCATCATGCATCCATTCTTTTTTTATGAATTCACCTAAGAGGACTTAAAGACGAAATCCATGTTCTTGTTCTTGTTAGTTGATGTGCTCATCCTCCCCTCCCCTACACAAAGCCTTCTGCAGCTAAAGTTGTTTTGCACCACCTCCAGGATCTGAGGCACTGCAAGCTTTCGACACCTCAGTCGCTTTCGCACGGCCTCCGTTATCGACCAACTTTGACCAAGCGACGATGTTGTGGGATAGCATCATCACGTGGTAATGATTTTTTACATCACTCGTGTTGACGCCAATGCAAACTGTCGGTTTTCACGATTGATGAAGCAGCTAAGGCTCTTGCCTTAATACTGAAACATCATCTTCAGCCGCTGTATATCGCTTCCCAAAGGTCTGCCTACTCACAATTTTATAAGGGCTTGTTCAACACAAAGTGTGCAAAATTTTGTGCCGAGTGCTATAGCCTTTCAAATTAGCAATATAGCTAGATTAACGTCATTTTTTTAGGTCATGTGCCATAAAAATATTTACTCGCTATTGACACTAGCGTTAAAGAGCTTGCTTCGCAGAAATTCCGGTGTCAGTGTCGTTGATTGTGAGCGAAAAATTGGCAATGCCGGTGAGCAAAAATTTGAAATATATAGGTGCACACAAATTTATAATAAGAAATAGTTGGTCCCATTGAGAACCGAACCCAGGCCTTTTGCATGACAAGCAGGTCTTCTACCACGGAGTCACACTGGTGCTTGAAACTGCCTCACAAATAAAAAAAAGTGACAAGAATAGAATGTAGTGATAGAAGTCTCCTTAGCGCATGTAATGTTGTGCGGCAAAATCGTAGAATCACACCATGAGTCAAAACCAGTGAATTGGGCAATGAGTGGGTGGTTTGAGGCTGTCCACTCATTACAACGAAGTATGCAGCTGTGCAGGTTCGCGCGACACATACGTACGCGTATCCGGTACTTCACCGTTTTGCAAAAGAAAGAATCAATGCGGGTATCACGGGAAAGGCCTTTGCCCTGCAGTGGTCGTAGACAGGCTGAGGATGATAGTCAAAGGCCGATTTAATGTAACATGAAAATTTTTACGCGATCTATTTTCTCCATTGCTGCTTTCGTTCATGATGCTCTGAATGCCAAGAACGTTGTTTTTGTGTTTTTTTCTTTTTTGATCAAGGTTGATTACTCTGCAAAAATCTGGGTTGTACGAACTGTGTACAAGGGTGTTGGGTCTTCTGTCTGGCTATATGCCTTTAGCCCCAACATACTTAATTTTGTTTCTTAGACAAGAAAACAATAAAAGATTTTTTAAAATTTCAATTTGAGTGATGATAGACCAAAACCACGATATGATTACGAGCAATGCCGTAGTGGAAGGCTCCGGAAATTTCGCCCATCTGGTGCTCTTTAAAGTGCAGTGACACCGCCCAGCACACAGACCTTTAGACCTTTTCCATTTCTACTCCATCTAAATGCGACCGCCACGGCTGAAATCGAACTCACGACTTTTGCGTCAGCAGCCGAGCACGCCAGCCACTGATCCACCGAAGCGCACGGAAAAGAAAGAATCGCGGCGTTGTGGGCACTTCGCCATTTTACTTCCAGCAGGCATTCCAGGACAGTTTTAAACGGCGATGTTGTGCGGACAAGCGTTCCTTTCTTTGCAGCATGGTTGAAGGCGATGCACACGGGGCTCGATTACGCTCTACTCTTCAAGGCGAAGCTCAAGCGCCCTCCAAAATTTTAAATGCGAAGCATTTCTTATCGCATTTCGGCGACTGAGTGTATCTATCTAGCTAACTATCTAGCCGTCTACTACTTTTAGCCCTCCTGGCCGTTTTGTTAGGTGTATCGATACCAAAATTGATATGGCGAGCATAAGTGACTAGCCATAACATGAAAATCATGACATGAATGTCATGATTTATATTTCATGGTGTTGCTGCTCTTGCGTGGTTTCGTTCACATGACATAGTACAAAACTGGTATGATATGGCTGCATGGCGAATATAAGTGACAGACTTTAACGGGAAATCACGACATGCGTGTCCTGTAAATCATGGCTACATGCGACGCTCACGGAGAGCTCCCGGTCGTTTCGCTAGCTTCACATATACCAAATTTAGTGTTACGTGACGTCAGTCGATCACGAAGGTATGCGACTGATGCAAACATGATAATCATGAGATGCGTGTGATGTAAATGATATGGGGGTTTAACATCCCAAAACCACCGTATGATTATGAGACACGCCGTAGTGGAGGGCTCCGGAAATTTTGACCACCTTGGGTTCTTTAACGTGCACCCATATCTGGGGACACGGGCCTACAGCATTTTTGCCTCCATCGAAAATGCAGCCTCCGCAGCCTGGATTCAATCCCGCTACCTACGGGTCAGCAGCCGAGTACCTTAGCCACTACACCACTGCGGCTGGCCATGCGTGTCATGTAAGAACATGACTACATGCCACGCTCATAATGTGCTCGCGGCCGTTTCACTAGCTTCACATATACCAAATTTGGCATTACGTGACGCAAACGGACGACGAAGGTAAATGACTCGTGCAAACATGGTAATTATGACATGCGTCTCATGTAAAACATGACTACATGCTACGCTCATATATTGCTTTCACGGTCGTTTAATTCGCTAGCTTCACACATACCAAATTTGTTATTACGGGACGTGAATGAATGACGAAGTTCTATCACTGCCGCAAACATCATAATCATGAGATGCGTGTAATGTAAGAACATGACTACATGCCACACTCATGATGCACTCGCAGCCGTTTCACTAGCTTCACATATTCCAAATTTGGCATTACGTGACGCGAACGGAAGACGAAGGTAAATAACTTGTGCAAACATGATAATCATGACATGCGTGTCATGTAAAACATGACTACATGCCACGCTCATAGTGCTTTCATGGTCGTTTCGCTAGCTTCACACATACCAAATTTGTTATTACGGGACGTGAATGGATGACGATATGTGACTGCTGCAAACATGATAATCATGAGATGCATGTCATATGTAAGTCATGACTACATGCCACGCTCATGATGCGCTCGCGGCCGTTTCACTAGCTTCACATATACCAAATTTGACATTACGTGACGTGAATGGACGAAGAATGCAAATGGCACGTCCAAAAATGGTAATCATGACATGCGTGTCATGTAATACATGACTACATGGTATACGCTCATAGCGCGCTCGTGGCCGTTCCGCTAGCTCCACATATACCAAATTTGGTATCGTGGGACGTGAATACACGATGAAAGTAAATGATACGTCCAAACATGATAATCATCTCATAGAAGTCATGTACAGCATAATTTACGTCCGCTTCGTAACGTTGTGCTGATTTCGAAGTGTCATATCAACATTCCTCATTCGTGCTTTGTATATCATTGATTTCCGCTGTACGTGGGATCTGCCAATCTTGTTAGTTTTTTTAGTGCGAAACATTTCTTTGTTTCGTACTAGCTCCAAGTAGCTCCAAGTACTGCAGGTACTTGGAGCTATCTATCTGTCTGTGCGCCTACATTTGGTTGCTCTCGTGATCACCCCCTTAACTTGGGGCAAACCAAAATTAGCATGGAAGGGTAAGGTGGTTTGACGAATACGACTCGCTGGTCATGACATGAATAATGTCACAATCCCGTCGCGCACGTCATCAAGCACTTTCCGCCAGACAGTGGCGCATACCCGCGGGTGAGTATGTGCCACAGGTGATTATATGTATCTACCCAGAAGCAGTGAAGTATCAATGAGATGTAACAGACAATCTTGCCAAGGAAAGTCTAGGGGATATTGTTAGAAGTAATCGTAATGTAAATGTGAAGAAAGAAAAGTGGGCGAAAATATAACTTGCCGTAAGCAGAGACCGAACCTGCGACCTTCCATTAACGCGTCCTGTGCTCTACCAACTGAGCTATCACGGCCGCTATCCCCACATCCAAATTGAAGGGTATATATGTGCATTTAACCTCGACGCGTCAGTCCCCTAGCAAAAATTCTGATAGAGGTCTGTATCAGTCTGATACAGTTTCCTATAAGTTGTACCAGTCTTGTACCAGACTGATACAAAGTCTTACCAGTTCTTATAGACATTCATATCAGTCTGATACATTTTCTTACCAGTGCTACCAGTCTCATATCAGACTGATACACAGTCTTACCAGTGCTACCAGCTTTTGAATAAGTTTGGTCATTTCTATGGCATATATTAGTCTTTAGGTTTTTAGTCTTTTGTTCATTTATCGGATCTTTAAGATGCATTATTGTCATTTTAACGGTACTTCTTTTTTTGAGCACACTGCCCACATAAATGTCATTGGTCATTTCTGCATGCATATTAGTGCATCAGTGTTTTCTATTGAACACTTGACGACTATTGTTTGAAATATTATGATGACTCAAAGAGTGCAACTGGCAGCTTTTGGATGCATAGAATAAAATGTACAATGTTTCATGATGGTGCATAATTGACAAACTGAGCTTTAAATATGCAAAGCAGCTTTCAGCCTAGATGAACGCTTTATTCTGTGTACAAATGGGATTGCAGGTGCCAGATAGCAACACAGTTAATGCTGACAATGATAGATGACGTCTAGAAATTTCAAGATACTAGTATCCAAAGCTTATCAGATGACAGTATAAACATAACTTGAAACAATACAAACAAAACTTCTCATCACAAAGCAATATTAACATAATTCTAAATTTTAATTTATAGGGCCAGTAAACATTCCAAGGGAGATAACTTAATAATCAGTCCACTACTGTGAAATGAGCTTGCTGATACGATAATTTTTCCAAGCGGCATTGATTCGAAAGCCTCGGATGGTGGCGCAGTTTCTCCCTTTCACAACACAAGCCAACCCCAGCTGTCTCTCCCACATAGTGCTTTGCCTTCAATGACGAGCCACTACATTAGTGTCATAATCCATACTGGATGAGATAATTTAAATAAACAATGAAATGCTTCTTTGAGTAATCATTAATTGACCTCATCATCAAAACTGAATGCCTCGCAAATCCACTGCCAGAAATATTTCAAAGCAAGTTGAGGGGTTTATTGCGCACTTCAACCGCTTTCTTTTTTTTTCTCGTCAGTCCCAACAAGCTGCGCCGAAAACTACAGGGAGGAATGGCAGTAAAGAAGTGCGATATGTAAGCACACATTATGAGCTAGAGCATGCTTGAAGAAACACCGTAGCTCTTTCGTGTTGCCATTCCCATGTGCGAGTGTGACTATGCAATGTTAGATTTTGGATAGCAGTGCCAGCATGTGGCAGCACACTGTGGCAAGAAGCACATTCGATTAAAACGCTGCTCTTGATTTATTTTGGCTATAGGACAATAGCATGCTTTCAGCTGTTTTACACCACATACAGGCATCCGAAAATTCGAAGTGAGCACAGTCATCTATATGAAAAAAGTCGCTTGCAGCTGCAAGATTTGGCTGATATGTTGATAGCAGCATATGTTATTCACAGGTGTGTCTTTACCCAAAGCCCAAGCGGTGGCAGAGGCCTGCTATATTACTTGCCTGTAATCCTCACAAGATTGATAAATCAAAAACCATGTACTAATTAAGGCTAAAGCATTTGACTGCAAAACACACACACACACACACACGCACGCACACACACACACGAAACTGCCTACCATGAGAAAAGTTTAGTTGTGAAGAGAACAACAATAGAAAGGATCGAGCCAACATTTAGTTTTCCTAGCTTGCTAAACTCATATTAGACTGGCTATATATGTCACAAGTTTTGAACAAGTTTGATACATCAGCAACGCAGCAAACACATCCAACTTTCATGTGCAAACACACTGGCCACATCCTTCAAGCACAACTTTTTTCTCTGTTTCTGAGCAAATACCAATGTGACATGGGTTCTTGAATAATTTTGATGTAAGCCTCACACATGAGCACACACACAGAGCCTGGTAGTCTATTAACATGCACCAGTGTAAAATACATGCCATTGTTGCATTTAAAAAGTGTCGCTCATGCCAACATTGTCGCGAGCCGCATCTGCAGTCCGGTCGGAATCGCTGAGCGAGTTTTCCTCGAAGCCGTAAGTGTCGTCGGGATCAGGATTTTCATTGCTGTCACCATGCGCATCACTCAGACTTCACGTGTCGAAGGCCCCTACTCCAGAACATCAATTATCAGCTAAAGACTGAGGCATGCTCTTGCTGAGTGTAGCTGGTTGGCCGAATGCGCCTCCACCGCTCCTTGTCCGAGGTGCTACATATTGCGATCCAGGCTCCAAATAGCGTTTTTTTTTCTTCTTTTTGATCGAGGCTGGGGTTGAGTTGAATCCATCTCTCGTTGAACTTGACACAAACTTCAAATAGCGCGCTTGATGGTGTCCACGCAAAGTGAGGCTGCGGGACTGATAATACGTGAACAGGTAAAGATCGATTACATCGACCAAGGCTTCACATTCAGAACCTGCTTGCTGTGCCTTGAATGTTAAGCACACGGCGCGGATTTCGCCGAAAACTATAACATGTGCCGCGAGATCACGGCGCGGGGTAGTGACTCTTCAGAACTCCTCGCGTGGTGAAGGTGTATTGTACTGTGGTCGCCACGGAGCAAGGTGTTCGTCGCCATGGTGGTCGCTGACTGCCATCATGGCTAAATGACTGTAGCATATTAATGTGATAGATAAATGGATGAATGAATTGATATGGTTGTACCCTTTAAGTTGGGCGGCGGCTAACGCTACCTAGCCTAACCAACGCGAATATGGCGACACAGCGCATGACCTCTGAAATTGCCGCTGCACGCCCGTCATTGCGCGTTTGCCATCTTGGAGGCTATGCATAGCGTCACCATTTTACAGTAATTGCATGCATTGTTTATATATTTTTTGCTGTGAGCTCTAAAAAAACTACCCTCTAAGGTTGCAAAAACATGAAGTAAATGTTTTGCAATTAAACATTTTTGTTTTCAAAAACTAAATTGCGTTGTGTTGAAGAAGAAGTCGTGGACTCGTGGTTTCATAAACTACTTGGGAGATCCAGAAATGGCACTGCCATCGTCATCAATAGCAAGTTCGTGGCGGTCTTGGTGCGTGTGTAGTGCATGAGAACATTGTTGCGTCTCTTAATTGCTCAGTATCGCGCCTGTACACTCGCAATTCTCCAAGATGTTTGGTTTCGCGATGATAATTAAAAATTAATAGTCCCAGTAAGTGCTTGTAAGTACATCAATCCAAAGTATACAGGCAATTTTGATCCTCACAAGCGGTACCGGGTGTTCTAGAAGGAAACACACACTGCGGCCACTATCACGCTCAAGTGATTAAGCTTTACGGTAAGTCTGCGCCTCTTGTATTCCCAATACGAAAACAAAAAGGAAGAAGCAGTCGTTCTGAAGTTATTTACTGGTCGTATTTTCTTAGGCACCGAGGATGACGCAAGGAATGCAACAGAAAAACGACCATCCATTCCGCAGACCCGATTGCGACTCCTCCGATAGCTGCAGTTCAAATGAAGGGGACAATAAGTCGGTTAAAAAAGTAAGTTGCAATTGGTCACACTGCAGCTGATATGCTACTTGCAGCGTAATTATTACCGACAGCCAAGTTTGGCTATCGTTGACATTGCGGCTGATGTGCTACTGCGGCGCAATTACAATCGACAGCCAATTTTGCTCTGCACGTGGTGCCGTGTCACACATGAAGCACCAATGCTCTGACATACTCCCCGCCCCCTTAGCGAATATATCAGAGCATCGCTGCTCCACTACTGCGCGGGCGCCGGAACGTCGTATTGAAAGTGTTAGTAAAGTTGCAGTACGCTGAAAAGCTATTTCATTTTATTCTATTGTGGCATGAGCGCAGCTTAGTGACATTTTTTTGTACAATTGACTGGTTTAAAATTATTTTTGCTTGTGCGGATATACGCCCTGTTTGTGCTTGCGAACTAGCAGTGAAATTTGTGTGTTGCGTTGTCTGCAGTTGTAAGAAACACGACGTCAAGCTGCTGTTAAGCAGAAGAAAAAGCACATTAGCAACCGTTTTAAGAAGCAGCAGGGAGGCCTGCTGTTTGCTAATGCTGAAAAAAAGAACAGAGAAAGAGCTTCTGAAAGAAGTGAATATATATACTGAGGGCTCAAAATACAAAAGCATTAGAAAGAATAAGCCTACTGGAAAATGCCCTTCACAGCGAAAATTTCCAAACAGGTTTATCATTTCTTCATAAGCTGTTGTAACGCACTGCTGCTAGGGTTGTATGCAGCAACAAGTTGCCCTATTCTTATAGCGTGCACTTTTGCTGAAAAGCAGAATGCAATGTAAGCTCATGGGTGGCATAGATGCATGCATGTTTTTCTAATCACTTGAAAATGTGCTTTTACAACTTTCACAGTGTGGTGGATATTAAAAAGAACACCACTTGGTCAAAATTTCTTGAGCCCTCCACTACTGCATCTTCTATAATCACACCATGGTTTTGAGACATGACATGGAACGTATCATTACACTTTAATTGCATATCTCAACTGCATGCCATGTTTATCATATATATTATTTGACCATGCACACCTAGGATGGTACCGCGACAATTAAGGGTGCAGTATACTTTATTTCTTAACACTCTTCTTTTTCATTGCAGCAAAGAACCTTGTCCTTTGCGGGTGTTGCAGCTGCAAGCCTCAAAAACAGAAACGACTTGCACCTTTGCCACCACTATGTGCTGCCGCGCTGGAACCGCCACAGCGATCACGGACAGCCCTGAAGTAGCCCAGTCAAGTGTGAGGGAGGCTGCACTGCTTATCAATTATGTGCCCACTGACAGAGAGGTATCGTAAAACTCTAGTATGCTCTGTCTTGACGATATATTGCTTTGCTTTAATGAGAAAATGTGCATTGACAAACTAATGTGTGCACATCATCTTTGACTTGTTTTATAGGTGCATCGGAGCAAAGGAATTGCCGTTCCCAAGAGGTTGTACAATCACCCCATGGGCTTGAAAAGACAGACCCGTTTTGTTCGTGAGGTGGCCGTTACCATTTTTTTATACAGCAGGCCAAGTCGGTAGAAGTGTTACTGGCGCAGCCTCCAATCGGTCTAAAGGGGAGGCGAAATCTCCCAAGGAGAAAGAAACATATGCTGTGTTTTCAGGTAGGTGAAATTTTGCAATCTGACCAAAATTCATGGAAGTTGGTGGCTCCATTTTTGCATGTAATCAGCCGAGGTTTCACTGCCAACTTGTGTTATAATTACTTACTAAAGCTTCAAGTGTAGCTTTTGCCTACTGGAGCTGGGTACTTTTATGCAAGAATTCACAAACTAATTTTAAACAATATTAGAGAGGCAGACTGGTAGAACTACTTATTTTCTTGTCATATTGACTCCTCTATTTAGAGTGCACATAATTGTCGCTTAATAAGTGCCTGTAACTTGCTTTGTTTTTGATCATGCAGATTTCTTCAACCATTTTTTTGAAGCACACCGTTCTGATTGGAGAGGTTGAGCAAATGAAGAAGCTCCTCAATAAAGCTTTGGCAAACAAAATTAATGACTTTATGAAATCAAAAGATTAACCAAGGAATGGCACATCAAATAAAGTATTTTGTTTGATTTCTGTGTTCATATTTGTGTCCTGCTTGCTCTGATGTAGCGGTGCGTCTGCCAGTTGGCTAAGCACCGATTCGCTTGCGGGCCTATCAGAGTAGAATGCTACACTTATAGGCTGGTACACTGATAGACTGGTACACTGATAGGCTGGTACACTGATAGACTGATACACCTATAGACTGATATAGACTGATACACTTATAGACTGATACAACTGTCAATAACCTGATAGCCTATCAGTTTTTCTATCAGAATTTTCGCTAGGGTCAGCGCTGCCAGTAGCCATGACGCGAGTGTGCCACACTTTTTATGCCTGTCTGGCGTCACATAGCACGTGATCTTATTACGAGCTGGCAGACGCCCAATAATATCTCGTATACTATACCTGGAGGCACCAAGTGTGCCAGAACGAGAACCTCGCTATGAAACATACATGGGTAATTTTAATGCATGAGCGTTAAGAAAAAGCTGACATCGGCAGCGTTGACCGGACGAATGCAAAGAATAAATGTCAGGGTCCCAGCAGAAATCGAACCCCAGCATTCTGCATGACAATCAAGTATTCTACCATAGAGCCACGCCAGGTCTCGGAACTACTTTTCAAATAGACCCGGATGTTCGCGATACATTGTGGTTGCATACTGGCTACCCGGTTTTATAAACATTAGATATGTACTCATATGGTACAGCCGTCATACCGGGTTAACTTTAATTGTAGTTCGGCGCCATCAGCTGGTGTTGATTTAAGTAGCAGTGTGTTCACGGCTACTAGCCTTGCGATAAACAAGTGCTAATTTAAACGGGTGTTGAACGTATGTCTGTGCGTGCATTTGTACATGTTTTTAGCGCCACTTCGTAAAGTTGCAGCAGTTACCCAATGAGTGTTTAGAAAAGGCTCTGAAAGAGCGCTCTTTCTAGCTTTCGCTGTCACTGTGCAGCGCCTTCCGCGCAGGCCTGGCGTCTTTTTTTTTTTTTTCAGACTGAAAGTGATTTTGTCATGCAATAACAGAATATGCATGGCTCGTTCTCTTTTTCTATTTTTTTCTTTCAACGTGTCTTTCTATCACTTTATCTCCGTGTCTATTTGTTTCTCTGTCTATCTTTTTCTACTTCTTTCCTTTTTTATTACCCCTCTCTCTGTAGGGGTTCTCTCACCGTTTATATTTTCCCCTCTTCCTTCTGTTTCTCCTTTTCTCATTTTTTCTTCGACACACGGAAACCTCGACCGTCACAGCTCCGCTATGAAATTCCATAGCGCGTATGTGCCACAAAATATGAGCAAATCTTCCTGCTCAACTGACCCACTAAAAAAAAAAAAATTGCAAGGGAACACACGGGCGGCAAGCACCCATCAGAGGCTGCATGGTGTTAGCTTCTAATGTTAATCTATACCGAGTGCTTGGGTGGTCATTGAGTGCGTGCCGGTTTATGATGAAGATCTGTAGATGCCCAATAATATCTCGTATATATACCTGGAGGCACCAAGTGTGCCAGAACGAGAACCTTGCTATGAAACATACATGGGTAATTTTAACGACTGAGCGTACAGAAAAAGCTGAAATCGGCAGTGTTGACCGGACGAATGCAAAGAATAAACGTCGGGGTCCCAGCAGATATCGAACCCCATGGTAGCATTCTGCATGACAATCTGCGATACCCGGCTAACCTCGACCATAACAGCTCTGCTGTAATGTATTTAGGCACCGTTTATAAATTGTGCTGTGCTGATGATTTCAATATTTAGCCGAAAAGGTCGCTAACAAAACGAATACATGCCTCGGTGCAGTCCACACATGATGGCTGCTGTTTTATGTGGATAAGTTTACAGTAATTACGTGGTCGTCTGTGCTTACACTAGAACAAAAGCTTTTTTTTTCACTTTATGTACTAGCATAACGTGTTTCTTTTGCATTTATTCGCGTTTTTATATTCTCTGGACTTCCATGCGCAGAGTTCTTCGCCATTGTAAGCTATTACTAACACCGTTCGTGGTATTTTCGCACAGCCATTCGTACAAGACTCGAACTTTCATAAGTAATGGGGATGTCGTTTTGAGCCAGTGGTCTGCAGTGAAAAACGTCACCCGAAAATGTTCCTGGCTTTTTTTTTCCTGGCTCTCGATAGTAACCGCGCTCAAAGCCGCCGAGGCGACACCTTTGAAGGCACCGAGCTCTCCCGGACAGTCAGCAGAGGAGGTTGGCAGCGGCGTAGTATTTCTCCTCAAGCACTGCTAGGATGTTCTCGGTGCACATGACGGCAGACTTGATAACGGCGTCCCTCGCATGCGCGGCTAAGTGAGGCGTGACGACTGGGAAAGAGGAAAGCGGAAGGTGCCAGGCTTAAGTACTCACTGCGAGTTGTCAGACAAAATACAGGCAACTAAGATAGAGCGAGAGAAAAGGCGGCAGGCTCGTGTGTCGCTTTTTTCACTTCCAAGCACAGACAACCCCGCGGTGCCTCTTGCATATGTCCGCCGAGAGGACACTGAATTCGGTGAATTACCGACCAACATGATTTGAAGCAAATTCAATGCCTTCGTATTCGCCGCAAACATGCTGTAAGATAAAGTCGCAGCGTGTAGCAAGACTTCGTAACGATGCGCCTCAAATTTAGATTTTTACCCACCTTTGTGAGACACAAGTCGATTTGATTAGAAGTTCCGTGGCCAAACTTGTTGCGCTTTTCAATTATATCTGCTTTTCGGTGGATATATTTGAAAAGGCCATTTTTTGTCATACGTTTTCCTGCGATCAACAACATTTTGCCACACTATTGTACAAGTAACGCTTATATGGGCCTAACTTTGTCCTCGTTGTGTGAGTGAAATAGATATTGTTAGAGCGTCATGGTTGGGACCAATGACGTGAAATGGCTCTACATAGCTCAACCGGGTAATAACTCGCACCTGTTTCTGCCTTAAAAATATTTGTATTTAAAGTACATGGACTGCTGTTTCAGCTTACGCATTGAAGAGACAAAAGGGCGTGTGAGGTTGCTTTCGTCACTTTGTTACATTCTGTTTACGCAGCCTATCACTTGTACATCATGCCTGCCTGGCTTACGTTACCTAACTTACTTCCCAACTAAACAGAATGCGATATAGTTAAACTACTGCTCTGCATCAATCGATGTCAAGTACTCTTCCTGGGCATCATAGGTCTCCAAGGGCTTTTGCTTCTCATTTTTGGTTTCCTCATCGTCGCTATCATGCCAGGAGCTTCGTTTAAAAGTTTAAGGTTCACCTAGTAGTTTCATGTTTACTGACGACGAAGTTTACGTTGTGCGAATGTATCTATTACAAGTTTGCCCATTTTAGATTATTTCCAGTCGAAAAAAAATAAAAAAGCCCAAAATTTATTTCATAATGGTTGGCGAGAGGTGCTTCGCATATACCGCCTGCTGCGAGCTCTGCGTGTGGTGGTAAAAGCGGTTTCTCGATTTCGTTTTTCAGGAAATGAGGCGCAATTCTTAGACTGTGGATACGCGCATGCTCTTCTAGAGAGGCCAGGCCTTGTGAAGTGACTGACTCTCAATAGCTGTGTGCGTAAGCTAGCGATATGCCAATGTGCGGAGCCAGGTGAGAAACTTCTTCGTAAGTCACTCCACAGTACGGAAAGACTGGTATCTAGTTTTTGCAAAATACAAGTAAATAGTTCCCTGCTTTGCTCAGTGTTCTCATAGCAATGCGCATGTTCGGACTACTTGGTTATTGCCCCGCCGCGGTGGTCTAGTGGCTATGGTACTCGGCTGCTGACCCGCAGGTCGCGGGTTCGATTCCCGGCTGCGGCGGCTGCATTTCCGATGGAGGCGGAAATGTTGTAGGCCCGTGTGCTCAGATTTGGGCGCACGTTAAAGAACCCCAGGTGGTCGAAATTTCCGGAGCCCTCCACTACGGCGTCTCTCATAATCATACATGGTGGTTTTGGGACGTTAAACCCCACAAATCAATCAATCTACTTGGTTATTCATTGCTCCTTCTTTAGCGCAAACTTCCAAAAAATGGGACGAAAAAATCACGACACACGCGAGCACTGTTTTCTTTGCTATTCTCTCTTTCCGTCTACACCTCCCCTTAAACGTAGAACGCCATTCAAATGTATTGATTGATTGATTGATTGATTTGTGGGGTTTAACGTCCCAAAACCACCATGTGATTATGAGAGACGCCGTAGTGGAGGGCTCCGGAAATTTTGACCACCTGGGGTTCTTTAACGTGCACCCAAATCTGAGCACACGGGCCTCGACATTTCCGCCTCCATCGGAAATGCAGCCGCCGCAGCCGGGATTTGAACCCGCGACCTGCGGGTCAGCAGCCGAGTACCTTAGCCACTAGACCACCGCGGCGGGGCGCCATTCAAATGTAGGCAAAGAATATTTTTGCGGATATCAGAATCTCCTTATTTATTTATTTATTTATTTATTTATTTATTCATTTATTATCTTGACAATCAACTACTCCTAATGTTAAACTGTATATACTGCACGCTCTTTGATGGTTTTGCTGTATCACTGTCCGGCTGAACCCTCCTACATAAACAGACGCCTGCACAGTTGGACTTGGAATATTGCGCCAAGGAGCAGCTAAATAATTAGTGAAAATCCCTCAATAAAAAAAAAACAAAGCAACACCGCACTAATTGAAAAGCTGCAGTATTGCTTCGCACAAAAGTTTGAGGCCTTCGCGCGTCACTTTACGACTCGTAGACTGCAGGCGATAGCATGTTCCGAGCTCAGCACGGCTTAACACGTGCGCGCACTCACCGCAGTTGGGGAGCTTGAGAAGCGGGTTGTCTTTGTCCATGGGCGTGTCGCCAGCCGCGTCGAGCGCCGCGAAGCCGATCCCGCCGTTCTTCAGAGCATTGCAGAGTGCTTCTTCGTCCACCACTTCTCGCCTGTACGGGGTTTCAGGCGAAAAGCTACCGGTCAAGACCATCGCTTCTTTCTTTTTTTTTTTTTGCATGACTTGATAAGCTCATTTTTCGCGGAAAAGCGAATGTTGATTCATTTAACGCGTGCTTCTAGGGACTGCTTCACAGGTGTCGCTTCGCGAGTATTGCTTCTAGAGTTACGCTACCTTTAATTTACCTAAAGGTAGCATATACAGCGACTCTAATTGCATACAAGCTCTAATCACGCCTTTAAGTGTTACTGTAATATACCGTACCATACTGCAACGTAATCAATAAATACAGTAAAGCAATAATCGCGCTAGTGAGCCTGTGCAACAGAACGTTGAAAGATATAGCTGGTAATGCTATTTCTTCTTTCAAAGCACCTGCAGGGCAAACCATGCTTAATCCTCTCGCGTGATTTCTCGTTCCCAACGGTCATCACGGTGTCGGTTGCATGAGCAGATGTGTCAGTTAGGCATCCATTCGCATGTGCCTAAAGATAGCCTCTGTTCATGAGCGTGCGTTCACTATTTTGCAAGTGGGTATCCCATACTTAGCATGTGCTCCACACGTCGTGAATCAGTTGTTCTAGAACCCGATAACAAAAATTTACGAGTAATGCAGGGTGTCGTATGTGCACAGCGCCGTACTATCCTATACTCATCGTGAATGGGAATACACGGAGCTTAATCAAAGCTTGAGAACCATGCAGTACTGTGTTGCACTATTAACAGTGAAATGTTTTTCAAATGAAAAAAAAACGTAGGTGTTTTCCAGTTTTTTGCGATATACGCGCACTAAAAAAATAAGTTTGTGCTAGCCGTGTGTGGCTGAAGAAACACTGAAGTTGGTCGATCATCGAAGCTTAACGTGGCATTCATGGCTAGGTCTAGCTAGGTCTTTTCTTGGCGTAGACAAAGTAGAGTCGAACCGCAGCCTGTCACAGATTTTCCAATAGTGTCCAAAGTCCATCGCCAGAAACTAACGCGCTAATCTGGCTGTGGAACCTTTGGTTGAATCTCGGGCTTTTCGGGGTTCGTACTTGGTTCGCACCATGCTGGGCAAGCTCAGCGCGACGGCCGTGCGCGCAGTCTCCGACAGAGGGCGTGGGTTTCCGTATATATATATATATATATATATATATATATATATATATATATATATATATATATATATATATATATATATATATATTGCGGGCAGTGGACGTTTTTTTTATCGTGCTTTAGGAGTTTCGCTCCAAAAAAACCTCCCGACAATACGCTGCATTTCAAATCTCTGCAACTGCGGTCGATTATTCGATAAACGCGTGTTCTGTCGCTGGTGCGTGATCGTCTAGATGGACAGCTCCGCTCACCTGCTGATGCTGACGAAGATCGCCGAATGCTTCATCAGGTGAAAGGTTTTCTCATTGAACATCTGGTACGACTCCAAGTTGAGCGGGCAGCTGACGATAACAATGTCGCTGTTGCACAGCAGATGCTTCAGCGTGGTGTACTGGGTGTCGAACGGCAGCGCTGAAAGATCATCCGGTAAAAGCATCAGGACCAGCCGTTCAACTTTTCCATCGGAGTGCGTCAATTGTGTATGCGACTCTAATACTATAGATGACGGTGTAATGCATTTTGATTATGAAGGCATGCCGGCACGCTTTACACCAAGAGCTGAAAATTTTGAAAACGTAAATGTCGATTTTGTGATGTTGGTCACGCGAATAAATTGCCCTGACGTCATGTTCGATTGAAATGCGTAGTTATATTACTAATATAAATAATATATTACTACTACAAAATTATATCTACTAATGTATTTATCACTGTGAATGCGTGTTCTTTCCTTCTCGATACTGTTAAGTGATAAAGAACATAATGTCGTTCGTGAAACCCATTGGTTGTAATAGTTTGTGTCAACAAATGAGTGAATTCTTTGGTTTTAACGTTAAAGTTATTCTGCCCTCCCGTGAAAGTTTTCAGCACCTCGCCTGGTGTTGCAGCACACCGTCGGCATCGTCCCACCTGACTTTTCATACCAGTCGCATTCGCGCCTCCGGATTTTGAAATTTACGTACCATATAAGGCTTTCCACTTACTGTATTCATATTAAGTCGTATTGTGTGTAGCAAAGTTTTGAGCCTTCCTTCTCTCCCGCAACTGTGCGACCTTTAGGCGGCGTCTGCGTTGTCTTTCACATCCGCTATGTCGGCGTTTGTGTGTCTTGCTTTCTTTTGCGATGGGTCTCGACCAGTTTCGGAACTTTATTATGAGTGCGTATCGCCTTAAGTGGTTAGTTCACAAGTAATATCACCCCAGATTGGCCCATCTACGTGTTCAAAAACTGGTGCAAAGTAAACACATTTGAAGAAAAAATTTTTTTGCTATACACGTGTCCAGATCAGTAAAACATGGCGGTACTATTCGACTGCGTTATATATTGCCACTTCCCTTCCTGAAGTTTGTTATCGCCCTGTTACACTGCGCGTAATTCTCTGCGCAAACCGCGCCTGCGGTGTTTAAGAAGCTTCGGGACTGTAGTAGATCGTTTCGTCAAGATTCTACCCACTTCGCGAACATTACAGATTATTCTGGAACCTACGTGGACGCTCGCGATAAAGCTAGAATATTCGACGGCACGTGTATAAATGCCGACGTGCTTCACCGCTTGTCTGTGGATCGACGGCCGACGCTCCGTTCACCGCTACCGGTGTCAGTGTGTATCGCTAGCTGCAATCTTACTTTTCGTTTGGCCACCACAAGTTCAGCCCGAATAAACACTTTCATCTTCGGTCTACAGTCTGTTCCCCTCGGCCACGTGACGACCCCTTGACAATATACGGCATGTTATATTTGGTAGAGCATAGCACTTTTTCAAAAACTAGAGTTCTCTGACTGTGCAGTATATAAATTAGATGACTGCCCTCTAATCAAAACCATGAGGTCACGACGTTTACTTACGCTCCATTTTGGGGCGCCTGTTATGGTACAGGATGCTTCGCATCTTGAACGCCCTCAGCCGGTTGACGATTTCTATTCCTGAAACATTTAACAAAGCGGGCTATTAGGCACTGCAAACCTGCTTCACGGCGATGAAAAATACCATGTTGAAAGACTACATAATAGTGCTATAACATACACTGACTTGCAAATGCAGCGCTGCTTTTGTCTTCATCAGAGAAGTTCTGCCTCGGCCATGAATAGAAACTTTGACTTCTTAAGTAGCAGTCAAAAGCTCTAAATTTAGGCTTTGTAATTACAGCATCAGCCGATATCGCTGTGTGCTGAGAATAATCAGCTTTTTTATATATATTTGAACAAACTGTCAAGCATTCACTACCATTTGTGTGTGTGTGTGGGGGGGGGGGGGTCGTGAACAACTTAGCTGTGTGACATATGGAACTATAACTATACTGGAAATTAACAGAATAACAACAAAACAAAATAGTTTATTAGTGTTCAAACTCAGCCAACTTTTCAATATTTTATCATCATTTCGATTGCGTCTTTTTGTGCGCTGTTCGAACTGAATGTTTGAATCATCCATTATTACTTAAAAACAGCTTGCATGCACAAAACAGTAAGACGGACACATACAGACAAAATTATTAAAGGAAAGTTTCAGCACTGAGAGCTGTTGATTGATTGATATGAAGGGTTTAACGTCCCAAAACCACTATATTATAATGGGGACGCCGCAATGGAGCGCTCCGGAAATGTCAACCACCTGGCGTTGCTTACGTGCACCCACATTTGAGCACACGGGCTTACAGAATTTTCGCCTTCATCGAAAATGCAGCCGCCGCCGGGATTCGATCCCGTGACCTGCGGATCAGCAGCCGAGTACCTTAGCCACTAGACCACCGTGGCAGGACGTGACAGCTGTTCACTGCTGATATTCTGAACTCTTGCTGAAGATAGTCTGAGTACAGAGTATGATTGCTCTTTGAACTGCGAAGCTGTTCTTAGCCGAGGCTTTCATGTCCGGGGTCGGCGTGGCCTCGTATTGTAGCGAGAGTGAGCTTTGGTAGGAAACTACTAAGTGGTGCTTAAGAGAGAAAGGAAGTGAAAAGTGAGCCTCGTAACTGTCTGCTTCAGCGAGCGACACCTCAACAGTAGCTCACAAGGGATGGGGGTGAGGAGGGATTAAAAGGGTGATAAAGGTGTAGGAAAGAGCAAGAGGCGTGAGGTGGTAAGCCGGAGAGAACGACGACAAATCGAGGGGATGGAAACATGGTCACAGGAGTCCGAGGACGGGACACCACTTGCGAGAGCTCTTGTCGGCGTTAGTAGATGGTGTAGAGCAAGTCCAGTCGGTCAGAGCTACGCTGTCATGGAAGGTCGTCGGCGTCAGGAGATGACGTAGGGCGAGCCCAGTCGGCCAGAGCTACGCTGACGTCGGAAATTGCGAGGGCACAACCGGTCGGCACGCAGTCCAGCAAGCGAGTCCCCTTGGTAGGAAAAGCTGCACCTTGCTGCGAGGGCGGGGGATGTCGAGGGCTGAACCTTCGAGGAACGCGTCAAGATGGGGTGACGACGAGGAGCAGTGTACGGAGCTTGCAATTTTAAGATGGCGAACGTTTTTCATTCTCCCGATGGGGAAGCCGCCCTGCGTAAGTGTCAGCGAGAGCTGGCGCGAGAATGGGCTTGTCGTCACCGAGCTAAGCGCGTTGCTCGCGCAAGAGAAACCGAAGCACCAACGTACTGTTGCGAAGCCACCTCCGAATCCCACCGCTGACCTCCACTGTTGCGAAAGACGGACCGATCCCGCCGAAGCCACCACTGTTGCGAAAGACGGCGACGCCAACACGGCCCCGAAGGTGCCACTGCATTCAACTCCGCCGGGAAGGTCACCAGCCGTTTGGTAGCGTATGTTTCTCAGCCCGCGACTGCTTCTGCGCAGAGCTGATAAGACGAGCGGACGAGACGACGGTGAGTTAAACGAGGTTTATGTACAGCATATATACAGAGGCGTTACAATTTCGGCACTGGGGCCGACAGAGACTCGAAGAGCCGAGCTCTCCTCTCTAATACATAGGTCAACTTTTCGCCTAAGACCGCTGACTCTCACACATGTCGGCTCTCCGACATGGGGACTCCTCTCTCGTAGGACTGCCGATCGCGACGCGCCGCAGGGCTTCTTTTATTTACACCGGGTCCAACCAAAATGTCCAATCAGAAGCGCCGCTGGTCGTCAGGGCAGATTCCTCCAATGGGGTCGCCGCGCCATGCGTCAGACCACCAGACACGAGGACGCCGGCTCGCTGTCACGTGCGTCGCTGACTCAATGCACGTGGGCCAGAGAGGCGCCGCGCGTGTTCACGCCGTCGAGTTGATCGCGCCAGGCGGACGGCGGGCTGGCCTTGACCCAGATTGCCTTTTTCAGAGGCACGGACGTTTGACGAGGACTCGCTGGCATAACAGCACCCCCGCCGCCAGACAATGCACCGGAAAGACGAGCTGCTTCCACGGGGCTCGGATGTCAGGTGCGCTCGTTCGCCAGGTCCCTCCAGGTTCGCCTCCAGGGCCATGGGGAGAATACAGCTCCAAACTGTTCCGGGAACACATCCCATTTTTGACGACGGATCCCAGCTCCACTGGCTTGTCGCCACAACTTGTCGACCAGCTTCACTCGTCTCTTCTGACCATCTTCGGTTTCAGCACTTGTCGATGGTTCTGCAACTTGCCAAGAACGGATCGACAACAGACAACACACGACACACGCAAGTGCCTTCGGTCACCCGACAGAACACCAGACAAAGTATAGTACAACATATACCTATCTACGTGTCTATCGGAATTTTGTTCCCTCTACATCAAGAGGCACATGTGGGACACAAGACTCTTAAAATGACAACTCAATTTTTTTTCCCACGTACAACAACGCAACGAATTAGAATACCACAAAGTTGGCCCCTTGAGATCACTCTGAACGAGAGCGCGCAGCCCAGGTCGTGATGAGGTCAAAATTTTGCCCCGAATCGCCAGCGAGAAACCGAAAGGTTGAGAAGGTACTAACTAAACGCACTGCTCAATGCACCTGCATTAGCGTTTACCTTTCCTTTTTTTCTTTAGCGAACGTCAAAGTTGCGCTGTGGAGCAACATGCTCCACCTCAGTAACCGGCCACTTTTAGGCGACGATACCTATGCGGCACCAAGAGCGGCTCACACTTTCGACGTTGCACAGGGGAACAACGATACGGCTTGCTACGGATTGACTCCTCACCGCTTAGCTCGATATCGTGTTCGATCACCCTCGTGTTTCCGGGGCGGTCCGAAAACACGTCTTCAAACTCGGAACCAATCTTTCTCAGGTCCTCTTTCTCAGGTCCTCCTTCACTTAAGCTAGGCTCTAGGTTTATCTGCTCCCGGATTACTTTCGATCCCCCTTCAATTACCTCACTAGAACTCAAAATTTCTGCTTCCTCTTCCTTTGAAGCATTCAACAACAGATTTACGACCGCTTGATGTTGAACGTATGGTTTCATCAAGTTGTAAATTTTGTCCGGCCGCCTTCCTAATTTCACTTCATAATTTGAATCGCAAGGCTTCGATAATACTGTGGCGGGCCCTTCCCAATCAACCTCAAGCTTGTTCCTCTTGGACGGCTGCAGCAGCATTACCTGATTATCAACTTCAAAAGCACGCTTCTTCACCGATTCCTCGTAGTGCTCCTTCGACAGCACTTTTGCCGCGTTTTTCTGGCTTTCCACTAGCGCTTCAATTTGGCTTTCCACTAGCGTTTCAACCTGGCTTTCCACTAGCGCTTCAATCGAGAGATCCTCACGCTGCTCTCGAATGAGCGTCTCTCGACCAACTCTCGGCAGCTCGCTCAAACTTTCCGCTACAGGCGAGAGCGTTGCAACCCTCTCGCTCTGACTCAATGGCGCCATGTCGTCTCCAATTTCTACGGAAACCGCGCCGGTCGGTTCGGCGACGGGCCGCTCGCGTGACTGCTCACATGACTCACACGGAAACTTTCCTTTCTGGGGTTCCGTCGACCCGCCGACAAGGTCACTTCAGAGTTCACCGCATTGAACCAGATCAAGCTGCCTCGATAGCTTCCGCGCTTGCAATCGCGTGAGAGCCATGCACGCTAAGTTGGGGAAGAACGATTTGCCCTGCTCTTTGAGAAGCTGCTCTGAGTTGTTGGAGAAAAGATAAGGAAAACGATCATTTAGCGCGGCAGACACAGCCGCTTCGGTGCGAAGCTCACCGAACGGGCCTTTAATGACAACCGTGGCGATTGGTAAGCGAACACTCTGCTCCTCGGCGACCTGCCTGATCCAGGCGCATTCTCCTGTGAAGTCATCCGGAGACACCAATGAAGGATGGACAACGTCCATGGTTGCCGCTGAGTCTCTAAGTGCTCGGCACGTTTTCTCATTCACCCTAATTTCTTGGAGATACGGCTCCAACAACCGCATGTTTTTTTCTGATTCTCGGATTGTTGCGAAGGCAAATTTTTCCTGACAGTTTCTCGCGATGTGTCCTTCCTTTTTGCAGTTGTAGCAGATTAGCGGCTTCCGTTTGTTTTCCGATTCAAATGCCTGTGTGGTAGAAACCTCACTCGATTTCTCCGCTTCTGTTTGCCCTTCCCCTACACTGTCCTTCGTAAGAGACGGGTCCTTGAAATTACGGTGCGGAGCGGGTTTCCGTTGATCAGGTTTCTTTGAAAAGCCCCCTTTTCTCTTATCCTTTTCAACGCGCACTGCCCTGCTGTGCAACTTTCGGCGAGTATAATACTCCTCAGCTAACTCTGCTGCCTTGTTTAGCTGTACTTCCCCAAGTCTGTCCTGCAGCCAAAGTCTGACATTATCCTCGATGCAGCGGTAGAATTGCTCCAATGCAACGCATTCCCCAACTTTACCGCGATCGTCATAAACACCTTCGCCCTTGAGTCATTCAATTAAATCGGCTTTAAGACGAAACGCGAAGTCAACGTGTGACTCATTCCCCTTTTCAGCATACCGGAACCTTTGCCTGAAAGCCTCGGGTGACAACTTATAACGTCTCAAGAGCACTTCCTTAACCTCGTCATAGCTCTCAAACGCTTCCCTCGACAAGCAAGTTATCGCGTCGGACACTTCGCCGGGAAGAAGAGCTAGCAGGTTCCGCGCCCAAAGAGGCCGCTCCAAAGCGTTTCGCTCACAGACGTGTTCAAACTTGACGAGATACTTCGCCATGTCCTCGCCTACTACGAACGGTGGCAGTTGGTCGCGAATTCTAAAACCGCTGACCTGAACTGTTGGAGAAGCTACGCTAGGCGCCTGCGAACACTGTAGGATTGCCAATTCTAGTCGTTTCAACTCGAGACGCTCCTGTCTCTCGGCCTCCTCGCGACGTTCGCGCCTTTCAGCTTCTTCGCGAGCTTCGCGCCTTTCAGCTTCTTCGCGAGCTTCGCGCCTTTCAGCCTCTTCGCGGCGTGCTTTATTATCCACCCATGCCTCATCGACTTCCTCAGCCGACACTCCCTCATCCTTCATGATCTCAAGGATCGCTTGCTTTCGTTTCGCACGGCCCAAAGTAATGCCGAGTTCCTCACAAATTTCGATGAGTTCCTTCACTTTAAGGTTCTCCATCGTTCACACTAGCCTCTTGCTGTTTGCCCCTGTTATCAATTTACTTGCCGTACCCACTATAAGTCAACTAGCAAGACGCGCAAGCAACTTTTCACTCTCCCGTGTTTACCCCCTCCGCATTAACTTTGGTTTCAAAGCACTTCGACTTTGCTTGAAACGATCAAAGCTCACTCTAATGCTTCACACAGCCCTTCTCTAAACTACTACAACCTGAGCTAGAGTAGTCTGGTGAACTGAGGGGAAAACATCAGGCACTCACCGCATCGATGTCGCTGACGCCGGCCGATCCCGCAGCTGCCAACCACTGTTGCGAAGCCACCTCCGAATCCCACCGCTGACCTCCACTGTTGCGAAAGACGGACCGATCCCACCGAAGCCACCACTGTTGCGAAAGACGGCGACGCCAACACGGCCCCGAAGGCGCCACTGCATTCAACTCCGCCGGGAAGGTCACCAGCCGTTTGGTAGCGTATGTTTCTCAGCCCGCGACTGCTTCTGCACAGAGCTGATAAGACGAGCGGACGAGACGACGGTGAGTTAAACGAGGTTTATGTACAGCATATATACAGAGGCGTTACAATTTCGGCACTGGGGCCGACAGAGACTCGAAGAGCCGAGCTCTCCTCTCTAATACATAGGTCAACTTTTCGCCTAAGACCGCTGACTCTCACACATGTCGGCTCTCCGACATGGGGACTCCTCTCTCGTAGGACTGCCGATCGCGACGCGCCGCAGGGCTTCTTTTATTTACACCGGGTCCAACCAAAATGTCCAATCAGAAGCGCCGCTGGTCGTCAGGGCAGATTCCTCCAATGGGGTCACCGCGCCATGCGTCAGACCACCAGACACGAGGACGCCGGCTCGCTGTCACGTGCGTCGCTGACTGAATGCACGTGGGCCAGAGAGGCGCCGCGCGTGTTCACGCCGTCGAGTTGATCGCGCCAGGCGGACGGCGGGCTGGCCTTGACCCAGATTGCCTTTTTCAGAGGCACGGACGTTTGACGAGGACTCGCTGGCATAACAGTACGGAAGACTTGAAAAAAAATATATAGAAGTGCACGTGATACAGCCTGATGAAGGACGGGCATAATCTGTGTAGCTGGCTGGATTTTGTTTTTAATATGCGACTAAAACCACTTTGCAATCCATGGGAGCACTGAGTGCGAACGCAGTTTTCTTTTAATCCCCTTCGCGCAAAACTGCGGCATGCATATGAAGGGCGTTTCGTACGTCATTGCACGCTCAAGGATGTGAATGGTTGACAGTGCTCGCCCACAGGCGTCGTCTTTATTCTGCATAAGGTGAAATGTAAGCCTATACGTACCTATATTTCCCAGGCCAACTATCCCGGCAACCTTGCCCACGAGCTCACGCCCGGTTAGCCAGGTCAGGTCAGTGGTCGGGGTCCAACTTCCCCTGTAATGATAGCAAAGCCGCAGCTACACATAAACGAAAACCACGACGCGCAGGCAGTGGTGCAGTCAGGGGGTGGCACACTGGGCCCGGGCCCTTCCCTCCCTCGAAAATGTTTTTCTGCCGTAGGATACAGAACACAAAAATGCAACTTGACCATACTTACCTGCCCGAACCCCACGTAGAATAAGGATTGTTGCAATGTCAGGTATCACATTGCAGAACAAATAAAATCAGGGATACTTTTGCAAGGTCAAGT
The DNA here is from genome assembly GCF_043290135.1 of Rhipicephalus microplus. NCBI lineage: Eukaryota > Metazoa > Arthropoda > Arachnida > Ixodida > Ixodidae > Rhipicephalus > Rhipicephalus microplus. The sequence goes on from NC_134710.1 coordinate 235,457,013, forward strand.
GTTGAGTTGAATCTGCTGAAGGCGTTACGGGTTCCCGTCATATAGGCGCATAAAGAATATGGCAACAGGATAAGGTTTGACGAGAAATCAAATTAAACGGTTATTTCGCGTGCAGTTTAAAACTAAGTGCTACAATTTTTTTCCATGTGCACATATATAATAAAATTAGGCGGACACAACTCGTGTATAGTTTCGCTTAGTATACGTATGAGGTATCGATTCGCAATCAGTATAAAGAAGATAATTCCTCTTCACGCCGTCGACTCATGCATGTATGGTTTATGAAGAAAGCGTTACGAATAACGCATCAATAACGTCCTGAAATATCAGACATATTTCCGAAGACTTGTCTGAACTTCATTCTGATGAGAAGCCTTCATACTTACGCCCGTATAGCGTCGAAGCCCTCGGCGATCCTCCTTGAAGCCATAATTGTGAGACCTAAGGCGTATTCGGCCACGGCGTCGCTCTGAACGTGCGCTGTGTTCCCGACGTGAATTCCGCTACGGGATGAAGACAGAACGACAAATGGTCGCTTGGTGGCAAACACTAGTGGTGCGTGAAATAGGCTGCACAAAGTTCTTCCACAAGAAACGCCCCTTATGCTTTCCAGTACTCTCATGGCACAGATAACGAACCCGGATCAATCGCTAAGAGTGAGTTTAGCTCAGTAATTCATTGGTCGGTCTTCCTTCACATAGCTTCGCTGTTTCACATAGGTAATAGATTCAACACCGCTAATGGTCATGGTATCTGCTCGCCCTCTTCTTAAAAAGGAGTTTTTTCTTCATTCTAAGAGGCTCGTTGTTTTGATAGACACATCCAAATGAATTTAACAGACAATTGTGCGAAAGAAAGCATAGAAGACGCATGTGTTCGTTTTTAGCTGTACTGCTGTAGTAGAGTGCAAAATAGTTGCAACCTGTGTACTTAAATTTAGATGCACCTTAGAGAACACCTGCTGGTTCTCTAACTATCCTAGAATGCCTACTGAAAGTACATCTTTCAAGTGTCCACTACGCCTTAACTCTTCCATTTGCAAATCAGCAAAGGGCGCAATACGTGTCAGTAAGGTAACACGCGAACCTACGCAGTTTCTCGCTTTGTTGATGCTTTTGCTGTTGATGATAATTAAATATAACTTATCGCTCTGTTATTAATGGGCCTTTAAAATGCCGTGTTGTTGCACAGTTCACATGTTTTATTGCCTGGCGCGATTGTATACGCTGCTGACAGGCATTTTTACGTGCGTTATGAAGGATCCCTCCACTACATCATGTTCATAAGTGTTATTTTTCGGGTTCAATTTGCACTCGAACCAAAAATTTTTTATGTATTTTATTTCCATCTTTCTTAATGTTGCGGGCAGAGGTGAGATAGATTTTCGCTCACAACCAGCGTGGGACTAACACCGACGCCGGAATATATGCGTAACAAGATCTTTAACTCCATCGCATTAAAAACCAACAAATATTATCCCGTATACTTGGCTTAAACATCTGATGGGTTCATTTGGCACGAACTCTGGAATTCTGGCATGCATGCGTGGGTGCGTGCGCGTACACTGACTAGAACAGTGTTCGTTGTTCAATGTTGTCTCATTGGTGTCACGCTATTTAATGTTTACGTAAAGCCAGGAGTGTCTGCACTCGAACGTGGGCTTACCGCCTGCGGCACTCCTCTAAGTCGATGTTGCCGTAATGCGCTGACATGGTGGACACCACCCGAAGATGGGTACCTGGGCCACAGAATGACTTAATTATGTTTACTCTACAGTGCAGTCTTGTATTACGTATTTGGTCTGCAACAAAAGCTTGACCTGCCATCGGAACATACGTCGGCAAAATTTATGAAGCTCACTCAGACTCACTAATCAACTATATTTTGAGCTTAGTACTCACTAGAACTCAGACTAACCAAACGTTTCTTTAGCTGCAGACTCACTCGGACTCACATCTATGAAACGTTTCTTCAGCCGGACTCACTCGGACTCAAACTCACCAAAATACTACTCATTCACGACTTGATCTGAGTGAGTCCAAGTGCGTCGACTCATAATCCGTCAGCCTAAAATTAGCTTCTTCGACCATGGTGTCAATGCTATTTTAACACCAATATCTCACGTAATCTGTTCTCTTCTTGGTGCCGTTTGACAAAGTATCTTCGAAAATGAGTTCTGAGGGCTTCAAAACTACCATATAATGTCATAATCCTCGGAAGAGATGACAGCATAAGGTATAATAATCAAGCAATTCCCTGGAAGAGATGGTGAGGGGAGATGAAGGCATCCGGCTACGTAATTAACACCTCTAAATAATAAATATTGAAACGGTGTATGACCAACACTGCTGTGATCGCCTGTGAGTAGACGTGAGCATAAACATGAATCCAGGTAAGGCTGATAGTAGTGCTGAAGGCGACTAGATAGGATCTTAGGTCGACAGACGACAGTGGAACTCAAGACTCACCCAAAAAATGCATTTCGAGTTTTGGTCTCAGTCAGACTCAGACTCGCCAAAATTTTCCTGAGCCGAATTCATCGGACTCACACTCACGAAAGCTTTCTTCAGCCGGACTCATCCACTCAAACTCAACAAAACATTACTCACAAGGGAATGACTCCAACTCAGACTCATGGCTTGATGCGAGTCTGAGCGAGTCCGAGTGAGTCGACTCATAAGTCCGTCAGCCTAGAATTAGCTTCTTCAACCATGGTGTCAATGCTCTTTAACAACCAATGTCACGCGTAATCGGTGCTCTTCTTGGTGCCGTTCAACGTATTATTTTCGAAAGCGAGTTCAGAGTGCCTCCAAACCAGTGTTACGAAAGCGCGACGCCAACACGGTCCCGAAGGCACCACTGCTCCGAACTCTGCCGACACGGTCACCAGCCGTTTGTTAGCGTGTGTTACTCAGCTCGCGACTGCTTCTGCGCAGAGCTGATAGACGAGCGGACGAGACAATGGTGAGTTAAGGGGAGGTTTATGTACAGCGTAGAAATGGAGGCGTTACGAATTCGGCACTGGGGCCGACAGCTTAGGGACTCGAAGAGCCGAGATGTCTTCTCTGACACATAGGTATACTGCTGGCGACGCGCCACAGGGCTGTTTTTCAGGCACCGGGTGGATCCTTTGAGTCACCAAATTTCCAACCAGAAGCGCCACTGGCCGTGATGTCGGAATCCTCCAATGGGGCCCGCCGCTGCGCGTGGTTGCACCAAGGACGAGGGGGGATGTTGCCACGCATTGCGTAAGACTCGCCAGACTGGAAGGCGATGATTGCTGCTCGTGGTTGCAGCCAAGGACGAGTGACGTTCTCACGCATCACGTGAGACTCGCCAGACTAGAAGGCGCCGAATGCTTCAACGGGATCGTGGGCTGAGGGAGCTCGCTGTGCGTTGCGTGACAGACCGGCACCGCCGCTTGATGACGTCGTTGAGTCGGTTGCGCCAGGCGGGCTCGAGTGCTGGTCTTGACACAGATTGCCTTTGCAGAGGCATTGTCGTTCAGTGTGGAGTCCCAGGCGTAACACCAGTAAGGTAATTTTTTTTGGGAGAGATGACATGATATATCTATCAATAAATTCCCTGGAAGAGTTGGTGGAGGGAGGTCACCCTCCTACGTAATTAACACCTCTAATTTATGAATATGAAAACGTTGTATGAACTACACTGCTTTGAAATACCTGTCAGTAGACGTGAGTATAAAGGTGAATCCAGGTAAAGCTGATAGTAATGCTGAGGATGAGTAGACAGGAGGCTTAGGTCGGCAAAAGAAAATTGAATTCACCTAAACTCACTAAAGAAATATATTTTGCGCTTTGGACTCACTCGGACACAGACTCACCAAAATTTTTCTGAGCCGAACTCACTCGGACTCACACTCACGAAAGTTTTCTTCAACAGGACTCAGTGGGACTAAAGATGACCAAAACATTACTCACGAGGGAAAACCTCCGACTCAGACTCACGGCTTGGTATTAGTCTGAGTGAGTCTGTGTAAATCTACTCATGAGTGAGTTCGCTGACCTATGCATCGGACACTGTAAACTTTAACAGGTTAATTTCTTGCTATCCCCCCCCCCCTAGAAAGGCATTATCTGCATCATGTGGTTTTTTTGCGCAAGCAGACGCAAATAATGATCTGAATCCTTAATTTGTCATTATTGTACCTCCCGCGCACAGACACGCTGACGCGCCCGGCCCTTACCGGCCATGTCGAGTGTCTTCACGTTGATCTGTTCATAGTGTTGGATGAAAAGCGCTTCCATCCCGGCCACGTGCTTGCTCCATATCTCGAGCCAGTTGGTCGGTGTGCAGGCTACGCTGGTCACGTCGCACCTGCGTTAGCACAGTACTTGCACATGTGCCATTCGTTTTTAATTATGTTTTATCATCTTTATTACACTGCGAGGCGCTTTCTCGCTTTGTTTTCAAATTACAAATTGCTGAGACTATTTGCCCGATGAGTCGGCTGTCTGGCGATCGTTGCATGTTATCAGTGATAATGGCTGACTTGTGATACTAAAGTTACCGCACAGTTACTCCACACGCAGAGTTACGTGGCAGTTACAGATGTTTGCTTAAATGATAAAAAAAATATTAGGTAATTTGTTGGAAAATTTGGCAACGTACGTAGTGAAGTTGCACAATGGCGCAGGATTGTCCCCTTTTGACTTACTGTGCACAACATCTGGTTTTAATGTCCCAAAGGGTTCATTCTATGACGCAAATAAACTAATTCAGCGCACTGTAATTCATGTTATTCTTACATCGTTTGCTTGCATAAAACTGCCTGTTGCCAAGCGCTTTACCAGCCGAAAAAAACCTCGACAGCAAGGTTAACATCCGTGTTTTATATACGAGGGTGTAAACCGTGGCACGTACGCACGCATGAACACACACACACACACACACACACACACACACACACACACACACACACACACACACACACACACACACACACACACACACACACACACACACACACACACGTGCGCTTGCGCACATTTACTCTATCTTTTTGTGTTCACTAATGACCACAACGATGTTTATGTGCGTAAGTGGAAATTGTCAAGTAATTAAGCGGAACCGCCAAACTCATGAATGATTTCCATCATGCATCTGGTGAACCTGTCAGCTCAATATTTCACTGATACTACCAGCTTTAACCCCGGCTTACTGTGGCTATGGTCTCAGCCCGTATTCAACAAAAACACTTTGTGGCAATTTACGTAAAGGAGCCTACTATCACCTTTCTGCTGTTTTTACAAGAGATCTTCACCAGCGCCTTCCATGACCGATTAAATTGCTCAATTGACATCTAAGAGAGCTATTTATCTAGTGCTTTTATTTTGTCCTACAAGCATTAAAAGCAGTACGACAGCATTTACCAGCATTGTTACGTGGCATGCCATTGGTAGCCACCTATTCTCCGCATTGTTGTTTATCTCGAAAAAGAGAAAGAAAAAGAAAGAAGAATGGCTCCTTATCTGCATGTAATCTGCAAATGTCGTCGAAAGACGATAGTCTTGCGTGTGAAAAGAGTAAAGAAGACATTTATTTGATGTTCTGCGCAAGAAAATCGGTGAATGGTATTCTGGAGGTGCTGCGTCAAGTGCCTCGAGCGTGCAGTGGAGGCGAACGAGCGCATCAAGTCACGTCACACGTGAGACACAAGCACTATCTGGCAGTTTTTTTAGAAAACAAAGCGCGTGGCTCCAAGACGGGTGTGCGCACCCATCTCAGATGTGATAAGGTGTAGAACGCAAGGCGACAGGTAGGGGCCACCACCGTCTCGTTTTAGCAAAGCGTTGGAAACACTCGTGTTTCCTTGCAAGCGTTGCATGGGCAGCGCACCGTGATAAGCGCTACGGTCCTTAGATTTACTTATGTATGCAATTTCTAGTAAAAGATGCACATGCAGAATATATACGTGTTGTTATGGTGCCCCAAACATGCGCAATAATTGCTTAATAGTTGACAATCGCACACGTATGAACGCTGATTCTTGAGCAACATTGGTGGTCGCTGCGGATGGGGTCAGCCATTTCAAGTACCCGATGCCATTAAGAGTCGACAAACAGACAAATGTACAGACAGACACACCAAAATTTTTGCGTCGAAGGTCCCCAAAAAAGATTAGCGTCTTTAAAACAAAATGAGACACACTTCATTACGGTGATATAAAATCTGCTGTTGGTCACCATGTACTGAGAGAGCACGAAATTCGCACATATGATGACGGGAAAGTAAGCGGACAACAAAAAATGCATACTCAGAGTGCCCGTATGGCTGTCGCACAGTACGAGGAACCTCATTGTCACAACCGACGTCACAAAAGTCTTACTGAGAGAGCGAATGCAGCAATGCTTTTGTAGCCGCTTGGGCTCCTTTCCGCGTAGGTTTTGCTTTCTGCAACTGTCTTTGTGCAACTGCATGGTATAGTGCCAACGAGATTGCTGTTTTTTCCTCATGGAGACGATGGAGGTTGCAAAGAGCGCTATTATTTTCTCAACACCGGAATCAGCTGCAAAGTTGGCTCTTAACCATATAATGGCAAGTAATCGACTTTGCCGCTGTGACTCGAGTCTGTATGCTCTTCGTCTCTGTCTCTCTAAGGCGTAAATAAATTGCACTGCACGTTGCGAGAGGTAAGATTGTGACACACCTTAATGTTGTAAAAAAAATGTTGCCTACGTTATTCTTTTTTTCACCGAGGCGGCTCACAAGAAAAAAAACCAACAGGACCTACTTCGTCTCCAGGAGCTCCATGGCCTTCGGTGGAATGTCGGCCCTGCTCACGAAGACCTTGTACTTGCCGTGGGAAGCCATGTCGCCAATCCTTTGCTGGTTTCGCGTCCCTTAAAAGCTGATGGTGAGAGTAAAATCGGGTGATCTGCTCTCTGCCTTGGCTACGCCTACCAGTGGAATGGACACGTCCTACGCCCAACGGTCGCCGAGGATGGCTGCCTGAGCTGCCTGCGCGAGCTTATGCTGATGATGTTTGTTGTTCCGAAGCTTCCGTGAGGCCTAAGTACATGCTCCTTCGGCGTAGACCCCTGTTTTTCTGCATAATAATTCATGAGGCCAGTTTGGTCGATGAATTCAAACACAAAAAATACCAAGTCACTCTATATATGATTAAAATTTAGCTATATGCCAGGGATTCACCGATAAATGTTCACTGCATGCGAGTGCCGCGGGCATTAAAAATATGATTGTTTCGAGAAAAAACACTATGTATGGCGTTGTATCAGATGATGTTTCAAGAAAAAGTAAAAATGGGTTCCTGACGATGAACAAGACGGAGCTATTGATGCAGAATTTTTTTTTGTCACTGCCGTGCGTTCAGTTATCTTGCATGTCAGTCAGCATGACAGCGGATCTTCACACAATTACTCATTTTACCCCTTTATAGAATTTCGTTTTCCCGTCCACTTCAGGCCTTTCTAACATTTTGTTGGAACAAATAGCATAACTATGCGCGCTGAAGTGTTGCTGAATTTGTTATCCACTGCTAGCGTTTCATCTTTTTCTAATAGGTGTGAAGAACACACTCATGAAGTCACTGAGGAAGCGCAAGAACAAAAGGCAGTATGGTTGCACATCAATAGCTCACAAAAGACCAATAGTAAACTAATAGTATATGGCTGCTAAAGATCGTACCAATAACGACAACAGTCACAGAAAACGGCCAGTTATAGGGAACGTGCTCGTACCAATAACGACATCGCTGGTTATAGGGCACGTGCATTTAGCATACTGATTCTTTTTTTTTTTTGCTTTTTACTAATGAAAACCTCTAAAAGAAGACTACCTCAAAGCCGGCTAACCAAAATTATTAATTCATCACTAGTCTGGCAAAAAACGATGTACACACACAAGCACTGCACACATTTGCGAACATAACCGCATATAGAATCTTGAATCTGCGTGCTACGTTGGCAGAAAGACGAAAAAGACAAGGAGTAGTGAAGCGAGGACTTGATGATCGAATAAAATTTGATAATACCACTCAATTACTGGCCAATACCTCACAGTGGGTATGAGCCACAAGTGAAGGTCAACGAGAACAAGAACAAGTGTGTAGACTAGGGTTCGTCGGCGGGCTAGTTGCTTTATGAACGTTATGGCAGAGCAGCGCAAAATACTGAACCATGAAGCACACAAAACACAACGATGTCACGGTTCTGTGTGTTTCAGCGCTGTGTCAGCGTTGTGTCCGGTGTGTTTCACTGTCCCGTATTTTGCGCTGTTCTGCCATAATGTCTCAGGACTGTTTTATGTACGCCATCTTGAGACAGGTTTGCGCCGAGCGCCAATAAAAGCCACAGAAAGGTTTTTCTAGATTGTATGTAGGGGTACCCATATCAAGCGCACAATTCAGAACGCATAGTTGACCTGCATTGACGTGACAAACCACTGTGTTAGAGGACCTGCACGGGGTAACGCGAAGTTTGCAATGTCACATAAGCGATATCACAACATGACATGGACGCTATATTGTTACAGAGGCGTTTGTGTCACGTCACTTTCACATTGAAAGAGATTAACCACAACTTATTCAGCATCAAAGCCGCGATCTTAGTGTACTGCCACGTTTGTGAGCGTCGTCAATGACGTCACATGCCTGCTATTTATAAGACAGCCACCCATCGCTCCCCACTCAAGTTTTTCATCGTGTGCATACACAAACATAGGGTTGACACAACGTGATGAAGGTAAATATATTAGTTCAAACTTTCAGCCCTTCATACAGAATCACTCAATTCATGAAGAGCGCTGTTTTTGAACCACAACAACTCTCTAAAAACGACAAAAACAGTTTGTTGTCCTATAATTTGTAAAAGCATATAGCTACAAATAATCACGGTCGTGAACCACATTTAGTGTGCGCACGCACTGAGGAGGATGTGTAAAAAATTGCTTGGCAAGCGTTGATTATGAGACTTGCTGGCCTTCTTGAAAAGAGCAACAGAAAATAAAAAACAAATTGCAGTATGGGAAGAAGAATAATGGCAGATAATCAAAATTAGAAAAGCCTAATTAATAAGGTTTTAAAGCAGGAAAGATTAAGTGTGCGAAAAGCAACATACACAGCAAATCAGTCCCCCCAAAGCTAATATTGTTGTCGGTTCGTGACGTTGACGAAGGCAGCATGCAGTCTACGAGTACAAGATAAAACACTTTATTTAGCCGTACTTGTGGCCGGAAAACTGAAACTAAAACTACAGCAAGCAATGCAAGCAGTACACTGATAGTGGTGAACAGAGCGTTCACCATGGATAAACCAAGAAGCGATAAAGCGTGTTGGATTTATACATATGCTATTAAAAATTCTAGCGATATGACTGCTGCCTGTGTAAGCTCTAGAATAAACTAGACTATCCGTGTCTGGAGTGCAATTTTAACGGAATGATTTGAAACAATCGCGAAGCTATACCCAGACGTTTCGGCGTGATCTGCACCGAGAGTTGTTAACAGTTTTTTTGAGCCTGAAAAGAAAATACATGAAGATAAAATTTATAAACGCATTTGGCTATATATGTAGAATGGAAAGTGACGCTATACCAAAATACCACGCCGGTTGTTTTATTTCTTTAAAGAGCAAATTGAACACAGTTGCCTAGACATCCTTGAGAATGTAGTTTAGGAGCTTTGCTCAAACGACAACATTAGTGAAATGAATGGTTTTTCAAGTATCATCGATCTCGGCTTCAAGTAGCATCGACAAAACAATACAAAGTCATTGATCGATTTCATTCGTTGACAGATATGGCATGGGGGATGTCACGAGAGACCGTCCAACGAGATAGGCTATGTTGAAAGTCTTGCAATTATCAGTTTATAATATTGTTTGAGTCATCTCGTAAAGACTTCTTTCTTCTCACCACCCCCACGTAAGCCGTATCAGGATTCGAGTCAAATACGAGCCTGGAGGTCCACTTAAGTGTGTTCTGGCTAAAAACCCGCCATGTCAATTATGTATAAACCACAGAGACCTTAAGTTGCACTTGATTAAATATAAAGCTTCATACATCACTGCGAACAGAAATTGAAAGTACTGCGGATGTCCCGCGGTAGAGCTGTCAATGGGACCTCATGTTAAAAAAAATAACCCCGTATCTGCAGATTACACTGCAAATATCGTCAAAAGATGATATTCTTGCGTCTGGAGAGAGTGAACAAAACGTTTATTTCATGTTCTGCGCAAGGAAATCGGTGAATGGTATTCTGGAGGCGCTGCGTTAGAGTGCCTCGAGCTTACAGCGAAGGCGAACGAGCGCATCAAGTCACGCCAAACATGATACACGAGCGCCGTCTGGCAGTTATCTTGGAAAACGAAGCGCGGCGGCGTGTGCGTGCGTCTTGGTTGTGATAAGGTGTAGAACGCAAGACGACGGGTAGATGCCACCACCGCGTCGCCTTGGAAAAGCGTTGCAAACCCTTGCCTTTTGGTGCAAGCGTTGCATGGTCGGCGCAGCGCGATAAACGCTACGGTCCTTAGAATTAGTTATGTATGCCTTTTCTAGTAAAATAACACAGATGCAGAATATTTACGAGTTGTTATAGTGCGTCAGATATGCGCAATAATGGCTTTTTAATTGACAATCGCACACGTAGGAACGCTCAATGTGAGGCACTATTGGTGGGCGCAGCGTATTGGCTTGGCCGTTCGGGCTATCCTTAAGGGTGGACTAACAGACAAACGTGCAGGCAGGCAGGCAGGCAGACAGACCGGCAGGCAGACAGAAATTTTTTCGTCAAAGGTCCCCAACAAAGACTAGCGTCTTTAAAATGAAATCACCTGTGCGCTACTGTGTAGCTGGTCCGCTTCGGTGGTGCAGTGGATAGGGTGCCCGGCTTCTGACCTGAAGGTCGCGCGGTCTATCCCGGCCGGCAAAATGATCCGTCTACCGTGTGATGCCAGTGCACGCTAAAGAACACCAGATCAAATTTTCTGCAGATTTCCTCTATGGGGTCCCTCATAATTGTATCTTGGTTTAGGGACGTAAAACTGCCGACATTATCATTAAACATTACACTGTGAAGAAGAATGCTAGGAAAGGTGTGGCTGTTATGTGTCTGGTAGATAATATTGCTATAGTTATTTTATGCATTACCCTTTTCTGCTATATTGCGTTATAGAGAGGCACGCTTAAATACCACGTTTTTCTCTCTCGCACGTGGCGCATCTTATCCCATCAATGACCGTGAATGCCAGTCTCAAAATGAAATTTTGCAACACATAAGAAACTCCGTAGTTTTGAAAGCTGGAAAATGGCACGACACTCGTTTCTCACTAAGTGGGTCAAATCTACGAGGCAAAATTATTCAGGCAATACTGGTATACGTCAGCAAGACTATGCATCTTTATGTTTACTTCTATGCCAATTCCACATTTTCGGCGCAAGAATAGATGAGTTAATCGGTTAGCCAAAAATTGTTGTCAATGCTTTCTTTTTCTTATCCGCAGGCACGGTCTGCTAGGATCAGTCCACACACAGCTTCCACGCAAAAATAGAGCATAAAGAAAAATAGCAGAGATTGCCGACCAAGGCATGAGCAGGAAAGTATTAAGCGCAGGGTAAATGTGAATTTCAAGGGTATTAGCTGAAAGAATAGTTTGCCAATGATTTTAATGAATAAGGCGTATCACAGAAATGACGGAACATGTGTAATTTTACACTTCAAAGGCAATCATTCTGACGGACTACGGGATATTATTAATAGGGCATAAAAAACGCAAATTAGTAAACAGTACAATGCACAAATATTATTTGCATCCAAAAGAACTAATAACTAAAGTTTGAACAGGTGCCTTTTTGAAGCAATATCAACAATAAAAATCTGGATTGCGAGTAAAGAAATTAACAACAGACTATGCATTACAATAAAATAGAAAATAGTGAAATGTCCTTGATGTATTCAAAAGGCCGTGTGTATGAGCATGCTGGCGACGTCGTAATCTGAATGAATTGGGAATTAACAGGCAGCTGAAAGAATATGTTTCCTCAATATTTTGTTAAAACAGTATAGCAGTGGTGGGGGCTGTTGCCAGTAACATTTCAAAATGATATAGTCACATCAGAGACTGTCATTTTATGATAATTAGTCGGTTTGCCTTCTGCAGTAAAAGAAACCATGTTAACGGCATATTTGAATGTTTTAGGGATTAAAAATAAAACAACTTTAATAGCGCATATCCAGCAGGACGGACGGACGGACGGACGGACGGACGGACGGATGGACGGACGGATGGATGGATGGATGGATGGATGGATGGATGGATGGATGGATGGATGGATGGATGGATGGATGGATGGATGGATGGATGGATGAATGGATGGATGCTATGAGCATCCCCTCTATAACGGGGTGGAAATATGTGTGCCACAAAGGTGGCTAGAAAAAAATAAAAATAAAACGTTCATTTCATGTTGGCCTAATACCTTATCTACTTCGATTAAATCAATTCTATTATAAGAAAGAAAAACATAAATTTATGTTCCTGCTCTCTGCCTCTTCAGACAGAATGTCCTCATTTCCACCCTATTTTTCTACTCTACATATCTACTTTTTCTCCCACCAATACTCTAACCGCCTCTTACTTGCTTCTATCGCGGACGTGTTGAGCTTTTCATGTACGTCCCTAAAACCCAAAGCCTCATGCAGGCTTGTACCCACACGTATACCTGGGTGGATACCACTGCATTCAAGCAGAGAATGTTTCATCGTTTCCTTAACTCCTCCACACCATGTACATTGTTCTTCTTCTTTACTGAATCTCGCTTCATGACTACGCGTTCTAAGGCAACCCCACTTGCTTCAAACAGTAACGCGCTTCCCCTTGAATTATCCTAAAATTTCTGCCGCCTTATTTCGTTCTTGCCCTTTGGGTAGTTACTGAGAGCCGGCTTCTTTTCCATCGCTGTCATCTCCACCTCTCTAACTTTTCCCTTAATGTTGCCATATCGGCCACATTGCCAGCCGATTTGCTGGTGAACCTCCTAGTTCTTTTTCTCCACTTTGTGTCCACGCTCTTTTTATACAAATAACGGAACACTTTTTCTACCCATCTACTCTTCTTCATTTTTCTAAGCCTCGCTTTCAATCTCATTTTGCCCCGAGCGTCCCCTACTTGAAAGACTGTTTATCCCATATCTCCCTTTGCAGCCCCATTTGTCATCTTCATGCGTGATCGAGCCCGCAACACGAGGCATCCCACAGTTCTTTGATTTAAATCTGTTCCTGATTGCAACTCTGACTTCATGCACACCACTGAGTTTTGCGGACACGTAGCGCCACCTTTCGACGCACTTTTGAGTAGTGCCAAGCCCGACTCTCTTGCAAAGTTGTTGCACAACCAGGTGCAAGTACAGCGTACGAAACAATAAATGAGCTAAATATTAGATGTATTTGTACATTGAATACTTAGAAGAAGAGCTACGAATTTCTCTCCGCTGGTCGGACGTGCCACCGAACCACTGTGAAGTGCTTGCGGGTGCACTCGCCTGAAAGATGGCGAAAACAAGACCAGACGCAACAGCTTCGCACACTACGAAAAAAGACCCTAGTCTACACTACTGCTGCTTTGTGAATTGTCGCGGACGTAAATGACTTCAGTTTTACGGATCTCCACAGCTTTCGCGAAGCAGAATGGCGAGAACGCTGTATAGAGGCCATTGCGAACGTGTTGGGTAAGCGAATTTCTCGCGTTCTCCACAACCATACGGTTGAAGAACAATGTAGATCTCCTGTTATTGTTTTGAGTAGCCTTGACGGAAAAAAGTGCTGACTCTGATCATGAATTTTAACAGACCCTCTGACCGCGGTGCGCGGCGTGCAACAGTAGACATGGTACGTTCGCGATAAACATCGTACACTCCGCGACCAACGATAATCTGAAGTTGTCGCCACCACACAGCATTACGCACGTAGGTCTTTGAAGGCTAGCTTCAAGTCCCGGCTTCAACTAGGAAATGTGATCACGTGCGTCATACAGGTAAATTGCAAAATGATGGCGACCACAATCAGGTTGTTTTGCCGCTGGTCTCCACGACTATCGGAGCTATCTCGGAGGCCACGGTTTTGCCTTTCGTTGTACACCGAGAAAGTAGACACGCATGTATCCCCTTTTGCAGTATTTACAAACGGAAGACTACCATCAACAGAACATTCGAGTATGCGTAATAAAGCAGTTCAGTGCATGGGAAGCGAGAAATCGATGGAAAACGCAACTGCAAAGGCGAAAATTGCCAGGGCTATTCGTGTCAGATAAAGCGAGTTTCGTACCACTGATCGCGCAGATTGCTCGTGTGTGCACTCCATCGCTTTGGCGTCATGTGTATGTCCAAGTTTAACGCATTTAGGCGTTACAGAATGCACGTCGGAGTGCTTAATTGCCTCGAACTCGATGTAAGCGATGCTCAATTGCACTTAAATTGCCAGTTGAAGCACGCTAAAATAACTGAAACATCTTTTGCATTGAACCTACATTCGTTTTGATGAGCTTCCTACTTTTCTGAAGTGAGATTGGATTGAAGGAAAAAGCTTGCTAGGTCTTTGATTCTCAGGAAACTGCGCCTCAAGACCAACGAAAGAGGAGGGCCTATGCAAGTTCACTTGCGGACCCATTTATGGCCGGCGCAGCGATGGGAGCGCTGGTAGCGGCGTTTTTCGCAGTACCTCTTGAGCAAAGTCTGACGTCTATGGATGAGTTGCTGGAGCAATTGATCTAGCAGCTCGCGCTCTGTCAGTGCGGCGTAGAATAAAATCTCAAGAAACATATTTTTTCCTTTTTTTTAGAATTGCTATTGTTGGTTACGGCGCTCGGCTGCTGATCTGATTGATATGTGGGGTTTAACATCCCAAAACCACCATATGATTATGAGAGATGCCGTAGTGGAGGGCTCCGGAAATTTTGACCACCTGGGGTTCTTTAACGTGCACCCAAATCTGAGCACACGGGCCTACAACATTTCCGCCTCCATCGGAAATGCAGCCGCCGCAGCCGGGATTCGATCCCGCAACCTGCGGGTCAGCAGCCGAGTACCTTAGCCACTAGACCACCGCGGTGGGGCTCGGCTGCCGATCTGACGGCCACGAATTTGATAGTGACCACAGCTCTGGCATATTGAAGCAGGCAAAAATCCTAGAGTACTCAGATTTATATGCGTGTAAGTAGGTGTAAATTCACGTCGAAGAACCCAAGGTGGTCGAAATTTCCGGTGCCCTCCTCCATAGGTCGGCAAAACCTGTGGAACTCACTCCGACTCATTCATGAAATGCATTTGGCACTTTGAACTCACTCGGGCTCAGAGCCACCAAAAGTTTTGTGAGCCAGTCTCACTCGGACTCACACTAACGAATTTTTGTCTTCAACCGAGCTCACTTGGACTCAAACTCACGAAATATTACTCACCCGGATTCACTCAGACTCACGCTCATATGTTGACTTGAGTGCGAGTGAATCTGAGCGAGTTGACTCATGGTACGTTAGCCTAGAATTAGTATGGTCTACTAAGGTGTCAGTGCTCTTTAACACCAATATCTCTTGTAATCGGTGCTCTTCACGACAGCGTTTGACATATCTTCAAGCTGAGTTACGAGTGCTCGAAAATAAGTTAGGTAATTTTTCTCGGAAGAGAGGACTACACTCAAGATATGTTCATAAAGAACTTCCCTGGAAGAAATACTGGAGCGGGGGAATCTAGGCGCTCTCGTACGTAATTCATGACCCTTATCAATAACAATTGAAATTGTGTATGAACAAAACTGCTCTAGAATACGTGCGAACAGATGTGAGTATAAACGTCAATCTAGGTAAGGCTGATAGTAGTGCTGCGGATGAGTAGATAGGACCGTATACTATATGTTTGCAAAGGAGAGCGGAACTTACTCAGTGTCACAGAACGAGCGCTAAAAAAGAGCGCGCCGCCAAATCCTTGCGACAACGGGCGGCAGAAACGCCGCGAGGTAAAAAGAAAAAAAAAAGAAAGCAAACATCCAGGGCTCCCGGGCGCGCGCTCTCCCCGCAGAAGCACGGCTTCGCAGACGAACCTCCTCACCCCACATCGGCGGCCCAGCAAAGCCGCGATTTTTCTAGGACGAAGGAGGCGGGGTCAGACCGAGTGAATCATCCTCCGGAGAGGGCAGTCGAACCGTCTCGTGCCTCTTCCCAGCCTTCGCTGCGTATCGCGCCGACGAAATGACGAGAAACATCTGGAAAGTCGCGCGCAAAGTATTTAATCGAGCTGCCGAGACGAGAGAGCAGGAGAAGACGGAAAGTTAGCGCCGGAGCGCGTAGGAATTCCGCCGTGTAGTCGGCGAAGGTTCTGCCCGTAGTGACAGAACAGGAGGAGACGGAAGTGAGCGCCAGAGTGCGTAGAGATTCCGCCGTGTAGTCGGCGAAGTTTTTGGTCCGTAGGGACGGCTCGAGCTACAGGCAAGAGCGTGGGTTTACCGCTATCGAGCGAAGACGCGGGCAACAACTGCGTGTGTGAAGCCGACGGATTTCCGGCGAAGAAGTTTGAAGCTTGGAGAGTGGCCATTTGAGGACGCGAGGTTTCCTGGAAGAGAAACTTCAAGAGAGCTGCGGAACGACAACAACGCTGGACTTTGAGTGAGTGATTCTCGGAAGAGTATCATCTCGACTTTGGTTCCAAGAACTTTGGATTGGATAGGTTTTCTATCTCTTTAGTCTTTAAGTGTCTTGGTTGTTCAATGCATGCGACTGCATTGTAGTGCGTATTGTTGTCCGTGTCCGTTGTTTTGAGTGTGGCTGATTGTACTGTGTAGTACGTTGATTGATTGGTTTGATTGGTGACGTATTGAATGTAACTAATGTGGAGTGTGCATTTTTGTGTATTATTTTCGATCTGCCATTATTGAGAATATAATTTGTTTGTTTATCAACTCTCGGCTCTGACTTGTTCTTTGGGCCACAGCCGGCGTCCGCTGGCGCACCAAAAAGGACCACTTCTAAATTGTCCACGCTTTCGTGGTGCGGTTCGGGGGGCCGATACTTCGGCTCTTGGAATTAGCCCGGCGATCGCCTCCCTAATAAACGGGACAGGTGTGACAATTAATCTGGCGTCCGCGACAGGACCTTTTGGTGCACAGTGTGTCCGAAGTAGTGAGAAAGAGCCTCGAGTGTTGATAGTGCTATCGGAACGATTCTGTGTGTTGTTCAGTGTTCTCGTTGACGAGTGCAGTGGAGTGTTCCGATAGACTGAGTGAGGCAGATACTTTTTGCACGCGGCAAGGTTTTATTTGCGAGACACGATGGATCTCGAAAAGTTAGTTGCTCTTGGTGAGAAGATGGGTCTTTCTGGTGCCGAACTACGGAAGTGGGTCACCCAGAGGGAAAAAGAAGAAAAAGCAGCCGAGCTGGAAAAAGAGAGGTTGGCGGTCGAAAGAGCCAAAGCGGAAAAAGAAGCTGAGTTGGAGAGAGAGAGGTTGGCAGCTGAGAGAGCGAAGGAAGAAAGAGAGCAGCAATTGAAGTTGGAGCTGGAGAGAGAGAAGCTGGCAGCCGAAAGGGCGAGAGAAGAAAGAGAAGCGGAGATGGCTGAAAGGGAACGGCAGCGGCAGCACGAGATGGAACTCGAGCGGCTCCGTTTGCAACAGCGAAGTGAAACTCCCGTCCAAGCTAGAGTTGAAAGCAGCGAACGGGAAGATCACGGCTTCCGCTTGAACCCAAGCAAGCTGCTCGTAGCGTTTGATGAAAGGAAGGACGACCTAGACGCGTACCTCCACAGATTTGAGACGATTGCGAGGAGCCAGAATTGGCCGGAACAGCAATGGGCAACTGCTTTGAGTACCTGCTTGAGTGGTGAAGCGCTCAGTGTGTACGGTAGGCTGACGCCGACCGATGCAGCCAACTACGCAAAGGTGAAAGCGGCTTTGTTGAAGCGATTTAGATTCACTGTGGAAGGATTCCGGGACAGATTTCGGACAGGAAAGCCAGCTGATGATGAGACAGCTACGCAGTATGCTGCCCGACTTTGCCACTATTTCGACAGATGGATTGAACTTTCAGGGACAGCACAGGAGTACGATGAGCTTAGAGAGCTGCTAATTAAAGAACAATTTCTTACTAGTTGCCACCCAAGCCTGTCGCTGTATTTGAAAGAGAGGAAGGCGGAGTCATTTGAAGGAATGCTTGAATTGGCTGATCAATTCTTAGAAGCGCAAGGAGGAACTAATTTGGCCAAGGTAAAGAAGGATTGTCCCGATGATTCGAACAAATTGGCTCCCGAAGAAAAGAAGCGTGCACCAGAGAGCATTCCGCGATGTTTTCTGTGCAACCGAGTGGGTCATCGCGCGAAAAACTGTCGAACGATCTTTACGAGCCCTACGGTTGTAAAATGTTTCAAGTGTGGTCAGACTGGGCACAAAGCAGACGCATGTCGAAACGGAGTGAGTCAAAATCACCAGGTATCCTGTGTGCAAGCAGCACCGAAATCCGATAATAATGCCGTCACCGACGGATTCGTAGAATTGAAAAATGGGGAGAAAATTCCTATTGTGGGTGCTGTCATGTCAAAACAGCCAACCGGTGTTACGAAAGGAATGCCAACGCTGCCTGGAAAAGTTGCGGACAAAAAGATTACGGTGTTAAGAGATACCGGTAGCTCCACTGTTATCGCGCGGAGAGATTTGGTACGGGAAAGGGAGTTAACCGGCAAAACGAAACCGGTTTGCTTAATTGACCGTACAGTTCGGATGCTTCCCGAAGCAGAAATTGAGGTTGAAACCCCGTACTTCAGCGGGAAGGTTACTGCTTTATGCATGACGACCCCCCTGTATGACCTTGTCATCGGAAACATCGACGGGGCGCGAGGGCCAAGTGATCCAGAATGTTTGGGAGAAGACTCGAAGATAGAGCCCTCGCCAACACAGCGGCCGCGAGATACAGTGGAGGAGCATCCCGTGACGGATCTCGCTAGAGCCCAAGGTGAAGCTGCGGCGCAAGAGACAGCGAAGAAGAAGACGATCGTGTCGAATAAGTTCACGGGCCGAGCAACCGGACCTACGTCGGCACGACCTCAACCGACAGACAGTGTAAAGGAGACGGAGTTGGCCAGCCGGGCAAAATGTAGAGGCATTATCAAGCGGGTAAATAAACAGACAGGACCCGTCGAATGTAATGACGCATTAACGGTGTCGGAAGAGACAACGATGGCTGAGACGACGCCTCAGATATCGTCGTTGGAAAGGGCTCGCCGAAAAAGAACGTGGAAGCACAAGAAGAGATCGAGCGAGCACCGCAAAAAGGGGCGCAAGCGCTGTTCGAAGTATTCAGGATAAGTGCTGAGGTCGAATCAGAATGTGTTGGGCAGTGCTGAGTGACATAGGCTGTGTTGTTATCGTGTTATCCAGTGTCGAGCGAATCAAAATGTTTGTTCCGGTGATGTGATGTATTGTACAATTGTTGCAATGAATGAACTTTGTACATTTGTATAGTTGGGAATTTGTGGTGGAGTGTTGTACTCATGTGCCTGTGGTTATATTTCATGTGCTGTGGAATTGAACTACAATGTAAGATTGTATTGCGTGATATATTGTGAATGTGACGTGTCACGAGCGACGGATTGTGTTACAGTCTGTGAGAGTGTGTGGTGACTGTTCGCGCTCGTTTGTGTGGTTTTGAATATTATGAGATAATATTCTTAAAGTGGGGGGCAGTCTCACAGAACGAGCGCTAAAAAAGAGCGCGCCGCCAAATCCTTGCGACAACGGGCGGCAGAAACGCCGCGAGGTAAAAAGAAAAAAAAAAGAAAGCAAACATCCAGGGCTCCCGGGCGCGCGCTCTCCCCGCAGAAGCACGGCTTCGCAGACGAACCTCCTCACCCCACATCGGCGGCCCAGCAAAGCCGCGATTTTTCTAGAACGAAGGAGGCGGGGTCAGACCGAGTGAATCATCCTCCGGAGAGGGCAGTCGAACCGTCTCGTGCCTCTTCCCAGCCTTCGCTGCGTATCGCGCCGACGAAATGACGAGAAACATCTGGAAAGTCGCGCGCAAAGTATTTAATCGAGCTGCCGAGACGAGAGAGCAGGAGAAGACGGAAAGTTAGCGCCGGAGCGCGTAGGAATTCCGCCGTGTAGTCGGCGAATGTTCTGCCCGTAGTGACAGAACAGGAGGAGACGGAAGTGAGCGCCAGAGTGCGTAGAGATTCCGCCGTGTAGTCGGCGAAGTTTTTGGTCCGTAGGGACGGCTCGAGCTACAGGCGAGAGCGTGGGTTTACCGCTATCGAGCGAAGACGCGGGCAACAACTGCGTGTGTGAAGCCGACGGATTTCCGGCGAAGAAGTTTGAAGCTTGGAGAGTGGCCATTTGAGGACGCGAGGTTTCCTGGAAGAGAAACTTCAAGAGAGCTGCGGAACGACAACAACGCTGGACTTTGAGTGAGTGATTCTCGGAAGAGTATCATCTCGACTTTGGTTCCAAGAACTTTGGACTGGATAGGTTTTCTATCTCTTTAGTCTTTAAGTGTCTTGGTTGTTCAATGCATGCGACTGCATTGTAGTGCGTATTGTTGTCCATGTCCGTTGTTTTGAGTGTGGCTGATTGTACTGTGTAGTACGTTGATTGATTGGTTTGATTGGTGACGTATTGAATGTAACTATTGTGGAGTGTGCATTTTTGTGTATTATTTTCGATCTGCCATTATTGAGAATATAATTTGTTTGTTTATCAACTCTCGGCTCTGACTTGTTCTTTGGGCCACAGCCGGCGTCCGCTGGCGCACCAAAAAGGACCACTTCTAAATTGTCCACGCTTTCGTGGTGCGGTTCGGGGGGCCGATACTTCGGCTCTTGGAATTAGCCCGGCGATCGCCTCCCTAATAAACGGGACAGGTGTGACACTCAGGCTCACCCAAGAAATATATATTGCGCTTCGGACTTACTCTTACCAGCTGCCACTTTAGCGTCGCCGGCGCGAAGTCGGCGGCTGGCATGACAGAACGTTAGTTGGTTCCGAACGCAAGCGGAAGCAGTGAAGAGATCAGAGACGTCCGAGGGCAAACGAAACGACAATTTTAATGTGCTTGGGTGCGGCAAAAGGAATGCGATTCTTCAAATAACTACAACATACATACAAAACAATAAAAGAGCTTACAAGCAACAAGTATTAACAGGTACTAAATTAACACACAATGAAACAAACAGTAAATAAATAAACAGTGGCTAAAGACGCTAAAGTGCAGAAGTAATAACAGCTGATGGTATACGTGCGATGACCGGCAGCGTTGTGTCCGCGACAATCGGATGCGAGAAGTCCCGAAGAGTTATGGCCCAACTGCGACGCCGGTGGCGCTGCAACGCTGATATTCCGGTAGCTGGTACTTGACGGGGAAGCCAGGCAGGTTGAGCTAACCTGAGTTGAAGCTCCTATGTCTACGTGGCAGACGTTAATAACGCGTCTCAACTGGACGAACGGCTGAGTTCCGGTGGCCAGCCGATACAAAGCCACACTAAAAACTTCTAGAAGAGCTTCTTCTTCTACCTTGTGTTGTACAAGCAACCGGTCTTATAGCAGCGCGAGATCCTGCGATTAAACACTTTTCTGCCCGTCATTCTCTTTTTTGGGGAAAAATAGGCCCACCGAAATGGGTCCAATCATGCACATGACATTGTTCAAACTCTCCTCTAAAATTATATTCCACTCACGCCCCTTATGCAAAAGCTGGGCATGTTCTCAGCTGGGCGAGGGTGAGAAACTTTAGAGGCGATCATTTACGTCCCGCCGGTGTGTAAATTCTACCTTGGGAATGGGCTAGTGTCTAGGTTCTGAGCCGGTGCATCTGGCAGCCCATACTTTAGTTCGGGTCCCCACGGACACAAAAGGGTTAATCCTCAGCTATATTTGTAGTACTTATAGTTAAGAACGGCGCAAAAACACGAGACAAACGATGAAAGCACAAGGACGGGTGCCCGTCCTTGTGTTTTTATCATGTTGTGTCTCGTGTTTTTGCACCTTTCTTAACTATAAACCCAAACCAACTTGCCCAACTGTCAGTGCTATATTTGTACTATTATTCAGCGTTTTAACTAAGCACTAAATATTTTGCTTAGTTAAAACGCAATGGCATAACGACAAGCAGTGGCATAACCTGCGCGAAGATATGTTGCCGTTTTTTTTTTACAATTACAAGAGCAGAGTTAGACAGCCGAGCTGCCATACTCAAAGAAACAACAGCGTCAGTTGCAGAACAAGGAAAGATCCATTTTATTCTTAGGCCGCAATTTTATAGGCATGCGGTTGCTTATTCGCTGCCATGCCAGCGTAGCTGATGACTCAGTGGAACGTCACGCAGTAGACGTCATCACACAGCGTTCTCTATACTTCTCATGATATGCCTCTTTCGTCCGTTACATTTCCTTCCGCTCCAAAAACGAACTATGTTGGCGAATCACGGGCAGAACGCCACAGCACAGTGACAGCAAGGCTTTACACCCAACGTTTTACCCGGACATGTATCCGTGTGCGGTGGTATAGGTCCATATGTGCCATCTCATGCTTCGACATTGTTGATAGGCAGTATCGCGGCTAACGTGTTGCTCTTGACGGCTTCACCGGTAACTCGTTACTTAAGTAACGCACTCATTGCTGTTCCAGAACGGTGAGGGGAGGTGTCATGCTACTCGTTAATTTGGTGCCCGGGACACGCAGGGCTCGAAGGCCGCGAAAGGGCGAACGCTCTAGCTTGCGCGTTTTGTAATATAGCAGATAATCTCTCTCTTTTGTTGACCATACATATTGTCACGAGCGGTTGCAATGCACGGCGCATACAGCGCGAATGAACATTCAGACAAAAGGTGAAGAAGGAAGACGACGTTGGGTGTGCTGTCTCGAGACCCCTTGTGGAAGTAAACGCGAACCATCCAGGCTCGCCTGTTTTTCAACCTTTTCGTGTACTTCTTGCGTGTAACATTTGGTGGAGCTGTGCTGGGTACCTCCCACGACCTACGACGGAGCCGTCAGCACCAGAACTTCGTAGAAGCCGTCGCCTTGCCGGACTTTCGCCATCGCGCCCCGACATGTCTCTGGAGCAAAATGACCCCCTCAGCAATGCCTCGGCAAGACCACCGCTGTATCAGCATTACCGAGAGCCACGGCCGTTCTCAGCAAAGCCAGGGGAAGACTTCGATGAATGGCTGACCCATTACGAAAGGGTAAGCCAATGCAACAACTGGAACCCGGCCAGCCAGCTCAGGCATGTCGTTTTTTATTTGACGGACACGGCCCTGGTTTGGTATGAAAACCACGCCGACACGCTTACTACATGGAGCAGTCTTATTGAAGAAATGAAGAAGTGCTTTAGCGACTCGGACACTAAGAAGAAACGAGCGGAAACAGCTTTAGCTCAGAGAGCTCAGGTGATCGGCGAGACTTGCACGACATATATTGAAGAAGTTCTCAAGCTGTGCAAGACCATCGACTCTCGAATGCCCGAGGAAGATAAAGTGGGACACCTTTTAAAAGGTATTGCGGAAGACGTCTATAACTTCCTCATTGGAAAAGACAACCTGAACACCGTATCAGACGTGATTCGGCACTGCCGCACATTCGAGGCGCTGAAAACTCGCCGAATCACGCCGAAGTTTGGACGGCTAGCCAATGTCACGACTGTGGCCAGCGTTGACGCGAGTCCGCAGACAGACCTCTCAGCTACCATTCGGCAGATTGTCCGTGAGGAGCTCCTGCGGCACGAAGAACAAACGCGTTATGCGGTGCCGCGTTGCGCCTCCGTCGCTTTCCGAGACGCCGTCTGCGCATCTCCTCCGGCTACTTGGCAGCATTCGGTGAATGCTGCGGATTGTAACAGCTACCGACACGACCCGCATTATGGCCAGACCGAACAACGCCATTACGACTCGATTGATCGGCGTTTTGATCAGCATCCACGCGACGTTCGCCCACGAAGACCCAGCACTGCCTACGACATCCAAGGGGAGGGGATGAGTTACTCTCAGCCTGTGGCCGCTGTGGAATATTTCAATCAGCGTCCGGAAGTTCGCCCTCTGCCCGTGTGTTACAACTGTGGCACGCCTGGCCACATAGCTAGGTATTGTAACCGACGTCGGGCATTCAGCAATGGACAGTCGGGATCGTTTATGCAACACGGTGGTCGTGCAATGGACACTAATAGGCCAGGAAACACCACTTTTGAAGGCTACTTCCGAGAAGAAAGAAGCCGTCACTTCCCTCTGGACAGCTATTCTGGAGAACAAGAAAGGTATCGAAACCGTTACCGCTCTCCTGCCTCCGAACGTACTCTGACACCACCACCAGCTTTCCGAGCGTCTCGATCTCCATCTCCCAGACGGCGTGTGACGTCATCATCTCCTCGACGCCGCTTCGCGTCACCACCGCCGGGAAACTAGCCAGCGCGGCCGATGGAGGTGAGGTCGCTGGAAAATCTTTGCTGCCGACTCGGATACCTCCACCTATCTTCATGCTGAAGAATAAGGTTAATGTACTTATTGATGGCGTTTCTACCATGGCTTTAGTCGACACGGGAGCAACTGTTTCTGTCATGAGTGTGGTGTTCAAAAATCTGCTGGGACGCAAGGTTATGTTTCATTGGGACCACAGCACAAGCTTTCGTGGAGTGAGTGGGGACTCATTATACCCGGTTGGTGTGTGTAACGTGGATGTCTCCTTGGGTGGTCAAACCTTTAACACTGAGTTTACCGTGCTTCCGCGTTCCACACACGATGTAATTCTCGGCATTGACTTTTTGAAATTGTGTGGCGCCAATGTTGACTGCCGAACAGGAGAACTCAGTATTTGCGGAAGTGTGTCCTCTGCGCTCTTAGAAGAATCATCCCAGCAAGAGAGTGTGTTTTGTGTTTCTGAAGACACTGTTGTGCCCGCTTTATCCGCGATGCGCGTTCCTGTTGTTTGTTCGTCTTCTGTTAGTACTTCGTTCGATGTTGCGGTGGAACCGGTCCATAGAAACTGTCTTAAGAAAAATGTGTTGGTTCCGTATTGTATGGTTTCAGTTACCGATGGATGCGCAGGGCTATGGACGCTAAATTGCTCCACTGAAGCCGTAGTGCTGTCTCAAGGCCTAAAACTTGCTACGTTTCAGGGAGAGTCATTTATACCTATGGCAGTGCTTACAGAACTACCGGATACAGCACAAACCAGTGTCTCGCACACCGCAAACGAACACATGCTCGGAATGGTAGCTACATCGCTCAGTGACCATGAACGTCGTGTTTTGATGGCCCTGCTCTCGAAACACTCTTCAATATTCGACTTTGCACAGCACGACGGCCCCACATCGATTCCTGCATCCCGTACTCGCCATCGCATCAACACAGGATCCGCTGAACCGATTCGTCAAAAACCATATCGTGTGTCCTCTGCGGAGCGAAAGATCATCAGCGCTCAAGTCGAAGAAATGATGGGTAAAGGAGTAATTCGGGAATCGTCTAGCCCTTGGGCAGCTCCAGTGATACTGGTGAAGAAGAAAGACGGCACGTGGCGATTCTGTGTCGATTACCGTCGCCTAAATGCCGTTACTAGGAAAGACGTATACCCACTCCCACGAATTGACGACGCCATCGATTGCCTCTTTGCGGCTTCTTACTTCTCTTCTGTGGATTTACGATCAGGTTACTGGCAAATCCCTATGCACCCGGATGACAGAGAGAAGACCGCTTTTGTAACGCCCGATGGACTATTTGAATTCAACGTGATGCCTTTCGGGCTTTGTAACGCCCCCGCAACGTTTGAAAGGTTCATGGACACTATACTTCGCGGTTTGAAGTGGGAAGTTTGTATGTGCTACCTAGACGACGTTGTGATCTTCGGCCGAACATTTCGTGAGCATAACGAGCGCCTGGACTTGGTACTGAACTGCTTGAGGAAGGCCGGCCTTGTGCTTAATTCTAAAAAGTGCCATTTTGGTGAACGACAGACACTTGTGCTGGGACACCTGATCGACAAAGAAGGTATACGACCAGATCCACAAAAGACAACAGCTGTGGAGGCATTCGAGGCACCTCGCTCTGTGAAGCAGCTACGAAGTTTTTTAGGGTTATGCTCCTACTTTCGCCGTTTCATTCCCAAATTTGCTGACATAGCTCATCCGCTCACATGCCTTCTCCAAAAAGGTGTTCCTTTCGAGTGGAGCTCGGAATGCGACTCATCGTTTCGGCAGCTAAAGCTACTGTTGACGTCCCAGCCTATTCTTCGCCACTTCAATCCGTCATCACCGACAGAAGTTCATACCGATGCTAGTGGTGTTGGCATTGGCGCCGTACTAGTTCAGCGTGTCGGCGACAGCGAGCATGTGATATCGTACGCTAGCCGCTCATTGAGTCGCCCCGAGCGCAACTACACTGTCACCGAACAAGAGTGTCTGGCGGTCGTCTTCGCTGTGCAACGGTTTCGATCGTATCTCTACGGGCGCCCCTTTACTGTCGTCACGGATCATCACTCTCTATGCTGGCTTGTGAATCTTCGGGATCCCTCTGGTCGACTAGCACGCTGGGCGCTCCGTCTGCAGGAGTATGATTTCGTTGTTTCCTACAAGAGCGGCCGGCGACACGCTGATGCTGATTGTCTCTCTCGCCTGCCACTCCCAACGACTGAATGTGACGCGGACAACTTTGATGAATACATCGCTTTTGTGTCCACGGGATTTCCGGATATGGATACCTTCATATCAGAGCAGAGGAAAGACGACAGCTTACAGCCGCTATTCGCGGCCGCGCGGGAGTCCGCTGCAGACAATCGTTTTCGCTTACGTGACGGCGCCCTATATAAGACGAACTTCTCGGCTACCGGTGCGCGCTACCTTTTGGTTGTCCCCAAGAGCCTTCGCAGTCACGTATTATCTGCCATGCACGACGAACCAACTTCCGGACATCTTGGATGCACAAGAACACTCTACCGTGCTCAGGAACGCTTTTATTGGCCCCGGATGCGCAATGATACCGAACGGTACGTCGCCAGCTGCACCCAATGTCAGCGTTACAAGCGACCAACTGACGCGCCGTCTGGTCGCCTTCAGCCTGTTTCGCCTCCTAGCACCCCCTTTGAGCAAGTTGGTATAGATCTTCTGGGCCCTTTTCCGCGATCCACAGACGGCAATCGTTGGGTCATCGTTTGCGTAGACCACTTAACCCGTTATTGTGAGACGGCAGCACTGCCGTCGGCCACAGCAAAAGACGTTTCCATCTTCTTGCTGTTTCAAGTTATCCTCAGACACGGACCTCCTCGCATCGTAATCAGCGACCGTGGGCGGCAATTTACCGCGGATGTTGTCGAAGAGACCCTTCGTCTGTGCTCATCAAGCTTCCGCCATTCCACTCCATACCATCCACAGACTAATGGTCTAGTGGAACGCACGAACCGAACGCTTGCCAACATGCTGTCCATGTACATCGACTCCGCGCACAAAAACTGGGACACAATTTTGCCTTTCATCACCTATGCTTTCAACACCGCAAGACATGAGACCACTGGTTACTCACCTTTCTTTCTCCTTTATGCTCGTCCACCACGCTATAATCTTGACACTATGCTTCCCTACTCTGCTCATCACAGTGAGCCGATCAACGAGATTCTCTGTAGAGCAGAAGAAGCGCGACGCCTCGCTCGGCTACGCACCGTCACCTCGCAAGACCGGTCAAAGATCCGCTATGACGACCGTCACCGACATGTTCACTTCAATCCTGGAGATCAGGTGTGGCTCTGGACGCCTTTACGGAAACGTGGCCTGTACCAGAAATTTCTCGCTCACTATGTCGGGCCCTACGTTATCCTCGAACGCCTCAGTGAGGTCAACTACCGCATAGCACGGCTCACAAGCACTGGACGGCGCTCGGCTAAAACAGAAGTGGCGCACGTCGCTCGCATGAAGCTATGTAATGCACGAACCACTGAGTGACTCGCCCGGCGGGCTCGCCAACGGGGAAATGTCACGAGCGGTTGCAATGCACGGCGCATACAGCGCGAATGAACATTCAGACAAAAGGTGAAGAAGGAAGACGACGTTGGGTGTGCTGTCTCGAGACCCCTTGTGGAAGTAAACGCGAACCATCCAGGCTCGCCTGTTTTTCAACCTTTTCGTGTACTTCTTGCGTGTAACAATATTTTACCTAGGGAGATTCTCGCTCACCAGCGCTTCACGGGGCAAAAATGTGGAACACCTCATAGATCCCTGAATGAGGAAGAGGCCGCCGACCTTCGAAAAGATTCAGAGCGATGTATTTCCACATCTATTGAAGTTACACACGGTACATCCAACGTTTTACTCAGCCGTGTGTCCGTGGTGCGGTGGTTGTCCGATCTCTACCACATCTTGTGGGGGTGATCGTAAGCCAATCGACTAAGCCATTTTTTTTGTCAAACCTTTAACACGTGGTGTGGAGCAATGGGAGGCACAACTCGCCACCTCGGACCCGTGAGTGCAGCTTGCACTTCTGGATCGAGTACAGCGGGCGGCTATAAGGCCAGTGGATCCCTGGACATAGGGTACCAACCATAGTAAACTCCCGTTTCCCATTTCCTTTGAAAAAGTCTCACTCTCTCTTTTTTTTTACTTTCCATTCTAACTACGTTCGCTGTCCTAAACAAAATACATTCATCTTGCAGAAGTGCCGTTATGAGAGCTCTCCCCGATGTTATTTAGTCGCTGCAATGAATTGCTGCCTTCTCGCCAACGCGTTGACAAAGCGACACCGCATGGAGTAATTTTTCGCATGGGATAAACGCAATGGGGAGAATATTGCGTGTATTTTTCATGTATTCGCAATAGCTTCGGCTACTTTGCTATCAAAGCTGAAGTTATCGTTCATTTCATTCATAATTGTGAATAAAGCGAAGCGTAATGCGGGTATTGCAACAGTCAAAAGTGAGCTGTCGAGACCTGCTCGGCTTCTGGACATCAAGACACGTTGTGAACACCAGCACAACGAAAGATCACTTCTTCGCAAGTGTCTTCTTAACATAATTGAAAGCTGAAGAAGAGTGTCTCTCTCGGTACCTTTGATGCCCCATGACATCGCCGTGAGGGGGGTCAAGGAAAACTTTTTGTGCCTACACCAGCTCTTCTGGAAAGTAAATACAGGAGTACCGTACAAAGTGTGTCCTTTAAGGTCCCTTTTAGCGTAAGTGACGTATGCTAAACAAGCTACCTGAGTAAAGATTTGAAACGCAGCTGGTGCTTAAATTCGGTGGTTTAGTTACATTGTGAAGCTACTCCATTACTTCATAGCACTCTTCGTAAACTTCATACTGATAATTAGTTTTGCGCCTTTCCATTTCCAACAGCCCCTATGTTTCTAGTAACTACTGAACAAGCGAAGCTGACCTTAGACACTTTGACATATGCAATCGCAATATCTGCGGCAATCGCAAAGGTCAAACTAAAAAAAAAACATGGCTGATCTCTTTATATAGGAATCGGTATAAAAAGAAAGTGAAACGTGTCTTTACAGAGGTAGTTGAGTGTTTTAGCAACAGCAACACATTTCAAAGTCACGTTAGGAACGACAAGCAGCTATAGAAACTTGCAGTGCACACCTAGGGCATGTACGAAATTAGCATACACAGGATGAACGCGTACTAACAACTGTCATAGCTCGACAATTAAAGCCCTCTGTTCAAACAGAGAGAAATACGCGCGGAACGAACGCACAAGTATACACAGGACAAGCGGGAACGAGTGTAACGATTCTTCTTGCGTCGTGTCTCAGTAGTGCGCTCTCTTTGTAAACGCAGCCGTGGCAGCGTGCGAAACAGTTTTCCTTCCTTCATGCTTCGCACCGTGGAGTGTGAAGTGACCTTCCTCCTCTCCCGAATCACGAGTCTGATAAGCGCGCGCGCGCTCCGTGGGGGCAGCGCTTCGTGGAGGTGAGGACCTTTAGAGCGCGCCTATAACGTGAGCCCGTCGCGCCATCTCGCCACTGATAACAAAAACGCTCTGATGTTTCGAAGATCTGAGGGCACCCAAACAGTGTATGGTGTATATAAATGGCTTTCCGTTATCCTTTTCCACAACGTACGTTTTGTGGCACAGTGGTTGGCACCACGCGCTGATAATCGACAGGTTGCTGGTTCCATTTTGTGCAGTAGGTGCTTGTGTTGTGTTTTTTATGCAGTATCTTAGCATATATTCTTCAACGTCACTTTTGTGACGTAAGTACGTCACCGGGGCTGGGGTGGAGCTCGGCATAAAACAATTTAGTGTTAAAAAAGTTGTACGTACAAAATATAAATAACTAAATAAACCTCAAACTCGCGAACACTCTTGATTAGAAAAACGCTCAAGCGGCTTGACAGCGTGAATCAAGTACGAGTGCTTGCAGGACCTTACCGCACAAGCAGCGGTACTCCGAAAGAAGTTTTGTTGAACCACCGGGGCTAGCACAAGAAGTCCAGTGTGTCGTGTGCCGGAGAAGTCAGTCTCCGGCACACGGCACTAAAAGACTTCGAGACGTCTCAATGGCGGGGTGATTCGACGAGAGGTCGAACATGCATGCCCTGCCATTATTTTTGTTTGTCTGGGCTATGTTTACGTAATGTGGGCACATTCAATGTCTACGGTACCGATAATATTATTTCCGAGAAACACTTCCGGTGCGCCCAAAAAATTTAATATAGCGACGCGCGCTTTCTGTTTTCGCATACCGTTTTGTTTTTCGAATTTGGCGGCCAGATTTCATTATCATCATCATCATCATCAGCATCATCATCATCAGCCTGACTACGTCCACTGCAGGACAAAGGCCTCTCCCATGTTCCGTCAGTTAACCCGGTCCTGTGCTTTCTGCTGCCAATTTATACCCGCAAACTTCTTAATCTCATCTGCCCACCTAACCTTCTGTCTCCCCCTAACCCGCTTCCCTTCTCTGGGAATCCAGTTAGTTACCCTTAACGACCAGCGGTTATCCTGTCTACGCACTACATGCCCGGCCCATGTCCATTTCTTCTTCTTGATTTAGGCTATGATATCCTTAATCCCCGTTTGTTCCCTAATCCACTCTGCTCTCTTCTTGTCTCTTAAGGCTACACCTACCATTTTTCTTTCCATTTCTCGCTGCGTCGTCCTCAATTTAAGCTGAACCCCCTTTGTAAGTCTCCAGGTTTCTGCTCCGTAGCTAAGTACCGGCAAGATACAGCTGTTATATACCTTCCTCTTAAGGGATAGTGGCAATCTACCTGTCATAATTTGAGAGTGCTTGCCAAATGTGTTCCACCCCATTCTTATTCTTCTAGTTACTTCAATCTCGTGGTTCGGCTCCGCGGTTATTACCTGCCCTAAGTAGACAGTCTTTTACAACTTCAAGTGCACTATTACCTATCTCGAAGCGCTGCTCTTTTCCGAGGTTGTTGTTCATTACTTTCGTTTTCTGCAGATTCATTTTAAGACCTACCTTTCTGCTCTCCTTGTCTAACTCCGTAATCATGAGTTGCAATTCGTCCCCTGAGTTACTCAGCAATGCAATGTCATCGGCGAAGCGCAGGTTAATAAGGTACTCTCCATTAACTCTTATCCCTAACTGTTCTCGTTCTAGGCTTCTGAAAACCTCCTGTAAGCACGCGGTAAATAGCATTGGGGAGATTGTGTCCGCCTGCCTTACACCCTTCTTGATTGGTATTCGGTTGCTTTCTTTATGAAGCACTATGGTAGCAGTTGATCCCCTGTAGATTTCTTCCAGAATGTTTATATATACTTCATCGACGCCCTGATTTCGCAGTGCCTGCATGACGGCTGATATTTCTACTGAATCAAACGCCTTCTCGTAATCTATGAAGGCTATGTATAGTGGTTGGTTATATTCTGAGCATTTCTCTATTACCTGATTGATAGTATGAATGTGGTCGATTGGTGAGTAGCCTGTTCGAATTCCTGCTTGTTCCTTTGGTTGATTGAATTCTAATGTTTTCTTTACTCTGTTAGCAATTACTTTTGTAAATAGCTTGTATACTACAGAGAGCAAGCTAATCGGCCTGTAATTCTTCAAGTCTTTGTCATCTCCTTTCTTATGTATTAAGATGATGTTAGCGTTTTTCCAAGACTCTGGTACTCTTCCCGTCAGAAGACACCTCGTAAACAGGGTGGCTAGTTTTTCTAACACAATCTGTCCTTCATCTTTTAGCAGATCTGATGTTACCTGATCCTCACCAGCAGCTTTGCCTCTTTGCATGCTCTCCAAAGCTTTTCTGACTTCTTCGGTCATTACTGGTGGGGTGTCATCTGTGTTACTGCTAGTTCTTATAGTATTAAAGTCGTGGTTGTCCTAGCTACTGTACAGATCTCTGTAAAACTCCTCCGCTATTTTAACTATCCTATCCATATTGGTAGTTATTTTGCCTTCTTTGTCCCTTATAGCATACGTCTGATTTTTGCCTATCCCAAGTTTCCTTTTCACTGCTTTGACGCTTCGTTTTTCAGAGCGTGTTCAGTTCTCTCCA
Organism: Rhipicephalus microplus; assembly: GCF_043290135.1. Classification (NCBI taxonomy): domain Eukaryota; kingdom Metazoa; phylum Arthropoda; class Arachnida; order Ixodida; family Ixodidae; genus Rhipicephalus; species Rhipicephalus microplus. Next base: position 235,489,461 of record NC_134710.1, read on the forward strand.
TGTTATATCTTCTTACGTCGGATACCTTACGCCTATTAATCAACTTCGAAAGCTCTGCCAGTTCTATTTTGTCTGTTGTACTTGAGACTTTCATGATTTGACGCTTCTTAATGAGATTCTTCGTTTCCTGGGAAAGCTTGCCAGTGTCCTGTCTAACTACCCTGCCTCCAACTTCCACTGCACACTCCGTAATGATACTCGTCAGATTATATCATTCATTGTATCTATGCTAAGGTTGGTTTCCTCACTAAGAGCCGAGTACCTGTTCTGAAGCGACACTCTGAATCCCTGTACTTTCCCTCTCAGTGCTAGCTCATTTATTGGCTTCTTGCGTATCAGTTTCTGTCGTTCCTTTCTCAAGTCTAGGCGAATTCGAGACCGTACCATTCTATGGTCACTGCATCGTACCTTGCCAACCACTTCCACATCCTGCACGATGCCTGGGTGTGCACTCATTATCAAGTCTATTTCGTTCTTATTTTCGCCATTAGGGCTCCTCCATGTCCCCTTGCGGTTTCCTCGTTTTCGGTAGAAGGTATTCAAAATCCGTAAATTATTGCGTTCTGCGAATTCTATTAGTAGCTCTCCTCTGGCGTTTCTAGTACCGATGCCATAATCTCCTACTGCCTGGTCTGCAGCCTGCTTCTTCCCTACTTTTGCATTAAAGTCGCCCATCACTATAGTATACTGTGTTTTTACCTTACTCATTGCCGATTCCACGTCTTCATAGAAGCTTTCAACTGAAGCGTCATCATGGATGGATGTAGGCGCGTAAGCCTGTACCACCTTCATCTTGTATCTCTTATTCAGTTTAATTACGATACCTACCACCCTTTTATTAATGCTATAGTATTCCTCTATGTTGCCAGCTATGTTTCTGTGAATTAGGAACCCCACTCCCAGTTCTCTTCTGTCAGCCAAGCCCCGATAGCATAGGACGTGCCCGTTCTGTAGCACCGTATAGGCTTCATCTGTCCTCCTAACCTCACTGAGCCCTATTATATCCCATTTAACACCCTCTAGCTCCTCGAATAGTACAGATAGACTTCCCTCACTAGATAAGGTTCTAGCGTTAAACGTTGCCAAGTTCAGGTTCCAATGGCGGCCTGTCCGGATCCAGATATTCTTAGCACCCTCTGCTGCGTTGCAGATCTGGCCGCCGCCGTGGTCAGTTGCTTCGCAGCTGCTGGGGACTGAGGGCCGTGACTTATTTGACGTATGCATGTGGGAGATTTAACTGGAACTATAAATGTTGCGTCGAAAATTTTTCCTTCTAGGTTTGGTATACGCGTTACTATTGCTATATCAAGTATTTGTTTATGGTGTCTTAAAGAAATCTGAAATAATTGCGAACTGGGTCCAAGTAAAAAAAAATGCTTACTTTGATGCGCCTTGCTGCGTTTTCCTTTGCACAAAAACTTCAAAACTCTGATATATGTAAAATTATCGATGAAATACATCGCTAGCCTACAAAAACTAGTTTCATAATGATGATTTTTCAATATCATATGTCCTCATTTGCTTTCTTGTCATCCACCACCTGGCGGATAACAGCCGAAGTTCTAATAGCATGGATTTCTCAGCAGGTCGTTGCAGCTCATTGATTCGAAAGCAAATATGCCAGAACCGACAATGCGGATATTGAAAGGTGAATCACGGTATGCAGGGCAGCGAAACATGCTGTTTTAGAATATGTAACTAGTCATTTAAATACTAATGTAATCATGTTGTGGAGTTCTTGATCATAAAGGCAGTAATCGACACCCATATTTGAAAAGAATAATTCGAGTGACATGTCTGTAGGAGCGGCTATTGATGAAATACCAGTCACATGATCGCGTGTGCACATTCGCATCAACTTGACAGATAAAACGGTGTAGGTTTTTTTTTCCCATTTCTTTCTTCGTGCCTGCAAGAGAGGCAGAAGAAACTAGGCTCGAATACATCGAAGCAACAATTATGTTGCTGTGTTATTCTTTATCTGTTCATATACTTGGTTTTAAATCGTTCGTTATTTCTGTAATGAAGCTAGATGGTCTGACCACTTGCTCGGTAAACATTTTCTTTTATTTTACGTTTTACTGTCAAACTAAATATCCAGCGTGGTTTTAGTTTCGCAACATTTATTTCAAGAATCCTGCCGCTCGGTTCTTGGCTCATATCCCCCTTTGTGGGTGAGCACCATTCATACGAGGTCCACGTCATCGTCGTCATCATCATTCCCAAAACGGTTGGTGCGCCACTTGTACTGCTGCACGGGCAGATTTTCGTAATAGCACTTTACTCGAGTATTGTGGCTATATGGAACGGCTCAGTAGGCTCGACGAGGTTCGCCGCAGGCTGTTTTACGACGACGCGAGCTCGCAGGACAGCACATGCAACGTCCGCCGAGTGACTTCAACTCCTGAAACAAGTGCTACGACAGGGCTTCCGGAGGGTGACATTCGAAGGTTCCCGTACGCTCGCAATCCACGAATAATGCAGGATCAGAAGCTACGGCCGCGCGACGGTGATCGGCCGAGGAAATCAGCGGAGGAAGAAGCGAAACTTATTCTGTCCAGATCTCCCGGAAACATTTGCCTCATCAGCAACAAGGCAAGCTTGAATGGCTCAGGGCTAATGTCCGACAGTCTCGCCCTACACCGAACTCCCCCTGTCAAGAAGTCTAATGCTAATGCCGCGAATCAGAACGGCCGCTGGTCACGTAAGCAGCCGACGAAGACTTCGAAGTTCTCGGTGCAGTATGCTTTTACTGGGGAATTTGAAGAAACCGAAAGACAAAAAAAAGGTGAGGGTTCGTCGCCACGCCGTAAGGGGAAGCCTCGCTCCTCAAGACTGGCAGAATCACAGGCAGGCGGAGTAAGTTCATCAGAGGAAAAGAACGTCGACTCGCATGAAGATACACTGCCGAAGTTCCTCGATCCCGACACACAAGAAGCATGTAGTCCTGACCGAGTTGAAGAAGCACCATCTCATTGCAGGCCGCCACCTTCTTCCGTTTCTAAAGGTAGCGGTACCAACTCGATGGTGTCCGATCCTTCTTGGGACAGCAGGGATGACAACGACACAGGCGATCAAGGCCCATTAACGAGTACACCTTTGGGTCTAGAACCCAGTGTCTACTTGTGTCGACCAAACTCATCAGAAATTATTTCAGATTCTCAATGCGGGCAAATTGTGAAGCGGTACATGAAGAACTCCTGGACCGACTGAAGTGACCGCAGCGCATCTCTATCCGTGAGTCAAGACACACCATCCGGAGATCCGCATTATGCCGCTGTGAGTAGGGAAAAAATTGAATTGCCGGGAAGATCGTCCAAATCTGACTTCACCACCTCGTCTAAAAAGGTCAATTGCTCATCATCTGAGAGCAGTGTTCATAATATTGAAGACTACCAGATGACACCATCAAGTTTCTATTCGTCCCATAACAGTCTTAAAATGGACGTGAAGCGTTCCTGTAATGTATCTGTTCTTGAAAAACAAGGAAACCGAGCATTTGGAGACGGCCCAGAAAAAAACAAAAAAACTCTCCAAGCATTGCGGGACGCGACTGAACGTTTTTCGCAAGTGAGAGGAGAATGTGATGCCAACTCGCCTCCGACTGGAGCATACATATACCAGAAAATGCACAAAAGTAGTTTGTGCAAGAACTTACGCCCTGTCAGCAGCCCTAACATGGTTCCACAAGAGGTAAGCCAGGATGACGAGTGGTCGCGGAGTTTTGATCATGTGCGATATCCCAAGCCGTCGAAACTAGCCCCATTAGTGTGTTCAGCTTCCTCAGGGCCGATCCACAAAGGCAAAGCCTTGCTTAAGGCTTTGGAACTTGGTGCGTCTGAGACAGCTTCGGCGAGCACTGCCACGCAACAAGCCCAAGTTCCTGCTCACCGTGTAGGTCAAAGCTGTTTTGGCTTCGGAAGTTGAAGAACCAGCACTACGCTGTTCAGTGAGTCCCCAGTAGTGCAAGAGCAGGGCCTTTTTATTGTAACACTTATCTTTAAAAGTAACGCAGTAATTTTGCCCGGTGTTTTGCTCGTTGCGTTGGCTTTACTGGCGTGTGTATCGTCAACGTTTTTGCGCAGCCAAGTCATCACAGCAAAGAAACCTCAGTTCGTTACACCACAGATGTCCGGGTCATTCCTGGTTGCTAAAAACGGAAGTTTCGTCGCTCAAGACACTGTCGTAGAGGAGTGGTACAATTGCTCAACGCCAGCTTACAAGAGCGATGGAACTTATCTGAAAGAGTTCTTGTCCTGTGATTTGGATCTCGGTGACGACCTCTATCACTTCGTTTGCAGTCACTGGAAGGGTGCCAGTGAGATCAGCAAACCGAATGTTGCAGCCGCAACCTCAGACCAGCTGAACCACCAATTGGAGCAGAGCGTGCGTGGGGTCCTGCAGTGTAGTAGCTCTCCGGAGAACCTTGCTACGCTGAAAGGACTTTTTTACGAGTGCATGAACACGCGCCAACTGGACCTAGATGACTGGAATCTAATGCTGAAGCTGCTCTGGCTGGTCCGCCTACAGGGTTTCCCTTTTACCTCGACACCGCGCAACAGCACGTCGCTGTGGAAGATCGCCGCCAGGGTATTGACGATGACTGGCGCTCAAGTCTTGCTCAGCATGCAAGCAACTGCACATCCGACAAAAGGTGACACGGGCATCCTGATCACCAGAAGGCCTAATATGTTGGCACCTAAGGGCAGCGATCAAGCGCAGGTGACTCAGTTCCACAAGAACACTGAATTCGCTTCCAATACTGTCCAGAAAAAACACCGAAATGCCACGACATACTCTTTCGAAGTGGCTGCATTTGCGTCATGCCTGGAGATGCACGTGTACACCTACACCGTGTCTGTAGGACTCTCGACTCGTCGCTTAATGCTTCTGAAAACACACCCCGAAATGTCTACCTTCTTTGCCGAATGGTTGCTTAACAGTGACTCCCTCCTGTACTCCGGTAGAAACAGAGAACTGCTAATTCAATCGCCAGCTTTCTTTGACGCACTCGTTACCATGTTGTGGAATACAGAGCACAACATTGTCATGAACTACCTCGGTATCCACCTCATGATGGAAGTTGGTGCATACGCACCCTCGTCAGGAAGGGCATCAGTGCATACTTTAGTCCAACCTATCTACGGCAGGCCTTTGTTGCCAAGAAGGAAGCTCTGTATGCGATCGGCAGAGCGAGCATGGCCGGACTTATTCTTTTATTCAAGGCATGCCAGTAAACATGCCTTGAAGACGCACTCTGCTGCCGACATGGTCCAGCGTCTCCTGAGATCACTGCGCCTTCAGCTTGCTCGGAGCCTCTCCAGGCTTGCAGTACTTGACCGTGACTTACGAGTGCAAGTTTACATCTTGCTCAACATTCCGTCTATTACAACCTCACTCATGTCACAAATTAAGCAGCCAATTTGCTTTCATGATGAACGTGACATTCAGGAACAACAGGCAGTTCCAAGAGACGTTCAAGTGTCCTTTGGTATCAAGTATGAATCCAGCGACGAAGTGCGTCTTATGGCGGGACACTCGTTAGACGAGTGTAATATTGGACTGGACCGCAGCTTAACGTGAAAATTGCTCTAAATGGGCTCGCAGCTTTTATTAAAAATAAACCTCGTGAACTTTGCACTAAGTTGTTATTATTTTTAGCCAGCTGGCTGTTGTGATTGGCTGAGAGAGCCTTAATGAAAATATGTAAAGAGAGAGAAGCTGTTGATGTTTGGTTTTAATGAAATGTTGATGGCATGCTATAGACGCATTCGGTACGATTGAAGGGGTCTTGTATCAAACTTGTCACAAACAGATAATGGAAGTTGGGCAGAAAGGTTGTTACAGGCTTACCGCATGGGTCCCCCTTTATACACGTCAGCATGCAGTTCACTGACTGCACTCCAGGCCACTTCCTGCGGCGAAACTTACCTGGCAGAGGGCAACTTTTCTCAACCGATTACTTGCGCAAATTATCAATCAGTGGTGGTAAAGAATTTTTTGAGCCTGTAAGTTCGGGTGCAAATTTACCTAAAAAGTAATTCAGGGCAATATTCTTCATTAATCAAATGATATATGATGTCATAGTAGTGTTTGACCAAGTTCAGTTTCCTGTAAGAATTCAGCATTTTATAACCGATACATATATTTACTTCTATCAGACGGTGAGCTGCGACTGAAAAATAAACTACGTAAATGGTAATAAATAATTAGTTTGACATTTATGGTCGTGTTGTAAAGGGCTCCACCATAAGCGCTTTAGAAGTTGAAATTACGTTCGAGAAGCATGAAAGTTACATTATTTTACGCAAATTTGTGTTTGAGTGAGGTCCGTGGACATGCTTTGTTTTTAGGCGTCTTCTGATTTTGGTGTTCAGAAAGTCTGCTAATATTATAAAATCGGGATGGCCAGATATTTGCGCAAATTTAATGCTTTGATTACTGCGGCGCGCACCTGAAGATGGGTCGGGGTGATAATTTAACATTGAAGAACAAAAGTAGTCCAACTAACCTTTGCGCCGAACGTAATGACCAATGACCATGTACTTCAAGCAATGACCATGTACTTCAGTAACCATAGTCATATTTGGATTTTAACTTCCCTCAACGACCATATATGATTATGAGTTATGCCGTAGTGCAGGTCTCCGAAAATTTCGACCACCGGAGGTTCTTTAACGGGCACCTTATTTAGGTGTACATTGGTCGCAAGCATTTTCACCTTCATCAAAAGTGCGGCCACCCCGGCCGTACTTTCTACTTTGAGCCGTATGTTAGGTAACAAAGTGTTAGTTCGCGGCACAGCCTCTTGGACGCGGTGGCCACACTTCGATGAACGCAATCTGCTAGAAGCCCATTGGCTCTGATTTAGAAGCATGTCAACTCCACATCGTCGGACTTTTGGGCCCACCAGTGCGGCATCTCTCACATTCATATCGTGTTTTTGGACGCGAAACTACCAACAAATATTATGAGAAGTATAACCGCTTGCTGTTGAGCTAGAGAAGGCCAAGTAGTAGAAGGAAGCTCGAAAAACACGGAGACAAGTTAACCTACGCTATAACTTAAATAACCTAAAACTGAACGTAGCGACATGATACCAATATTCGACTATTAAGTCCTTAATGTGTGCCATCCTCTTCAAGATCTGCCATCAGCCGAGCCTTTCGACATGGTAAAAACATTGCTCAGCTTTCACCGAGTCGTGCAAGGATGGGGCAGACTAAAGCTATAGTGAGCACTGGCTCGTCCAGACTTGCACACGTTCACACACACGAAATGCACAAAATGGTCACGTGAATTGACTATAGGTATTGATGGGGTTCCATTGAGAATCTCTTGGTATTCGTAGCATGAAGTACCTTACTTCTCTAAATAATCAATAGAACTAATTTGCATATTCGAGGCTTGTTTTCGAGTAGGTTGCATCTCATGTTAACCTACGCTTAATTAGCTAATTAACCAAGTCAGCCCTACTTAGGCTCAGTCTTAGTATTAGACAAAGCTCTAGACATCTTACTTTGCTCGGCATGACTATAGGCATTCTCAGCTCAGCTTAATGGGGCTTATTACGGTACGATTTAACTATCTTAGTTAAACGTAGCTCATTCGGTTTTACAATGCTCCACATGGCTTTATAAGGCTTGCCTATGGTTACATCGGTTTAGCTAGGCACAGTTGTTCTTAATTTTCTTGGCGCCACCACCATGACATCATAATTATGGTTTCTGCAGTACGTCGCGCACCAGACGAACGCTGGGCATATACCCGATGCTGTTAAGAAGAAAGAAAAAAAAACGTTTGGCTACCTTTTTAAAATTTTCGGTACAGTACGGCAGTAATTTTTGTTTTCTGATGTGTCGAATAATTTGTTGCTGCAGAATCGGGGAATGACTGGCTTCTTACAACTCACTGGTTTTATTTTTGTAGCCGTCAATTTTTGAACGGCGGCAAACCAAGTCAAGTGTCGAACTTTTAAAGACAATGGTCTTTCTTGGGGACCTTCGACGCAAAAATTTCCGTCCGACCGTCCGTCTGTCTGTCTGTCTGTCTGTCTGTCTGTCTGTCTGTCTGTCTGTCTGTCTGTCTGTCTGTCTGTCTGTCTGTCTGTCTGTCTGTCTGTCTGTCTGTCTGTCTGTCTGTACATTTGTCTGTTTGTCCACTCTTAACGGCACCGGGTACTTGAAACGGCCGACCCCATCCGCAGCGCTTACCAAGGTTGCACAAGATTTAGCGTTCATACTTGTGTAATTGACAACTATTAAGCAATTATCGCGCATGTTTGGGGCACCATAACAACACGTATATATTCTGCATGTGCATCTTTTAATAGAAAAGGCATAGATAAGTAGTTTTAAGGACTGTAGTGCTTATCATGCTGCGCTAAGCATGCAACGCTTGCACGAAAAGGCGAGTGTTTCCAACGCTTTGCTATGACGAGATGGTGGTGGCACCTACCCGTCGCCTTGCGTTCTACACCTTATCACATCTAAGACGGGCGCGCACAGCCGTCTCAGAGCCACGCTATTCGGTTTCCAAGAAAACCGCCAGATGGCGCTCATGCCTCACGTGTGACGTGACTTGATGCGCTCGTTCGCCTCCGTTGCACGCTCGAGGCACTCTAACGTAGCGCATCCAGAATGTCATTCACGGATTTTCTTGCACAGAACATCAAATAAATGTTTCACTCTCTCCACACGCAAGACTATCGTCTTTCGACGATATTTGCAGATTAACATGCAGATACAGAGCCAATTGTTTCTTTTGTTTCTTTTCTTGCCGCAACGTATTTGTTGTCTTCGCTCTAGATTCGAAAAGATAACAGTCATGCGGCACATGGTGGAAAACAAGTGAACTGCACGCTAATGTCTGTGAAAGCGGGATCTGATTGCACTTGCTGCAGTAATGAAGTAGTTGAATGTTCAAGTCGTTGAAGAGTACTGAATTTGTTGGTGAACGTACTTCAAAAGAATCTGAATTTCTTACTTCTTACGATTATTTCATGGGGAGTTTGCTTAGCGCCAAAAACATTTCGAGTATTACTGCTAGAAGAATACAGGAATAGTAAGTAAATACAGGTAAAATGGTCCTATAATGTGGAAGCTAAAAATACCAAGAAAAAAAAACCAGAGATGTCCAGAACGATTCGCTCCTTTCATGAGAATCCGTCAGCCACATGCTCATTGCTTGATAACTTATTTACAACTTGACAAAATAACTTTGCAGCTAGCCATTTACAAGTCAAAAGTTTTAAACTTGAAGGAAAATACCGTAGAATTGAATATTAAAGCTTAAATTAGATCAAGTCGTCGAGCCAATACTTGGAATCTGCACATTCACTGAAGATATAGCTTGGTTTGTGCGAATGGAATCTGTTGGACTTTGTTAGAAATAAGGTATCGAGACATCCCACCACGTTCATTATTGCAGCAGCTTTGGATAGCGTGATCCTAACTGGAGCCATCCGAGTCTTAGGAGAAGGCGAGTAGAGAAGCTTGGGTTTGTAATAAAGGGCGTCTATATACAGTATTTACGTGCTTATAGTAACGTGATAAAACATTCTATATTCTCGGTCTTTCCAAGTTCAGTGCAGTGTCAGTACTAAATTTTGACCTTCCAGTGGTTCGGAGGCCTTTTAACAATTGAAGACAAACGGCATATTAGTTTTTGCAATAGGGCATGCTGCAAGATGCTCATCTTATTCGATTCAGTAAAGAAAACCACGAAACAAGCATCAAAGCCACATGATGAAGGAAAAGGTGACTGTGAACAATAGGAACACCCTGCCACGCGTTCCCGGTAAAGATTAGATTGCAGCTGCTTTGCCCGTCACATAAGGGTTTCTAATGACATGAAACGGCCGTTCCTCCTCCTTGCGTGTGTTTCCTGTTTTGATATATAAAAAGAGAGCCATCTATGATTTGATGACTGATCGATATGTGGGGTTTAACATCCCAAAACTACCATATGATTATGAGAGACGCCGTAGTGGAGGACTCCGGTAATTTCGATTACCTGGGGTTCTTTGACGTGCACCCAAATCTGAGCACATGGGCCTACAGCATTTCCGCCTCCATTGAAAATTCAGCCACCGCAGCTTACATACAGTCGCGTGACCTGCGGATCAGCAACCGAGTAACTTAGCCACTTAACCACCGCGGTGAGGCGAGAAGCATTATAAACTTACTCTGTTTAATCTCTGTAGACCATGGCAATTAAAGACACCAAAAGAACAGCGTGAGTGCAATATTGAACGAAAAGAACAAATTCGTCTTGCTGAGATTGGTCGTGGAACCAATGATGGTCTCCCTCAATGACCAGAAAGCGATGATTATCACCACCAGAACCACAATAAGAACAAAACGTTTATTTGATGTTGTACACGCGAAAATTGGCGAATTGTATTCTGGAGGCACTGCGAGACTCGATTCATGCAGCGAAGGCGAAGGAGCGCATCGAGGCACGTTAGACACGAGTGCTTATTGGCAGTTATCTTCAAAAACGAAGCAAAGCGTGCGCTCCCGTCTTGGAGGCGATAAGGTGTAGAAGGCAAAGCGACGGGCAGATGCCACCGCCGTATCGTCTTAGCAAAACGTTGGAAACGCTTGCCTTTTTGAGCATCGTGTTGCATTGTCAGCGCAGCGTGATAAACGCTATGGTCCTTCGAATTACTTATGTATGCCTTCTCTAGTATAAAGATGCACATACAAAATATCTACTTGTTGTTATGATGCCTAATGTATGCGAAATAACTGTGTTTAATTGACAATCGCGCAAGTATGAACGCTGAAACTGGAGCACTATTGGTGGGTGCTGCGGATGGGGTTGGCCGTTTGTGGTATCGTTAGGGCGGACAAACAGATAAATGTACTGAGAGACAGACCAAAATTTGTGCATCGAAGTACCGCAAGAAAAATTATTGTCTTCAAAACAATAACCCCCACTCCCCCATCAGCATGGGTGGCGTTTGATACAACTTCGGATATTCACATTCGCTGGGTGGGATGGAGTCAAAATTTCTAAGCAATAGATCGCAAATAAAGAAATACCCATAAGGAGCACGTATTGGGTTTCCTCCTGCTTATGCCTTGAGAGTGTACCGTAAAAGCGGAGATAGAAAAAGGGCATGTTTTGTTAACGCGATAGCATCAAAGAGCTCGTTTAGCAGAATTTACCACGTCGGCGCCATTGGTGTATAGTGAAAAATCAACTTGTGCATGACCAAAAAAATTGAGAATGATGTAAAGGAAGTGATAAATGATAAAAAAAATTCTGGGTCAGCGTGGGGATGCACACCCACGCCTCTTTTTTTTCTTTAATGAATGACATTGTCACCAGTAAAGTACACAGAACATACTTCATCAGAAGTCAGGCAAACACACACAAGCGTCAAGAACGGGAAGCCACTCCGGAACGGGGTCAAAAGTCTCGACAACACTGCGCACTTGAGCAGCTGCTTCTCGGAAGACAGATCTCATCGACCGTGGTGGCTCGGCGTGTCTATCGATCATGTGACTTTTCCATAATGAATTAAGTCCTAACAACATAAACAGGTCGTAAGGAGTACTATAAGTCAGACTCTTTTTGAACGGAAGGAACCTAATACCATGGGCTGTGATTGGAAGTTCTTTTCTTAACGTTCTTTTTAGAATGTCCCAAAAATAAAAAAGCATCACGACAATGAATAAAACAATGCTCTATAGTCTCAGGTTGGTTGCAGAGTCTACAATTCACTGTCCAGAGTACGTATATTGATTTTTCATTCAGCCGCGTTTTCACTGGCAGCGTGGAAGTGTGCAGTTTAGAGAAAAATGTTTTCGCTGATGGAGATATACACATTCTACGTACACGAAATAACACATCGTGACCAGACAGAAGCGAATACGGCTTTCGATAAACAGGTTCGGGGAAAAGATTATTCACAAGTGCAGCGGTTAAATTTGTTCTGTCTATAGTATACAAATACTCTAAGGTAAACCTGGCTTTCAAAAACTGACAGTATCAACAATTTCTTTTAGGAATCCCCGCAACGGCAATTCCTTAGCAACGCTTGTTGTGACATGAATAAAAGGAAGGTGGTAACATAGACGGTTACGAAGAACCGGTAATAGAAATGGGTGGCACACATCCTTGAGGTAGAAAAATCGCAACACCAACTGTCGCACGAACAAATGCACAAGGCCGAGGCCACCCTTTTCGAGTGGAAGAAGAAGATTGTCTCTTTTCATGGGTTCCCAGGAAGAGCACCCACGCCTCTGCTTGTGAGTACAGTGAAAACAACTTCCATGATTTTCAAACACACGCAGCTTGTATACTTGTTTGACAATACAACACGCAATATTGCCGTAATAATGCATGGTACAAACATAGATTGCCTTCGGGTGTCAAAACATGTCATTATTAAAATGGCTTCTTAGTTTAAAGCCAATAACCCACTACAAGATGCACACACGCTACGGCCCCCTTGAGGCCTCGTAGTGGGTGCATAGCAAGTTCGAAAAGATGTCATGCACTAAGTGTTCAAAGTACGCACTAGAAACAGAATGTCGCTATCGCGTTCAGCTCTTAAAGGCGAAATTCAAGGGTCCCCTATTATTTTGTTATTCTTGCACGCCGCAAGTTCTCGCTTCACACAGTGGGCCTTGTGAAAACCCCGAAGAGTTTACAGCATCCCCGGGAACTGTGCGCAAAAGACAGGCGACAAGCGAAAGCAGTGCGGAACAACCGCAGTGATGCACGGCCGCGGGAACGCCTTTTAAAAAAAAGGCCGCTAGTTTCCTCTCTGAATCTTTACGTTCGGGTGGTACAAAGCCATCCGCCGCGATCCGCGCATCTCGTGGGTGCTTGCACGAGTCACGCTTTGTCAAAATACGAAGGCATGCATTCAAGCGTGAAGGCGACTGCGCAACTGGTAGGTGGCGACAACGGTGTACGGCACCGCTCTCTGCTCTGCAGAGCACACAAAACAGGATCACGTGCCTCCTTACTACGTTAGCAGGAATCGGTGCCGCCTCGGCTGCCCTGAAAACTAAAAACGAATTCTCGGTCTAAAGGACACCGGAGAGGATGGTGAGAAAGGTGTGAACGGTCCACTTTTTTTTTAAACTGAAAACGAGAACCTGCTTCGGCGATTGGCTCTTAGCGCTGGGAGGGCTTCGTATATTGACCGACTGGTGGGGATAAGCCCAAAGTGCGTTTTCGGAACGGGCCAAGAACATACTGCCATCTCTAATGGTGAGTCGCCCCTTACACCTACTGCGCTATCTGCCATGCTGTTCGCTTCACGAGCGTGGTAAACCCCACTTAAATTGAGGCTTAATGCGTTTGAAGAAAGGTCTCCTTCTGAAATTCTTGTTTTAAAATCAATGTATTCCTACCAGTCATTCCAGCTTGGTTACAGTTTCATGCTTGCTCCTCGCTGCTACTCTCGACCCTTCAGAGGCGTATACGGTTATTATTGGTTATCACTGTCACCAGTGACTGCCTACCACATTTGTGGCAGGCCGTCACTGTCCGCAGCGTCGAATATAGTCGCTTGCTGAGACCACCAATTTCAACCACATGGAATGGCCCCCTGAGTGATCTTTCTTTGCTTGCAGTTTCCAATAACGAAATTGGTATAACGTGTAGGAAGTTACACCTAAGCCACAGTCTTTCGATGAGCAGACTGAATTGAGCCGCAGCGAGAGCAGTCATAACTTACTAAGTATTTGCACTGACGGACAGCTAAAAGACGTCGTTTTAAAGTCACATGTCTATTATAAACATGTGTGGACATTGATTTCTGGAACCAATTTTACAATAGTAATCTACAAGTATCAAAATCTAACCAATTCGCATCGAATGGAAGTTACATTTCAAATAGTTTAAATACTGAACAAAGTTTTGCGAATAATATAAAATAATGTTCCCACTGCCATATTCAAATCTTTGTCCTTACAAGTACAAATGGAGCATTGCAAACGAATAAGCAGCTTCTATGTGTGCACGTGACTGCTCAGAGATTGTGACTGGCATTGTTTAGCCGGTAAAGTCAGGCTTCTGTAACGGCAAAGCCTGCTGCACTATATACCCTATATGTCGAGCTCTCTGCTTGTACATTGTACGCGCGAATGAAATTTCTCGTAACCTTGCATCAATATCGTGTTTGTTTGGTACTGTTGGCATTTTCCAGCATTCATATCCAATTAAAAAAATATTATCACTTTCGAATAGCGGCGACTTGATCCAAATACCCTATTGAATAAGTCACTATTCAATTAGACATTCAATATTTAGTAACATTCGTACACTCCCACAAGCGTTTCGAACTAGTTATTGGTGAAATGGCTGCAATCGGCCGCCGAGCAATGTCAAATTTGATCTTTCTGTCAGCGGGGAATCAAGTGGTGAATCATTGGCAATGACTGCTGAGGAAAAAGAGGTCCCTTTATATCACAGTGGTGTTCAGAAAGTGTATACGCATGAAGTGAGATATAGAGATATTTGAAGCTCAAAACGTTCAAATAGCTTTCTTTTTTTCTAGGTTTCACCAATATATGTACTTTATAAAGTGTATGCGTAATATGCGCCCAGAAGTTTCTAGCAAAGGGCATCATGGGATTTATCAATACAAAATTTTTTCGCTTCACAATGTGAATGCCCACAACTGAGGGATCGACTAAATCACCTAACTGCAATTGACGTTAACCCGACGTGATGACCTTACCGTAGGAGTACATATGTAATGTTATAAAATTGAATATCCCAGCATTGCAACTACAATTGACGTTTCACGAACATTAGGGTTTCTTTCAAAGTAGTTTCGAGACCTTGCGTGACTCTTGTGGTAGAATGCAGGGTTTGATTTCTGCTGGGACCATGGCATTTACTTTTTGCATTCGTCAGCTCAACGCTGCCGATGCGAAGTTTGTGTGAACGCTCATGCATTAAAATTGCTCATGTGTGTTCTCGTCGTTTCGGGTCAGATACTAAGTGTCATTCACCTGTGGCACATACGCGCATACCAGCGGCACATGCATATAGCCGCCCTTTGGTGCGCGTTACTATCAGGCGGTAACTGCTTGACGGCGTACAGAACAAAATTGTGACGTTATTCATGTCTTGACCAGCGCGTCCTATTCGTGAAACCTACTTACCTTCTCATAATAATATAGGTGCACGCCAGGTTAAGGGATACGTAAGTGTCCAGATAGATAGATACACAGATAGACTCCAAAAGTGCTTGTAGTAAGAAAAAAAATGCTTCTCATTTAAAAGCATGATGATGATTACGATGCTCCACAATACGAAGTTATAGAGCGAAGCAGGATTCAGCCATCAGCGGAACTGAGCCTCTGCTAGAACAATTATTTAGCAGCAGAGGCATTCCACCGGTGGCGTCCAAACTAAGCCGGCGCAAAAAGTTTCGCCAACTGCAGAATGAAAAGAATAAAGGAGTGAAAGTGCAAGAACGCTAAGTTCGCATGATTAAGAAGGTTCGGGAAAACGCTGCCTTACTTGAAACTGTATAGCAGATCGAGCTTCCACAATCAAGTGTACTATGCTCCAAGGGGAGTAGCACAGAGGAGGACCAGAGTGACAGGCGGCCGGCACGCTTAAAGGAGTGTAGGCAGAAACGCACCTTCAATGCAGATTTAAAATGTTTCCTCTAAGAAGTAGACAACTTCCGTATGACGGCATGAATTAGAATCACGTGATAATAACATCGAACTTGGTCATACATGGTTACCCCTCAAAGAACCCTTCGCACACTGTGCGAGGGGTATAGCTATCGGGCCTATAGCTATACCCGAACTGCACCCACACATTGCGTTTACCTTCTTTCATCCCCCCCTTTGCCATTCATGCACTCGTTGCGGGAGCTGTCGCAGGTCCTGTGTTCGGATTTCTGCGAGCTGTGTTTCATTCTATTTTGCACAGGTCAGCAGAACTTGTGGAGCTCACTCAGACTTACCCATGAAATATATTTTGCACTTAGGACTCACTCGAACTCAGGCTAATCACAATTTTTTGAACCGGACTTACTCGGACTCACACTTACGAAAATTTTCTTCAACCGAACTCTCCCACCAAAACATTACTCGCTCGGACCCAGTCAGACTCAGACTCACGGCTTGTTCTGAGTCTGAGTCAGTCCGAGGGAGTCGACTGAAGAGACTGTTAGCCTAGCATTCGTTTTTAGAAAGCAACCTCGTACATGGATAATATTATGCTATGCAAAACCCACTTTGCAAAACATTAACTACGTCATTAGACAGGGTTCATATTATACTCGATGTAGCCATATAAATTGCACACCTTCTTCACATTGCTTCAGCAAATGATCACATCGTCACCTTCGAGCGAATTCCCGCGCACTTCGGCATAATGGCAATGAAGATGCAGACGCTGAAGCTAAAAGAGGCTTAACCAGTGACCCTGCAGCGCACATTCCGTTTTCACGGCCTGACACGAACTCCCTGCTTCGGTGCGTAATGCGTCACTTGATGCTTGAGCGCTAGGCTAAACCGGAGCGACAACACCGGCGATTACACAAATGGGACCCGGAAATAAGATTACACATTCCTCGTAAGTAAAAACGACACATCGCAACTATGGTTCATTGCATTCATCTTGGTGTGAGCTTCACAAGACGTTGTGTCCATATCATCGGTTGTAGTGACACCGATCCTAACTGTGAACGGGAGAAACTTTAGAGCACAAACTTTCTATCTGCCCAGCATACGCACGTGAACGACAGCAATCTACATCCTCTACTTTGGGATAGCATGATTGATCTCTTAACTGATAAGGTTGTGTTGCGCCCTTGGCATGATGCCAGCAGTGCAACGGTGGCCATAAGAGTGATCATACATATTTTCTGCGAGCTACTGTGCTGGATAAGCGTCTGTAGCACTGCGCCAACCTGACGGGACTGTACATACTCACCTCCTTACCTTAACATCGTCATTCATTACTCTTTTTCTTGCCCATTATCCTCCTCCAGTGTAGAGTAGCAGGCTAGAGCATACTATCGCTCAGGCCAACCTCTCTGCATGCCTTTCTGCGAACAAACCTCGCTCTCTCTTTTTCGACCACGATGCCAATGCTTTTCGACCACGATGCCAATATATCACGTTTACCGTGCTATTCTAGGCGCCTTTTGATATAGTACCTTCGAATTTGAGTTAACAGTGCTCGCAAACCATTTTTATCGAAAGAGATGCCAACCTAAGATGTTGCCACATGCTTGCTGCAACAAAGCTTGAAAGACGACAGGGAAATTATGCATGTCCTTTGTAGGACAATAGAAAGGAAAAATTTAGCAGATTCCACGTACCTTGGCCATCGATATTATGTGAAACATAGAGCTTCCTAAAATTAACTACAGGGGACTCTGGCGCTGCGATCGTCCAGAGACTACGGGAATGATGGGCATAGTACACGGAGTAGCCTATAGTCTTCGCACTTGTGGTTTCGTTTATTACTGTAGTTCGGTTTTGTTTTGGAGGAAAGAACGAACCCTTTTTAACTTCGTGACCCGATTTGAAATGGTAAGGTTAATATATTAGGGTGGTGAAGCACAACCACTGAACATTTGTTAATTTTTGTTTCGTAACAGAACAGCTCCAAGCCATACGAACACACACGGGGCCAGAAGTACGAAGATTAGGCTAATCTGTGTACTACCCATCATTCCCACTCTCGCTGAAACACCATGTGTTGCAGCTCCCATAGACACTAGCGCCAGACTTCCCTCTAGTGTATATTTAGGAAACTTTATCATGCAAAGCATGTGGATGGGAGGTGACTTTGCTGTAAATTTATTTATATTGTGCGCAACGTTACGAAATGGCGTTAAATATATCTACAAGTGCACGCAAAGACATACGTTGAACAGCCGCATATGTTTTATATAGCCAGTTGTTCACAGTTGCACAACGATGCCAACAGCAGCATGGATATTAGCAACACCAGGAGCGGTAAGCTGATATAAAGCTCTGGGACTCGCGAGAATGGTAGCCGTGGTCACTGCTGCATAAATCAATTTTGGATGGCACCTTATTACAATTGGCATTAACCAGACGTGATGGCCACATCACAGGATTAAATAGTCAGTTTCGCACCGAAACCACAGCACAAACGAAGACAGGACATGGACTGACCGGGCGCTCACTTGTAACTGTTTATTCTTTGAGGAAACAGGCTAATACAAACCTATTTCTTGTCAACGCATATGCAATGTGTTCGGGCAGTTGTTTACCTAATCATGCTATAGGACAAATGCTTTCCAGATACCGTGCTTTCGACTCGTACAGGATCAGTGAAGTTTCGCTAACACACAGTGATACCACATTTTTTGTGTAAAAGGCCTTCAAAGCCGAAACTTCACTCACCCTGTATAGGATAGTCGAAAGCACGGTATCTTGAGTTCATGCGTAGTGTGATTAGGTAAACGATGGCCCGAGCACGTTGCACATGCGTGGACAAGAAATAGGTTTATATTAGCCTGTTTCCTCAAGGAATAAACAGTTACAAGGGATCTCCCGTCCTGTCTATTTGTTTTCGTGTTCATGAGTTTGGCGCGATATTGACTGTTTAATTCAGACAAGCACCGATTAGCCCGACAACAGTTCTACTAGCGCATCACAGGAGTACATTTGTAATGTTTATAACATTGGATCGCCCAGAACTGACACCACAATGGACATTTTACGAACATTAGGGTCTATATTAGAGCCCCGCCACGGTGGTCTAGTGGCTAAGGTACTCGGCGTCTGACCCGCAGGTCACGGGATCGAATCCCGGCTGCGGCGGCTGCATTTCCGATGGAGGCGGAAATGTTGTAGGCCCGTGTGCTCAGATTTGGGTGCACGTTAAAAAACCCCAGGTGGTCAAAATTTTTGGAGTCCTCCACTACGGCGTCTCTCATAATTATATGGTGGTTTTGGGACGTTAAATCCCACAAATCAATCAATCAAGGGTCTATATGAAAAAAGTAGTTGCGAGAGTTGGCACGGATCTGTGGAAGAATACTTAACGCTCACAAGTTAAAATTACCCATGTCTGTTATCACTGTTTCTGGGTAGATATAAACTGTCAATTACCTGTGGCATATGTCCACCAGTATATAGGTTTATGCTATACGTCTGCACGTCTGGCGGAAAGGGTTTTACGACGTACGCGACGGAATTGGGACATTATTCCTGTTATGACATGAGAGTCACATTCATCAAACCACTTTACCTTCTCATATTAATTTTGGTTTACCCTATGTTAGGGGGATCACAAGAGCAATCAGACGTAGGCGGCTTCACAGACAGACAGACAGACAGACAGACAGACAGACAGACAGACAGACAGACAGACAGACAGACAGACAGACAGACAGACAGACAGACAGACAGACAGACAGACAGATAGATAGATAGATAGATAGATAGATAGAGAGATAGAGAGATAGATAGATAGATAGATAGATAGATAGATAGATAGATAGATAGATAGATAGATAGATAGATAGATAGATAGATAGATAGATAGATAGATAGATAGATAGATAGATAGATAGATAGAGTACCTGCAAAATGCAAAGAAATCGTTTACATTTAAAAAGAACAAGTTGCTTGCGTGCGGTAATACAAAATACCGACCTGCTGCTGCTATCCCCAGAGTGGATTGCACCAATATGTTGAGGAACCAACCAGCTGCTGTTATATCGATATTGTCGAGACGTCTGGTTTGACGTCACGGCAATATACTGATCAAGAACTTCAAAGTGTTGGGCGGTGGAGAAGAGGGTCAAGGCAGCCTTTTACGTATGCTGTTCATGCTTATGATCAATGGATATTGAAATTGTGTATGAAAGACACTGCTTTGAAATACGTCCGAGTAGACGTGAGTATAAGAGTGAAACCAGGCAAGGCTGGTAGTAATGTTGAAGATGAGTAAACATGACCATACGTCGGCAAAAAATAGAGGTAGTTGAACTTACTCAAGAAATATATCTCGTGCTTTGGACACTCACACTCACCAAAATTTTTGTAGCTGAGCTCACCTGAACTCATTCTCATGAAAATGTTCTTCAACTGGATTCACTCGGACTCAATCTCACCAAGATATTACTCCCTCGGACTCATTCAGACAGACGCTGAGTTAGTCCGAATGAATCGACTCATAAGTGAGTTCGCCGACCTATGCTTTTCCGTGCACACTTTTTGCTCGGTTTCAAGAGACGGTGTGAAACCTTGAACGGACGCATAATAGAGCTCTATAAACCTAATGAATTTGGCTACAGTTTCATGTAAGCTGTAAGCCCACCATTATAGCTCACGTAGATGTAATTATCTCCCCATAGCGAAAACACTCAAATGTAATGTCGTTTAGTGAAACAGACGTCCGCAAGCTTGACATCCTCGCTCGCGAAAATGATAACCATAACCAATGAAATGAGCGATACTTTGTCATCGTCATATGCGATGACTATACTGGACATTAATTACATTTGCTCCTTTTTGGTCAGATAACCGATGACCATTTAAAGCGAGGGAATAAATACCGAAGAATAGCAAACGCTGCCAAGATCGGTAGGTGGGACGTGGTGACGAAATGAATAAATTTGGGGACATGAAATGACAGCACGTCAGTTAAGGGTGTGCTTGGTTCCGTTTGAAAATATGCATGTGCACAGGATGCTTCATTAGTATTCTTATATGGCTCAATTTTTGCTGCAGGCTGGCGTTGTACTTCTCGTGGCCGCGGCCGTTGCGTCTAACTTCGTTCTGTTCTCGGCTTCGGAGAGTGATGATGTTCTACCCAGCGTGCGCTACCATGACTACGACAGTCCTAATAGACGTCATAACACTCTCAGCAACAGTCCCGAGTTCGTGAAAGATCTCTACAGCCTGCAGTCAATACCTGTCCCGGGTGTCGACTACGAGTTCCTCGCAGTACCTTTAAAGCTTCCGGTTGATTACCGAAATATGGATTCTGACGATGGAGAAGAAAAAGATGCGACTGTAGACTCTGCCCAAAAAATCTCCAATAAGGATCCACAAGTCACCACGAATAATGATGCCAGTTCGGAAGCGGATGATGGTACCGGCGAACAGAACGAAGAGGCACGAGATTCGCTGAAGCAGGATACCCCAAGAAGGCCACTCTTCGACAGCAGTGACGAACGCCATGATAGTTCTAGGCCTATATTCGATGACGACAGAGGTCGAAGAGAGTACGAGAGCTACCCGTCCAAGTTGCTTCCCCCACCAAAACTAAGGACGCGGCTCGAATCTCAATATCCTGCTGCGTCCTCTTATCCCGGTCGCCGAGACGTGGAGGTGCCTCGGGCTGGCTTTCTCGGCGTCTCACATGGGCGCCTCGAGCCGCAACCAACGGGTCCCATGCAGGGTGGCGGGAGGAGTGACGAGCGCTCTTCCAAGCCTGTTGTGGAATTCCACTTCGACATCCCGAATGACAAATTTCATTCGGACCTAGCTCATGGCAGGTTCAGTACGTTTAAAGAAGTGCCGAGCTCGCTCGACACCCTCGTCAGCAGTGACGTCAGCTTCCTCAACAAAATGATTGCCGACCCTCCGGTGCCAGACAACGCGACTCGAGACGGCACTGAACATTCTTACAATGCCGGCGGAGGAGGCCAAGCGAACGCCGTGGTTCGCATGTTTCCGTCCATCGCGCAGCATCAGCCCAGCGACCGTACTCCAAGTTCGTACCAGACATATCCACCGAACGAACATCGAGCGCCCGAGCGTCACGAGTCAAGTCCAGTGTCGTACGAGGATAGTAGAAGCTATAGTCAGCCCGATTCTGAGCCACGTGGATACAGTGCTGAGCGGGATTACCCTTACAAGGCTGCCTCGTCGACACTACAGGTGAAAAGCAAGCCAGCGAATAGAACACCGCGGGCGAAGAGGGCGTCCAAGACGTCTGGACACCGAGAGACACGCATTTCATCTGATTTCATTGAAAAGAACGCGAGCTCTACGGAAACCATGGTGGCTGATCATAGATCCACGCTCGCTTCCTGTACTGACCAGGACACGCTGCCGTTCTGCTTGGTTGACCCATCTTACCCGACGTGAGTACTGTTTCAGTAATTGGTCGAACAGGCCTGTATATTCTGAATGATATCTGGAACCGAATCGACAGGGCTAGTATTTTAACGAGTACACTTTGCCGTTGGCCATTCACCTTCGGTAATGATGTCCAGCTTCAATGTCAACCAAAAATATATTTTACTGCCAGTTCGGATGGCTGAGGTTTATGTTTGTGAATAGAGGCCGTGATCTATATAAAACAGTTATACATGTTCTTTATACTTTGAGGGCGTACGAGTATATTATCACAATGGTTATCGAACCCTCTTCTTAGAGCTAAACAGCCCGAAATATTGCCTGCTTAGCTACCACGGTGGATACAAACATCACAGTGGGCCATTCAATTTCGTACTCATAAATTTATTCTGACGGGCATCCAGGTATACGGCACTGTATATCGGAAAAAAGCTGAAAACGAAACTACTGAAACTTGAGTTGCAAGGCTATCCCTACCTCAAAAATCATTAAAAACGATCAATCAACTACCCTAAAGTTTAGCAAATCTTGTGTTACTTATAATTATTTAACTCTGATGTATTGGTACATTACCATCAAATATATTTCTTTTGACGCTATTTATAAGAATTCTCGGGCCTTTGGGTATACATTTCAGCAGTTTCGCTGAGCAAAACATCATAGCTTGTGAACCATCATGCGAGTATGCACCGGGAAGGCATTCCTGTTTATTGCCATTGCCACATAAAAAAAAGCTACTTGCATCCAAAAATCCTGATTACATTTCGGTAGAATTACCGTATATTACGTAAGCGAAAACAACACCGTTTACCTGCCATAGCTTTCATCCTAGCCGTTCGTCTACGGCTGCTTTTTTGAATACACCCAAAAGACAGATGATTTATGTCTCGAAAACTGCTGGGACATTTCACTCTAGCAGCGTCTAGTAAGAGTTAACGTAGTGGTCTCTGCGGATGGATGAAAAGATTTGTGAAGGCTTATAAAGTGTCTACAAAAAAAAAAAGTCCAGTGCACACAGAATTGACATCCTTCATGACTTCCTTACACAATATTGAGAAGTGCTTTGGTCAGCCAGTGTAAAGTTTTGAATCGCCAATATGATTTCCGTTTTGCAAACTACTTGAAGTTTCTAGCTCTCCTCAAAGAATGTTGGGTTGATTGCGACAGGTGAGTGTGAGCTGATGGCTCATTGTCTAAAGCAGATAAGCGAACGGTTTATATATATATATATATATATATATATATATATATATATATATATATATATATATATATATATATATATATATATATATATATATATATATATATATATATATATATATATATATATATATTCTCTCCTTTTATTGCTGTAGGGGACGAGAAAATCATTAAATTTGAGCGGTGAACAGCGATGCCTATGTACTTGTTCTTACTAAATGAAACTTGCTGTGCCGGATGTACGTGCGTATAGCCCTCCTTGAATGCACAAATAAAAGCAAATGGAAGCTTCTTACCCAATTCCTAATATAACTATGGTGGTTCAGAGCAAAACATTGTGCTCATTGTCATTCTTTTATGCAAAAAAAAATATCACTGTTATCGTTTGAGCTTTTTGTAACATTTTCATGTTATAATATTGAGCAGGGCCACTCACAGGTTGAAGGGTATACGCAGAACCGAGTTTTACGCGGATCCAAGTTATCCCAGGTTCAGACGTCTACGGATCGGAGTTATTTGCCAACGAATCGCGCAGACTTGCGTGTTTGGCTCGACGACTTTTATGCAGGAAGGAGATTGCAATGGCGCTCCGGGAAGACGTCGAGTTCAAGCGGATCTTCAATCATCTCAGAGCAGCCCAAAACAGTGGCGGCAGGGAGCACGGCACCGCGCGGAATGTAGCCGCCCATTGCCCAAGCTTCGTGCGGCCTGTGCGGCCCCTGAAAGGCAGAGACATGCTGGGAGAATGGAAGACTATTGTCAACATCGACGGCTTTGGCCAAGAACTGCTACTGAACACGTGCAGGTACGTGGTTGCATTAGGTAAGGGTCCGGAGATAATAACGAATTTTCCGAAAGGGTGGGAGGCGAGGTTTGAACTTCTCAAAAGTTTATTACCTGAAGCGGCGTATACGGGCCGTCAAAACCCACACTCAACTTCTATGGTGAAGAATTAAGAAGGTTGGGGAAGAAAGGGTCAAGACGTTTGGACAACCACTTTGGGTATAACCGTAGCAAGAGCTCCTTTCTGAGGACTATCTGGAAAGCACTACCGTGCTTGATAGCCTTATATAGTATACTCTCATGCACTAAATTCAACTGTGTGTAAATATGGAAGATCTGCAATACAAGGCAAAACAATAGTTCGAATGAAAATAAAAGCTGGGATTGTCTTTGTCACTACGTTGATAAGTGTGTTAGTTTCCACTATACGGTCAGCACTACTAAGCGGTGGTGCTCGTGTTATATATATATCACCATTTATTTCGCCCAAGAGCTCAGCAACAGCAGCGAACGGGCAGTCTGAGACAACAGAACACGCGCACGCCTGATGATGATGATGGTGACACCCATAGATGAGGACAGAGACCCAGACGAATGATGATGACTATGATAATGCATATATGAGAAGAAGTGCATAACGAATGCCCGCAATAATTCCTCCCACATGGAAGCGGCCAACCTGGCCGTAGCAAGTCAATGTGGCAGATAACGTCGCCTGAAGGGTTTATTGCGGGACACGTGCACGATCTCTGTGCACCATGGCGTGGTGACGGTGGTCTGTTGGGACGACAAGTGGTGTCACACGATAATTAGCGGGCGAAGTCTGTTCGATAACTATGTAAGGCCCAATGAAGTGTGGCTGAAACTTGTCACAGACCAGGTGTACGAATAGATGTGAACAGGAGCACCTCGTCACCAGGTCGTAAGAATACAAGGCGATGAGATGCGTCATAAGTGACTTTTCGATCTTGCTGTCGTGCTTCCGTGTTAATGCGAGCACGATTGCGACACCGGGCTAGTCTTGAAATGTATTCCTCGCTGGAAGACGGAGACGAGTTGACGTTGGTGTTGAAAAAAAAAGCGTCGAGGAAGAAAGTAGGGGAACCTTCATAAACTAGGTATAACGGTGAATATCTCGTGGTGCGCTGAATAGCCATGTTGTATATAGGCAAAGGTGAGGAATCTGCGAAGGGTATTGCAGTTTTTGTGGTCTGGACTGATGTATACGGCCATCATATCAGCAAGAGTACGATGAAACCTCTCGGTGAGACCGTTGGTCTGAAAGTGGTAGCTTGAAGTTGTCTTGTGCGTTATTCCAGAGGCATGCAATACTTCACTTAGCACTTGTGACAAAAACACCCTTCCACGGTCACTCAGCAGTATACGAGGGTCGCCATGGCACAGAATGATGGCGTGAAGAATGAAGTCGGCAACTTCCGAAGCAGAGGCAGTTGACACAGACGTTGTCTGCGCGTAGCGTGTCAGGTGGTGTACGGTGGTTACTATCCATCGTTTTCCAGTAAATGTGACAGGAACGGGGGGTTTAAGGTCGACATCTACAACCTCAAATGGCGTTGTGCGGCACAGAATTGGCTGCAGAGGTCCGCAACGAAATTGGCTGCAGGAATTGGCTGCAGATGTCTGGATTTTACAACACTGGCAAGGGACAAAGGAACCGATGTAGCGTGTGATAGTAGAAATACTAGGCCAGTATAAGCGACTTCGAATGCGGTCGTGAGTTTTTTTTTGAAAACTAAGATTGCCGACAGCCAAGTCGTCATGTAAGGCTTTAAGCACGCCAAGTCGAAGAGAGCGTGGTAGCATGGGAACCCAGCGTTGACCATCAGGGTGGTAGATGTGATGGTACAGAACACCATTCTCCAGCCTAAATCGCAAGAGTTGACGACGAAGCCACGCGTTAGGTGGATAGGAAGCTCCTGAGAGCTGGTCCATATTACGCCTGCAGTACGGATAAAACAAGGGGCAGGAGTGAAATGTGTGCTTGTCGTCCAAAAATAGCTGGTCTATTGAGGCGAGCGAGGCGCTGCGGTAGAAGTGATGGCTGAACGTTGACCGATACTGAGCTGGGTATGTGGTAGCGGGCAGTGTGAAAGGGCGTCGGCTTCTTGGTGATTTCTGCGAAACTTGTAAATTATGTCAAAGTCATACTCCTATAAATGCAGAATTCACCAACCCAAGCGTCCAGACAAGATCTTCAGCGTGGAAAGCCAGCATAAGGTGTGATGGTCCGTAACGATCGTAAAATGACGGCCGTGGAGATAGGGACGAAACTTTTGCACTGACTAGACCCCAGCCAAGCACTCCTGCTCAGTTATGGTATAGCTCTTTTCGGTCGCGGTTAGTACTCGACTGGCATATGCAACTACTCAAAAGTGTGGCAGCTTGGGTTAATTGGTATGACATGACGATAGTTATAGCGCGAGAACAAAACGACGACACAGAGACAAAAGAAGGACACGAAATACACGAGCGCTAACTTCCAACTGAGTTTATTGCGCAGAGCACGAAAATATATAGAGGAGACAGTAACCATGTGATAAAAACCATATGGCACAAAGAGCAGAACATGAGTAAGAAAAAAACAAAGACAAAAAACAAGAGCACAAAAAACAACAAAGAAAAAAATTATAAGAAAACGAAACAGAAAAGTAAAGATAATATGACTACTTGCGCGCACCGAAACCTTCGAGGAACCTGAGTTCCTTCTCCGACAGAGCCACAGAGGGCTTGCTAATACAAGGCACCTGTTCGCGTGCCATCTGCGCGGCCTTGACAATGACTCGTGTGCGCTCATCTCTATGCTTGTAGAGCGTCACTGTGTCCTTTTTTTTTCTTTGCCGTTTTTCTGTGCTTTTGTTTTTGTCTTTGTTTTTCTCAGAAAGACCGAAACTTTATAAACCCCACTCTTCCTCCGAGAAGTACGCATTTCTCTGTTTAACAAAAAAATATACACATCGTGGAAATGTACACCATTGCCAAGTTTATTCCTAATGTGCGTTACTAATTTTTCAGCTTTTATTAGCAATCCCGCAACACGTCATCTGAATACACTAGCGTGTCACAGATAACGTTAATAAACATGTTTATTCAGATTTATAAGTGTCGTACGTGCTGCAGTTTTGTGCATGTGCCTCGTTTATCTCTTTCTTTTTTCGCGTTCCTCACCCGACCAAAGGTAGGTGCGGTGCTTTTTCATGGCTAACGCTTTTTCTGATTGGCCTCCCTGTATTTCCTTTTCTTCTATCTCTATCTCTATCTAAATTCTTCTAACCGGCAATGTAATTAGCGCATAGAAATATTATTTATGGCAGGAGTAGACAAATAGACAAACACCGCATAGGTCTGGTAACACCATATCATACCTTTCTCTCCCCTTCTTTTTCTTTATCTTGACTGAAATGAGCAGCTGCACCCAGTAGAACGAAAATTTTGAAGCCTGTTTCTTGGTTTTGAGTTAGGATGGGGAGGTTTTCCAAGTTCGAACACTTAGCTGTTGTGTCGTACGTTGCTGATTCGAACTGTAATACATGTTAGGCAAAGTTTTTTTTTCTTTTTAGCTTCCCCAATTTTTTGAAATGTGTAGCTGCCGAACCGTAACATTTGTAATCTACGCAAAAATGTGGTTGTTTCCTGATTTGTGTGTTTCAGTTTCAGTTTTATACTTTCCTAACTAGCCAAGTCGCTGGTGCTCTGACGTAGTAAATTTGACGAAAGTGGACAGAGATGACCAAATACGGTATATATGCGTAATACCTCTATATTCTACGATCTTTCTGTTACCTTTAAAAAAGATTGACTAAACTTGACTGGTCTATCTTGCATAATTTTAACTAAACCCACGGCGGGTAGCCCTGGTTTTGTGGCACTGTTCTTTTTTTTTTCTATAAGCTCAACTATAAACTTAGATATACCTAAAATACAAAGCACACACAAAAAGTTTCCACATTATCATAATACCAATGGCATGCAACTTGAGTATGGACATCGGCACACAGGCATTCGTGCGATTTATTCCCTGAAGTAAAACCTTCATCAGATTCGATCTCTTACTGTCGCGTCCAGCTTCCTTACGCCACATCCACTGAGTCATCATGGCGACGCTATTTTTTTATTGCCAATGTGGGAAGTTTCAGGTCAATTTCCGGGGCAACGTCACCCCCGCACAAAGGCACACGTACCCAAGCGCGTGCGAGTGACGTCTGTGCAGCGCGTATATACACTGGCTAAGCATAAGTAAACATGAAACTTTTCGTAATGTTGTGATAGTGGGATGTGAGCTGTGGAACTCTAGGGCGCTATGCAGAATCTCCCGAGCTTGGGGAAACTCGGAGCTTGGGGAAACTCGGAAAGCGTCACAAGATTTTCTTGAGCGTATTCTTTAAAGGCACAAGATGTTTAAATTCATTTTGAAGCTCTTAATACCTGGACCAAGTCTGATTTAGAATAATCAGCATGATAGCCTCCGAGATAACCTCCGTCCGAGCACCTCACCACGTTGCGACCAGAGCTAAACCCGAAGTGCAGTGAGATGGGGTGCTATGCCGGATGACCCAAGCTTCTCGGGCAGACGAGTTTGGTCCGAGGTCGCTCTGTGGCGGCCATGACACGAAGACAGTGCGGAGAATGTGATAACAGCGTTTATAAAAGTGGCTACGAGAACGTGTATGGGGTTGGAAACGCATGTGCTACATGTGTGGTGGTTATCAAAGGAACGCCGCATTCGAACCTGTAAGTGCCACCACTCAGTCAACATTTTAACAGTGCCGTGATGACAGCGTATCTTTTTAACGTGATAGCGTTAGAGAGCTCGCGTTGCAGAAATTCCGCCGCAAGCGTCGGTACCGTTGCTTGTGAGCAAAAAAAAAATATCCGTGAGCGAAAAATCGAGAAAGAAGCTAATAAAACAAAGGGTAAAATTTTCGGTGCCGTTTAGAATCTAACCCGGGCCGTTAGAGTGGCAGGCAGGTGTCCTACCACAAAGCCACAATGTTACTTGCAGCTACTCAGGTAAAAAACACTACATAAATGCCATGTAGTGGAAGGAGTTTCCTTAACGATTTTTTTTCGACAGGTGTCACGACGAAAACGAGCCCATTCGGCGATTTGTAGGCACATTTGGGAGGCCATCAAACTACGTCGAAAAAAGCCGAGATAGTGCAGCCATCGCCGCTGAAACACACAGCAACTTTCAAACAGCTGTAAAAATGGATAACTATGTTCACCTAATGGAAAACACATCATGACTTCGCAGAGGCGTTGATCAAGCAAACAGCGAACGCTAGATAATGTGCTGCCATCTGCGAGGCATTGTGAAACTCCTTATGACCATTCGAGATGGCGAGCGCGCGGCGTGTATTTTGGAGGCCATGCAACTCTTGCTTTAGATGAAAAACATGTGTGTACTAGTCGCGCGCGCTCGCACGCGCGTGTGTGTGTCTGTATACCATCCGTGAGACATTGTGAAAAACGTGTCTCGACTACAGCAGAGCGAAGTGGCCACACTGCACAGTCACTGCATTATTATAGATACGTCGCGCGTGTTTGTGGGCATGTGTTTGCGTGCGTGCGTGTGTATGTAACAGAAAATAATAATAAGTATGCACTAAGCGGTCGAAGGGCGCACTATAGGGGCCGGATTTCGCTATCGCGTTCAACTATTAAAGGCGAAGCTAGGGGTCCCCCAATATAACGCAACACGGGCCTCCCACATGTGTGTTCGTGGGCGTATGTCCTCTTTCGGACAGGTTCTTTCGTTCCTCCTGCAGCATAGAAATTTACACTCACGAAGGCCGCAAGGGTGCGCACGCAGCACTCTCGTGCTGCGCATTTCGCTGCTATCAAATATTGCAGATAAATATAAGGACAGGTGGTCGCCAGGGGCGCTCGCTTCATGGCGGAAACGCGGCTATGATTTGGATACATCGTGAGTGCGGTGAAATTGAATGCGAGACATCGTAGCCGCGTGGTGATATCACTTTTACTTCTGCGTGCGTGTGTGCCTAGTCTGCGCGATAAAGCTGATAGGTGAGACGTGCCGCTCTACGTAAGTACTGGTCCTCGGCAAGGGCAAACGTGGTGGGCGTACCCGATCTTCGCCGCGAGCGTCTGTCAACCAAACTGATTGACGCGTGAGCTCGGATGCAAACTCGTTGATTCTGAGAAGGCCCCAGTTGATCTCGGGACTGTCATGGTGTCGACACGACTGTAAGCGTTCGATGCGGTGACCGCTAAGTGGCAGCTTCCTATCACATAAAATAATTTGGTGAGCCTACACTACTTGTGCAAGGCTGGGCCCATTGAGAGCTTGTGACAACGTAGCTTCTTGCAGCTCTTCATGTTTGTCATGTACTCATGTGCTTGGTCGGCTTCGAAGTGAAGACCACATCAGCTCTGTCTTAATTTTGATTGTACTGATTGACTAAAGCTTGACGAACATTACACTGAGCTGTTTTGTCTTCCTTGATAAGGTTAAAATTAAAAAGTAATTACCTTGGGCGCAACTTGCAAGGCCATAATCAATAAGGAGATACTAAACATAAACCTAATTAGCACGATACTGTCATCATATTAGTACGGGAGCATGGTTTTACTTAGCAGGCTCATTAATAATATAGCGTTAATTATCAAGGCTGACGTATCTCATCAACTAGCATGCTTTAGTTAGCCCAGTACTAGTTTTAGTAAGCTTCATTAGCATGGTCTTCTTGATATGTGGCCTAATTACCCAGGCCTTACCATTACTTGGCATAATTAGCTTGATCATAGCACGACCTGGCCTAACTAGCGAAGTACACCATCCAGCCAAACAGCTCATAGCCGGCCGCACGGGCTCAAGTGCTAGTGGATGATTACAACAAAGACTATGGTGATTAACACGTGGCGTCGGGTTTAGCTGCGGTTGCGGTGTTGTAAGACGCTCGGCCGGTCATTCATCTCAGAGGCCACCATGCTGATTGTTCTAACACAGGCTTGGTGCAGAAATTAAATGCTTCAAAAGAAATTTAAACAGCCTGTGCTTCTAAAACAAGCCATCACAAACATTTGACACCTTCATTGCATGGGTGCACTTCAGCACTCAGTGGAACGACAAACAAATGAAAGAAGATGCCTCTGGTTTGAAAACACCGCCCACCTTAGTAGACCGTCCTTGACGCGATGACTGATTCTATCGTAGTCAATGAAACGCAGCGTGCTGAGGGGTGGATTTGACTTTTTCGTCCTGTTGGCTCGTTCATAAGGGGGTGTCGCCAGAGCCCGGAAAGATCCCGATGTTCGTGAAACTCGGGTGGAACTCGGTCGATCCTGGTTAGGACCCCTGAACTTCGCTTGGTCCTGGAGAACTAGTCAGACCCCCCCCCCCCCCTAAAGAGGAGTCCACCACAGTTGCT
The DNA here is from genome assembly GCF_043290135.1 of Rhipicephalus microplus. Taxonomy (NCBI): domain Eukaryota; kingdom Metazoa; phylum Arthropoda; class Arachnida; order Ixodida; family Ixodidae; genus Rhipicephalus; species Rhipicephalus microplus. Next base: position 235,520,926 of record NC_134710.1, read on the forward strand.
GGCCGTGCCCACGCCGCAACTGGAAGACCATGGCCTTCCGCTAGTTCGCAAGCCTCGTGGAAAGCTGAGTAATGGACTGAGAGCTCGGAGCTTTCAAGCAGAAGTGGGGCCAGAGGGTACAAAACTCGAGGCAACGTGTTAATTATCGTGATCACCCTGTAATACATTCTAGCGCACTACTCGGCCAGTACATGCCCTCTTTGTCGTCTTGATCGTCTGCTAGCACCCGAGCACGCGCGGTTGTCTAATTAGCTATTTGGCTGGGCGGATGCTTGGCTAAGTAGGCCAGGAAATGCTACGACCAAGGTAATTAGGCCAAGTTGGGGTAAGGTCAAGGTAATTAACCAAATCTTAATAATACAATGCTAATAAAGCCATGTAAAGCATGCTAGTTGACGCGATAACTAAACAACGCTAATTAATGCGATTTTATTCATGAGCAGGTTAAGTAAAACCATGCTAATCACACCTTACTAATATGATGCCAATTTTGATGGTGCTAATAAGGATTACGTGAAGTCTTCATACTAATCATGTTCTTAACTGCACTCGAGATAAATATTGCCATTTAATTTGAAACTTTATCAATTACGACAATACTGTTGTGTTATGTTCACAAAGCCCTAGTTAATTAATATATTCTAAAGTAAGACAAAGCTGGTTTGGTCTTCACTTCGATGGAGATCAAGCAGATTAAGCAGACTTAAAAGGTAGGAGAAGCTATAGGTCATCACAAGCTCCTCTATGGCTTCAGCCTTAGACAAGTAGTGCAAGGTGACCAAATGATTTATATGCGAAGAAGCTGCCGCTTAGCGTCCACCGCATCAAACGCATGGCAGTCACATTGGCACCACGGCAGTCCGGAGTGGAACGGGGGTCTTCTCAAAACCAAAGAGTTTTTATCCGAGTTCACGTGTCAATCAGTTTCATTTACAGACGCTCGCGGCGGATATAGGGTCCACCGGCCACTTTTGCTCTTGCCGAGCAGCACTGCTCATGCCGCAATGCCAACGAGCGGCATGACTCACCTATCAGCTATATCGCATAGACCATGCACGTACGCGTGTCATGCATGCACAAGTAAAAGTTATATCATCACGTGGCTACGACGTCTCGCATTCATTTTCACCGCACTCACGACGTGTCCACTCACAGCCGTGGGGCCACCATGATGCGAGCGCCCCTGGTGACAACCTCTCTCTATGTTTACATGCAACATTTGATGGAAGCGAAACGAGCAGCACGAGAGAGCTGCGTGTACTCGCTTGTTGCCTTTGAGAGTGGAAATTTCCATGCGTCAGGTGAAACGAAACAACCTGCCCGAAAGAGGACAAACGCCCACGAACACGCCTGGGGTAGGCGCGTGTTGAGTTGGCAAAAAAGATAATGCGACAACCACACCGACGTCGTTGCACTGTTGAAATGTTGACCGAGTGGCAGCAGTGAGATATATACGGACGTGGCGTTTCTCTGATAACCACCGCGAATGCTGCACACGCGTTTCTTACACAATGCGCGTTCTTGTAGTCATTATTATCAGCGCTTCTATCACGCGCTCCGCACTGTCTTGCAATGGCCGCCGTAGTGCGAGCTGGGAGAAATTTAATCAGCCCGAGAAGCTCGGGCCATCCTGCATAGCAACCTTAGTTACCATTAAAAGGGTTTGCTTCTGGTCCAGTTGATGGCGCTGAGTGTCCAGTGGTTGCAACTAAATTTAAACGCAGGGCTTAAGAAAATGAACACGAAAACAGTGCTGATACTAAGAACGGTTGTTTCTTTCATTCGTCCCTGCAAACAATTGTCTCTCGTCACGGTATACGGGACATTCGAGCAGTATGTGCTCCAATGTCTCTATGCTGCACAGTTATCACAACATAGATTTGGGGTATACGTCCTATGTGGTGCATGCAACTTTTCGTGCCTGTCACGTTCAGTTGAAGGCAATAGTATAGCGTCTATAGCCGGCGAGGAAACGAATGGGAAATTTCCGCCCTCACTTGCTGGAGCGACATATTAGACGCAAAGCGCGGACCTTCAAAATAGCGCCGTGTTGTCGGGACCACACCAAACGCTACCTGTCCCGAGCTGGCCTTGTCGGTGGGCTTTGATGATAGAATAACCCGCATAGAAAAAATATTCACTTACCTGACACCCTAACTGTAAATACTTTGATCAGGTTCACTTGCACATTGCCTATCTGTTTATTATTTATTTCATACATTTCTTGTCTCTATTCTGGAATTCTTTAGTCCCCTTCACCATCCCTATAGAGTAGCGTGTCCGCGATATATAGACAACGGCAAACATCTAACTTTTTCTAATAAAGAGTATATCTCTCTTCTCTCTTTCGGCCATATTTAGCTGCAACCACGCCACTCATCGTCTAGTTACCAAAATATCATGCTCCAACTACTGCGCCATCATAATCAAGGAGAAAATGACACTTTTAAATGTCTCGCGCTTAAGCGGGCACGTTATTTTTGACGCTAGACTTACTTCCCCAATGCTGATAATTTCCCTGAACAACCGTCATCGCACAAGCAAGCGCGTTGAGGCGCTTAACAAATTTTCCGCTACTTTGACGGGGTGTCTTCGAGTAGCCGTCATGCTATTCCTATTATTAAAGATACAGAACACCTCTATATTTCTGTTGTAGCTCTTTTTCTCCCCTTGAACGAGAGTATGGGTTTCGTCAACAGACAGTGAATCTTACAAATGTTGTGTCTTGCTCTTTTTTTTCCTTTTATGCTCTGGCAGCGCCCAAAAGAGTCCGTGCCGCGTGAAGCCACCGAAGTCCTGTGTGCAGCTGTTCGAGATCCGAATGCTGGCGCTGTACGACGAACGCACGAGGAAGCTGCATAGTGGGGAGTTTCGAGTGCCTACCGGATGCATATGCGGCGACGATGAGCGCCCCTGAGTGGCCCTATTCCCACCCTCATCTGACAACTTGTTTCAATTACGGATACTTAGAATGCATGAGCACATTTTCATTCACAACTTGCGATCAATTATTAACGCGAGCAATCTCTAACGCAACTCGATCGATTACTTTTTACTATTCGTCGCACGCAGCAAGCAGCGGTATTTTACGGAAAGCGGCTCATCGCAAATACATATCCTATTAGATGTAAGGCAGGGAAAATTCAGTGGTGCGGGCTCAGGTAAAAAAATGTTTTCAAACATTCTACCCGCACACTGGGGCCATCGCGAGGTGGTGCTTACAGCATTGTGCAGCCCAATTTAATATAGGCGCCAGGGGCTAGTTCAAATCCTGGGCACAGTGACCGCGTTTCCAGCATGAAAAATAAAAAAGCGCAAACACCCATGCGCTCAGACCTATAGGCTCATGTACACGGACTCCAGGTAACGACAATTAATCCGTCATTTCCTCATTAAGGCGTGACTCGTAATCATATCGGAGTTACGGCACGTTCGTAATCCTCCCAAGTTTCGAACAAACGTTTAAGTGGGACACGCCCTCCATATACTATTGACAATGTAGTATTCTGCTTACGTTTATGAAATAAACAAGCACATTTTGTTGCATGACACATATTTTATACGGACTCAATGGCCACATATCTGAGTAAGTATAGTTGCCATCAAGTCAACGAGCGAGGAATGGTATAACAAGACTGGTGGAGTATAGAAGAAACCATCAGTGTACGGTGAAACCTGCAAGTTGTAGGAGACTTCTTCTTTTTGGCCCACCATAGAAAGACCAGCCTTATTTCCTATACTTCTCAAACGTAGCAGCCTTTTTCCCCAAACATTACAGCTAACAAATATTACACCGCAAGTGTAAAACATCGTATAGGAAGCATTATGTGAGTGTTTGAAATTCGCGACAGGCAGCAACGCCTGCGATTATTGTTCTGTAAGAGAAGCCAAATGTTAAGATTTCCTACGGAATGTGTGACATTTTGTACAGAAAAAAAGCGTGTCAGTGTTAATCCATGGGGGGGTAGAAAAGAATACCTGCGGGAATCTTGGATTGACCCGGCAATTTTGACGTGCCGGTGCTTGTATGCTATACATGAAGTGTAGTAATATGTCATTCTCACGGGTATCGGAGAGTATACATACATAGGATGGCTGCAGTGTAGAAGTGCGATGGAAAATGGTTTGTAGAATCCTTGAAAGAAACTGATTGCGGATTCACATGTTGTGGGGCGATGAATTTGTATTGCGTAGTTTTCATGAAACTGGTGCCGCGAAGCTGCGAATTCCAAAACCACCGAAGGCGCCTTCAAGCGGGTTGGCCCCGATAGTGCATATCTCGTTCGCTGTGACCAAAATAACGCTTGAAAAAAATACTAGCAGTTGTTTCGTGAGCGAATACAACTGATGAGCGAAGGTACTTAGAAATGGGATGTAAACAACTAAGCGCCTGATCTCACTGCTGATTTCATGAAGGTGGTAGGTTTGGGAGCGGGAAGAGAGCTCGAGCCATCTGCCGTCGTGCCTGCGCTTGCCGGGAGCGCGCTTGGCACGCGTGCCCGGTGCTGGGAGCTTCGACGGCGATGGCAGGGTGCAGACTTAGGGAGCTTAGCTACTAAAGAATACACGCTTCTAGACGAAGTGAATGATGACAAGTGGGCCAAGCTAGGTCCTAAGGTTCACAATGCCTGCGTTGAAGTCGTCGACTAGTATATATAAAGGACCAACAGACGAACGTACGGATGGAGATACGGATGTACGGGTGCGTGGATGGACGGATGGACAGATGCACAGATGGACGGGTGGACAGTTTCACGGACGCTCGGACGGATAGATGGACGGAAGGATGGATGGACGGACGCAAGCACGCACGGACGGTTGGACGAACAGATGGATGGCCGAACGGATGGACGCACGCATGAATGGACAGACGGACGGATGCACGGACAAAACACTGCATTTCTTCAAACAATATGTGCGCTATGAACAGTCTGTTTCACACTTAGGGGAAATCTCCGACTGCATGAAATTGCGATGCGGCCAGCGCTGCAGTCGCGTGCAGGCAGCATCTCGCGCATGCGCAGACGCTTAAGGAGCCTGCTAATGAACTGCATCGTCTGCGACGGTGGAGCGCGCTGCCCACATTGTCGGGCAGCCTCTTGATTTCATCATTGCTGTTGGAACTAGGCTGATATTCTGTACTAAACGTTGAGCGATGCGAACCTCTCAGCTTTTATTGGAGATAATTGGGTTATATAGAGCGTAAGTTGTTTGATCTTTTGAAACGCCATGGCAAATAGTGCGTTCACGTATATTTTTTTTCTTTGTGTGTTAGTCGCAGTATGCTGCTATGGGGAATACCATAATGAGCCCGTAGCCTGCGTGGTATTCATTTCACGCTAAAACGAAGACGAAGCACTTTACAGCGACTGCCGTGCAACTATCCCCGGATTCAACACATAAAGCAAATGACAACGATTTGAGGAATGCTGTAGGATAAGTTGACAACCTGAACGTTCTTCTTCTCGTTGATATTTCATTGCTTGAGGCAGCACTCATTCGCTGGTGCCGAAATGCACACGTGAAGCTTCCAACTTCGCGTCCAGTTCCCGCAGCAATGATGGAATTGCCCCGGGGTCTGACAATGCTGTCGACGCACGCCGCCGCAGTCGACGACGCGGTTCAACCGTTCAACACAACGCCACTCAAGCGTCTGCGCACGCGCGAGCTGCTGCCGCCGCGCGAATGTCGCGCTGGCCGCATCATGGCCAAATCGCAGGGCCATGCACCACGAGATTTCTTCAAAGTGTGAAACATACTGTACGTGCTGTAGTCGGGTTTGGCCACAGATCTATTGAACCTGCGGTCTAGCTATATACTTAAAGACGACGCTGAGCCTCGACAAGAACACGCGGACAATATGCAACCCCAAGGCGCTTCGCCCCTAAAACTCGAGATCATCTTCACGTGCTGTTAAGTACATCCGCATGAAGAAAGAATAATACGGTATTATTCCACAATTACTAAATACCAGCCAAATAGGGCCTCAGAAGCTTAAAGCCCTATAGCCGCAACGACGGTTCTCGACAATTTCAGGCAAATGATGACCTTCGGCCAGTTAAAAAAGCCTTCCATTCGACAGAACGCACTAGCTCAGGCTTACCTCTTTGGCTTCTAATAAACTCTCTCGCTCTCTCTTTCTTCCTCTGGTTCTTGCTTTAATGTTGACAACCAAGTGTTGTCCCTAAATTGATGCGGAGTCATGCCTTTTAATTGTTTTGTTTCGCACAATCCGCCACGTGTTTCAGCTTGTGAATAAACAATGATGTTGTATTTGACGTGAATCACGACTAGACGCAGTTGCCGCTACATTCCCACGCTTTCATTACTAAGACAATTCGCAACTTTCGACGTAACCGGCCATGCAATCAACGTTTATATTCACTCCTATCAGCGTGCTTCCGAATGCGGGAACACTCGCAATGATAACCAGCCTTGCGTCAAAGAAAACTGTATGCCCGATTTTACAACATGTCTTTCAAAGTATCATTCAATATAATTTCATGTTTTGGTCACACTGACATCAATTCCCGCCCACTGCGCGCATCCTGCAGATGATTGCATACTCGTGGTGGTAGATTACGGGCGAGTCACATGAATTTCACCGGGCAATTCATGGCTGATCTGAACTCTCCTATTGGGAACCAGCGCGAAAGTGTCCGCGGACTTGGAGCACCACCCTGTCTACAGAACTGCTGGAAACATTCGGGCGTATGAACAACTACTAACGTTAACTATGCCACCGCGCGAGATGATCGGACGAGGAAAAAGGAGCTTCGAGACCAGCGTTATTGTCGTATTCACAAAGGCCATATCCACAAAAACTTTTTAATAACAGGAAAATAATCCAGAGCATGCAAAGTTGACTCCTTCCGGCGTCGATCTCCACCAATGCGCAAGGGTTGGTGCTTTAAGAATTATCACAAGTCTTAACTAAATCTTTGAAAACGTTCAAAAAGCACATGAAAACTCAGGTTGCGTAATCATCGTGCCGTATAATACATGCACTGTATTTATTCGATTGTAGCACGACGACGATTTTAACGCGAGGGGGGACATTTCATTACGTTCATAGGAAGAAAAAAATTAGAATTTTAGTACTCAGTACGTGAGAGTCGACTTTAATAGCGAAAATCTGAAATAAACAAAAAAACTTGGCTAGCTCTACACTGGTATAAATACGCTATTACATCTAACTGTCACGCGCACAATTCCAAACCGGTAAGAAAATGATGAGTGCTAGAAAAATTGTGATGACACGCATGTTTCATTACTAACCACACACTGCATGTCAACCACGGAACCCCACAGAGTCAATTAACACCAGGTTGTTCAAAGGAACTTTTTTTAAAGTATCAGGCTTAGACGATGGCCGACCGCAAGCTTACGAACGGTCTGCAGACGACGGCAAGTCGACTTCGTTAAAGTATGGGCACTGCGACCGTTTTGCATTTTCGCTAACACCACTGACTTCCGCTTTACACTGGCCTTTCATGTGCAGGGTGCCCTAGACATTCATTTCACGATTCACCGTCAGCTTCAAAAACTTCACTTAAAAACTGCGATACGAGTACTTTGTGGGTTAACGCTAGCCGTTCAACACACCACAAAAGTGTAGCGAAGCAGCTTCTGTAATATAAAAGTGCAAGAGCCGCGACTACCAACTATAGCGTAATTCTCGGCTGCTGACCCGCAGGTCGCGGGTTCGATTCCCGGCTGCGGCGGCTTCATTTCCGATGGAGACGGAAATGTTAGAGGCCCGTGCACTCAGATTTGGGTGCACGTTAAAGAACCCCAGGTAGTCAAAATTTCCGGAGCCCTCCACTACGGCGTCTCTCATAATCAAATGGTGGTTTTGGGACGTTAAACACCACAAATCAAATCAATCAATCAATCAACTATAGCGTAATTGTGCACATGGGCGCATAACGAGCAACTTGTCCGCTACGCCGAGCTTCGCAAGCGCTATTTTAACACACTTACCTGTAAGTTTACGCCCTGCAATGCTTGCCACTACTTCGAAAGCTCACACTGTTTCTTCCGCGTCATAGACTTACTTCACATCGGACAACGTCCGTCCTTTCGATAACACAGTCTCGCGAAAATATTTGAACCCGCACACATCGCTGAAACCATAGCGGAGAGTAATCGCTGGCATCGCTGCTCGCCCGCTGCGTCGAAGTTTTGCGAAGTGTCCAAATCTTCGCTGGACTTGCGTGTTCCAAATTACCTACAACACAATACACCACATCGGGCAAAGCCGGGGGTAATGCCAGACGGAGTTCACCACACGTTTCAGCGTGCGCGACGGGTACAAGGGCACGTTAAAGCATGCTCGTAAGACGCCTCATAGCGGCTCTGTCCTGCTAGCTTGTTCTTAACCAGCTGGCAGGGCGGCGCATCGAGTAAATTTTAGGTAGAGTAACTGTATATGGGCCATATATACAGTTACTCTGTCTGATGTTAGGTGCGCATGGAGCAACGGTAGGCGTGCCACCTAGGGTGCGCTAGTTCCCCGTTGACTGAACGTGTTTCAACGGTATTGCGTGGTTGGTTTTTTTTTTTCAGAGAAGAAGAAAATCATAATTAATAATTTCGATACAGTAGGTGACCATAAAGCTACACGTATATCTAATATTTTGTATGGGAGGAATTGAGCAGGGCATGTAGAACGTAGGCAAGGTAACCGCTAGTCATTAATAGAAACACATTTGATTCCGAGAGAAGGCGAATGCGCGAGAGCGAGACAAAGTCAGGTGGGCAGATAATATTCGGACGTTTGAGAGGATGACGTAGCTGCCGCTAATACGGGACTGGGTTGTTTGGCGTGACATAGGAGAGGTCATTTCCCTGCAGCGAGAACAGTCAGGATGATGATAATCTTTATACCCGCATTCTGCTTGTGAACTGCAGTTTAGCGATTGCATCGCTAAACTGCAGCTCACGACAAAAAAGTTCTCGTTTCACCCGAAAAAGTTAGTTTTGTAACGATGCGTTTGTTCCTGCATTTCATGACACGATATTGAGTTCATTAAATTAGGAACTCCAGTTTTCTTTGTTGCGAGGCCATTTTATGCAGTTCTCGCTTAAATTTCGGCCCTGCAAAGCAGGTGTACGTCATACGTCATCACAATGAGTCACTTCAGCTGTCGGCATAAATTGAAGTTTAATAAACTGTGGCGGTTTAGGTGAAAAACCAGAATCTCATTTCGAGTCATGCCGTTTGGGAGGACTCCAAATAAATTTTGACCTCGATGGGTTCTTTTACGTGTACATATATCTAGGAAGAAAGTCATTACCATTGTGACAGCAGCCCCATCCAGGGTGGTCTAGTGGCTAAGGTACTCGGCTGCTGACCTGCAGGTCGCGGGATCGAATCCCGGCTGCGGCGGCTGCATTTCCGATAGAGGTGAAAATGATGTAGACCCATGTGCTCAAATTCCGGTGCACGTTAAAGAACCTCATGGGGGCGAAACTTCCGGAGCCCTCCACTATGGTGTCTCTCATAATTAAATGGTGGTTTTGAGACGTTAAACCCAACATATTAATATTCGATCATGTGTGACAGCAACTGTGTAGACACACCAAGGGTTTTTTGCCATTGCCCTGATGTTCCGTATAAAGTTCAAATCTGTAACTCATGTGGCATATGTTTTGCGTGCGTGTGAAAGCGGGCGAGGGCTACCGATGATCGCGGCTCAAGCAGAGAAGGATTGATTGATGGATATGTGGGGTTTAACATCCCAAAGCCATCATATGATTATGAGAGACGCCGTAGTGGAGGGCTCCAGAAATTTCTACCACTTGGAGTTTTTTAACGTGCGCCCAAATCTGAGCACACGGGCCTACAACAATTCCGCCTCCATCGAAAATGCAGCTGCCGCAGCCGGGATTCGAACCCACGACCTGCGGGTCAGCAACCGAGTAACTTAGACACTAGACCACCGCGGCGGGGCCTAGCAGAGAAAGAACGCTCCGGCCGTTTCCCGGTCGCAAAAAGCGTATGGAGGGGACCTGCAGAGGAGAACTAAGGGGCTGCGTGGCTCCGGTAGCACCCACGTATACTTGGACTGGCCGAGCGTGCTCGCCCATGGTCGTGCGCGCCGTATCCTGACGGGGCCTAACAGAAGGCTCATACCTGTCTTGTGGTTCTCATCCTGAAGTTTGCGTTAAAGTGATATAGAGCACGAAGGTCGCTTTGTTTGCAGCAACACCCACGTCTCGTTACGCCAGCGTTGTTTGAGGTACGGCAAGTAGCATCCTCAAAATGGCGAAGCAGTGAAGTTTTATCAGCATCAAAATGCTATAGCCACTGGGCTACTATGGTGTATAAGTTGACTGTCATGCTATATCACGCTTAATCACTGTAACCTAGCAGTCACTGCGAACGTTGTGGAATATAGTAGCAGTAGCAAAAGACGCGTTTTAATGCTACTGACATTAGTACTTACGCCTATAGATGCTCCTCGGCCCACCAAGTTCTTGGCACACGGCAATTCGAAGAAGCGAGCTTAGATACAATTGACATTTACATGGACGCTTCTCTCTCCGATGGGTTTGCACGCAGACCACCGAGAAAACAGGGGCTTACAGGTGCCGTCTTCTGAGCGATACCCCAGTGCATGCCTAACTCCTTGCTAAACGGGGAGTGACTGCCAGCCCCCATACCCCATACCGATGCGTCTTTACCGGCTCACACGCAGTTTACTCTGCATTACTTCGTTCAGCCTTTGAAGATGCTGCAGCTCTTGCTATTCAAAGCATCCTTCGTGGGCATCAAAAAGCCAATAGGCCGATCGAAATAATCTGGACTCCGCGGCATATGTGTGCTTCCGGAGGCAATATGACAGCACATCTATGAATTGATACCTGAAACTGCTTCGTAAAATGCAAACATGTAGTTAGTCTTGCCACGCATATAATCTTGCATGGCAGGATCATGCAATCACGCCAGCCGTCAGCACATAAAAATTGTGCAATGAGTGGGTCTGTTAAAAGACTGCCCTTCACAAAGTGCCCCGAAAAAGCCAACAGCTGCGCAGGTTTGCGTTTGCCACACCGATGTGTAGTGAACTCTTCCTTAATTTGCGAAACGAGTAAATATGGCGTGCTTCATGGGCACTTCGTAACTGTACTTGCAGTAGGCATTATAACGTGGTTTGAAACGGCAAATGTTGCGCGTGCTAACGCTCGTTTCTTTGCGGCATATATAGTTAAAGCATCCACCAAGACCCGATATCACCCTAGCAACGAATGAGGCGACACACATGTAATCCGATCACAATATCGCGTTCGACTCTTCATGGTGAAGACCAAGTGTCATTCACGTTTTCTACAAATAGAAATTGCCCAACATGCACCAATATAAATATGTTTCGTGCACAGAAACGAACACCGAAAGCAAAGACATGTAGGTGTTCAATGAGCACTGGTTCAATATTGGCGCGTGGGTATATGAAATAATGTTCGAAATAATGCCCAAGATATAAGTACCTTGTTCACACTTGTGAGGGATTCCATTTCGGCGTCGGTACACGTATATGACTGACAAGCTTCGTATTGTCGTGAGCATTTCATTGGCAATGTTGAAGAGCCCTTCCATCGAGCACATGAGGGTTGATTGATATGTGGGGTTTAACGTCCCAAACCCACCATATGATTATGAGGGACGCCGTAGTGGAGGGCTCCGAAAATTTCGACCACCTGGGGTTACTTTTTACGTGCACCCAAATCTGAGCACACGGGCTTATAGCATTTTTGTCTCCGTCGAAAATGAAGCCGCCGCAGCCGGGATTCGATCCGTGACCTGCGGGTGAGTAGCCGAAAGTGCTTGAGGGTTCTGCCATGTTGCACACAATAAAAACAATGCAAATCGAGATTGTAGGGGTCAGGGCAGGCACAGCGGGTGCAACAAGAATGTATCGCTAGATGTAGGTCTATTGTTTATTGCACGACAGTGGTTGTTGGTGGGGCAGAGCTGTTGAAATCAATGGCAGTAAAAATTATCAACCGATAGCCACAGGGTTCACCGGCATGTTAAATTAATGCCTGACCAAACGCAACCGTCGCAGGCACCGCGCAGGTGCTACTGTGGCACCCGCTTCAATTACGTTTTGGTCCTCTTCCTTGCCATCCGCGCACCAAGGTGTCCAAAGACAGATTTTTTTATAACTGCCAGCGTATGTACGAGATACTAAAGGGGCGATTGAGCCATGAAACAGTTAAAGTATACACGCGACGAGAAAAACACAACCATGAACGAGGTCGAAGTTTTGCAGTCAATAAGGGCGTGAAAATAAAACATTTATAAATATCCGAAACGCGCACTGCGCACGGCAAAGGGGCTCACTTCCAAGGAATATAACTCCGAAGTGTAGCTTTGGCAGTGTTACGCTGGAGCCCAAGACCATTCATGCGAAGTTTGAAGTCACTGCGCGGAATGACGGTGCTTAGCACATCGGTACTTTACTCACTTTCTCTGCCTCAAGTGCTGTGATTGGTTTTTCTCTCCTATGCGCGAGTAAACTTTTTAGCGACAATAATTAACACCTTTCGAAGACACCATGGAGGACACCAGGTGCCTTGACTACGACGACGTGGTCACTGGACGTGTTGCGGAACCACTATATACTACGCGCGTAAGCGTGCACACACACGCAAACACGGTCACAGACGAGCCAAACTTCGGCTCAAGCAAGCCATCAAGCTTCCTTGTACTGCTTTTTTTTTCACTAATTTTGTGAGTTTTCTTACTCGGCTTCCGTGTCTTACTGCCAAAATTCGGCCACTCCTTTCGCGGTAAGCAGGTGCCACGTCTTCAAGACGCAGAAGTCTTATCTCAGGCTGCCACGACGTCCGAAAGCTTCGGCTACGGGTGCACGGGGCGGCCATTCTTCCCAGCGCCTATCGGATGATGATGAAGCGATAAATGCGTCCGAACAGCAAGATAATCCTCTGTTTCGTGGATCTGAGGAGGACTGTGGCAGCCCCTCGACGACACCCAACGCCGATGATGAGTATGTTACTCCGATCGAAGAAGGCGTGAACTGATCATCAAGAAGATTACAGCGATGTAACGATCATTGACTCCGCGGAGGTGAACTGTGATATGGAACGAGAAGACAGGCCTTTCACAACAGTCACGTACAAAAAAGCCCGACCAGCGGGGATACCCGTAATCTTCGAGCTGACGGGCCCTAGCGCCTTATTCTGGAAAGTCAATCCGAACAAACTGGCCAGTGAAGTAGTATCTGCTGCTAAAGAGAAAGTGCAGTTGTTCTATATCAACAGAAATTGCAACTTCCCCGTAAGTATCTCTACAGTTATTGCATCATTCAGACTTTTTGAGTTAAGACATGTTGCTGGTCTTGAAGTGTCACCGTATATACCGCATTCATAGTTGAAGAACATAGGAAAGATTATACAAGTACCTGTACAATACAGTGGAGATCAACTGCTTGAATATTCAAGAGACAGTGGTGTAATCTCAGTCAAATGGCTCCCGAGAATATGGTTCAGCAGAGCCACATTTACTCGGCAATGTAATTCTTGAGTTCTCCCCCGACAAGCCATTGCCGCATCGTGTTCTCCTCTATAGAATTCACTAGTCATCCTACAGAGTGCCTACAGCCCACTACATGATGTTACAACTGTCGACGAGATGGACATGTTACCAAATTGTGTCATGGACAACACTGCAAAATCTGTGCCGGAACACATGGATACAAAGACAGTACATCGAGGAATAATCGCAAATGTGTCAATTGCAATGATGGCCACGCAGTGTCGTATGCTGGTTATCCGAAACATCATGCCGCTACTCGACTAAAGCGACAAGAAATTTCTTGCAATAGCTTCGAAAAAAGGATCGCCTTGCCCGAATCCTGAAACGGTGCACCCACTCCCTGTGACTTCAAAATCACAGAAGAGTACATCATCGCTATCATATGCGATGGTAGCCAAAGGTGTTTCAGCTCAGAAAAACAAAAGTACAGCCAAAACGGGCCGAAGAGGATAATCACCAAGAGTTCAAAGGTAGACAAGCGACAACAGGATATCGAAACCATCAGAAACTCAGGATAACCATGAGTCTACGCCTTTACCCTCATCAAAGCCAAACGCACAAGAACAACGTGTATTGAAAACAAGTGATGTCAATGCTCTTCCTTGCTTCGAAGGCGATCCTGCATGTATTTCCACCGGCCAATGACCTTCCAGAGGTGAGCGCAGTCCTTTCATTAGAGCCTCTAGCAGTAAGACCAAAAATTGTTTTATAGCGAAATGGCACTACAAATGAACAACTGTTCCCGCAACACTGTTGTGTTTAAGTGAAATGTTAATGGCCTACAGTCCAAAAGCGCGGACCTTAGGAAGCTGCTTGCTCATTATAGCTTCCCCGTTTTGTGCCTAAATGAAGCCAACGTAGGTACTGACTTTAGATTTTCTAATTACGCGATATACGCATCAAGAAGAAATTCAGGCTTCAGCAGGGCACTGTTATGCGTACGGCGCGACATACCCTCTTTTTTTATATACTTGTCGGACTCGGACATGCCAGAATTTGTAGGGTGCAAAATTCAATTTCGAAATCTTACCATTACAGTAATTTGTGTTTATTTGCAACCATTGACACGCGTCACAGAATAATGTCTGGTTCATTTATTGGGTAAAGTCCAGGCACCTGCCTTCATCTGTGTAGATTTCAATGCGCGCAATACCACGTGAGGCAGTACTCATACCGATTCCCGCGGGAGAACACTTGAAAAAGCATTGGATAGATGTGGTCTTCTTGTACTGAATGATGGATCACTAACATTTTTGTGAGGTTATAAATATGCCCACTGTCTAGATTTGGCTACAGCCTCTCCTGACATTACTGACATGATTTGGCCGCAAATAATACACACACAAAGTAAAGAAACACTCAACGTCAAGCACAAGCGGCACTTCCAACTAAAGAAGACCGGGCGAAAATCCAGGCTTATGTAACAACATACAGACATGCGCAGTCTTCACACAGCCTTACGCTATCCAGCTATCGAACAATCTCTCTTCCGATAAATACAATGTCACCGACTGTTCGCTGATACAATTTTCCCTTTCTTTTTAATGTAATATGCTTCCATCAACTCACGCGCAGTTTTATGCCTACTTCTACCTAGAATCTTAACCTCGTTACAACGTGGTACACACCCGCACGCTTTACAATGCATAGGCGAATGCGCCAAGCCATCTTTCATTAAATTTAATTCATTCTTCCTAACACGTTCCTTAATACAGCGCCCGGTAGTTTCGATGTACGAGTTGCCACATGAAAAGGGAATCTCATAAACAGTGCCTTTGGCATATATCGTGCAATGTCTCCTGACATGGCACGATATATGAACTGGTGTACAGACCACGAAACACGAGGGAGCGACCATTATCCAGTTCTCACGCAACACCCACGAATGCAAGGGCAAAAGACAACATTAATATCAAAACTAACTGACTGTAAACTATTTCGTGAACATACTGGACGTGAATCGGTGGGAGGTAATGCACTGGTTAACTTTGTGTCCTGCATTCGAAGCAGTTACTCCCGTGCGACAAGGTTTACAGCCACCCCAGCCTGCCACTCCAGTGTAGATGCAGACTATAAGCCCCTACGAGCAATTAGAAGACGAGCAGAACGTCGCTATCGCCACTGGAAGGCTACATAATTACAAGGAGAGTCAGGCCCCACACGTCCAGTCTAATTGACACATGCAAAAGTTAGGTCGGAAAAAATGGTGCGATTTCTGCAATTCATGGACCCTATTTACTCTACTTCCGAAAATCTGGCAGTCATGTTTTAAGTCACGCAGTATCCCTGCGAAACTAATAGGTTTTGCACAATTCTGAGTGGAACTGGGCAATGAGTTCACAACATTACGGCACTGCCTAATTCTGTAGAGAAGCAAATCGAAGATGCATACGCTTTATCACATGCTCGACTGGATAACACGTATTCTCCTTCAACCAGTACTGGGGCACAACCGATCAGCGTTCTACCACTCGTTAAAGGCAATGCGTCTCCTTCGTTCAATAAATAAAAATAATAAAGACAAAATAACAATGAGGCATTCCCAAACCATACCCAGTTACGTAAAATTAACGCGATACCCCCCCCCCCCCTCCCACTCTGCGACGCATTTACTCGAGTTACCGCCGTGTGAAAATGCGGGTGGCTTTTTTTTTTCTTAACGCTCTCACATTTGTGTCATGTCTGCCCTCACCTTTCCTGGGCAGATACAAACTGTCAATCACCCGTCGTGCATACTCGCATACCAAAACCTGTGGTGTATGGGTATGTGCCACACTTGTTTAGAGGAAGGGGTTTGTTGACGTACGCGACGGCACTCTGACATTATTCATTTCATGATAGATAGATAGATAGATAGATAGATAGATAGATAGATAGATAGATAGATAGATAGATAGATAGATAGATAGATAGATAGATAGATAGATAGATAGATAGATAGATAGATTATAGATAGAAATGCTGAAAGGGCAGAGTTCGCTAAGAAATGCTTCTTTAAACTCTGGCGTCGTTAATTTACCTGTCATTGGCTTATAATGTAAAAGAGAATCAATATAAAATATGTCACCTTTAAATTTCATAACGAAATTTCTACTGGTGACGTCACAGATTTCGAAGTGTTTTTTATATTTCAGTACTGTAAGTTGACTCAACGAAATTTTTCAAAACATGGTACGTTAAGTTAGTGGCTACCACAGGAGTCAATGCCCTTCAGTTTGACCGATAAAGAACTAAGTAGACCCTAGTATAGGCGCAGTCGATATCTATGATGTCATGGAGACCGGTACGTGAACTTCAATACCCGCATTTTCCTTTTGCGCGTTTTCTCGCTGTTCTTGCAGCAAGCGTGGTGTTTTTGGTATCGTGACAAAATGGTTTAATACAATGAGGGAGTCTATTTTTTTCAGTGTTGATTTCAGAATGCGACGGGAGCGTTGTACTGTCGGATATTCTGAATGGTACGGGATATTTGCTAAACTTATATCCTGAGTCGTTTTGTTACGTTATACTCCGAAAATGAATCATTAATTTTTAGCGCCAGGCTTGGTACTCATGCCTGCGCACTCAGTGGTTAGAGCCTCGAACGCGTTATTTTGGTACTCATGCCTGCACACATGTAATTTTGTCAATATGTTTTGTTTTGCTTTACCAGAACAACTTTGCTTTTTTTGTATATTCTTGTTTGTTGCCTATTCTGTCATGCTCAAGTGCTGAATGCGCTTTACCTAGCGGCCATCTAAGCTCCTAAACAGTCTTGCATGAACCCGGCACACGCGGCAGCGCAGTCACTGAACTCGCGATAAAAGAAACAAACGAAAGCGATTTAAGAGCGCACAAAATGACCACGTTTCTCCGTACGTCGTAATTGTCGCGGCGCCTGGTTTTCCAAAGGACAGTCTCAATTTGTCAAGGCCCTCAATAGACTGGAGCGCCTTTCGTGGAGAAACTGGTCAGGCCCACGAAATTCAGCCCAGTTACGACAACTCTCTCTCTCTCTCTTTTTTTTTTCGCTTAATAACTGCTTCTGTCATGCATGTTCTCTTTGCTCTTTTTTTTTCTGACTGTTCGGGTTTTCGGTGTCTATAGCCGCAATTAAAGGCTTGTTCACTGCGGGTGAATGCAAAATTCATCCACATAGACCAGTTTCAGTTGTCTAAATATAATGTTATATTGACCGACGTATTGCAAGAAAGGAAACGAAATGCGGGTAAAAATAGGACTGCGCTCCACTGACAACAATATGCCTGCAAAATGGCCACTTTTCTGTCCGGAAGAGCAAGTCAGACGCCGTTCTAAGACATACAAACACTAGCTTAATGAGCACCTTATCCCATTTAAGCGGAGTTACTAACTTCTCTTTACTTTTCGGTGTCAAGCACACGTAGAATGTGACGCTATATTTACTCACCTAATTAGTTGTTCGGTAACGTATTGTTTTTTTAGTAGGGCTCGTATATTGGATCACTGATTCCCCCAAAAGGAGACGCGCTGGTATCTATAACGCGCTTTTGTGCGACCAGACAAAGGCGGAGAGTTAAACCGGGAGACAGAACAAACTATTCACGGAGTCCACGCAGTCATCACAAGTCGGCGCCACACGACTATAGACCTTAAAACTGTAATTGCGTAGCAGGTGTATGAAGAACAGGCAGTGAAATGGTAGGACGTCTGAGAGATGCGCTACAAATAAATTATTATAAAGTAAAGTAAAATAAAAAATAAAGATGCCCTTTCTTTCATAAGAACTGATTGCTATCGGTATGGTCAACTTCTGTAATATATAGGTTAGCTACGACAACCTACCAATTCCCTGTGCTTCTGAATACACACGCCCGCACGGACATACATAAAGTATAGTTCCCCACCCCCTGAAAAACATTTCTGGCTATGCTGCTGCTCCAAAATGAATTTGTGAATTCTGAATTACAAATGGATTTTAGATTTTATCGAGTAGTACGCGCAATACATCGTTTTTTTGTTTTTCTACATTTTGGCATTAATCGTTCTTTGCTTATTCATTTAGGTGTTGCGCCTTGGAGTTTTTTTTAATCAACAATTTATTACTGGGCCAGGCTAACCTTATATTTTTTCAGTTGTTTAACCCCAACATTTGATGAGATCTTACAATTGCAACTCACTGTCACTGTTGTTTCATTTGAATGACTCTTGTGATCATGCAATGCTTTATAATTATTGACACGTACAAATGCAGATTCTTAACAGCTTTAGTTCATGTTCGCGAGTCTAAGCACTGCCTCACCTGCCTCGTGGAGCCCCCATTTACAAAACAGTCACACAGCGAGAAAGACAGACTGAAAGAAAAGGCCGGGAAATCGACTACGACGCAATTTAAGTTCGCTGCCGTCCGCGGGGTGAAGCGAGTTAAGGAGTAAAAGGAAATTGCGAAAAAAGCAGGAGTTGCGCGTAAAAAACAGGCGATGGCCACACAAAACATAATTATAGAGCCTCTTCATATTTATGTAATGCACCTTGTATTAAGAGCGTTGTTAACCATGTACAGATACAGTGACCCTTTCTGCCCCCCTCCCCCAAACGAGAGAAAAGAGACTCTCACCGACAGAGGAGGAGGAAGAAAGTTTAAGCGGAAAGACAGGGAGGTTAGCCAGTTCTTAGACCGGCTGGCTTCCCTGTGCTGGGGAAAGGGGTGAGGGGAATGAAAGATGTTAAAAAGAAATGTTGCGAAGAGAAATAGAAATTACAAAAAAAATTGCGACAGAGGAAAGGCAACATCAAAGAGTATAAGACACTAAAGTCTGTCTCTGAGGCCAGTTGTCCGCAAAAAGCGCAGCAAAGCTTTCAAAGCCTTCTGGGCTGAGTATGGGCTCGGCCAATGACCCAGAATCCTTTGTTCCGACAAAGGCCGATCGTCTAGTCTTTCCAGAGCTGCAGTGAGTTCTTGTCTTTGCGCGTTGAATTGGGTGCACTCACACAGAAGGTGCGCGATGGTTTCTTCGCAACTGCAGTAAGTGCATGTAGGAGAGCTGGCCATCCCAATGAGATAAGAGTATGCGTTCGTGAAGGCCACTCCAAGCCACAGGCGGCATAGAAGAGTCTCCTCAGCTCGAGATATCCTTGGGGGAAGACGAAGCTGCAGGTCGGGATCCAAGTTATGCAGGCGCGCGTTTGTGAAGTCTGTTGAGTTGGACTGTACCAGTGTGAGGTCACGTGCATGCGAACGAAGTCTTGTAGCTGCGTCGGTTCTTGAGAACGGGATGGCTGTGTATTGGGTACCATCGTGTGCAGATCTAGCGGCCTCATCTGCGTGGTCATTGCCATATATACCGCAATGAGCTGGTATCCACTGATACACTATGCTGTGCTGTTTTTCGATTGCTTCGTGATGAAGAAGCCTTATTTCAGCTACTAACTGTTCATTAGGTCCATGGCGAAAGGGTGACATAAGACATTGAAGAGATTCCTTCGAGTCCGAGAAGATAGACCAAATTCCCGAAGATTCCTTCACTATGAACTCCAGAGCTGCACGTATGGCCGCAAGTTCTGCAGCTGTCGACGACGTCAAATGCGATGTCATGAATTTAATTGTGATGTGCCTCGCGGGAATAACCACCGCCTCTGCAGAGCTTACTGAAGACACCGAGCCATCCGTGTAAATGTGAAGGCGTCCGTTTTGCTTCTCTTGCAGGAAAAGTCTCTGCCTCACCGACAGAGACATCGCTTGGCCTTACGACGTCACAAAGTCAGCGCAGGTTGAAAACTAAGGTCTCCCAAACAAAGGCTGGTAGTATCTGTAGGCTTGAAAGGAACAAAAATAATAAATAATACCATCAAAAACGGCTACTGAAAGAAATATCGCTATTTTGACTGAACGGGCACAATGCGCTGGATGGTCTTGAAAGCCCTCTATTCGGAACCATGTGAGTGAATTTCTAAGTCACAGAAGACTGCAGCATCAGCGCCGTAGATGATTCGCTTCTCGAGCTCTATGGTTTCGTGATAAAATATTGATAAATTCTTAAAATACACAAATAAATAAAAATCTTAATAGCACCATTGGGTGCCTTTCTGCAGATTCACAAAATGGAAGAGTCGTTCGGGATGACTCTTCGGTTTCCTAAAAATGTCAGCAAAGCAAAAGGATGGTGGTGGGTGCGAGCAGAAACTATGAGTTTAGAAAGTGCTGACGGGCAATTTCATTAAGCACCGATGCATTTTTCACCGACTTATTTTCTGCCAGTTCAGATAAGTTTTTTGTAAGGGAACTGATATAAAGCTTTTTCTGTGAGGACACAATTATTTAACATGCGAGAGTTGAAATGTGGGCTTGTTGGTGACTCACTTGAAAAAAAAAAAAAGCATCGATGTAGCTCAAAATGACAGACGGACTCGAGGTGGTCATTTTTTTTTACACAGTTCTCGGTAGCCTTTCCTCACTGCGGCAATTAGCCAAGTTCAATTAAACCAGCCACAATATGCTGCATTCAACTTGATCCAGTGTGCATGAGAGTGGTGAACATGTTTCAGGAATAGGGAATCTTGAATTATACGAGTGCAGCAGCATGAATGCCTAACAAACATTTAAAAAACGTACTTCTTTTCGCGTTTCTTGTTGCATTGTCATCAAACACTTTTATGTTAATGTATCACACACTGATGGTGACATACAGATGGCCAAAATAACGTTCCCCATACGTACGATCACCAGCAGGCTTGAGCTTTCCATATTAGCGCAGGTCAATTATAAAAAAAGAAAAATTGAGAGTGATGTACAAAGTGAAATTTTTTTCTGTCAATTCTGTGTCTCTGATGAAGTCACGTGTATATATTTTCCGACTAAATGGTATATGAAGTGGGGCATCTGCCCAGTGGCCATTTTATAATACCACTAAAATCCTTACGTTATCCTTAACACCATATACCCTTACCGGGATGTCGTAATAATTTGGCACAACTCTGCCAGTTCCATCACCCAATAGATTTCACGAACATAATTTTTATTGGAACTTGCAATTAGGTATCTCAGATTCACTAACGAGTCGAGTTGTTCATAAATTCAACAAAACTTCAAAAGAAATTGAAAAAAAAACATAAAAACATAAAAAGAAGGTATTAGGTTGCATATGATAGACATAATATAAAAGCGTAAGTTCGATATTTAAAACGACTAACTAATTTCGTGAATAATCAATTAGAACTCATTGAATGGTGAAAGAGGCATATAGATAGATGCTGCACGAACGCAAAATATTACCGTAAACTCTAAGCTAGGCCCTTTGAACGAAGTGGAAATTACCGGCAAAGTGACGTGGGAGCATTATCTCGGAACGACACCGAAATTCGAGATGGCGGCAAAATTTTCGCACGAGAAAAAAAAAACGTAGTGCGCAATAATAAAAATTTTATTGCAGTGAACTTTACTTGCACCTAGGATTTGTTGTGGTTTTCAATCTCTTTGAAAACCATCGAAAGACTCCTCCGAGTCAGTTGCAAGAAACAGGTGGCAGCATTCCGCTGTTGAATGTGAAAGCACTTGCTCAGAATTTTACAGTAGTTCACCCTAAGTGAACATAAGACATTCGTGTTTGGTGGGTACGTGATACGTAAGCGTGTAGCTAGTGTCCACATCTCCTCCCACAATGCAGAAAAACTTTGAACCCGGCTGCACAGTGGTGATAGGACAAACAAATGAGTGAGGCACTTTCGGGCTCCGAATGATTAGTCAGAATAAAAGGCCACCGGATGAATCACAAGTTAAGGAGCTAATGTACTGGAAAAGTGATGCTTGCTGGTCTAGTTGCTTTATACTGAGCTTGAGAAAACGAGAGAAAAAAAGACGTAAAGTCTGAGTGTGGGCAAATTTGTATTTTTATTTACTTTGTATAGAGCATGGCACATGCGTTATGGGTGTCGTTGTCGTTTAGGACAAGTTTGGTTTAAATGATATGCCAGTTTCTAGTCCAGTATGGCATTATGTCTTCCTGAAAAACAGTGGAAATTGCTCAATCAATTCCCCGATTCACCTGCAATCAGCTCGCCTATAGCGAAAATTACTACTTATTACTGCGAAAATTATAACATAACGCACATAAAATATTTTTGTTGCTTATACAGTATAATATTTTATGTATTAGTAGGTTATTCTAATTTCATAGTACTTGTTTGTTTTTTAATATAATTAACGGTCGGCTCCCTTCGATCTCATCAACTGTGACTTACTAAAGAAACACTAACCACACTTGCTTCGAATTAGGGCGAAATTCAACACTACCCCGGGTTAGCCCTAATTGAGGCACAAAGTAATTGTCATTCACAGCCATTTTGTTATGGAAGTTTTTCCTCCAAATATAAAGTCTTCAGGTAACCTGTACGCATTCAAAAAAAACTTTGAAATTATAACATATATTGTCATGAATCATCTTATCATGCTCATTTTTATTGTGATTTAGAAATTCTATTGTAGTTTTATTTATTACTGTTTTATTGTTTCGTTATTTCGCTATAGCTGTTATGTTGCACTGTTTTGTTAATACTAAATCGTCTTGCCATTTGCCCTTGCATTTTTTCTTCCATTCTTTCTTTATCGTGGATACTTGCCCCGTCGTGGTGGTCTAGTGGCTATGGTACTCGGCTACTGACCCGCAGGTCGCGGGTTCGAATCCCGGCTGCGGCGGCTGCATTTCCGATGGAGGCGGAAATGTTGTAGGCCCGTGTGCTCAGATTTGGGTGCACGTTAAAGAACCCCAGGTGGTCCAAATTTCCGGAGCCCTCCGCTACGGCGTCTCTCATAATCATATGGTGGTTTTGGGACGTTAAACCCCACATATCAATCAATATCAATTATCGTGGATACTTATCGTGGATACTTCTCATCTTTATCGGACTATGGGACACTGATCTGTATTACGTCTCCTTCATTTTATGTATCACTACTTAGCTAACAGCAGGCTTGAAACTTCAAGCTTCCTTCGTGTGTGCGTATCCTTTTGCTAGTTTTCTGAAGTATCCCTGATCAGCAAGTAATGGAGGACAGGAGTAAGCTCTTTTTGGGATAATATTAAAAGACTAGTGCGCGTATTTTGTAAATGCTGAAGTTAGCCTTATAAAACTTTCAATAAGAGATGTGATTTACATTCATTTTACGTACATTATTGTGCTCTATAAATGTACCACTTATCACTTTGATGTATTCAACATTTGTAAGATAGCTTCCAGCTAACTCCAAATCATCGACTTCGGACACTAGAGGCTTGGCCAGAAATTTAATAATGTGGGGGGAGGAGGGTGTACAGTCACGCGTGTCACGTATGAATGCGTGTGCAAATGTACATACAAAAAGGAAACTTCTGCATGGGGTGACTCCGGGTGTGGAAAGGTGTGGACGCACTATAGCGTCTCGTGGTTCCATCACTGATTTTCAGTCAATGTGGTATATGTCACTAGTATTTTGGCTAAAAGTTTGTTCATTGCTTTAGGGTGTTTAACGCCCGAAAGCGATACGGGCTATGCGAGCCGCTGAGGTGGAGGGCACCGGAAATTTTGACCATCTGGAATTCTCGAGCACTCACATCGCGCACTACACGGCCCTCTCGCATTTCGCCTCTATCGAAATGATACCGGCGCAGCCGAGCTCAAACCCTCGTCTTTTGAGTCAGCAGCCCAGCACCATAACCGCGGCTCCATTGCGGCGACCCACGGGTAAATAGCATTTCTCCCCCACCAAAATGCGACTGCCGTAGCCGAAATATAACACGCATCTATCAGGCCAGCAGCGGAGTATCTCAACTGGATTCACCGAAGAGATGGTTCAAAAACTGTTGGCCATACCGAAGAACGCGCCCCACCGCGGTGGTCGAGTGGCTAAGGTACTCGACTGCTGACCCGCAGGTCGCGGGATCAAATCCCGGCTGCGGCGGCTGCATTTCCGATGGAGGCGGATATGTTGTGGGCCCGTGTGCTCAGATTTGGGTGCACGTTAAAGAACCCCAGGTGGTCTAAATTTCCGGAGCCCTCCACTACGGTGTCTCTCGTAATCATATGGTGGTTTTAAGACGTTAAACCCCACATATCAATCAATCAATACCGAAGAACGTGTGTTGTCATGCAGTGGAGGAAGGAATAAAAAAAACATACATGAAAGGGTGTCATTTAGAAACAGTAAAAATACACTTAGGCTTTAATGTACACGGTGCATTCTTAATAATCCGTGTTCATGAACATTCATGGTGTCAGAAAATGAAACTGGTTAAAAGTGGGAACAGTGAATTATTCACATTGGGAAAAAAAGTTTTTTCGAAGGATTGAATTACGAAGGAAGAATCAAATTACATGATTTACGAAGGATCAAATTACATGCAGCAATCGGACCTTGAGCTGGAATTAGGCCATGTGAGCTGAGGGCCAAGTCGATTAGGCGTGCTCCGGTTTCGCCTTCAGGGGGGGGGCAGGGGGGGCGAACGTTTGTCACAGCGCCCCCCCCCCCTCCCATTCATTATTTCAATGCGTTCCCAGGTGACTAAGACAGAACAATCCCAGGTGATTAGGAAAGGCGGCTGCCGCCCTGCCCCGCCCCCCCTCAGCACGCCTGCATGTGCCAACTCGAACACCTTTGCAATCTTTCAACAGTATCGCACGAATTCTGAGCGTGTGATATGATATATCGTCAAAAACGTGTTCTCAAAAGGTAACAGCGTATGTCGACGATACACAAGCGCACAAAGCACACTGAACTGCGAGCGCCTTTAACTACAGGCTTTACTTCAACATGTTTTTAAGTAATCGTTGAGCAAATAACGCCATACAACTGAGCACATCGGAAAAATGGTCAGGAATATGGCGGTGCGCGCTATTCTCGGCCTAGTGCAAGTGTCCTCGGCTGTGTTGGGCGGATTCACTTTCCTCAGCATTATCCATGTTTTTCTTTTTACAATAGATTATGGGTGCTCTATATAGATAATTGCCTAAGGACATGAGCCGATGGGGACAAGGGCGGCATGACGTGTGTTTTTATCGTCATCTCATGCACCGCGATTGCCGTGTGCATCCTCGTATGTGTGACGTCATAAAATTTGTTCAGTGCGTGTGTTCGACTAAATGAACCCTTAAGTTCGAAGACATTATTTTGCGGCTCAATAACATTTCAATCTCATCGGCCCATTTAACTTTCTGTATCTGTCACGGGTCCCATTAATTCGGGAGGCAATCACCGGGCTAATTCCAAGGGCCGAAGTATCGGCCCCCCGAACCGCACCATGAAAGCGTGGACAATTTAGAAGTGGTCCTATTTGGCGCACCAGCGGACGCCGGCTGTGGCCCAAAGAACAAGTCAGAGCCGAGAGCTGATAAACAAAACAAAATTATATTCTCAATTATGGCAGATCAAAACGATACACAAGTATGCACACTCGACAATAGTTGAATACAATATGTCACCAATCAAACAATGTACTACACAGTACAGTCAGCCACTCTCGAAACAACGGACACAAACAACAATCCGCTCTATAATGCAGTCACATGCATCCAACAACCAAGGCACTTAAAGACGAAAGAGTTCAAAAAGTTATTGAGTCCAAAGTCCTTGGAACAACAAACTGAATGATACTCTTCCGAGAATCACTCACTTAAAGTCCAGCGTTGTTGTCGTTCCACTGCCCCCGAAGTTTCTCTTCTAGGAAACCTCGCGTCTTCAATTGGCCGCTTTCCAAGCTTCAAACTTCTTTGCCGGAAACACGTCGCCTTCCCACACAAAGCTGTTGCCACGCGTCTTCGCTCGATAGCGGTAGACACACACCCTTGCCTGTAGCTCGAACCTTCACCCCTCAGGTGGAAATCCTCTTCTTCTCCACTTCCTTCTTCTCCTCCTTTGTCACGGAAGACAAAAGGCTTCGCCCACAAGGCGGTACACCCTACGCACTCTGGCGCATACTTTCTTCTTCTCCTGCTTTGTCACTAAGGACAAAACCTTCACCGACGGACGCGGCGGCATACCCTACGCACTCTGGCGTTAACTTCCTTCTTCTGCTGATCTCCCATCTTGGCTGCTCGAGTGAATACCTTCTGCGCGAGATTCCAGAAAGTTCTCATCATTTCGTCGGCGCGATACGCAGCGAAGGCTGGGGAAAGCGCGAGACGGTACGAGGGCCGTCCGCCACGGATGACGCAACCCTGCATCACCACGCCCCTTTCTACCTAGAAAGTTCCAGGGCTTGCTCCGGCGCCGATGAGAGGAGGTTCGTCGGCGAACCCACGCTTCCGAGGGGAGAGGGACGCGCGCCCGGGGAGTCTTTGGATGCTTGTTTTCTTTTTTTTTATCGATGACCTCTCGGCGCTTCGTCGCGAGAATTTTGCGGCGCGCCCTTTTTTGAGCGCTCGGTTTGTGACACTGCCCCCCACTTTAAGAATATTATCTCATAATATTCAAAACCACACAAACGAGCGCGAACAGTCCCCACACTCTCAAAGAATGTAACATAGTCCGTCGCTCATGACACTTCATATTCACAATAGATCACTCAATACAATCGTATATTACAATTCAATCTCACAACACATAGAATATAACCATAGGTACATGAGTACAACACTCCATCACATATTCCAAACAATACAAATGTACAAGGTTCTCTCATTACAACAATTGTACAATACTATACATCACATAACCGTTACAAAAATTTTGACTCACTCGACATAGACTTGTGACACAGAATAACAAGAACATTAACACAGCATATGGCACTCAGCCCTGCCAAACACATTCTGATTCGACCTTAGCACCTATCTCGTGTATGTCGAGCTGCGCTTGCGTCCTTTCTTGCGGTGCTCGCTCGATCTCTTTTTGTTTTTCCTCGTTCTTTTTCGGCGAGCCCTTTTCAACGACAGTATCTGAGGCGGCGTCTCAGCTATCGTTGTCACTTCCGACATTGTTAACAGGTCATGACGCTCAACCAATTCTGCCCGATTATTCACCCGCTTGTTCATGTCACGACATTTGGCCTGGCTGGCCGACTCCGTCACCTTTACACGGTCGGTCGGTTGAGGTCGTGCCGACGGAAGTCCAGCTGCCCAGCAAGTGAACTCATTCAACACGATCATCTTCTTATTCACTGTCTATTGCACCACAACTTCACCTTGGGCTCGAGTGAGATCCGTCACGGGATGCTCCTCCACTGTATCTCGCGGTCGCTGGGTTGGCGAGGGCTATATTTTAGGGTCGTTTCCCAAACGTTCTGGATCGTTCGGCCCTCACGCCCCGTCGATGTTTCCGATGACGACGTCATACAGGGGGGTCGTCATGCATAGAGCAGTAACCTTCCCGCTGAAGTACGGGGTTTCAACCTCAATCTCTGCTTCGGGAAGCATCCGAACCGTACTGTCAATTAGGCAAACCGGTTTCGTTTTGCCTGTCAACTCACGTTCCCGTACCAAATTTCTCCGTACGATAACCGTGGAGCTACCGGTGTTTCTTAACACCGTAATCTTCTTGCCCGCAACTTTTCCAAGCAGCGTTGGCATTCCCTTCATAACACCGGTTGGCTGTTTTGTCATTACAGCACCCACAATGGGAAGTTTCTCCCCATTTTTCAACTCTACGAATCCGTCGGTGATGGCATTATCACCGGATTTCGGTGCTGCTAGCACACAGGATACCTGGTGAGTTTGTAGCAAACCGGATGTGCGTCTGGTTAACCTCCCTGCCTTTCCTTGTATCCTTATCTCTCTCTTGACTCGCTCCGTTATGACATGCGTCTGCTTTGTGCCCAGTCTAGCCACACTTGAAACATTTTACTACCATAGGGCTCGTAAAGTTAGTACGACAGTTGTTCGCGCGATGACCCACTCGGTTACACAGAAAACATCGCGGAACACTCTCCGGTGCACGCTTCTTTTGTTCGGGTGCCGATTTTTTCGAATCTTCAGGAAACTCCTTCTTGACCTTGGCCAAATTAGTGCCACCTTGCGCTTCCAAGAATTGATGCGCTAATTCAAGCATGTCTTCAAGTGACTTAGCTCTCCTCTCTTTCAAGTACAGCGACAGGCTTGGGTGACAACTAGTAAGAAATTGTTCTCTAATTAGGAGCTCTCTAAGTCCATCGTACTCCTGCGCTGTCCCTGAAAGTTCAATCCATCTGTCAAAATAATGGCAAAGTCGGGCGGCATACTGCGTAGCCGTCTCACCATCAGCTGGCTTTCCTGTCCGAAATCTGTCCAGGAAACCTTCCACAGTAAATCTAAATCGCTTCAGCAAAGCAGATTTAACCTTTCCATAGTTGGCTGCATCGGTCAGCGTCAGCCTACCGTACACACTGAGCGCTTCACCACTCAAGCAAGTACTTAAAGCAGTTGCCCATTGATGTTCCGGCCAATTCTGGCTCCTCGCAATGGTCTCAAACCGGTGAAGGTACGCATCAAGGTCGTCCTTCCTTTCATAAACGCTACGAGCGGCTTGCTTGGGTTCAAGCGGAAGCCATGATCTTCCCGTTCGCTGCTTTCAACTCTAGCTTGGACGGGAGTTTCACTTCGCTGTTGCACACGGAGCCGCTCGAGTTCCATCTCGTGCTGTCGCTGCCGTTCCCTTTCAGCCATCTCCGCTTCTCTTTCTTCTTTCAGCTGTCGCTCCTTTGCCTCTCTTTCTTCTTTCAGCTGTCACTCCTTTGCTTCTCTTTCTTTTTTCAGCTGTCGCTCCTTTGCTTCTCTTTCTTCTCTCGCCCTTTCAGCTGCCAACTTTTCTCTCTCCAGCTCCAACTTCATTTGCTGCTCTCTTTCTTCTTTCGCTCTCTCAGCTGCCAACCTCTCTCTCTCTCCACCACCTCTTTCACCTTCTGGCTCACCCATTACCGTAGTTCGGTGCCAGAGAGACCCATCTTCTCATCAAGAGCAACTAACTTTTCGAAATCCATTGTGTCTTGCAAATCAAACCTTGCCGCGTGCAAAAAAATATCTGCCTAACTCAGTATATCGGAACACTCTCCTGCACTCGTTAACGAGAACACTGAGCAACATACAAAATCGTTCCGATAGCACCATCAACAACTCGAGGCTCTTTCTCACTACTTTGGACACACTGTGCACCAAAAGGTCCTAGTCGCGGACGCCAGAATTATTGTCACGGGCCCCGTTAATTCGGGAGGCTATCGCCGGGCTAATTCCAAGGGCCGA
Organism: Rhipicephalus microplus; assembly: GCF_043290135.1. NCBI lineage: Eukaryota > Metazoa > Arthropoda > Arachnida > Ixodida > Ixodidae > Rhipicephalus > Rhipicephalus microplus. Next base: position 235,550,627 of record NC_134710.1, read on the forward strand.
AGTATCGGCCCCCCGAAATGCACCACGAAAGCGTGGACATTTTAGAAGTGGTCCTATTTGGCGCACCAGCGGACGCCGGCTGTGGCCCAAAGAACAAGTCAGAACCGAGAGCTGATACACAAAACAAAATTATATTCTCAATTATGGCAGATCAAAACGGTACACAAGTATGCACACTCGACAATAGTTGAATACAATATGTCACCAATCAAACAATGTACTACACAGTACAATCAGCCACTCTCGAAACAACGGACGCAAACAACAATCCGCTCTACAATGCAGTCACATGCATCGAACAACCAAGGCACTTAAAGACGAAAGAGTTCGAAAACTTATTGAGTCCAGAGTCCTTGGAACAAAAGACTGAATAATACTCTTCCGAGAATCACTCACTCAAAGTCCAGCGTTGTTGTCGTTCCGCTGCCCCCGAAGTTTCTCTTCCAGGAAACCTCGCGTCTTCACTTGGCCGCTTTCCAAGCTTCAAACGTCTTCGCCGGAAACACGTCGGCTTCCCACACGTAGCTATTGCCACGCGTCTTCGCTCGATAGCGGTACCACACACTCTTGCCTGTAGCGCGAGTCTTCACCCCTCAGGTGGAAATCCTCTTCTTCTCCACTTCCTTCTTCTCCTCCTTAGTCACGGAAGACAAAAGGCTTCGCCCACAAGGTGGTACACCCTACGCACTCTGGCGCATACTTTCTTCTTCTCCTGCTTTGTCACTAAGGACAAAACCTTCACCGACAGACGCGGCGGGATACCTTACGCACTCTGGCGTTAACTTCCTTCTTCTGCTGATCTCCCATCTCGGCTGCTCGATTGAATACCTTCCGCGCGAGATTCCAGAAAGTTCTCATCATTTCGTCGGCGCGATACACAGCGAAGGCTGGGAAAATGGCGAGACGGTACGAGGGCCGTCCGCGACGGATGACGCAACCCTGCATCACCACGCCCCTTTCCATCTAGAAAGTTCCATGGCTTGCTCGGGCGCCGATGAGAGGAGGTTCGTCGGTGAACCCACGCTTCCGAGGGGAGAGGGACGCGCGCCCGGGGAGTCTTTGGGTGCTTGTTTTCTTTTTTTTTATCGTTAACCTCTCGGCACTTCGTCGCGAGAATTTGGTGGCGCGCCCTTTTTTGATTGATTGATTGATATGTGAGGTGTAACGTCCCAAAACCACTATATGATTATGAGAGACGCCGTAGTGGAGGGCTCCGGAAATTTAGACCACCTGGGATTCTTTAACGTGCACCCAAATCTGAGCACACGGGCCTACAACATTTCCGCCTCCATCGGAAATGCAGCCGCCGCAGCCGGGATTCGAACCCGCGCCCTGCGGGTCAGCAGCCGAGTACCTTAGCCACTAGACCACCGCGGCGGGGCGCGCCCTTTTTTTGAGCGCTCGGTTTGTGACAGTCTCCCCTTCGCGCTCTTGGATCCAGTCAGTTGCCCTAATGACAAGCGGTTGTCTAGGTGACTGGTCCATGTTCATTTATTCTACTTGCTCCGCCGCGGCGGTCTAGTGGCTAAGATACTCGGCTGCTGACCCGCAAGTCACGGGATGGAATCCCGGCTGCGATGGCTGCATTTTCGATGGAGGCGCAAATGTTGTAGGCCCGTGTGCTCAGATCGGGGTGCACGTTAAAGAACCCCTGGTGGTCACAATTTCCGGAGCCCTTCACTGCGGCGTCTTTCATAATCATATGGTGGTTTTGGGACGTTCGTCATTTCTTGTTCTCGATGGCATCTATGATATCCTCAACCCCGGTTGGTTCCCTGATCCATTCTGCTTTCTTTTTGTCTCTTAAGGTTACGCCTATGAATATACTTTCCATCGCTCGCTGCTTCGTCGTCGAATTCAAGCTAAAACCTTTTTGTAAATCTCCTGGTTTCTGCTCCGTAGGTAGATACCGGCCTAATGCAGCTGTTATACACCTTTTTTCTTGAGGGTTAGTGACAGATAACCATTTAACTTGTATTACCAATTGAACATGCATTTTGTCAAGTCGTATTTTTGAAGGCGCTGAACATTTCTATTTACACCTGCCATGTCTCGAAAACCGAAAGAGCAGTATTTGTAAATAAACAACATTATTACACGCTGCTGTCACAATAAGTTGCTATTCTCACCAACTCTTGAACAGTAATCATAACCTCCATTGATTGATATGTGGAGTTTACATCCCAAAACCGCCATGTGTTTATGAGAGACGCTGTAGTGGAGGGCTCTGGAAACTTGGACCACCTGGAGTTCTTTAACGTGCACCCAAATCTGAGCACACGGGGCCTACAGCATTTCCGCTTCCACCGGAAATGCAGTCGCTGCAGCCGGGATTTGATCACGCGACCTGCGGGTCAGCAGCCGAGTACCTTAGCCACTAGACCACCGTGTAGGGGCATTTTTCTCGGGAATATTTATCAAATGTTTGAAGAAAATGATTGTACAAAGACGTAAGTGATATGGTCTTTCGAGCTATACAATGGTAATAGTACCATTATATAGGGACACATACACTGAAAGAACGGGACAGAAGGTACTGAAGCGCGTGAATAACACGCGGATACCTATATAGATGAAAACATTCTTCTTTACGTTACACACAGTACAATATCAGTGAAGGGTTGATTGATTGATTGATTGATTGATTGATTGATTGATTGATTGATTGAATGATTGATTGATATGTGGATGGGGTTTAACGTCCCAAAACCACTATAATAATACGCGTTGCAGTTGTGGTCACAGATTCCCTAAGACAACTGCGACACAAATGGTTCTGAGCACAAGACACATTCAACCTCTTCTATGGCTAAAAGCGTCCTCTGGACGACACTGGCACCATCACCTACGTAACATTAACTTCCGGCCCGGCGGCAAAGGCACAGTCTCCGTGCATCTGATCGGTGAACGTGACGCAGGGCTTTAGTCGAAATACATGCACTGTCTCAGTAGCTAGTGCGGTGAACAAAGGCTTGAAGGTTAGCGGCGAGATCCCGTATGTGACTTCGGTAACTCGGCGAAGAACTCGGTGAGGCCCGACGTAGCGCGGCAGGAGTTTTTCACTCAAGCCAACGCGACGCGACGGCAGTCAGAGCAAGACCAGGGAAGCAGGGCTGACACTCACGTCGCAGTGGTGACTGTCGTAATGGCTCTTTTCTTGGCCTAAGATGCCAGGAGTCGATCAGAGGCAACGCGACGTGCCGTCGCCGCGCGAACGATGGCATCATGAGCGAAGAATGGGGTGGAGTTTTCCTAAGAAGTAAGTAGTGAGTCGAGAGGCAAGAGTGGGTCGCGGCCATAAAACAGATAAAACGGAGAATAACCAGTAATGTCGTGACGCGATGAATTATAGGCAAACGTTTGGAATGGTAACGTGCATTCCTAATCCAGGTGGTCCTCAGACACGTACGTGGACAACATGTCTTTGAGCGTGCAGTTCAAGCACCCAGTAAGTCCGTTTGTTTGTGGATGGTAAGTGGTGCTGAACTTGTGAGACGTTGCACAAGAGCGGAGAAGGTCATCGACAACTTTCGGAAGGGAGCATTGACCTCGATCAGTGAGCAGCTGACGCGGGGCTCTATTGTGCAAGATGGCTTGATGGAGAAGAAAGTCAGCGATGGTTGCACAGCTAGTAGGAATGGTTCGCGTAATGCCATAACGTGTCATATAATCAGTCGCTACGGCCACCCACTTGTAACCTGTAGAAGACGACGGGAAAGGAGAAGGGTGGTCCAGGCCGAAACGAAAGAATGGTTCGCTGGGGATAGGTATGGGCTTAATGTACCCAGCAGGAGAAAGAGAAGGCTTTTTGTGGCGTTGACGAAGTTAACAGGAAGCGACGTAGCGCCGAACCGAGCAGTATAGGCCAGGCCAGAGGAAACGTCTGCGCACACGATCGTAAGTTCGGTAAACACCCAAATGGCCCGTGTTGGGAGCATCGATTAATTGCGAGAGGATAGTTGGTCGCCAATGCTGAGAAACAACGAGGAGCAGTTCAGCAGCATGTGGTGTCATACTGCGCTGATACAAAGTACCATCATGCAGAACAAACATACGGAGAGAGCCATCCCGTGGTGTTGAAGTGAGGCGTTGTATCATGATCATCATCAACCTGACTACGTCCACTGCAGGACAAAGGCCTCTCCCATGTTTCACCAGTTAACTCGGTCCTGTGCTTGCTGCTGCCAATGTATACCCGCAAACTTCTTAATCTCATCTGCCCACCTAACCTTCTGTCTCCCCCTAACCGGCTTGCCTTCTCTGGGAATCCAGTTAGTTACCCTTAATGACCAGCGGTTATCCTGTCTATGTGCTACATGCCCGGCCCAGGTCCATTTCCTCTTCTTGATTTCAACTATGATATTGTCACGGGGGTGAGAGAATGAATGAAATAAATATATTTACAAAATATACAAGGAGAGTCAGAGGCAGCTGCAGCCAAGATGGAAGAACAGCAGCAAGAACAACACGAGCACGGTCGCTTTCATCGTCTTCGTCGTCTATGATGCTCTTCGTTGCCGATGTCGTGTAACATATTGCCGCGCGCTTGATCTGCCAGCGCAAAAGAGGCAGACGAAGTGGCAGTTCCCCTCGTGCCATTGTTCTGTTTTTGGCTGCGCTGAGCCGACCGCTCTTCGGACTTTTGTGAGGACGCCTTAAAAACGTCTCCTGTCTCTTTAACGTGACATTTTAATGGTGGAGGTGCTGGGTAACCTCACCTATGCAACAGACTCCTTCTAGCAGCCGGAACGTGACCCAAAACCCAGAGCTTACGCCGGTACACCGTTTCAGTCGGAGGATTCGAGGACTGTCCCCCGAGTTTGTGCCTCACAGTACAAGTACGTCGACTGGTATGGAGAATACTGTTGCTGTCACCGCTTCCCCTACCGCTGGAGCCGCCGCTGCTCCAACCGCTGCACCCGCAGCTGCACCCACTCATTACACGCTACAAAAACCACGTGTTCCGAGTCCCTTTCGTGGTGGCCTCTATGAAGATGTGGAAGATTGGCTGGCTGAGTACGAGTACGTAGCGGATTTCAACGGGTGGGACGAAGTAGCGAAGCTCAAGAATGTGTACTTTAGTCTTCTGGATGGTGCTCGCACATGGTTCCAGAACCGCAAGGGCCTCCTAACGTCGTGGCATGAGTTCTGTCACAGGCTCCGCGAAACGTACTCGAGTCTCGATCGTCGAGAGCGCGCTGAAAGGGCCCTCCAGTCCCGCATGCAGATGCCTAATGAAGGTGTGGCTACATACGTGGAGGATATGGTTCATCTGTTCACTCGCGCCGATCCAACCATGCCGGAAGACAAGAAGCTGCGACACTTGATGCGAGGTGTGAAAGAGCAGCTCTTCGCTGGACTCATTCGTAGTCCGCCTAGAACGGTCGCGGAGTTCCTCACTGAAGCCGTCGCCATGGAAAAGGTGCTGCAGCAGCGGAACCAGTACGATCGGCAAGTGAATGCTACCTATACCACCGGGCTAGGCTCGTTCCCGACCGACGTGGGAGCGCTTCGCGAGCTGATACGTTCGGTTGTTCGCGACGAGCTACAACAGCTGCAACAGCTGAACCAGGCGCAGCAGCAGCCTTCCACGAATTGCATCGCCACCATCATACGTGACGAAGTTCAGCATGCGCTCGGCACACCTCGCCGCGAGACACCAACGCAGGTTGCTGCACCACTTCAGGCGTTCGCAACTTCAAGTGAACCTCTAGGGGTGACCTACGCAGACGTATTGAGACGCACCGTTCCGTCGTCCACGACACCATCCCCAGTGAGTGGTTTCCAGCGCACCACTTATACCGACACGTTCGAACACAACGCACCTGCACCAGTCCCACTACCAGCCGCAACCCCGTACGCCACACTGCAGTCCGCACAGGTGGTCCCTTATTTTGCAGACACTCGACCCGTCATGCGTAAATCCGACATATGGCGCATGCCCGACCGACGACCGCTTTGCTACCACTGCGGTGAAGCGGGTCACCTCTACCGAGACTGCCAGTACCGCCGACTTGGGCTGCAGGGTTTTCCTGCCAATTCACCCCGCCCCCGGTTTGGACAGAGACCACCAGAAATTGAAGATTTTATCGCTCGGCAGAACGTCCCACTCAGGCGTCAGTCGCGCTCACCGTCACCGCGGTCGTCATCTTATTCAGGCAACGGAAATCGAAGGCCGCAAGGACGGTCTCCGAGCCCTCGCCTGGAAAACTAACGCCAGCGACCTTTCGAGGCGAGGCCGCTGATTCTCGACGTGATGAAGACCTCGCCCTCCAATCGACGCGACATCGGACCAACGGAAATTCGACTACGCCGGCGCCTGTATCCCAGCTGAGCGACTTTTCAATGGACATACCTGTGCTGCTCGACGGTCGCAATTTAACTGCCTTAATAGACACTGGTGCTGACTACTCGATTATTAGCGGACAATTGGCACGTACCTTGAAGAAAGTGATAATGCCTTGGACAGGATCGCATGTACGTACAGCTGGCGGACATGTTGTAACGCCGGTTGGTTTGTGCACGTCCAGGCTACAAATACGAGGCTGCACGTTTTTGGTCAGCTCCATCGTGCTACGTGACTGCTCCCGCGAATTAATTCTCGGCCTCGATTTTCTTCGGGAATATGGCGCCGTAATCGACCTACGGCGACGCTGCATTTCCTTTTCGACAGTCAACGCTACGTCAAGGGACTCCAACCGCCGTACAACCGCCCTCCGTGTTTCCGACGACAGTGTCACAATACCACCTCGTGCAAGTATCCTAATTCAGGTGACTTCCGAAGGAACCAGTGACGGTGAAACAGTGGCAGAGTGCAACGTCTCCCTGCTGCTGGCGCTTGGAATTTCTGTGGCACGAGGCATCATTGACATTCGGAACGGTACAGCCGAGGTCATGATTACAAATTTCACCAATGAGCATCGTCACCTTTTCCGGGGCACTGCGGTCGCCTACGCTGAAGCCTTGGAGGACGTCATTGAGTGTTTTGCCTGTGAAGACAGTAGCCGCAATGGACAAACCGTAATAGATGTTGACATGAACAGTGCACTGCCAGAAGAGAACCAGAGGGCCTTGCGAGAGCTATTGTTTGAATTCAGGGCGTGCTTTGCTCAGTCGTCTAAAGTGAGTCAGACGCCAATTACACAGCACAGGATAATCACTTACGACGACGCAAGACCTATTCACCAACAGCCATACCGCGTCTCGCCGACAGAACGCGCAGCTATCAAGCAGCAAGTGAAAGAAATGATCGACGACGGCGTTATCCAGCCTTCGAACAGTCCCTGGTCCTCACCGGTCGTTCTGGTTAAGAAGAAGGACGGTACGCTTCGCTTCTGTGTAGATTACAGAAAGCTCAACAACGTCACAAAAAAAGATGTTTATCCGCTGCCGCGTATTGATGACTCGCTTGACCGACTACGACGAGCGAAGTATTTTTCTTCCCTGGATTTAAAGAGTGGCTACTGGCAAATTGAGGTTGATGAGCGCGACAGCGAAAAAACCGCCTTTGTCACGCCGGATGGCCTCTACGAATTTCGGGTGCTACCGTTCGGACTCTGCTCTGCGCCAGCTACCTTCCAACGCATGATGGACACTGTGTTGACTGACTTAAAATGGCAAAGCTGCCTTGTGTACTTGGATGATGTGGTCGTGTTTTCAACCAGCTTCTCCGAACATCTGAAGCGACTACGACAAGTACTTGAGGCGATTCGGACGGCTAACCTTACGTTAAAGCCGCAAAAATGCCATTTCGGTTACGAAGAACTAAAGTTCCTTGGACATGTCGTAAGCGCAGAAGGCGTCCGTCCTGACCCTGAGAAAACCGCCGCTGTCGCAGCCTTCCCGACTCCTGCCGATAAGAAAAGTGTGCGGCGGTTTCTTGGTCTATGCGCGTACTACCGGCGCTTTATAGGCAATTTTTCGAAAATTGCCGAACCATTAACTAGACTCACTAGAGACGATACGCCGTTCGTTTGGAGTGCTGAACAAGAATCAGCATTCACAGAGCTTCGGCTTCGCCTGGCATCACCACCTGTTCTTGGACATTTCGACGAGGAAGCCGAAACAGAAATTCATACCGACGCCAGTAACGTCGGTCTGGGCGCGGTACTCGTCCAACGGCAGGAGGGAATTGAAAAGGTTATCGCCTACGCAAGCCGAACCCTAACACGCCCGGAGTCAAACTACAGTACCACGGAGAAGGAGTGCCTTGCTGTCGTGTGGGCAATTGCTAAGTTTCGACCTTACCTTTACGGCCGTCCATTCAGAGTAGTGACGGATCATCACTCGCTGTGCTGGCTTGCGAACCTCAGAGACCCCTCCGGACGACTGGCAAGGTGGAGCCTACGTCTGCAGGAGTACGACGTCACTATCGTGTACAAGTCCGGTCGTGCACACGAAGATGCGGACACGTTGTCACGCGCGCCAGTTGAGCCTGCCGCTCAGAGCTTCGAAGAGGACTGCCCTTTCCTTGGCTCCGTAAGCGTAACAGACTTGGCTTTACGGCAGCGAGCAGATGCTCAATTGCGACCTATCATTGAACATCTAGAGGGCCGCAACGTATCACTGCCCCAGCATATAACTCGCGGATTGTCATCCTTCTGCTTACGACAGGGCGTGTTGTACAAGAAGAACGCAGCCGCCAGCAACAAAACTTACCTGTTGGTCGTCCCCGCAGAGCTGCGTGAGGAAATTCTATTTGCCTGCCACAACGAGCCTCCATCGGGCCATCTGGGCATCACCCGAACCATCGCTAGGGTACGAAAGTCTTACTACTGGCCGAAACTTGCCGCTTGCGTTAAACAGTATGTTCAAGCCTGCCGCGAATGCCAGCGCCGAAAATCCCCATCTGTTAAGCCTGCGGGATTACTTCACCCTATCGAGCCACCCAGAACACCCTTCGATCAAGTCGGCATGGACCTCCTGGGTCCGTTTCCCTTGTCATCTTCCGGCAACAAGTGGATAATCGTCGCTACAGATTATCTAACCCGCTATGCTGAAACTAAGGCGCTTCCTAAAAGCACGGCTTGTGAAGTTGCTCAGTTTTTCATCGAGAGAATTGTATTACGCCACGGTGCTCCATCCTGTGTCATCACAGACCGAGGAACAGCGTTTACAGCAAGGCTCCTTGAACAAGTTTTTCAGTTAAGTTACTCCACGCATCGCAAGACAACAGCGTATCACCCTCAGACAAATGGACTGACCGAGCGGCTTAACAAAACGATGACTGATATGCTGTCTATGTACATAGACGTACAGCACAAGACGTGGGATGAAATACTGCCTTACGTAACATTCGCGTATAATACCGCTACGCAAGAGACCACACGATTCACTTCGTTTCGTCTTCTATACGGTCGGGACGTTCAGACGATGTTGGACGCAATGCTCCCATGCGACATTGACAACATCGAGAATCTCGACGAAGATGCTGAGTGTTTCGTGCAACGAGCCGAGGAAGCACGTCAACTAGCCCGCGTAAACATCAAGAAACAACAAGGCGTCGATGCACAGCGCTACAACCGCTGCCACAGACAAGTCGATTATAAACCAGGTGACCAGGTGTTGGTTTGGACCCCTGTGCGCTGCAAAGGTCTCTCTGAGAAGCTTCTCAGTCGGTATTTTGGCCCGTACAAAGTGCTACGACAAGTGAGCGACGTCAATTACGAAGTCCTTCCGGACGGAAGCCAACCACCCCGACGCCGACAGCTACGACCCGAGATTGTGCACGTGGTGCGGTTAAAACCGTACCACACACTGTAACAATGTTTTTTTTTTACGATACACGCTTCGTTTAGCATCGAGGCGATGCTCTTCAGGGAGGAGGGGCAGTGCCGCGCGCTTGATCTGCCAGCGCAAAAGAGGCAGACGAAGTGGCAGTTCCCCTCGTGCCATTGTTCTGTTTTTGGCTGCGCTGAGCCGACCGCTCTTCGGACTTTTGTGAGGACGCCTTAAAAACGTCTCCTGTCTCTTTAACGTGACAATATAACCCCCCGCTGCTGGCAGCGCCGTCTCGGCGCCTAAAGGAGAGTAGGATCATATGCGAATATGTACGGTTTGAGGCGGGTCACGTGGACGACGTCAGTAGCGGGTGCGGACGACGATGACTGGCTGTCCAACGAAGCAATCTCGTATGTGACATTGGTAAGCCGGTGTAAAACCTTGTAAGGCCCCGAGTAGCGAGGCAGGAGCTTTGAAGAGAGACCAACGTGGCGGCATGGTGTCCAGAGGAGGAGCAATGAACCTGGAGAGTAGGAAACTACTCTGTGATGGCTATCGTAGCGAGCCTTCTGAGAGAGCTGCGAGCCAAGAAGACGTTTCTGTGCAATTTGGCGGGCCACTTGAGCACGAGCAGTGGCATCCCGGGCGTACTTTGTAACCATTTGCGTAGTTGATGGGAGAAGAGTCTCGAAAGGTAACGCTGGATGGCGGCCGAACAATAAATAGAAGGGGGAGAAGCCAGCGGTGTCGTGGCATGACGAATTGTACGCTAATGTCACATAAGGCAAAGTACTATCCCAATCAAGGTGATCTTTGGAAACGTACATGGAGAGCATTGTTGTTAATGTTCGATTTAGGCGCTCTGTAAGACCCTTTGTTTGTGTGTGATAGGCCGTAGTAAGCTTGTGACGCGTCGAACACGAGCGAAGGATGTCACTTACTACTTTTGAAAGAAATGAGCAACCACTATCAGTCAGCAGCTGTCGAGGAGCGCCATGGTGAAGAATTACGTCATGAAGCAAGAAGTCCGCGACGTCAGTGGCACAGCTTGTCGGCAGCGCTCGTGTTATAGCGTATCTTGTGGCGTAATCAGTGGCTACGGCTATCCACTTGTTTCCAGTGAGAGAAGTAGGAAATGGTCCAACGAGATCAAGACCGACGCGGTAGAAGGAAACGGTGGGTATGCCTATTGGTTGGAGTGGAGCAGCTGGTGGTAAGGTGGAATGTTTGGAGCGCTGGCAGGACTCACATGCAGCAACGTATCAGCGCACAGAACGGTAAAGGCCTGGCCAGAAGAATCTACGCCGCACGCGATCGTACGTGCGCGTGACCCTGAGATGTCCCGTGGTTGGGGCGTCGTGAAGCTGTTCAAGTACAACCGAATGGAGTGTCGCAGGAACTACGAGTAGTAGCTCTGGTCCTTCGGCGCTGGTGTTGCGTCGGTAAAGAATGCCATCGCGTAGAACGAAAAAGTGTAGCGATGGGTCTACGTGGGGCAAGCGTAGACTCTGCATGATAGACCGCAAGTGGACATCGCTGAGCTGTTCCTTGCGTATGACGGTGAAATGCCGACATGGCGAAGGCACAAGGGTCAGAATCATGTGCTGAAAGGTCAGGTGGGTCTACGGGGTGACGGGATAGACAGTCAGCATCCTGGTGCATTCGGCCAGATTTGTATGCCACGTCGAAGCTGTATTCTTGTAGTTTCAAGGCCCAACGGCCAAGTCGTCCTGTTGGATCTTTAAAAGACGACAGCCAGCACAAGGCCTGGTGATCTGTAATTACCGAAAAGGTGCGGCCAAACAAGTATGGTCGAAATTTTCCGACTGCCCAGACTAGTGCGAGGCACTCACGCTCTGTAATGGAAAACTTGCTCTCAGAAGGAGAAAGGAGGCAACTGACATAAGCAATGACGCGATCCTGTCGTCGTTGCCGCTGGGCGAGAACAGCACCAATTCCATGTCCACTGGTATCAGTACGAACTTCAGTATGGGCTGACGGGTCGAAATGGGCCAAGATGGGGGGGGGGGAAGTAAGTAATGTTGTAAGAGTGCTGAAGGCAGTTGCTTGGTCAGTACCCCAATGAAAAGGCATGTCCTTCTTCAGTAGCTCCGTAAGTGGTCGGGCAATGTCAGCAAAATTCTTCACGAAACGTCAAAAGTAAGAACAAAGGCCGATAAAACTCCGTACATCTTTTGCGGAACGTGGTATGGGAAAATCTTTGACTATGATGCTATCTCGTCTATGATGCTCGTCTATAGTCTATGATGCTCTTTCGTTGCCGATGTCATGTAAAAATATCATTAACCCCCATTTGGTCCCTAATCGACTCTGTTTTCTTCTTCTCTTTTAAGGTTACACCTACGAATTTTCTTTTCATTTCTCGCTGCGTCGTCCTCAATTTAAGCTGAGCCCTCTTTGTAAGTCTCCAGATATCTGCTCCGTAGCCAAGTACCGGCAAGATAAAGCTTTTATATACCTTCCTCTTGAGGGATAGTGGCAATCTACTAGTCATAATTTGAGAGTGATTGCCAAATGTGCTCCACCCTATTTTTATTCTTCTAGTTACTTCAATCTCGAGGTTAGGCTCTGCGGTTATGACCAGCCCTAAGAAGACATGGTGTTCTACATATCGAACTGCACTATTACCTATCGCGAAGCGCTGCTCCCTTCCGAGGTTGTTGTACATTACTTTCGTTTTCTGCAGATTAATTTTAAGACCCACCTTTCTGCTCTCCTTATCTAACTCCGTAACCATGAGTTGCAATTCGTCTCCTGAGTTACTTAGCAATGCAATGTCATCGGCGAAGAGCAGGTTACTAAGGCACTCTTCATTAACTCTTATCCCTAGCTGTTCCCATTCTAGGCCCCTGAAAACCTCCTGTAAGCACGCAGTAAATAGGCGTTGTATAAGGGATAGCAAATATGCTTCGCGACGCTGCTCATTGGTTACGTCTGCGAAATCGCTGAGCGACTAAACACAGGTATCTGAACCAGTTTCAGGTGGCTCGATGGGATAATAGGACAGGGAGTCGGCCTGCTCGTGTAGCCGTCCAGACTTGTAGGACACAGAAAATTGGTATTGCCGGCGTAAAGGCCAGCGGCCGAGGCATCCCGTAGGATCTTTGAGCGAGGAGAGCCAGTATAAGGCCTGATGGTTTGTTGCCACCGTGAAATACCGTCCAAACAAATATGAGCGAAATGACATTTCACAGAATACAGCTGTAGGCCTGCTCGACGGAAGACGTCAAGGATGGCTGAGAGCCGGTGAAGGTGGCTTTCGAACGTAGGGGAAAACACTAACATGGTCGAGATAACACGAGATAACACAGGCATGTGAACCACTTAAAAACACGTAGAAGAGGGTGTATCATAGGCTCGAAGGAAGCCAGGGCATTACATAATACGAAAGACATCACTTTGAATCGGTAGAAACTGTCTGGGGTGACGAATGCCGTTTTCTCGCTATTTCTGCCATCGATGACAATTTTCCAGTAGCCCGAACGCAAATAAATTGAAGAGAAATAACTGGCACCATGTAATCATCCCAGTGCGTCAGCAATACGCGGAAGCGGGTAAACGTCTTTTTTCGTGATATTGTTCATATGACAATAATTATTGCAGAACCCCCAAGCGTTGTCCTTCTTTTTTACCAAAGCGACAGTGGGCATCCATGGACATGAGGAGAAATCGATGAGATCCTCGGACAACATTTTATCGACCTCTGTTTCTATGACGTGACGTTCTGCCGCCGACACACAATAGGGACGCCTATGCATGGGCGGAGCGTCTCTCACCAGTGTGGACGTAAGGAGTAACAATATGGGTTTGACCTAGCGGGTAGTTGTCGAAATCAAATATGTCTCCGTAAGACATCAAAACGCGATGGAGAGTGTCAGCGTAAGAAGGTCGTAGTTCAGGAGCTACCGTTTCGGTAAACTTTTCGTTAGATTGCGTCATCAGAGCCGAAGGATGAGCAAACGCAGATGGTTGTTTATAGCTTAGTTCACATACTCCGTACTCGTCCAAAGGCGACAACAAAGCAAGAGATACGCTCTCAGTCTCAGGAGGAGCTTGTGGTGATGAGCCAAAGTTCAGGAGAGGAAGCCAAGCGCGGTTGTTGGCGGGCTGAGGTATAGCGCATCCGGGACAGAGAAGAAGACACAGAACACATACACAAGCCACCCAGGGCGGGACAGAGAAGAAGACACATAACAAATACACAGCGCTGTGTATGTGTTATGTGCCTTCTTCTCTGCCCTGTTCTGGATGCGCTTTACCTCAGATACTATGGATAACCAACAATCCCACCGTGCAACCTTTGTTGGTTATCGTAATGAAGGAGCTAGGGAGAGCTATTTGACATTTTGTAGTGCGACGGTGCAAGGTGGAGACACGACGTAAGTACCATTTTGAAGTGGTGGGCACGGTGACATGGGGACATGAGTCGCAGAACCAGGTTGCAGCCGAACAAAGTCAGTGGAGCAAAGTAAGGGCTGGACATCTGCGCAGGGGTCGGCACAGCACTGGGGTATAGCTCAAGCCTCAGAACATAGGTTGAACAGTCGATAAGCACAGAATGAACAGTAAAAAAGTCCATTCCGAGGATCACCTCCTGAGGACACCCGGCAAGTACAGTGAACAGAAGTAATGTTGAGTGGCCAACACTGGTGATGCGGGTGGTACACATTCCCATGACGGCAGTTGTGCTGCCGTTTCGGCGGGCGTTAGCACTTTTCGAGAACGGCTACGAAGGTCATAGCACATGACCAACGCCTGACCTCCAGTGTCGATGACGGCTTTAATAAGCACATGATCAACAAAAACTTCGAATAAATTTAATTTATTAGCAAGGGTCAACAGGTTTTTCAGTCAGAGTCGTCAACGCAGCCCCACCTTCCGGGGATGCATTGGTTAGTTTCCCTAGGAATGCCCTGGGTAGGATGGGGACGGGGTCACCAAAATATAGGCTGTAGCGAGAGAGGAAGATGGGACAGCGGCTAACGTGGTCGTGTCGTTCTTTCGCCACTTTATTATCAAAGGCGATTGCCGAAGCGGAGCGGCGGCGGCTTGCACGTCCGAACCGCCAGGCCTCGTGCTCGTTCTCCACCGCTCGCGCCTCGAGCTGTCGCGTGAGCTGCACGAGAGGCTCAGCGCGGTGGCTAGAAAAATGACGATGATGATGAATGGCGATGATGATGCCGCTACAGATTACTCCCCCAACAGAAATGAACCCAGAATGACAATAATGAGAGCGTATATACAAGCGAGTTAGGTTCGAAAAACGAAACGGGGTCTGTGAGCAGTCCAGGTCGTCAACGGGAAGGGACAATCGGCAACCAGTGGGTCTCTGGCGGGCGACACTGGGAGAAACGCAGCGGGCAAAGATGGAAGCGCAGGGTCGCTGTGGCCATAAACACGAGCGTCCCACGATGACTTGGCGGAATCCCTCGAGAGCGCACCCGGTGCTTCGAGAATGCGTGTATGACAAAGGTACCCACAGGTGGAGCCGTGGGAGGGCGCCGGAAAGGCCGAGCCGGTGATGGTGGCAAGATAGTGCTACGCATTGAAGCGGAACCAGGACGACCGAGTACTGAAACATAAAGGATGCGGCGGCGTCTCCAACAGCACATATGGCGCCGACATGGCTGTTGACAAGGAGCAGTGGGCTGGCAGTTCTGGCCCGGACGTAGCCGTCGATGGAACACTGACCTGAGCGTTGCAGTGAGGCTGACATGCCGGCGCAGATGACCGAGTCGACGGGCGTGGAAACGCCGTGGTCGAAATAGCGCACGGAAGTCACTGTAGGCAGTTAGGTCCACTGTGACTGGTCTGCCGATGTTCCGCGCAAAAGTGGTAGTCGCCTGGGTCATGATGAGGGTCATGTCTGAATTCAAGGTAGATTGTTGCGTTGTGGTGTCGCCCTTCCAAGGCTCCGGAGGTTGGCCATGGGATCAGGAAGGCATGGGCTCTACCGGAGACTTGGCTGGCGCACCCGTGCTCGTCGGGGAAGCCTGGTGGATGTCCGGCTGTGTGGTTGTTATGGATTGTGCTGGCTGTTCTGCCATTAGCAAATCTGTCATCTGGTCCTTGGTCATTGTATACAGCATCTCGGAAGTTCTGCTGTAGCATGTTGCGGGCAACAACTTCAGCTGCGGGAGACGTCAAGGTAGATGGTAGTGGCTGCTTGCAGGATGCGCAGATTGTCAAGGTTGATGGAATATCATGTTCATTGGATAATGTCGGCTGTGGAAGCTCCGGGATCGGGTACCGAATAATGGGTGAAAATATCTCGTGCCCAGACTCCGAGGCACGCGGCAAGGTAGCCATCGTGAAGTCTGGGGTCGCTGAGGTGTCGCGTGCCGTTGATGTCACGGAAATTGTGCATGTGGCAGGCACCTGCGGTGAAACTTTGTACGTGGGCGCCAACGAAACGCAGCTCTCGGTGGTGTAGTCAGTGGAAGCGCGAGCGTCTTCTACCTCGTCGTCGTGGTCGGGTGTAGGATTCAATGTTCCTGTGACCGGATCTGAGGCAGAGGGAGTCGTAGCCGGAGTGGTGAGGTCGTGGTCATTAGGGGGTAACATGCCGGTTGGTAGCACAGGTTGCGACGCAGTGACAGCCCCAAAGTCGCGGGGCCGTGGAAGCGGTCGGTACGTGAGGCCGTAGCAGGTGAGCAGCGCAGTGCAGAGGGCGTCATATGGCTGCGGGCTCGTGATCGATATGGTAGCAAGATGGCGAAACTCGACCGGCAGCGCGTCGAGCAAGATGGCGTGCATAAGCGGCTGGTCCACGACGCCATTCGCAGCGAGAATGGCGTCGAGCCGCATGAGCCATGCCTCGGGTAAGGCCGGGTGGAACGGCGGCACTGGCGGGCAGAGTGGCGGAAGCATGTTAGCTGGTAGCTCACCGAAAGGCGTGTCCTTCAGGTCACCAATGTAGCGAGAGAGGAAGACGGGACAGCGGCTAACGTGGTCGTGTCGTTCTCTCGCCACTTTATTATCAAAGGCAATTGCCGAAGCGGAGCGGCGGCGGCTGCCACGTCCGAACCGCCAGGCCTCGTGCTCGTTCTCCACCGCTCGCGCCTCGAGCTGTCGCGTGAGCTGCACGAGAGGCTCAGCGCGGTGGCTAGAAAAATGACGATGATGATGAATGGCGATGATGATGACGCTACAAGGCGAACGGAACTGACGGTGGTGCGGAGAGGGCGAACGGCTAGGGATAAATCAAGGAGGACAGAGAGAGAGAGAGAAACAAATAAATAAAAGAGACAGGGAGGTTAACCTAGACGAACTGGTTTGCTACCCTGTACGGGGGTGGGAAAAGGGTCGGAAAGAGGATTGATATAGAGAGATATAGAGTAAATTAGAAAAAAAACACATGCGCACACATTCAAGGGGTTCCGATCACAGTCGTTTGGACATGCCGGTTGAACGCAAGAAGCGCAGGAGCGCCTTCACAGCCTTCTTCTGCGACATAAAGTCCTGTCGTCCGCGCAGGATTCTTTCTTCTGAAAGAGGCTGGTTGTCCAGTTCATCTAGTGCATTGCAGGGTGACTGTCTCTGCGAGCAGTATTGTGGGCATTCACACAGAATTTGCCAAGTTGTTTCATCACTGCCACAATGGTCACATGCAGCAGTGTCAGCGTTTCCTATGCGGAACGCGTACGCATTGGTAAATGCGACGTCCAACCATAATTTGCACAGCATAGTAGCGTCTCGTCGGCGTAATTCCGGAGGAATTCGAAGACTGAGAGTTGGTTCTATAGTACCTAACCATGCATGGATGAAATGTGACTCGTTCCATTGTGACGTGGTGCGCTTGCGAGCAAGCATGCGGAGTTTCCGTGCAGTGTCAGCTCTGGAAAGCGGAATCGATATTTCATCGCTTTCAGTATGGGCAGAAAGGGCAGCTCGATTGGCCCGTTCATTGCCAATTATTCTACAATGACTTGGAAGCCATTGAAAGGCTATTTCATGTCCTTTCTCAATGAATTGGTGAGTCTTTTCTGCAATATCAAATACCAGCTGTTCGTACGGACCGTGGCGTAAACTTGTTAGAAGGGATTGCAGTGCCGCCTTTGAGTCACTGAAAATTGTCCATTTTTGCGGCCGTTGATCACTGATGAATTGCAATGCGGCACGAAGAGATGTGAGCTCTGCTCCCGTTGATGTCGTAAGGTGGGAGGTCTTGAATTTTCGTGTCGTGTCTTTTATTGGTATAACAAATGATGCCGTTGAACTCTTTTGTAAACAGAGCCGTCGTGTATAGAGCCTTGATACGTCTCGTATAACAAGAGCAGAGCAAGCTGTCTAAGAGCAGGTGACTACATATCCGCTTTTTTCTAGATGCCAGGTATAGTTAGCCTGATGTTAGCCTGATTTCTTGCACGAGGGAGGAGTCGAATGCCTGGTGGTGCGTGTGAAGCATGGTGGCAAAGAATCGCGATATGTGGTGACCGTATGGCAATATGACGAACGTGGTCTGTCTGCTGGTAAAAAGGCTAGATGGTGGCAGGGTGTCCGAGCAATATGCCTTATATGTGTCCTGAGTGCCTCAACGTCGATATGTGTCGTGATGAGGTGGTCACCGGCGATAGCTATAGTAGCCATTGTCGACGCACTACGAGGCAAGCTGAGGCAAATCCAGAGTGCAGCTGTGTCAGTATATAGGATGATTCGGCGTGAGGCGACAGAGGACAAGCTGCGCGTTCGTATAGCGACGGTCAGTATTGGTCGAGGCGATGAATTCCAGCGGCTACGGCAGTGGCAGGAGATATAGCCGATCCGGGAGAACACGAAGCAGATTAGTCTGTCATCCGGCGTTCACCACTCAGAGGGGTTTCGGTACCGGTTCGCGGAATACTGTCGAGGTGCAGCAGATGCAATGATCGTGGTGGTCAAGGTGGGATTACGGTGGATGGTGTGTACATATTCGCAATTTATTTGCGAACAATCGCTTGAATGAGCGAAATTGTCAGGTTTTCACGCGTATGGGTACCAGGAGAGATCGGAGCCAAAGCCTGAAGTTCGCGACGTATGGCTTGCATCAAACTTGGTGGTGCTGGTTGATGCAGCGGCACTAGTGTATCATATGACGAGGTCAGAGCCGTATTAGGAAGCCGGTCTAAGCGTTGTATGATCCGCTTGCCTTACGCTTGCTTGAAATTGGCACTCTTTGATGAGGAAGTCAACTGTCGTGCAGCTCTTACATAGCAAGAAGTTGAACGTGTCGTCGGTGATGTCCCTCATAATGTGTCCGACCTTATCTGCCTCCAGTATGTTGTCATTGGCTTTTCGGCAAAGTGCCAGAACGTCCTGAATGTTGGAAATATATGATTAGGTGGACGTCTGGGCACGAGACGCAAGCTCCTTCTCGGATTCTGCTTGGCGTCTGATTGGACTCCCGAAAAGATCTCGCAGACTCTCTTTACAGATGTCCAAACTTGTGAGTGCGGCTTCGTTTGTCTCAAACCACGCCTTTGTGGTGTCCCACATATATAGAATATCACGTTCGCCAGCATAAGTGTTGGGTCCCACCTGTAACTGTTGGCGACGCGCTGGTAAATCGACAGCCACTCATCGATGTCGACCTTGCCAGTGCCGGTGAAGATTCCCGGGTCACGTAGCGCAGTCATGACGTATTGCACCGATGCCTGAACAGCTAGCTCCGTTGAGACATCTGCTGCGGAGATCCAGCTCCAGCTCCATGGAGACGTACCCAGCACCTCCACCAAAATGTTACGCGTCGAGTAGCAGTTGTGGTTGCAGACGCCCTAAGACATGTGTGACAATCGTTTCTGAGCCCGAGACACTTCAACCTCTTCTTTGTCTAGAAGCGTCCTCTAGTCGACACTAGCACCAACACCCAAGTAACAATATGATTATAGGAGACGACGTAGTGGAGGGCTCCCGTAATTTCGATCACCTGGAGTTCTTTAACGTGCACTCAAATGTGAGCACACTGGCCTACAGCATTATAACCTCCTGCTGTCACCGCAGCCGGTATTTGATGCCGTGACCTGCGGGTCAGCAGCCAAGTACCATAGCCACCACCGCGGTTGGGCTATCAATGAACTGGGCTCAACTAAACCATGAAGATCAAAGTGCTTGATATGTAAGAAACCAGAAACAATAGATAATGTTTTTGCATTGTTGCGAAGAGGTATATTTTCGGGACATTTTGCAGAAGACAATAAATAAAGACTTTCAACTGAGTCCACACGGAATACGGTATCTTGCCGTAAGAAATGACAACGGCGTCCCATTTGATATAGTGATGTTGACTGGTCTCCACTGTAATGGCGTGCGCTAATGGCCAGATACCACTTCGACCCAGATGCGAAACCATCAGTAAATTATTTCAGGCAAAGCATGCCTGCATTTATTGAGTGTAGCAAAATACAGGAGATCATGCCAGAAGGGTTGCCAAGGTTAGCACCTCTGGCAACCCAAGTATTTTTAAGTTGACAACGTCAGTCCAAATGGCACTGATTGCATTTTTTGTTCATTTTGTTATCGTTTTTTCTTATGTGAGTGTGCAGTGATTGTTTTGTTCCTTGTCTAATCCAGGCAATAAACAATAATACAGTCGGCTCGTTGATGAAGAGCTATAATTCTCGCTTAGGGTGCGAGAGGTTCCAGGTTCAAATCCTGTATGATCCCACTTTAAGATAGGAGTAATATACGCCACCATTTGTTCGTATTGATATCATTTCTATTTAGTGAAGTTCCTTTCTGTAGCACTCCAGTTTATTGTACAACATCCATATGTTGCTCAGTGCGGTCGGCTAGTTCGTCTGACCACCCAGCCGAGCTAGCCGATGACACTTCACACCATATGATACTTGTCCCAAGGCTGCGTTTTGACTTGTTGGTCTAAGGTTGAGATTCTCAGTTATGGTGCGAGAGGTCCCGGTTTCAAATCCCGCACGAGCCCTCTTTTGTTCTTTTATATAAGAGTCTAAAATGCGGCCATTTGTTAGTATTCATTGAATTTTTCTTTAAGTTCCTTTCTTTAGCACTCTACTTTATCAGACAACTTCCAGGTGTTGTCGATTGTGGTCGGCTTGGTGGTCAGACCACCCTGACCAACGAGCCATGGACACTCCAGAGAGCATGAATAAAATGGCCAGGTTCAAAACCCTGAGAGCCATTTTATTTAACCAAGAGGAATACATGTGGTCATTAAGTGTGCTGACAAACTTTCGCTAGGGCATTTCATTAGTCCTTGTCTTCACAGCGCTACCAAGAGTTAGGGACGTCTCTATAAGCAGCCTTGCCAACCGGCGAAGTCTGAGCCTTTCCAGCCAGAGAGAGCAACCACTACACGACCACTGAGATCAGAAATATTTTAATGACTCACTCGAACAGCAGCGCGCACAGGACTGTGGCAGCGGCACCTGCCCTGTGCAAGAGCCAGCGTCTCAGTTTTCTTTGCGGCGCCTATGCTGCTGCCGCTACATGGGAAACCACCAGCACTCAAAAACGTTGCCCTTCTGGCGTTATTTTATTAAAAATGTGCTAGTTTGATCAAAAATCACAGCCAAACTGTGGGTTATGGCAAAAATATACATGGCGTTCAAGGACATGCACATGCGCACATGAACAATCCTTACACGTTACGCATAGTCACCGCAGATGCACTTTAGAAGCTCTAGCTTCTATGATTCATCGTCTGCTTAGTTGCTGCTTCACACGTGCATGCCCACACCAAGTCAGTACCGTATTTGGGTATAGAGCGAAGAGGGATATCGCAGGCTTTCTCTCAACTTTCGAATCGAGAGGCAATGTTACAGCTGCATCGTCCAAGAAAAAAGTTCGGCAGATGCTACCTACTTTGGGAATCGATGTTATGTGAAAAATTTGGATGGTAGGTGACGGTGTTGTCATTTTTTATTGAGTGAAACATCACGAAGTGGCGCCAAGGATATGTGAAAATATACGCAGAGACTAGAAGTATAAGAGAGTCATTCAATACTTGAAGGATCTTTCAATAGAACTCTAGACGTACGTGAAAAAGCCTGGTATGTTTTATATACCCAGTTGTTTACAATTGCACAACGATGCCACCAGAAATGTGGATATTAGTAACACTAGAATTGGTAAGCTGATATTAGGCGCTGAAGGTCCGTGAGCTCAGATTTGGGTGCACATTAAAGAACCCCAGGTGGTCGTAATTTCCGGAGCCCTCCACTACGGCGTCTCTCATAATCATATGGTGGTTTTGGGACGTTAAACCACACATATCAATGAATATTGGGCGCTGATGCTCGAGAGGATGGTAGCCCCGAATATTGCTTCATAAATCAACATCAGCGGATGGCGCCTAACTAAAATTGACATAAACCTGACCTGACTGCTGTATGATAAAAGTATATGTATTGTTTATAAAATTGTATAGCCAGCACTGCAACTAAAATTGACGTTTCACGAACATTAGTGTGTACTAATTAAAACTACTAAAGGTGGTTCTGAAACCTCGTATGGCTCTGTGGTAGAATACTGAATTGCCACGCATAATGCTGGGAATCTATTCCTGCTGGACCTTGACATTTATTCTTTACATTCGTTTGGTAAGCACTGCCCATGTTAGCCTTTTCTATACGCTCACTCGTTGAAAATACTCGTATCTGTATTAGCCGCTCTTGGTAGATAGAAGCTGTCGATAACCTGTGGCACATATCCGCATACCTGTAGCACATATCCTCTCGCGGGTATGCGTCACACGTATGGTGGAAAGGGTTTGCCGACGTACGCGACGAAATTGTGATATTAATCATGACTCGACCAGCGAGTCATATTTTTCAAACGATCTTACCCTCTCATAATAATTTTGGTTTACGCCAAGTTAAGGGCGTAAACAGGATAGCACCCCGACGTTGGCGGATGAATGAATGAATGAATAGATAGACAGATAGATAGATAGATAGATAGATAGATAGATAGATAGATAGATAGATAGATAGATAGATAGATAGATAGATAGATAGATAGATAGATAGATAGATAGATAGATAGATAGATAGATAGATAGATAGATAGATAGATAGATAGATAGATAGATAGATAGATAGATAGATAGATAGATAGATAGATAGATAGATAGATAGATAGATAGATAGATAGATACGTTTAAAGACGCTCAATGTTCCTGCGTTACGCAAAGAAATGCTTCGCACTTAAAATGGCGGGTTCAATCACCTCGTCATCATTTTTGTTAAGGCGATGCATACGGGTGAATCGGAAAGACTTAAATTGAATTGAAGATTGAATTAAATGGGGTGACGGAACTGCTCAAGCCCCGCCGGTCGTTATACTTATGGCGTGAGCATCGCTTTCGGGGTTGATTGGCCGTTCTCTGGTGACAGCTGAGGCTGTCTACTCTAGACAGACCATTTTGACATGTTCCTGTCATGTCCGTCAGGATGTCACGCTGACGTAACGCCTATAAACAATGAATCTGATGGTCAGTGTCAGCCTCCGATCTTCCTTTTGTGACGTGGTACAATCTTGACATTTCACCTGAAAGAATAAATGGAAGGAACGTAGTGAACCTAGTGATCCTGATCAAATAGTAGTTTTGTTGATAAGTAAAAATAAGTCACTCGGTGAAACGCGTCACTGAACAATAGTCTTAGCGTAATCACTATTCGGATATGACAACGTTAGCCACCATCAAACGGCTGAACCAAATTCGGCCTATGTTATAATTATTTGTCACGGTAACTGCAGTGACCTACTTTTTTGTGCTCCGACTGTGTGCCACATTAACTTGCTGCAGCAACTGTACGCCCAGGCTGTCCTCATTTTCACCTGTATGATGTGGTTACTGTCTGCGGAAGTGGCAATTCAATTTTTCTTGATCTTTCAATACGGCATTGCAACCCATTTAATCTGAAGATCACATATACGAGATTGAAGTGAATAAGGATGGGGTGGAGCACATTCGGCAAGCATTCTAAATTATGAATAGTAGATTTATACTATCCTTCAAGACGAATGTATTTAATAGCATCATCTTACCGGGAGTTACCTACGGAGTAGAAACGTGGAGGATTACAAAAGGAGAAGAGAATGGTCGAGAAGGAAAGTTACAGATGTCAACCCATCCATAAAAACCGGTTTGGTATACTACACATGTGAAAGGGATGGGGGAGATTCAAATAGGTAGAGGAAAGAGACGAAAATGAAAGAGAAATAGCACATCATACAGCAAGGGAAAAGCACCTAATTAGTCAGTAAGAGTTTAATAATCTGGCACAGAGTGTGAGTTACGCGACATGACTGTCATAGCCACCAGGCCTGTTTTCCTCAAAAACCTCGGCAGTTCCTTGGTCACCTTCAGCAGCAGGCCTGGCGTATATCGTATTTGTGTTCAGAGAGACGCGGGTACAAGAAATCAGACAACGCAAATCACCGGGGAACTACACCGGCAAACCACCCAGGAACTATCCCAACAAGTTTCACTAAACACGTGGCTACTATTGGTACCTTCTACTGCCCTTGGCTCAAGATGGCTATTTACGGGCTAGAGTTCCCTATTTCTTGGCTATATTTTGTATTCTCTGGTTAATGGGTGTACTTCTGGTGTGGTGGAAAATCCAATGGGTGTAAAATATGGGTAATAGGTGTAATTGTTTCACTTTACCCCCATGCAGAAGGCCCGGAGACGGCCAAGACCAGCCAGCAATCACCACGATTCGCAACAGCAGCAGAAGCAGTCACACCCCCAAGCGGAACAAAAGCCGTGAAGCCATGAAATCGCCAATCTTTAGGCCATGAAATATTATTCGCACTTGCTTAGGTACCTTAAGTGGAATCTCAGGGTGCCTACGTCTGACTGTAGCAGCGTACCAACGCTCATTGTGGGGTCACTCTGCTTGATTCTGAATTACAGCCAAATGTCTTACTTTGATGCTAACTCACCCTGCGTAAGTAGGCTGGATGCGCTTCAGAAGATACTATTTTCTTCATTTGTTTGTTTCCCTAATTTGTCGTCTTCCTTTTTTTGTGATACAGCAAGCCAAACACAGCCTAAGAAATTTTGCTCTGCAATGTTGCGATTACTCAGATGGGCAAGAAGACACTGTACGAACCACGTAAGTTTCGAGCGGAAATCTAGAAAAATGGGCGCCTACTTTATGCACGGCATAGGATTGCAAAGAAGGTTTAACTTAGGTTGAAGACTAGGCAGCAAGCAATAGAAAAGAAAATGGTAGGTGTAACCCTCAGGGACAAGAAAAGAGCAGAGTGTATCTGGGAAGAAGCAGGTATTAAGGACATCAAAGCCGAAATTAAGAATTAGAAATGGTCGTGGGCAGAACACGTAGTGCGATGGCAAGATACTCGAGGGTAAATAAGGATCCCAGACTGAATTCGAAGAGAAGGCAAGTGGGTGAAGGGTGACAGAAAGCTAGGTGGGCAGAAAAGATTAGGAAGTTTGCCGGTATAAAGTGGTAGTGGCAAGCACAGGAAAGAGTTGACTGGCGGAGTATGAGAGAGTTATTTGCCCTGCAGTAGGCGTAGTCGGCATGATGATCACATTGCGAAGAATAATCTTATGGTTGGACGAGAACCGGGGCATCTCTCGTCCAAACGTACCCCAGTCAATAAAGAGCCTACCACGATGTGTGCCAGCTCCATACGCACATGGTACCCAACCGAGGCCGAAGAAGCTGCCATAGAGCTCGCCGCAACAGCCGAATTTTAAACAATCATTAGTGACTCCCAATCTGCCATCACCCGATTCCCGTGGCACTGTTTCTCCAACCACGGCACGAATACTTCGTCCTTTGCCCCAAGCGGCACACAACGCCTCAGACGCCACTACTTTCAGCAGCAGCGACGATGACGATCCCCGTTTAATTCAACTCATCTGGATCCCAACGCACGCAGGAAACCCGGGTAACGAAGCCGCCCACCGACAAGCTCGAGGACTCGTACGCCGAGCGGTTGGCCAGACTTCGGACCACGATACCGAAGCAAACGAACCACTCATCACTTTTCACGACACCACGCAGTACTACAAGCTATCAAGGAAAACCAGACCACCCCTGCACCCTCAACTAAACAAAGCTCGACAAATCACTTGGCGATGGCTTCAAACGAACTCATTTCTTTCCCCGTACATATACAGACATATATACTCAGCCTTATTCACATCTACGTGCACTTTTTGCAAGACACAGGCCGCAACCTTGGACCACATCATCTGGGGATGCAGCAAGGACCGTCCCCCACCAAACCTCCTAGGACAGTCACCTTGGAAGCAAGGCCTGGGAAAGAATCCTCACGACTACAAGCCTAACACCCAGCTAAAACGCGCAGACGAGGTAGCGACCAGGCATGGCCCGACAGCCCTCGTCACTTAGGAAACTGTCAGCTGCCTTAATAAAGTTGTTTACTACTACTTGTGGTTGGGCGACCACACAGTTTTTCGAGGAAAGTATTTTTTTAATTTTTACGCATAGGAATACGAAAGCTCGAAGTATTAAATGATTTCGAGCCAACGCCTGCCACGTTTTTTGTCTGGTTAGTCATAGTGCGTCACTTCGAACAATTTAACTTTACGAAAATCTGGCAGTCTATTACACTCACGTTAAAGAACCCCAGGTGGTCAACATTTCCACAGCCCACCACTACATGGCCTCTCTCATAATCATATGGTGGTTTTGGGCTGTAAACCCCCCATATAAAGTCTATTACACTTCTGCCAACGTTTACTACTCATGATAAGTAAATAAATAAATAAATACCGTAAGGCCACACATTCCGTACGTCATGACCGGTTACATGACATATGTTCTGCGAAAGGAAAGTGAAGGACGCGAGCTACTTAAATGGCATGAATTTCTTACTGAAAAAAAGGAAGGATAACAAAGGAACTTGTAGGCAGAACCCGTGAGCAAAATCTGTAATGAACTATACTTTGTTTTTCGTGCTGAGTTCGAAAATGCGGAACGTTACCTATTTACATTTTATTTTATTGTATTTCTTCTGGGCAGTTGACCAAAATACCAAGCCACCTAAACTGTACAGATGCGCACAGCGCCCTTGGCGGCTCGTTGGTCTAGGGGTATGACTCTCGCTTTGGGTGCGAGAGGTCCCGGGTTCAAATTTCAGGTGAGCCCAATTTTTATTCAATTCATCTTTATTTGGCAGTTACCCATGACTTGACCGACAATGCCTGTTCGTCATAAAGGCACCCTCTAACAATTTTTGAGCATGGTCAGAAAACGCTGCAGATCAGTAGTAGAAGCACCCGACAACGCGCAAGCGAAATAGCGAAGAACGTGGCCTGGAATTCACAATAAATTATCAAATAAACTAACATTTGCTTTCTCTTCTCTCGACCAATCACAGAAGACGCTCAATAATCACTCGTAAAAAGCCCATTTATCGGCCATCGACTAATTTGAACATGGTAATCTCGGTCGTTGCAGAGATCACTGTGGGAGGCCACGACTCGCGTGCGCGCGCGATCACACTGAGAAGCCGCGAATTCGAAGAAGAAACAAGAAGAAAGTGCTGAAGGCCACGAGGCACACGTGGCGAGTAATGCGAGAAAGATGTCTGTCTGTCTGTCTGTCTGTCTGTCTGTCTGTCTCGGAATCCTTCATTAAGACACCTTCGCACTTGCCCCATGCATTTCTTCCCACATGTGAGCGAAATTACGTGCGTACACTTCTTTTTCGACACAATCTACGAACTTGTTTCCGTGCTTTGTAGCGGAAAGAACTTGTTCCCGTCACATTTATCACAATGCAGAGATATGCGATATAGGTGCGTGTTTTCTCGACATAAGTGGTTATAGAAATAGCGCTGTTTATTTTATATATATATATATATATATATATATAAGGGAAAGAAGTGTATACCTAAGGGCTCGTTTTTCCGTGTTTTTAACACAATAATAATGAGATATAACAGACAGTAATGCCAAGGAATGTACAGGGGAAGTTATTAACATTAATGGAATGTAAATAAGAAGAAAGAAAAGTGGATGAAAAAATTACCAACTGTAAGCAGGAATCGAACCTACGACCTTCGAATTACGCGTTCGATGCTCTAACCACTGAGCTATTACAGCGGCACTCCCTCCATCCACTTTTTTGGGTTTATCTGTGAATTTAGAAGTAGGAGCGACAGTCAGCGCCATCTATAAGCCAAACAACGAGTGTGAAAACACTCTTATGCGCATGTTTGGCGTCACGTAGCACGTGAACTTTTTATGAGCGGGCAGCTGATTAATTGTCCCTCTTATACAACCTAAACACACCAAGTCTGCCAGTACGAGACCCTCGTTCAATGAAATAAGGGAAAGAAGTGTATACCTAAGGGCTCGTTTTTCCGTGTTTTTAACACAATAATAATGAGATATAACAGACAGTAATGCCAAGGAATGTACAGGGGAAGTTATTAACATTAATGGAATGTAAATAAGAAGAAAGAAAAGTGGATGAAAAAATTACCAACTGTAAGCAGGAATCGAACCTACGACCTTCGAATTACGCGTTCGATGCTCTAACCACTGAGCTATTACAGCGGCACTCCCTCCATCCACTTTTTTGGGTTTATCTGTGAATTTAGAAGTAGGAGCGACAGTCAGCGCCATCTATAAGCCAAACAACGAGTGTGAAAACACTCTTATGCGCATGTTTGGCGTCACGTAGCACGTGAACTTTTTATGAGCGGGCAGCTGATTAATTGTCCCTCTTATACAACCTAAACACACCAAGTCTGCCAGTACGAGACCCTCGTTCAATGAAATAAGGGAAAGAAGTGTATACCTAAGGGCTCGTTTTTCCGTGTTTTTAACACAATAATAATGAGATATAACAGACAGTAATGCCAAGGAATGTACAGGGGAAGTTATTAACATTAATGGAATGTAAATAAGAAGAAAGAAAAGTGGATGAAAAAATTACCAACTGTAAGCAGGAATCGAACCTACGACCTTCGAATTACGCGTTCGATGCTCTAACCACTGAGCTATTACAGCGGCACTCCCTCCATCCACTTTTTTGGGTTTATCTGTGAATTTAGAAGTAGGAGCGACAGTCAGCGCCATCTATAAGCCAAACAACGAGTGTGAAAACACTCTTATGCGCATGTTTGGCGTCACGTAGCACGTGAACTTTTTATGAGCGGGCAGCTGATTAATTGTCCCTCTTATACAACCTAAACACACCAAGTGTTTAGGTTAGAGCATCGAACGCGTAATTCGAAGGTCGTAGGTTCGATTCCTGCTTACAGTTGGTAATTTTTTCATCCACTTTTCTTTCTTCTTATTTACATTCCATTAATGTTAATAACTTCCCCTGTACATTCCTTGGCATTACTGTCTGTTATATCTCATTATTATTGTGTTAAAAACACGGAAAAACGAGCCCTTAGGTATACACTTCTTTCCCTTATTTCATTGAACGAGGGTCTCGTACTGGCAGACTTGGTGTGTTTAGGTTGTATAAGAGGGACAATTAATCAGCTGCCCGCTCATAAAAAGTTCACGTGCTACGTGACGCCAAACATGCGCATAAGAGTGTTTTCACACTCGTTGTTTGGCTTATAGATGGCGCTGACTGTCGCTCCTACTTCTAAATTCACAGATAAACCCAAAAAAGTGGATGGAGGGAGTGCCGCTGTAATAGCTCAGTGGTTAGAGCATCGAACGCGTAATTCGAAGGTCGTAGGTTCGATTCCTGCTTACAGTTGGTAATTTTTTCATCCACTTTTCTTTCTTCTTATTTACATTCCATTAATGTTAATAACTTCCCCTGTACATTCCTTGGCATTACTGTCTGTTATATCTCATTATTATTGTGTTAAAAACACGGAAAAACGAGCCCTTAGGTATACACTTCTTTCCCTTATTTCATTGAACGAGGGTCTCGTACTGGCAGACTTGGTGTGTTTAGGTTGTATAAGAGGGACAATTAATCAGCTGCCCGCTCATAAAAAGTTCACGTGCTACGTGACGCCAAACATGCGCATAAGAGTGTTTTCACACTCGTTGTTTGGCTTATAGATGGCGCTGACTGTCGCTCCTACTTCTAAATTCACAGATAAACCCAAAAAAGTGGATGGAGGGAGTGCCGCTGTAATAGCTCAGTGGTTAGAGCATCGAACGCGTAATTCGAAGGTCGTAGGTTCGATTCCTGCTTACAGTTGGTAATTTTTTCATCCACTTTTCTTTCTTCTTATTTACATTCCATTAATGTTAATAACTTCCCCTGTACATTCCTTGGCATTACTGTCTGTTATATCTCATTATTATTGTGTTAAAAACACGGAAAAACGAGCCCTTAGGTATACACTTCTTTCCCTTATTTCATTGAACGAGGGTCTCGTACTGGCAGACTTGGTGTGTTTAGGTTGTATAAGAGGGACAATTAATCAGCTGCCCGCTCATAAAAAGTTCACGTGCTACGTGACGCCAAACATGCGCATAAGAGTGTTTTCACACTCGTTGTTTGGCTTATAGATGGCGCTGACTGTCGCTCCTACTTCTAAATTCACAGATAAACCCAAAAAAGTGGATGGAGGGAGTGCCGCTGTAATAGCTCAGTGGTTAGAGCATCGAACGCGTAATTCGAAGGTCGTAGGTTCGATTCCTGCTTACAGTTGGTAATTTTTTCATCCACTTTTCTTTCTTCTTATTTACATTCCATTAATGTTAATAACTTCCCCTGTACATTCCTTGGCATTACTGTCTGTTATATCTCATTATTATTGTGTTAAAAACACGGAAAAACGAGCCCTTAGGTATACACTTCTTTCCCTTATTTCATTGAACGAGGGTCTCGTACTGGCAGACTTGGTGTGTTTAGGTTGTATAAGAGGGACAATTAATCAGCTGCCCGCTCATAAAAAGTTCACGTGCTACGTGACGCCAAACATGCGCATAAGAGTGTTTTCACACTCGTTGTTTGGCTTATAGATGGCGCTGACTGTCGCTCCTACTTCTAAATTCACAGATAAACCCAAAAAAGTGGATGGAGGGAGTGCCGCTGTAATAGCTCAGTGGTTAGAGCATCGAACGCGTAATTCGAAGGTCGTAGGTTCGATTCCTGCTTACAGTTGGTAATTTTTTCATCCACTTTTCTTTCTTCTTATTTACATTCCATTAATGTTAATAACTTCCCCTGTACATTCCTTGGCATTACTGTCTGTTATATCTCATTATTATTGTGTTAAAAACACGGAAAAACGAGCCCTTAGGTATACACTTCTTTCCCTTATTTCATTGAACGAGGGTCTCGTACTGGCAGACTTGGTGTGTTTAGGTTGTATAAGAGGGACAATTAATCAGCTGCCCGCTCATAAAAAGTTCACGTGCTACGTGACGCCAAACATGCGCATAAGAGTGTTTTCACACTCGTTGTTTGGCTTATAGATGGCGCTGACTGTCGCTCCTACTTCTAAATTCACAGATAAACCCAAAAAAGTGGATGGAGGGAGTGCCGCTGTAATAGCTCAGTGGTTAGAGCATCGAACGCGTAATTCGAAGGTCGTAGGTTCGATTCCTGCTTACAGTTGGTAATTTTTTCATCCACTTTTCTTTCTTCTTATTTACATTCCATTAATGTTAATAACTTCCCCTGTACATTCCTTGGCATTACTGTCTGTTATATCTCATTATTATTGTGTTAAAAACACGGAAAAACGAGCCCTTAGGTATACACTTCTTTCCCTTATTTCATTGAACGAGGGTCTCGTACTGGCAGACTTGGTGTGTTTAGGTTGTATAAGAGGGACAATTAATCAGCTGCCCGCTCATAAAAAGTTCACGTGCTACGTGACGCCAAACATGCGCATAAGAGTGTTTTCACACTCGTTGTTTGGCTTATAGATGGCGCTGACTGTCGCTCCTACTTCTAAATTCACAGATAAACCCAAAAAAGTGGATGGAGGGAGTGCCGCTGTAATAGCTCAGTGGTTAGAGCATCGAACGCGTAATTCGAAGGTCGTAGGTTCGATTCCTGCTTACAGTTGGTAATTTTTTCATCCACTTTTCTTTCTTCTTATTTACATTCCATTAATGTTAATAACTTCCCCTGTACATTCCTTGGCATTACTGTCTGTTATATCTCATTATTATTGTGTTAAAAACACGGAAAAACGAGCCCTTAGGTATACACTTCTTTCCCTTATTTCATTGAACGAGGGTCTCGTACTGGCAGACTTGGTGTGTTTAGGTTGTATAAGAGGGACAATTAATCAGCTGCCCGCTCATAAAAAGTTCACGTGCTACGTGACGCCAAACATGCGCATAAGAGTGTTTTCACACTCGTTGTTTGGCTTATAGATGGCGCTGACTGTCGCTCCTACTTCTAAATTCACAGATAAACCCAAAAAAGTGGATGGAGGGAGTGCCGCTGTAATAGCTCAGTGGTTAGAGCATCGAACGCGTAATTCGAAGGTCGTAGGTTCGATTCCTGCTTACAGTTGGTAATTTTTTCATCCACTTTTCTTTCTTCTTATTTACATTCCATTAATGTTAATAACTTCCCCTGTACATTCCTTGGCATTACTGTCTGTTATATCTCATTATTATTGTGTTAAAAACACGGAAAAACGAGCCCTTAGGTATACACTTCTTTCCCTTATTTCATTGAACGAGGGTCTCGTACTGGCAGACTTGGTGTGTTTAGGTTGTATAAGAGGGACAATTAATCAGCTGCCCGCTCATAAAAAGTTCACGTGCTACGTGACGCCAAACATGCGCATAAGAGTGTTTTCACACTCGTTGTTTGGCTTATAGATGGCGCTGACTGTCGCTCCTACTTCTAAATTCACAGATAAACCCAAAAAAGTGGATGGAGGGAGTGCCGCTGTAATAGCTCAGTGGTTAGAGCATCGAACGCGTAATTCGAAGGTCGTAGGTTCGATTCCTGCTTACAGTTGGTAATTTTTTCATCCACTTTTCTTTCTTCTTATTTACATTCCATTAATGTTAATAACTTCCCCTGTACATTCCTTGGCATTACTGTCTGTTATATCTCATTATTATTGTGTTAAAAACACGGAAAAACGAGCCCTTAGGTATACACTTCTTTCCCTTATTTCATTGAACGAGGGTCTCGTACTGGCAGACTTGGTGTGTTTAGGTTGTATAAGAGGGACAATTAATCAGCTGCCCGCTCATAAAAAGTTCACGTGCTACGTGACGCCAAACATGCGCATAAGAGTGTTTTCACACTCGTTGTTTGGCTTATAGATGGCGCTGACTGTCGCTCCTACTTCTAAATTCACAGATAAACCCAAAAAAGTGGATGGAGGGAGTGCCGCTGTAATAGCTCAGTGGTTAGAGCATCGAACGCGTAATTCGAAGGTCGTAGGTTCGATTCCTGCTTACAGTTGGTAATTTTTTCATCCACTTTTCTTTCTTCTTATTTACATTCCATTAATGTTAATAACTTCCCCTGTACATTCCTTGGCATTACTGTCTGTTATATCTCATTATTATTGTGTTAAAAACACGGAAAAACAAGCCCTTAGGTATACACTTCTTTCCCTTATTTCATTGAACGAGGGTCTCGTACTGGCAGACTTGGTGTGTTTAGGTTGTATAAGAGGGACAATTAATCAGCTGCCCGCTCATAAAAAGTTCACGTGCTACGTGACGCCAAACATGCGCATAAGAGTGTTTTCACACTCGTTGTTTGGCTTATAGATGGCGCTGACTGTCGCTCCTACTTCTAAATTCACAGATAAACCCAAAAAAGTGGATGGAGGGAGTGCCGCTGTAATAGCTCAGTGGTTAGAGCATCGAACGCGTAATTCGAAGGTCGTAGGTTCGATTCCTGCTTACAGTTGGTAATTTTTTCATCCACTTTTCTTTCTTCTTATTTACATTCCATTAATGTTAATAACTTCCCCTGTACATTCCTTGGCATTACTGTCTGTTATATCTCATTATTATTGTGTTAAAAACACGGAAAAACGAGCCCTTAGGTATACACTTCTTTCCCTTATTTCATTGAACGAGGGTCTCGTACTGGCAGACTTGGTGTGTTTAGGTTGTATAAGAGGGACAATTAATCAGCTGCCCGCTCATAAAAAGTTCACGTGCTACGTGACGCCAAACATGCGCATAAGAGTGTTTTCACACTCGTTGTTTGGCTTATAGATGGCGCTGACTGTCGCTCCTACTTCTAAATTCACAGATAAACCCAAAAAAGTGGATGGAGGGAGTGCCGCTGTAATAGCTCAGTGGTTAGAGCATCGAACGCGTAATTCGAAGGTCGTAGGTTCGATTCCTGCTTACAGTTGGTAATTTTTTCATCCACTTTTCTTTCTTCTTATTTATATATATATATATATATATATATATATATATATATATATATATATATATATATATATATATATATATATATATATATATCGTAAATAGCTTTAGTAAACTAGTTGGAATTTTGAGCTTGTGTTCGTGTGGTTCTTCGTCTTCTAAATCTTCGCCTTTTGAGTGCTGCCTAATAACGTGAAAACTACAAGAAAACTATAATTGTCCCAAACACATATGTGCCACGGAATTTAAGGTAAATCCCACTACACACCACTGGTTTACTAAAAACGAAAACGATGGCAGTTAACAGCGAAGTTAGGGTGGTGAGACGAAGGCCCCCAGTACATCGAATGACAGAATACTACAGAAAACGCAAAATGCAGTGGCGGCTGCTGGAAGACCCCGAAGCGATGTATGGGCCTCGGCAATGACGACGTGCTCGTAGAACTAAGAGAGGTGCGAATGCTTAGTTTAAGCGTGAATTTATTTGTCTGGAGTTGAGACATCCGTGTCGTGTCGGTGAGTGTCTGCAGTATAACCCGAACCTCTGCGCTGGGAATCAACGTAGAAACAAGCTATAACATCATCTAGCTGAAACTTATCAACGACCGAAGCAACCATATTAGACTTCATAATCGTCCAGTTTCGTTGACTCAAACCTTGCGCGGCCTAGTGCAATCTTGGCCATTTTTTACGCTCTGCTTATTTCTACTTTTTAGCTCCAAGATCACCGACTGCCATCCAGGGTAGCGAACCGGAGACTTGCAAATGGTTAGCTTCCCTTTCACTGATATTTCCATTTTTGTTCATTTCATTCTATGATCGGTGAGATATTACAAATGTGTCACCACAGCTTTGGCTCTACACACGTAGTGCTCGTTGGTTTAGGGATATGATTCTCGCTTAGGGTGCGAGAGGTCCTGGGTTCAAATCCCGGACGAGCACGCAAACTTTTCGTCTTTTTTTTACAAACCACGTGAACTTTTTGCCGTAAAGTTCATTTTAATATTTATTGTCAGTCCACTAAAGAAGCATTTCTGCAGTGTGAACTTTTCCATTAGGTTCTAAGAATTTATGCGCCAAAAGCGTAATTTGATTATGAGGCATGCCATTGTGAAGGGCTCCGGAACTTCACCACCTAGATTTTATTAATATACATCTGAGTTTATATAAACAGTCCTCTATTATTTCACCTCCATTGAAATGCGACCGCCAAGCCGGGATATCACCCACGTCTTCACGATCAGCAGGCGATCACCGTAAGTACTGTGTGACCACCGTGGCATATTTGAGCTCTTCGGTGGCGTGAACATTTATATTGCGGTTCTGAGGCTGAGTATGGGGCAAATGTTCACCTGTTTCTTTGTTTGTCCGGTGGTTTTGCTTGATTACAACCTTATGACTACGACTATTATAAGTGAGGACAGGAGTGGCTGGTGCCACATGTATGTACCACCTGTGCTTAGATCCATTTGTTTTAAAAATATAAGAATATATTATCATTGTTTCAAAACTCATCACTTCCAGCTCGTTAGTTTTTCGGTATAATTCTAGTTTTGCGTGTGAACTATTCCAGATTGAAATCCCGGACAGCCACACGAACACTTTGTTTTTCATGTTATACACGGCCATTTTATAAAAAAGAACATATATACTATGTATTGACAAATATAAGAAAATGGAATGCTTGGTAATGAACTGCACAATATTGTCACGGGGTCGTGACGTGGCCGAAGACAGGACCCTTCGTGCAGGGATTTAACTGTTTATTTAGGCGAACCTGTGCCCGGTAAACGGAAAGTCCAATTACAGCAGCAGTCTCGCACAGATAGCAGTCTCGGACTGATAGCGGCGAACGGAGCGTCGGCCTTCGATCAACAACTCACAAGCGGCGAAGCGCGTCGGCATTTATACTCTGGCCGTCGAATGTTCTAGCATTATCGCTGGCGGTGGCGTAGGTTCTAGAACAATCTGTACAGTGGGCGTGATCTTATCGAAATGATCTACTACAGTCCGGAACCTTCTCGAAAACTGCAGGCGCGGTTTGCGCTGAGAATCGTGTGGTGTTTTGGGACGCTAACAAAAACTTGGGAAATGGAACGTGGCAATATTCTCCGGAGCCGAGAGTGCAAATTATTATTAGCGGAGTTGAGCACAAGATCACGCAAGACTATAAAACTCAGCTATTAGATACAACTTAAAGTAATTTCACGCTTTTATAATATAATCCAACTGTCATCAGTGGAATCCAAGGTTTGAATAGCGTAAATATGGTACCGAGCGAAAAATGGAGTGGTAGATGAAGATTAATATTACATATAATTAGAGTGTTATCGGTAACGCATTACAAGTAACACCGTTACCGGTAACAGGTTAGTTCTTTCAGTAACTCAATAATATACTCTTTCCAATTTCAGAACTATGACGACTAACGTATTTACGCTATGGTCCCTACTTACGTTAACATTTTTCATTAACATCTGGTATCAGTAACATGCAGTGTCGCACGCTTTATACTTTATTCTTACTTTATTACTTTATTATACTATATTACTTTATTACAATATTATACTTTGTCATACTTCATTCTTGGATTATTTATAAATTATTAACGACATTATGGCAGAACTTTCTGTCCGTGTGAAACTTTATGCAGGTGATTTTATATTGTATGAAAAGGTATACTCAGTTAATAATCTGGCACGTCTAAATAATGATCTTGTAAAAGGCATTTCATGGTGAGAAAATGGCAAATGTCGATTATTTTAATAAAACTGTTCGTAAGCGGGCTACCGAAAAAAAAAAGACCTCTTCAGTACACATATGCTGTTGAGAGTACAGCCCCATGAGTTGTAACAGAGTACAAATACTTACCCCTTGGGATCATTAATGATCTTTTTTTGGAATAAGCACATTGATAACTGTGGTTTTCAATTCCTTGTATAAACTGCTTTTTGAAGACGCTCATTGAAGTCATCTACATCAACTGTTCGTTTACCCAATTCCTGCATTCGGCCTTTGTTGGAATATTCAGTGATTATTTGAGACTCATTCACTTCAACTAATATATAAAAAAGAACTAGAGCACATACAGCATAAAAGGTAGGTTGGTTGATTTTTAATTTCTATGGCCGCACATCTGGCACCCCCAGTGACGGAGCCGCAACCGTGTCGGCTCATTAACGCTTCTCTTTCAGATCGTAAATGGCCTTTATAACATTAACACTTTCTTTTCTTTTACTTGCTCATCTAGTTATCGTACAAGGCAAAAGCATGCGTTAATCACAGTTTCCTTTTACTCGAGGAGTAACTGTTTTAAATAATTTTTCTTTTCTAAAACAATGACAGACAGGGATAGTCTGATTAGCGAAGTTCTTTCTCAAAAATATGCGCATTGTTTGAAAAATATCTGAAAAAATAGGTCATGAATTTTTGTTTGCGTAATGGTATTAGGTCGTTAGCAGCGCTTATTGAATTGTTACAAATGTTTGAAGAATGCCTGAGAGTGCTATGAAGTTGTATGTAAATGCCTGTGATACCCTCTCCGCTAAGATGTGTTACCAGATCTTGGCAGAGCACCCATAAATAAACAGCATCTATAAATAAATAAATAAAACAATAAATAAATAAATAAATAAACTAATAAAATACATCAATAAACAAAATAAAATAAATAAATATATAAATAAAAAAATCGCCAAAGTCATTTTAGGTAACCAAGTCGTCAGATGGTAGGGCTCAGTAGCGAAAAGTAAGAACAAGAACAGCACCGACACAGCCGCTGGCACAAGAACAAAGGTTTCATATTTCGCAAAAGCAATCGCAAAGCATCTCGTCTCATACTTTTTCACAAGATATTCAATCATCTACATTTAAAAGCTCAGTTCATTACCACTTCATCCTATTACTCATCTCGTTTAGATCATCAACATAAGGTACACGTCATTAGCTGCCGCACTAACACTTTCCGTCATTACTTCGTCCCACGCACATCCAACGACTGGACCCACCTTCTCTTGGACATGGTTTCCATGTCAAATCATGACTTGTTTTCTTCTACAATACAGAAGTACTTACGTGATGACGCGTGAAGTGTATATTGTACATATATATCATTGTACTCTCTTTCGCCCATGTTTCTGATGATACTTACACATACATTCAGGGTATTGCCTAACATTGAATTTTCATGTCTTGTAATCTTTTTTATTTTGATGTTACTACGTTTGCTCTTGTTTATAGCTTATTATTTTTTGTACCTCACTCCCATCTGTAAAGCTATGTGTGATTGAGGGTAAAATGCCCCGGCACGGTGGTCTAGTGGCTAAGGTACTCGGCTGCTGACCCGCAGGTCGCGGGTTCGAATCCCGGCTGCGGCGGCTGCATTTCAGATGGAGGTGGAAATGTTGTAGGCCCGTATGCTTAGATTAGGGTGCATGTTAAAGAGCCCCAGGTGGTCAAAATTTCCGGAGCCCTCCACTACGGCGTCTCTCATAATCATATGGTGATTTTGAGACGTTAAACTTCACATATCTATGTGATATGATGAGTGAGTCAGACTTGGCCGCCATATTGTTGAATTCCTCGGCTAGCGTTCCTATTGGTTCGCGGCGAACCGATCCGGCGGGAGGCGCCACAAAAATTGGTCCGAGAGCAATCAGCGTAGAAATGGGCCCTTTCAGCGGGTCACGCATACGCCGAATCAGATTCGGCGCGCTTTCGGCTCAGTGTTAACGAGCCTTAGGTGTTAGCACCCTCTTCTTCGCATCTACACATGGTTTCTTTTAGCGGGGGATGGTGCAATATTTTATTATTTGCGTTTGTCGGGTCAGTGCTACCGATGTCGGCTTTCTATTAACGCTCTCGTGTTAAAATTACCCATGTATGTTCTCGCCATTCCTGGGTAAATATCCCGCCGTGGTATTTGGGCATGTGCCACTTGTGTCGGACGAATGGGATTTGCTGACGTACACATTCATGTCATGCCCAGCGAATCATATTCGTAAATCGACACATAGCAATATATTTTCGTAAAGAGTGGCCAATGAAGCATTTCCTCGGCCGAACAAGGAAGGATATGAACAACTGCTTGATGGCAGAACCATGCTTGCTTTTACTCTTTAGCCAATACTTGTGATAGCCGCCACAAGAAGAGCACTGAGACTGAAGTTAGGTAT
The DNA here is from genome assembly GCF_043290135.1 of Rhipicephalus microplus. Taxonomy (NCBI): domain Eukaryota; kingdom Metazoa; phylum Arthropoda; class Arachnida; order Ixodida; family Ixodidae; genus Rhipicephalus; species Rhipicephalus microplus. The sequence goes on from NC_134710.1 coordinate 235,589,813, forward strand.
CAAAACTTCTTCGAAGAAAAAAATTATCGGTTTGTGCGATTCTTAATGACGGCGTTACATCGTGTCCAGATAAGGACGTTTAATGCGTTCAGAAAAATCAGGAAGCTCTGAATAAGAAGTCTTGTGTTTCGCATTTGTTTTGGACCAAGGGCACTCGCACATGTAGTTTGGACGAACATCCACATGGATGAGTAGCCCAGTGGTAAGAACACTCGCCTTTAGCGCATGAGGGTGCAATTTCAAATTCCAGAACCGGTAAGTACTTTCTTTGCTTAGTTCATATTATTAAGCTGAAGACATCATCAGTCTGACCAGCCACTCGTGGCGCTCAAAGCAGCGCAGTAGCTGGCCGCAGATACGGGGGTGTCTGCTCTTTCCGTAAGTTTGTTTCGCTATGAATTATTCTCACCCTCCCATGCCAATTTTAGGGACGAAGCGCCTTGCGGCCTAGGGCCGTCCATTCCTCCGGCGTAGCAGGCACAGAATATCCACACACAGACATACAGAAAGGCAAACAGAAGGACGGACGGACGCTTCGCCCACTCATCATCATTCACTCCGTGGATGTTGTCATTTTTTAGTAGCGAAGCTCCTTACACCATGGTTCGTGCGTCCACGATGTATATGTAGTGGTAGTAGTAGTAGTCATAGTAGTAGTAGTAGTAGTAGTAGTAGTAGTAGTAGTAGTAGTAGTAGTAGGTAGCCATCTCTGGTTTAGTTCTTGTTATGTCCGCTGGATGGCGGAACTTCTATAGGATAGAAGTTCCGCCATCCAACAATGAACGTCTAAAAAGAGCAGATGGTTATAAATACCTAGGGGTAGTCTTGTCATCCGACTGCTCGTGGAATGCGCATGTAGATGATGTGGTTTGTAAAGCTGGAAAGGCGCTAAACTTTATCCAACGTAATTTAAAAACTTCGGTACTTAACCTAAAAAAGACAGCCTATTTAAAATGCATACGACCTATACTGGAATACGCTTGTGCCATATGCGATCCTTCGCAAGCCACATTGATGGATAAAATAGAAAAAATCAAATCCGGGCGGCCAGGTTCGTCTTGGGACGGTAAAAGAGAGGGGAGAGCTGCACTCAGATAAAAAATGAGCTTGGGCGGCAACTGCTTTCCTCACGTCGGCAAAAGCTGCGACTGAAGTTATTTTTTCAGATATATAATGATAAAACAGGAATTAATAAAGAAAAATACTTTAAGGAACCTCATTACCGTTCATCTAGAACTGACCATGTTTTTAAAATAAGAGAATTACGCACCCAGACGAACCTGTTCGCGAATCCATTTTTTGTTAGAACTGTTAAAGCGTGCAATAGATTGTCTGCCATGCAAGTGGGCTGTAACAAAGAAGAATTGTTTATGTCGTTTCTGTAACCCCTTGTCCACGAATTCATTTTTTGTTAGAACTGTGAAAGAGTGGAATGAATTGTCTGCCATGAAAGTGTGCTGTAACAATGAAGAATTGTTTATGTCGTTTCTGTAACCCCCTGCTTTAATGCCTTTGGGCAATGCGGGGTAACGTTTGAATAAAGAATAAAGGATGAATATATGATAAAAAGATGCGAGATGGCGAACTTGGAGTATTCACAAGATGGACGGACAGAGAGACAGATGCACGGACGGACGGATGGACGAACGGACGGATGGATGGACGGATGGACGCATGGACGGATACACAGATCGACGAACGAACGCCGGGACAGACGCACGGACGGACGGAAGCAAGAACGATTGGACAGACGGAAGCGCGGACGGACTCACGGGCGCTTCGTCGCACTTCTCATCATTCAGTCCGTGGATATGCTGTGATTTTTTTTACGCCAAGTTAATAGGGTGATCACGTGGGCACTTCGCTTAGGTCAGCAAATGTGTTGGAGCTGACTCAGACTCACTCATGAAACATAATTTTTCCTTGGGACTTACTCAGACTCAGACTCACCGAAAATGTCCTGTGTCAGACTCACTCAATTGGACTCACACTCACGAAAACATTCTTCATCCGGACTCACTCTGACTCAAGCTCACCAAAATTATACTCACCCGCACCCACTCACACTTACGGCTTGATCTGAGTGAGTCCGAGGGAGACGGCTCATGAGCCCATAACTCATGAATTAGCCTTTTCGATCATGGTGTCAATGCCCTTTAACACCAATAACGCACGTGCTCTTCTAGACGCTTTTTGATAAGTACTTCGAAATAATCTTTATGAGTTGTGGCAAACCAGCAAGTAGATTTCTATTGAGGATAACAGCATAATATGCATTTATCAAGAACTTCCCAGAAGAGTCAGTGGAAGGGGAGTGCAAGGCACCACCCTATGTAAATTACGCCTCCAATGAATAAAAAATTATTGGAAAGGTCTGTTGAAATACCAAGCTGTTTTGAAATACTTGTGGGTTGGCGTGAGTATAAACATGAATCCGGGTAAGGCTCATATAGTAAGGCTGAAGATGATTCGATAGACCCATAAGTCGGCAAACATAGTTGAAGCTCACTCGCTCGGACTTAGACTCGCCAAAGTTTTCTTTAGTTGGACTCACTCGGACTCAAACTCACCAACGATTCCCGGCTGCGGCGGCTGCATTTCCGATGGAGGCGGAACTGTTGTAGGCCCGTGTACTCAGATTTGGGTGCACGTTAAAGAACCCCAGGGGGTCGAAATTTCCGGAGCCCTCCACTACGGCGTCTCTCATAATCATATGGTGGATTTGGGATGTTGAACCCCACAAATCAATCAATCAATCAAACTCACTAAAATATTCCACACCCGGATTCACTAAGACTCAGGGCTTCATCTGCGTCCGAGTGAGTCGACTCATGAGCGAGTTCGCTGACCTATGCTTAGACGTAAGCGACTAAACAGCGTGATATGTAAATACACTCAAAGTGCCTGCAGTACGCAAAGAAGTCATTTGCATTTAACTGTGTTCCACGATTCAGAGCACAGCGTTACTGCGGGAGAGCCAAAAGCTGTTCCTATGCTCTGATTAAACAAGCCGACATGCACGGTGTTGCGAAGGCACCCGGCGCCGGCAAATGTAGCAAAATGCGACCATCAAACGTGTGCCTGCCACATGCGTAATTTGTGTTTACAAAAAAATTATCCTATCTCGGGATGCTTTAAACCCATGGAATCAGTGTCTATGTAACAAAAGCTAACAAATGACTGAGCTCAACATACAGGACACCTTAACACAAAAATGACCAAGTCGGTAGGTTGTCCCTAACACATGTTTCTAATGACTAACATACATACAATGACTAACATAACATACATACATAACAGGAAATGGACCACTCTACAAACCATCAAAAAACAACTTGCTGTGTATATTTCGGTAGGCGTTTGTGAGAAGCTCAACGAAGTTTTTGGAGAAGCCAAACGTAGCCATTACGCTGCATATGAAGCCATGTTCTAGGTGATCTAACGCCGTTTTTTGGTCAAGTGAATCTAAGAATCCCCGAGGTCATTTTACTAACGTGTACGCAATTGCGTCACATGTTACAAAAGATAGACTGAAATTCTTTTCGAAGAATAAACCACGCCTGCTGATGTGTTTCGGAAACTTGTTCAACAATTGCGAGTACTTCGTACTCGTGTATGGAAGCGAAGTTTGCTGTCCCGATTCTCATGTTTAGAAATTGTCGTAAACGATTTAGAGTACTTGGTACTCTTCTATGGGAGAGCTGAAAGCCGTCCCTTATGTCTCGCCCTTGAATTGACAAGCGTGGATAGCATATCGACTTCATCAATTGGGGCCGGAGCATGAAAACGTCGCCGGCCAACCTACAAAAATGGGGCCGTCAAACATGCACCCGTACGTACGTAACTTGCGCGCACTTTTTTTCAAAAGTAAATGCTTTCTTCAATAAAAAAATTGTCGATTATTAGCCGCTATGTATATGTAACTTGATCTTTTATCAGAAGAACTGCCATTGTGTACTGAAATTTTTCTCAATGTTCTGTAAAGCTTAATTTCGTCTTAGCCTCATTGAGCGGGTTTCAGGTGAGCGACTACTCCGACACCAAAGCTGCCTGGTGGAGCAAATGACTGCGCGGCTGCTGAAGCAGCAGGCAGGAGGGCTGTGCTCGGGGAGGAGGGGGAGGGGGTAATTTTGAGAGCAAAAAGGAAAAAAAAAGTGAGCCCCGCATTGAGGGAAGAATGAGAGGAGGGGGCTTGCCTAGCCGCTGCGCTACGTAAAAATATGCGGGAAATGACGTCATGGCCGCCCTGGAGCATGAAGGAACGAAACACCCTTATCCCTGCCATAACGTTTTCTAAATTAGGAAAGTTTATGCTGGACACAATGACGGCGTTGCTATGGTTACGTGTTTTGCAGTGTAGCTGGTCTAGCAGTGAGCGGCTGGCGGCGGCATGTGCGCCTCTGTAGGTCTCGTACTGAGCGGTGGTGGACAATATCCGTTCTGTGTGCCCCGTTGTTAGTTACGCAGTGTTGTCCCGGATGTTATTGCACTCCTACAAACTTTTACGACACCTTTTGTTTGCCACGGTGCCTCAACAATGCGTACAACGAGTGCATATCGATGGGCCGTGTGGTAGATTGCGCGGCGTATGTATTTGAAGTGTTCAGCGAAATTGCGTTTGGGTATTATAACAAAGCAGAAACATGACGAACGCATTGGAGGTGAGTGACGGTTGTGCAGTGTTCTTGCTTGTGACGACGAACGAATCATTTGTGCCGCGCAGAACGCATGAGGACGTCATGTGCACATACGTAGTTTCGCGTTCGATATGTGTACATTAACAGCTTGCATGTGCATATTAAAACACCTTTTCTGTTTCGCATGCTATGCTCGCCCCCCGCATTGTTCTCGCGGTGTTACACTACGTTCAAGTGTCACTTGCTCCGTGCTCAAAGTCAGCGCGGTTGCACAATGCTGATGCGGGCGAGTCATACGGGGCACACGGGCTCGGTGGCCGGGTGCTGCGTCGGTCTCATGAAAGACATAATAAAACCGTAGACGGCGGCGCATGGCTGGTCGCGTTGTATGTGCAGTGCATGAATGACGTGAAAACCATCACACCACACTGGTCGTTGGGTGTGCATCTAGTGCGTGTTTTCGTGTACTCGCTTCGTTATCGCCGAGCTGTTACTCGCTGTTAATACCCGGACGAAATGATTTCACCAACGGTGTCGCCCAGCGTGTTGAGCCCTGCTCCGATGGTTTGGTTCGCCACGACGTGCGTGCTGGGCAGTGCACGTGCTTTTCACGCCGCGTAAAGAGAATCGTGCATTCCAGCGTTTATGGATACTCTTTCTATAAACGTTCCAAAACCACAGTATGATTACGAGAGACGCCGTAGAGGAGGGCTCCGGAAATTTCGACCACCATGGGGTTCTTTAACGTGCACCCAAATGTGAGCACACGGGCCTACAACATTTCCGCCTGCATCGGAAATGCAGCCGCCGCAGCCAGGATTCGATCCCGCGACCTGCGGGTCAGCAACCGAGTACCTTACCCTCTAGACCACCACGGCGGGGCCTTAACATCACTAAGTACCTGTAAATTTGTACAAACACTTCTCGTTAAATGGGACTTTCAATATAACCCTTGCTGGCATTAGGCGTTTTATGTGAAACATAAATTCTGGATTCAAAAATTTTTACTGTAAATTTCTGCAGCAAAGACGCATTGAAGAAAACATGTGATTGCAGAGTAACAGCAGAGGTAACGTCCGTTATTTTTTGTAAGACTTTTTCTCCTTCATGACCATACATCATCTTTTCTTCACGTTCAAACTGAGCTGCGCTAAAGTAATGCCTTTTTATCATGCACCAACTCGCCCGATCAGCAATACTTGCTATGCATGGCTATGCTGCGCTCGCGAACCTGCTGAACACATACCTGCTTTTAGTGGTACAGAAGCGGTTAATAATCACGATAGCTTTTTTTATGAATACACGTTGAATGTCGCCTACGCTAAACAGCTTCAATCTTGAAATGATGCAACGTTTCTGAAGGTGTCGTATCTACAAATATTGTTTTCCCCACCAGACAATGTCCTGGTACAGAGTTCTTGACAACTTTCGTGAGAGAGCGCTACGTGTTTGACTGAGTGACCCTGCATGCAGTGGTTAGAAAGCTGCTGTAGAAAGGCGTTGCCGACATACGGATGCACAGGAGGGGGGCAGGCGGATGACGCCCCCCCCCCAAATAATTCAAAGGGAAGCGACCAATTCCGCCTCTTATGGTAGCTCAGTCGGATCTTCACAGTCATTTTTATTGTGCTATATTATAGCTATACATATGTTTTTTCCCGATAGTGTGTGATCAAGGATACCTGATGTTGCATTCAGAAAACTGTTTACTTCTCATTTACTTCTGCGAAGTTGAGGTCCATTGACAGAGGCAGGCATGTGCCATAATCACGCGCTTGTTCCACTTTCTTTTGTTTGCCTTCAATACCGAGCCTATTTTCTTTCAAACTCTACCACCTGATTGGAAAGCGGGGGGGGGGAGGACTCTAAGAAGACTTGCCCCCCCCCCCCTACTAGAAAACGCTGCGCCCACCCACCCATACCTGAAGAAAAGCTGTGGCAAAAAAAAAACAAAAGAAATGCTCACAAATTATGTCACCTTCATCTTTCCGGAACGTTTCTTTAATAATTTCGTTGACATTTGTCTTTTTTTTCATTTAATATTTTTATAAATATTTCTTTGATAGTACTATCTTTTTTGTAGCCAATTTCCCGTAGCACGATAGTACATTTATGCCATTGAAAAGCAAATAATCTTCATCAATATAGTGATGAGATGAACACGTACAGTTGTGAGCGTACAAATGTGATTATAAACAAGGAAAATGTTTCTTAGTGGTCTCTGGTTAAAGCCATGGTCGAAAAATACATCAATGAGAAAAAGAAATGTGTTCTCCTAATAATTCTGGTAGGTCAGTGTGCCAACTAAACCTCAATATAACCGTTTTAAGGGACGAACATCGACAAGTAGTTTCTGGCATGAGTTTCTTTTGAAATTCCACTTGCATAACCTTCTGCACAACCACTTTAGCACGCCCCGCCGCGGTTATCTAGTGGCATTGATATTCGGCTGCTGACCCGTAGGTCGCGGGATCGAATCCTGGCTGCGGCGGCTGCATTTCCGATGGAGGTGAAAATGTTGTAGGCCCGTGTGCTCAGATTTGGGTGCACGTTAAAGAACCCCTGGTGGTCAAACTTTTCGGAGCCCTCCTCTACGGCGTCTCTCATAATCATATGGTGGTTTTGGGACAATAAACCCAACATATCAATCAATCAACCACTTTAGCACAAACTCTTCAATGTGCACCACCTTCTTTAAGTCCCGGTTATCACCTGGTAAGCATTAAATTTTACCATCTTCCACTAGAGGGAACCATGAGTAGCTTGCGAAGCAGCGCATGCATCGACTTCCGTTCATCGCGGGCACCGTGCCCAATGTGAACGCGTCCTTGCAAGTGGAGCCTCCATGAATGCACTGTAGTTTCTATAGCTTTTACTCGTCCCGAACTCTTGTTGAAGCACGCCAAGCGGGATGATCGCCACACCATGCGCGAGGACGTGATTTCATCGGGCACCTGCAGATTTTCGCTCCTCGTCACCATTACGCGATTCCTGAGAGAGTGTAAGGGGGAGAAGCCACAGCCTCATACACAGACATTTACGCAGGCCCGGATGCGCTAGCGCATGCCAGTGCTTTCCCACATAGCTTGGGCCAGCTGTCGCGCATGCGCAGTAACTGTGGTCACGCCGCCACCGGATTGATCTCTGCCATAAGCTGCTGCGCATCTAATGAAACGCTAGCTGAATACTTTTGCAGCTCTAAAACATTTAGGTATTCCTCTTTTTATAAGGTACTATGCGAGGGACTGCCTTTACGCAATAATAGCAAACGTTCAATAACCACGGCTAGTATCATATGCCGTGTCGCTTCACGGATCTCACTACTTTAGCGGCGACACTACTACCTGAACCAGAGTCAACAGCGATGTGCCGCTTTAACCATGGCGTCGATCGGGACGTTTCTGTGATCAGAACTTCTGTGATTGCGCTCTTGAGGAAGCACTCGACCAACTCCAATAAGTTGTTCGAGTGGCACAAGCTGACAATGGAACAACAGGAAGTAAGGTGAACAGAGGTTCAAATTGGCGACTGATTTTTTTTTTATTGAAGGCAGAAAAATATATGTGCATAATATGATAAGAACCGACAAACATAATGATAAAAACCGACAAACCGACAATCGCTGGATTCCGTGGCGACTGGTTGTGCCTTCGCGATCTCTGACGACAGTGCAGCTCTGGGCGACTGGGTTGGTACTACGCCACCTCCTGACGCTGGTTCCCTACGACGACGCCAGCGTAGCTCTGGCCGACTGGATTAGCCCTACGCCATCTCCTGTCGCCGACAAGAGCTATCGCCAGTGGTGCCCCGTCCTCGCACTCCTGCATCCATGTCCATCGTTCCTGTCTTCTCCTTACTTCCATCGCTCCCTGTCCCTACGCCTCGCACTCTCCTTCCTCTCTCTCTATCTCTCTACCTTTTGATCCTATCCTTTTATTCTCTTCTCTACCCCCGTCCTTCGTGAGCTACTATTGAAGTGTGTCCTCCCCCTGAAAGGCAGTTACGGGGCTCACTTTTTTGTTCGTTTCATTTAAAACCACTTCCCCCCCCCCCCCAAACAATAACGCGTGGGAAAGTATCGGATGTCATTAGCAGTAATTTTAACGTCAATGTGTAGAAAAGCAGACGCCTTCATCATCATCCTCGTATATATGTGCCAGTATCGTGTCTGGCTCGTTGGTCTAGGGGTATGATTGTCGCTTAGGGTGCGAGAGGTCTCAGGTTCAAATCCCGGACGAGCCCGCTCTTCTATGCGGCTATACGATTCTTTCGCATTTTTGATAGTTTTTTTTATTTAAGAATTCTAGGATAACAAATATTTCTGGTATTTGTTTCTTATTCATCTTTACTCCTACTCTCACGAGACTGTTTGAATATTACTATAGGTTTCTTTTATACTTTTACTAAGATATTTCTCGTCTGGTTAGTTATTGTTGTGATTGTGGCATTCGTATTAACTTGATTGTGGAATATGTATAAATTTCTACAGAAAATATCAGAGGAGTATTGGGTGACGTATGTCAATGTTATTAGGTTAACACAGCCTGTGGTGGGTGTGTATGGAGGTTAGGCATGCGGACGTAAATATTCGAAGTGTACGTAGATAAATATTTCGAAGCTTATGCTACATAAAATGAGTACATAGAGTAATCCAAATGAAAAACCAGAATCGATGCGCTAAGTGAAGAGCGGTTGACATTATTATCCTTCCTAGAGAGCGCTAGTTTTTATTGACTGTGCGAAATGGTAATAAAAACAATCAAGGCATGCACATTAAACTGAAGCATATTCTTAAACTGAAGCATACGGGGATGTAGGCTCCAGATAATGCCATGCTTTCACTTGTTTCAGGAAAGATGTCCATATGTTTGTTTCTTCATTGCTTTTAGTGATGTTTCTCACGGCTTTCAATAATATTTTCCGCTTATATATTATATATAACCGTTCTTCAAGCCATTAAGTTCTTGAAATACTGGCTAAATGCTGTTACGCAATGCGGCATTTTCGTTAGCATTTCATTCAAGGTTTCATTTACATTATTTGCTTTTTTCTTGTAATTATATTATTTTTCGAATCATACTTCCGGGTTCGTCGATTATTTCCCATAGGGTACTTGTGACTCTGAAAAAAAAATGATCCTCGGCAGCAGCATTATGAATATTAATACATACCCATGGCACAGGGACCAGGCACGTTCGACTAGTTAATCTAAGGGCAGCACGTCCCCCCCCCCCCTTTTTTTTCATCTTGTGCTCTCTCTCTCTCTTGAATATAGAGTCGAACAACAGTGCTGCAATAAAAAAATATCCGAAAATCCCACGTATTTTGGGAATCCATTTTATTCGAAGCATGCGTATGGAAGGTTACTGGATTCTACTATTTTTATTGAGCTAAACATTACGAAATGGCGCTACAGATATCTGCCAATACACGCATACACATACGTGAAACAGCCACATATGTTTTATATAACCATATGTTCAATGTCGCGTAACGGTGCCAACAACAACACCAGAAGCGGTAGGCTGATATGAAGCGCAGGTGCACGCGAAGGTGGTAGCTCTGGACGCTGCTTCATAAATCAACTTCAGTGGATGGCACCTAGCCACAATTAACGTTAACCCGACGTGATAGCTGTATCATAGGAGTCCGTATGAATTGTTTATACAACTAAATACGCAGCACTGCAACCACAGCGGCGTTTCACGAACATCAGGGTCTCTTTGAAGAGTAGTTCCAAGACCTGGCGTGGCTCCGCGGGAGAACACTTGATTCTCATTCGGAATGCTGGCTCACGATTCCCGCTGGGATCGGTGACATTTTATAATTAACGTTAACCCGACGTGATAGCTGTATCATAGGAGTCCGTATGAATTGTTTATACAACTAAATACGCAGCACTGCAACCACAGCGGCGTTTCACGAACATCAGGGTCTCTTTGAAGAGTAGTTCCAAGACCTGGCGTGGCTCCGCGGGAGAACACTTGATTCTCATTCGGAATGCTGGCTCACGATTCCCGCTGGGATCGGTGACATTTTATAATTAACGTTAACCCGACGTGATAGCTGTATCATAGGAGTCCGTATGAATTGTTTATACAACTAAATACGCAGCACTGCAACCACAGCGGACGTTTCACGAACATCAGGGTCTCTTTGAAGAGTAGTTCCAAGACCTGGCGTGGCTCCGCGGGAGAACACTTGATTCTCATTCGGAATGCTGGCTCACGATTCCCGCTGGGATCGGTGACATTTTATAATTAACGTTAACCCGACGTGATAGCTGTATCATAGGAGTCCGTATGAATTGTTTATACAACTAAATACGCAGCACTGCAACCACAGCGGCGTTTCACGAACATCAGGGTCTCTTTGAAGAGTAGTTCCAAGACCTGGCGTGGCTCCGCGGGAGAACACTTGATTCTCATTCGGAATGCTGGCTCACGATTCCCGCTGGGATCGGTGACATTTTATAATTAACGTTAACCCGACGTGATAGCTGTATCATAGGAGTCCGTATGAATTGTTTATACAACTAAATACGCAGCACTGCAACCACAGCGGCGTTTCACGAACATCAGGGTCTCTTTGAAGAGTAGTTCCAAGACCTGGCGTGGCTCCGCGGGAGAACACTTGATTCTCATTCGGAATGCTGGCTCACGATTCCCGCTGGGATCGGTGACATTTTATAATTAACGTTAACCCGACGTGATAGCTGTATCATAGGAGTCCGTATGAATTGTTTATACAACTAAATACGCAGCACTGCAACCACAGCGGACGTTTCACGAACATCAGGGTCTCTTTGAAGAGTAGTTCCAAGACCTGGCGTGGCTCCGCGGGAGAACACTTGATTCTCATTCGGAATGCTGGCTCACGATTCCCGCTGGGATCGGTGACATTTTATAATTAACGTTAACCCGACGTGATAGCTGTATCATAGGAGTCCGTATGAATTGTTTATACAACTAAATACGCAGCACTGCAACCACAGCGGCGTTTCACGAACATCAGGGTCTCTTTGAAGAGTAGTTCCAAGACCTGGCGTGGCTCCGCGGGAGAACACTTGATTCTCATTCGGAATGCTGGCTCACGATTCCCGCTGGGATCGGTGACATTTTATAATTAACGTTAACCCGACGTGATAGCTGTATCATAGGAGTCCGTATGAATTGTTTATACAACTAAATACGCAGCACTGCAACCACAGCGGCGTTTCACGAACATCAGGGTCTCTTTGAAGAGTAGTTCCAAGACCTGGCGTGGCTCCGCGGGAGAACACTTGATTCTCATTCGGAATGCTGGCTCACGATTCCCGCTGGGATCGGTGACATTTTATAATTAACGTTAACCCGACGTGATAGCTGTATCATAGGAGTCCGTATGAATTGTTTATACAACTAAATACGCAGCACTGCAACCACAGCGGCGTTTCACGAACATCAGGGTCTCTTTGAAGAGTAGTTCCAAGACCTGGCGTGGCTCCGCGGGAGAACACTTGATTCTCATTCGGAATGCTGGCTCACGATTCCCGCTGGGATCGGTGACATTTTATAATTAACGTTAACCCGACGTGATAGCTGTATCATAGGAGTCCGTATGAATTGTTTATACAACTAAATACGCAGCACTGCAACCACAGCGGCGTTTCACGAACATCAGGGTCTCTTTGAAGAGTAGTTCCAAGACCTGGCGTGGCTCCGCGGGAGAACACTTGATTCTCATTCGGAATGCTGGCTCACGATTCCCGCTGGGATCGGTGACATTTTATAATTAACGTTAACCCGACGTGATAGCTGTATCATAGGAGTCCGTATGAATTGTTTATACAACTAAATACGCAGCACTGCAACCACAGCGGCGTTTCACGAACATCAGGGTCTCTTTGAAGAGTAGTTCCAAGACCTGGCGTGGCTCCGCGGGAGAACACTTGATTCTCATTCGGAATGCTGGCTCACGATTCCCGCTGGGATCGGTGACATTTTATAATTAACGTTAACCCGACGTGATAGCTGTATCATAGGAGTCCGTATGAATTGTTTATACAACTAAATACGCAGCACTGCAACCACAGCGGCGTTTCACGAACATCAGGGTCTCTTTGAAGAGTAGTTCCAAGACCTGGCGTGGCTCCGCGGGAGAACACTTGATTCTCATTCGGAATGCTGGCTCACGATTCCCGCTGGGATCGGTGACATTTTATAATTAACGTTAACCCGACGTGATAGCTGTATCATAGGAGTCCGTATGAATTGTTTATACAACTAAATACGCAGCACTGCAACCACAGCGGCGTTTCACGAACATCAGGGTCTCTTTGAAGAGTAGTTCCAAGACCTGGCGTGGCTCCGCGGGAGAACACTTGATTCTCATTCGGAATGCTGGCTCACGATTCCCGCTGGGATCGGTGACATTTTATAATTAACGTTAACCCGACGTGATAGCTGTATCATAGGAGTCCGTATGAATTGTTTATACAACTAAATACGCAGCACTGCAACCACAGCGGACGTTTCACGAACATCAGGGTCTCTTTGAAGAGTAGTTCCAAGACCTGGCGTGGCTCCGCGGGAGAACACTTGATTCTCATTCGGAATGCTGGCTCACGATTCCCGCTGGGATCGGTGACATTTTATAATTAACGTTAACCCGACGTGATAGCTGTATCATAGGAGTCCGTATGAATTGTTTATACAACTAAATACGCAGCACTGCAACCACAGCGGACGTTTCACGAACATCAGGGTCTCTTTGAAGAGTAGTTCCAAGACCTGGCGTGGCTCCGCGGGAGAACACTTGATTCTCATTCGGAATGCTGGCTCACGATTCCCGCTGGGATCGGTGACATTTTGTAATTAACGTTAACCCGACGTGATAGCTGTATCATAGGAGTCCGTATGAATTGTTTATACAACTAAATACGCAGCACTGCAACCACAGCGGACGTTTCACGAACATCAGGGTCTCTTTGAAGAGTAGTTCCAAGACCTGGCGTGGCTCCGCGGGAGAACACTTGATTCTCATTCGGAATGCTGGCTCACGATTCCCGCTGGGATCGGTGACATTTTATAATTAACGTTAACCCGACGTGATAGCTGTATCATAGGAGTCCGTATGAATTGTTTATACAACTAAATACGCAGCACTGCAACCACAGCGGACGTTTCACGAACATCAGGGTCTCTTTGAAGAGTAGTTCCAAGACCTGGCGTGGCTCCGCGGGAGAACACTTGATTCTCATTCGGAATGCTGGCTCACGATTCCCGCTGGGATCGGTGACATTTTATAATTAACGTTAACCCGACGTGATAGCTGTATCATAGGAGTCCGTATGAATTGTTTATACAACTAAATACGCAGCACTGCAACCACAGCGGACGTTTCACGAACATCAGGGTCTCTTTGAAGAGTAGTTCCAAGACCTGGCGTGGCTCCGCGGGAGAACACTTGATTCTCATTCGGAATGCTGGCTCACGATTCCCGCTGGGATCGGTGACATTTTATAATTAACGTTAACCCGACGTGATAGCTGTATCATAGGAGTCCGTATGAATTGTTTATACAACTGAATACGCAGCACTGCAACCACAGCGGACGTTTCACGAACATCAGGGTCTCTTTGAAGAGTAGTTCCAAGACCTGGCGTGGCTCCGCGGGAGAACACTTGATTCTCATTCGGAATGCTGGCTCACGATTCCCGCTGGGATCGGTGACATTTTATATTTACGTTAACCCGACGTGATAGCTGTATCATAGGAGTCCGTATGAATTGTTTATACAACTGAATACGCAGCACTGCAACCACAGTGGACGTTTCACGAACATCAGGGTCTCTTTGAAGAGTAGTTCCAAGACCTGGCGTGGCTCCGCGGGAGAACACTTGATTCTCATTCGGAATGCTGGCTCACGATTACCGCTGGGATCGGGGACATTTTAGATGCGAAGAATCTTATGAGCGAGCTTTGTCCGGGGCGCCCGTGCCCCACTGCGCATGCGCGTCCCTTTCCCATCTTTCTCCTATTTTCCCCTCACTCACCTCGTAACACCGAGGCAGGCAGCATCTGCAAGTCTATGCTCGCTCCCCCTCTCTTCCCTCTGAACAACCCTACCCGCGGCGTTTACATCCCCATTGCGCATGTGCGTCCACTCCCCTCTTTCTCCTCTGCTACTTTCTCCTCCTCTGTCGCCTCGCAACACGGACCCAGGCAGTGCCTGCTGGGTAGTTTCTTCATCAAAATAAATAAAAGAATTGGCAGATCCCACGTACAGTGGGCATCGATGATATGCAAAGCACGAATGAGGAAGGTTAATATATGTCATTTTAAAATCAGCACACCGTTACGAGATTGACGTGAATTATGTGGTACATGACTTCCATGTCACGATTTTAATGTGTGGACGTGCAATTTACTTTCGTCGTCCATTCACGTCTCGTAATACTGAATTTTGTATATGTGGAGCTAGCCAAACGGCCGCAAGCACACCATGAGCGTAGCAGGTAGTCAAGTTTTACATGACACGTATGTCATGATTATCATGTTTGGACGTGTCATTTATCTTCGTCGTCTGTTCGCGTTACGTAATACCAAACTTAGTATACGTGAAGCTAGGGAAACAGCCGCGAACGCATCATGAGGGTATGGCGTGTAGTCACGACTAAAATTACACGCATGTCATGATTTACACGTTCGGGCCCGCCACTTATGTTCGCCAAGTAGTTATGTGATGCCATACCAGTTTATAAATATATCACGCGAACGAAACCACCGCAAGAGCAGCCAAACCATGCCATGTAAATCATAACATTTATGACAGACGTGTCATGATTTTCGTGTTATTGCTAGTCAATTATGCTCATCATTCTGTCATGTTATGCCATAAAATTTTGGTATATATCCAATCATGGAAAAGGCCAGGAAAGCTTAAAGTCGTAGGCAGCTAGATAGATAAATAAATGGATAGGCCCAAAGTCACCAAAGTTCACATTTAAAATTTGTAGCCTGTGCGTTAACAAAAAGAAGACTGCGCGTCTCGGTGTCCAATCGGTGTCTTCTGTCTCTCATTTTCCATTAGCAGTGATTGTCATATTCCAGTAGGAAACACCTGTCCATACCTACGTGCTTTGCACCTCCCCAAGTTTCTCTCCTGCAAAACGCCACGATGAGCACCAGTGCAACCCCTACTTTGCACTGAAGCATCCACTTTCTGCAGCGAGCAAAATTCTTCTGTCGCCGAAACGCAGTGTCATTCGCAATGGACGCGCACCGCACCGCCGAGTTTGTCGAATAGCCATAGCGCGCCATCTGCTGAGTGAACAATCAACTACGGGGTGAGCACGAGATGGATGCGCTGTTCCCCGGATGTTGTTTATATTTGTATGTGGGGTTTAAAATCCCAAAACCACCATATGATTATGAGAGACGCACTAGTAGAAGGCTCCGGAAATTTATACCACCTAGAGTTCTTTAACGTGCACCCAAATCTGAACACACGGGCCTACAGCATTTTCAACCCCATCAAAAATGCAGCCGCCGCAGCCGTAACTCGATACCACGACCGATGGGTCGGCAGCCGAGTACCTTAGCCACTAGACCACCGCGGATGTATCCGGCGGCTTGCAACCTGAGTGCTCCCGTATAAAGTTAGATCTCTTTGTTTTACGCGTTTCAATGCTCTTTGCGAATATGACGAGAAAGGCAACTGGATCACAAGGTCCTCTCGTTTTAACGAACAAGGTAACATGGGCACAGGAACTCGTATAGTTACCAGTCAATCCAAGCTCGTTTCCTATTTTATACCACAAGTGGTCCTTTAACAAGTTGCCCTTTTGCTTGGAGTGGCGTTTGTCTTATTGGATGGGGTAGTTGTGCACCAACTCAATGAGCGCACGTTACCTGACTGTGACATGACCAGCGAGTCGGAGTTGGCCATCATTTTTTTTTTGAATTCCTCGGCTGGCGCTCCTATTGGTTCGCGGCGAGCCGATCCGGTGGGAGGTGCCACAAAAATCGGTCTGAGAGCAATCAGTGCGGAGATGGGCACTTTCAGCAGATCTCGCCGGCACCGAATGATATTCGGTGCGCTTTCGGCGGCCGGAATGCTCAGTCTGAACGAGCCATAAGTGTTTATTTATTTATTCATTTATTTGTACAATACTGCGAACCTTGAGAGGTCCAAGCAGGAGAGGGATGTACACATCCAGAAGACATGCGTACGGATGCAAGATCGACACATGAATGTGAGGGTACATAATCAACAGGTAAGTATACAATCATTATACATTGGATGACAGCAAGGGTGAACACTCTGACAAAACATTCCAATCGGAAACAGTTCTGGGAAAAAATGAATATTTGTATTGGTCTGTACGGGCAAAGAACGGTGTAATACTTCGGCTATGTTTGTGACGAGACGCTCGACTAGGGCTATTAGCTATGTAATCTTGTGACTGGATTCCGAATTTATTAAAATATAGCTGGTGTAGAAAGTTTAGACGGGTACTTTTACGTCGGTTGGCCAATGGCTCTAGGTGTGCGAGCTCCAACATAGCTGAAGGGGAGTCGCGACGTCTAAAACGTTTATGAATAAAGCGAGTTGCCAATCTCTGAATTTTTTCAAGCTTTTCTTTATTAGTGATAGTATGGGGGTCCCATACAATACTTCCGTATTCCAGGGTGGGTCTTACAATGGATTTGTATGCAATGAGTCTAAGCGACGAGGGGGCATCACCTAATTTATGCTTCAGAAATTCTAACTTCTTTCTCGCGGAGGAACATATGTTATTTATATGTGTTGACCAGTTAAGTCTGGACGTCAAGGTTAACCCCAGGTACTTATGTTCCTCCACTTGTTTAATCTGATAATTGCCAAGACTATACATGAAGTGAGATTTATTCTTATTGGAGATGCACATGTGAACTGTCTTGTCGAGATTTATAAGCATATCCCATTTATTGCACCATTCCGTTATTGCATGCAAAGCATGGTTAAGAACGTGCTGGTCAGCGGCAGACACTATGTGGCTAAATATGATGCAATCGTCTGCAAACAGCTTAAGGCGTAGAGGGGGCTTTACAATTTGGCCAAGATCATTAATATAAATGTTAAATAGAACCGGTGCCAAGACCGAACCCTGTGGGACGCCAGAGAAAACATCAAGAAAACGAGAACAGGCACCGTCAATTTCAACATACTGTTTGCGGCCAGTTAGGTATGAAATGACCCAATTGACAACTTGTGATGGAATGTCTAAGTTTTTCATTTTTGTTATTAGTTTCGAGTGTGGAACTCTATCGAACGCTTTCGAGAAGTCTATTAGAACTGCGTCAATCTGTCCGCCCTCGTCAAGTACCTGTGCCATCTCATGGACGGTAACTACTAATTGAGTTGCAGTTGAAAAACCTCTTCGGAAACCGTGAAAACGTGCTGTACGTTAGTAATGTAGTGAATAAGAAAGACGTTCCTTTAGAGCTACCACCCGCTTGCTCAGTCCTTCAATAAACCCCCTTTACAGTAAGAAGAGTATTGTCGTCAAGAAAATCATTTAGGTGTTTAGCAATTACGTGTTCGAGAACTTTACAAACTGTGCAAGTGAGGGATATGGGTCGGTAATTACAATAATCGGTGACAGAGCCTTTTTTAAAAATTGGTTTCACTCGGGCAACCAACCATTCAAGTGGGAGGCAAGAAGTTTCAAGAGACTTAGAATACAACTGTACAAGGAATCTAGCTAGGAGCTCTGCATATCTTTTGAGAAATGCGGTGGGAATGTTATCAGGTCCTGCGGATTTTTTAGGGTCTAATCGTAAGAGCAGCTCAGTAACACCTTCGACAGTAATATGGATATATTGGTTGCTATCGTTGACGTAAGGCGTATTACCCAGCGTGGCTGGCCTTGAGAATACGCTCTGGAAATAGGAATTAAACGTTTCAGCAATTTATTTTTTATCTGTAACAATGCGAGCACCAACAGCTATTTTATCTACGCTTCTTGAGTCCTTGTTTGATAAAAATTGCCAGAATTTGTGAGGGGATTTGGTAGCAAAGCGCCCAAGGGTGGTTGAATAGAAGCGCTCTTTAGCTTCTCGTAGTTTAGATTTCAACTTAGAACTTAGCTTAAAAAGGAGGGCGGTATCCCTGTTCTTCCTTTTTCGGTACCGTTTCAGTTTACGTTTTAAATGTATAATTTCTCTGGTTATGCAAGGATTGGCTTTGTTGATTTTTTTCATTTTTTTAGCAACCTTTTCTTCGTATGGTTCCTTAAGCGGGTTTCTTTAAGCGGGAGATGATGTAATGTTGTAATTTGCGTTCGTCGATAATGTGATTTGCGTTTGTCTGGTTTGCTACTGATGTCGGGTATTTATTAGAGCTCTCGTGCTAAAATTACCCACTTCTGTTCTCGCCATTCCTGGGTAGATATCCCGCCGTCCGTGGTATTCGGGTATGTGCCACACGTCTCCTGCGAAAAGGGTTTGCTGATGTACATGACGGGATTGTGACATCATTCATGTCATGCCCAGCGAGTCATATTCATAAATCGACACAGAGCAATATACTTTCGTTAAGATCGAGTGGCCACTGAAGCATTTCCACGGCCGAACAAGGAAGGATTTGAACAACTCCTAGATGGCAGAACCATGCTTGCTTTTACTCTTCCGCCAATGCATGTAATATTCACCACAGGAAGACCACTGAGACCCAAGTTTGGTATCAAAATTTCATTTAAGAAAAAAAATTTATTGTTTTGTGCAATTTTTCATGTCGGCGTTACATCGTGTCCTGCTGAGGACGTTTAATGCGACCAGAAAAAATCAGTAAGCCCTGACTAAGAAGGCTTGTATTTTGCATTTGTATTGGACCAAGGGCACTCCCTCGTGTGGTTTAGATGCACATGCACATGGGTGAGTAGCCCAGTGGTAAGAATATTCGCTCTCACAACGTGAGGGTACAAGTTGAAAATCCAGAATCGGAAAGTACTTTTTTCTTAGTTCATATTATTATGCTGAAGACACCATCAGTCTGACCAGCCACTCGTGGCGCTCAAAGCAGCGCAGGAGCTGGCCGCAGATATGGGGGTGTCCACTCTTTCCGTAAATTTGTTTCGCCATAATTCAATCTCACCCTCCCATGTCAATTTTAGGAACGAAGCTCTTTGTGGCTTAGGGTCATCCATTCCTTTGACGTAGCCAGCACAGAATATCCACAGACTGAAATGCATACATACATACACACACGTACAGACAGACAGACAGACAGACAGACAGACAGACAGACAGACAGACGGATGGACGTGCGCCTCGCCCACTCATCATCATTCACCCCGTGGATGTCATGATTTTTTTAGGAGCGAAGCTCCTTATGTTGTGGGTCGTGCGTCCGCGATGTATATATATATATATATATATATATATATATATATATATATATATATATATATATATATATATATATATATATATATATATATATATATATATAGTATTCGTCGTAGTAGTAGTAGTAGTAGTAGTAGTAGTAGTAGGTAGCCACCTCTTGTTTAGTTTTTGAAATTTACGCTCGATGGCGGAACTTCTATAGGATGTCTATATGGTGAAAAGATGCGACATGGCAGTACTTGGAGTGTTCACAATATGGACGGACAGACAGACAGGTGCAAGGACGGATGGATGGACGTGTAGTCACGTGAAGGCGTCCAATGTAGACGTGCTATCATCGCAGGTGAAGTGAAAGGACAAGACGTGCAGGAGGAAGTGAGCGGCCGTGGCGTCCAGACAGCTAGAAGCACACGAACATTCTAGACTCCTCGCGCCACGAGCTACCAGCGCTTGTCATCTTTTTCTCTAGCTTGTTGTCCGCCACTAGGGCTACGCTACAAAAGTTCCCCAACTAGCATGCTACGCGATAGAAAATAATGATAAAAGTGTAACAATAACTTTACATACTATATACATTAGCGGAAGTTTACGTCCACTTGGAAGTCGGAATGTCGCCAGGGTGGAAGACATAGGAAGGAGTCCGACGGTTCCGGTGAGCGAGGATGCACGAACGGACGGATGGATGGACGCATGGACGGATACACGGATGGACGACCGAACGCCACACAGACGCACGGACGGACGGAAGCGCGGACGGACTGACGGGTGCTTCATCCCACTCCTCATCATTCAGTCCGTAGATATGCAATGATTTTTTTTGTTCACGCCAAGTTAATAGAGTGATCACGAGGGCACTTCGCTGAGGTCGGCAAATGTGTTGGAGCTCACTCAGACTCACTCATGAAACAAATTCTTTGCTTGGGACTCACTGGGATTCAGACTCACCGAAATTTTCCTGTGTCGGACTCACTCAATTCGACCCACACTCACGAAAACATTCTTCATCTGAACTCACTCGGACTCAAGCTCGCCAAAACTATACTCACCCGCTCTCACTCAGACTCACGGCTTGATCTCAGTGAGTCCGAAGGAAACGACTCATGACTGCATAAGTCATGAATTAGCCTCTTCAATCATGGTGTCACTGCCCTTAACACCAATATCACACGTAATCAGTGCTCTTCTAGGCGCCTTTTGATAAGTACTTCGAAATACTCTTTATGAGTTGTGCCAAACCAGCAAGCAGATTTTTATTGAAAAGGATAACAGCATAAAATGCATTTATCAAAAACTTCCCGGAAGAGTCAGTGGAGGGGGAGTGCAAGGCACCAGCCCAAGTAAATCACGCCTCGAATGAATAAAAAAATATTGGAAAGGTGTATGAACCAAGCTGTTTTGAAATACTTGTGGGTAGGCGTGTGTATAATCATGAATCCGGGTAAGGCTCATATAGTAATGCTGAAGATGATTAGATAGACCCATAAGTCGGCAAACATAGTTGAAGCTCACTCGCTCGGACTCGCCAAAGTTTTCTTTAGTTGGACTCACTCGGACTTAAACTCACGAAAATAATACACACCCAGATTCACTCAGACTCATCAGGGCTTGATCTGAGCCCGAGTGAGTCGACTCCTAAGTGAGTTCGCCCACCTATGCTGAGACGTAAGCGGCTAAACAGTGTGATATGTAAATACACTCAAAGTACCTGAAGTACGAAAAGAAGTCATTGGCATTTAACAGTGTTTCACGATTCAGAGCACAGCGTTCTCTACTGCGGGAGAGCCAAAAGCTGTTCCTATGCTCTTATTAAACAAGCCGAGATGCACGGTGTTGCGAAGGCACCTGGCGCCGGCAAATGTAGCAAAGTGCGCCCATCAAACGTGTGCCTGCCACATGTGTAATTTTTTGTGTATAGAAAAAAAATGATCCTATCCCGGGTTGCTACAAACCCATGGAACCAGTGTCTATGCAACAATAACAAACAAATGACTGAGCTAAACATACAGGACACCTTAACACAAAAATGGCCAAGTCGGTAGGGTGTCCCTAACACATGATTCTAATCACTAACACACACCCACTAATCACAATATGCAAAACGCACAGGAATATACATGGACAGAATATGTACAACAAGCCTCAAAATGCGTGTTTTTACATGATTTACAGGGTTAGAATGGAATACATATGTACAAGAGCCCACAAACACACGGGGCATACAAGAGCACATAGAATTATTAAAATATACAGATTACATGCACGGCCATTGCAGAAAAATATTCCTCCCAAAGTAAGAATGATTCCTCCGATATATACGATCAAAGTTCGGAGTATAAGTGCTCCTGAATCGGAAAGAGAGTACGACGACGATGACCTACTGCAACAGCTTCGCATCTATTACGCCACAAACAAAGAGCTCCACAGCAATTAAAAGGCGTGCAAAGCGACTACGTGAGCTGTGACTAGATGGGACAAATCGATTAACACCTAGGCCAAGAAAACCAGTGTTAACGGCCTTCCAAAACACCTTTGCAATAACACAATGCTGCAGCACGTGCTGGTGAGACACCTGTATCGAACAGTTGGGACAAGTAGAAATTGGGACCGTACCCCACTTCTCCAGTTTGTCCCGTGTTGGGAGTGCTCTCCATCCGAGACCCCACATGAAGTCAATGAGATGACTGGGAAAAATAAAAGCTGCCGTTATCGCGCTCCACGAGACATGTCTCGATCATGCTAGACGGTGCGGAGAAACCTTAGTGAGCAGAATGGCCGTTGTTGTATCTACAGGACGGCGTTCCGTAGAATGTCCACATCGGGACAAACCTGCTGCGCGTGGCGATAAAATGCTACTGCCGTGGAGTAAAATGCAGACACCCGAAGTGCTTAATAGCGTTGTCTGCAGAATAAAGCCGTGAATCTGGAAGGAAATAGCGTATCTAGGTACCTAAAAAACATACAACATCACGCGCGGGACACTTATTACCACGTAAACAATCGAAGTAAGAATCGCAGTGCAAGCAGCCGGCAGCGAATAGCCACGGATGAGATTGCGAATCCACCGCAGTTGCGCGGTTGCCCAAGTGCTCCTCTGCAAACGAGCTCTGTTCTACCTGACAAGAAAAATGAGCCAAGGAGGGATTGCAACGACCTAGTTCTTCGTAATGGGGATGTGTACAACATGAGATATGTGGCACGGACGCAAAACAAGGTGTGTGTTGTAAAATCAGTACTCTTGTGCTTCTCGGGCGGTTTGTTTTACATCCTCGACTACTGAAACCCACACGGAGGCTGATATGCCGTAGCAAGTATAATCAAGCCCCCGAATGGGAATGGAGTCACTTTTTTAAGGAAAAAATAGAATAATTCTCGTCAAGGAAACGTATGAGCGAATACCGACATTTTGAAAATTTCAACGCAGCGCTTGAAATAGTTCTATACTCCGCAAAAAGTCGTAAGCTACGGGATGAACTGCCCTCATTCTTCAAATAAAATGCGACGTCATCAACATATGCTGTCACCTTCACGGTGCCACTACCTGGTAGTGGAAGGCCCCGAACGTATGGATCAGCAAGTAGTGAGCGTAGGAATGGCTCGAGGCTGAGTACAAAATTAACAGGGGATAGAGGACAACCGGGCCGAACACCACGGGTAACAGGAAATGGGCCACTCTCTAAACCATCAAAAACAACGTGCTGTGTATATTTCGGTATGCGTTTCTGAGAAGCTCAATGAAGTTTTTGGAGAAGCCAAACGCAGCCATTACGCTGCATATGAAGCTATGTTCGAGGTGATCGAACGCCTTTTCTTGGTCAAGTGAATCTAAGAATCCCCGAGGTCATTTTGCAAACGTGTACGCAATTGTGACACACGTTACAAAAGATAGACTGAAATTTTTTTCTAGGAATAAACCACGCCTTCTGATGTGTTTCGGAAACTTGTTCAACAATTACGAGTACTTCGTACTCGTGTATGGGAGCGAAGTGTGTCGTCCCGATTCTTATGTTTAGAAATAGTGGTTAATGATTTAGAGTACTCAGTACTCTACTATGGGAGAGCTGAAAGCGGTCCCTTGAGCCTCACACTGGATCAGGTGGGGGGGGGGGGGGGGTAGAAAAGGGGGGTAACGATTTAGAGTACAGGGTACTCTACTATGGGAGAGCTGAAAGCCGTCCCTTAGGCCTCACACCTATTTGGCGAATGTGAGTACGATATGACTTACATCTATCAGCGCCGGAGCATGTGAACGTTGCCGGCCAACCTACAAAAATGCGGCCGTCAAACATGCACCCGTACTTACGTAACTTGCGCGCACTTTTTTTCAAAATAATATGCTTTCTTCAATAATAAAACTGTCGATTATTAGCCGCTTTGTATATGTAACTTGATCTTTTATCTGAAAGACTGCCATTTTGTACTTAAATTTTTCTCAGTTGCCTGTTAAGTTTACTTTTCTCTTAGCTTCGTTGAGTGGGTTTCAGTTGAGCGACTACTCCGACACCAAAGCTACCTGGTGGAGCAAACGACTGCGCGGCTGCTGATGCGGCAGGCAGGAGGGCTGTGCTCGGGGGGAGGGAGGGGGTAGTTTTTGAGAGCAAAAAGGAAAAAAAAAGTGAGCCCCGCATTGAGGGAAGAATGAGAGGAGTGGGCTTGCCTAGCCGCTGCGGTACGTGAAAGTATGCGGGAAATGACGTCATGGCCGCCCTAGAGCATGAAGAAAAGAAACACCTTTATCCCTGCCATAACGTTTTCTAAATTAGGAAAGTTTATGCTGGACACAATGGCGGCGTTGCTATGGTTACGCACTGTGCAGTGTAGCTGGTCTAGTAGTGAGCGGCTGGCGGCGGCATGTGCGCCTCTGTAGGGCTCGTACTGAGCCGTGGCGGACAATATCGGTGCTCGGTGTACCGTTGTTAGTTACGCAGTGTTCTCCCGGCAGTTATTGTACTCCTAGCAAGGTTTATGGCACCTTTTGTTTGCCACGGTGCCTCAACAGTGAGCAGAACGAGTGCATATCGATGGGTCGTGTGGTAGATTGCGCGGCGTATGTATTTGAAGTGTTCAGCGAAATTTTGTTTGGGTAATATAACAAAGTAGAAACATGACGAACGCCTTGGAGGTGAGTGACGATTGGGCAGTGTTCTTACTTGTGACGACGAACGAATCATTTGTGCCCCGCAAGACGCATGAGGACGTCATGTGCACATACGTAGTTTCGCGTCCGATATGTGTACAGTATAACAGCTTGCATGAGCATATTGAAACACCTTTTCTGTTTCGCATGCTATGCTCGCCCCCCGCACTGTTCTTGCAGCGTTACACTACGTTTAAGTGTCACTTGCATCGTGCTCAAAGTCAGCGCGGTTGCACAATGCTGATGCAAGCGAGTCATACGGGGCACACGGGCTCGGTGGCCGGGTCCTGCGTCGGTCTCATGAAAGACAGAATAAAACCGTAGACGGCGGCGCATGGCTGATTGCGTTATATGTACAGTGCGTGAATGACGTGAAAACAATGATACCACGCTGGTCGTTGGGAGTGCATCTAGTGCGTGTTTTCGTGTACTCGCTTCGTTATCGGCGCACTGTTACTCGCTGTTAATACCCGGATGAAATGATTTCACCAACGGTGTCGCCCAGCGTGTTGAGCCCTGCTCCGATGGTTTGGTTCGCCACGACGTGGGTGCTGGGCTGTGCACGTGCTTTTCACGCCGCGGAGAGAAAATCGTGCATTCCAACGTTTATAGATTCTCTTTCTATAAACGTTGGCGCTTCCTGCTTCACATTCGGACGTAAACGAGAGAGGAAAATTTCCCCAGTCAATATGGATGACTTCCAGCTTCACCACGGCTTCACAACGAGTGACGTTAGGGCATCTTTTCAGTTGTTTCCAGAGAGTTTCATACAATAATACCTAAAGGGGAATTCAGTGCTTGTGCCTACGCGGGATCCATCAGCTGCGTGTGTACCCCCATGGGAATGATGAGAAGTAAAGGCTTCGGATCTGCTTCGTGTGGATTACGTTCTTCAGATTCGCAACGCTTGTTTGCCGAGTATAAAACAAAGTGGTATAAAATTTTAACCGATTGAAACTTGCTTCGTTCTTTTGCACGCAATCTTTATCGCAAAAGGTTTCTGTAACCATGAGGTAGATGTGAAACGCAGAGAAATGAAACCACCATGGTCGGCATCGCTCTGCCATTTGCAGATTTGGCATCGACGAAATATTTTTTGCACCACTTGGCCACCAACATAGTTGTTTTTCGCTCGAAAGTACGCATTATCTATTTATAGAAATAACAGTAGAGATTCAAGTGAGAAACACTTAACGTTTCGTCCGCTGCGATGCCACGCGCGTCTGTCCAAGTGATCGGCCCCCAACGCACATCTCGTCTTGTTCTGATGTTGAGATCATGACAGAGCGTCTGCTCAGCTTCGATTCGAACGAGTTTAGGCAAGACGCGCTCGTGAAAAAGCAGGCAATATCTTGCACTGGCATGAGACGCTACATCTACGCGCAGCGGTGAGTGGACGACGCTTCGTTTCAACTGTCAAATACGATTCGTAAAGCTCCGACATCGCAGCAAACCAGGAGACCTAGTCGTCTTCAGACACTCCGAACAACAAACGAACTGCTGCAGCCTTTTTCACCGCACCCAACTACCCACGCTGCACGAAGAACAAAATTGAAACTGCTGAAATAGATTTGTAGACAGTTCGCTAGCTAATGCTATCCAATGGGAAAACCTGTACTTCACAAAACTCCCATAAGGTACACGATCGCAGCGCCGGATTCCTCTCTGGCTATTCTTGTATGAAACTCTATGGTTGTTTTTAAGCTCCCTGACTTTCCTTGCATCTTTATCCCTCTCTCTATGGTTGTTTCCTCCTTCCATGGAGCCCCGCAACATGGTTTCCGAGGCGGCGGACGTGTG
The DNA here is from genome assembly GCF_043290135.1 of Rhipicephalus microplus. Taxonomy (NCBI): domain Eukaryota; kingdom Metazoa; phylum Arthropoda; class Arachnida; order Ixodida; family Ixodidae; genus Rhipicephalus; species Rhipicephalus microplus. Next base: position 235,616,758 of record NC_134710.1, read on the forward strand.
ACGACTTTCTCTCCGGCCGTACCAATCACACGCGGAGAGCATGTTTCCTGAGGTGGGCGTTGTCCGCTCTTTCCTCCGCACCGCGGCGCTCCTTCGTATGGTTGAAACGGCTGCCGCGCTGTTGGCAAAGCTTGCATGTGGCGAGAAAAAAAAAAGGTTTTGCGCTTTTATATAACTTCGCGCTCATTTAAAAATGTTGGGTTAAGGCGTACGATAGGCAAAATCAATGCTTGGGCGTATATATTCTCAAGTGGGCATTTTTTTAAAGACGATTCTTTCTTGGGGACCTTTGACGCAAAAATTTTGGTCTGTCTGTCTGTTGTTAGGAATTTGCTGTGTCGCGATGGTAGCGGTGGCGAAGAACGGCGGGCCGTCGAGCGGGCTTCGCTGAAGCCTTTGCCCGAAGGCGAAGCAGGGAGGCCATCCGTTTTGAAAACAGCAACAAGAAGGAGCGTTTGCTCTAGCAGGTTGTCGTTTGTACACAGCCGGCCAGCACGACAATGTCGGCTGGGGGAAATCCTCTAAACATGGGGCCGGCACGGCCTTCAATAACGTTTTGGACTCTTCCGCAAGACAGTTCCCCGGTGCCTGGCGGAGAAGGTGAAGCTTTCCCGGAACGGCACGGTGGCTCGGCGGAAGAGGCGATGCTTTTCGCGGAACTGCACGATAGCTCACCGCCATCTGCGTAGAAGGTGGCGCTGGGAGTGGGGAGAGGTCACCGAAGCTGCGCTGGTTTTCGTGGGAACAAGCGCTCCCGAGCGAGGACCATTCGGAGGTGATAAGGTGCAGAACGCAAAGCGACGGGCAGGTGCCACCACCGTGTCGTCTTAGCAAAGTGTTGCACCGCGCTGCACTGTCAATGCGGCGTGATAAACGGTCCTTAGAATTACTTAAGTGTGCCTTCTTTTGCATAAAGACTCACATACAAAATACTGGCGTGTTGTTATGGTGCCTCAGATATGCGCATTAATTGCTTTTTAATTGACAATCGCACAAGTATGAACGCTGAAATGTGAGCAATATTGGTTGGCGCTGCGGATGGGGTTGGCCGTTTCGGGTATCGTTTGGTCTCTTTGGGGTATCGTTAGCGCAGACAAGCAGACAGACAAAAATTATGGCGTCGAAGGTCCCCAAGAAAGGCTATCGTCTTTAAAAAAGTAATAATAGCACAGACGAATTGATACCTCCTTACAAATATCTAGCAAGACAAGGCAGCAGTTGTCATCTTTTTCTTCCTAATTTTGACCAAAATAAATGCAGTAACAGAGAAAAAACCTTTGCTTCAGTTCAGCCTGGATATTTTCGTGGTGCTTCTTGCTCGTGCACGAAAAAAAAAAAACTGCGCATGCTGGAATGCCGCGCGCTCTGCTGTTTCTCGCGCTCTCCGTCACCGCCGGGATCCGCGCCTTCTCGCGTTAGCCGGACGCACGATACTCGCTGTTTTGCTGGGGAGCGCGACGATTGGGAAGGCTGGAGAAAAACACGCCGCTCACCCACCATCTCGGAGGCCATGCGCGCAACCACAGAATTCCTTAAATATACACTAGAGAGAACTCGAGCGCTAGTGTCTATGGGAGCTGCAACGCACGGAGCTTCAGCGAGCGGGCGAATGATGAGTAGGGCATGAATTTGTCTCATCTCCGTACTGCTGGTTCCATGTGTGTTCGTGTGGCTTGAAACTGTAATTCTCACGAAACAAAAATCAGCCAATCTTCAGCAATTAGCTTCACCACCTTATTATTTTAGGCTTGCCATTTCAAATCGGGTCACAAAGTTCAAACGGGTCGTTCGATCTTCACTTCGAAAAAAAACCAAAGTAAAATGGCGGATCCCACCTACAGTGGAAATCGATGATACGCGAAGCACGAATGAGGAAGGTGATGTGTCACTTTAAAATCAGCTAAACGTTTCGAGGCGGACGTAAATTATGCCATGCATAATTTTCATGTCATAATTAGCATGTTTAATGCGTAATTTACCTTCGTCGCCTATTCACGCCACGTGATACCAAGTTTGGTATATGTGGAGCTATAGCGAAACGGTCGCGAGCGTGCTGTGAGCGTAGCATGTAGTAATTTTTACATGACACGCATAGCATGATTATCATGTTTGGACGTGTAATTTACCTTCGCCCTCTATTCAAGTCAGTTGATACCAAATTTGGTATAATTGGAGCTAGTGCGGAGACCGCCAGGTGGCGCCGAGGAGTGCACACGCGTTCACATCGGCTCCATCAATAATCGTGCCTAGCAGCGGTTAAAACCATGTGACTACCAGTGAAACTACGGGAATTGTGCAGGAAGACGTCAGGTACATGCTGACACCACCTTTTTGGACAAGCGATCCCGGTTTCCTCTGAGAAGTGAAGACCTTCGGCAGAGCATGCCAACCCGCCACGCTGAGCCTCGCGGCGACGCGGAACGCGGAGTCCTGGCAGCCAGCTCTCGGCCCACGCGTCGCACTGCATCTGCCCGAACCCCAACGGACAACGACCCGGAACTAGCCCAGGCACTTATGGACACGGATGACCAAGATATCGAAACCCAAGTGAGCTCTGCGGTGGACGCCAACGAAGATTTCCTTTCACCTGACGAGGTGCTACAAGGGCAATCTACTAGCGACGCCGAGAACGAGGAGAAAGACTCTGCGGAGGAACGCGACGACGAAGCCAAGAATGGTCAGTGGCAGGTAGCAATGTCATTGCGACAGCAAAAACGCATAAGGAAACAAGAACGCGCAGCTAGTGATGGCAGCGTAGCTCGAGGCATAACTGAGGGCAACAACTCCGGCGCTAGAACGCTTGCAGAAGAGCGACGCGGAAGAGCATCCATATCCTTCATAACGTTCAAAAACGATATGAAGGTTATCATGCGGCCCAGACCAGGGTTAGTTGGGAAGGAACTGAAAGCATACCAGGTTGCGCGAGCGATAGAACATACGAGCGGTGACCCGGAGGCCTGTAACAGCCACAAATTTCTGCTTTGCCTTCGCAACGGATCAAACATAATTATTGCAATCACTCCATACGAAGATGTAGCAGAAAAAGTCTTGAATATAAGGACACTGGAGCTCAATGGCACCAACTATACCGTAAACACCTACATACCCCCCCTCCGGCTGGATACTTGAAAGGAGTGGTACGCAGATTAGAACGCGAAACGCCAGAAGCTGAACTCCTGAGCCATCTCCGAGTGCGCACTCAAGGAATGACAATAATTCAAGCCCGCATGCTCAGACAGTCACAAACTGCAGTGATCACGTTCGATGGACCAAAACTGCCACGCTTCATGTAGTATTACGGTGGCGAAATGCCGTGCGTGCCTTATCAACCCACACGGCAGTACTGTAAACTCTGCAAGAGCCAGGGACATAAGACGGATGTTTGTCCCACACCAATGACAAAGGGCTAGAGCAACTGCCGCATAAGAGACCCACCTGAGGAGCACACTTGCGATCCGGAATGTGCCCTGTGCGGTGGACGCCATCCCACGGCGGCATCGGAGAGGACCAAAAAACTCAAACGCGTCCCTCAAAAGGGCCGGTCGCTGCTGTCGCACCAACAAAGCCCACCACAAACCGCTGGCATACTCAAGAGACGCTGGTTCAGCACGGACCGCGAGGACTCTGCACCGCGAGGCGGGACCCGTTCCAGTTCCCCATCCAAGTCTCGATCTACATCCCGATCCAGGTCCGGCTCTCGAGACTGCTGCAACTCCAGGAATGGTGACCACAAGCAGGCCCAAGCAAAGCAACAACAGCACAAGGGCAAGAAGGCGCAGTAAAAAAAAGCAAAGAACCAGGTGAGCTGGGCAGCAAAATCCTCCCTACACTCACACAAAACACCACAACTCACGCGCTTAGAACCCGAATTAGAGATAATGCGGGTGATCATAGGTGACCTAGAACGCGAAAATAGGGAACTAAAAAAGCAACAAACGCAGCACCCGCAAAAAACCCTGTACCCACCAAGAGTGGCCACGAATTGCAGACGCAACCGTATTCAGGAGGTGACTCAAGGATTACGTCGTCGATGCTGAAAGAAACATTAAAGGAAGTTGTACTGACAGTTATAGAGCAAGTAATGATAAAGGTAGATAGAAAGCTAGAGATTCTGGACAAGAAAATCCAGGCACAACACATCGAATTCACGAAAGCCTTGCGAAAGCATCCCACAGGCATCAACATCAGAGAAAAAGCTAAGAAAATTTACAACAGGCCTGGATTGTCGGTCCTTAACTAGGAGACGCATAATGGCTAAATATCAAACGCAGCGGTCAGAAAAGTGTGAAATATGGTAGTCGGATTGCCGTGGTTTCCGGCCGAAAAGAGGGCAAGTGTTGCAGCTGGTGGCGTCGCAACAAAAGCCACCTGCTGTCATAGCAGTCCAGGAAGCCGGAACACAACAAAAATTACAGGGCTACGAAACTTACAGTACCGGGGACGCAGAATGGAAAGTTGCTACATTAGTCGATAATTCAATTACAGCAATAAGTCATCAGCCCATAGAAGAGCAGGATATTTCGCATATCATAACAGAAATAACCTACAAAGGGAGCCGTGGAAAGAACGTCTTCGTACTTAATATCTATAGTCCCCCAAGACAAAACAAAGCAACGTTCGACAAGCTCTTTCAAAAGACAGCAAAACTAGTGAAAGTGAATTTATTAATCATAGTTGCGGACTTTATAGCCAGGCATGCAAGCTGGGGATATAAGATGCAAGACGCCAAAGGCAAGAATATCGCAAGACAAATAAAGAAACTGGAAATGACGCTGTTAACTGACCCTGCAGCACCAATGAGAATAGGCAACAGCGTATCCATGGACACAAGTACGGACTTGATGATAGTACAAAACTGCCACAGCGTGGACTGGTACAACAACATTAAAAACCTGGGCCGTGATCATTACATACTAAGCACCACAATCCGCACCGGCCGAATCCGCAAACACATCGGTACAACTACAATTACAGACTTGCATGCATATAGAAAATCACTAAAAGCACATGTGACTGACATAGACGACTTGGACGAGTGGTACAAAGTAATTCGAAATGAAAAGCAAATGCACACCAAAACTGTCGCCAGAACAGATGACACCCCTGAAGTAGACGCTCACCTTCTTCAACTGCGGGAAGCAAGGAGAAACCTCACTAAAAGAGGAAAAAGGCAAAAGCGAAATAAGAAACTCAAAACGAAAATTAAAGAAATAACGCAGCAAGCCGAACAGTACGCTAATCAACTCGCGACAGCCAAGTGGGAACAATTTTGCGATTCACTAAATAGAACCCTAGGAACAGCAAAAACAGGGAATATCCTCATAGCCATGATTGACCCTCTGAAAGCCAAACGCGAAGGACAAAAATCTCTAGAAAGATGCGTGAGAAGCCTTCGCTAATTCGTTCAACTTACATTTGATATCCGACTACCGTCTGTATTCATGATCAGAATTTGGATTTGACTATTATAGATTCATGAGAGCATTATATTAGGGCTGGAATGGGCTGGCAAAAAAAGTTAACACTTTACTCTTCCGTAAATATTCAGGCCAGTTTCGCTTTCTGGATATGGAAACCACACCGCATGAGAACTATAGCAATATTTTGCAATAAATTTGACACCAATCTTGTTATTTATTCTGTGCCGTCTTTCTTAGATGGGCGTAATGACGATGACAAGCCTAGAAGAGTGAGAGATTATTTCTGCCAAAAGATGCACCATTCTGGATTGTCAAACGTTGTCTTATTTTTGGCATATGCCTTCATAAAATTCATTAGCTCTTTTCTTTCGCAGCTCGTTTTATCCCGAGCAGTTTCGGATCACTTAATATTCCAGGAATAAATCCGTGCGCACATCTTCATTTTAATTGTCTTCTACTTCTAATATACCATCTTGACGTGAAAGAAGGACATAATAGTGCATCGCGAAACTAAAAAAAAACTCCATAAAAAGCAGATAGAAGCAGAAAAGTAGGCCTCCTATTCTTTATTTTCTAGGAGGAGGAAGAAAGTTTAGGTGGAAAGACAGGGAGGTTAGCCAGTTCTTAGACTGGCTGGTTACCCTGTGTTGGGGAAAAAGGTGAGGAGAATAAAAGATGTTGAAAAGAAATGTTGCGAAGAGAGAGGGAAATTACCAAAAAATGTGACAGAGGAAAGGCAACATCGAAGAGTATAAGACACTAAAGTCTGTCTCTGAGGCCAGTCACAGTGTCCGCAAAAAGCGAAGCGAAACTTTCAAAGCCTTCTGCGCTGACTATGGGCTCGGCCAATGACCTAGAATCTTTTGTTCCGACAAAGGCCGATCGTCCAGTCTATCCAGAGCTGCACTGAGTTCTTGTCTTTGCGCGTTGAAATGGGTGCACTCACATAACAGGTGCGCGATGGTTTCTTCGCAGCTGCAGTAAGTACATGTAGAAGAGCTGGCCATTCCAATGAGATAAGAGTTATCGAGATATTATATAGCTAGATATTATCTAAGAGTTATAAGATATTATGTAGTTTTGACATACAACCTTATGCACTTCAGTATGTACCAACTTGCCGAAGAGAATCTGATTCGGGAACGAGAACACGACAAGGAAGCAGCTAGGACCCAAATGAAACGAATCGTATTCAGCCGTGTTGGTTGTTTTGGTCCCAATTTTTGACGTCGCGCCGGTTAAATGAATCAGGCTTAGCCTGATTAAAACATATGCAAGACTTGGCTGAGTTTTATTAAAAATAAAACTGCCTTTTTGTGTAAAAGTTTGAATCAGATACTACCACGTTCTGATAAGCAATTGTTCTAAAACTGATAAATGCTCACTGCTCTTTACGCTCCCGTCAATATTTAGCCCAGTTTCGCTTTCTGGGTATGGGTAAAAAAGAATACATATAACGGCAGAAGTACCCTGGGCCTAGGTCATGGTCGCTTTATTTGCAGCTGGAACGAGCATTGCACAGTTTAGACAAACTGGTTTTACTCGCAGCTCTAAAAATAACAAAAAAAGGCACGAATGGAAGAAAATACAAGTCTTTGGGTTTGGCCAAACGATTATAACTACCCTCGGAGTAGCAAGCTACCCTTTAAATTAACGCAACAAGGAACCGACAACAAAATATCGGGATTCGATCGCCTATTTAACTTCAACGAATGCTGAATGGGGTGTTCTTTTCCTATTTGTGCACCACTCCAGTGGTATCGACAAGCACAAGGATGTGAACCACTTTTCTTTGCAGATGTTTTAGAAATGCGTCGAGCCCATGGCCGGACAATTTGAGGGTCACAGCCTAGTCCACTTGTAACAATTCCACCAGCAGTGCTCCTAACCTATGTGCTTTAGGCTTCCAGCCATCCCGTCATCTTAAGGACACATATGTTCAACAGCACGCCCCGACGTGCTACAAACATTTGGGTCTTTAAGAAACCTGTTGAAAAAAAAAGAGTGACCTGGAGATATGTGAAAACAGGTTTCGAGCTTTCAATAGGTGCTCCGGCATACGGAGAAGTAATCATCATGAATGACATGTGGGGTTTGTTGTTGTTAGTGGTTCATGAGGAAAAGGAAGAAGGCACCTAATTTCCGTCTGCCTACAGGTGACACCGCTCAGTGCCTTTGGGGTTTAACGTCCCAAAACCACCATATGATTATGAGAGACGCTGTAGGGGAGGGCTCCGTAAATTTAGACCACCTGGGGTTCTTTAACGTGCACCCAATTCTGAGCACAAGGGCCTACAACATTTCCGCCTCCATCAAAATACAGCCACCGCAGCCGGCATTTGACCCCGCGACTTGTGGGTCAGCAGCCGAGTACCTTAGCCACTAGACCACCGTGGCGGGGCAAGTAATCATCAAGTTCCAAATATGCTACTCACAACTGAAACATTATCCCAGAGCACCTTCTCACTTGATATGTGTAGTCTTAAGAAAGACACAATGTATCCATTACAACATCCGGATCGCCACAACGCCGGAAAACATCCGGAACGTCTCTGTGGCCGCAGCGGCTAGTTGCAGAAGGCGCGTTTCCTCCCTATGGCAAGATGGCGGCGCGCGGCTTCACCTGAGGTGCGCCTCCTTCACTCCAGCAAATGTTAACCTCCTTAATCCATGGCAGCGAAGGAGCGATGGTGCTTCCGCACGATGGAGAAGAAGTGAACTCTCCTTCGTGTGTGCATGCGCGTGGCGTGCGTGCGTTTGTAGGCGCGCGTGCCCCCGGCAACGTGACCTTGAGAGGAAGGACCAATAGCACGCCAGGGATCCCGAAACGGTGTCTACCGGCTTCCTCCTCGTTCTATTTCTTTTCTCTCTCGCGTGCGGTGCAACACCAGCAATGTCGCTGGCCCGACTCGCAAGCATGCGGCACGAGACGCAAAACGCGAGCATGCGCAGTGGGGGTGAGTGGGGAGACAGCGTTACACAGGTTAGTCAAAGAGCTGCTTCGCATCTAAAAACAAAAAAACGCCACATATGAAACTGACACAATACCCGAAGCAGATATTTTTGACTTACATGCTTAAAGACGGGTCAGCGGAATTCGCCATTGAGGGTGATTCGAAAAAAATCCTTGGTCACCGTAAAAATTAGGGGACCCTTAAGCTTCGCCTTTAGGAGTTGAACACGATAGCGAAATTCGTCCCCTAGTGCACCCTTCAACATCTAGGTGCATATTATTCACATGTTTTGTTACATATATGTACACACGCACACAGTAGATTGGACCAGCGCGCGCTATTATCGCCGAATGGACTCATTTTCGTCGTGACACCTGTCGAACATAATGCGTTGAAGGGGCCCTGAAACACCGTTTTAAGTAACCATGAAATGAATTAACTAGAAGAGCTTATTGCCTCACGATTTCAACGCCACAAAAATTTTAAGAATCCGTCCAGTGCTAGTGGAGTTACAAATATTTGTCGCATGTTGCAATTGCATTCTCTCTTCTTTCACCCCAACAAAAGCGCTGAAAGTTAAAGGAGCACTGACATCAAATTTACTCATGTCAATATTTTCATGTCCGATAGTGCTCAATGTACATGCCAATCGCTGCTAATGAGAAATGAGAGACAGCCGAATTCGGCTTTTACTTTCTTACGGCTCGCGCTTCGTATCTACTTCCTACCTTTGACCAGCTCGAGTTCATGGTATATACTAGTTCACTGTATTCATGGCACTGTGGCCCAACGCTCGCTAAACCTTTCTAAAACTAAGCAGGTTACACCCAGCGAGTATAACGTAGCAACCCTTTCTTCTCAGGTAGTGCTCAATGTACGTGCTGTTACGAAAGACGGCGACGCCAACACGGTCCCGAAGGCGCTGGTGCTCCGATCTCCGCCGACACTGTCACCAGCCGTTTGGTAGCGTAGGTTTCTCAGCTCGCGACTGCTTTTGCGCAGAGCTGATAGACGAGCGGACGAGACGACGGTGAGTTAAACAAGGTTTATGTACAGCATATATACAGAGGCGTTACAAATTCGGTACTGGGGCCGACAGCTTAGAGACCCGCAGAGTCGAGCTCTCCTTTCTAACACATAGGTCTACCGCTCGCGACGCACCGCAGGGCTTTCTTATATGCACCGGGTGGATTCTTTGAGTAACCAAATGCCCAACCAGAAGCGCCGCTGGTCGTGAGGTCAGAATCCTCCTATGGGGTCGCCGCTGGGCCGCGTCATTCTCATCAAATCTGGAGCCGCTGCGCTGCACGTGGCTGCACCCAAGGACGAGTGACGTCGCCTCGCATTGCGTCAGACTTGCCAGACAGGAAGGCACCGATTGCTTCGAAAGGCTGGCAGGCTGAGGTGACTCACTGTGCGTGCGCGGCAGAAATGCATCGTCGCGTGATGACGCCGTTGAGTTGTTCGCGTCAGGTGGGCTCGCGTGCTGGCCTTGACACAGATTACCCTTTTCAGAGGCATGAACGTTCGCTGTGGACTAGCAGGCATACCATTGCCAATGACTGCTGATGCGGATCGCAGCGTGCGTTTTAACTAAAAGCCAAACGCTCCCTTCTCTCATTCCCCCTTAGCAGCCATTGACATGTACATTGAGCACTATCTTTTATTGTTCAACAACGCACAGAAGAAATCTCGCACCGGCACCACCTTGGAGTTCAAAATGTTATACTTGTTACACACTACAACGGCTACGAGGGACGAACGGGTGCTGCTATAAAGAGCTTCGCCCCCAAAAACCCACGCATCTCCGTGAAGTAAATCCTGCCAAGTGTGTGAAGCACTGGTCAGGCAAATCACCCGCCCACACGCGCATGTAAAGGAGCGTCAACGCGTGCGTACAGTAAATACAATGTTTTATCAGAGTCCTTCAATGCTTTTATGGTTTTATGAATCAAAACTGGCATGCTGTGTTGAATTCTGTACTCCGTTTTGCCGTCATTATTACCATTTTATGTTCCGTGAAATGACGCAGACATGGCGAATCCGTTATGTGGCTTTTTGTCTGTGTTCCTCTTATCTCTACCATATATAGATGCGAAAAAAGTTTAAAGTTCAACTGTAGCCAATGGATCTTCGATCGGATATCGCCTAAAGTTTGCAAAAACGAGGTCTATGCATGCGCGTTTTCTTTACATTTAGGTGTTCGAAGAGAAGTCAGTTAGGTACTTCAACAGCGCGTGAATGGTTCGTTTCTTGACTAAGCCGGGTTTGTGCGAGGGCTTGCTTATCATCTTTCGCTTTATTTGCTCGTCAATGGCTGCGTCGTCAGGCATGTGTGTAGGAAGGAGTTGCGCCGTTTTCTGACCATCCATGGGACATTAATCACTTTACATTTGATTCCGTACTTCCCATTGCCGTATACGTTTAATGCCTCAAGCACATGAACCGGAGCCGCGGAGCGATTATCGCCACTTCCCGACCTCTTGCCTCCGAGTGAGCTTGCTGCCTGCATAGACGTTGAACTGCCGCATGCCACGCTCTCGCCTGCGGAGTAGCTGATTGTTGTAGGCGTTGCACTTTCCCTCTGCTTCCCGACCTCTCGCCTCCAGGCTCGTTGTCTGCGTCGGCGTTGCTTTTCGCAAGTGAGAGCGCGTTCAAGTTCGTTTCATCTATGGTAGAAAGAGTGTGGTGTAGAACGCGCTTATTCTTCGCCATTATAAGTGACAGCACAAACAGTGGGATGCCTTACGGATGTGCAGTGGGCACCTCGCTTATCAGCAGAATTACGAATGGCATAGTGGCAAAGTGGGTGCTTCCCTACATAATTCATGAAAGTTACGGCAAGGTAGATACAACTTGTAGCGAAGGCTCCACAGAAGCCCGTACTTTCAGAAAATGGCGGCTGATCATCTGCTCACGAAGCTTAGCGCCATCTCAGTGAGGAGGGAACACTTCCGGCGGAACAAAAAAAAATAAAGCGGATGTGACGCAATAGCTTGTAATCAAGTAACATAATTTTGCCTGCAATAGCGCGGTATTTGATCCCAAATTACTTGTCATGGGCCCCTGATTGATAATGAATCGCACTGAGGCGATCGCCGGCGAGTCTTCCACGAGTGCGCTTCCAGTCATCGCCAGCTAATCTAATACCGACTGGTGACTAGATAATGCTGTTTAAGTGAACTACCGTTCACTCTGATGATGATATGTGGGGTTTAACATCCCCAAAACACCATATGATTATGAGAGACGCTGTAGTGGAGGACTCCGGAAACTTCGACCACCTGGGATTCTTTAACGCACACCCTACCGTTCCCTTTGCCTCGGTTTTACTAGGAAACCTACTCAGCGAACTCTTATCCGATGTTCGTTGAATCTTCTGCAGATGGATTAAAGCAGCCAACAATGCATATCTGCAGATTTACAGTGTATATTATACCCAAGTACTTTAATGAGTCCACCTGTGTAATAAAGTCCTGGCCGTACCTAAACGCGATTCGCACAGGAGAGCTCAATGTAAATGCAAGAAATTTGTTAACATTAAGGGACATGCGCAGTTAGCTAAGCCATACTTCAATGCGAAGAACATGGTGGCCGTGGTCACAGACCGAAAAGGGAACGTCACAAATTGTGCCTCCATAGCCCAAGCCTCTATCAGAGAAGCGGAGGAGATAGCGATCGCGCTGGCAATCAAGCAGGGCAGGGAGCGAAACGCCCCAATGACAATAATCACAGATTCGAAGGCTGCACGTAGAAATTACGATTAAGGCAGAATATGTATGAAGGCCTTTCAAATTCTAACCAAAGCTTATAAAGACGTTCCAATTGAATACACCCAAACCATTATCTGGGCGCCAGGACACGAGGGCGTCACCGAAAACCAGTTTGCGGATGAGGCGGCTCGAGGCTTTACAAATCACCGAGCTTCCTTGCACACTGCAATAGAGGATCCAACGCCCCTAGACCCTAACTTTGGTACAATTCTTCAGTATTACAGGGACAATAGAAAACTGTATCCAGCACCGCATAAAATTCACACCGATGGAATCGGTGGCATTACGCAGAATCCAATCAAACACATACACGAACTTACACAGGCTGCATGTATTCTACCCCACAGCATACAGAGAGTTATGTCCGTGGCGTGGGGCCACACCAACTCTGTTTCACATCACGTGGGAGTGTACGCATCACAATGAAGAACACCACCACATAAACAGCACAGAGGAACAGTGGGAGGCGCTGCTGTCCAGCTCGGCCATTGTTGATCAGCTCTGGCTGGTCCAACGGGTAGAGATGATGACTAGGGCCAGCGGAGCCCTGGAATAGGGGCCCGACCATTTGGAATGCGCCGTGTTATGCTCAAATAAATTTTTTTCTCTTTCTCTCTGGAGCTAGCGACACGGCCGCGAGCACGTTGTGAGCTTATCATGCAGTCATGTTTTACATGACATGCATGTCATGGTTATCATGTTTGCACCAATCATATACGTTCGTCATCCATTGACATAACGTAACACCAAATTTGGTATATGTGAAAATAGCAAACCGACCACGAGTGCAGTATGAGCGTTGCATGTCATGTTTATCATGTTGGGACGTGTCATTTACCTTTGTCGTCCACTCGCGTCACGTAATACCAAATTAGGTATATGTGAAGCTGGCGAAACTGCCATGAGCGCATCATTAGCGTGGAATGTAGTCACGTTCTCACATAACACGCACCTGATGATTATCATGTTTGCACCTGTAATATACCTTCGTCATCCATTCCCCTCCTGTAATGCCAATTTTGGTATGTGTGAAGCTAGCGGAACGACCGCGAGCGCACCATGAACATGGCGTTTATTCATGGTTTACATGACATGCATGTCATGATTTCCACGTTAGGGTCTATCACTTACGTTGAGCATGCAGTCATGTCATATACATAATATTTTTGCAATATGGACAACCGCAAGAGCAACAAGACCACGAAATGTGCGACATATATATCATGATTCTCATATTATCTCTAGAACCTTAATTATGCTCGTCATACAGTCGTGTTATGCCATACCAATTTTGGTATCGATACTATCACTGAAATGACCAGTAGAGCTAAAAGTCGTAGATAGATAGATAGATAGATAGATAGATAGATAGATAGATAGATAGATAGATAGATAGATAGATAGATAGATAGATAGATAGATAGATAGATAGATAGATAGATAGATAGATAGATAGATAGATAGATAGATAGATAGATAGATAGATAGATAGATAGATAGATAGATAGATAGATAGATAGATAGATAGATAGATAGATAGATAGATAGATAGATAGATAGATAGATAGATTTTTGGGTTATCGTTTGGCTTGTCGGGCAGTACACCAAAACTTTTTGCAGGAATTAATTGGATCCGTGCTCCACCATAGTACACCCGTTGGAAAATTAAGTCGGGACGTGGGAGTGGTGACCACCGTCAGACAAATCACCGCACCATCTGACCGAGCATCTACATGGTATCAAGGCATCGCAGTGTGCGTTCCCGAAAAATATGCTTCGCATTTAACACAACAATAAACGAAGCCACAAGTGCGATTTGTCACCCTCACGCACGAAGACTAGGAAAATTTGTGTACTACCCATCATTCCCATGGTCCCTGAATGTTCGCAGTGCCACAAGTGTCTCTAGTTAATTTTAGGAAACTCTATGCCCGCAGCTGTCTGTAGAGTGTCTCGGTGCGCCCGTTCGCCTCCACATCGAGGCACTCAAACTGTCTGAAGCTAAGAGCGACACAGTTGGCTCTTCGATTTCCCACTTCTGGCTACCCGCGGGCAGCCAGATGCAGCCAGAGCGCGCTCGTTTTCTCGGATTGCTCCCCGCCCCTCCCCCGTGGCGCACTTCCGCTTGGTATGACGATAGTTATAGCGCGAGAACAAAACGACGACACAGAGCCAAGAAGGACACGAAAGACACGAGCGCTGGTGTCCGGTGTGTCCTTCTTGTCTCTGTGTGGTCGTTTTGTTCTCGCGCTATAACTATCGTCATGCCATACCAACTAGCCCAAGCTGCCACACTTTCGGTTGGTGTTCGTTTTTCTCGAATTTGATGGGTTTGATGGTTCTGGCGACCCGCGAGGAGCCCGACAGTAGCCAGAGGCGTCCAAGAATTTCAGTTGTGGACGCTCTCTGGATTGTTTGGGCTAGCAGACGCCGTAAGGAAACCATACGCGCTGGCCGCCATCGTTTATTGCGATAGCAATTATACAGACACACTCGGCTGGATTTTGCCGCCAGCGTCGGCATCACTGACCATATATGTCATAAAATTGCAATAAAGATAAAAGCAGAAAAAAAGCTCCTGCACGCGGAATCAAACTTGGATCCTCTCAATCGTGATTGCAAGGTGTTAACCACTGAGCCAGCGAGACGCTTTCTTCCTTTGCCAGTGAGCCACCCAGAGGCACGTCCTTCACCGGTCAAAGGGCACGTTATTTATATCTACTACTGACCGCTGTTCACTGGTATCTCGGGGGGAATTATCGTGTTTTCAGCATTACCAGCAAGATGGCGCAATGATCGCGCGTCGCCACATCACGTGGCGGCCCGTGCTCTAATCTCCCACGCGTAGTTTGCCCTGCTTAGAGGAGGGGAGCGACACTTCGTCGCGTGCCCTTATTTCGCAGTGGGGAGGAGGGGAGGATCGTATACGTCTTGGCTGGCCATGGGCTTTACCTGGAACGATTCTGTTGTAGTTACCGGGCGCACAAAAGTCACTGCAATCATTGCAGTCTCCGTTTGCGAAAAGCACGCGCTTTTCAGACACAGTGAAGTAACAACTTGGATGCTTATTCGCATGAATCTGTACCTGTGAGTACGTTTTCTGCGTCATTAGTGCGTGAGAAACACTGGGCACGTTTTGATCTGCTTTCCATTCCGCGCGTCACCTTCCAATTTGTTGCAGTCAGTTCATTACTTCGCCTTTGGGGCAAAGCTGTGACTTTTTTTAATGAAAATTTTTATTGATTCATGCAATTACTATTGTCGACTCTGCATCGTGTCTTGCTGAGTACGTTTAATGCATTACGACCAAAATCAGTGAAGTCTCACTAGGAAGTGTTGTCTTTCTGCATTTGTTTTGCACTAGGCGTACACATTCATGTGGTTTCATGAAGCATTCACGTGAATGTGCAGTTGTTTCACACTTAGGGGAAATCTCAGATCGCATGACACGTGGTGCGGCCAGTGCTGTACTCGCGTGCTGCCATAGGAGACGATACGGTTCAAGACAACGGTCCTTGTATATAGTGTCTCGTCATGTGGGAGTTGCTGCCAATGTATGACTGAAGTGCTGACCGCACCGCGATTCATACGTTCCTAGATTTCCCCGAAGTGTGAAACAAACTGTACTGCATGTAATCCCGTAGTGGAAGTATGGGTGTGTAGCCTAGTGGTCAAGACACTCGCTTTTGGAGAGAGAGGGTATAAGTTCAAATCGCAGCATCCGGAAGAAGCGCTTTTTTTGTCTGACCTATTTATGCTGAAGACTTAGGGTCTGACAAGCCGCTCGTGGCGCTGAAAGCAGCGCAGTAGCTTGGCCGCAAAGCCCTACGGGAGTGTCCGCTCTTACGTTTCTCTTCTCCTTTTTTTCTGTGCGTGCCCGGCTTTTGACCGGTCCAGATGCGGCGACAACTTTTCGGCTTCGGCCGGAGGTACACTTCTAGTACACTCTACTGGAGGAGACGAGCCCGCAAGCTCTCTGCACTCTGTTTCAGAAGTTCCCTTCAGCACTGTGGAGGCTACAGGGCCCCCAGCCAATGGGTAAGGCGATTAGCCCCTCCACATGTATTCATCTGCGCTGTATCGTCTGCTCACCGTATTCATGGCGTCTTCTCGCTGAATTATCATGGCACACTCATTGCATGTAACATGGGTGCTTTATTAACTTTCAAAAATAAGTGAAACTGTCAAGCAAGTCATAACACTTCAACTTCAGGAAGTATGGGGTCTTAACAATTTGATTTGTGGCTCTACGGAAGATTGGTAGACGCTCATACCGGTGGATAGCTTCACTTTGTGGCTCTCCGACGTTGTTTGGTGCACTGACATGACTGTTTCTCTGTCGACGTGCTCCTTCGCGTCTCTCGCTGCAATGCTTCGTTTCTCTCTTCGATTGTTTCATCGAAAGATCATCCGACGTGCGCGGAATGCAGTGCGAGGTTGCATGTCCGATATTTCGAGATTCAGCGTTCTTGGTCTAGCGACACAGCTCGAGCCCTGGCCTCGGTGCATTCGGCTTATCGGATACGGCTACGCAAGCAGCATTTCGCCGCTAATAACGACAAAACGTACTTGATGCTTCATACTCAGAGTAAGATGAAAGACATCGATGGCTGATTTAATTATTTATTTGTTGCTATTAGCACTGTGGCCATCAAGCAGAAGCAAGTTCGGATCAAAGCGGGCGGTCGCTTCAGCATGGGTGCTGCCATGTTGATTTGTAACCATAGTTACCGCCGATAACCAACACAAATAATTAAATGCGTAGTAAGTAAATTGACACCAAACAAACGCCCAATTTAAACAATCCTGCCAATTTTAAGGCACTTATATTATATATATCCGGGACTAAGTTTCACTGGACAAGCGTGCGGCTTTCTTACACCCCATAGCTTTGGTAGTGCTGAACCAAAAGGGGGAAACAGGGTATAGGTTGCTGATT
The DNA here is from genome assembly GCF_043290135.1 of Rhipicephalus microplus. Lineage (NCBI taxonomy): Eukaryota > Metazoa > Arthropoda > Arachnida > Ixodida > Ixodidae > Rhipicephalus > Rhipicephalus microplus. The sequence goes on from NC_134710.1 coordinate 235,633,844, forward strand.
GGTTAAAAAAACGGTGGTCGGTGACGTCACCACGCAAGCTAGTTGTGAAACATGGCTCTGGGCTGAAGCGACGAAGTGAGTGACAAGGCCTAGTCGGCATCCACGTAAAAGAAGCTTATTTGGACGTTATTGCAATGACCACAAGAGTTAGAGACCATCCGCGGATATATTCAACGAAAGGAAGCAAGCCGGCGCAACCTTTCTGCCCTCCTCACTTGCTGCGATCGCCGAGAAAACCTGACGGAGAGTTGTGTTGACGCGAGGTTCGGAGACCGCTAATTTCGTGTGTTTCGCGACATCGTTCGCTTTGTTATGGCTTGGATTTGCAAACTGGAATGTCATCATGTGCAGATGTAATCTGCGAATGACACATACTTGTCGTCAAAAGTGTTCGACTGCTGCAATCAGCGTATGTGATTTGTATATGTGCTCCCCGCAGGTCGCGGGATCGAATCCCGGCTGCGGCGGCTGCATTTCCGATGGAGGCGGAAACGTTGTAGGCCCGCGTACTCAGATTTCGGTACCCGTTAAAGAACCCCAGGTGGTCGAAATTTCCGGAGCCCTCCACTATACGGCGTCTCTCGTAATCATATGTTGGTTTGGGACGTTAAACTCCACATATCCATCAATCATTTTTATGTGCTCTGTCCTCGTAGTTCATTCGTGAGAAGTACTGAATGATGACACAATCTGCGGCGATAGGCTTTATTGCCTTTTTATCACCGTCATTGGACATGCTCTGTGGCGTGTGCGCTGCGTTGCTGCTGGCAGTAGTCTGTGGTGACCGCGTCGCGTCCGAAGTGCTCGATCGTGTCCCCAGTTGACCAAGTCTGCTCACGATATACCGGTCGCAGTATGAGACTGCGATGTTCCGCAGTGGTGCTAGGCGCAAACGTGCTATTTGCGGTGTGTGTGCGCTCTAAAGTGTGCCGTACATGGACGCTGTCAGTGCAGCCTTATTGTGTACCAGGCATCTTTATACAGGAACTCTATCGTACTTGATTGATTGATATGTGGGGTTTAACGTCCCAAAACCACCATATGATTGTCAGACACACCATAGTAACTCCATCAAACTTGAATTTGCTCTTTACCTTGCGTATGGTTCGTTTCAAGTTCTTTCTGCATTTTACACGCTCTGCTTTCATACAGCGCTGTATTGGATATACAAAGAGGGTTCAGCTTAAATTGAGGACGACGCATCGAGCAATGGAAAGAAAAATGGTAGGTATAACCTTAAGAGACAAGAAGAGAGCAGAGTGTATTAGGGAACAAACGGGGGTTAAGGATATCATAGCTGAAATCAAGAAGAAATGGACATGGGCCAGGCAAGTTGCGCGCAGACACGATAACCGCTGGTCATTAAGGGTAACTAACTGTATTCCCAGAGAAGGAAAGTGGGTTAGGGGGAGACAGAAGGTTAGGTGGGCAGATGAGATTAACAGGTTTGTGGGTATAAATTGGCAGCAGCAAGCACAGGACCGTGTAACTGACGGAACATGGGAGAGGCCCTTTCTTGCAGTGGACGTAGTCAGGCTAATGATGATGATGATGACGATGACGATAATGATGATGATGACGATTATGGTGGTGGTGGTGGTGATGATGATGATGATGATGTATTGGACATGCGCAAGAGTGTTGGGAGTCATAAATCACAACTTCAAGTAGCTTTTATATCTAACGTGTGAAAACAACACACACAGATAATTCCAAATAGGACAAGTCGTGATGCGAACGACTTCTTGAAGTTCTCCAACCACAGAGACGGCTTAGCGTTAGACATGTGAAAAAAAAAACATGTTTGAAAGTTCCTGTGTGTTTTCAGCGGCGATGGCTGCTCTAATCATCATCATCATCATCAGCCTAACTACGTCCACTGCAGGACAAAGGCCTCTCTCATGTTCCGCCAGTTAACCCGGTCCTGTGCTATTGTCCTACTTACGTTAACATTTTTCATTAATATCTGGTATCAGTAACATGTAGTGTCACACGCTGCCCATATTCAGCGTTGTCTAGTGGCTAGGATACCTAACCTTCACCTAGGAGGCCCGGGTTCGATTCCCGGAGTCATAAGGACCAGGTCTCATGGTGTAACAGTTGGCACTCTGGACTCTGAACCCAGCTATCCGAGTTCGAATCTCAATTAAACCGGTTTCATCTTTTTATTGTGCTTTACTGTTCGTTTTTCTTTCACTGGGCAAGAAATTGATAGACACGTCCGCTGGTTAAGCTGTTTTTTTGTTGTACAGGTAATGATGAATGCATACTTTATTATTGAATATATTATTATTTATTAATGACATTATGGCATAACTTTCAGTCCGTGTCAAAATTTATGCAGGTGACTGCATATTATATGAAAAGGTATACTCAGTTAATGATCTGGTACGTCTTCTGAACCTTCAGAAGATCTATGATCTTCTGAACGGCATTTCATGGTGAGAAATTGGCAAATGTCAATTATTTTACAAAACTGTTCATAAGCGTGCTACAGAAAAAGAAAAGGCCTCTTCAGTACACATATGCTGTTGACAGTACACCCCTATGAGTAGTAACAGAGTACAAATACTTAGACCTGGGGATCACTAGTGATCTTTTTTTTTTAGAATAAACACATTGATAACTGTTGCTTTCGATTCCTTGTGTAAACTGTATTTTTTAAAGACGTTCATTGAACTCATATACATCAACTGTTCGTTTGCACAATTCCTGCATTCGGCCTTTGTTGGAATATTCAGTGATTATTTGAGACTCCTTCACTTTATTATTAAAAAAAACGAGAACACATACAGCATAAAAAGTATGTCGGCTGATTTTTAATTCCTATGGCCGCACATCTGGCACCCCCTGTGACGGAGCCGCAACCGTGTTGGCTGATTAACGCTTCTATTTCAAGTCGCCATGCGTAGGAGGAGTCATGACCAATTGGTGCAAGAAATAAGACATTGCCATCATGAAGCTCTTGCACGAGGGCATGATATTATTTATCAATGGCTGCCTGGACATACCGGTATTACCGGAAATCAATTAGCCAATGATGCAGCCCGCTCAGCCCATGAAGGAACCCGTGTAGTCCCGATTCCTCTATCAAGGAATGATGCAGCAAGACAACTTTACCTGCTGGCTCGAGATCTCACAAGCACGTTCTAGTCGTCTACCAGCTTCCAAAGGTGTCAATTTTATGAACTGGATCCTTCGCTCAAGCTAAAGCTACCATCACAACTTTCCCGCTCCGACTCGACACTGTTATGCCGCCTTTGGTTGGGTGTTGCATTTACAAAGGTGTACTCCTTTCGCATTGGTATGGCAGACACTCCTACATTCGACTACTGCGGAGCTGAGGAGACCATCGAACACGCCCTGTACAGCTGCGCTTGCTACGACACACAGCGATGCCAGCTCCGGATGGTTTTGAATCAACTTGATCCCAGACCATTTTGTGTACAGAAGATACTAGGGCCTTGGGCATCTGCCTCAGTTGCGCAGGAAGCGACTAAAGCACTGCTACTTTACCTAAAGTCAACAAACCTGAGCAACCGCCTGTAGACTGTGTGTGCTCCCCGAGTGTGCTCGTGATTTTGTGTACCTTCTCATCTCTCTGCAACCTCTTTTCTCCCCTTTATCCCTTCCCCAGTGCAGGGTAGCAAACCGGATGTGCATCTGGTTAACCACCCTGCCTTTCCTTGCATATCTCTCTCTCTCTCTCTCTCTCTCTCTCTCTCTCTATCAAGTCAAGATCCTTGAAGATGTGGCGCATACCCACACTGGGGGATTGGCCAAGAACCGAATAGTTTTCATAAATTTTTTCTTTAATAACAGATTAAAATTAATCTATTTACGAGAAATAAAAGAAAGATGCATCAAGACGAGTTTGATGGTTGAATTGTAAAGAATCTGTAGTGCTATGCAATAAAGCGTCGTATTTGATTTAATATGAATTTGTAAATTTCAAAATCTACCGAACAATGCTTTCAACACTTAAACCTCTTTGAACTTTTGACGAACTCCTGCAATGCGTCAACCATCTTCCCGTCGCTGTGGCCTAGACTCAAAGCCCCGAAAGAAAGCACATTTTCAGCATTTAAATCTATTTCGAGAAGGTGGCAAACAGCACCTAAAGTGTTTTTACGTAAGGCAGAGAATCTATTACAATAAATGAGAAAATGTTTGATTGACTCATTTACTCCACAAACAGGACAATGAGGGGAGGCTGCCAGACCAGCTCTGTGTAAATATAAATTCAGCTGTGGAATTCGGCAGCGCAGTCTAGTGATTGCGACTTCCGTTCTTCGCGTTTGACATATTTTACTATTTTAATGGTATAACAAGTGCTTGAATTCTGGTGTGGCTGTTAGTGAAGGTGTAGAAAATTCCTCTAACAGTAGTTTCCTTCTTAATATAGCGCCTATCAACAATTTCGATGCCGGTAATACATTAATAACAGGCCCATTTAAAATGACTTGGCCAACGCATCTGCCATTTCATTCATATAAATGCCCTTATGTCCAGGAACCCAGACCAGTTTGATCAGATTGAGATGCGAGGGAACTAATGCTTTTAAAGCACTCTGAGCATGCGATTTCTCATCTGCACTAAGGGAGGCACATACTGATAGTGAATCTGTCAAAATTATTGCGTTTCTTACAGAAGCAGTAATTTTATGGAGAGCTAGAATTATCGCAAAAATTTCTGCTTCAAATATGGGCACAAAATCTGGAAGGCGAAGCGAAAAGTACCAGTCTTGGGCAGGAGAAAAATACCAATTCCACATTTTTCTTCCCTTTGTGACGCATCAGTTGCTATGACTGCTTGAATTGGCGTATGTGCCAGGTAATCGCTTAATATAGCTTCTAAAAAACTGAGCGGCATCAATTCTGAATTTTTCGGAAATATATCATCAAACTAATTTAATAGCATTGTTAATGGTACTGGTTAAAGGAACAGCATCAATTTGAACCTCTAAATCATCTAGAAAGCGCTGTATAACCAGAATTTGAGGTATACGAAATCTAGGCCAGTATTGTTCAAAAAACAAGTCATGACGGTCAATAAAAACTGTTTCTAGGCGCCTTACCGGCGTTTCATAGAGCCTAAGAAATGCCTGTGTAGCTAACAATTTAAAACGGGTTGCAAGTGAGGGAACCCTAGCTTCAAGATACAAGATCTTGATTAAAAGAAACTTGGGGAGACCTAACCATAGTCTCAAGGCTTGTCTCTCTATGACTACCAGAGGATGTATCTTGTAGGCAGGTGCCCCCACGTATAACACACACCCAAACTCAAGCACCGGGCGAATATACATACAATACACTGAGATAAGAGCATTTCTCCGCATACCTAAGCGACTATTACAAATTTTGCTTAATATTCTCATCGCACAAGCTTCCTTTGCTGCAATGTATTCAATGTGTGTCTTCCAAGACATTGATTGGTCATAGATCACCCCAGATATTTCACATTCACTACTTGAGGGATAGCATCCAGGTGATAGGAGCGTGAAATGTGAAAAAGGTCTTAGAGTGGAAATGTTAAAACGGGACATTTCTTGACATTTAAATACAGAGGTAAGCTATCAAGCCACATTTCTATGGCCGATAGGTATGTCTGTAATATTTTAAATAGCCTATCGATGTCCTCTGCTGCTGAAAAGATTGCGATGTCATCCGCATATACATAAGTGTGGACGTCCTTGTGCCGAGGTACAGAGCTCATCAAGATATTGAACAACACCGGGGAAAGGACGGCCCCTTGCGGGACACCTCTTGTTTGCACATATTCAGAAGACGAGATGCCGTTTTTGTAACAATAAAACGTTATATTGCGCGAAAATTCTGCTATCCATGACTGTATATAGTTTGGGAAGTTAAGGTTGCGCAGCTGGTTGATTAACGCTATATGCTCAACGCTGTCGTACGCTTTTGCTATATCGAGAGTGACGAGTGCAGCATATTTTCCTTCCCGCTTAGCTAATTTTATGCGACTTTCAAGGTCTATATGGGCCTGCCATATGAAGCAACCGGATCTGAAGCCAATTTGGGATGGATTCAACATTTCTCTCTCATTGGTGAAATTTGTTATTCGAGCGTTCAGGATTCTTTCAATTACATTTACAAAATTTGAGGTTAACTCAATGGGCCTAATGTTATCCAAAACGTAACCTTTACCCGGAGCTTTCAGTATTGGTATTACCTTTGCTATTTTTCACGCCAACGGGAGCCATGCCGTACCTAAAGGTAGTTGACGATATCCAATAGGTATTCTTGGCACTCTTTATGCATCATTTTCAACATGAACGAGGAAACACCGTCAGGACCCGGAGCCGCTGATGGCAAGTTAGCTAAAACTTGCGACAATTCATGCCTGGAAACGTAAGTGAAGTCCTCGTCCCTTAGCGCCTGTGAAGGAGGTGGTGATAATTGGCTGGAAAAACGTTGCTCCAATCCCTTACCAATCACTTCTAATGAAGCTTTTGTTTCTTCAGCCGACAAAATGATAGAGTCTGCATTTATTGATTGCGGAATCATTTTCTTTCTACGTAGGAATCTAAATAACGCTTTTTTATTCTTGGATTGAGAAAGATAATCGAACTTCCGCCTTTCGTAATCTTCTTTTGACTTGGCAACTGTATGTTTAAAAACACCTGCAACGAACTGGTAGTCTTTCCAATTTTGAGGGCACTGATTGTACAAAAGCTTTTTCTATGCTGCCTTTCTGCGTCTAAGGTCCCTCGAGCAATCGTCATTCCACCAAGGAGAATTCGAGTTATGATTCGCTGACGCCACCATGAATTCAGATTTCTCACGGGAATTCTTTAATAAAGAATATAAGCTCCACGCGTTTGGCATCGAGCTATTATCTGACAACGAAGACAGTGAAAAAAGGAAGGAATCCTTAAATTTTGAATAGTTAATATGCGTACGAGTAATAGAGATTGATGAGGCTATCTGAATGTCTATTTCGAAAGTTATCGGTAAGTGGTCACTGTTTGTTGCGCAATCAATAACTGACCAAGATGAAACATTAAGGTTGAAGCTTGTAAAAGTTAAATCTAGTACTGAAGAAGTATGACTGCATACGTATGTTGGGCTTCCCGAATTCTGACATGAAAAATGACTATCTTGAGCCCAATGCCACAACCGGCTGCCACACGTATCAGTTTTTACTCCCCATGTGACATGGTGGGAGTTGAAGTCACCTGCTAGTAAAACGTTTCCTCCACACGTGGTTATTATGGTATCTAATGGCCGAGTGTGATGTACGCCTCAAGGAAAGTAAGCATTTACTACTGACAAAACCTGCCCGCTCTGGAGAGTTAAGCCTACAACTAATATTTCGTATGCCGGAGAGAGGAACTTTAACATCAGTTTGGCTTTGTGGCAAAGATTGTTCGAAATCATTGTCACTATTCCGCCACCTCTCGTAGGGCGGTCTAGTCTGAACAAACGGTAATTTTTAAAATCAATATTAGTATCAGGAGCAATCCAAGATTCTTGAAGTAAGATTAAATGGGGATATAGTTTATCACACAGGAAATGTAAATCAGTAAGAGCAGCAAATAGAGAACGACAATTCCACTGCAGAACTCTCAGGGACGCTATTTTGGTGTAAGAATTGTTGCGGAGATAGCTTTCTTCAAAATACTTTCTCTAAGTATTTTATTAGAGAGAGTCTTTTTTTGGGATTTGACGGAAGGGAACTTGAAACGTCATGGTTCAACGGGGACCGGCTGCGTTTCTGTGCCAGAGCATCAAGCTCAACGTCAGTAGACACACTTAGGACTAACACTTGATCTTGTTCAACGTTAGTTATGCACTCTGAGGGGGCCCTGGATGTTATCCGCGTTACTCAGCTCATCATTGCATACTGCAGTAGCATCACTGGTAGTCGATATTTTATTGGGCTCAGGATTACCCAAAGCAGTTGGAATCAACAGTTTAGTAATTTGATTACTGAAAACTTGTGCTATGCATTCGGAGATGCTAGCTGTATACCAATTGGTCCATAACTGTAGCCATAGCTCTTCCTACCGCAACCTCAATTGCCTGCGCGATATTATTATCCTGACATGAATGACGCGCTGTAACGCCAGCATAGCCATGGGCTCTCTCCTTAACAGCTGCAATGGCTTCCTTTCTAGAGCATCTGCTTTTGTCCAGGATTTCCAGTATTTGTACTTCCTCATGGCGCATTGTGCACTTTGCGAAATCATCTGCATGATGTCCACCGCACAAGCAACACAAGTCCTTTTGGGCCTTGCAATCTTGATCTGAGTGGCGTTCAACACATCTACGACAAAGACCCTCCGATTTGCTGCCACGAGAGCTATGTCCAAACCTCCAGCAGTTCTGACATTGCAATGGGCGGGACGCTAACTGATCTACTCGAAATACTAAGGGCCATGCTTTAATTTCTGAAGGACACAACGCACCTGCAAAAGTCGCAATCACTGACTCTGTGGGATGTCGTTTGTTGTCAACGAGTCTATATCACCGGTAAACTGCAACCACACCTGCCACCAACAGCTTCTCGAGCGTCTCCGCAGGGCTTAGTTGTGCGTCAACCCCCCGCACAATGCCTTTAGTGCATGCGAGATGTTGCGGTATATACGCACTTACCGGGATCGAAGCAAAGGAATTGATTGATTGATGTGTAGGGTTTAACGTCCCAAAACCACCATTTTGATTATGAGAGACGCCGTAGTGGAGGGCTCCGAAAATTTTGACCACCTGGGGTTCTTTAACGTGCACCCAAATCTGAGCACACGGGCCTACAACATTTCCGCCTCCATCGGAAATGCAGCCGCCGCAGCCGGGATTCGAACCCGCGACCTGCGGGTCAGCAGCCGAGTACCTTAGCCACTAGACCACCGCGGCGGGGCTCGAAGCAAAGGAAGAACACTTAAGAAGATCCTTTACACATTGCTGATCTGGTGCCCGACATACAATGCCACCGCGACCAAACTGCCGCACGTCGGTTATGCTCTGGTAGTTTGGGGTCACGGCATGGAAATGTTCTTGTGTCGCCTTTGGGTTATTCAGCTTAATGAAATTTCCACCCAAAGGTACCAGAGCGACGGGAATAGCGGAGAAATAAATCAAGAGGTAAGTCATCATTGTGTAGCGAGGCCGTCCACAGGGAACGATCCTGACCCGGAGAATTCCTCGACATCACTACAGCCTTAAGACTAGATCAAGGACACAAAAATGATCCTGCATGAAATGATGAAAAACACACCAAATACCAGGCAAAAAATAAAAAAATTGCCCGCAGCTTCCCTCGGGGGAACACTGAGGAGGATGCGGAGCATATAATTGGTTAACGGGGTGTTAAAGTGCGACTTACTTGGGTCGATGGCTAAATTGGTTAACGTGGTTGTGAAATGGGGTGTTAAATTGCGACTTACTTGGGTCGCTGGCTAAATTGGTTAACGTGGTTGTAGGAGGGGTGTTAAATGAGTGAACACGTACGACACGTATCCCGTTTTCGAAAGTCCGGGTCCTCTTGTCGACGCTTACGTTTCAAAGCGGCCGAATCCGGTGCTGCTGCTCGACGCTGACGTCTCTCAGCGGCTTCACGTTCTCTAAGTTGAGCATCTTCCGCTCGACGCCAACGTTTACGTTCGGCGTCGCGAGCTCTTCTCCGCGCTGCCTTGTCTTCGGACGACGACTTGGTTGCGGTTCCGCCAACACTTTGGCCGGCGCTGGTCGAAGGGACGTCCATCATTGTGTTTGTGGATTCGTTGGAATTCATTTCACCGCGACCTTGGACGTCGACGCGCCGTACAAACCAACTGACGAGCGGCAACTGAGCGAGCGAGCGCCGACCTTGAGTATATATACAGCGCGACGGCGCATGCACTGTCAGCTGTCGAATGTTCGAGAAGGGGGAGAAGCGCAACGGCGCATGCGCGCGGGTCAGCTGCCGATGTTCTCGAAGCGCGACGGCGCATGCGCGCGCGTCAGCTGCCGATGTTCTCGAAGCGTGACGGCGCATGCGCGCTACATTATACAGCTAGCGAATGTTCGTGAAGAGGAGAAGCGCACGCGGTGTGTAGAGGAGGAAGGGTGCACAGATGGTGGAGGAGTGAAGCGCGCGCGGTGTGTAGAGGAGGAAGGGATGCACAGATGGTGGAAGAAGGAGGAGGAAGCTTGCGGACGGCGCCGCACTACAAGCCTCGAGTATTAGATGCTCCGCATCTAAAACTATCCGGTACTTAGCCACTCAACCAGCACCGAGAACCGCCTAACCAGATCGAACGACACTTGCAGACCCACACATGTGGTCCAATCACAGCTCACCACGTCTTTTCTCTTTCAGATCGTGAATGGCCTTTATAACGTTAACACTTTCTTTTCTTTTACTTGCTCATCTGGTTATCGAACAAGGCAAAGACATGCGTTAATCACAGTTTTCTTTTACACGAGCAATAACTGTTTTAAATATTATTTCTTTCCTAAAACAATGACAGACGGGAATAATCTGATTAGCGAAATTGTTTCTCGAAAGTCTTTAGCTTTGTTTGAAAAATATTTAAATAAAAGTCATGAATTTTCGTTTGCGTAACGTTATTTCTTCGTTAGCAGCGCTTATTTAATTGTTACAAATGTTTGAAGAATGCCTGAGAGTGTTATGAAGTTGTATGTAAATGCCTGTGATACCCTCTCCGCCAAGATGTGTTACCGGATCTTGGCAGAGCACCCATAAAAAGCCAGCACCTATAAATAAATAAATATATAAATAAATAAATAACCAAAGGTGTTTTAGGTAACCAAGTCGTCAGATGGTAAAGCTCAGTAGCGAAAAGTAAGAACAAGAACAGCACCGACACAGCCGCTGGCACGGGAACAAAGGTTTTATATAACCAACCCACTCCCTTCTTCGTAAGCCACATCGCCACTGTCACATGAACACTATGGCTAACCACAGTTACAGGCAACTAGCCTCCTGGCAGACATCACCACATTTAGTCTCCTAACCGTCGTCATCACAAACGGGTGATTCCAAGAGAGATAGACTGTGGATACTCCCCAAGAAAAGAATAATATAAATTTGATTGAATATTTTATAATTTATGCACATACCATCTATAGTAACCCGAAGTCAAACATAGTTTTCTTTTTCGAGCATAATTTAATGGGGCAACAAGAATATCACACATACTAAACACCGAAGGACCAATCTCACTACCCGTCGTTCTCGAATATTACCACGAAGAGATTGTGTGCATCAAATGTAGGCGTAACAAAGAGTAATTATAATTTTCCTCAAGTTGTAGAGCAAAGACCAGTCTTATGAGAAATCTCTAGTTATGCAACATTTTGTAGCTGTTGTACATATTAGTTTCTACAAAGTTGATAATTACTTATCAATTTTTCTTTTGAAAGCACAAGTCGCTAATTCTCTCAAAAAATAAAAAACAGCTTATAAGTGATCGAGGCTGATCTTGAGCACCCTGACCTAAATGCTTGGACATTTCTGCGGTAATGATAAAGGTTGAAGTGAACGAAAAATGTTTATGCACAAATATTTCGTTGAGTGATTATAGGCTGTTAAAGCATTTTTTATTACCACAAAATTTGCGCGTCTATTTGGCTAGTACAAGCACACCGTAACAATAGGCCTGCCCCGTGCGGTTAGTCCGCGCATGAGAGCCGGCATCGATGAGGCACGCGCCGTGATTTTTGGTGGTTTAAAATATGCAACAACTCCGCACGAGATATGTGTGATGTCCGAATATTGCTGCCCCCTCATTCCCCTTAAAAAAAAAATGCCAATGCAGGCCTCCGCGATTGCCTACTGGCGCGTTGGGGGACTTTCCGGAGGCCAAAGACCACCAATTTCGATTTGAATATCTCTACTAAAAGCGCTGTTCAGACCGGGAAGACAGCAATCACTGTAATTTTTTTAGAGTTCAGTGAGGCTTTCTCTGCAGATGGCGTGAATGATTTAATGTCATTAGGAAATGGCTTATCCATGTGCCACAATCAGAAGCCATCACATGAAAGTCTACATGAATCTTTAGCCTGCTTTCACATCACTTGATTGATTGATTGATTGGTTGATTGATTGATTGATTGATTGATTGATTGATTGATTGATTGATTGATTGATTGATTGATTGATGTGTGGGGTTTAACGTTCCAAAACCATCATAAGATTACGAGAGACGCCGTAGAGGGGGGCTTTAGAAATTTCAACCACCATGGGGTTCTTTAACGTGCACCGAAATCTGAGCACACGGGCATACATTTCCGCCTGCATCGGAAATGCAGCCGCCGCAGCCGGGATTCTTTAGCGCGACCTGCGGGTCAGCAGAAGAGTACCTTAGCAACTAGACCACCACGGCGGGGCCTTAACATCACTAAGTACCTGTAAATTTGTACACATACTTCTCGTTAATTGAGACTTTCAATATAACCCTTGCTGGCGTTAGGAGTTTTATGTGAAACATAAATTGGAGATTCAAGAATGTTTACTGTAGATTTCCGCAGCAAAGACGCAGTGAATAAACCTAATGATTACAGGGTAACAGAAGAGGTAACGTAACACTTTTTATTTTTTGTAACACTTTTTCTCCTTTCTTACCGTACAGCATCTTTTCTTCACGCTCAAACTGAGCTGCGCCAAGGTAATGCCATTTTATCATGCACCAACTCGCTCAGTCAGCAGTACTTGCTGTGCATGGCTATGCTGCGCTCGCGAACCTGCTGAACACATACCTGCTTTTAGTGGTTTAGAAGCGGTTCATAATCATGATAACTTTTTGGTGAGTATACGTGGAATGTCGCCAATCCTAAACAGCTTCAATCTTGAAATGATGCAACGTTTTTGAAGGTATCGTATTTACAAATATTGTTTGCCCCACCAGACAATGCCCTGGTACAGAGTTCTTGACAACTTTTATGAGAGAGCGCTACGTGTTTGACTGAGTGACCCTGCATGCGCTGGTTAGAAAGCTGCGGTAGAAAGGCTTTTCCGACATACGGATGTACAGGAGGGGGGCAGGGGGGTTGACGGCCACCTCCCCCCCACCCAATCATTCAAAGGGTAGCGACCGATTCCGCCTCTTATGGTAGCTCAGTCGGACCTTCACTGTCATTTTTATTGTTCTATATTATAGCTATGCATATGTTTTCCCCCGATAGTGTGTGATCAAGGATCCTGATGTTGCATTCAGAGAACTGTTTATTGCCAATTTACTTCTGCGAAGTTGAGGTCCATTGGCAGAGGCAGGCATGTGCCAGAATCACGCACTTGTTCCATTTTCTTTTGTTTGGTTTCAATACCGAGCCTATTTTCTTTCAAACTCTACCAACTGATTGAAAAGCGGGGGTGGGGGGAGGGGGGGAGGACTCTAGAAAGACTTGCTCCCCTCCCTACTAGAAAATACTGCGCCCGCCTGCCCGTACCTGCAGAAAAGCTGTGGCAAAAAAAAGAAACACCACAAATGATGTCAGCTTCATCTTCTCGGTACGTTTCTTTAACAATTTCATTATTATTTGGCTTTTTTTTTATTTAATATTTTCATAAATATTTCTTTAATATATACTATCCTTTTTGTAGCCTATTTTCAATTTTCAGTTGCACGACAGTACATTCATGCCATTGAAAAGCAAACATTCTCCATCAATATAGTGATGGGATGAACACGTACAGCTGTGAGCGTATAAATGTGGCCATAAAATAAGGAAAATGTTTCTTAGTGGTCTCTGGTTAAAGCCATGGTCGACTAATACCTCAATGAGAAAAAGAAATGTGTTCTCCTTATAATTCTGGCGGGTTAGTGTGCCAACTAAACCTCAATATAACCGTTTTAAGGGACGAACATCGACAAGTAGTTTCTGGCATGAGTTTCTTTTGAAATTCCACTTGCATAACCTTCTGCACAACCACTTTAGCACGCCCCGCCGCGGTTATCTAGTGGCATTGATATTCGGCTGCTGGCCCATAGGTCGCGGGATCGAATCCTGGCTGCGGCGGCTGCATTTTCGATGGAGGTGAAAATGTTGTAGGCCCGTGTGCTCAGATTTGGGTGCACGTTAAAGAACCCCTGGTGGTCAAACTTTTCGGAGCCCTCCTCTACGGCGTCTCTCATAATCATATGGTGGTTTTGGGACAATAAACCCAACATATCAATCAATCAACCACTTTAGCACAAACTCTTCAATGTGCACCACCTTCTTTAAGTCCCGGTTATCACGTGGTAAGCATTATATTTTACCATCTTCCACTATAGGGAACCATGAGTAGTTTGCGAAGCAGCGCATGCATCGACTTCCATTCATCGCGGGCACCGTGCCCAATGTGAACGCGTCCTTGCAAGTGGAGCCTCCATGAATGCACTGTAGTTTCTATAGCTTTTACTCGTCCCGAACTCTTGTTGAAGCACGCCAAGCGGGATGATCGCCACACCATGCGGGAGGACGTGATTTCATCGGGCACCTGCAGATTTTCGCTCCTCGTCACCATTACGCGATTCCTGAGAGAGTGTAATGGGGAGAAGCCACCGCCTCATACACCGACATTTACACAGGCCCGAATGCGCTAGCGCATGCCAGTGCTTTCCGACATTGCTTGGGCCAGCTGTCGCGCATGCGCAGTAACTGTGGTCACGCCGCCACCGGATTGATCTCTGCCATAAGCTGCTGCGCATCTAATGAAACGCTAGCTGAATACTTTTGCAGCTCTAAAACATTTAGGTATTCCTCTTTTTATAAGGCTACTATGCGAGGGACTGCCTTTACGCAATAATAGCAAACGTTCAATAACCACGGCTTAGTATCATATGCCGTGTCGCTTCGCGGATCTCACTACTTTAGCGGCGTCCCTACTACCTGAACCAGAGTCAACAGCGATGTGCTGCTTTGACCAAGGCGTCACTCGGGACGTTTCTGTGATCAGAACTTCTGTGATTGCGCTCTTGAGGTAGCACTCAACCAACTCCAATTAGTTGTTCGAGTGGCACAAGCTGACAATGGAACAACAGGAAGTAAGGCGAACAGAGGCTCAAATAGGCGACTGATTTTTTTTAAAGGTAGAAACATATATGTGCATATTATGATAAGAACTGACAAACAATTATTGGACTCGCTCACTGGATTCTGTGGCGACTGGTTGTGCCTTTGCGATCTCCGACGATAGTGCAGCTCTGGCCGACTAGGTTGGTACTACGCCACCTCCTGACGCTGGTTCCCTACGACGACGACAGCGTAGCTCTGGCCGACTGGATTAGCCCTACACCATCTCCTGTCGCTGACAAGAGCTCTCGCCAGTGGTGCCCCGTCCTCGCATTCCTGCAACCATGTCCATCTTTCCTGTCTTCTCCTTACTTCCGTCGCTCCCTGTCCCTACGCCTCGCACACTCCTTCCTCTTTCTCTATCTCTCTACCTTTTAATCCTATCATTTTATTCCCCTTTCTACCCCCGTCCCTCGTGAGCTACTGTTGAGGTGTCCTCCCCCTGAGAAGCAGCTACGTGGCTCACTTTTCTGTTCGTTTCATATAAAATCATTCCCCTCCCCCCCCCCCCAAACAATAATGCGAGGGAAAGTATCGGATATCATTAGCAGTAATTTTAATGTCAGTGTGGACGCCTTCATCATCATCCTCGTATATATGTGCCAGTATCGTGTCTGGCTCGTTGGTGATTGTCGCTTAGGGTGCGAGAGGTCTCAGGTTCAAATCCCGGACGAGCCCGCTCTTTTATGCGGCTATACGATTGTTTCGCATTTTTGGTAGCTTTTTTATTTAGGAATTCTAGGATAACAAATATTTTTGGTATTTGTTTCTTATTTATCTTTACTCCTACTCTCACGAGACTGTTTGAATATTACTATAGGTTTCTTTTATACTTTTACTAAGATATTTATCGTCTGGTTAATTATTGTTGTGATTGTGACATTTGTATTACCTTAATTGTGGAATATGTATAAATTTCTACAGAAAATATCAGAGGAGTATTGGGTGACGTATGTCATTGTTATTAGGTTAACACAACTTGTGGTGGGTGTGTATGGAGGTTAGGCATGCGGACGTAAATATTCGAAGTGTACGTAGATAATTAATTCGAAGCTTATGCTACATAAAATGAGTACATAGAGTAATCCAAATGAAGAACCAGAATCGATGCGCTAAGTGAAGAACGGTTGACATTATTATCCTTCCTAGAGAGCGATAGTTTTGTATTGACTGTGCGAAATGGTAATAAAAACAATCAAGGCATGCACATTAAACTGAAGCATATTCTTAAACTGAAGCATACGGGGATGTAGGCTCCAGATAATGCCATGCTTTCACTTGTGTCAGGAAAGATGTCCATATGTTTGTTTGCTTCATTGCTTTTAGCGATGTTTCTCACGACTTTCAATAATATTTTCCGCGTATATAACATATATAACCGTTCTTCAAGCCATTAAGTTACTGAAATACTGACTAAATGCTGTTACGCACTGCTGCATTTTCGTTAGCATTTCATTCAAGGTTTTATTTACGTTATTTGCTTTTTTCTTGTCATTATATTATTTCTCGAATCATACTTCCGGGTTCGTTGATTATTTCCGATAGGGTATTTGTGACTCTGGAAAAAAATGATCCTCGGCATCAGCATTATGAATATTATTATATACCCATGGCACAGGGACCAGGCACGTTCGAGTAGTTAATCAATGGGCAGCACGTTCCCCCCCCCCTTTTTTTTTCATCTTGTGCTCTCTCTCTCTCTTTCTTGAATATAGAATCGAACAACAGTGGTGCAATAAAAAAATATCCGCAAATCCCGCGTATTTTGGGAATCCATTTTATTCGAAGCATGCGGATGGAAGGTGACTGGATTGTACTATATTTATTGAGCTAAACATTACGAAATGGCGCTACATATATCTGCCAATACACGCATACACATACGTGAAACAGCCACATATGTTTTATATAACCATATGTTCAATGTCGCGTAACGGTGCCAACAACAACACCAGAAGCGGTAGGCTGATATGAAGCGCAGGTGCACGCGAAGATGGTAGCTCTGGACGCTGCTTCACAAATCAACTTGCCACAATTAACGTTAACCCGACGTGATAGCTGTATGATAGGAGTCCGTATGAATTGTTTATACAACTGAATACGCAGCACTGCAACGACAGAGGACGTTTCACGAACATCAGGGTCTCTTTGAAGAGTAGCTCCAAGACCTGGCGTGGCTCCGCGGGAGAACACTTGATTCTCATTCGGAATGCTGGCTCACGATTACCGCTGGGATCGGTGACATTTTAGATGCGAAGAATCTTATGAGCGAGCTTTGTCCGGGGCGCCCGTGCCCCACTGCGCATGCGCGTCCCTTTCCCCTCCTTCTCCTATTTTCTCCTCGCTCACCTCGCAACGCCGAGGCAGTCAGCGTCTGCTAGTCTACGCTCGCTCCCCCTCTCTTCCCTCTGAACAACCCTACCCGTGGCGTTTACATCCCCATTGCGCATGTGCGTCCACTCCCCTTTTTCTCCTCTGCTACTTTCTCCCCCTCTCTCGCCTCGCAACGCTGACGCAGGCAGCGCCTGCTAGGTAGCTTCTTGATTAAAATAAGTAAAAGAATTGGCAGAACCCCACGTACAGTGGGCATCGATGATATGCAAAGCACGAATGAGGAAGATTGATATATGTCATTTTAAAATCAGCACACCGCTAGGAGATGGACGTGAATGATGCGTACACGGCTTCAATGTCACGATTATAATGTGTGCACGTGCAATTTACTTTTGTCGTTCATTACATCTCGTAATACCGAATTTTGTATATGTGGAGCTAGCCAAACGGCCGCGAGCACACCATGAGCGTAGCACGTAGTCAAGTTTTACATGACACGTATTTCATGATTATCATGTTTGGACGTGTCATTTACCTTCGTCGTCCGTTCGCGTTACGTAATACCAAATTTAGTATACGTGAAGCTAGTGAAACAGCCGTGAACGCATCATGAGGGTATGGCGTGTAGTCACGACTAAAATTACACGCATGTCATGATTTACACGTTCGGGCCTGCCACTTATGTTCGCCAAGTAGTTATGTGATACCATACCAGTTTATCAATATATCACGCGAACAAAACCACCGCAAGAGCAGCCAAACCATGCCATGTAAATCATAACATTTATGACAGACGTGTCATAATTTTTGTGTTATTGCTAGTCAATTATGCTCATCATTCAGTCATGTTATGCCATAAAATTTTGGTATATATCCAATCATGAAAAAGGCCAGGAAAGCTTAAACTCGTAGGCAGCTAGATAAATAAATAAATGGATAGGCCCAAAGTCACCGAAGTTCATATTTAAAATTTGTAGCCTGCGCGTTAACTAAAAGAAGACTGCGCGATCTGTGTCCAAACGGTGTCTTCTGTCTCTCATTGTCCATTAGCAGTGATTGTCATATTCCAGTAGGAAACACCTGTCCATCCCTACCTGCTTTGCACCTCCCCAAGTTTCTCTCCTGCAAAACGCCACGATGAGCACCAGGCAACCCCTACTTTGCACTGAAGCATCCGCTTTCTGCAGCGAGCAAAATTCTTCTGTCGCCGAAACGCAGTGTCATTCGCACTGGATGCACACCGCACCACCGAATTTGTTGAATAGCCATAGCGCGCCATCTGCTGAGTGAACAATCAACTACGGGGTGAGCACGAGATGGATGCGCTGTTCCCCGGATGTTGTTTTTATGGATATGCGGGGTTTAACGTCCCAAAACCACCATATGATTATGAGACACGCCGTAGTGGAGGGCTCTGAAAAATTAGACCACCTGGGGTTCTTTAGCGTGCACCCAAATGGGAGCACAGAGGCCTACAGCATTTTCAACTCCATCAAAAATGCAGCCGCCGCAGCCGGAATTCGATACCACGACCGATGGGTCGGCAGCCGAGAACCTTAGCCACTAGACCACCGCGTTTGTTGCCGGCGGCTTGCAACCTGAGTGCTCCCGTATTAAGTTAGATCTTTTCGTTTTACGCGTTTCAATGCTCTTTGCGAATATGACGAGAAAGGCAACTGCATCACAAGGTCCTCTCGTTTTAACGAACAAAGTAACACGGGCACAGGAACTCGTATGGTTACAAGTCAATCCAAGCTCGTTTCCTAATTTATTCCACAAGTGGTCCTTTAACAAGTTGCCCTTTTGCTTGGAGTGGCGTTTGTCTTATTGGATGGGGTAGTTGTGCACCAACTCAATGAGCGCACGTTACCTGACTGTGACATGACCAGCGAGTCGGAGTTGGCCATCATTTTTTTTTTTTTTGAATTCCTCGGCTGGCGCTCCTATTGGTTCGCGGCGAGCCGATCCGGTGGGAGGTGCCACAAAAATCGGTCTGAGAGCAATCAGTGCGGAGATGGGCACTTTCAGCAGATCTCGCCGGCACCGAATGAGATTCGGTGCGCTTTCGGCGGCCGGAATGCTCAGTCTGAACGAGCCATAAGTGTTTATTTATTTATTCATTTATTTGTACAATACTGCGAACCTTGAGAGGTCCAAGTAGGAGAGGGATGTACACATCCAGAAGACATGCGTACGGATGCAAGATCGACACATGAATGTGAGGGTACATAATCAACAGGTAAGTATACAATCATTATACATTGGATGACAGCAAGGGTGAACACTCTGACAAAACATTCCAATCGGAAACAGTTCTGGGAAAAAATGAATATTTGTATTGGTCTGTACGGGCAAAGAACGGTGTAATACTTCGGCTATGTTTGTGACGAGACGCTCGACTAGGGCTATTAGCTATGTAATCTTGTGACTGGATTCCGAATTTATTAAAATATAGCTGGTGTAGAAAGTTTAGACGGGCACTTTTACGTCGGTTGGCCAATGGCTCTAGGTGTGCGAGCTCCAAGATAGCTGAAGGGGAGTCGCGACGTCTAAAACGTTTATGAATAAAGCGAGTTGCCAATCTCTGAATTTTTTCAAGCTTTTCTTTATTAGTGATAGTATGGGGGTCCCATACAATACTTCCGTATTCCAGGGTGGGTCTTACAATGGATTTGTATGCAATGAGTCTAAGCGACGAGGGGGCATCACCTAATTTATGCTTCAGAAATTCTAACTTCTTTCTCGCGGAGGAACATATGTTATTTATATGTGTTGACCAGTTAAGTCTGGACGTCAAGGTTAACCCCAGGTACTTATGTTCCTCCACTTGTTTAATCTGATAATTGCCAAGACTATACATGAAGTGAGATTTATTCTTATTGGAGATGCACATGTGAACTGTCTTGTCGAGATTTATAAGCATATCCAATTTATTGCACCATTCCGTTATTGCATGCAAAGCATGGTTAAGAACGTGCTGGTCAGCGGCAGACACTATGTGGCTAAATATGATGCAATCGTCTGCAAACAGCTTAAGGCGTAGAGGGGGCTTTACAATTTGGCCAAGATCATTAATATAAATGTTAAATAGAACCGGTGCCAAGACCGAACCCTGTGGGACGCCAGAGAAAACATCAAGAAAACGAGAACAGGCACCGTCAATTTCAACATACTGTTTGCGGCCAGTTAGGTATGAAATGACCCAATTGACAACTTGTGATGGAATGTCTAAGTTTTTCATTTTTGTTATTAGTTTCGAGTGTGGAACTCTATCGAACGCTTTCGAGAAGTCTATTAGAACTGCGTCAATCTGTCCGCCCTCGTCAAGTACCTGTGCCATCTCATGGACGGTAACTACTAATTGAGTTGCAGTTGAAAAACCTCTTCGGAAACCGTGAAAACGTGCTGTACGTTAGTAATGTAGTGAATAAGAAAGACGTTCCTTTAGAGCTACCACCCGCTTGCTCAGTCCTTCAATAAACCCCCTTTACAGTAAGAAGAGTATTGTCGTCAAGAAAATCATTTAGGTGTTTAGCAATTACGTGTTCGAGAACTTTACAAACTGTGCAAGTGAGGGATATGGGTCGGTAATTACAATAATCGGTGACAGAGCCTTTTTTAAAAATTGGTTTCACTCGGGCAACCAACCATTCAAGTGGGAGGCAAGAAGTTTCAAGAGACTTAGAATACAACTGTACAAGAAATCTAGCTAGGAGCTCTGCATATCTTTTGAGAAATGCGGTGGGAATGTTATCAGGTCCTGCGGATTTTTTAGGGTCTAATCGTAAGAGCAGCTCAGTAACACCTTCGACAGTAATATGGATATATTGGTTGCTATCGTTGACGTAAGGCGTATTACCCAGCGTGGCTGGCCTTGAGAATACGCTCTGGAAATAGGAATTAAACGTTTCAGCAATTTATTTTTTATCTGTAAATATGCGAGCACCAACAGCTATTTTATCTACGCTTCTTGAGTCCTTGTTTGATAAAAATTGCCAGAATTTGTGAGGGGATTTGGTAGCAAAGCGCCCAAGGGTGGTTGAATAGAAGCGCTCTTTAGCTTCTCGTAGTTTAGATTTCAACTTAGAACTTAGCTTAAAAAGGAGGGCGGTATCCCTGTTCTTCCTTTTTCGGTACCGTTTCAGTTTACGTTTTAAATGTATAATTTCTCTGGTTATCCAAGGATTGGCTTTGTTGATTTTTTTCATTTTTTTAGCAACCTTTTCTTCGTATGGTTCCTTAAGCGGGTTTCTTTAAGCGGGAGATGATGTAATGTTGTAATTTGCGTTCGTCGATAATGTGATTTGCGTTTGTCTGGTTTGCTACTGATGTCGGGTATTTATTAGAGCTCTCGTGCTAAAATTACCCACTTCTGTTCTCGCCATTCCTGGGTAGATATCCCGCCGTCCGTGGTATTCGGGTATGTGCCACACGTCTCCTGCGAAAAGGGTTTGCTGATGTACATGACGGGATTGTGACATCATTCATGTCATGCCCAGCGAGTCATATTCATAAATCGACACAGAGCAATATACTTTCGTTAAGATCGAGTGGCCACTGAAGCATTTCCACGGCCGAACAAGGAAGGATTTGAACAACTCCTAGATGGCAGAACCATGCTTGCTTTTACTCTTCCGCCAATGCATGTAATATTCACCACAGGAAGACCACTGAGACCCAAGTTTGGTATCAAAATTTCATTTAAGAAAAAAATTTATTGTTTTGTGCAATTTTTCATGTCGGCGTTACATCGTGTCCTGCTGAGGACGTTTAATGCGACCAGAAAAAATCAGTAAGCCCTGACTAAGAAGGCTTGTATTTTGCATTTGTATTGGACCAAGGGCACTCCCTCGTGTGGTTTAGATGCACATGCACATGGGTGAGTAGCCCAGTGGTAAGAATATTCGCTCTCACAACGTGAGGGTACAAGTTGAAAATCCAGAATCGGAAAGTACTTTTTTCTTAGTTCATATTATTATGCTGAAGACACCATCAGTCTGACCAGCCACTCGTGGCGCTCAAAGCAGCGCAGGAGCTGGCCGCAGATATGGGGGTGTCCACTCTTTCCGTAAATTTGTTTCGCCATAATTCAATCTCACCCTCCCATGTCAATTTTAGGAACGAAGCTCTTTGTGGCTTAGGGTCATCCATTCCTTTGACGTAGCCAGCACAGAATATCCACAGACTGAAATGCATACATACATACACACACGTACAGACAGACAGACAGACAGACAGACAGACGGATGGACGCGCGCCTCGCCCACTCATCATCATTCACCCCGTGGATGTCATGATTTTTTTAGGAGCGAAGCTCCTTATGTTGTGGGTCTTGCGTCCGCGATGTATATATATATATATATATATATATATATATAGTATTCATCGTAGTAGTAGTAGTAGTAGTAGTAGTAGTAGGTAGCCACCTCTTGTTTAGTTTTTGAAATTTACGCTCGATGGCGGAACTTCTATAGGATGTCTATATGGTGAAAAGATGCGACATGGCAGTACTTGGAGTGTTCACAAGATGGACGGACAGACAGACAGGTGCAAGGACGGATGGATGGACGTGTAGTCACGTGAAGGCGTCCAATGTAGACGTGCTATCATCGCAGGTGAAGTGAAAGGACAAGACGTGCAGGAGGAAGTGAGCGGCCGTGGCGTCCAGACAGCTAGAAGCACAACGAACATTCTAGACTCCTCGCGCCACGAGCTACCAGCGCTTGTCATCTTTTTCTCTAGCTTGTTGTCCGCCACTAGGGCTACGCTACAAAAGTTCCCCAACTAGCATGCTACGCGATAGAAAATAATGATAAAAGTGTAACAATAACTTTACATACTATATACATTAGCGGAAGTTTACGTCCACTTGGAAGTCGGAATGTCGCCAGGGTGGAAGACATAGGAAGGAGTCCGACGGTTCCGGTGAGCGAGGATGCACGAACGGACGGATGGATGGACGCATGGACGGATACACGGATGGACGACCGAACGCCACACAGACGCACGGACGGACGGAAGCGCGGACGGACTGACGGGTGCTTCATCCCACTCCTCATCATTCAGTCCGTAGATATGCAATGATTTTTTTTGTTCACGCCAAGTTAATAGAGTGATCACGAGGGCACTTCGCTGAGGTCGGCAAATGTGTTGGAGCTCACTCAGACTCACTCATGAAACAAATTCTTTGCTTGGGACTCACTGGGATTCAGACTCACCGAAATTTTCCTGTGTCGGACTCACTCAATTCGACCCACACTCACGAAAACATTCTTCATCTGAACTCACTCGGACTCAAGCTCGCCAAAACTATACTCACCCGCTCTCACTCAGACTCACGGCTTGATCTCAGTGAGTCCGAAGGAAACGACTCATGACTGCATAAGTCAGGAATTAGCCTCTTCAATCATGGTGTCACTGCCCTTAACACCAATACCACACGTAATCAGTGCTCTTCTAGGCGCCTTTTGATAAGTACTTCGAAATACTCTTTATGAGTTGTGCCAAACCAGCAAGCAGATTTTTATTGAAAAGGATAACAGCATAAAATGCATTTATCAAAAACTTCCCGGAAGAGTCAGTGGAGGGGGAGTGCAAGGCACCAGCCCAAGTAAATCACGCCTCGAATGAATAAAAAAATATTGGAAAGGTGTATGAACCAAGCTGTTTTGAAATACTTGTGGGTAGGCGTGTGTATAATCATGAATCCGGGTAAGGCTCATATAGTAATGCTGAAGATGATTAGATAGACCCATAAGTCGGCAAACATAGTTGAAGCTCACTCGCTCGGACTCGCCAAAGTTTTTTTTTAGTTGGACTCACTCGGACTTAAACTCACCAAAATATTACACACCCAGATTCATTCAGACTCAGGGCTTGATCTGAGCCCGAGTGAGTCGACTCCTAAGTGAGTTCGCCCACCTATGCTGAGACGTAAGCGGCTAAACAGTGTGATATGTATATACACTCAAAGTACCTGCAGTACGAAAAAAAGTCATTTGCATTTAACAGTGTTCCACGATTCAGAGCACAGCGTTCTCTACTGCGGGAGAGCCAAAAGCTGTTCCTATGCTCTGATTGAACAAGCCGAGGTGCACAGTGTTGCGAAGGCACCTGGTGCCGGCAAATGTAGCAAAGTGCGCCCATCAAACGTGTGCCTGCCACATGCATAATTTGTGTTTAGAAAAAAGCTATCCTATTTCGGGATAATACAAACCCATGGAAGCAGTGTCTATGCAACAATAACAAACAAATGACTGAGCTCAACATACAGGACACCTTAACACAAAAATGGCCAAGTCGGTAGGGTTTCCCTAACACATGATTCTAATCGCCAACATACACCCACTAATCACAATATGCAAAACGCACAGGAATATACATGGACAGAATATGTACAACAAGCCTCAAAATGTGTGTTTTTACATCATTTAGAGGGTTAGAATGGAATACATATGTACAAGAGCCCACACGCACACGGGGCATACAAGAGCACATAGAATTATTAAAATATACAGATTACATGCATGGCCGTTGCATAAAAATATTCCTCCCAAAGTAAGAATGATTCCTCCGATATATACGATCAAAGTTCGGAGTATAAGTGCTCAAAAATTGGAAAGAGAGTACGACGACGATGACCTACTGCAACAGCTTCGCACCTATTACGCCACAAACAAAGAGCTCCACAGCAATTAAAAGGCTTTCAAAGC
The DNA here is from genome assembly GCF_043290135.1 of Rhipicephalus microplus. Taxonomy (NCBI): domain Eukaryota; kingdom Metazoa; phylum Arthropoda; class Arachnida; order Ixodida; family Ixodidae; genus Rhipicephalus; species Rhipicephalus microplus. The sequence continues at coordinate 235,658,910 of NC_134710.1, forward strand.
GACTACGTGAGCAGTGACTAGATGGGACAAATCGATTAACACCTACGCCAAAAAAAAAAAAAAACCAGTGATAACGGCCTTCCAAAACACGTTTGCAATGACACAATGCTGCAGCACGTGCTGGTTAGACACCTGTATGGAACAGTTGGGACAAGTAGAAAATGAGACCGTATATACCCCACTTGTCCAGTTTGTCCCGTGTTGGGAGTGCTCTCCATCCGAGACCCCACATGAAGTCATGGAGATGACTGCATAGGCAAAATAAAAGCAGCCGTTATCGCGCTCCATGAGACATGTCTCCATCGTCCTAGACAGTCCGGAAAAACCATAGTGAGGAGAATGGCCGTTTTTGTATCTACAGGACGGCTTTCTGTAGAATGCCCACATCGGAACAAACCTACTGAGCGTAGCGATAAAATGCTACTGCCATGGAGTAAAACGCAGGCACGCGAAGTGCTTGCGTTGAAGAATTAATCCGTAAATCGGGTAGGAAATAGCATACCTAGGTACCTAAAAAACATACAACATCACGCGCATCACACTGATCACCATGTAACAGTCGAAGTAAGAATCGCAGTGCAAGCAGCCGGCAGCGAACAGGCACCGATGGGATTGCGAATCCACTGCAGTTGCGTGGTTGCCCACGTGCTGTTCGGCAAAGGAGCTCTGTTCCACCTTACCAGAAAAATGAGTCAAGGGGGGATTGTAACAAATTAGTTCTTCGTAATGGGGATGTGTACAACATGAGATATGTGCTATGCGCGGACGCAGAACAAAATCCGTGCTATGGAATTGGTACTCTTGTGCTTCCCGGGCGGTTTGTTTTACATCCTCGACTACTGAAACCCACACGGAGGCTGATATGCCGTAGCAAGTAAAATCAAGCCCTCGAATGCGGATACAGACACTTTTTTTAAAGGAAAAATAGAATTATTTGCGTCTTGGGAATGTATAAATATCTGATCGTACTTGCTCATCCCCGAACGTATGGATCAGCAAGTAGCGAGCGTAGGAATGGCTCGAGGCTGAGCACAAAACCTACAGGGGATAGAGGAACCCGGGGCGAACACCACGGGTGACAGCAAATGGAGCACTCTCTAAAACATCAAGAAACAACGTGCTCTGTATATTGCGGTAAGCGTTTCTGAGAAGCTCAACGAAGTTTTTAGAGAAGCCAAACGCAGCCATTACGCTGCATATGAAGCTATGTTTGAGGTGATCGAGCGCCTTTTCTTAGTCAAGGTAATCTAATAATCCCTGAGCTCATTTTGCGAACGTGTACGCAATTGTGTCACGTGTAACAAAAGATACACTGAAATTCTCTTCCACGAATAAACATCGCCTGCTGATGCGGTTCGAAAACGTGTTCAGAAATTTCGAGTACTTCGTGCTCATCTATGGGAGCCCAGTGTGTCGTCCCGATGCTCATGTTTAGAAATAGTGAATAATTATTTAGAGTACTCGGTACTCTAATATGGGAGAGCTGAAAGCCGTCCCTTGGGCCTCACACTTGATCAGGGGGGGGGGGGGGGGTTAGAAAGAGAAGGTAACGATTTAGAGCACAGGGAACTCTACTATGGGAGAGCTTAAAGCCGTCCCGAGAAGGAAGATCACGCTTGATAAGTCCGCATCAACAGCAACTACGGCATCGTTTATTGCGTTTGGAGTGTACACGTCGCCGGCCAACCTACAAAAATGCGGCCGTCAAACATGCACCCGTTACACACGTAACTTGCACGCAACTTTTTTCAAAACGTAACGCTTTCTTTATTTAAATATTTTTTGAATATTGGCCGCTTTGAATATGTAACCTCATCTTTTATCGAAAAACTGCCACTTTGTACTGCGACTTTTTTTATTTGCCTGTAAAGACTAAATTTCTCTTAGCCTCATTGAGCAGGTTTTAGTTTAGCGACAACTCGACACCAAAGCTGCCTGGTGGAGCAAACGACTGCGTGGCTGCTGATGCGGCAGACAGGAGGGCTGTGCTTGGGGGGGGGGGGGGGGGAGTTTTTGAGAGCAAAAAGGAAGAAAAAAGTGAGCCCCGCATAGGGGGAAGAATGAGAGGAGAGGGCAAGCCTAGCCGCTGCGCTACGTGAAAGTGTCTACGAAATGATGTCATGGCGGCCTTATTTATTACAGCTGGACGCCATAGAGCCTTGAAGAAAATAAACAGCTTTATGTCTGCCATAAAGTTTTCCGAATTAGGAAAGTTTATGCTGGACACAATGACGGCGTTGCTATGGTTACGTGTTGTGCAGTGTAGCTGGTGTACCAGTGAGCGGCTGCGGCTTGCGGTGGCATGTGCGCCTCTGTGGGTCTCGTACTGAGCCGTGGCGGTCAGTATCTGTTCTCTGTGCCCCGTTGTTTGTTACGCAGTGTTATCCCGGATGTTATTGTACTCTTGCCAACGTTTACAACATCTTTTGTTTGCTATGGTGCCTCAACAATGCGTAGAATGAGTTCATATCGATGTGTCGTGCGGTGGATGGCGCGGCGTATGAATTTGAAGTGTTCAGCGAAATTGCGTTTGTGTATTATAACAAAGCAGAAATATGACGAACGCCTTGGAGGTGAGTGACGGTTGTGCAGTGTTCTTGCTTGTGATGACGGACGAAATATTTGTTCCCCGCAGGACGCATGAGGACGTCATGTGCACATACGTAGTTTCGCGTTCGATATGTGTACATTAACAGCTTGCATGAGCATATTGCCATGTTTCATTTCCCAAAGTTTTGTTATCGTCCCATAAAACTACACAAAACTGCAGGTGCGGTTTGCGCCTGAAGTTTACATTATAACACCTTTTTTTCGCTTGCTATGATCGCCCCCCCCCCCCCCCCCCCCATTGTTCTCCCGGCATGACAGAAACTACGTTCAAGTGTCGCTTGCACCGTGCTCAAAGTCAGCGCGGTTGCACAATTCGGAAGTGGGAGAGTCTTACGTGAAACACGGGTTCGAGGGCCGGACGCTGCGTCGGTCGCAAGAAAGACTGAATAAAACCGTACAAGGAGGCGCATGGCTGATCGCGTTGTATGTAGGAGCTTTTAAGGAGCTGCAGGTGAAGGGCCGTTTCTGCGTCATCGTTGACCCGCAGGGCGAGGCAGGTGAAGGTCAGGCTGCACCGGTTGCTGCATTGAGTTAGTTACGACGGTGTGCGGGATTCACTGGCAGCAGTTCGCAACATGGTGGAAATCATCAGTGAGTGGTGTCACTTTGACGGCATGGCAGAGAAGTGCTCGACCACAAGGACAGTGTCGCTAAAGCTCAATAGCGGCCTTTAGGTCGAAAACCACCCATACCAGATCTGCGGGGACGAGGAGCTAGCCTTGGTGTGGTGCCTGGTCGTCCGATGCAGTGATTGCGCAGCCAAGGCTCTAGTCATGTCCGCTGCGAGTGCAAAGTGCCATGTGGCACCCACTGTAAACGCTTCGGACACGTTGAAGCCGACTGCCTGATGACGTTTGCATCTGCTACAGCACCAGAAAAGAGAGATATGGTTTCCGAGCACGTCATGGACGTGGCCGAAGCGGAAAACGCAGCAGGATTAGCCAGACCCATGGACCTCACAGCACCCGGAGGCGTGGCATCGACAGACACGCACAAGTCGGCGGAGCCTCCTCAACGTGCAACCGTACCTGTCATCACGTCGTCAGCAGCTGAATTTGCACGGGACGAGGAGTCAGCGGTGCCAGTGGAGGCGGACAATGCAGCAGACCTCTGGAGAAAGACATCGGGAAGCGGGAACAACATCAGTGGCTTAAACAGAGGAGGGGGGTCAACCCTCGCCGCCCCCATGAAAGTTATCGCGCACCCTCCCCCTCTTCCACCACTTACCCACCTTTTTCTTTCGTCGCTTCGAGCTGACGTGATTTAGAAACTAAGTGGTGCTACTATCACAATATAAGTCCCCGACGCTTTTAAAGTGAATATTGTCTGCATATAGTAAATTGTGTCGCGGTGCTTCTGAAGGCTTCGTTCGACACTGATATTTTGGGCAGGAAATTCAGCCGCTATCGTTGTAAGTTGGCTAGGGGACGGGATTAATACTGCGATGGTTGTCATACTTGTACCCATCGGAACAGATCTCACCGGAGTCGATCACTACAATAATTTTCACTAGGCAGAGGATTGTTTTAATGTTAAAACCTATACACACTTCCAAAGTCTGATAGACCACGTTGAAGCATATTACAATGTGACTCTTTGAACGTGTGCTAAAATATACTCAAGTCAGAGACTGAGACATCTATTGAACCTTCGCACGTTCTGCCAACAACTAAACACACACACATACACACACGTACACGTACGCACACACACACGCACGCACGCGCGCGCACACACATGACAAAATTATTTAATTATCCAGTGAACATCGCTTGTATGCGAGTGTACAATATATTGATACATATCATTACTATGCTCTAGCTGCAAAAGGCACTCTGAAGTTTTTCTTATAGGAGAAAGCGCAACACAGGCAAACGTGCAGGCCAATCACAACATTATAAATGCCTACAAAAATAAGCATCATGTAATTTAAGCTGATAAATAATAATATCGTGATCAACCTGAAGCAGCACATTGAGAAATTCAGTGTGGGCCCTTGTAGTGAGCACAAGTTTTATTGTTAAGCAACGTCGCAAAATCGCAAGAATAAGGGACATTAGGGTGAAAAAACATACGACGAATTGAAAGCATGTATACTTGTTTGCTTCATTTCGTCGTCCCTTTACACTGACAAGACTAGAAGGGTACACCAAGCGATTTCTGCAACATACGACATCACACAACAGGAAATGGACAGAATGTATAAACATGAAAAATTAAGAACACTACACATAGTAACCATTCTTTAAAATAATTAAAATAAGCTCTGCGCAACAAGAGAGATAAGTTTATTTACAGAAAGACAGAGAGGTCGGCCTGAGCGATAGCTTGCTCTAGCCTGCTACTCTACATTGGGCGAAGGGAAAGGGGAAAAGAAAGATTAATGGATGACGATGGGGAGATAGAGAGGTGAGTATGTAGTGTTCTTTCTAGCTGAGACACATTTTATAGCCACGCATATAGTCCAGTTGTTTCCAAAAAGGTTATAACTGCTCTTGTGTCCGCAGTTGCACTGTTGGTGTCTGGCCAAGGGCCCAACACGGTCTCATAAGTTAATGACCTACTGCGATATAGTTCAGTAGAAGAAATCAGTGTTTGTCGTTCACGTGCGTATATATGCTGGGCAGACACAAATTATGTGCTCAAGCGTTTCTGGCACATTATAGTGTTCACAATTAGGGCCAGTGTCACTGCTACCGACAATATTAGCGTAACGTCTTGTGTACACCCCACCAAGATGAATGCGGTGGATCATACTTGTGAGTTGCCGTTTCAATTTAGGGGGCATGCGGAACCTCATTTCCGGGTCCCATTTGTGAAGTCGGAGGTTTCGCCGTTCCGGTTTGGTCCAGTGGTGAAGTGTGTAGCTGCGCATCACGCAGCGAAGCAGGGCGTTCATGTCAGCTCGTGAAAACGCAATGCGTACTTCAGGGGCACTGCTTAAGGCATTTTTATCTCCAGCATCTGCCTATCCGTTTCCCATCACGCCGCAATGAGCGGGAATCCACTCGAAAGTGATAAGATGCCCATTTGTTGAAGTAACCTGAAAAAGTTCTGTGATTTCTATTGCCAAACAACAAATGTTTCACGCAGCAAACGTACGCATCGCACAGCGGAATACTGTTGATTATCGTTTTGAATTTACACGAACATAATGTGTGCACATAACATGCCATACTATACGCAACATATGTTACGCAAAATTTACGAGAATAGTTACTGCATAGTTACATGTAAAAAATCAACTAAACATCATTTCCAGGTTTCGGTCACGAGACAAACGCTCCAGTTTCCTTTCTGAAGCCCGCAAAGCCCGTCTTGCGACCTCATCCCTCAATTTCAATGATCGCGAGGATTCACCCATTTTTATCAATGAACACCTTACCCCGGAAAACAAGAGATTGCTCGGAAAGGCGCGCGCGCTAAAGAAAGACAAAAACTGGATGTTCGTGTGGACCGAGAACTGTGTTATTAAGGCGCGTAAAACAATCAACAGTCGTGTATTTCAGGTACTGACTGACCACGACCTTGCAATTTTTGAAGAGTAGGCTACTTTCCTTGGCTTTGTAGCTTTCTTTCTTCTTCTGTAATGAATTGTGCTTCACCAGCACAGGTGGCTAAATGTTTAGGTAACGCGAATGTTTTCAGCGCAATACATTTCAATGCTCGTAGCCTTAAAAAGAACTGTAACAAGATTTCCACACTACTTCATACTTTGAACCATCATTTCTCCATCATCTGCTTCTCCGAAACCTGGCTTACTTGTGAAGATCACGATAGGTATGGCTTTGCCGACTATGGTTGCGAATACGATCATCGTAGTGCTAACCCTTACGGGGGCTCCGCCATTTTCGTTTCAAACCAGCTCTCGTATTGTCGACGCAAAGATCTAAGCATAAATGTTCCCAAATGCGAATCTGTCTGGCTTTAACTCGATCCAATCGATTCTTCAAATGTTAATAGGACAGTCTTTGGCTCCGTTTACCGCTCTCCTTCATCTAATGCAGCTGATTTCTGCGATGCGCTTTTTCTTGTGATTGATAAGTTGTCTTTCGAAAACAAAAATGTGTTCATCATGGGTGACTTTAACATCAATCTTCTTGATTCTGCGAATCCTATCACTTCGATCTACACTAGTGCCTTTTGTAGCTACGGTTATGAGTCACTGATAAATACGCCTACACGTGTTGTAGATCATTCTTCCCATTCCCTCCTTGACCATATTTTTTCTAATCATGATTCCCCAATAGAAGCTGGCACTATCGACTGCGATATTACCGATCACTTCCCCGTGTTTTTTTACTTGCACAAGCAGGAAAAAAACAAAACTGAAACCTTCAAGCATTCTATATTTGATCGTGAAAAATGTTTAAACCTTGTATCAGAAATAGACTGGTCCAGCATATTCAATGTCTCGAATCCTGATATCGCTTTACAGCAATTTTCTGATGCAATGATCAATGCTGTCGGGGACTGTACAACAATAATAACTTCCAATAGGCGTTACACTGCCCCTCGGTGCCCTTGGCTTTCAAATTCCCTTCTTCTTGCCTTGCGTAAAAAAGATAATCTATACAAAAAGATGAAGCGCAAACCTTTAAATTCTAATCTCCGAGCACGTTATAAACGCTACTCTCAAGTTCTGTGCTCGCTCCTTAAAGCCGCCAAGCGCCGCTACTACGACAATGAATTCAATAAGTGCGGTAACAACATAAAGAAAAAATGGAAGTTAGTTAAGGAATTCCTGAATAACGCTACTCAGCACAAGCCCATCAAATCCATTGTTCAGGGCGACTCATCATTTACTGAACCTGCAGACATTGCTAATGCATTTAGAAATCATTTTTCGGGTGTATGCTCACAACTTCCCTCGTGCCCTTATTATTCTGACCTTTTGCGTTGCCCCCAATCGTTTTTTTTATTTCCTACTTGTTCCGACGAAATCGAAGCTACCATTGCAGGATTAAAGACTACCGGGCCTGGCTTAGATGGTATTCATGGGTTCCATTCGAAACTTGTACGTCGACTTGTTGCACCACTACTTTGCTATATATTCAACTTAATTTTTAAAACTGGATTATTTCCAGAGTCCTTGAAAATAGCAAAAATTGTTCCTGTACTCAAAAAAGGTGACGCGCACTTTATGGATAATTATCAACCCATTTCTATTCTTCCCTTTTTAGATAAGGTTCTAGAAAAACTTATTGAGACCCGTCTTTCCCGCTACCTTAAAAAATTCAACTTACTCACCCCCTCTCAGTTTGGTTTTCGTGCTGCCCTATCAACTAATATTGCGACTGCATGTCTAACAGATAAAATTAAGTCTTTCATTGATCGTGGCGACGTTGCTGCTGCTGTTTTCATAGATTTTTCAAAAGCATTTGACACCATTGACCATGACATTCTTTTCACTAAACTGGAGCGTTATGGCATTACGGGTCCTGCTGTAACTTTGTTACGCAGCTTACTTTTAAACAGGCAACAAATAGTTTCTGTTTCCACAGCAACATCACCCCCGGTCACAGTTAACAGAGGCGTTCCACAAGGCTCAATCTTAGGCCCACTTCTTTTTTTAATTTACATTATTTACCTTCCTCGCTGTTTAACCCCTTCACAATGCGTACTATATGCTGACGACACTACCATCTTTAACTCCCACCGAAACATGTGTACCTTAACGCAAATGCTCCAAGCTGACCTATTTTCCTTCGAGCGATGGTGTCTCTTCAACAAGTTATCTATTAACGTTCTTAAAACTTGCTTTCTGCTTTTTAGTTCCCCGCAAAGAAAAATTTCCGAGTTCCCTTGCCTGTATATTTCCGGTTTTAAAATTGAACTTCGTCGTAGTACTAATTTTCTTGGCGTAATAGTCGATTCTCACCTTAAATTTCATGAGCACGTAAACTTCATTTCAAAGAAAGTTATGCTCGGCATAAGAGTTTTGATTAGAGCTAGACCATACTTCAACTTGCAAACTCTCCTAACTTTGTATTACGCTTTCGTCCACAGTCACCTAAATTACTGCATTTTTTCCTGGGGTGGTACGTATCATACCCACATCGCCCCATTAATAACACTGCAGAAACAAGCGTTACGCATCATTACATTTTCCCATCGACAAGCAAAATCTTCCCCGCTGTTCTATCAGCTCCGTGTTTTGCCCCTTCATCATCTGTTTAGGTACAGCATCGGTATTTTATTTTTTAACGTTTTGCACGATCACCTTGTCTTAGATATTCTCCCTCATTGCATCACTAATAATCTCAATTCAACGCGCTTTGCCTCACGCCAGAATCTCTTACTTCCGTGTATACACACTAACTATGGCAAACAAACGATTCTATTCACGGCCATTTCGCTCTGGAATTCACTAACCTTTGATGTTAAATCTTCTAAATCACTTTGCGTTTTTAAATCCAAACTAAAGACTTTCTTGTTAGGCCCTTCTGTTTGATTGAATTGTAACTGTATTATCATGTCTTTTTTTGTTGTGGTATTCATATCCACTTTTTTTTAATAGATTGACGATGTATTCCTTGTTTTTTAGTGTTCCTGCTTATTATTCTAATGGTTTTTTTTCTTTTGTTTTTTATTCATCTTTCTCTTTTTTATGCTGTGTTTATTTGCTGACAATGTATTTCAGTGTTGCTTGATGATTACCTTTTTTTTTTTTCATCATGGAAGGTCCCGCCTGCGGTTCTCACCTTGGGACCTCCCAGTGAATCTGTACCCATGCACTTTTCCATATTCACGCTTGATGAATAAAATTCAAAATAAAAATATATGAATTAAAAAAAAAACTTGGGTTGCTGCAATGCCGTTCACACCTTTCGTATCACGAACCACGTCTGCAAGTGAAAGGTGCCACTGAACCGCAAAGAGTAGGCAACGGGGAACAACGGAATCACTCTACCATGGGGTGAAAGTTTCAGCAATATCAGTTGAACTTGCGTCCTTATAGCTCCACGTAAAGTATCGCATCTTACCCAAACCGTCTTTCTTTACTACCCGCCTCGGGGGTCTATAGCGGTTATGCTGCTCCAGTGCTGAGCCGCAGGTCGTGAAATAGAATCCCTGTCATATTTTTGATGCAGGTGAAAATGCTCGAGTCCCGTGCACCTCGATTCAGGTGCACGTCAAAGGCCACAAGTGGTAAAATTTCCGGAGCGCCCCACTACGGTGTCTCTCGTATACATATTGTGGTTCTCATATTTGTCTGTGTTATTCACCTTGTCGCCCAGAAAAGATCCCAGTGTCTATGACGGAGATCAGTTTTTTTTGCTTTTTATTTCATTTTGTGCTTGCACTGATCACGCCATCTTTTCAGTGATAGAATCACCCCTGGATGCCTCTAAAAAATTTTTCACGTATAGAGCAGCTCTCCTGTAATAGTCACCCTCATTTCGGCTTCTGAAGTTTTCGAAAACGTTCTTCGAACATGTGTGCGAAGAGAGGACCAAGCTTGCACCAAGAACTTGGAGAGTCTCCATGCCTGAACCATCTTTCTAAAAAGCATGCATGTCTTACTCCATCCAGACATTTGGAATACACCAGCAGCCAGGAAAAGATTTCTTGCCAGTGAGGTTAGAACTTCAGTTTGCACTTACTAACTGAGGGAAAGCTGTAAATAGTGCCTGGTTTTCATGTCATCACTAGCAAACGACGTCTGTTCTTCTCGTGCTGCAACTCCCGGTGTCTTGGCTCGTTAAACAGAAAAGTTGCATGTTGGGCGAGTTGGAACAAGTCAATCATATTTTGTTCAGCGCAAAAGACAGACAACAAACGAGGGTCCTCGTCCCTTCGCTGATTTGTTGTCTGCTTTTTGCGCTGCACTACATTATGACCGTTAAACAGGCAAAGACGAATATCGATGCGAGCAATTGTGTTTCACGTGCATGCTCCAATCGGTTTTGAGATGTTCTTTCGGCACACGAGTCTTATTCATGCAGAGGAGAACCACTGCTGGGAACCGTTTCTTCGGCTGCTGTAGCTTTTCCGCCAGTCATCAAGTGTTCACTGGGAGCAGCGTTCCATTTCGAGAAATAATCAAGCATTAAATTACGGCATTTCAGTGCGGCCATCGAGTCTCCTAGAAGGGAGCGGATTGACCCAAAACACGAACTAGTACTTCATACAAACTCGAACAGCGATACTTGTATATAGAGGCAGCGTATTTAAAGAAGGTGACTTCGTATTGAAGCAGCACGCTCAGCAAAGTTCAAGCAGTGACGCTGAATGCGAGGAAGAAGAACAGTACCGATAATACATGTTGGCTAGTAAAGTTCCACCTTGAACATTGGCACTCGTTTCTCCCCTGGCGGAAAGATTCGCGGGTATATATTTCCTCTGGTTCCCTTCAGATGCCGGTATAAGGTCGTGCTCGACCAGTATCTTACTCTGTGTGCGACACGTCTCGCGTTTATGATTGCGCCACCACGGAAGGCTGGTAGTTTCTGGTGCGTTGTGATCTCATACCACGAAAGTGAATGAACGCGTAGGAGTTGATGCCAGGAGTTAAATTCCAGTGACTTTCATCAGAATGCCTGAAACAGACAACCGCCAGGCATATATAGTGCTGCACGGTATACAACGTAAGTAAACTCGTGTTGCATGCACTGGCAGTTCTCGTCGGAGTTTACGTGTTCTGAGCAATTCATTATGGTGCGCTATGCTCTGAACAAGAGAGGAGTCCATTCCTTCATCACTAGTGCACCGATCACTGGAGAGTCTGTAGCGCAAGGCTGCTACGATTTGCGCCTGTGTAAGTGCTGCAAACATGAATGAACGTACTAGTTAGAAGGGTGTATACATGGCATGTCGATGCTGCTTGGTGATATATTTTGTACAGTTATGAATCTGTTGACGTAAAGGAAAATGGCGGCTACACGCTTGCAAACAACGGGAGACACCCTACCGCAACGCTATTGTTTCAGGAAGCAGAGCGACGAAAGCTAGAAAAAACAACAAGGAATTACGCATTTTCGCGCGTATTTAGGTTTTGTAGCGCATACACGTGGTGACATATTTCTATGTGAGTAGGTACAGTCTGGTCCCTGCTGAATTTTAGATTGAGACCTAGTAAACATTCCTGAAGAATGAATGCCTCGCCCTCGCAGATTGCATCATGAAATCTCTGTGATTGAAGTACTTTAGTGCTATCAAAAGTCATAGTGCAACTGTAATGTAAACTATGGTTGCGAGAAAGTCAGCCGGAAAAATAACGCGTGTGAATTAAGTCTTGTGGCCAACGTTCAGCATAACTTACAAACGTTCAGCATAACTTACAGCATAAGTTACAAACGTTCAGCATAACTTACAAATGATGAGTTTTCGAAGACTAGGCATTTCAATGATGTGACGAGAGGTCATTGCTCCAAACGGCCACTGTACCTGTAATTTACTGTATTTTACTGCTATTACTTCACATTCACTATATCTTGTCACGAACATATACGCATGGGAAGGGGGTGGGGGGTAATCTCATGACTTTGATATATAAGTACACAATCTGCTCAAACTACCACCGATAGTCAAGACACAGATGAAAGCTGACACCTCCACCCCCAGCCCCCTCAGTGGGGTCAGTGTACACCCCCTTCCCCCGAAAAAAATTTCTTGCTACGCCCCTGAACGACATGTATGTCAACGCTGCCGCAGAGAAGCGCTCGAGCGACGCAACCGAGGATCCTCAAAAGAGCTCGCCTACCCACAGCGAGTGCGCTAAGATTTAGGTGCACGGTAAGAACCCCAGGTGGTGGAAATTTCCAGAGCCCTCCACTATGGCGTCTCTCATAATCATATGGTGGTTTTGGCACGTCAAGTCTGAATGTCGTCAGGGTGGAAGACGTACGGAGGAGTCCGATGGTTCCGGTGGGCGAGGATGCACGAACGGACGGATGAATGGACGGATGGAAGCATGGATGCATACACGGATGGACGAACTAACGCCAGACAGACGCACAGACTGACGGAAGCGCGGACAGACTGACGGGTGCATCGTCCCCCTCCTCATCATTCAGTACGTGGATATGCTGTGATGTTCTTTTTGTTTACGCCAAGTTAATTGGGTGATCACGAGGGCACTTCGCTCAGGTCGGCAAATGTGTTGGAGCTCACTCAGACTCGCTCTTGAACATATTTTTTGCTTTGGACTCACTGGGATTCAGACTCACCAAAAATGTCCTGTGTCGGACTCACTCAATTGGACCGACACTCCCGAAAACATTCTTCAGCTGGACTCACTCGGACTCAAGCTCGCCACATTTATAAGCACGCGCTCTCACTCAGACTCACGGCTTGATCTGAGTGAGTCCGAGGGAGACGACTCATGAGTCCATAAGTCATGTATTAGCCTCTTCGCTCATGCTGTCAATGCCCTTAACACCAATATCAAGCGTAATCGATGCTCTTCTAGGCGCCTTTTGATAAGTACTTCGATATACATTTTATGAGTTGTTGCAAACCAGCTAGCAGATTTTTATTGAAAAGGATAGCAGCATAAAATCTATTTATCAAGAATTTCCCGGAAGAATCGGTGGAGAGGGAGTGCAAGGCACCCCCCTTGTAAATCACGCCTCGAAAGAATAAAAGAAAAACATTGGAAAGTTGTATGAACCAAGTTTTTTGAGATACATGTGGGTAGGCGTGAGAATAAACATGAGTCCGGGTAAGGCTCCTATAGTAATGCTGAAGATGACTAGATAGACCCATAAGTCGGCAACGATTTAGAGCACAGGGTACTCTACTACGGGAGAGCTGAAAGCCGTCCCTTAGGCCTCACCCTTGATTTGGCAAGAGTGGATGTCAAAAGGACTTCATCGACTGGAGCTAGAGCATGTAAACGTCGCCGGCCAACCTACAAAAGTACGGCCGTCAAACATGCACCCGTACATATGTAACTTGCGCGCACTTTTTTTCAAAACTAATTGCTTTCTTCAAAATAACATTTGTTGATTATTAGCCCCTATGTATATGTAACTTGATCTTTTATCAGAAAAACTGCCATTTTGTACTCAAATTTTTCTCAGTTGCCTGTAAAGTTTAATTTTCTCTTGGCCTCGTTGAGCGGGTTTCAGGTGACCGACTACTCCGACACCAAAGCTGCCTGGTGGAACAAACTTCTGCGTGGCTGCTGATGCGGCAGGCAGGAGGACTGTGCTCGGGGAGGAGGGGGAGGGTGTAATTGTTGAGGGCAAAAACGAAAAAAAAAGTGAGCCCCGCATCGAGGGAAGAATGAGAAGAGTGGGCTTGCCTAGCCGCTGCGCTACGTGAAAGTATGCGGGAAATGACGTCATGGCCGCCCTTGAGCATGAAGAAAAGAAACACCTTTATCCCTGCCATAACGTTTTCTAAATTAGGAAAGTTTATGCTGGACACAATGGCGGCGTTGCTATGGTTACGCGCTGTGCAGTGTAGCTGGTCTAGCAATGAGCGGCTGCGGCTGGCGGCGGCATGTGCGCCTCTGTAGGTCTCGTACTGAGCCGTGGTGGACAATATCCGTTCCCTGTGCACCGTTGTTAGTTACGCAGTGTTCTCCCGGCAGTTATTGTACTCCTAGCAAGGTTTATGACACCTTTTGTTTGCCATGGTGCCTCAACAGTGCGTACAACGAGTGCATATCCATGTGTCGTGCACTGGATGACGGGGCTTATGTAATTGAAGTGTGGAGTGAAACTGCGTTTGTGTATTATAACAAAGCAGAAATATGACGAACGCCTTGAAGGTCAGTGACAGTTGTGCAGTGTTCTTACTTGTGACAACGAGCGAAACATTTGTGCCCCGCAGGACGCATGAGGACGTCATGTACAACTACGTAGTTTCGCGTCCGATATGTGTACAGTATAACAGCTTGCATCGGCATATTAAAACACCTTGTCTGTTTCGCATGCTATGCTCGCCCCCCGCATTGTTCTCGCGGCGCTACACTACGTTCATGTGTCACTTGCACCGGGCTCAAAGTCAGCGTGGTTGCACAATGCTGATGCGGGCGAGTCATACGGGGCACACGGGCTCGGTGGCCGGGCGCTGCGTCGGTCTCATGAAAGACTGAATAAAACCGTAGACGGCGGCGCACGGCTGATCGCGTTGTATGCACAGTGCGTGAATGACGTTAAAACAATGACACCACACTGGTCGTCAGGAGTGCATCTAGTGCGTGTTTTCGTGTACTTGCTTCGTTATCGCCGAGCTGTTACTCGCTGATAATACGCGGACGAAATGATTTCACCAACGGTGTCGCCCAGCGTGTTGAGCCCTGCTCCGATGGTTTGGTTCGCCACGACGTGGGTGCTTGGCAGTGCACGTGGTTTTAACGCAGCGGAGAGAGAATCGTGCATTCCAGCGTTTATAGATACTCTTTCTATAAACGTTCCAAAACAACAGTATGATTACGAGAGACGCCGTAGAGGAGGGCTCCGGAAATTTCGACCACCATGGGGTTCTTTAACGTACACCCAAACGTGAGCACATGGGCCTACAACATTTCCGCCTGCATCGGAAATGCAGCCGCCGCAGCCAGGATTCCATCCCGCGACCTGCGGGTCAGCAACCGAGTACCTTAGCCACTAGACCCCCACGGCGGGGCCTTAACATCACTAAGTACCTGTAAATTTGCACACATACTTCTCGTTAAATGGGACTTTAAATATAACCCTTGCTGGCATTAGGCGTTTTATGTGAAACAAATTCGAGATTCAAAAAATTTTACTGTAAATTTCTGCAGCAAAGACGCATTGAAGAAAACATATGATTGCAGAGTAACAGCACAGGTAACGTCCGTTATTTTTGGTAAGACTTTTTCTCCTTCCCGACCGTACATCATCTTTTCCTCACGTTCAAACTGAGCTACGCTAAAGTAATGCCTTTTTATCATGCACCAACTCACCCGATCAGCAATACTTGCTATGCATGGCTATGCTGCGCTCGCGAACCTGCTGAACACATACCTGCTTTTAGTGGTATAGAAGCGGTTAATAATCACGATAGCTTTTTTGTGAGTACACATGGAATGTCGCCTACGCTACACAGCTTCAATCTTGAAATGATGCAACGTTTTTGAAGGTGTCGTATCTACAAATATTGTTTGCCCCACCAGACAATGTCCTGGTACAGAGTTCTTGACAACTTTTATGAGAGAGCGCTACGTGTTTGACTGAGTGACCCTGCATGCGGTGGTTAAAAAGCTGTGGTAGAAAGGCGTTGC
This sequence comes from Rhipicephalus microplus, assembly GCF_043290135.1. Lineage (NCBI taxonomy): Eukaryota > Metazoa > Arthropoda > Arachnida > Ixodida > Ixodidae > Rhipicephalus > Rhipicephalus microplus. Next base: position 235,674,721 of record NC_134710.1, read on the forward strand.
CGACATATAGATGTACAGGAAGGGGGCAAAGGGGATGACGACCACCTCCCCCCCCCCCCCATCATTCAAAGGGTAGCGACCAATTCCGCCTCTTATGGTAGCTTAGTCGGATCTTCACCGTCATTTTTATTGTTCTATATTATAGCTATACATATGTTTTCTCCCGATAGTGTGTCATCAAGGATACCTGATGTTGCATTCAGAAAACTGTTTACTTCTCATTTACTTCTGCGAAGTGGAGGTCCATTGACAGAGGCAGGCATGTGCCATAATCACGCGCTTGTTCCATTTTCTTTTGTTTGCCTTCTATACCGAGCCTATTTTCTTTCAAACTCTACCACCTGATTGGAAAGCGGGGGGGGGGACCCTAAGAAGACTTGCTCCCCCCCCCCTACTAGAAAACCCTGCGCCCACCCGCCCATACCTGCAGAAAAGCTGTGGCAAAAAAAAAGAAATGCCCACAAATTATGTTACCTTCATGTTTCCGGAACGTTTCTTTAATAATTTCGTTGACATTTATCTTTTTTTTCATTTAATATTTTTATAAATATTTCTTTGATATGTACTATCTTTTTTGTAGCCGATTTCCCGTAGCACGATAGTACATTCATGCCATTGAAAAGCAAACATTCTCCATCAATATAGTGATGAGATGAACACGTACAGCTGTGAGCGTACAAATGTGATTATAAACAAGGAAAATGTTTCTTAGTGGTCTCTGGTTAAAGCCATGGTCAAATAATACATCAATGAGAAAAAGAAATGTGTTCTCCTAATAATTCTGGTGGGTCAGTGTGCCCACTAAACCTCAATTTAACCATTTTAAGGGACGAACATCGACAAGTAGTTTCTGGCATGAGTTTCTTTTGAAATTCCACTTGCATAACCTTCTGCACAACCACTTTAGCACGCCCCGCCGCGGTTATCTAGTGGCTTTGATATTTGGCTGCTGACCCGTAGGTCGTGGGATGGAATCGTGGCTGCGGCGGCTGCATTTTCTATGGAGGTGGAAATGTTGTAGGCCCGTGTGCTCAGATTTGGGTGCACGTTAAAGAACCCCTGATGGTCAAACTTTTCGGAGTCCTCCTCTACGGCGTCTCTCATAATCATATGGTGATTTTGGGACGTTAAACACAATATATCAATCAATCAACCACTTTAGCACAAACTCGTCAGTGTGCACCACCTTCTTTAAGTCCCGGTTATCACGTGGTAAGCATTATATTTTACCATCTTCCACTAAAGGAAACCTTGAGTAGTTTGCGAAGCAGCGCATGCGTCGACTTCCGTTCATCGCGGGCATCGTGCCCAATGTGAACGCGTCCTTGCAAGTGGAGCCTCCATGAATGCACTGTAGTTTCTATAGCTTTTACTCGTCCCGAACTCTTGTTAAAGCACGCCAAGCGGGTTGATCGCCACACCATGCGGGAGGACGTGGTTTCATCGGGCACCTGCAGATTTTCGCTCCCCGACACCATGACGCGATTCCTGAGAGAGTGTAATGGGGAGAAGCCACAGCCTCATACACAGACATTTACGCAGGCCCGGATAAGCTAGCGCATGCCAGTGCTTTCCCACATAGCTTGGGCCAGCTGTCGCGCATGCGCAGTAACTGTGGTCACGCCGCCACCGGATTGATCTCTGCCATAAGCTGCTGCGCATCTAATGAAACGCTAGCTGAATACTTTTGCAGCTCTAAAACATTTAGGTATTCCTCTTTTTATAAGGTACTATGCGAGGGACTGCCTTTACGCAATAATAGCAAACGTTCAATAACCACGGCTTAGTATCATATGCCGTGTCGCTTCACGGATCTCACTACTTTAGCGGCGACACTACTACCTGAACCAGAGTCAACAGCGATGTGCCGCTTTAACCATGGCGTCGATCGGGACGTTTCTGTGATCAGAACTTCTGTGATTGCGCTCTTGAGGAAGCACTCGACCAACTCCAATAAGTTGTTCGAGTGGCACAAGCTGACAATGGAACAACAGGAAGTAAGGTGAACAGAGGTTCAAATTGGCGACCGATTTTTTTTTATTGAAGGCAGAAACATATATGTGCATAATATGATAAGAACCGACAAACATAATGATAAAAACCGACAAACCGACAATCGCTGGATTCCATGGCGACTGGTTGTGCCTTCGCGATCTCTGACGACAGTGCAGCTCTGGGCGACTGGGTTGGTACTACGCCACCTCCTGACGCTGGTTCCCTACGACGACGCCAGCGTAGCTCTGGCCGACTGGATTAGCCCTACGCCATCTCCTGTCGCCGACAAGAGCTATCGCCAGTGGTGCCCCGTCCTCGCACTCCTGCATCCATGTCCATCGTTCCTGTCTTCTCCTTACTTCCATCGCTCCCTGTCCCTACTCCTCGCACTCTCCTTCCTCTCTCTCTATCTCTCTACCTTTTGATCCTATCCTTTTATTCTCTTTTCTACCCCCGTCCTTCGTGAGCTACTATTGAAGTGTGTCCTCCCCCTGAAAGGCAGTTACGGGGCTCACTTTTTTGTTCGTTTCATTTAAAACCACTTCCCCCCCCCCCCCCAAGCAATAACGCGTGGGAAAGTATCGGATGTCATTAGCAGTAATTTTAACGTCAATGTGTAGAAAAGCAGACGCCTTCATCGTCATCCTCGTATATATGTGGCAGTATCGTGTCTGGCTCGTTTGTCTAGGGGTATGATTGTCGCTTAGGGTGCGAGAAGTCTCAGGTTCAAATCCCGGACGAGCCCGCTCCTCTATGCGGCTATACGATTCTTTCGCACTTTTGATAGCTTTTTGTATTTAAGAATTCTAGGATAACAAATATTTCTGGTATTTGTTTCTTATTTATCTTTACTCCTACTCTCACGAAACTGTTTGAATATTACTATAGGTTTCTTTTATACTTTTACTAAGATATTTCTTGTCTGGTTAGTTATTGTTGTGATTGTGACATTTGTATTAACTTGATTTTGTAATATGTGTAAATTTCTACAGAAAATATCAGAGGAGTATTGGGTGACGTATGTCATTGTTATTAGGTTAACACAGCCTGTGGTGGGTGTGTATGGAGGTTAGGCATGCGGACGTAAATATTCGAAGTGTACGTAGATAATTAATTCGAAGCTTATGCTACATAAAATGAGTACATAGAGTAATTCAAATGAAAAACCAGAATCGATGCGCTAAGTGAAGAGTGGTTGACATTATTATCCTTCCTAGAGAGCGATAGTTTAGTATTGACTGTGCTAAATGGTAATAAAAACAATCAAGGCATGAGCATCAAACTGAAGCATATTGTTGCATTTATACGGTGATGTAGGCTCCAGATAATGCCATGCTTTCACTTGTGTCAGGAAAGATGTCCATATGTTTGTTTGCTTCATTGCTTTTAGTGATGTTTCTCACGACTTTCAATAATATTTTCCGCGTATATAACATATATAACCGTTCTTCAAGCCATTAAGTTACTGAAATACTGACTAAATGCTGTTACGCACTGCTGCATTTTCGTTAGCATTTCATTCAAGGTTTTATTTACGTTATTTGCTTTTTTCTTGTCATTATATTATTTTTCGAATCATACTTCCGGGTTCGTCGATTATTTCCCATAGGGTACTTGTGACTCTGAAAAAAAAAATGATCCTCGGCAGCAGCATTATGAATATTAATACATACCCATGGCACAGGGACCAGGCACGTTCGAGTAGTTAATCAATGGGCAGCACGTTCCCCCCCCCCTTTTTTTTTTCATCTTGCGCTCTCTCTCTCTCTTTCTTGAATATAGAATCGAACAACAGTGCTGCAATGAAAAAATATCCGCAAATCCCGCGTATTTTGGGAATCCATTTTATTCGAAGCATGCGGATGGAAGGTGACTGGATTGTACTATTTTTATTGAGCTAAACATTACGAAATGGCGCTACATATATCTGCCAATACACGCATACACATACGTGAAACAGCCACATATGTTTTATATAACCATATGTTCAATGTCGCGTAACGGTGCCAACAACAACACCAGAAGCGGTAGGCTGATATGAAGCGCAGGTGCACGCGAAGGTGGTAGCTCTGGACGCTGCTTCCCAAATCAACTTCAGTGGATGGCACCTAGCCACAATTAACGTTAACCAGACGTGATAGCTGTATCATAGGAGTCCGTATGAATTGTTTATACAACTGAATACGCAGCACTGCAACCACAGAGGACGTTTCACGAACATCAGGGTCTCTTTGAAGAGTAGCTCCAAGACCTGGCGTGGCTCTGCGGGAGAACACTTGATTCTCATTCGGAATGCTGGCTCACGATTACCGCTGGGATCGGTGACAGTTTAGATGCGAAGAATCTTATGAGCGAGCTTTGTCCGGGGCGCCCGTGCCCCACTGCGCATGCGCGTCCCTTTCCCCTCTTTCTACTATTTTCTCTTCGCTCACCTCGCAACGCCGAGGCAGTCAGCGTCTGCTAGTCTACGCTCGCTCTCCCTCTCTTCCCTCTGAACAACCCTACCCGTGGCGTTTACATCCCCATTGCGCATGTGCGTCCACTTCCCTCTTTCTCCTCTGCTACTTTCTCCCCCTCTCTCGCCTCGCAACGCTGACGCAGGCAGCGCCTGCTAGGTAGTTTCTTGACTAAAATAAATAAAAAAATTGGCAGAACCCCACGTACAGTGGGCATCGATGATATGCAAAGCACGAATGAGGAAGATTGATATATGTCATTTTAAAATCAGCACACCGTTACGAGATGGACGTGAATGATGCGTACACGACTTCAATGTCACGATTATAATGTGTGCACGTGCAATTTACTTTCGTCGTTCATTACATCTCGTAATACCGAATTTTGTATATGTGGAGCTAGCCAAACGGCCGCGAGCACACCATGAGCGTAGCAGGTAGTCAAGTTTTACATGACACGCATGTCATGATTATCACGTTTGGACGTGTCATTTACCTTCGTCGTCCGTTCACGTTACGTAATAACAAATTTAGTATACGTGAAGCTAGCGAAACAGCCGCGAACGCATCATGAGGGTATGGCGTGTAGTCATGACTAAAATTACACGCATGTCATCATTTACACGTTAGGGCCTGCCACTTATGTTCGCCAAGTAGTTATGTGATACCATACCAGTTTATCAATATATCACGCGAACAAAACCACCGCAAGAGCAGCCAAACCATGCCATGTAAATCATAACATTTATGACAGACGTGTCATAATTTTTGTGTTATTGCTAGTCAATTATGCTCATCATTCAGTCATGTTATGCCATAAAATTTTGGTATATATCCAATCATGAAAAAGGCCAGGAAAGCTTAAACTCGTAGGCAGCTAGATAAATAAATAAATGGATAGGCCCAAAGTCACCGAAGTTCATATTTAAAATTTGTAGCCTGCGCGTTAACTAAAAGAAGACTGCGCGATCTGTGTCCAAACGGTGTCTTCTGTCTCTCATTGTCCATTAGCAGTGATTGTCATATTCCAGTAGGAAACACCTGTCCATCCCTACCTGCTTTGCACCTCCCCAAGTTTCTCTCCTGCAAAACGCCACGATGAGCACCAGGCAACCCCTACTTTGCACTGAAGCATCCGCTTTCTGCAGCGAGCAAAATTCTTCTGTCGCCGAAACGCAGTGTCATTCGCACTGGATGCACACCGCACCACCGAATTTGTTGAATAGCCATAGCGCGCCATCTGCTGAGTGAACAATCAACTACGGGGTGAGCACGAGATGGATGCGCTGTTCCCCGGATGTTGTTTTTATGGATATGCGGGGTTTAACGTCCCAAAACCACCATATGATTATGAGACACGCCGTAGTGGAGGGCTCTGAAAAATTAGACCACCTGGGGTTCTTTAGCGTGCACCCAAATGGGAGCACAGAGGCCTACAGCATTTTCAACTCCATCAAAAATGCAGCCGCCGCAGCCGGAATTCGATACCACGACCGATGGGTCGGCAGCCGAGAACCTTAGCCACTAGACCACCGCGTTTGTTGCCGGCGGCTTGCAACCTGAGTGCTCCCGTATTAAGTTAGATCTTTTCGTTTTACGCGTTTCAATGCTCTTTGCGAATATGACGAGAAAGGCAACTGCATCACAAGGTCCTCTCGTTTTAACGAACAAAGTAACACGGGCACAGGAACTCGTATGGTTACAAGTCAATCCAAGCTCGTTTCCTAATTTATTCCACAAGTGGTCCTTTAACAAGTTGCCCTTTTGCTTGGAGTGGCGTTTGTCTTATTGGACGGGGTAGTTGTGCACCAACTCAATGAGCGCACGTTACCTGACTGTGACATGACGAGCGAATCAGAGTTGGCCACCATTTTTTTTTTTCGAATTCCTCGGCTGGCGCTCCTATTTGTTCGCGGCGAGCCGATCCGCCGGGAGGTGCCACAAAAATCGGTCCGAGAGCAATCAGCGCGGAGATGGGTACTTTCAGCAGATCTCGCCGGCACCGAATGAGATTCGGTGCGCTTTCGGCGGCCGGAATGCTCAGTCTGAACGAGCCACAAGTGTTAGCAACCTCTTCTTCGTATGGTTCATTAAGAGGGTTCCTTTAAGCGGGAGATGATGTAATGTTGTAATTTGCGTTTGTCAAACATGATTGATTGATATGTGGGGTTTAACGTCCCAAAACCACCATATGATTATGAGAGACGCCGTAGTGGAGGGCTCCGGAAATTTTGACCACCTGGGGTTCTTTAACGTGCACCCAAATCTGAGCACACGGGCCTACAACATTTCCGCCTCCATCGGAAATGCAGCCGCCGCAGCCGGGATTCAAACCCGCGACCTGCGGGTCAGCAGCCGAGTACCTTAGCCACTAGACCACCGCGGCGGGGCGTTTGTCAATAATGTAATTTGCGTTTGTCGGGTCATTGCTACCGATGTCGGCTATTTATTACAGCTCTCGTGTTAAAATTACCCATGTTTGTTCTCGCCATTCCTGGGTAGATAGCCCGCCGTCCGTGGTATTCTGGTATGTGCCACACGTCTCCGGCGAAAAGGGTTTGCTGATGTACATGACGGAATTGTGACATCATTCATGTCATGCCCAGCGAGTCATATTCATAAATCGACACAGAGCAATATACTTTCGTTAAGATCGAGTGGCCACTGAAGCATTTCCACGGCCGAACAAGGAAGGATCTGAACAACTCCTAGATGGCAGAACCATGCTTGCTTTTACTCTTCCGCCAATTCATGTAATAGTCGCCACAGGAAGACCACTAAGACCCAAGTTTGGTGTCAAATTTTCTTGTAAGAAAAAATTTTATTGTTTTGTGCAAGTTTTTATGTCGGCGTTACATCGTGTCCTGCTGAGGACGTTTAATGCGACCAGAAAAAATCAGTAAGCTTTGAATAAGAAGTCTTGTATTTTGCATTTTTATTGGGCCAAGGGCAGTCACTCGTGTGGTTTAGATGCACATGCACATGGGTGAGTAGCCCAGTGGTAAGAACACTCGCTTTCACAACATGAGGGTACGAGTTGAAATTCCAGAATCATAAAGTACTTTTTTTCTTAGTTTATATTATTATGCTGAAGACATCATCAGTCTGACCAGCCACTCGTGGCGCTCAAAGCAGCGCAGGAGCTCGGCCGCAAATACGGGGGTGTCCGCTCTTTCCGTAAAATTGTTTCGCTATGAATCAATCTCACCCTTCCATGTATATTTGAGGGACGAAGCTCCTTGTGACCTAGGGTTGTCCATTCCTTAGACGTAGCCAACACAGAATATCCACAGACTGAAATACACACACACACACACACACACACACACACACACACACACACACACACACACACACACACGCACACACAGATGGACGGGTGCTTCACCCCCACTCATCACCATTCACCCCGTGGATGTCATGATTTTTTAGAAGCGAAGCTCCTTATGCCGTGGGTCGTGCATTCGCGATGTATATAAAAGTAGTAGTAGCAGTAGTAGTAGTAGTAGTAGTAGTAGTAGTAGTAGTAGTAGTAGTAGTAGTAGTAGTAGTAGTAGTAGTAGACAGCCATCTTTTGTTTAGTCCTTGGAATGTAAGCTGGATGGCGGAACTGCTAAATGATGAATATATGATGAAAAGATGCGAGACGGCGGTATTTGGAGTGTTCACAAAATGGACGGACAGACGGACCGATGCACGGACGGAAGAATGGACGTGTAGTGACGTGATGGTGTCTGATGTAGACGTGCCATCATCGCAGGTTAAATGAAAGGACGAGACGTGCAGAAGGAAGTGAGCTTCCGAAGTAGAGCAGCAGCCGTCCAGCCAGCTTGAACCACACGAACATTCTAGACTCCTCGCGCCACGCGCTACCAGCGCTTGTCATCTTTTTCTCTAGCCTGTTGGCCGCCACTAGCGCTACGCTACAAGGGCTCCCCAGCTAGCATGTTACGCGACAGAAAATAAATGATAAAAGTGTAACAATAACTTATAAACACTTTATACATGTGCGGAAGTTTACGTCCAACTTTAAGTCTGAATGTCGTCAGGGTGGAAAACGTACGGAGGAGTCCGACGGATCCGGTGAGCGAGGATGCACGAACGGACGGATGGATGGACAGATGAACGCATGGATGGATACACGGATGGACGAACGAACGCCAGACAGACGCACGGACGGACGGAAGCGCGGACGGACTGACGGGTGCTTCGTCCCACTCTTCATCATTCAGTCCGTGGATATGCTATGATTTTTTTTTGTTTACGCCAAGTTAATAGGGCGATCACAAGTGCACTTCGCTGAGGTCGGCAAATATGTTGGAGCTCAATCAGACTCACTCATGAAACAAATTTTTTGCTTGCGACTCACTGGGATTCAGACTCACCGAAATTTGCCTGTGTCGGACTCACTAAACTCCACCCACACTCACGAAAACATTCGTCATCTGAACTCATTCGGACTCAAGCTCGCCAAAACTATACTCACCCGCTCTCACTCCGACTCACGGCTTGATCGGAGTGAGTCCGAGGGAAACGACTCATGACTGCATAAGTCATGAATTAGCCTCTTCAATCATGGTGTCAATGCCCTTTAACTCCAATATCACACGTAATTGGTGCTCTTCTTGGCGTCTTTTGATAAGTACTTCGAAATACTCTTTATGAGTTGTGCCAAACCAGCAAGCAGATTTTCATTGAAAAGGATAACAGCATAAAATGCATTTATCAAAACCTTCTCGGAAGAGTCAGTGGAGGGGGAGTGCAAGGCACCATCCTATGTAAATCACGCCTCGAATGAATAAAAAAATATTAGAAAGGTTTAGGAACCAAGCTGTTTTGAAATACTTGTGGGTCAGCGTGAGTACAAACATGAATCCGAAAAGGCTCATATAGTAATGCTGAAGATTATTAGATAGACCCATAAGTCGGCAAACATAGGTGAAACTCACTCGCTCGGACTTAGACTCGCCAAAGTTTTCTTTAGTTAGACACACTCGGACTCAAACTCACCAAAATATTACATACCCGGATACACTTAGACTTATTGATTGATCTGAGTCTGAGTGAGTCGACTCATGAGCGAGTTCGCTGACCTAGTCTTAGACGTAAGCGGCTAAAAAGTGTGATATGTAAATACACTCAAAGTAACTGCAGTACGCAAAGAAGTCATTTGCATTTAACAGTGTTCCACGATTCAGAGCACAGCGTTCTCCACTGCGGGAGAGCCAAAAGCTGTTCCTAAGCTCTGATTAATCAAGCCGACATGCACGGTGTTGTGAAGGCACCTGGAGCCGGCAAATGTAGCAATGTGCGTCCATCAAACGTGTGCCTGGCACACGCATAATTTGTGTTTGGAAAAAAATGATCCTTTCTCGGGATAATACAAACCTATGGAAGCAGTGTCTATGCAACAAAAGCTAACAAATGACTGAGCTCAACATACAGGACACCTCAACACAAAAATGGCCAAGTCGGTAGGGTGTCCCTAACACATGTTTCTAATGACTAACAATCACAATATCCAAAATGTACAGGATCATATATGTACAGAATATGTACAACATGTATCGAAATTCATGTTTTTACATCATTTACACGGTTAGAATAGAATACATATGTACAAGAGCCCACACGCATACGGGGCATACACGAGCACATAGAAATATTAAAATATACAGATTACATGCACGGCCATTGCAGAAAAATATTCCCCCAAAAAAAGAACAATTCCTCATATATAAACGATCGAAGTTCGGAATATAAGCGCTCCAGAATCGGAGAGTACGACGACGATGACCTACTGCAACAGCTTCGCACCTATTACGCCACAAACAAAAAGCTTCGCAGAAATTAAAAGGCGTGCAAAGCGACTACGTGAGCAGTGACTATATGGGACAAATCCATTAACACCTAGGCCAAGGAAACCAGTGTTAACGGCCTTCCAAAACACCTTTGCAATGGCACATTGCTGCAGCACGTGCTGGTTAGACACCTGTATCGAACAGTTGCGACAAGTAGAAAATGGGACTGTATATACTCCACTTCTTCAGTTTGTCCCGTGTTGGGAGTGCTCTCCATCCGAGACCCCACATGAAGTCATGGAGATGACTGCATAGGCAAAATAAAAGCTGCCGTTATCGCGCTCCACGAGACATGTCTCGATCGTGCTAGATGGGCCGGAGAAATCAGAGCGAGCAGAATGGCCGTTGTTGTATCTACAGGACGGCTTTATGTAGAATGTCCACATCGGGACAAACTTACTGAGCGTAGCGATAAAATGCTACTGCCGTGGAGTAAAATGCAGGCACGCAAAGTTCTTTCGTTGAAGAATTAAGCCGTGAATCCGTTAGGAAATAGCGTATATAGGTACCTAAGAAACAGGGAAGATCACGCGCGGCACAGTGATCACCTAGTAACAATCGAAGTAAGAATCGCAGGGCAAGCAGCCGGCAGCGAATAGCCACGGATGAGATTGCGAATCCACCGCAGTTGCGCGGTTGTACAAGTGCTGCTCTGCAAACGAGCTCTGTTCCACCTGACCAGAAAAATGAGCCAAGGAGGGATTGCAACGACCTAGTTCTTCGTAATGGGGATGTGTACAACATGAGATATGTGCCATGCACGGACGCTAAACAATGTCTGTGCTGTGGAATCGGTACTCTAATGCTTCCCGAGTGGTTCGTTTTACATCCTCGAATACTGAAACCCACACGGAGGCTGATATGCCGTAGCAAGCCAAGCCCCCAATGCGAATAGAGACACTTTTTTAAAAGGAAAAATAGAATTATTTGCGTCTCGGGAATGTCTGAATTGCTGATCGTACGTGCTCATCCCCGAACGTATGGATCACAAGTAGCGAGCGTAGGAATGGCTCGAGGCTGAGCACAAAAACTACAGGGGATAGAGGACAGCCTTGGCGAACACCACAAATAACGGAAAATGGAGCACTCTCTAAAACGTCAAGAAACAACGTGCTGTGTATATTGCGGTATGCGTTTCTGACAAGCTCAACGAAGTTATTGGAGAAGCCAAACGCAGCCATTACGCTGCATATGAAGCTATGTTCGAGGTGATCGAGAGCCTTTTCTTAATCAAGTTAATCTAAGAATCCCCGAGCTCATTTTGTGAACGTGTACGCAATTGTGTCACGTGTAACAAAAGATACACTGAAATTCTCTTCCACGAATAAACCACGCCTGCTGATGCGGTTCGAAAACGTGTTCAGAAATTTCGAGTACTTCGTGCTCATCTATGGGAGCGCAGTGTGTCGTCCCGATGCTCATGTTTAGAAATAGTGAGTAATGATTCAGAGTACTCGGTACTGTACTATGGGACAGCTGAAAGCCGTCCCTTGGGCCTCACACTTGATCATGGGGGGGGGGGGGGGGGGTTACAAAAAGGAGGTAACGATTTAGAGCACAGGGTACTCTACTATGGGAGAGCTTAAAGCCGTCCCGAGAAGGAATGTCACGCTTGATCAGTCCGCATCGACAGCAACTACCGAATCGTTTAATGCGTTTGGAGTGTACACGTCGCCGGCCAACCTACGAAAATGCGGCCGTCAAACATGCACCCGTTACACACGTAACTTGCACGCAACTTTTTTCAAAACGTAATGCTTTTTTTAATTAAACATTTGTCGAATATTGACTGCTTTGCATATGTAACCTGATCTTTTATCAGCGAAACTGCCATTTTGAACTACGACTTTTTTTAGTTGCCTGTAAAGACTAAATTTCTCTTAGCCTCATTGAGCAGGTTTTAGTTGAGCGACAACTCGACACCAAACCTGCCTGGTGGAGCAAATGACTGCGCAGCTGCTGATGCGGCAGGCAGGAGGGCTGTGCTCGGGGAGGAGGGGGAGGGGTAATTTTGAGAGGAAAAAGGAAAAAAAAATGTGAGCCCCGCATTGAGGGAAGAATGAGAGGAGTGGGCTTGCCTAGCCGTTGCGCTACGTGAAAGTATGCGGGAAATGACGTCATGGTGGCCTTATTCATTACAGCTGGACGCCATAGAGCCTTGAAGAAAAGAAACAGCTTTATCTCTGCCATAACGTTTTCTAAATTATGAAAGTTTATGCTGGACACAATGACGGCGTTGCTATGGTTACGTGTTTTGCAGTGTAGCTGGTCTAGCAGTGAGCGGCTGGCGGCGGCATGTGCGCCTCTGTAGGTCTCGTACTGAGCCGTGGCGGACAATATCCCTTCTCTGTGCCCCGTTGTTAGTTACGCAGTGTTCTCCCGGATGTTATTGTACTCCTACCAACGTTTACGACGCCTTTTGATTGCCACGGTGCCTCAACAGTGCGTACAACGAGTACATATCGATGTGTCGTGCAGTGGATGACGGGGCTTATGCAATTGAAGTGCTCAACGAAACTGCGTTTGGGTATTAAAACAAAGTAGAAATATGACGAACGCCTTGGAGGTGAGTGACGGCTGTGCAGTGTTCTTGCTTGTGATAAGGGACGAAACATTTGTGCCCCACAGGACGCATGAGGATGTCATGTGCACATACGTAGTATCGCGTTCGATATGTGTACAGTAGCAGCTTGCTTGTGCATATTAAAACACCTTTTCTGTTTCGCATGCTATGCTCGCCCCCCGCATTGTTCTCGCGGCGTTACACTACATTGAAGTGTCGCACCCGGCTCAAAGTCAGCGCGGATGCGCAATGCGGAAGCGGGCGTTGCGACGGTGGCCGGGCGCTGCGTAGGTCGCAAGAAAGACTGAATAAAACCGTAGAAGGCGGCGCATGGCTGATCGCGTTGTATGTAGGAGCCTTGAAGGAGCTGCAGGTGAAGGACCGTTTCTGCTTCATCGTTTACCCACAGGGCGAGGCAGGTGAAGGTCAGGCTGCACTGGTTGCTGCATTGAGTTAGTTACGACGGTGTGCGGGCTTCACTGCCAGCATTTCGCAACATGGTGGGAGTCATCAGTGAGCGGGGTCACTTTGAGGGCATGGCAGAGAAGTGCTCGGCCACAAGGACAGTGTCGCTAAAGTTCAATAGCGGCCTTAAGGTCGAAAACCACCCATACCAGATCTGCAGGGACGAGGAGCTGGCCTTGGTGTGGTGCCTGGTCGTCCGATGCAGTGATTGCGCTGCTAAGGCTCTGGTCATGTCCGCCGCGAGCACAAAGTGCCACTTTGCATCCACTGTAAACGCTTCGGACACGTTGAAGCGGACTGCCAGATGACGTTTGCATCTGCTACAGCTCCAGCGAAGAGAGAGATGGTTTCCGAGCACGCCATGGACGTGGCCGAAGCGGAAGACGCAGCAGAAGGAGCCAGCAGCCCAGGGGCCTCACAGCACCCAGAGGCGTGGCATCGACAGGCACGCATAAGTTGGCGGAGCCTCCTCAACGTGTAACCGTACCTGTCATCACGCCGTCAGCAGCTGAGTTTGCACGGGACGAGGAGTCAGCGGTGCCAGTGGAGGCGAACAATGCAGCAGACCTCTGAGGAAAGGCATCCGGAAGCGGGAACGACATCAGTGGCTTAGCCAAAAAGGGGGGGGTGGAGGGTAGACCCCCCCCCCCCTGAAAGTTATCACGCACCCTCCCCCCCCCCCCCCCTCCCACCACTTACCCACCTATTTCTTTCGTCGCTTCGCGCTGACGCGATTTAGAAACTAAGGAGTGCTACTATCTCAAAATAATTTCCCGGCGCTTTTAAAGAGAATAGTGTCTGCATATGGGAAAATGTGTCGCGGTGTTTCTGAAGGCTTCGACACTCTGAGATTTCGGGCAGGAATCTCGGCCGCGAGCGTTGTCAGTTTGCTCGGCGACGGGAATAATGCTGCAGCGGTTGTCATACTTGTACCCATCGGATCACATCTCGCCGGAGCCGATCATTACAATAATTTTCACTAGGCAGAGGATTGTTTTAATGTTAAAACCTATACACACTTCCAAAGTCTGATAGACCACGTTGAAGCATATTACAATGTGACGCTTCGAACGTGTGCTAAAATATACTTGAGTCAGAGACTGAGATTTCTATTGAACCTTCGCACGTTCTGCCAACAACTAAACACACACACATACACACACGTGCACGTACGCACACACACACGCACGCACGAGCGCACACACACATGACAAAATTATTGATTTATCCAGTGAACATCGCTTGTATGCGAGTGTCCAATATATTCATACATATCATTCCTATACCCTAGCTGCAAAAGGCACTCTGAAGTGTTTCCTAAGAGAAAGCGCAACACAAGCAAACGTGCAGGCCAATCACAACATTATAAATGCCTACGAAAATAGGCATCATCTAATTTAAGCTGATAAATATTAATATGGTGATAAACCTGAAGCAGCACATTGAGAAATGCAGTGTGGGCCCTTAGTCAGCACAAGTTTTATTGTTCAGCAACGTCGCAAACTCGCAAGAATAAGGAACATTAGGGTGAAAAAACATACGACGAATTGAAAGCATTTATACTTGTTCGCTTCATCTCGTCGTCCCTTTACATTGACAAGACTAGAAGGGCACACCAAGTGATTTCTACAACTCGCGACATTACACAACAAGAAATGGACAGAATGTAGAAACATGTAAAGTTAGTAACACTATATATAGTAACCATTCTTTAAAAGAAGCAAAATAGGCTCTTCGCAAGCAATGTTTCACGCAGCAAACGTACACATGGCGCAGTGGAGTACTGTTGATTATATTTTTGAATTCACACGAACATAATGTGTGCACATTATATGCCATACTATACGCAACATATGTTATCCAAAATTTACGAGAATTGTTACTGCAAACTTGGGTTGCTGCATTGCCCTTCACACCTTTTGTATCCACGAACCACGTCTGCAAGTGAAAGGTGCCGCTGTAAAGCAAGGAGTAGGCAACGGGGGACAACGGAATCACTCTGTCATGGGGTGAAAGTTATTTTCAGCAATATCAGTTGAACTTGCGACCTTACAGCTCCACGTAAAGTAGCGCATTTTACCCAAACCGTCTTTCTTTACGACCCGCCTCGGTGGTCTATAGCGGTTATGCTGCTCCAGTGCTGAGCCGCAGGTCACGAAATAGAATCCCTGTCGTATTTTTGATGCAGGCGAAAATGCGCGAGTCCCGTGCACATCGATATAGGTGCACGTTAAAGGCCACAAGTGGTTAAATTTCCGGAGAGCCCCACTATGTTGTCTTTCATAATCAGATTGTGGTTCTCATATTCGTCTCTCATATTCATCTTGTCGCCCAGAGAAGATCCCAGTGTCTATGATGGAGATCGGTTTTTTGCTGTTTATTTTATTTTGCACTTGCACTGATCACGCCATCTTTTCAGTGATAGATTCCCCCCTGGACGCCTCTAAAAAAATTGTCACGTATAGAGCAGCTCTCCTGTAATAGTCACACTCATTTTGGCTTCTGAAGTTTTCAAAAACATTCTTCGAACATGTGTACGGAGAGAGGATCAAGCTTGCACCAAGAACTTGGAGAGTCTCCTTGTCTGAAGCATCTTTCCAAAAAGCATGCAGGTCTTACTCCCTCCAGACATTTGGAATAAACCAGCAGCCAGGAAAAGATTTCTTGCCAGTGAGGTTAGAACTTCAGTTTGCGCTTACACACTGAGGGAAAGCTGTACTTAGTGCCTGGTTTCCATGTAGTCATTAGCAAACGACGTCTGGTCTTGTCATGCTGAATCCTGGCGTCTGGGCTCGTTAAATTGAAACTTTGCATGTTGGGCTAGTTGGAACAAGTCAATCATAATGTTGTACAGCGCAAAAGGCAGACTACAAACTAGTGTCTTTGTCCCTTCGCTCGTTTGTTGTCTGCTTTTGGTGCTTTACTACATTATGGCCGTTAAACAGGCAAAGGCCAATATCGTTGCGAGCAATTGTGTTTTCCGTACATGCTCCAATCGGTTTTGAGATGTTCTTTCGGCACACGAGTCTTATTCATGCAGAGGAAAACCACTGCTGGGAACCGTTTCTTCGGCTGCTGTAGCTTTTCCGCCAGTCATCGAGTGTGCTCTGGGAGCAGCGTTGCATTTCGAGAAATAATCAAGCATGAACTTACGGCATTTCAGTGCGGCCATCGAGTCTCACAGAGGGGAGCGGATTGACCCAAAACACTAACTAGTACTTGATACAAACTGGAACAGCGATACTTCATCATCATCATTTATTTTACCCTTAAGGGCCTCTCTCGGGGCATTACATAAGGGGGGGGGGGGAACAATCCAAGTACAAATTTCAATGAAAATGCATGTATATATAGGCAGCGTATTTCAAGAAGGTGACTTCGTATTGAAGCAGCAAGCTCAGCAAAGTTCGGGCAGTGACACTGAATGCGAGGAAGAAGAACATTACCGATAATACATGTTGGCTACTTAAAGTTCCACCTTGAACAATGGCGCTCGTTTCTCCTCTGGCAGAAAGATTCGCGGTTATACATTTCCTCTAGCTCCCTTCAGATGCCGGTATAAGGTCGTGCTCGACCAGTATCTTACTCTGTGTGCGAAACGTCTCGCGTTTATGATTGCGCCACCACGGAAGGCTGGTAGTTTCTGTTGCGTTGTGATCTCACACCACGAAAGTGAATGAACGCGAAGGAGTTGATGCCAGGAGTTAAATTCCAGTGACTTTCATCAAAATGCCCGAAACAGACAACCGCCAGGCATATATAGTGCTGCACAGTATACAACGTAAGTAAACTCGTGTTGCATGCGCTGGCAGTTCTCGTCAGAGTTTACGTGTTCTGAGAAATTCATTAGGGTGCGCTATGCTCTGAACAAGACAAAAGTCCATTCCTTCATCACTAGTGCACCGATCACTGGAGAATCTGTGTGGTACGAGGCTGCTCCGATTCGCGCCTGTGTAAGTGCTGCAAACATGAATGAACGTACTAGTTAGAAGGGTGTATAGATGGCATATCGATGGTGCATGGTGATATATTCTGTAATGTTATGAATCTGTTTACGTAAAGGAAAATGGCGGCTACACGCTTGCAAACAACGGGAGACACCGTGCCGCAACGCGAATATTTTAGGAAGCAGAGCGACGAAAGCTACAAAAAACAACAACAAGGAATTACGCGTTTGTGCGTGTAATTAGGTTTTCTAGCGTACACACGTAGTGACATATTTCTAGGTGAGTAGGCATCGTGTGGTCCCAGCTGAACTTTAGATTGAGACCTGGTGAACATTCCTGAAGAATGATTGCCTTGCCCTCGTAGATTGCATCATGAAATCTCTGTGATTGAAGTAGTTCATTGCTATCAAAAGTAATAGTGCAACTGTAATGTCAACAGTTGGTCTAGAAAGTCTGCCTGAAAATTAACGCGTGTGAATTATATCTTGTGGCCGACGTGCAGCATAACTAACACACAATTACTTATTGCGTATCGCAAGCATGCGTATATGCGCGCAGTAAATTAAAAAAAATACATGTTGACTAAAACCTATCACTGCGTCAGGGCTGGTTGACATATGGAGCTGAACATAAAAATCATTCCCATTTAAGGCATGCAGTCACTCTCATTCCCCGTTGTAAGCGGAGCCTTTCTTGACCCTTGAAACGCACTTCACCCGAACGAGAACTACGCCATATGTGCTTAAGAGAGATTAACAATTAATGATGTCTTCTTCGATCGGGTGGGTCGTCGCAATGATGCGTTTTCGAAGACTAGTCATTTCAATGATGTGACGAGAGGTCGTTGCTCCAAACGGCCACTGTACCTGTCATTTACTGTATTTTACTGCTGTTACTTCACGTTCACTAAATGTTCTCACAAACATATACGCATGGGGAGGGGGGGGGGGAGTCTTATGACTTTGATATACAAGTACATTATCTGCTCACACTACCACCGATAGTCAAGACACAGAGGAAAGCTGACGCTTCTGCCTCCCCCCCCCCCCTCAATAGGGTCGGTGTAACCCCCGCCCCTTCCCCCGAAAAAAAATTTCTTGCTACGCCTCTGGACAACACGTGTGTCACCGCAGCCGCACTGAAGCACTCGAGTGAAGCAACCGAGGATCCTCACAAGAGCTCGCCTACCCACAGCTAGTGCACTAAGATTTGGGTGCCCGGTAAGGTCCCAAGGTGGTCGAAATTTCCAGAGCCTTCCACTATGGCGTCTCTCATAATTATATAGCGGTTTTGGACGTTAAACCCCGCATGTCAATCAATAAACCAACAGCGTGGAGCCACCTGCAATGACACCCCAAGGGAGGTGGTTGACTCTCAGACCCGAGCCCAAGATTCCAAGTGACAGGAGACCAGCGAACATGGTAAAACAGAAGAACGCCGGCAAGCCGCATGGTCCTGGGGGCGGCTAGGCGATGCCCCGGGGCTACTCCTTTCAGCGAATCAGTCACCATTGCCCAGACTACGCCATTGAGCATATTTACGCTTAACATCAGAGGGCTACGCGTAGGCAAATTTATCTCTTAAGGTTGCTCACAAAGATGTAGACGTGCTGGCTGTGCAGCAAACTAATATAGGCGGAGATGAGGAGACCGGGATTGTAGTGCGGCTCACTGACAGATATTACGTGGTCGTAAGCCATGCAATCGGAACATCCGCGGGATGCATTTTCGTGTGTGTGTGTGACGGGGGGGGGGGGGGGGGGGTTGTGTGTGTTTATGTGTGAGGTGTATGAGTGTGTCTGTTTGTGTGTTTGTGAGAGAGAGAGAAAGAAAAAGAGAGAGAAAACTGCAAGGCCTTCTTGTTCAGGGTGTATTTTCATGCCAGTCTGGCAAAATTGTTTATTGTTTATAGATTGATATGTAGGATATAACGACCCAAAACTACCATACGAATATGAGAGACGCTGCATGAAGGGCTCCGGAAATTTCGACAACCTGGGGTTCTTTAACGTGCACCCAAATCTGAGCACATGGGCCTACAACATTTCCGCCTCCATCGGAAATGCAGCCGCCGCAGCCGAGATTTGATCCCGCGACCTGCGGGTCAGCCGCCGAGTACCTTAGCCACTAGACCACCACGGTGTGGCATTGTATTTATATAGAAGCGATGTGTTTGGCAATAACTGAAAAGGACAAAATACGTGGTTTCAGATTGGCGTCAGCGGTAGTTAAGCTGCTGGCATATGCAGGTAATATTGCGGTGTGTTGTATACGAGCAAAGAAAGTGTAGAGGAAACGATGAGCGTTGTGAAACATTTTTGTAACGTCACAGGGAGCCATGTAAAATAGGGAAAATCTCTTGAGCTTTGACATGGAAGGTGTACATCAAAGCCAAACCATTTTTCGAATCTCTTATGGACGGTAACAATGACCAGGTACTTTGGCGGTTCCTTTGAATGTTATGAATGCAGCGATGATTATTGGTCGTGTTAAACAAACGAGACGAAGGAAAAGGCGGTAAGGTGGAAAGGCACGAATATGTCTGTCTTTCCTAGGGCAACTGTGTGCAACATGTATTTTTTATCCTTAAGCTGTGGTATGTGATGCAGTTGCTAGATTGTTCAGGCATCAACGTTCAAAGGCTGCACTAAGTGTTCGCAGTTTTTAAATGCGGCTCGGATTGGGAAAGTACCAGCCAAACCAATTTGTTCTCGCGCGTGAAGAACGGGAGTCTTGGTTTGGCCCACCTTTCTGTGACAGAATTAGTAACTTAATTTCTGTTCTTCATTGACATGAGTGATTCATTTTTGCACATAGTATGCGAACTCAAGTTAGGATGTGCCTTACCCAAAATTGTTGTCACTGCTGATAGCCAGCCCGTTACGCTGCGTGGCGCTGCTCGAGGAAGTGGCATATAGTGTATAGGTTTTTATTAGTCCATTTTTCTTCAGAATATTGATATGTGGGGTTTAACGTCCCAAAACCACCATGTGATTATGATAGACGCTGTATGGAGGGCTCCGGAAATGTGGACCGCCTGGGGTTCATTGACGTGCACCCAAATCTGAGCACACGGGCCTACAGCATTTCCACTTCCACCGGAAATGCAGTCGCTGCAGCCGAGATTTGATCACGTGGCTTGAGGGTAGCAGCCAAGTACTTTAGCCACTAGACCACCGTGGAGGGCCATTTTTCTTGGGAATAGTTATCAAATGCTTGAAGAAAATAGTTGTACAAAGACATATGAGATAAGGTCTAGCCAGCAATATATATAAAATGGTACTAGTACCATTGTATAGGGACACATACAGTGAAAGAACTGGACAGAAGGTACTGAAGCGCGTCAACAACAAGCGGATACCTACATAGATGAAAACATTCTACTTTAGTTACACACAGCAACAACATCAGAGAACGGTTGAATAATTGATTGATTATTTCATTGATTGATTGATTGATTGATTGATTGATTGATTGATTGATTGATTGATTGATTGATTGATTGATTGATTGATGTGTGGGTGGGGTTTACGTCCCAAAACCACTATATTATTACACGTTCCAGTTGTGGTCGCAGATGCCCCAAGACAACTGCGACACAAGCGGTTCTTAGCCCAAGACACTTCAACCTCTTCCATGGCTAGAAGCGTCCTCTGGACGACACTGGCACCAGCACCTGCGTAACATTGCCTTCCGGAAGCAAAGGCACCGTCTCGGTGCATCGGATCGGTGAACATGACGCAGGGCTTTAGTCGGGAAACATGCACTCTCTCAGTAGCTAGTGCGGTGAACGAAGGCTTGGTGGTTAGCGGCGAGATCTCGTATGTGACTTCGGTAACTCGGCGAAGAACTCGGTGAGGCCCGACGTAGCGCGGCAGAAGTTTTTCACTCAAGCCAACGCGACGCGAAGGCAGCCAGAGCAAGGCCAGAGAGCCAGGGCTGACACTCACGTCACAGTGGGGACTGTCGTAATGGCGCTATTGGTTGGCCTAAGATGCAAGGAGTCAATCACAGGCAACGCGACGTGCCGTCGCCGCGCGAACAATGGCGTCGTGAGCGTAGAATGGGGTGGAGTTTGCCTCAGAAGTAAGTGGTGAGTCGAGAGGCAAGAGTGGGTCGCGGCCATAAAACAGATAAAACGGAGAATAACCAGTAATGTCGTGACGCGACGAATTATAGGCAAACGTTGGGAATGGTAACGTGCATTCCTAATCCAGGTGGTCCTCAGACACGTACGTGGACAACATGTCCGTGAGCGTGCGGTTCAAGCGCCCAGTAAGTCCGTTTGTTTGCGGATGGTAAGTGGTGCTGCACTTGTGAGACGTTGCACAACAGTTGAGAAGGTCATCGACAACTTTCAAAAAGAAACATCGACCTCGATCAGTGAGCAGCTGACGCGGGGCTCTATTGTGTAAGATGCCTGGCTTGAAGGAGAACAAAGTCAGCGATGGTTGCACAGCTAGTAGGAAAGGTTCATGTAATGGCATGACGTGTCGTTGAATCAGCTGCTATGGCCACCCACTTGTAACCTGTAGACGACGACGGAAAAGGAGCAGGGAGGTCCACGCCGACACGAAAGAATGGTCCGCTGGGGATAGGTATGGGCTGAAGGTACACAGCAGGAGAAAGAGAAGGCTTTTTGCGGCGTTGGCAGAGTTCGCAGGAAGCGACGTAGCGCCGAAACGAGCAGAATAGGCCAGGCCAGAAGAAACGTCTGTGCACATGATCGTAAGTTCGGTAAACACCCAAATGACCCGCGTTCGGAGCATCGGGTGATTGCGAGAGGATAGTCTGTCGCCAATGCTGAGGAACAATGAGGAGCAGTTCAGCACCATGTGGTGTTATACTACGTCGACATAAAGTACAGTCATGCAGAACAAACATACGGAGGGAACCATCTCGTGGTGTTGAAGTGAGGCGTTGTATCATCATCATCATCATCAGCCTGACTACGTCCACCTATCCACAAATATATCTAAAGATAGGTGGTGTATACAGGTGGCGCCAGCCACTCCTGTCCTCACGTATAATAGTCGTAGTCATAAGGTTGTCGTCAAGCACAACCACCGGACAAACAAACACGTGAATATTTGCCCCACACTCAATCTCAGAACCGCAATATAAATGTTCATACTACAGAAGAGCTCAAACTGACCGCGGTGGTCGCGCAGTACTTACGGTGGTCGCCGGATGACCGTGAAGACGTGGGTGATATAGCAGCCGGGTGGTCGCATTTCAATGAAGGTGAAATAATTGAGGACTGTTTATATAAAATCAGGAGTATGTTAATAAAATTCAGGGGGCCGAAGTTCCGGAGCCCTTCACAATGGCATGCCTCATAATTAAATTGGGATTTTTTCGCATAAATACTTAGAACTTAATAGAAGAGTTCACACTGCATAAATTCTGCTTTAGTGGACTGACAAAAAAAATTGAACTTTAAGGCAAGAAGTTATTATGTTTTCTTTAAAAAATGGACTTAATAAAGTTCACGGGCTCGTTCGGGATTCGAACGCTAGGTTCAAACCCTAAGCGAGAACCATACCCCTAGACCAACGAGCCCTACGTGGTTGTAGTCAAAGTGGTGGTGACACATTTGTAATATCTCGCTGATTTTAAAATTAGATGAATAAAAATGGAAGTATCGATGAAAGGGAAGCTCATTTTTTGCAAGTCTCAGGTTCGCTATCCTAGATGGCAGTTGGTGATCATAGAGCTAAAGAGTAGAAATAAGCAGAGAGAAAAAAAATGGCAAAGATTGCACTAAGCCGCGCAAGATTTGAGACCACGAAATTGGACGATGATGAAGTCCAATATGGTTGCTTCGGTCGTTGCTATGTTTCAGCTAGATGGTGTTATAGCTTGTTTCTACGTTGATTTTCAGCGCAGAGGTTCGGGTTAAACCGCAGACACTCACAGAGATGAATCGGATGTTCCAACTCCAGAGCAAGAAGCCCGCGTTTAAACTAAGCATAGTTCTATACACCTCTCATAGTTCTATGAGCACGTCGTCATTGCGGAGGCCCATACATCACTTCGGGGTCTTCCAGCAGCCTTTACTGCATATAGCGTTTTTTGTAGTATTCTATCGTTGGATCTACTGGGGGTCTTCGTCTCGCCACCCGGACTTCGCTGCTAACTGCCGTCCTTTTCGTTTTTAGTAAACCAATGGTGTGTCGTAGGATTTACCCTAATTCCATGGCACATATAGCTTTAGGACGATGATAATTTTCTGGTAGTTTCCAGGTTATTACGCACCGCTTAAGAGGCGAAGATTTAGAAGACGAAGAACCGCACTAACACAAGCTCTAATTTCCAACTGAATTTCTTGCACGGAGGCGTAATGATTTTATACTATCGCATTTTACGATTACAAGGGAAAACGTTCACGGAACTGATTCACAAAAAATATATATGCAGCGCCATTCCAATAACCACTCATGTCGAGAAAACACGCACCTATATAACATATCCCTGTATTGTTAATAGTGTGACGGGAACAAGTTTTTTCACTACAAAGCACAGAAACAAGTTCGTAGATTGTGTCGAAAAAGAGGTGTACGCACGTAATTTCGCTTACATGTGGAAAGAAATACGTAGGGCAGACGCGAAGGTGTCTTAATGAACGACTCCGAGGCGGACAGACAAACAGACAGACAGACAGACAGACAGACAGACAGACAGACAGACAGACAGACAGACAGACAGACAGACAGACAGACAGACAGACAGACAGACAGACATCTTTCTCACCTTACTCGTCACGTGTGCCTCGTGGCCTTCAGCACTTTCTTCTTGTTTCTTCTTCGAATGCGGGCTTTTCAGTGTGATCGCGCACGCACGCGAGTCGTGGCCTCCCGCAGTGATCTCTGCAACGACCGAGATTTCCATGCTCAAATTAGCCAATGGCTGATAAATGCACTTTTTACGAGTGCTTATTGAGCGTCTTCCGTGATTTGTCGAAAAAAGAGAAAGGAAACTTTAGTTTACTTTGATAATTTATCGTGAATTCCAGGCCACGTTCTTCGCTATTTGGCTCGCGCGTTGTCGGGCGCTTCTACTACTGATCAGCAGCGTTTTCTGACCATGCTCAAAAAGTCTTAGAGGGCCCCTTTAAGACGAACAGGCATTGTCGGTCAAGTTATGGCTAACTGCCAAATAAAGATGAATTGAAAAAAATTTGGGCTCGTCCGGGAATTGAACCTGGGACCTCTCGCACCCTAAGCGAGAATCATAACCCTAGACCAACGAGCATCTGTACCGTTTAGGTGGCTTGGTAATTTGGTCAACTGCTCAGAAGAAAAGCAGTAAAATAAAATTGTAAATATGTAACGTTCCGCATTTGCGAACTAAGCACTAAAAACAAAGAATAGTTCTGTACTATATTCGCTCACGGTTCTGCCTACAAGTGCCTTGTTGTATTCTTCCTTTTTTATGTGAGAAATTCATGTCATTTAAGTAGCTGGCGTCCCTCACTTTCCTTTGGCAGAACATATATCATGTAACCGGTCATGACGTATGGAATGTGTGGTCTTACGGTATTTATTTATTTATTTATTTATTTATTTATTTATTCATCATGAGTGGTAAACCTTGGCAGAAGTGTAATAGACTTTATATATGGGGTTTACATCCCAAAACCACCATATGATTATGAGAGAGGCCGTATAGTGGAGGGCTGCAGAAATTTCGGCCACCTGGGGTTCTTTGACGTGAGTGTAATAGACTGCCAGCTTTTCCGTAAAGTTAAATTGTTCGAAGTGACGCACTATGACTCAACAGACGAAGGACGCGGCAGGCGTTGACTCAAAATTATTTAACTCTTCGAGCTGTCGTATTTCTATGCGCCAGAATTTAAAAAAAATATATACTTTCCTCGAAAACCTGTACGGGCGTCAAACCATAAGTAGTAGTAAACAACTTTATTAAGGCAGCTGACGGTTTCCTAAGTGGCGAGGGCTGTCAGGCCATGCCTGGTCGCTACCTCGTTAGCGCGTTTGATGGCCTGGTGCTGGGTGTCCAGGCTTGTAGTCGTCAGGATTCTCTCCCAGGCCTCACTTGAAGGTGACTGCCCTAGGAGGTTTGGCGGGGGAGGGTTCCTGCTGCATCCCCATATGATGTGGTCCAAAGTTGCGGCCTGTGCCTTGCAAAGGGTGCACGTAGATCTGAAAAAGGCTCGGTATATATTTCTGTATATGTACGGGGAAGGAAATGAGTTTGTTTGAAGCCGCCGCCAAGTGATTTGTTGAGCTTTGTTTAGTTGAGGGTGCAGGGGTGGGCTGGTTTCCCTTGATACCTTGTAGTACTGCGTGATGTCGTGAAAGAAGATGAGTGGTTCGGCTACTTCGGTATCATGGTCCTAAGTGTGGCCCACCGCTCGGCGCACGAGTCCTCGAGCTTGTCGGTGGGCGGCTTCGTTACCCGGGTTTCCTGCGTGCACTGGGACCCAGACAAGTTGAATTAAACGGTGATCGTCATCGTCACTGCTGCTGAAAGCAGCGTCGTCTGAGGCGTTGCGTGCCGCTTGGGGCAGAGGACGGAGTATTAGTGCCGTGGTTGGGGAAACAGTGCCACGGGCAAATCGGGTGAGGGCAGATTTGGAGTCACTAATGATTGTTTCGAATTCGGCTGTTGCGGCGAATGCTATGGCAGCTTCTTCGTCCTCGGTTGGGTCCCATGTGCGTATGGAGCAGGCACACATAGTGGTAGGCCCTTTATTGACTGGGGTAGGTATCGATGAGAAATGCCCCAGTTCTCGTCCAACCATAAGATGGTTCGTCGCAATGTGATCGTCATCCCGACTACGCCTGCTGCAGGGCAAAGACCTCTCCCATGCTCCACCAGTCATTTCTTTCCTGTGCTTGCTGATACCCCTTTATACGGGAAGCTTCCTAAGCTCTTCTGCCCACCTAGCTTTCTGTCTCCCCTTCACTCGCTTGCCTTCTCTTCGAATACAGTCTATGATCCTTATTTACCCGCGAGTATCTTGCTTTCGGGCTAAGTGTTCTGCCCATGACCATTTCTAATTGTTAATTTCAGCTTTGATGTCCTTAACACCTGCTTCTTCCCTGATTCACTCTGCTCTTTTCTTGTCCCTAAGGGTTACGCCTACCATTTTCTTTTCCATTGCTTGCTGCCTCGTCTTCAACCTAAGTTAAACCTTCTTTGCAATCCTATGCCGTGCATGATGTGGGCGCTCATATCTCAGCACTCCAGCTTTCAATTCCCAATTTTCTGGATTGCCGCTCTAAACTTACGTGATTCGTACAGTGTCTGCTTGCCCATTTGAGTAATCGCAATATTACAGAGCAAGGTTTCTTAGGCTGCGTTTGGCTTGCTGTATCACAAAAGGGGAAGACGAGAAATGAAGGAAAACAAACTAATGAAGAAAATAATATCTGCTGAAGCGCATCCAGCCTATTTCCGCAGGGTGGGTTCACATCAAAGTAAGGCATTTGGCTGTTATTGAGAGTCATCAAGCAGAGCGACGACACACGAGCGTTGGTACGCTGCTACAGTCAGACGTAGGCACCCTGAGATTCCACCTAATGTACCTAAGCAAGTGCGAATAATATTTCCTGGCATAAAGATTGGCAATTTCAAGGCTTCACGGCTTTTGTTCCGCTTGGGGGTGTGGCTACTTCTGCTGCTGTTGCGACTGGTGGTGATTGCTGGTCTTGGGCGTCTCCAGGCCTTCCGTATGGGGGTCGAGTGAAACAATTACACCCGTTACACAAATTTTACACCTCAAAAGAAAATTTTAGCCAAGAAATCGGGAACTTTAGCAAAAAAATAGCCGTCTTAAAGTAAAAGCAGTAGAAGTTGCCAATAGTAGCCACGTGTTTAGTACAACTTGGGCTAGTTCCTGGGAGGTTTGCCGGTGTAGTTCCCCGGTGGTTTGCGTTGTCTGATTTCTTGTACCCACGTCTGTCTGAACACAAATACGATAAACGTCAGGCCTGCACCTTAAGGTGACCAAGGAACTGCCGAGGTTTTTGAGGAAAACAGGCCTGGTCAAGCGGCTATGACAGTCATGTCGCGTAACTCGCACTCTGTGCCAGATTATTGGACTCTTACTGACTATATAGGTGCTTTTTTATGTGCTGTGTCATGTGCCATCTCTCTTTCATTTTCTTCTCTTTCCTCTCCTTCTTTGAATCTCCCCCATTCCTTTCCCACGTGCGGGGTATGAAACCGGTTTTTCTGGACTGGTTGACCTCCCTAACCTTCCTTCTCTACCATTGTATTCTCTCTTTGTAATCCTCCACGTTTCTACTCCGTAGGTAAGTCCCGGTAAGATGCTGCTGTTAAATACATTCCTTTTGAAGGATAATGCGAATCCACTATTCATGATTTGCGAATGCTTGCCGAATGTGCTCCACCCCATCCTTATTCTTCTGGTTACTTCTATCTCACATATGCGATCTTCAGTAGGAATGGGTTGCAATACCGGATTGCAAGAGGAAGAAAGATCGACTTACCACTACCGCAGAGGGTAACCACATCATACAGGTGAGGAATAAGGACAGCCGGAGCGTACAGTTGCCGCAGCAAGTAAGTGTGGCACACAATCGAAACACAAAAAAGAAGGTTGCTGCAGTTACCGCGACAATTAATTATAACATAGGCTAAGATCGGTTCAGCCAGCTGATGGTGGCTAACGTTGTCATATCCAATCAGTGATTACGCTAAGACAATTGCTCAGTGTGTCACCCAGAACCTTATTTTTACTTATCAACAAAACTGTTTTATTTTATCAGGATCATTAGGTTCACTACGTTCCTTGTATTTATTCTTTCAGGTGAAATGTCAAGATTGTGCCACGTCACAAAACCAAGATCGGAGGCTGACACTGACCATAAGATTCATTGTTTATAGGCGTTTCGTCAGCGTGACGTCCTAAAGGACATGAACGGAACGTGTCAAAATGATCTGTCGAGAGTGGGCAGCCTCAGCTGTCGCCGGAGAACGGTCAATTCACCCCGAAGGCGAGGCTCACGCCACAAGTATAACGACCGACGGGACTTGAGCGCTTCCGCCACCATCTTTAATTCAACCTTGAATTCAATTCAAGTCATTCCGATTCACTCGTATGTATCGCCTTCACAAAAATGATGACGAGATGATCGAACCTGCCATTTTAAATGCGAAGCCGGAACCTTGAGCGTCTATCAACGTATCTATCTATCTATCTATCTATCTATCTATCTATCTATCTATCTATCTATCGACCTATCGATCTCTCGATCTATCTATCTATCTATCCGCCAACGTCAGGGTGCTATCCTGATTACGCCCTTAACTTGGGGTAAACCAAAATTTTCATGAGAGTGTAAGATTGTTTGAAGAATATGACTTGCTCGTCAAGATATGATTAATATCACACTCTCGTCGCGTACGTCGGCAAACCCTTTCCGCCATACGTGTGGCGCATACCCGTGAGAGGATATGTGCTGCAGGTATGCGGATATGTGCCACAGGTAACTGACAGCTTCTATCTACCAAGAACGGCTAAAGCAGACACGGGCATTTTTAACAAGTGCGCGTCTAGTAAAGGCTCACATAGGCAGTGCTGACCCAATTATAGTAAAGAAAAAATGCCAAGGTCCAGCAGGAATCGAACCCCAGCATTCTGCGTTACAATCAAGTATTCTACCACAGAGCCAGACCAGGTTTCGGAACCACTTTTAGTAGTTTTAATTAGTAGACCTCCATGTTAGTGAAACGTCAATTGTAGCTGTAGTGCTGGCTATCCAATTTTATAAACATTACTTATATACTCTTACCACACAGCGGTCAGGTCGGGTTATGTTAATTGTTGTTAGGCACCATCCGCTGATGTTGATTTATGAAGCAATATTCGGGGCTACCATCCTCGCGAGCCTCAGCGCCCAATATTGATTGATATGTGTGGGTTAACGTCCCAAAACCACCATATGATTATGAGAGACGCCGTAGTGGAGGGCTCCGGAAATTTCGATCACCTGGGGTTCTTCAATGTGCACCCTAATCTGAGCTCACGGGCCTTCAGCGCCTAATATCAGCTTACCGATTCTAGTGTTACTAATATCCACGTTTCTGTTGGCATCGTCGTGCAATTGTAAACAACTGGGTATATAAAACATACCAAGCTTTTTAACGTACGTCTAGAGTTCTATGTAAAGATCCTTCAAGTATTGAACTACTCTCTTATACTTCTAGTCTCTGCATATATTTTCACATATCCTTAGCGCCACCTAGTAATGTTTCGCTCAATAAAAAATTACAACACTGTCACCTACCATCCAAATGCTTCGCATAACATCGATTCCCAAGGTGCGTGGCCTCTGCCGAATTTTTGGCTTCGACAATGCAGCTGTAACTTTGCCTCTCGGTTCAAAAGTTGAGAGAAAGGCTGCTCTATCTTTCTTCGCTCTATACAAATAAACGGTACCGACTTGGTGTGGGCGCGAACGTGTGAAGCAGCAACCAAGAAGACGCTGAATCATAGAACCTAGGGTTTCTAAAGTGCATCTGCGGCTACTATGCGCAACGTGCGAGGATTGTTCACGTGCACATGTGCATGTCGTTGCATGCCGGGCATATTTTTGCCACAACCTGCAATTATGCTGTGATTGTTGATCAAACTAGACATTTTAATGAAGCAACAGCTCAATGGCAACGTTACTGAGTGCTGGTGGTTTCCCATGTAGCGGCAGCAGCATCGGTGCCGCAAAGAAAACTGAGATGCTGGCTCTTGCACAGGGCAGGCGCCGCTGCCACAGTCTTGTGCGCGCTGCTGTTCGAGTCAGTCATTAAAATATTTCTGATCTCAGTGGTCGTGTAGTGCTAGCTCTCTCTGGCTGGAAAGGCTCAGACTTCGCCGGTCAGCAAGGCGGCTTATTGACACGCCCCTAACTCTTTGTAGCGCTATGAAGACAAGGACAAATGAAATGATAGAAAAAAAAGCCCTTCCGCATGTTTACCAGCACACTTATTGACCACATGTATTCCTCTGATATAAATAAAATAGTTTCAGGGTTTTCAACATGACCATTTAATTTGTGCTTTCTGGAGTGTTGATGGCTCGTTAGTCTGAGTGGTCTGACCACCAAGCCCACAACATTCGACAACACCTTGAAGTTGTCTGATAAACTGTAGTGATAAAAAAAGGAACTTCTTAAAGAAAAATTCAACGAATACTAACAAAAGGCCGCATTTTAGACCCTGATATAAAAGAAAAAAGAGGGCTCGTCCGGGATTTGAAACCGGGACCTCTCGCACCCTAACTGAGAATCTTACATTTAGACCAACAAGTCAAAACGCAGCCGTGGGACAAATATCATGTGGTGAGAAGTGTCATCGGCTAGCTCAGCTGGGTAGTCAGACCAACTAGCCGACCGCACTGAGCAACACATGGAAGTTGTCCAATAAACTGGAGTGCTGTAGAAAGGAGCTTCACTAAATAGAAATGAAATCACTATGAACAAATGGCGGCATATATTACTCCGATCTTAAAGAGGGCACATACATGATTTGAACCTGGAACCTCTCGCACCCTAAGCGAGAATCATAGCTCTAGATCCACGAGCCGACTGTATTATTGTTTATTGCCTGGCTTAGACAATGAACAGAGCAATCTCTGCACACTCACATTAGAGAAGCAACAACAAAAATAAACAAAAATGCAATCAGCGTCATTTGGACAGATGT
The DNA here is from genome assembly GCF_043290135.1 of Rhipicephalus microplus. Lineage (NCBI taxonomy): Eukaryota > Metazoa > Arthropoda > Arachnida > Ixodida > Ixodidae > Rhipicephalus > Rhipicephalus microplus. The sequence continues at coordinate 235,705,699 of NC_134710.1, forward strand.
TGTCAACTTAAAAATACTTGGATTGCAAGAGGTTCTTACCTTGGCAACCCTTCTGGCACAATCTCCTGTATTTTGCTACACTCAATGAATGCAGGCATGCTTTGCCTGTAATAATTTACTGATGGCTTCGCATCTTGGTCGAAGTGGAATCCGGCCATTAGCGCACGCCATCAGAATGGAGACCAGTCAACAGCACTAAATCAAATAAGACGCCGTCGTCATTTCAGCGCGTCGCCAACAACTGCAAGTGGGACCCAACTCTTATGCTGGCGAACGTGATATTCTATATCTTCGGAGACAAACAAAGCCGAACTCACACGTTGGGACATCTGTAAAGAGAGTCTACGAGATCTTTTCAGGAGAGCAATCGTACGCCAAGCAACAGCCCAGAAGAAGCTCGCGTCTCGTGCCCAGACGTACACCTAATCGTACATTTCCAACATTCTGGACGTTCTGGCACTTTGCCGAAAAGCCAATGACAACATGGCGGAGGCAGATAAGGTCGGACCCATTATGAGGGGCATCACCGACGACACGTTCAACTTCTTGCTATGTAAGAACTGCACGACAGTTGACTTTCTCATCAAAGAGTGCCAATTTTGAGCAAGCGAAAGGCAAGCGCATCGTACAACGTTTAGACAGGCTTCCTAATACGGCTCCGACCTCGTCCTGTGATGCACCAGTGCCGCTGCATCAACCAGCATCCCCAAGTTTGACGCAAGTCATACGTCGCGAACTTGAGGCTATGGCTCCGAGCTCTCGTGGTACCCATACGCATGACAACCTGGCAATTCTCCTCATTGAAGCTGTTTTTCGCCAAGAAATTGCGAATATGTACATACCATGCACTGTTATCCCACCTTGACCGCTCCGATCATTGCATCTGCTGCACCTCGACAGTATTCCGTGAACCGGTACCGAAACCCCTCTGAATGGCGAATGCCGGATGACAGACCAATCTGCTTCGTGTTCTTCCGGATCGGCTATATCTCCTGCCACTGCCGTAGCAGCTGGAATTCATCGCCTCGACCAATACTGACCGTCGCTATACGAACGCGCAGCTCGTCCTCTGTCGCCTCCGGCCGAATGATCCTATATACTGACAGAGCCACTCCTCCTCGGTTTATCCCTAGCCGTTAACCCTCTCCGCAGCACCGTCAGTCCCGTTCGCCTACATCCCGGCGACCCCCGTCCCCATTCTACCAAGGGCGTTCCTGGGGAACCAACCATTGCAGCCCTGGGAGGTGAGGCTGCGGTGACGACTCTGACTGAAAAACCTCTGTTGACCCTTGCTAATAAATGAAATATAATCGAAGTTTTTGTTTATCATGTGCCCATTAAAGCCCTCATCGACACTGGAGGTCAGGTTTCGGTCATGTGCTCAAACCTTCGTAGCCGTCTTCGAGAAGTTCTAACGCCCGCCGAAACGCATATCTATACGAGTAGCCAACGGCAGCACAATTGTCGTCATGGGAATGTGTACCACCCGTATCACCATTGCCGACCGCTCAACGTTAGTTCTGTTCACTGTACTTGCCGGGTGTCCTCAGGAGGTGATCCTCAGAATAGACTTTTTGACTGTTCATTCTTTGCTTATAGACTGTTCAACGGGTGTTCTGAGGCTTGAGCTATACCCCAGTGCTGTGCCGACTCCTGTGCAGTTGTCCAGCCATGACTTTGCTCCACTGACTTTGTTCGGCTGTAACCTGGTGCTGCGAATTATGTCCTCATGTCACCGTGCCCACCACTTCAAAATGGTACTTGCGTCGTGTCTCCACTTTGCGCCATCACACTACAGAATGTGAAATAGCTTTCCCTAGCTCCATCATTACGATCCCCAACAAAGGGCGCACGGCGGGCTTGTTGGTTATTCATAGTGTCTGAGGTATAGCGCATCTAGGAAGGGTCAGAGAAGAAGACACATAACACATACACAGCGCTGTGTATGTGTTATGTGTTTTCTTCTCTCTCCCGTCCTTCATGCGCTATACTTCAGCCCACCAACAACCGCGCTTGGCTTCCTCTCCTGAAATTTGCTTCGTCACCACAAGCTCTTCCTGAGAGCGTATCTCTTGCTGTGTTGTCCCCTTTGGACGAGTCCCGAGTATGTGAACTGTTGTGACTCCGGGTCCTGCCGGTCTCGTTGTCGGTAGCTGGCCCCGTCGCAGGATCCATCGTCCAACAATTCAGCGAGAAGAAGCGCCCGAACGAACAACAGAGATTTATTTACATGTGGAGAAGTGGTCATCTGACCCAAAGAGAGAAGAGTGCGTGCGATACAAAACGTCTTCGGCATTTTATAGCGCCACGTTGTTGACACTGGGCGCCTTGTCCGCATCGTCAGCCAATACGGTGTCGCCGGCACCTCGGTTACGAGGGAGGGGAAAACACCTCTCACAACACAAGGAGTGGCACAACCCAACACCATATATGGTCCCGGCGCCCCAAAATGTTACCAAATATGGTCACGAACGCACAGCAGACCCCGTAGCTCTCCCGGCGAGGAGGAACCCGAATGGGGAGGTGGGGGTGGCCGCCACCGCCGGTCAAGAACCGGTTCTCCCCCAAACACTTCCTGCTTGGCTCCCCAGGGCCGATCGTAACAGTCTCTCGCGCGGGGGGGTGAAGATCTCGATGGGCTGAGGTTTGCAGCCACTGTCCGGAGAGATCAGCGCCGGCAGTCGGTTTGGTGACGACCGTCTTTGATGAAGTAGAGGGCAACACCTGCTTCATTGTGGGCTCAACAGACGTCACATACGCACATGAAAACACAACTACTCAGCCGGTGAGCGCCGGACAATTCCGCCAAACTCCACCAGGCAATTTTCCCCTTTAACTGATATTAAAGGAAATACACAATTTATTCACAATGTTACTCACACTTTAAGGTGACACAAAACAACAACACTGGAAGCACACCGAACCCGAAACCCTGGATAGCCGTGTCTTCAACGTTTTAAAACAAGTACACCTAAACGAGTAAAAAAAAACAATCACTAGCTCTTGTTTAGGTCAGGAAAAAAAATGCCAGAGTTCTCGAGACATCCTCTCGCGTCAGGGGCATCGACTTAAGCCATCAGCGTTGCCATGGAGTACACCCTTTTTGTAGCGTATTTCAAACGTATATTGTTGCAAAACGAGGCTCCAACGCAGCAGGCGGCCGTTCTTAGAGAACATGGTCTGTAGCCAGGTGAGAGGACAGTGGTCCACTTCCACAATGAACTTGCTTCCGGCAATATAACAAGCCAGTTTCTGGACTGCCCAAACCAAGCACGCACATTCCTTTTCGCTAGCGCTGTAAACCTGCTCGCGAAGGGTGAGTTTCCGGTCAACACAGAGGACGGGATGCTCTTGATCCCCCTCATCCCTTTGACTAAGAACTGCCCCCATGCCTCTATCACTAGCGTCGCATTGGACTATGAAAGGCCTCGAGTAGTCCGGTGAACTAAGCACAGGTTGGCTCTTAACACTCGCTCCATCACGGAGTGAAGCTTTTCTATCGAGTTCGACTGCGGATGGTAGACTGAACTATGCAATAATTTCACGCCACACCGCTCTAGAAAGGTTGTCGTTAAGGCACTCGTGAAAATGGTGCCCTGGTCTGATTGTATCTCGGCAGGAAAGCCTACCCGGGCAAACACGGACAGAAGTGCGTTCACTACTTCCACGGAACTTAGCTCTTTTAGCGGGACCGCCTCTGGAAATTTAGTAGCGGGGCAGATTAAGGTCAGGATGTGACGGTAGCCTGAAGTTGTCTTGGGCAAAGAACCTACTGTGTCAATTACCAACCGACGAAAGGGTTCCGTGATTACGGGTACCAGCTTCATTGGAAATTTCGCCTTATCTCCCGGCTTACCCACTCGCTGACACACATCGCAAGATTTTACAAACCTCTCTACATCTTTAAAGCATCCAGGCCAGTAGTATTCCTGTCAGAGACGATTTTTCGTCTTCTTTACGCCTAAGTGGCCTGACCATGATTCTCCATGCACCAAACTAAGCAAATCCTGACGATACGCCTGAGGTACGACTACCTGGTCAAATTCTACTCCTCGCCTATCTAGATATTTTCGATAGAGTATGCCGCTCCTCTCTTGGAATCTCACATTTCGTTTGTCGATTCCCTCTTTCGAACTGTCCTGGAATTGCTTAACCGTTGGGTCACCCTTTTGTTCGGTTATTAATGAATCGGGGCTAACCTGCAGCAGCCGACTGAAATTATCCGAAGTTGGCATGACACACAACTCCTTTGTAGTTCCTAGTACCTGGAATGTGTCACTCTCTGTGATATCCTCTGTACTACCAGGAATCGGCTTGGGAGCAATGGCATTCTCTATTTGCTCGGTCAACGAGGCGTAATTGACCCCTTCCAATTCGGGAGGAGGTTCAACGTCGCCTTTAGGAATGGTTGCCTCCGCGACTACGGATTCTGCAGCCTGTTCTCGCACAAGTCGATTTGTTTCCGTGGTGTCCAACTCGCAACCAGGCCCGTTGTCGATTTGAGGCTTGTTTGCCTCAGTGAATGTTGCTCTCGCAGCCAGCGCCCGTGCCTTTGATCTAGTCAGTGCCTGCACTATGCCTTCTCCCAACGTTAGACCTTTCTCCTTCAGCATTTGATCTGACTTATTTGAAAATAAGTAAGGATACTGAGGGGGTAGATATGGCGATACCGCGGCTTCTGTTTCCAATGTTCCAAATGCGCCTTTAAGGACAACTTTAGCTACGGGAAGGCACTGACTGTTTGCTTCTACGGCTTGTCTAATCCAGGCACAGTCTCCTGAATACTGTCCGGACTGAACAAAAGACGGATGAACTACGTCCATAGTGGCTGCGGAGTCTCTAAGAACCCGACACTGCTTGCCGTTCACGGTAAGGTCGTACATATAGGGCTCTAACAACTTCAAGTTCTCGTCGGCTTCATTTATAGATAAAAAGGCCACCTTTTCTTTCGGGCAGTCTTTCGCGAAGTGCCCTGTTTCGTGACAATTGAAACAAGCAGCCGGTTTTCTCGCCTCAAATTTCCTTTTGCTTGCCTCTGCCGACGCCCCATGGTTAGATGAATTGTTTTCCTCACCCTTTTGTGCGAGACTTGTCGGTTGTTTTCTAAACGGCGCCTTATTCGGCCGTAGGAATTTCTCCCTCTTAGGCTCGCTGTTTGCCCCGAGGGCGCGGCGCGTAACGAATTCTTCAGCGAGCTCTGCGGCTTTTGTTACGGTGTTCACGTCTGGTCTATCCTGAACCCAGAACCTCACCTTTTCTGGTAACCTTTGATAGAATTGTTCCAGACCGATACACTCGAGCACCTTGTCATGATTCCCATACGCCTTTGCCTCTTTCAGCCACTCCCCCATGTTGGCCATTAACTTGTAAGCAAACTCCGGGTATGAATCATTGTTCTCTTTTACGGCGTTGCGAAATTTTTGTCTGAAACCTTCCGCTGACAACCTGTATTTCTTGAGAAGGCTCGACTTTACCTCACTGTACTCGTCAGCCTCCTCTTTCGTGAGGCGCGCGATTACTTCTGAGGCCTCCCCCGGAAGTAGGGACAACAAGCGTTGAGACCATGTATCCTGGCTGAAACCTTGCCTTTCACAAGTTCTCTCAAAGTTGACGAGGAACAGCCCAATGTCCTCCCCTAGCTTGTACGATCTCATTAGGTCCGTCATTTTGAACCTGACCCGCTCTGCTGTACCGGATGCCTCGCTGCCTCCTGTTCTACTATTATGGCTAATCTCTAGCTCGAGGCGCTTCATTTCAAGCTCGTGCTTTCGCATCTTATCTGCCTCGGCTTCTGCCGCTTTCCTTTCGGCCTCCGCCGCCTTTGCTTCGGCCTCGGCCGCGGCCGCCTTTCTTTCGGCCTCTGCCGCGGCCGCCTTTCTTTCGGCCTCTGCCGCTTGCCTCTCCTGAATCTCCTCGACACATTCTGACAGCTCGTCATCCTCCGCCCCCAATGCGAGAATCGCCTCTATCAGCTCTGGCTTTCTTTGAGAGTCCGACACCTCCAGATTCAACTCCCTTGCAAGAAGCAACAACATGGACTTTCGCAGGGATTTCAGATTCATGGCTGCCTCCAGTACCGCTGTCTCTGTTCCACAAAGATTCCTGTCCTGCAACTAATTAACCTTGACGGCAACGACAGCTCTAGATACCTGCCTTGCCTCAAGTTTTCCGTTAACTTAGTCTACAAATAAAGCTTCAAAAGCTCTTACACGGAATCCTGCCCTGTCACTGCTAACCTTGACGCCACTGACAGAAAGAGCTTAACCAAGCTATCACACAATTTCTGCCTGACGCAAGTTACCTGTTAACCCAATGACCAAGACAGCCCCTCTCTACCAGCTTTTACTTAACACATAGAGTAAATGCCTAGTAAAATTTAACAGAGAAAGCCGGCACTCACCCAGTTCGCAGTCATGTCTCCGGCGTCGTGCCTCTCAGAAGTGCCGTTCGGTTCCCTTTGGAAGTCGATGAGCTCGTGTAATCCTTCTCCTGTCGTCCCGTTGTTGAACTTCGGGCTCACTCCGTCCAGTGGTCGCTTTCGGGGTTATCAGCATCCCGCCGCTGCCATCCAGTTGTTGTGACTCCGGGTCCTGCCGGTCTCGTTGTCGGTAGCTGGCCCCGTCGCAGGATCCATCGTCCAACAATTCAGCGAGAAGAAGCGCCCGAACGAACAACAGAGATTTATTTACATGTGGAGAAGTGGTCAACTGACCCAAAGAGAGAAGAGCGCGTGCGATACAAAACGTCTTCGGCATTTTATAGCGCCACGTTGTTGACACTGGGCGCCTTGTCCGCATCGTCAGCCAATACGGTGTCGCCGGCACCTCGGCCACGAGGGAGGGGAAAACACCTCTCACAACACAAGGAGTGGCACAACCCAACACCATATATGGTCCCGGCGCCCCAAAATGTTACCAAATATGGTCACGAACGCACAGCAGACCCCGTAGCTCTCCCGGCGAGGAGGAACCCGAATGGGGAGGTGGGGGTGGCCGCCACCGCCGGTCAAGAACCGGTTCTCCCCCAAACACTTCCTGCTTGGCTCCCCAGGGCCGATCGTAACAGAACTAAGCTATAAACAACCATCTGTGTTTGCTCATATTACGGCTCCGATGACGCAATCTAACGAAAAGTTTACCGAAATGATAGCCCTTGAACTACGACCTTCTTACGCTGACACCCTCCGTCGTGTTTTGATGTCCTACGGAGGCATATTTGATTTCGACAACCACCCGCTAGGTGGAACCCACATTGTTACTCATTCCGTCCACACTGGTGACGCTCCGCCCATTCATAGGCGTCCCCATCGTGTGTCAACGACAGAACGTCACGTCATACAAACAGAGGTCAATAAAATGTTGTCCGAGCATCTCATCGAGCCCTCCTCATGTCCATGGACACCCACTGTCGTTTTGGTAAAAAAGAAGGACAATACTTGGAGGTTCTGCATTGATTATTGTCATATGAAGAAGATCACAAAAAAAGACGTTTACCCGCTTTCGTGTATTGATGACGCACTCGGATGCTTAAATGGTGCCAGTTATTTCTCTTCGGTCGATTTACGTTCTGGCTACTGGAAAATTGCCGTCAATGGCAGAAATATTGAGAAAACGTCGTTCGTCACACAGACGGTTTCTACTGATTCAAAGTGATGCCTTTCGGACTATGTAATGTCCCGGCCTCCTTCGAGCCTATGATACTATCTCTTCTACGTAGTTTATATTGTACACATGCTTGTGTTATCTCGTGTTATCTCGACCACGTTATTGCTTTTGCCCGTTGTTCAAAAGCCCCCTCCATCGGCTCTCGGCCATCTTTGACGTCTTCCGTCGAGCAGGCCTACAGCTGTATTCTGCGAAATGTCATTTCGGCCGTCATCAAGTACGTGTCCTATGTCACCTGGTGGACACTACTGGCATAGAGCCTAATCCCGACAAGGTGCGCACAGTCCGTGAGTTTTTAACTCTACGCACCCCTTCTCATGTACAAAATTTCCTGGGGATGTTTTCCTATTTCAGACGCTTTATTGAGAACTTCGCCGAAATCGCTCGTCCTCTCACCGGTATTCTTATAAAGGACAGCCCTCTGAGTTAAGGACCTGAACAAGCTCAGGCATTTTCCACGCTTATGGTGCATTCAGACGACGGACCGAATCCGGATTTCTCGTGGACGCGGACTGGTAATCCGCGGATGGTCCGCCTGCAGGCGCATCCACACGACGGACGGTGTCCTAGGGGAAAACAGCCGGATTACCCTCGACAGCAGATTCGGCGCTCACCTGCGCCCGTTGGCAGCAGACCGGTTTGAGAGTATTCAACATGGATGCCCGCAAGAAGCGAAGCTTGGCTGCGATGTCTGTCGTGTTGTGACAAATGAACGAGTAGTGTTATTCTTTCAGGAGAAAAGGGAGTTGCTAGCAGGATATTCTTTCAACTACATTATTCCCCACTTGTAGAACTTCTAAACGTGTCTCCCGCTTTTTTTTTTAGAAGCGGCACGTCGCCGGTTGCAGAAGTTGGAATATTTCACCACCATGACGGCTAAGAATCTCGCGTGTAAGACGGCGGCGACATTTCCCGAACCACCAAAAGGGATTTCTGCATATTTATTCACCCGAGAACAAAGTCTCCGGAAGCTAAGTAAACAATGCTCAAGCGTAGATGATGCCGACCAGTCATGCAGCTGTCCGCGAGCCATGGAGGACATGCCGCGAGCAGACGAAAAGTGTACTGGTTGCCACCGACCCCTAGCTATTCCGCTGAAGTACCGGCTCTCCCCCGCCAGAATCCCGATGTGAGAAACAGGTTGGGTTCATCCGTCCGCGAGCCGCGCGGACGAGGGGAATCGCTGATGTGAGGGCACGTGACGCGCCGTCCGTCCCGCCACATCGGGATTCGATCCGTCGTCTGAATGCACCATTACGAGTCGCCTTGTGAATTCGCCCGTTTTGGGTCATTTTGACCCATCTGCTCATGCGGAAGTCAGCACGGATGCAAGAAGCCATAGTATTGGCGCTATTTTGTCCCAGCGACAGGGAGAGCTCCATCGTGTAATCGCTTATGCTAGCCGCCTTCCTTCAGCCTCAGGGCGCAATTACTCGATCACAGAGCGTGAGTGCCTATTCCTTGTCTGGGCCATTTCCAAGTTGACTAATATGTGGGGTTTAACGTCCCAAAACCACCATATGATTCTGAAAGACGCCGTAGTGGAGGGCTCCGGAAATTTTGACCACCTGGGGTTCTTTCACCGCGTGCTTTCAGGAGGTTTTCAGAGGCCTAGAATGGGAACACTTAGGGATATGAGTTAATAGAGAGTACCTTAGTAACCTGCACGTCGCCGATGACATTGCATTGCTAACTAACTCAGGGTACGAATTGCAACTCATGATTACGGAGTTAGTCAAGGAGAGCGAAAGTTGGGTCTTAAAATTAATGTGCAGAAAACGAAAGTAATGTACAACAACCTCGGAAGCGAGCAGCACTTCGCGACAAGTAATATTGCACTTCAAGATGTAAAAGACCATGTCTACTTAAGGCTGGTCATAACCACGGAGCCGAACCACGAGATTGAAGTAACTAGAAGAATAAGAATGAGGTGGAGCACATTCGGCAAGCACTCTCAAATTATGACAGGTGGATTGCCATTATCCCTCAAGATGAAGGTATATAACAGCTGTATCTTGCCGGTAAGGAGCTACGGAGCAGAAACCTGGAGACTTACAAAGAGGGTTCAGCTTAAATTGAGCACAACGCAGCGAGCAATGGAAAGAAAAATGGTAGGTCTAACCTTTAGAGACAAGAAGAGAGCAGAGTGTATTAGGGGACAAACGGGGGTTGCGGATATCATAGTTGAAATCAAGAAGAGGAAATGGACAAGGGCCGGGTATATAGAGCGTAGACAGGATAACCACTGGTCATTAAGGCTAACTAACTCGATTCCCAGAGAAGGCAAGCGGGTTAAGAGGAGACAGAAAGTTAGGTAGACAGATAAGATTAAGAAGTTTGCGGGTATACATTGGCAGCAGCAAGCACAGGAACGAGATAACTGGCGGAACATAGGAGAGGCCTTTGTACTGCAGTGGACGTAGACAGGCTGACGATTATGATGATGATAAAACGCCTCACTTCAACATTACGGGATGGCTTCCTCCAAATGTTTGTTCTGAATGCCGGTACTTTATATCAGCCGGTACTTTATATACATTATGACACCACATGATGCTGAACTGCTCCTCGTTGTTCCTCAGCATTAGCGACCAACTATGCTCTCCCAATTACCCGATGCTCCCACCGCGGCCTATTTGGGTGTTTAGCGAACTTACGATCGTGTGTGCAGACGTTTCTTCAGGCCTGGCCTATACTGCTCGGTTCGGTGCTACGTCGCTACCTGCGAACTCTGCATGCGCCACAAAAAGCCTTCTTTTTCTGCTGCTGGGTACCTTCAACCCGTACCTATCTTTAGCGAACTATTTTTTCGTTTCGGCGTGGACCTCCCTGCTTCTTTTCCGTCGTCGTCTACAGGTTACAAGTGGGTGGCCGTAGCGACTGATTATACGACACGTTATGCCATTACGCGAGCTTTTCCTACTAGCTGTGCAACCATCGCTGACTTTGTTCTCCTTCAAGCCAGGCATCTTACACAATAGAGCCCCGCGTCAGCTGCTCACTGATCGAGGTCGATGTTTCTTTTTGAAAGTTGTCGATGACCTTCTCAACTGTTGTGCAACGTCTCACAAGTGCAGCACCACTTACAATCCCCAAACAAACGGACTTACTGAGCGCTTGAACCGCGCACTCCCGGACATGTCGTCCACGTACGTGCCTGAGGACCACCTGGATTAGGAATGCACGTTACCATTCCAAACGTTTGCCTATAATTCGTCGCGTCACGACATTACTGGTTGTTCACCGTTTTATCTGTTTTATGGCCACGACCCACTCTTGCCTCTCGACTCACTACTTACTTCTGAGGCAAACTCCACCCCATTCTATGCTCACGACGCCATTGTTTGCTCGGCAACGGCACGTCGCGTTGCCTGTGATTGACTCCTTGCATCTTAGGCCAACCAATAGCGCCATTACGACAGACACCTCTGTAACGTGAGTGTCAGCCCTGGTATGGTGGCTAGAATTGGGAGGTGACGCCAGCGCCCGCATATTCGCCGAGCGCGCGCGATCCTCGTTTTCAAGCGCCGCCGCGACAGCCACCACGGCGCTCCTGTCGGCATAGTGATGCGGGCGAAGCGCGCGCTCCGCGCTCTCTCGTCGACTCGCCGCTGGGTTCGCTGGTTCGCCTCTGGAAGCGTGTCTGGGTGTGTGCAGTTTTCCGCGTTGATGTCTCGCTTATGGCAAAATGTATTTAGTTGCTGACATGACAGTGTGAGTGCCGACCTTAGGATGAACTCCAGCACTACGAAAGCGAGGCAACGCCACTGCTTTGCTCCTGGCTGCACGAGCGGCTATGTGTCATCGAGGGAGCAAGGTCAGCGTGCTTCTCTTTTCTCTGTTCCCAAAGACCCTGCCCTCTTCGAAGCCTGGAAACGAGCCGTACCCCGTGCCGACAAGTCGTTGGACGTGAAGTCGGCGCTATGTGAGCTTCATTTCGACGAGCAGTTTATTGAGCGTTTTTACACGCATGTGATAAACGGCGAAACTGTTCAGATTCCCCGAGGGAAACCGTTGCTGAAATCTGACGCGGTGCCAACCATATTCCCAAATGTTCCTGCGTATCTTTCAAAGAAAGTGCCGAAGAAAAGGACGTCAAGAACATCCACTTGCGGCCTACCATCGAAAATTCGGCGTCAGGAACCAAGCACGTCTGCTTGCGAGGAGACAGCTGGCTCGTACAGCACAGAAAGCGACAGTAACCAAATACCTGTTCCGAATGTGCCCGCAATTCCCGACGTCCGCAAGTGTGGTCTTCCCAGCGCTTACTGGGCTCGACATCTAATTGCTGGAGCTGACAACGCCACGGTGTTTACAGTTTGCGCACTAGATGGTGACAAGTTGACTATTGACAAGTATGTGCTAATGACATCAGATGAAAACAAACTTCAAGCGACAGCTTTTGTGCAAGCCACAAAAATAAAGACCCTTGACATTACCGACATCGAAATGGCAGAAGAGTTGCTTCGCGACGTCGACTCCATGATACCATGCAGAGGGTTTGGTAAAACTGGTGAATTTGGAGTGAATTTAAAGTACAAGGAGAAGACTTTTGATGGCAGAACCTTCAGCCCATCTTCCCGTGGGGTTGCTCCAACGCCAGAAAAAGCCTGCCCACAATGCAAGCACCTCAGAAGACTACTCCTGAATCGTGAGTCCTACAGGCGAAGAAAAGGCAAAAATGTGGCCCAGTCCCAAAAGCTTTCATACAGGCTTAAGCTGCGAACAGCGCAAGCGAAAAGGAGTCGCCTGAGTGTCCTGCAGGCTAAATCACTCATCAAACAAATGAAAGAAAAGAATGCACGGAATGATTCTACAGCATTTGAAGAAGCGGTGAAGGCCCTACCCATTAAGCAGCAGCAACAAGTCAAGGCGTGCTTTGCTGCGGCTAAAAGAAAATCCACGAAAGGGATGAAGTATGAAAGTGAATGGGCTCTAGAGTGCCTTATTATGTCCATGAAAAGCCCACGCCTCTATGAGCATATACGCAAAAACAACATCATGGCGTTGCCTTCTCGAACATCACTACGTCGATATCTCAAGCGTTACAGGAGTGGATTCGGCCTGAGCGAAAAAGTGTTTGCTGCTGTGGCGGAAAAAACAAAACCTATGGACTTGTTCCAGCGCCATGGTGGGCTGTTAATTGATGAGATTAAGCTATCTGAACACTTGAGCTTGGGAACCAATGGCACCATCGAAGGTTTTGTGGACCTTGGGAAGTTCACACCAGAGAGTGAGCGCTCCGTAGCATGTGACCATGGCCTTGTAGTATTGTTCGTGCCTTTTACAGGCACGTGGCACCAGATTATTGGTGTGTTCGCATCACGCAGCAATGTGAAGTCCGAGACGTTAGGCAAAATAATCCTCGAAGCAGTAGTCATGAGCGAAAACGCCGGTCTGCACGTAGACTTTATCACCACTGATGGAGCTGCGTGGAACAGAAGCATGTGGCACTCATTCGGCATACACGGCAGGAAAGAAAACACAGTATGTAGAAGGCAGCACCCTACAGACCCAGAACGTTTTCTGCACTTCATCTCGGACTTCCCACACCTATTTAAATGTGTGTGGAACACCTTTGTTCGAACGGGCGTGAAACTGCCAGAAGGCCATGCCAGTGTTGACCCTATTGACTGTGCCCGGAAGCTTGATGAACAGCATGACACGACTCTCAAAGCCATGCCTCATATTAGCAAATCGGTTGTGCATCCCAATGGCTTTGAGAAAATGAGGGTAAATTATGCAGTGCGGCTTTACAGTGATGAAGTCCTCAGAGGCCTTTTCTTGTACAATGCAACCATCGAAGAAAAGCATGGGAGCACAGCGGCGACAGTCAGCTTTGTGGAAAGAATGAGAAGGCTCATTGAGGCCATGACTTCAAGGTGCAGTTCGGGTGCACTTAAGCCTGGAGGGATGCACGAGAAGTGCATTCAAAACTTCTTGACTTACCTGGACGATTGGGAAACAGCTGCTGGCTCCGGAGGTTTCCTAAGCCGCAGTACAGCCGAGGGGCTTCGTGTTACCTTATCAAGCACGCTACACCTTCTCCGCTACCTGACGATGAAGTTGAACTTCAGCTATATGATGACATGCCGCTTGAGTCAGGACCCCCTGGAGAGGCTGTTTGGAATCGTCCGACAAATGTCTGGATGCAATGATCATCCGACTGCCTCCCAGTTCCTAATCTCGGTCAACACTTTGAGCTTCCAGAATTTGGCAAAACCACCGAAAGGAAGCAATGTGTCCTCAGGACTGCTGAGAAGTCTGCTGGGAGCTGACAACGAAAAGGACCTCACTCCTCGGAGGAAATTAGACGAGCTTCTTGACGTAGGAAACCTTGCCGAAGCACATGAAGTGCTCAATGAATACGGCCACGGCACCGAGCATGCAGACATGGTCGTGCAAAGCAGCGATGCCAGACTCATATTCTACATGGCTGGATATGTGGCAAGAAAAAGCGTTGCAAGCACCAAATGTGCAGAGTGCAGCCAGCAGCTCCTACAAGGCGAGAACGATCCATCTCCAGCTGCAGCATCCCTCACGGCTGCTGTTGACCGAGGAGGCCTGCTGTACCCATCAGTCAAGCTCAATGAACTCGTGAACACTCTCGACAACACTTTTACCCACTGCTTCAGTGTTACAGAAGTCAAACCTGACAGCATCATGGACTTGGTTTCCTTCTTGCAGTTAAGAAAGCTTACACTTGTTGGCTGCCCTGACCACAGTATGTCCCTCACAAACAAAATTATCAAGTTTTATGTTCTTACTAGGCTCCACTTTCATGTGAAAGCCCAGAACAGCAAACGAAACGCTAAGCAGGAAAGAATGAAATTGCTGAAGCTTAGACGCGTGCTCTGAGTTTGATATTGTAACTTTAAGCTCTATTGATTTTTTTTTTGCCGAGTGGAAAGTGATTGTATGCCTCTTATTACTTAGTGCCAAGCGATGCGCTGTCTGTGTGCAATGTTTCAATGTTTTTAACTACTCCCGAGCGTATGTAAATGTGCGTATTTTTTCATTTTATTTTATTTTACCATGTATTCCATGATGTGCAATAGATCTTCCTAATAATATGATGTGCAATAAATATTTGTTTTATTTTCCTCGCCCAGAACTTTGGTAATATTTTTTTTAAAAAAACGCCGTCGCCTTGCACTCCAAAACACTGCAGGGATATGCGAACGAAAGCTTTAATTTGCGCAGATTCAACGTCACAGAAGTCTTGCAGCGGCAGCCAATTTCTTTTAATGCTTGAAATGGCGTTCTATCAGCCATCGTCACAGTGAGTTATCTGAATCGCCAATTTATCTGAATCATGCTTCAGCAACAGCATCTTTGAAAGGTCCGCGCGCTCAAGGCGCGCGCGCGTAACTAGCATCACCATTCCGCCGACAGCGCCACCGCCGCGCTGCTCGAAACGAAGGAGCGGCTCCGAGCTCCCGTTGGCGTCACCTCCCAATTCTAGCCACCATAGCCCTGGCTCCTTGGTCTTGCTCTGGCTGCCTTCGCGTCGCGTTGGCTTGAGTGAAAAACTTCTGCCGCGCTACGTCGGGCCTCATCTAGTTCTTCGCCGAGTTACCGAAGTCACATACAAGATCTCGCCGCTAACCACCAAGCCTTCGTTCACCGCACTAGCTACTGAGACATTGCATGTATTCCGACTAAAGCCCTGCGTCACGTTCACCGATTCGATGCACCGAGACGGTGCCTTTGCCGCCGGAAGGCAATGTTACGTAGGTGCTGGTGCCAGTGTCGTCCAGAGGACGCTTCTAGCCATAGAAGAGGTTGAAGTGTCTAGGGCTAAGAACTGCTTGTGTCGCAGTTGTCTTAGGGCACCTGCGACCACAACTGGAACGCGCATTAATATAGTGGTTTTGGTATTTGAACCCCACCCGCATATCAATCAATCAAACAATCAATGAATGAATCAATCAATCAATCAATCAATCTATCAACCCTTCACTCATAATGTTGCTGTGTGTAACTCAAAGAAGAATATTTTCATCTATGTAGGTATCCGCATATTGTTCACGCACTTCAGTACCTTCTGTCCCGTTCTTTCACTGTATGTGTCCCTATACAATGGTACTAGTACCATTGTATATATATTATTGGCTAGACCTTATCCCATACGTCTTTGTACAATTATTTTCTTCAAACATTTGATAATTATTCCCAAGAAAAATGGCCCTCCACGGTGGTCTACTGGCTAAAGTACTTGGCTGCTGACCCGCAGGTCACGTGATCAAATCTTGGCTGCAGCGACGGCATTTCCGGTGGAAATGGAAATGCTGTAGGCCCGTGAGCTCAGATTTGGGTGCACGTCAAAGAACCCCGGGTGATCCGAATTTCCGGAGCCCTCCATGCGACGTCTCTCATTATCACATGGTGGTTTTGGGACGTTAAACCCCACAAATCAATCAATTCTGAAGATAAATGAACTAATAAAATACCTATACACTATATGCCACTTCCTCGAGCATAGCCACGCAGTGTCACGGGCTGGAAATTAACAGTGACAATTATTTTGGGTAAGGCACCACCTAACCTGAGTTGGCATACCATGCGCAAAAATGAATAACTCATGTCAATGAAGAGCAGAAATTTAGTAACTGATTGTGTCACAAAAAGGTGGGCCAAACCAAGACCCCCGTTCTTCACGCACGTGAACAAATTGGTCCGGTTGCTACTTTCCCAATCCGAGCCCCACATAAAAACTGCGAACACTATGTGCAGCCTTTGAACGGTGATGCTTGATCAATGGAGCAACTGCATCACATACCACAGCTTAAGGATAAAAAATACATGTTGCACACATGTCCTGAGCAAAAACAGACATATTCGTGCCTTTCCACCTCACCGCTTTTTTCTTCGTCTCGTTTGTTTAACGCGACCAATAGTCATCGCTGCATTCATAATATTCAAAGGAAACACCAAGCTACCTGGTCAGTGTTACCGTGCATAAGAGATTCGCCAAATGGTTTGGCTTTGAACTCAACCTTCCATGCCAGAGCTCAAGAGATTTTCCCTATTTTACATGGCTCCCTGTGACGTTACAAAAATGTCTCACAATGCTTGTCGTTTCCTATACACGTTCTTTGCTCGTATACAACACACCGCAATATCAACTGCATGAGCCAGCAGCTTAACCTCCACTGACGCCAATCTGAAAACACGTATTTTATCATTTTCAGTTACCGCAAACACAACGCTCTTATATAAATACAAAACAAAAGTGAACTGAGGAGGCAGCCTTCAGCCACAGGATTTATTAATAAGTAAACGTGTTGAGAAATTTTGGTATACCATGGGCCACTCCTTCTCTGATGATGGAACCTAAGATGACAAACTCAATAATATGCGCAACACAATCAAAAGCTTTTTTGAGGTCTATCTGGACCACGGCAACGCCAAATGACTTCGTCACTACACTCTATCACGCACCACATCTTCTGAATGTTTGAACTAATCGTTCTGCATTTATTCCACACGTTTGGTGTTCCGCAAAAATATCTTGAATGGTATCTTGAAGTCTCGCTGCTAGTACCTTCATATAAATTTGTTCATCAACATTGGTGAGTGATATCGGCCTATACGATAGCACCAGTGGAAGTTTTTCCACTTCCTCTGTTTTGGAGAGAGAGAGAGAGAGAGAGAGAGAGAGAGAGATAAAGATGCAAGGAAAGGCAGGGAGGTTAATATTGTATGCGCTTTGCTAAAAGGTGGCATAGCTTTCCGTTCGTATGTCTCATTGAACAGCTCAGCCAACAACACTGCCCCCCCCCCCCCCCCAACCCGGGGACAGTTCTCTTCTAGACGTTTTATACCACGCAGAAGATTAGGCCCCGGTGACTTTCCGATGTTCAAATGACCAATCGCGCGTTCCACTTCGCCTTTCGTTATTTCGCCTTCTAAAAGCTTTTTCGTGTCGTCACTAATCCGCGGCAAACGCTGAAGAAACTCTTCTTTAAAACCATGTACATTTGCTTTTCAATGTGCAAAAAGTGACTGATATCAAGCGAAAAATAAACAAAGCCCGTCGTTTGGTTGTATTGTCACTCGCGAGAGTCCCGTTGCAATAGACCATATCGGTACGGCTTCGGTGTCATTGCGCTTTTTTGAGACCAAGCCCCCTTTTAATGGGTGTTTCCCTCATGAGAAAATCTTCTGCTCGAGCGCGTACATAGGCGCCTTGATAACGCTGTTTGTATTATGTTATAAAATTTCTTTTGAAACTGCGCACCTCGTCTTTAGAACTCCCAGACTCCTTATTTTCGAGGGCTATATCGGAGGCTGCAATGTGTTTTGGGATTTTTTTTTTTGCACTTCGAATTTTTTCGTACTTTATGTATCTAGTGCTTTCACTTTTACCTTCTTCTCTAAACACTTCAATTTCTCTTTTACATTTTCCGTGTTTTCAATAATCATTTCATGTTTGGTTTTGTTTACTACTTCTAAAATGGTCATCTTTAATATTTACGCGTTCAGTTTCCACAAATCCCAGTTAGAAACCTTCCCCTCTTTCTTCATACATATACGACACACAACCAAGCAGCGATTTGAAAACGATACCGGTACCACCAAAAAATCGTGACACAAGGGTAAAATATCTAGAAATAGGTACATGTGGTCTAATCGCGCTTGACTATTGCCTTGAAATTGGATGTTCAGCACTTCCCAATTTGCTTCGACACATTTGTACACATCGTCCAGATTATTTTCGTGTATTATTTGACTGCCACGTCATTGCTTTTGCAAGGAATTCCAGTGTTATAACTCTATCACAAGAACATAAAACACGGTTGAATTCCGCTAACAAAACAAGCCGCTTATCACAATTTGTCCTCTGAAACAGGTTAGAAAAAACACTGGGCACGTGTTTCTACATCATTTGGTGCGTATATGTAAATAACACTGAATTCAGTTGCACAAAAAACGAAGTCAGAATAAAAATTCTTTCCCGCCGTGGTCTGGTAGCTATAAGGTACTCGGCTACTGACCCACAGGTCATGGGATCAAATCCCGGCGCTTGCGGCTGCATTTTCAATGGAGGTGAAAATGCTGTAGGGCCGTGTGTTCAGATTCGGGTGCACGTTAAAGAACTCCAGGTGGTCGAAATTTCCAGAGCCCTTCATGCGGCGTCTCTCATATACATATGGTGGTTTTGGACCATGGAATTTTGCCTGACTGGCATGAAAATACACGCTGAACAAGAAGGCTTTGCCGTTATTTCACACACACACACACACACACACACACACACACACACACACACACACACACACACACACACACACACACACACACAATGTCATCCCGTGGATGTTCCGATTGCATGGCTTACGACCACGTAATATCTGTCAGTGAGGCGCACTACGCTCCCGGTCTCCTCCTCTCCGCCTACTTTAGTTTGCTGGACATCCAGCACGGCTATATCTTTGTGAGTAACCTCAAGAGGTGAATTTGCCTACGCCTAGGTGCCAACGCTCTGATGTTAAGCGTAAATATGCTGAATGGCGTAGTCTGGGCAATGGTGACTGATTCGCTGAAAGGAGTAGCCCCGGGGCATCGGCTAGCCGCCCCCAGGACCATGCGGCTTGCCGGCGTTCTTCTGTTTTACCATGTTCGCTGGTCTCCTGTCACTTGGAATCTTGGGCTCGGGTCTGAGAGTCAACCACCTCCCTTGGGGTGTCATTGCAGGTGGCTCCTCGCTGTGGGTTTATTGATTGAAATGTGGGATTCGATGTCCCAAAACCATCATATGATTATGAGAGACGCTAGAGGGTTTTGGAAATTTCGACCACCTTGGGTTCTTATCGTGCACCAAAATCTGAGCACACTCGCTGTGGTTAGGCGAGCTCTTGTGAGGATCCTCCGCCGCGTCGCGCGAGCGCTTCAGTGCGGCTGCGGTGACATACGAGTCGTCCAGAGGCGTAGCAAGAAATGTTTTTTCGGGGGAAGGGGGTTACACCACCCCATTGAAGGGGGGGGGGGGAGGCGGAGGAGTCAGCTTTCCTCTGTGCCTTGACTATCGGTGGTAGTGTGAGCAGATAATGTACTTGTATATCAAAGTCATGAGACTACTCGCCACCACCTCCCCATGCGTATATGTTTGTGAGAAGATTTAGTGAACGTGAAGTAACAGCAGTAAAATACAGTAAATGACAGGTACAGTGGCCGTTTGGAGTAACGACCTCTCGTCACATCATTGAAATGACTAGTCTTCGAAAACGCATCATTGCGATGACCCACCTGATCGAAGAAGACATCATTAATTGTTAATCTCTGTTAAATGCATATGGAGTAGTCCTCGTCAGGGTGAAGTGCGTTTCAAGGGTTAAGAAAGGCTGCGTTTACAACGTGGAATGAGAGTGACTGCATGCCTTAGATGGGAATGATTTTAATGTTCAGCTCCATATATCAAGCAGCCCTGATGCAGTGATAGGTTTTAGTCAACATGTTTTTTTTTTTAGTTTACTGCGCACATGCGCACACGCTTGCGATACGCAATAAGTAAGTTTTTGTAAGTTACGCTGCACATTGGCCACAAGAATTATTTCACACGCGTTATTTTTCAGGCAGACTTTCTAGACCAAATGTTGACATTACAGTTGCACTATGACTTTTGATAGCAATGAAGTACTTCAATCACAGAGATTTCATGATGCAATCAGCGAGGGCAAGGTAATCATCCTCCAGGAATGATCACCAGGTCTCAATCTAAAGATCACCTGGGACCAGACTGTACCTACTCACATAGAAATATGTCACTACGTGTATGCGCTACAAAACTTAAATACACGCAAAAACGCGTAATTCCTTGTTGTTGTTTTTTCTAGCTTTTGTCGCTCTGCTTCCTAAAACAATCGCGTTGCGGCATGGTGTCTCCCGTTGTTTGCAAGCGTGTAGCCACCATTTTCCTTTACGTACAAAGATTCATAACATTACAGAATACATCACCACGCACCATCGATATGCCATGTATACACGCTTCTAACTTGTACGTTCATTCATGTTTGCAGCACTTACACAGGCGCGTATCGGAGCAGCCTCGTACCACACATATACTCCAGTGATCGGTGCACTAGTGATGAAGGAATGGACTCCTGTCTTGTTCAGAGCATAGCGCACCCTAATGAATTTCTCAGAACACGTAAATTCTGACGAGAACTGCCAGCGCGTGCAACACGAGTTTACTTACGTTGTATACTGTGCAGCACTATATATGCCTGGCGGTTCTCTGTTTCGGGAATTCTGATGAAAGTCACTGGAATTCAACTCCTGGCATCAACTCCTCCGCGTTCATTCACTTTTGTGGTATGGGATCACAACGCAACAGAAACTACCAGCCTTGCGTGGTGGCGCAATCATAAACGCGAGACGTTTCCCACACAGAATAAGATACTGGTCGAGCACGACCTCATACCGGCATCTGAAGGGAGCCAGAGGAAATATATACCCGCGAATCTTTCCGCTAGAGGAGAAACGAGCGCCACTCTTCAAGATGGAACTTTAGCTAGCCAACATGTATTATCAGTAATGTTCTTCTTCCTCGCATTCAGTGTCACTGCCCGTACTTTGCTGAGCGTGCTGCTTCAATACGAAGTCATTTTCTTGAAATACGCTGCCTATATATACAAGTGTCGCTGTTCGAGTTTGTATCAAGTACTAGTTAGTGTTTTGGGTCAATCCGCTCCCCTCTGTGAGACTCGATGGCCGCACTGAAATGCCGTAAGTTCATGCTTGATTATTTCTCGAAACGCAACGCTGCTCCCACTGCACACTCGATGACTGGCGGAAAAGCTACAGCAGCCGAAGAAACGGTTCCCAGCCGTGGTTCTCCTCTGCATGAGTAAGACTCGTGTGCCGAAAGAACATCTCAAAAGCGATTGGAGCATGCACGTGAAACACAATTGCTCGCAACGATATTGGCCTTTGCCTGTTTAACGGTCATAATGTCGTGCAGCGCAAAAAGCAGACAACAAACAAGCGAAGGGACAACTACACTAGTTTGTTGTCTGCCTTTTGCGCTGCACAACATTGTGATTTACTTGTTCCAACTCGCCGAACAAGCTAAGTTTCTATTTGATGAGCCAAGACGCCAGGAGTTGCAGCATGACAAGACCAGACGTCGTTTGCTAATGACTAAATGGAAACCAGGCACTAAGTACAGCTTTTCCTCAATTAGTAAGCGCGAACTGAAGTTCCAACCATACTGACAAGAAATTTTTTCCTGGCTGCTGGTTTATTCCAAATGTCACGAGAGAGTAAGACGTGCATGCTTTTTGGAAAGATGCTTCAGGCATGGAGACTCTCCAAGTTCTTGGTGCAAGCTGGGTCTTCTCTCCGTACGCATGCTCGAAGAACATGCTCAAAAATTTCGGGAGCCACAATCAGTGTGACTATTGCAGGACAGCTGCTCTATATACGTGACAATTTTTTTAGAGGCGCCCAGGGGCGATTCTATTACTGAAAAGATGGCATTATCAGTGCAAGCAAAAATTAAATAAACAGCAAAAAAAACTGATCTTCATCATAGACACTGGTATCTTCTGTGGGCGACAAGGTGAATATGACAGACGAATATGAGAACCACAATATGTATGTGAGAGACACCGTCTTGGGACGCTCCGGAAATTTACCACCTGTGGCCTCTAACGTGCACCTATATCGAGGTGCACGGGACTCGAGCATTTTCACCTGCATTAAAAATACGACAGGGATTCTATTTCGCGACCTGCGGCTCAGCACTGGAGTAGCATAACCACACTAGACCACCGAGGCGGGTAGTAAAGAAAGACGGTTTGGGTAAGATGCGCTAATTTACGTGGAGTTGTAAGGACGCAAGTTCAACTGATATTGCTGAAAATAACTTTCAACCCATGGCAGAGTAATTCCGTTGCCCCCCGTTGCCTACTCCTTGCTTTTCAGCGGCACCTTTCACTTGCAGACGTGGTTCGTGGATACGAAAGGTGTGAACGGCAATGCAGAAACCCAAGTTTGCAGTAACAATGCTCGTAAATTTTGGGTAACAAATGTTGCGTATAGTATGGCATGTTATGTGCACATACTATCTTCGTGTCAATTCAAAAAGATAATCAACAGCATTCCGCTGCGCCATGTGTACGTTTGCTGCGTGAAACATTGCTTGCGCAGAGCTTATTTTATTTCTTTTCAAAAATGGTTACTACGTATATTGTTCTTAATTATACATGTTTCTCAATTCTGTCCATTTTTGTTGTGTGATGTCGCTAATCATAGAAATCACTTGGTGTGCCGTTCTTGTCATGTCAATGTAAAGGGACGAACAGATGAAGTGAACCAATATAAATACTTTTAATTCGTCGTATGTTTTTTCACCCTAATGTTCCTTATTCTTGTGATTTTGCCACGTTGTTGAACAATAAAACTTGTGCTTACTACAACTGCCCACACTGCATTTCTCAATGTGCTGCTTCAAGTTTATCACCATATTATTATTTGTCAGCTTAATTTACTCGATGTCTATTTTCGTAGGAATTTATAATGTTTTGATAGGCCTGCACTTTTGCCTGTGTTGCACTTTCTCTTAGGAAACACTTCAGAGCGGCTTTTGCAGCTAGGGCATAGTAGTTATATGTATAAATGTATTGTACACTCGCATACAAGCGATGTTCACTGGATAAATCAATAATTTTGTCATGTGTGTGTGCGCTCGTGCGTGCGTGTGTGTGTGCGTACGTGCACGTGTGTGAATGTTCGTGTGTTTAGTTGTTGGCAGAACGTGAGAAGGTTCAATAGAAATCTCAGTCTCTGACTTGAGTATATTTTAGCACACGTACGAAGAGTCACATTGTATTATGCTAGAACGTGGTCTATCAGACTTTGGAACTGTGTATAGGTTTTAGCATTAAAACAATCCTCTGCCTAGTGAAAATTATTTTAATGATCGGCTCCGGCGAGATGTGATCCGATGGGTACAAGTATGACAACCGCTGCAGCATTAATTCCGTCGCCGAGCAAACTTACAACGCTCGCGGCCGAGATTCCTGCCCAAAATGTCAGAGTGTCGATGCCTTCAGAAACAACGCGACACAATTTCCCATATGCAGACAGTATTCACTTTAAAAGCGTCGGGGGCTTCTATTGTGATAGTAGCACCACTTATATTCTAAATCACGTCAGCGTTAAACGACGAAAGTAAAAGGTGGGGAAGTGGTGGGAGAGGGGGAGGGTGCGCGATAACTTTCAGGGAGGGGGGCGAGGGTTGACCCCCCTCCTCTGTTTAAGCCACTGATGTTGTTCCCGCTTCCCGATGTCTTTCTCCAGAGGCCTTCTGCATTGTTCGCCTCCACTGGCACCGCTGACTCCTCGACCCGTGCAAATTCAGCTGCTGACGGCGTGATGACAGGTACGGTTACACGTTGAGGAGGCTCCGCCAACTTGTGCGTGCCTGTCGATGCCACGCCTCTGGGTGCTGTGAGGCCCCTGGGCTGCTGGCTCCTTCTGCTGCGTCTTCCGCTTCGGCCACGTCCATGGCGTGCTCGGAAACCATCTCTCTCTTCGCTGGAGCTGTAGCAGATGCAAACGTCATCTGGCAGTCCGCTTCAACGTGTCCGAAGCGTTTACAGTGGATGCAAAGTGGCACTTTGTGCTCGCGGCGGACATGACCAGAGCCTTGGCAGCACAATCTCTGCATCGGACGACCAGGCACCACACCAAGGCCAGCTCCTCGTCCCCGCAGATCACCTATGGGAGTTCTTCAACCTTAAAGCCGCTATCGAACTTTAGCGACACTTTCCTTGTGGTCTAGCACTTCTCTGCCATGCCGTCAAAGTGACTTCACTCACTGATGACTTCCACCATGTTGCGAAATGCTGGCAGTGAAGCCCGCACAGAATCGTAACTAAATTCATGCAGCAACCAGTGCAGCTTGATCTTCACCTGCCTCATCTTGCGAGTCGACGATGACAGAACGCCGGCCCTTCACCTGCAGCTCCTTAAAAGCTCCTACATACAACGCGATCAGCCATGCGCCGCCTTCTACGGTTTTATTCAGTCTTTTTTGCGACCGACGCAGCGCCCGGCCACCGATCCCGTGTTCCACGTAAGACTCGCCCGCTTCCGCATTGTGCAACCGCGCTGACTTTGAGCATGGTGCAAGTAACACTTGAACGTAGTTTCTCTAACGCCGTGAGAACAATGTGGGAGCGATCATAGCAAGCGAAACAAAAAAAAGGTGTTTTAATATGCCCATGCAAGCTGTTACTGTACACATATCGAACGCGAAAGTACGTATGAGCACATGACGCCCTCATGCGTCCTGCGGGGCACAAATGTTTCGTCCGTCATCACAAGCAAGAACACTGCACAACCGTCACTCACCTCCAAGGCGTTCGTCATATTTCTGTTTTGTTATAATACTCAAACGCAATTTCGCTGAGCACTTCAATTACATAAGCCACGTGATCCACCGCACGACACATCGATATACACTCGTTTTACGCACTGTTGAGGCACCGTGGCAAACAAAAGGTGTCATAAACATTGCTAGGAGTACAATAACATCCGGGGCGAACACTGCGTAACTAACAACGGGGCACAGAGAATCAATATTGTCCACCACGGCTCAGTACGAGACCCACAGAGGCGCACATGCCGCCGCCAGCCGCTCACTGGTAGACCAGCTACACTGCACAACACGTAACCAGAGCAACGCCGTCATTGTGTCCAGCATAAACTTTCTTAATTTAGAAAACTTTATCGCAGGGATAAAGGTGTTTCTTTTCTTCATCCTCTATGGCGGCCATGATGTCATTTCCTGCATACTTTCACGTAGCGCAACAGCTAGGCAAGCACCCTCCTCTCATTCTTCCCTCCATGCGGGGCTCACTTTTTTCTTCCTTTTTGCTCTCGAAACAACCCCCCCCCCCCTCGAGCACAGCCCTCCTGCGCGCCGCATCAGCGGCCGCGCAGTCGCTTTGGTGTCGGAGTTGTCGCTCAACTGAAATTCACTCAATGAGGCTAAGAGAAATTCAATCTTTACAAAGAACTACATAAAGTCGCAGTACAGAATGACAGTTTTTTCTATAAAAGATCAAGTTACATTTTCAAAACGGCTAATAATCGACCAACTTTCAATTGAAAACACTATTACGATTTAAAAAAAATGCACGCAAGTTGCGCTTGTAGCGGGTGCATGTTTGACGGCCGCATTTTTCTAGGTTGTCTGGCGACGTGTATACACACCAAAAGCATTAATCAATAATGTTGAGTTGCTATCCACGCCTTAGCGTGTGTTTATCGATGAGGCCTCATCAAGTGTGAGGCCCAAGGGACGGCTTCAAGCTCTCCCATAGTAGAGTACCAAGTACTCTAAATCGTTAACCACTATTTATAAACATGAGCATTGGGACGACACACTTTGGTCCCATAGACGATAACGAAGTACTTGTTATTGTTGAACACATTTTCGAAACGCATCAGCAGGCGTGGTTTATTCTTCGAAGAGAGTTTCCGTCTATCTTTCGTTACGCGTTACAGAATTGCGTACACGTTCGCAAAATGACCTCGGTGATTCTTAGATTCACTTGACCAAAAAAAGGCGTTCTATCACCTTGCACATAGCTTCATATGCAGCGTGATGGCTGCGCTTGGCTTCTCCGAAAACTTCGTTGAGCTTCTCAGAAACGCCTACCGAAATATACACAGCACGTTATTTCTTTATGTTTTAGAGAGTGCTCCATTTCCACTTAACCGTTGTGTTCGCCACGGTTGTCCTCTATCCCCTGTAGTTTTTGTGCTCAGCTTCGAGACATTCCTACGCTCGCTACTTGCTGATCCACTTGTTCGGGGCCTTCCATTACCAGGTAGTGGCACCGCGAATGTGACTGCATTTGCTGATCACATCACATTTTATTTGAAGAATGAGGGCAGTTCATCCCGTACCCTATGACTTTTTGCTGAGTATAAAACTATTTTATGTGCTGCGTTAAAGTTTTCAAAATGTTGGTATTCGTTCATTGGTTCCCCAGACGTAAGTCTTTCTCTTTTTCCCTTTGAAAAAAAAGTGACTCGCATTTGTGGGCTTGATTATACTTGCTACGGCATATCAGCCTCTGTGTGGCTTTCAGTTGTCGATGATGTAAAACGAACCACCCGGGAAGAACAAGAGTACTGATTCCACAGCACCGACCTTGTTTTGCGTCCGTGCATGGCACATATCTCATGTTGTATACGTCCCCATTACGAAGAACTAGGTCATTGCAATCGCTCCTTGGCTCATTTTTCTGCTCAGGTTGAACAGAGCTCGTTTGCAGAGCAGCACTTGTACAACCGCGCAACTGCGGTAGATTCACAATCCCATCCGTGCCTATTCGCTGCCGGCTGCTTGCCCTGCGATTCTTACTTCGATTGTTACAAGGTGATCGGTGTGACGTGCGTGATGTATGTTTTTAGGCACCTAGACACGCTATTTTCTTCAAGATTCATGGCTTAAATCTGCAGGGCAACGCAAGCACTTCAGGTACCTGCATTCAATTCACGGCAGTAGCACATTATCGCCACGTGCAGCAGGTTTGTCCCAAGGTGGACATTCTAGAGAAAGCCGTCCTGTAGATACAATAACGGCCATTCTGCTTACTATGGTTTCTCCGGCCCATCTAGCACGATCGAGACATGTCTCGTGGAGCTCGATAATGGCAGCTTTTATTTTGCCAAGTCATTTCCATGACTTCGTGTGGGGTCTCGGATGGAGAGCATTCCATACACGGGACAAACTGGAGAAGTGAGATATTTATGCTCCCATTTTCTTCTTGTCCCAACTGTTCGATACAGGTGTCTAACCACTGAGATTTGATCGTTAAACCCCACATATCAATCAATCAAATCAGGTGTCTAACCAGCACGTGCTGCAGCAATGTGTCATTGCAAAGGTGTTTTGCCCCACCGCGGTGGTCTAGTGGCTATGGTACTCGGCTGCTGACCCGCAGGTCGCGGGTTCGAATCCCGGCTGCGGCGGCTGCATTTCCGATGGAGGCGGAAATGTTGTAGGCCCGTGTGCTCAGATTTGGGTGCACGTTAAAGAACCCCAGGTGGTCGAAATTTCCGGAGCCCTCCACTACGGCGTCTCTCATAATCATATGGTGGTTTTGGGACGTTAAACCTTACATATCAATCAATCAAAGGTGTTTTGGAAGACCGTTAACACTGGTTTCTTTGGCCTAGGTGTTAATCGATTTGTCCCATCTAGTCGCTGCTCACGTACTTGTTTCGCACGCGTTTTAATTGCTGCGGAGCTTTTTGTTTGGGGCGTAATAGGTGCGAAGCTGTTGCAGTAGGTCATCGTCGTCGTACTTTCTTTCCGATTTTGGAGAACTCACACTCCGAACTTTGATCGTTTATATCAGAAGAATCGTTCTTACTTTGGGTGGTATATTTTTCTGCAATGGCCGTGCATGTAATCTGTATATTTTATTATTTCTATGTGCTCGTGTATGCCCCGTATGCGTGTGGGCTCTTGTACATATGTATTCCATTTCAACCCTGTAAATGATGTAAAAACATGCATTTTGATACATGTTGTACATATTCTGTATGTATATATGATCCTGTACATTTTGTATATTGTGATTAGTGTATGTATGTTAGTCATTAGAAACAAGTGTTAGGGACACCCTACCGACTTGGCCATTTTTGTGTTAAGGTGTCCTGTATGTTGAGCTCAGTCATTCGTTAGCTTTTGTTACATAGACACTGATTCCATGGGTTTATAGCATTCCGGGATAAGACAATTTTTTAAACACAAGTTACGCATGTGGCAGGCACACGCTTGATGGGCGCATTTCGCTACATTTGCCAGCACCGGGTGCCTTCGCAACACCGTGCATGTGGGCTTGTTTAATCAGAGCATAGGAACAGCTTTTTTGTGGAGAACGCTGTGGTCTGAATCGTGGAACACTGTTAAATGCAAATGACTTCTTTGCGTACTGCAGGCATTTTGAATGTATTTACATATCACACTGCTTAGCCACTTACGTCTCAGCATTGGTGGGCGAACTCACTCATGAGTCGACTCACTCGGACTCAAATCAAGCCGTGAGTCTCACTAAGAAGTCTGACTAAGAAGTCTTGTATTTTGCATTTGTATTGGACCAGGGGCACTGACTCGTGTGGTTTAGATGCGCAAGCACATGGGTGAGTAGCCCAGTGGTAAGAATATTCACTCTCACAACGTGAGGGTACCAGTTGAAAATCCAGAATCAGAAAGTACTTTTTTCTTAGTTCATATTATTATGCTGAAGACACCATTAGTTTGACCAGCCACTCGTGGCGCTCAAAGCAGCGCAGTAGCTGGCCGCAGATACGGGGGTGTCTGCTCTTTCCGTAAGCTTGTTTAGCTAAGAATCAATCTTACCCTGCCATGCCAATTTTAGGGACGAAGCTCCTTGTGGCCTAGGGTCGTCCATTCCTTTGACGTAGCTAGCACAGAATTTCCACAGACAGACCGACAGACAGGCAGACAGACAGACAGACAGACAGACAGACAGACAGACAGACAGACAGACAGACAGACAGACAGACAGACAGATAGACAGACAGACAGACAGACAGACAGACAGACGCTTCGCCCACTCATCATCATTCACTCCGTGGATGTTGTGACTTTTTTAGGAGCGAAGCTCCTAAGGCCATAGGTCGTGCTTCCGCGATGTATATGTAGTGGTAGTAGTAGTAGTAGTCGTAGTAGTAGTAGTAGGTAGCCACCTCTTGTTTAGTTTTTGAAATGTTCGCTGGATGGCGGAACTTCTATAGGATGAATATATGGTGAAAAGATGCGACATGGCGGTACTTGGAGTGTTCACAAGATGGACGGACAGACAGACAGATGCAAGGACGGACGGATGGACGTGTAGTGACGTGAAGGCGTCTAATGTAGACGTGCCGTCATCGCAGGTGAAATGAAAGGACGAGACGTGCAGGAGGAAGTGAGCTGCCGAAGTAGAGCAGCGGCCATGGCGTCCAGACAGCTAGAAGCACACGAACATTCGAGGCTCCTCGCGCCACGAGCTACCAGCGCTTGTCATCTTTTCTCCAGCCTGTTCACCGCCACTAGCGCTACGCTACAAGGGCTCCCCACCTAGCGTGTTACGCAATATAAAATTAATCATAAAAGTGCAACAATAACTTGTAAACACTATATACATGTGCGGAAGTTTACGTCCATATTTAAGCCAGAATGTCGCCAGGTTGGAAGACGTAGGAAGGAGTCCGACGGTTCCGGTGAGCTAGGATGCACGAACGAACGGATGGATGGGCGGATGGACGCATGGATATGGATACACGGGTGGATGAACGAATGCCAGACAGACGCACGAACGGACGGAAGCGCGGACGGACAGACGGGTTCTTCGTCCCACTCCTCATCATTCAGTACGTGGATATGCTGTGATTTTTTTGTTTACGCCAAGTTAATAGAGTGATCACGAGGGCACTTCGCTGCGGTCAGCAAATGTGTTCGAGCTCACTCAGACTCACTCATGAAACAAATTTTTTGCTTGGGACTCACTGGGATTCAGACTCACCGAAATTTTTCTGTGTTGAACTCACTCAATTCCACCCACACTCACGAAAACAGTCTTCATCTGAACTCACTCTCACTCAAGCTCGCCAAAATTATACTCATCCGCTCTCACTCCGACTCCCGGCTTGATCTCAGTGAGTCCGAGGGAAACGACTCATGACTGCATAAGTCATGAATTAGCCTCTTCAATCATGATGTCAATGCCCTTTAACGCCAATATCACAGGTAATTGGTGCTCTTTTTGGCGCCTTTTGATAAGTACTTCGAAATACTCTTTATGGGTTCTGCCAAACCAGCAAGCAGATTTTTATTGAAAAGGATAACAGCACAAAATGCATTTATCAAAAACTTCCCGGAAGAGTCAGTGGAGGGGGAATGCAAGGCACCACCCCATGTAAATCACGCCTCGAATGAATAAAAAAATATTGGAAAGGTTTATGAACCAAGCTGTTTTGAAATACTTGTGGGTAGGCGTGACTACAAACATGAATCCGCGTAAGGTTCAATGAATATAGTAATGCTGAAGATGATTCGATAGATCCATAAGTCGGCAAACATAGGTGAAACTCACTCGCTCGCACTTAGACTCGCCAAAGTTTTCTTTACTTAGACACACTCAGACTCAAACCCACCGAAATATTACACACCCGGATTCACTCTGACTTATTGATTGATCTGAGTCCGAGTGAGTCGACTCATGAGCGAGTTCGCTGACCTATGCTTAGACGTAAGCTGCTAAACAGTGTGATATGTAAATACACTCAAAGTACCTGCAGTATGCAAAGAAGTCATCTGCATTTAACAGTGTTCAACGATTCAGAGCACAGCGTTCTCGACTGTGGGAGAGCCAAAAGCTGTTTCTATGCTCTGATTAAACAAGCCGACATGCACGGTGTTGCGAAGGCACCTGGAGCCAGCAAATGTAGCAAAGTGCGCCCATGAAACGTGTGCCTGCCACATTTGTAACTTGTGTTTAGAAAAAAATTATCCTATCTCAGGATGCTATAAACCCATTTAACCAGTGTCTATGCAACAATAACAAACAAATTACTAAGCTCAACTTATATGACACCTTAACACAAAAATGACCAAGTCGGTAGGTTGTCCCTAACACATGTTTCTAATGACTAACATACATACAACGACTAACATAACATACATACATAACAGGAAATGGACCACTCTCTAAACCATCAAAAAACAACGTGCTGTGTATATTTCGGTATGCGTTTCTGAGAAGCTCAACGAAGTATTTGGAGAAGCCAAAAGCAGCCATTACGCTGCATATGAAGCTATGTTCGAGGTGATCGAACGCCTTTTTTTGGTCAAGTGAATCTATGAATCCCCGAGGTCATTTTGCTAAGGTGTACGCAATAGTGTGACATGTTACAAAAGATAGACTCAAATTCTTTTCTAGGAATAAACCACGCCTGCTAATGTGTTTCGGAATCTTGTTCAACAATTACGAGTACTTCGTACTCGTGTATGGAAGCGAAGTTTGCCGTCCGGATTCTCATGTTTAGAAATTGTCCTAAACGATTTAGAGTACTTGGTAATATTCTATGGGAGAGCTGAAAGCCATCCCTTAGGCCTCACCCTTGATTTGGCAAAAGTGGATAAGAAATGGACCTACAAAAGATACACTCAAATTCTTTTCGAGGAATAAACCACGCCTGCTGATGTGTTTCGGAAACTTGTTCAACAATTACGAGTACTTAGTACTCGTGTAGGGAAGCGAAGTGTGTCGTCCCGATGCTCATGTTTAGAAATTGTCGTAAACAATTTAGAGTACTTGGTACTATTCTATGGGAGAGCTGAGAGCCGTCCCTTAGGCCTCACCCTTGATTTGGCAAGAGTGGATAAGAAATGGACCAACAAAAGATAGACTCAAATTCTTTTCGAGGAATAAACCACGCCTGCTGATGCGTTTCGGAAACTTGTTCAACAATTACGAGTACTTCGTACTCGTGTATGGAAGCGAAGTGTGCTGTCCCGATTCTCATGTTTAGAAATTGTCGTAAACGATTTAGAGTACTTGGTACTCTTCTATGGGAGAGCTGAAAGCCGTCCCTTATGTCTCACCCTTGATTTGGCAAGCGTGAATAGCATATTGCGTTTATTGATCGGAGCCAGAGCATGAAAACGTCGCCAGCCAACCTACAAAAATGCGGCCGTCAAACATGCACCGGTACGTACGTAACTTGCGCGCACTTTTTTTTCAAACTTAAATGCTTTCTTCAATAAAAAAATTGTCGATTATTAGCCGCTATGTATATGTAACTCGATCTTTTATCAGAAAAACTGCCATTGTGTACTGAAATTTTTCTCAATGTTCTGTAAAGTTTAAATTCCTCTCAGCCTCATTGAGCGGGTTTCAGGTGAGCGACTACTCCGACACCGAAGCTGACTGGTGGAGCAAATGACTGCGCGGCTGCTGATGCGGCAGGCAGGAGGGCTGTGCTCGGGGAGGAGGGGGAAGGGGTAATTTTGAGAGCAAAAAGGAAAACAAAAAGTGAGCCCCGCATTGAGGGAAGAATGAGAGGAGTGGGCTTGCCTAGCCACTGCGCTACGTGAAAGTATGCGGGAAATGACGTCATGGCCGCCCTGGAGCATGAAGGAACGAAACACCCTTATCCCTGCCATAACGTTTTCTAAATTAGGAAAGATTATGCTGGGCACAATGACGGCGTTGCTATGGTTACGTGTTTTGCAGTGTAGCTGGTCTAGCAGTGAGCGGCTGGCGGCGGCATGTGCGCCTCTGTGGGTCTCGTACTGAGCCGTGGCGGACAATATGGGTGCTCGGTGCACCGTTGTTGGTTACGCAGTGTTCTCGCGGCAGTTATTGTTCTCCTAGCAAGGTTTATCACACCTTTTCTTTGCCACGGTGCCTCAACAATGCGCAGAACGAGTGCATGTCGATGGGCCGTGTGGTGGATTGCGCGGCGTATGTATTTGAAGTGTTCAGCGAAATTGCGTTTGGGTATTATAACAAAGCAGAAACATGACGAACGCCTTGGAGGTGAGTGACAGTTGTGCAGTGTTCTTGTTTGTGACGACGAACGAATCATTTGTGCCCCGCAGAACGCATGAGGACCTCATGTGCACATACGTAGTTTCGCGTTCGATATGTGTGCAATAACAGATTGCATGTCCATAATAAAACACCTTTTTAGTTTCGCTTGCTATGTTCGCCCCCCGCATTGTTCTCACGGCGTTACAGAAACTACGTTCGGTGTCACTTGCACCGGGCTCAAAGTCAGCGCGGTTGCACAATGCTGATGCGGGCGAGTCCTACGTGGAACACGGGCTCGGTGGCCGGGCGCTGCGTCGGTCTCATGAAAGACTGAATAAAACCGCAGACGGCGGCGCACGGCTGATCGCGTTGTATGTGCAGTGCGGGAATGACGTTAGAACAATGACACCACACTGGTCGTCGGGAGTGCATCTAGTGCGTGTTTTCGTGTAATTGCTTCGTTATCGACGAGCTGTTGCTCGCTGATAATACCCGGACGAAATGATTTCACCAACGGTGTCGCCCAGCGTGTTGAGCCCTGCTCCGATGGTTTGGTTCGCCACGACGTGGGTGCTGGGCTGTGCACGTGGGTTTAACGCCGCGGAGAGAGAATCGTGCATTCTAACGTTTATAGATACTCTTTCTATAAACATTGGCGCCTCCTGCTTTACATTCAGACGTAAACTTGAGAGGAAAATTGCCCCAGTCAATATGGACGACTTCCGGCTTCACCACGGCTTCACAACGAGTGACGTTAGGGCATCTTTTCAGTTGTTTCCAAAGAGTTTCATACAATAATACCTAGAGGGGAATTCAGTGCTAGTGTTTACGCGGGCTCCTTCAGCTGCGTGTGTACCCCCATGGGAATGATGAGAAGTAAAGGCTTCCCATCTGCTTCGTAAGGATTACGTTCTTCAGATTCGCAACGCTTGTTTGCCGAGTATAAAACAAAGTGATATAAATTTTATCTGATTGAAACTTGCTTCGTTCTTTTGCACGCAATCTTTATCGCAAAAGGCTTCTGTAACCATTAGGTAGATGTGCAGCCCAAAGAAATGAAACCACCATGGTCTGCATCGCTCTGCCATTTGTAGATTTGGCATCGACGAAATATTTTTTGCACCACTTGGCCACCAACATAGTTGTTTTTCGCTCGAAAATACGCATTATCTATTTATAGAAATAACATTAGAGTATCAAGTGAGAAACAGTTAACGTTTCGTCCGCTCCGATGCCACGCGCGTCTGTCCAAGAGATCGGACCCGTCGCACATCTCGTTTTGTTCTGAAGTGGAGATCATGACAGAGCGTCTGCTCAGCTTCGATTCGAATGAGTTTAGGCAAGACGCGCTCGTGAAAAAGCAGGCAATATCTTGCACTGGCATGAGACGCAACATCTACGTGCAGCGGTGAGTGGACGACGCTTCATTTAAACTGCCAAATACGATTCGTAAAGCTCCGACATCGCAGCAAACCAGGAGACCTAGTCGTCTTCAGACACTCCGAACAACAAAGGAACTGCTGCAGCCTTTTTCACCGCACCCAACTACCCACGCCGCACGAAGAACAAAATTGAAACTGCTGAAAGAGATTTGTAGACAGTTCGCTAGCTAATGCTATCCAATGGGAAGCCTGTACTTCACATAACTCCCATAGGGTACACGATCGCAGCGCCGGATTCCTCTCTGGCTATTCTTGTATGAAACTCTATGGTTGTTTTTAAGCTCCCTGCCTTTCCTTGCATCTTCATCTCTCTCTCTATGATTGTTTCCTTCTTCCATGGAGCTCCGCAACATGGTCTCCGAGATGGCGGACGCGCGACGAGTTTCTCTCCGGCCGTCCGAATCGCACGCGGACGATAGTTATAGCGCGAGAACAAAACGACGACACAGAGACAAGAAGACCACGAAAGACACGAAGGACACGAAAGACACTTCTTGTCTCTGTGTCGTCGTTTTATTCTCGCGCTATAACTATCGTCATGCCATACCAACTAGCCCAAGCTGCCGCACGCGGAGAGCATGTTTCCTGAGGTGGGCGTGGCCCACTCTTTCCTCCGCACCGCGGCGCTCCTTCGTATGGTTGAAAAGGCTGCCGCGCTGTTGGCAAAGCTTGCATGTGGCGAGAAAAAAAATGGTTTTGCGCTTTTATATAACTTGGCGCTCATTTAAAAAATGTCGGGTTAAGGTGTACGAGAGGCAAAATCAATGCTTGGGCTTATATATTCTCAAATAGGCATTTTTTTTTTAAAGACGATTCTTTCTTGGGGACCTTCGACGCAAAAATTTTGGTCTGTCTGTCTGTCTGTCTGTCTGTCTGTCTGTCTGTCTGTCTGTCTGTCTGTCTGTCTGTATGTCTGTCTGTCTGTCTGTCTGTCTGTCTGTCTGTTGTTAGGAATTTGCTGTGTCGCGATGGTAGCGGTGGCGAAGAGCGGCGAGCCGGCGAGCGGACTTCACTGAAGCCTTTGCCCGAAGGCAATTCAGGGTGGCAATCTGTTTTGAAATGAGCAACAAGAAGGAGCGTTTACTGTAGCAGGTTGTCATTTGTAGAGAGCCGCCCAGCACGACAACGTCAGCTGGGGCAAATCCTCTAAACATGGGACCGGCACGGCCTTCAATAACGTTTTCGACTCTTCCGCGACACCAGTTCCCCAGTGCCTGGCGGAGAAGGTGAAGCTTTTCCGGAACGGCACGGTGGCTCGGCGGAAGAGGCGATGCTTTGCGCGAAACTGCATGGTTTCAGGTATCGTTTGGTGCCCTTTGGGGTATCGTTA
The DNA here is from genome assembly GCF_043290135.1 of Rhipicephalus microplus. Lineage (NCBI taxonomy): Eukaryota > Metazoa > Arthropoda > Arachnida > Ixodida > Ixodidae > Rhipicephalus > Rhipicephalus microplus. The sequence goes on from NC_134710.1 coordinate 235,741,709, forward strand.
GCGCAGACAAGCAGACAGACAAAAATTATGGCACCGAAGGTCCCCAAGAAGGCCTATCATCTTTAAAAAAGTAATAGTACCACAGACGATTTGATACCTCCTTACAAATATCTAGCAAGACAAGGCAGCAGTTGCCATGCTTTTCTTCTCAAGTTTGACCAAAATAAATGCAGTGACAGAAAAAAAAAACCTTTGCTTCAGTTCAGCCTGAATATTCTCGTGGTGATTCTTGCTCGTGCACGAAAAAAAAATGCGCATGCTGGAATGCCGCGCGCTCTGCTGTTTCTCGCGCTCTCCGTCACCGCCGGAATCCGCGCCTTATCGCGTTAGCCGGACGCACGATACTCGCTGTTTTGCTGGGGAGCGCGATGATTGGGAAGGCTGGAGAGAAACACGCCGCTCGCCCACCATCTCGGAGGCCATGCGCCCAACCACAGAATTCCCTAAATATACATTAGAGAGAACTCTAGCGCTAGTGTCTATGGGAGCTGCAACGCACGGAGCTTCAGCGAGCGGGCGAATGATGAGTCGGGCACGAATTTGTCTCATCTTCGTACTGCTGGTTCCATGTGTGTTCGTGTGGCTTGAAACTGTAATTCTCACGAAACAAAAATCAGCCAATCTTCAGCAGTTAGCTTCACCACCTTATTCTTTTAGGCTTACCATTTCAAATCGGGTCACAAAGTTCAAACGGGTCGTTCGATCTTGACTTCGAAACAAAACCAAAGTAAATTGGCGGATCCCACCTACATGCAGTGGAAATCGATAATACGCGAAGCACGAATGAGGAAGGTGATGCGTCACTTTAAAATCAGCTAAACGCTTCGAGGTGGACGTAAATTATGCGGTACATAGTTTTCATGTCATAATTAGCATGTTTGAATGTGTAATTTACCTTCATCGTCTATTCACGTCACGTGATACCAAGTTTGGTATATGTGGAGCTAGCGAAACGGTCGCGAGCGTGCTATGAGCGTAGCATGTAGTAATCATTTACATGACACGCATAGCATGATTATCATGTTTGTTGTGGACGTGTAATTTACCTTCGTCCTATATTCACGTCAGTTGATACAAAATTTGGTATAGTTGGAGCTAGCGGGGAGACCGCCAGGTGTCGCCGAGGAGTGCACACGCGTTCACATCGGCTCCATCAATCATCGTGCCTAGCAGTGGTTAAAATCATGTGACTACCAGTGAAACTACGGGAATTGTGCAGGAAGACGTCAGGTACATGCTGACACCACATTTTGGAGAAGCGATCCCGGTTTCCTCTGAGAAGTGAAGACCTTCGGCAGAGCATGCCAACCCGCCACGCTAAGCCTCGCGGCGAAGCGGAACGCGGAGTCCTGGCAGCCAGCTCTCGGCCCACGCGTCGCGCTGCATCTGCCCGAACCCCAACGGACAACGACCCGGAACTAGCCCAAGCACTTATGGACACGGATGACCAAGACATCGAAACCCAAGTGAGCTCTGCGGTGGACGCCAACAAAGATTTCCTTTCACCTGACGAGGTGCTACAAGGGCAGTCTACTAGCGACGCCTAGAACAAGGAGAAAGACTCTGCGGAGGAACGCGACGACGAAGCCAAGAATGGTCAGTGGCAGGTAGCAATGTCATTGCGACAACGAAAACGCATCAGGAAAGTAGAACGCGCAGCTAGTGATGACAGCGTTGTTCGAGGCATAACTGAGAGCAACAACTCCGGCGCTAGAACGCTTGCAGAAGAGCGACTCGGAAGAGCATCTGAAAGGGGCCGACGACGAACGTGCGCGGCACCACTGCCCAACAACGATATGGAGGTTATCATGTGACCCAGACCAGGGTTAGTTGGGAAGGAACTCAAAGCATACGAGGTTGCGCGAGCGATAGAACATGCGAGCGGTGACCCGGAGGCCTGTAACAGCCACCAATTTCTGCTTCGCCTTCGCAACGGATCAAACATAATTATTGCAATCACTCCGTACGAAGATGTAGCAGAAAAAACCTTGAAGATAAAGACACTGGAGCTTAATGGCACCAACCATCCCGTAAACACCTACATATCCACTCCTGCTGGATACTTGAAAGGAGTGGTACGCGAATTAGAACGCGAAACGCCAGAAGCTGAACTCCTGAGCCATCTTCAAGCCCGCATGCTCGGACAGTCACAAACTGCAGTGATCACGTTCGATGGACCAATACTGCCGCGCTTCGTGTATTATTACGGTGGCGAAATGCCATGCGTGGCTTATAAACCCACATGGCAGTACTGTAAACTCTGCAAGAGCCAGGGACATAGGACGGGTGTTTGTCCCACACCAATGACAAAGGCGTGCTGCGACTGCCCCATAAAAGACCCACCTGAGGACCACACTTGCGATCCGGAATGTGCCCTGTGCGGTGGACGCCATCCCACGGTGGCATCGGAGTGCACCAAAAAACTCAAACGCATCCCTCAAAAGAGCCGGTCGCTGCTGTCGCACCAACACGGCACACCACAAACCACTGGCCTACTCAAGAGACGCTGGTTCAGCACGGACCGTGAGGACTCTGCACCGTGAGGCGGGGCCCGTTCAAGTTGCCGATCCAGGTCTCGATCTACATCCCGATCCAGGTCCGGCTCTCGAGACTGCTCCAACTCCAGGAACGGTGACCACAAGCAGGCCCAAGCTGTGGGAATCGAGAGTGCCCTCCTAGCTGGCGCCTCATTCCCCAGCTGCCGCACACGCGCCACCAGCGTAGCCCGGGCGCGCATAAGCACCGGCATCCGCCAAGATGGCTGCCAGGGCCCCTCTTGGTCTTGGCCAGTCAACCACTACGGCGTCTCTCATAATCATATGGTGGTTGTGGGACGTTAAACCCCACATATCTATCAATCAGTCAACCGTCGGCTTCTTCCCGCGCTGGCATGTCCGGGCATGCTACGCTGGTGCGCTGTGCGGGCCTACGTCAAAACGCAGCGCCATTTCCCATTGGGCGCGCGTGACATCCTCCTCTCCTACGAGCTGTGTTGCGCCCGATGATTCGCTCGTCGCGGCAGATGCTCTCAGGCCTTCACGAGGGGTTGACGCGCTGCTAAGCAGGCGGCTTCTCGTTCGTGCGTTCGACTTCGGCCCTTGTGCGGGAGTCGTCGCGCCCTAGGCAAGCGTACTGGCTCCGTCTTGCGGAGTTCCCTATACGGCCTGCAAGCCCGTGAGTGTCGCACTGTGCTGAATCTTGGGTTAATAAACCTATTGTTGTTGTTATCCTGCCTCGTGCGTGGTTTCTGCGCCGTGCCGGAGAAAACGATGAACCCGGCCGCAACGTCTTCGCACGCAGCGGCAGTGGAGGACGTCGCATCCCTACACGGTTGCGCATAGTAGGTAAGCCTAGTGCAAACCTATCTCCACATAATTGCGCCCAACTTGGTTTTGGCATGACTTCAAAGCAGACCCCTTCGAGGCGCTCGTTCTTGTTCGATCCTGTGGCGACGGACTTGATCTCGTTCGATGCGGACGGCTGCAACAGCACGGGGTACGGCCCTCTCGGTGACCCTCTGCTTTCGTTCACCGGGAGAGATCCCTTTTTCGGGGCCCCCTACGGTGATGCGAGTCGCTTGAACGAGGACCAGAGTGCTAGCCAAGCCAGTAACGGGCTGTATCAGCTGTTCGAGACTCACGCACTTACGGGCCCGTCCCCGGCGCTGTCTCCGCTCGCTGGCCTTTCCCCGTCAGCAGCACGGTTGACAGCTCAAACCGCCGCACCCAGTCCTTCTTACCGGGGGCACTCAGGTGTTGGCGGGAACGCGCTTACTGACCCGTCGTGGTTGCGAGCGCAAAGAGTTGACGATGTCGTTCGCGAGCCTGCTCGCTTAACCGACAACGTCGCCGCGTTCACCGACGCTCGCTGGCCTGAGACTCGTGTGGGCGACGCTTCCGACGGACGTGGGCCACCGTGCTCCGCTGTCGATCCGTTTGCCAGTCGCGTGAGGCCTCAAGCACCAGTCGGAGCGCAAACCCTACCATCCTACATGCCGTGTACTGGCCCTTTCAGTCGGACGCGCATGTTGGGGAACAGGCGTGCGCACCTGTTACGGCCGCGCCCGCCTCGGAGCAATCACCGCTGCACGCCACTGCGGTGCAGCTCCTAAACGTTCTGTTGGAAGCGGTGCGCTCGCAGCCTTGTGCTTTAAAGGGAAACCCCGAGTCCCCTCAGCCAAGCGTTACGAGTAGCTTAAGGGTACCTCTGTCTGAGTACAGTGGTTATTCGGACCGCATCAGTGCCACAGAGTACCTCGAGGCGCTGCACCGCTATCAGCAGGCTACGCGCCTGACCGACAGCGTTATGCTAGGCTCTGTTTTGCCCGTGTCGCTTACAGCCCAAGCGGCGAGGTGGTACCGGCTCGTCAGCCACCAAGCTCGCTCGATGGAGGAGTTTAGGGCGCTCTTCCGTAGCGAATTCCTTCCTCCTGAATACGAGCGCCGCATGCGTCGCGAGTTAAGCGCGAGACAGACGTGAGATTTTCTCTGCGATGCGACGTGCGGCGTCTCATGGTGCGACGTGCCGCATGCGACATTTTGAGACACGTGGAGCAAAAACTGCCGGTTCGCCGGATAGTTGAGGCTCCGCCTTTCGCAGCGTTGCCTGACCAGCAATGTGTTTACAAAAGAAAAAGTACACAGCATCCCGACGAATCTCTTCTCGAGTACGTTCGGGCTTTGCAGGAGCTCAAACTCCTTGCCGATCCTACGGCATTAGACGCCGAGAAGGTGGAGCGAGCCATACGCCAGGCTCATCCAACCTTCGCCGCTTACCTTCGGAGCGCCCGTTATCGTGACCTAAACGAGCTGGCATCCGAGGCGAATCGTATTCAGGGCGACATTCTGGCGGCGCGAGCCTATCGCCCATCGCCACCGCCGTCCGCGTCTCTCGAGCCTCGTTGCGCGTGGGCTGGTCGTGACTCGTCACACTGGGGTTCCCCGAACCATGAGGCGGCCTCTGACGCGAGAGACCGAGATGCGTTCGACGTGTCGGACCGCGCTCTGGACCCGTACTCGTACGCCCGGGCGGCCACCGTTGCCCGGCAGCGTGAACAAGAACGGAAACCCCGTGCTCCAGTGCACGAGGGGATATCCGTTCGCTGAGCCCCCACTGCGGCTAGCGAACGGACACCTCGTAGCTCTGAAGGATCGCCAAAATCCCCCCCTGTTGGAGAAAAAGGCGTGGTCTGTTTTCGTTGCCGTGAGCGTGGTCACACCGCGTGTGAGTGCAACGCGCCCCAACCGACACAAGGGCCTCCTCGCCCGTCGGGAAACGGGGTGAGCCGTCGGTGAGTTCCCCCTTGCCGGCGGCTGCAGCAGTAAGAGAGCACGGGACCTCTGGCACCGTTGGCGTGTCGCGCTGGACATGACATTCCAGCCACGCCGGCGCCGTTCATCGCCCTTACGATCGCTGGTCGAGAGTTTGCGGCGTTGCTGGATAGCGGGGTTTAAATCTCCCTGTTCGGCGAAGAGGTTAGGGCTCATTTGCGCGACCGCTCTGTCCGCATTCGAGCTTGCGACACTGCTTTCCACCTCACCAGCGGTACCGCCACCTCGTGCGGCGCTGCGCGGTTGGTTGTGCGTTGAGAGAATCGCGCACGCCGACAGCACTTTGTGCATCTCCCTGGTCTTTCCGTGCCTGTGATTCTCGGTCGTAACTTTCTCGCGCGCACAGGTATCGTGATTGACGTCGCAAGCAGAGGCTACAGGGACGGCCCTTTCGGCGCCCTACGGCCTTTCGCTGCACCTACCGTGGTCTCGGCTGCCAGTAAGTCAGCGCACGCCAAGAAGAGGAAGGAGGAAAGGAGACCAAGCGTTGCCCCCGCGGCCTGCGTCTCCCCCTCCGACGCCAAGACTGGTCCTTTGGCCCGCGCGGCGGAAAACGGTCCGTGCGTACAGCTTTCCCTCGAGCATAATGCTGCTGCGGTTCTTCCCTCTCCTCTCATTCTATTCTTCCCTCTCCTCTCATTCTATCTTCCCTCTCCTCTCATTCTATCGCACTATCACCCCCTTTTCCTCACCTCAGCCTGTACCCTTTGCCCTGAACCTCATGCTTCTGCTATACACATCCTTTCTCACTGCCCGGCGGATCCTCCCCCGCGGGCCCTAGAGCACCTAAAGACTTGGGAGGATTGGGGGACCCTACTGCGCTCAGAGGACCCGGTTGAGCAGACCATGGCGGCCGACCGGGCTGCCAGCGTCATGGACCACCACCAAATGAACGCTTGAGCGCAAAGGGGTCGTGCGGGGGCCCGGGAGCCTGCGTGCTCCAAACTCCTCTGTTGAATAAAGTTTTTCTCCTCCTCCTGCTGCGGTGAACGAGGTCTCGGCTATGCCAGTGACCCCCCCCCCCCCCCCCGCTAAGCAGCAACTCGAATGGCTCGATGCCGCCTTTGCCGGACAGCTTGTCGAAACGCGAGAAAGCACGCCTGTCGTCACTGTTGACACGTTTCAGCGACACGTTCACCGAACGCCCGGGTTGTACTTCTCTGGTGAGGCACCGGATTGACACAGCCGACGCACAACCGTGGAAATGCAATCCTCGTCCCGTTAGTGCGGCAAAAAGGAAAGCATTTGACCAGGCACTGGATGAGTTGATTGAGACCGGAGACGCTCAAACAGTCCTTGGGGTTCACCGGCGGCAATGATCCCCAAAAGAGACGGCTCTCATCGGCTCTGTGTGGACTACCGCCGGCTGAACGAGGTCACGACTGCTCTAGGCGGTGCTTGCTACTTCAGCACCTTGGATGCTAGCCGCGGTTACCTACAGGTTCAGATGGAGCCGGCTGACGCGGAGAAAACTGCGTTCACCTCTCACACACTGTAAGCAAAAACTATCCGAGTTTGGGGTTTTCGCGGCTCATGACCTCTGAAAACTCTCTTGGGTTTAAAATTACTACCTCGTGTAGGAGTAAAAGATGGTACATGACATAGTTTTACCACCACCTCTCAGGCAAGTAGTAAACGGATGTCAAAATCCAGTTTTACCACGTAGGGAGTTTTCTGTCACGTGATTTTTAACCTGCGTTTCAGAGTTTATTACCACGTGACTGCAAGGTGCAGCTGCTTCGGTGGCTTTTGCGCCATGCCCCCCATTGTGACGCTCTCAGTGAATCATGAAGGTACGCGAGGACCACAGATCTTTTTTTTTTTTTTGGTATCGCCGTGCCTCAGGACTGACCTCGTGTCAACGCACTTTCACTGGAACTGGGGGCAGCATAAGCACAACAAGCGAGAACAGCATTCTGTGAGCGAAAAAGAAAAAAAGACGGGGGGGGGGGGGGATCTCAAAAGAAAGAAAACCTGCTGTGGAAAGTTGTCCTGCATATTTTCGCAAATTGTTGGCTTTTGCTTGGCGGTGGCCTTGGAGACAGACGGTGCAAGAAGCTCGGTATCTGTGTGTCTCGTTGGGCTGATGGATCTCACGTGTTTCCTACATCATCAAGCGATTGTGCGCTTCCGAGCGCCTCCGAACCTGCACGTCGTGGATATCTCGCTTCCGAGCCGAATCGCGAAGATCTGCCAGTGGTAACAAAATCAATCTGGTGTTATCGTCCGTGCTTGCCTACTGGAGAAGCAATAAGCAAAATGCTTCACTCTGTCGTCGGCACCTAGCCGCGGCCGCCAGTGACCAGTGGGAGTGTGTCGCCGGGGCAGGTGAAAGAAGCATCGCATATATCTTGTTTCACAGTAGGCGACGTCTGCATGAGTAAAGTGCTGCCCGAATTGCCCATCTCATGCACCAACTGTTCTCAAACATGTAGCGCGAAGCCGATACGAGGCAGACGGAACCAACAAGCGGCTGCCGGAGAGCACGAAGAAAACCCGGACGGTGATTTTTCGTTGGAAGTATGCATACACCGCCCCGTCCCCGTAAGATAGCGGTGACGTGTTCATTTGTGCCTGAAATGACGACGAAATTCGCACAGGATATGTGTTCTGTGATCGCCAGCTGTGTTTCATCGGATAGCCGTGCTCCTCGAAAAGGCCTAGTACGCCATCGGTAAGAAGCTTGTGTGCAGGCGTGCACCGCTCCTCTACGCCCGTTGTGATCTGCGACTGCGTTTGTGCACCGTCGCTCGATGAAAATCATTGAGCTACCATGGTTTGTGTGTACTTAGGTATATTTTATGGACTTGTGCATCAGCAGTGCTAACACGCGTGGGGCCATGAGCCCGGTGTGCCAAGTAATTATTGGATACTCAGAAAGGTGAGATCGGGTAGATTTACTATAAAAGGTCGGTGTGACATTGAGTGCCCTGCAGCCCACCTAAAGTTTACGCTTGCACCTTCAACCGTTGTTGTTAATCAATGCAAAAAAAGAGCTCTCCTACCGGTACTACAGGGCTGGTCAAAAAGTCGTGCCTATATATGCCGGATTGTCAAAGTGTATAGGTAAGCAACGCGTGCAGTCTGTTCGAGTGGTGTATTATTCTGCATTTGTTGTGTGTGTGCGTGTTTGGCTGTATGTGAATTTATGTGTCACCAATTCTGCCGTTTAATTCAATTCTGCTATTTAATAAATTTGTCGACTCTGGCCGAATGCACCCGTCAATTTTTATTTTTTTACCACCGGAAATAACTCCCAGAAATCACCTCAAAAACCTTGTGAAGGCAGTAAAAATTTACTCCCTCTATACTCGCTCAGGACCTCACTGGGGTAAATAATTACTACTCTCCCTACGTTCAAAAACTCAGTTAGCACGAGAGTAAATTTTACCTCGATAGTAGGTGGTAAAAAAAACCCAGGAAAGGTAGTGCGCTAGAGGACAAATGGTTTACCCAGCTTTTGAGGTTATTTCAGGTCATTTTCGTTTAGTGTGAGGGGTTTGTACGAGTTTACCCGCATGCCGTTTGGCTGTTCTGGAGCTGCAGCTACGTTCAAGAGATTGATAGACCGCGTTCTAGGGGACGCTAAATGGCAACACGCCATGGCGTACCTCGACGACATCGTCATGTTCTCTCGAACGTTCGAGGAGTACCTTCACCACTTGTAGGATGTCCTCGGCAGGTTGCGTGCCGCCGGGTTGACTTTGAACCCAAAGAAAGCTCAAATAGTTGAGACTCGCATCTCACTATTAGGCTTTACCATTCAGAGCGGTCGTGTTCTGCCGTGCGAGGAGAAGGTACGTGCCATTGTGGAGTACCCGACGCCGGCAAACATTCAGGGCCTGAGGCGCTTTTTGGGCATGGTGAACTACTATCTACAGTTCATCCCAAACTGTGCGGCCCTCCAAGCGCCCTTGACTGCACTCTTGAAAAAGTCGGCACGATGGAGCTCGGGGCCAGAACAAGAGCGAGCCTTCAAGGCGCTTTCCGAAGCTCTAGTGGCCACAGCCGAGTTAAAGCTGCCCGACCTGAACAGGGAGTTCGTTGTCCAAGCGGATGCGAGCGACCTGGGTCTCGGCGCGGTACTCCTTCAGGAGCATGACGGCGTCCTCAGTCGCCTTTGCGAGCCGGTCACTTAACGCCGCCGAGCGTAAATATAGCGTCACAGAAAGGGAATGTCTCACTATAGTTTTTGCTCTCCGGAAGTTCGACTGCTATGTCGACGGCGTGCCATTCGTGGTGGAAACGGACAACATGGCACTCACCTGGCTTAAGCGCTTGCGCGAGCCCTCGGGCCGCCTCGCGCGCTGGGCGTTGACCTTGCAGCGGTACAACTTTGTTGTGCGCTACCGAAAAGGGAGTTTGAACGTCGTGGCTGACGCTTTGTCGCGTGCCCCCGTTTCGGCGTCCGACACTTGTGTCCGCCACTCCCGAGAGCAGTCGCATCAAGTAGACCCCGGGCCCTCTGGCTCCAAAAGGTCAAAAGGCGCGAACCCCGATGGCGAAGCGACTTTCGAGTCTACAGCCTCGGGTGAGGACGCATACCTGGTGGACCCTGTCACGTCCACCGGTACTGTCTTTAGCAGAGAGAAGCTGCTCAAGGCACACCAGGACGATCCGTTTTGACAACACATCGTTGACGAGCTCAAATAGCTGAGCTCCCAAGTGGAGCGGGGTGGTCAAGCCGCCGGGCGCGAACTGGCAGCTGGTATTGCTGCCGGCGCCGAGTGCCGTACGCAGGCTGGTATTGCTGCGGGCACGTTGGACTCATACCTGCTTGATGTCGATGGCGTTCTCCTGCGCTACGTCCCATCTGAAGAAGCTCCCCAGGAGTCTTTCAAGGTGGTAATACCCCGCAGTCTAAGGAAAGCCACCTTAGGCTATTTCCATGACGCGCGGTTGGCCGGACACGCGAGTGGCCTTAGGACTTTTCAAAAGTTGTGCCGCTGCGCTACCTGGCCTGGCATGAAGCGCGACGCCCTTCACTAAGCCCGCTCATGCCACGTGTGCCAATGCGTGAAGCCTCGCGGGGGCAAGCCTCCCGGGCTCATGCAGCCGATCGACAGCCAACAGCCTTGGCAGGTCGCGGCCTGTGACATTATGGGACCTTTCCCAAGAAGCCTGAGAGACCATGTTTTTCTCCTGGCTGTCACAAATCACTTCACGAAGTGGGTTGAACTGTTTCCCCTTCGGAAGTTAACGGCACGCGTAATTTGGGACAAGTTGACCGAGGTCTTTACCCGCTTTGGCTTTCTGGCGGAGTTGATCACGGACAATGCGTCCTATTTCACGGCCAAGGTGTTTGTGGATGCGTGTGCTGCCTTTGGCATTAAGCACCATAAAACAACCAGGTATCACCCACAGGCCAACCTGACCGAGCGGATCAACCGGAACCTCAAGCCCTTGCTGACAGCCTTTGCGCAGCAACACGGGGATTGGGATGCTTGTCTTAACGAGATCGGCTTCTCCTTGCGGTCTACGGTCAATCGCTCGACAGGATACACGCCCGCTTTCTTCAACTTTGGGAAAGAGCTGCCTAACACCATGGACCGCGTCCTACGGGGCGGAGGCGGGGCAAGCGCCGCAAAGGTCAGCCCGTCTGGCTACGCGGCGGAACTGCGCTCACGGATGGACGCGGCCCTCGACCTGACGCGTTCCAACCTGGCAAAAGCGCGAGCTGGTCAGAAGGTTCAATACGACCGGTCACATCGGGATGTCTGTTACGATGTCGGTGATCTCGTCCTCAGGCGCAATCACGTCTTGAGTGACGCCGCCAAAGGCATCTCGGCCTCCCTTTTGGCCAAGTGGTTGGGCCCATACCAAGTTCACACCAAAGTGTCGCCCCTGGTATACAAGCTGGCTGACTCCCAAGGGAGACCAGTCGGCGGTCCAGTTAACGTCTCCGACCTCAAACCTTTCGTTGCCCGCAGCAACGACTTCGGGGAGGGGGAGGCGGTCACCGAACCGCAGGGAAACCGGGATAAGGCTGGTTCCAAACCACGCCACCGGTACAACTAGCGAAAACGCACCTAGGCTGATTTTCGCCCCCGGCATGTAGCGGGACGTCATCCTCTGAATGTAAGGGATCGGAGATTATAGCTGCTGTGCGATTGCCCATCCAGCAGCAACAGTAACGGCTACCTGGCGAGCTTTCTCCCTGCAGTTTACACAGCGCCAACGCGCAAGCCAAGATTTAGAATATGAGCTGATGCTGATGCTGATGACCTTTGATGGATGGCGCTTACCCACAAAGGGGGATGGGCCAAGAACCGGGCGGCAGGATACTTAAATGAAACTAAACTAAAAATGAAGCCAATCTGAAAAAGTAGCGTAAAATAATACTACCAGAAAAACAAAAATGTGTGCTGAGCAAGCGGTCAAACCATCTTTTGTTTTTGAAAGACATTACTATGAATTATAAACTAAAGATCTGAAAAGGTAGTGGTTCACTAGCATGGTAATCTTTTAGTTGCGTTGATGTAGTCAAACACAGCGGAGCATACATCCCTGTGGCAGTAACCAAATGAAGCTCCGCCAAGTGATAAAATTACTGGTAAATTTACTTGTATTCCTAGCTTTTGTAATGGGGCTACTAAAAATCTTTTTCTCTGATAAGAATAACGATGACAGAATAAAAAGAAATGTTCAATTGTTTCAATTTCGTTGCACCAAATGCATAGCGGTGACGCCTTGAGCTGAGCTGTGCCCTACACCAAAATCACGTCGTCTTTCTCCGCGCCTATCTAACCGCTTTTGGGAGAAGTAACGATATCAAACAATCATTTGTATGTGCTTCGTGTTCGTGATTCATTCGTGAGAAGTACTTGGTGTGTGCGCTGCGTTGCCGCTGGCAGTAGGCTGTGGTGACCACGTCGCGTCCGAAGTGCTCGATCGTGTCCCCAGTTGACCAAGTCTGCTCACGAGATACCGGTCGAAGTATGAGACTGCGATGTTCCGCAGCGGTGCTAGGCGCAAACGTGTTATTTGCGGTGTGTGTGTGCTCTGAAGTGTGCCGTACATGGACGCTGTCAGTGGAGCCTAATTGTGTACCAGGCATCTTGATACAGGAACTCTATCAAACTTGATTGATTTATATGTGGGGTTTAACGTCCCAAAACCACCATATGATTGCGAGAGACGCCGTAGTAACTTCATCAAACTTGAATTTGCTGTTTACCTCACGTATGGTTCGTTTCAAGTTCTTTCTGCACTTTACACGCTCTGATTTCATGCAGCGCTGTACTAATATGCGCAAGAGTGTTGGGAGTCATAAATGACAACTTCAAGTAGCTTGTATATCTAACGTGTGAAAATAACACAGACAGAAAATTCCACATAGGACAAGTCGTGATGCGAACGACTTCTTGATGTTCTCCAACCACAGAGACGGCTTACCGCTTGACATGTGAAAAAAAAACATGTTTGAAAGTTCCTGCGTGTTTTCAGCTGCCATTGCTGCACTCATCATCATCCTCATCATCATCAGTCTGACTACGTTCTGCAGGACAAAGGGCTCTCCCATGTTCCGCCAGTCAACTTGGTTCTGTGCTTGCTGCCGCCAATTTATACCCGCAAACTTCTTAATCATCTGCCCACCTAACCTTCTGACTGGCTGAACTATGTCGGTCTTTTTCGACGTAGTTTCATGGCCTCCCAAATGCGCCTACAAGTCGCCGAATGGGCTCGTTTTCGTCGTGACACCTGTGGAACAAAATGCGTTAAAGAGACTCCTGCCACTACATGACTTTATGTAGTGTTTTTTTTTTTTTCGAAGCAGCTGCAAGTAACATTGTGGCTTTGAGGTAGGACACCTGCTTGCCACGCGAACGGCGGCTTGGGTTCGATCCTCAATGAGACCGAAAATTTCATTCTTTAATTTATTTGCTTTTTTTTTCGTTCACCACCAACAGTGCTGACGCCGACGGCGGAATTTCTGCGACACGAGCTCTCGCGTTAAAATAGAATAAGCGTGTGTGGCATTTTGTGGCGGGTACAGAAGCCTCCGTCGAACATTTCTCGCACTTTGCTCCCGTATATTTTATGAAGTTGTATTCAAGATCGAATTCACATTCATTCGCTCAAATGTTGTTTATCAGTTGTCAAATAACAATACCTACAAACGTTTTGTGCATCTGGCCACGCAATTCAAGTTTTCTAAAACGACACTACGGTCACGAAAGGCAGAGTTAAGCAGAATGCTTTTTTCTTTTTCCAATGGTGTTACATTCTTTTTCGACCGCTCTTGAAGAAAAACCCCCAAAGAAGAATTCTAGTCGTCGGGGGGGAAGCTACATCCGGTCGTTTCCTTCGCGCCCCGTGCGCAAACGACTGCAGACACACAGCGAGGGTGCTTCGCGGGACGACCAGAGGCCGAAAATTCAGACCATGTGTGCGCGTCGCCTCTGCTTGCCGGAATGTGGTGTGTACAGAAAGGGAACTGGCTTTGCCGCGAGGCAGGCTTCAGGCAACTACGAAAACTCGTGTTGATTTGGTTGTCCTCGGCTTGCCTGATTGGTCCGCGCAACCGGGGACGCTAAAAAAAGAACCCTATTTAAGCAATGACTCGGGCTCTTTTTGAGGTGAGCGGAGTCGGGGTCAACAGCGCATCTCACCACCGGAGACCCGTCATGCAAGCCGAGGGGTATGCCAGCATTTTCTATGTTTTGTCTTTGTGACCTAGTGCATTTTGTAAATTGAAGTTGCGTTAGCTAAATAAACCCCCAACGAGTGCTCCCTGAAATCATCGTGTTGACTTCTCATCGATTGCCTCCGCAGAGTTTCACCCACACTTATTCGTCTCCCTGATCTTCTTCCGATGCGCCTAACTTTGAACCACCCCGACGTTTCGCTACACTACTATGATTGCCTTCCTTGTTGCAAAATAAACAGAACAGTTTCCTATGATTCCTGGAGCAAATATCAGCGAGAAAATTAGTTTTGGACGAAAGTGGAGGACATGCGCACCCAGAAAGTCAAGTCACATGTGTTTATGCATAATTTCTAATATTCTTATTTATTGTTCAACTCAGTCTGAGTTGTTTTATTTGCATATGAAAATTTCCTTACTTTTTTCAGGTCCCGATCATGAACTGATAATGACATTTTTCGCTGCAATATTGATAACGAAAGAGTTATAATGAAATCTTGAGCTCTTACATTGTTTCATCTGAAAAACTGCGGCGTCACGTCGGATATTTCTTTCCGGTGGAGGCGGAAATGTTGTAGGCCCGTGTACTCAAATTTGGGTACACGTTAAAGAACCCCAGGTGGTCGAAATTTCCGGAGCCCTCCACTACGGCGTCTCTCATAATCATATAGTGGTTTTGGGACGTTAAACCCCACAAATCAATCAATCGGATATTTCACCAAAACAAAACTTGAACAACTGAGCGTACACCGTTGAAAGAGTCACCCACTCTCATAATCTCAATTATTGCCTTCCTGAATCATTTAAAAAAAAGGTGGAGCACCTCGAGTAGATAGGAATCGTCTTAAAAGGCGAGGAACTTCCTCCGTGTTAAGAAGGTTAACATAAAGCCATTTATCACGGAAGTTCTCTTCTCAAACAGTACTTATACCTGATGCAATAGGAATTGCATAAACGAATGCATTTAGTCTTTCGTGCAGTTTGACGGTAGAGGGATACATCGTATGCGTTAATTTTGAATACTATATAGATATTGCGGTAAAGTAGGTGAAGATAATAGCAGGAGAGCAAATTAAAAATTTAAATGAAGAAAAGAAACAAACTTGCGGAAAGGCAGTGCGTACAAAAGCTGGTTCACTCCTTCGCTTTCTATTTGTGAAGTAATGAGAGCATGTGAATGCAGCCTGTACTAAGACTATTATTTGCGACGCCTCGAGCACACAAAACTATATGGCTACCAATTAGCTGGCCAATTCGCCATCTTGGCAGTCAGGCGCGACCAGGAACTCTCATTCCACCACGTGCGCGCGCACACGCGAGTAGAAAAAAGATGCTGATTTTTAGATGTGAAACAGCTCTTTGACTAGTCTGTGCAACGCTGCCCACCGTACGCGTCGCACGCCACAGGTGTTGGCGTGGTGCCAAATAGGTCTTACCACTGCTGCGTGTTGACGTCACTCTCTCCCTCGCCTTCCACGCTGTCGCTGCGGCGCCCGCAGCTGGCGCCTCGTCGATGCGCCCGTAATAGACACGTTTAGTTGGGCGTACGTAACGAGCCTACGTACGCGACATGATATACGTTGCGTACGCTGCATGCGAAGTGCTCAACCACACCTTTAGTTCACCGTATTTACCGTACCGAGATAAGTTTGGTTCAACTAGACGTATGTTATTAGAAATAAAACAGCTTGTGAGTGCTTTTTAGCGCACTCTGGCGGTAGCGGCCGTCATAATGGTCACCAGCATCCAAGCCACGGCGAATAATTTTGTATCCATGGTTTACGTCGGTTTGTTCCGGATGCCTAAACGGATCGCTGTTTTGTACTTCCGCTAGCAGTGCAACATCGTCCCTCACACTAAAATACACTCGATTTGGGCCGGCTTTGTTGCTCTCTGCATTCGACGTGCTCACTGCCATTTTGCTATCCGGTTCCTATTTCAATCGAAATATCACGAGAGCGTCAAGCCGCGTACGCTCCGCCTCGTCACGTTTACGCACGCCGCGGTTTGTTTTGTTTTTTTTTTTCGGCGTACGCACGCATTCATGAAATTTATACGTTACGTATTGCGCATGCGCACTTCTCTCCCTTAGCCAAACTGCGTACGTAGGCTCGTTACGTACGCCCAACTAAAGGTGTCTAACCCCCGCATTCAGAAACGCTCCTCGACTCGAATTCCATCCTTCGCTTGACTGAGTTGAGCACTGCGCCGCTGCTCGACTGATATTGACGCTGCGCTTCTCAAGAATTTGTGCAGAATATTGCCGATATGCAGTGACTTGGTCTGCCAAGAGAGGGTGCTCCCATCGACTTTTTCAAGTCGAGGAGAGCTCTTGAGTGAAGGAGCGTTTGGGAATACGGGGGTTATACCTGCAGCGACCGCCGTTCGCTGCACCACCGACTCGTTTGTTTACGCGCAATAAACCTGACGCACGCCTAGCGTACGTGCTGAAACGTCTGTACGTGTCACCTACAAAACATACGTCAGCCATCGCTTCAAACGAATCTTCCAGCGCTCACCGCAGCACCCGCGTTAGCGCCGTTCAAACACTGATACCACCTGTCCGCAACGCTGCTGCTTCGCATCCCATCAGGGTTCCCTTCGGGGAGATGGTCCAAGTTTTTTTTCGCGTACACAATGTCCACGCGTGTATTTTTGTCCCGCACATTGTAGGGGACGCGTGTTGTTGCCCAAATGTGTCACGTCGACTAGCGCACGCGGATGCTCTTTCGATTGGCTGACGTGTTTACTTCGCTTGCAGGGTACGCATGCGCCCGCTCTCCTTTCTTTGTTTCATTATGCGCATTCTACGTGTCGTTTTCTTCGCGGGGTCTGCAGGCGCTGCGCCCCTGTTTCGGTGACGGCTGTGCGATTTCATCAAGGAAGTCCTTTCCATTATCTCCGCGCAGCCTCTTCCCCTGCGATCTTTCGCTTTCTTGCATCTCTATTAGCAAACAAACGCGCCGCCACCGCCGCCGCTGCGACGCGCTCAGTGTTCAATGCAGCCGCAGGCTCCCGCAGACCGGCCTATAGTTAGCGACGTTTGTTTATTCAGCGCCGCGCTCGCCTGCGTGTGTGAAAGGGGCAAGGTGGGATATGGCGTCCGTCGCGCGGTGCCGCTGCGTCTGGGCAGCCTGGCCGCCCGCGGCGGCTCGACAAGGCGGCAGCCGGACCATGACAGTGAATCGCCGCTTTCGCGCATGGCTTGCCGAGCCCTCCGCGGCCGTCCCTTCATCGCCGAACGTGTCGCTCTCGTTTTCTGAGGCCATTGCGACACCGCGGTTCCGCCGAGCACGGCTCCCGAGTGAATAGGCCTGGCGCACAAGGTAGCGTGGAGATCGAGAACGACAACGCCCTCGTGGGACGCGCACGTTTTCATCGTCCTCCGAATTCAGACGCGCAGAGCGCTGGAACAGAGCGCTAGCGTGGTTTGGTGGGATGATCACTGGTTTGCGGGAGCTGTTTAGATTGCCGGCGCATGATACCGGCAACACTCGACGGTCCACCCGCTGCGCACCGGTTGTCTCGGACAGGTTACGCCATTTATTACACGCTGGGACGTGGGGAACATCGGAAGTACAATGTGAAACAGCTCGGAAGTCGCGAGGCCACGAAGAAACCGAGGCATCCGTTATCGCTTCCCGTATCGCCCATCGCAGCGACCGTCTCCACGGCGCAGCGGCAAAAGCGAGCAGCCGCGCCCTCGTTTTCGCGATCTGGTCGACTCGAACAAATAAACGGCTTCCGGTGAACGGTTTAATCGAGCACTCGTGTCGGCTGATCTGCTATACATGAAAGGGGTATAACAGATCTACCGTTAAATCTGTCGTACCCGCCTGAACGAATTGCGTAGAGCGTCGGAGTGTATAAATATACCCAAATACGTATTTTTGTATAATGGAACTGCTGATTGCAGCCAAAGTATCGACACATGTAGCATACGCATGACCAGCATTTAGAAAGCTTTTCTTACGCAAGGTATTTCCGCTAATGATCGCTGCCGCCACGATCATATTGTTGTCACGCTGATCGATATTATCAGCGGTGAATGCCTGAACGCAGCCTAAAAGGAAATCCTCTGAAGTATACGTTGAAGAAGCTTTCAGAATGCATTTCCCGGCTCCGTCTCAAGTCACCAAAATGGGAACTGCTAAATATAGACAACATATAATAAGCTTTCATACAATTTCGGCAGCTCAATCAAAGTTAGACACTCGTGCAATGGTCTACATTCCGACGTAGGAGCGATTGATGTACGTGGGTTTTGCTTGTGTCAACTTCCACGCTGTAAACAATGGTCGGATGCGTCATATAACATTCTAGAAAACTCAAAGCGCTTCACATTATAATTTCTGGGAAGAAGCAACGTCCCGGACTAACAGCACGTTGAGCATTTCGCGTTGCTTCATCCAATCTGAATGTAATTTGCAAACAAGGAAGGGTTCGACCTTAGGCAAACGTGTGAGCAGCCGTAAGTTGTTCGAACTCATCTTGGCTTTTTAGTGCTTTGCGTGATACTCTTGGTTAGCTCTAGTAATCTTCAAATATGCAAAGGGGCTCAACATTTTGATACTATGTCTGTATTCACAAACCCCTATTAGGCTACAACGAACTAAAAGGGCAAGTACAAGCCGATCGCCCCGATCAAAATTATAGCGAAGATGGTCCATCAATGGCAGCCATGCAGTGCGTCCGAGCAAACAGGTGGGTTTGATTCCCGGCTTCGGTGGCCGCATTCTATGCAGGTGAAATCAAGCATATTGTCTTTCGATATCTATCTATGACATCTAGCTCCTTTAGCTGGTATCAGAACCTAGCTCATTTGTTAGAGCTGTGCTCTTCTCTCATAATTTAAATTTCCTAAATGGAGACCGGACATTTTAAACATGTTTAATAAATAAAAAATAAATAAATATCTGGGGTGTGGTTGCAGATGTAACTTTACCCAGCTTTATATATCAAAAAACTTCAAATGCCCGACGTCATCAATCGTTGCCTGGTCACTGTGCCGTGGTCAGACACGAAGTTACTAGCTGGGGAAAAACAGCGCTAAAAGCACGAGGACACAGAAACACAATGCACATACGAGCTCTGATCTGTGTTTCAGGGTCTCGTACTTTTTGCGCTGTTTTTTTTTTTTTCAGCTAAGAATGTACGAACGAGACCACATCGAATTCCTGCACGAAGCCGCCAATCTAAGACAAGATTTATGTACCGTCTGTGTCTGTGATGCAATGGTTGTTTGTTGCGTCTTCCCTAAGTAACACTAAGTCCGCGACCACGTCCCTCGAACGGGCCCGTAAAATACTGTATGACAAGAAAAATGGGAACACTACCCACCGATATCTACGTCTTTCGATACGTATTGGAAATCCGGTATACCCTCAAAAGATACACGATTATGTGCATTATTCTGGGTGACACAGAATTTGTCTGCATGTTGATTTTACGAGAAGGCTACGAATAGCTCATTGGTTCATTGAATAGCTATGAGTGCCAACGCATGAAACGGAAGAACGACATACGATTTGGGGAGACATGCGCTGTACCCTTTCTTAGGCAGTGTCGGCAGGTAATCGTTGGTGGATGATGCGATCCACAACCCATATTCTGACACTACAACTGTATAGCTGTTGTAGCAGGGTGAATCAAGATGATATGAAAACAAGAGAAAACAGCAAAGGCTAGTAAAATGTGGCAGAGCGGACTTGTGGGTTCAGCTCTTTTTCGCGACAAGTTTCATTTTCATCCCTTTCATTTCCATTTTAGAGGCGAAGCTTTTTAGGGGCTAGCCTTGTCCGGCGTACACGCTCGTATCACATTAGTTACACAGCTGTGAAAAAACTCCTGCGCTGTCCGTCCGTCCGTCGTCTGTACGTGCGTCTGTCTGTTCGTCCTTCCATCGATCTCTCCGCTCGTTCGTGCGCCAGTCCGTCTAACTGTCCACCTGTCTGTCCTTTATGCAAATTAATTAATTAATTGATTGATTGATTGATTGATTGATTGATTGATTGATTGATTGATTGATTGATTGATTGATTGATTGATTGATTGATTGATTGATTGATTGATTGATTGATTGATTGATATGTAGGGTTTAACGTCCCAAAACCACCATATGATTATGAGAGACGCCGTAGTGGAGGGCTCCGGAAATTTCGACCACCTGGTGTTCTTTAACGTGCAACCAAATCTGAGCACAAAGGCCTATAACATTTCCACCCCCATCGGAAATGCAGTCGCCGCCGCCTGGATTTGATCCCGTGACCTGCGGGTCAGCAGCCGAGTACCTTAGTCAGTAGACCACCGCGGCGGGGCATATACAGATCGGTGAATCTGACGTAGACGTTATGGAATTTTGGACCTAGCGTCGTTCACTAGTCGTTATTCCCTTTGTGGATATCCGTGAATTTTTCTAGTGATCTCGTCGATTCCCGGTTGGGCTGATGTGAGAATAAACTCAGTTCGCTTCTTCGTGTCTTCTTTTGGTTCATCGGATATGTCAACCAGGTGATAAAACAGGCTAAGATATCTCTGTGACTTTCTTTAAAGATTGTTATCTTTTTACTTATTTTTGTTCACGGTTGCACACACCCACGGCAGTAAACACTTATTACTTGTCCCTGTTGTGGCTCAAAGTTGAAGCTCTCATATATTGCTCACAATTTATTTAGGGCTAGACTGAACGCAGCCAGTGTGTACAGATCAATAATTTAAATCACTTCCAACGTTTTTTTTTTTTTTCGTTTAGTCCTCGCTGTCACGGCCGTCAGTCGTGTTGAATATCCTAGCCAGAAACAACAAAGACCATGCCATTGCTATGCCTTGTGAGCCGACGCTCGTCGCCTTTGTTCCAGCAGCAGCGAAGCGGTAACCAGTCCACTCAGTGCTCTTGCGGCAAACTTCGTCTGCGGGTATCCTTAACAATGGCAAGGCAAATACGCCCCCAACAGTTACCAGCGCAAGGCAACCTGGCTCAGTTTGGAGCTATGATAAAGGGAGAAAATTTAAAAGACAGGATGTGGTGCAAGAGAACTTTAACCCTGTACTTAAATTGTCTCGCAACCACTTGAAGGAAGAATTTAAAAGGTCATTTAGCAAAAGAAAGAAGGAGTTGACTCCGCGAAATCAAGTACACATTCGGGACGACATGGAATGCGAATGCACATGAGAAAACCGTCCTTCCACTGTCCTGCCCCATGAAACGACTTTTGTTTCCCCGCTCAGCTGTCTCGGTTTTCGTCAACATAATTGACGAAAACACCCGCAATGGGAGAGAATATCACACATTTCTTTGAACAACCATGGCATAGTGTAGAGGTTAAGGTGCTCAATTGCTGTCCCAAACGTCGCAATATTGAATCCCGGCCCTGGCGGCCGCGTTTAGCTGGAGGCAAACTGCTGGAGATCAGGGTGCTCAGATTTAGGTGCACATTAAAAAAACCCATGTAATCAAAATGTCTGGACCTTTTCTCTACAGCGTTTCTCGTAATCATGTGATGGTTTTGTGACGTAAAACACATTTCTTTGCACGAATGAAGCCTTCCGTTTTGTTGCACCGTGTGCATTAATTGTCAATATAGCCATCAATCCTTCGCAAAATGTTCTCAAGGCTGGGATATGCCACAATGATGGAATGAAGGAGAGGAAAGACAGAAGGCATGGAGGTTAGGCACATTTCCCGTTGGCTACCCAAGAAAAAGGAGAATTGATAGATTAGGGAGCGAGACAGGAGGGAAAAAATAAAGAAATGAGCAATAAATGCGTCGGTTGCAGTGTACAATAGGGAAAAGCGTGCACACAGGCCCGTAGTCTCCAAAAAGCACAAAAGTGCTTTAGCTGCTTATAGTGCGTCGACGAGTGATGAGGGCGGTGCTCCAGCAGCATGGAGAGTAGCCAATCGTTCAATCGCCGCCACGCGACGAAAGGTGTTGTTCTTTCACAGGCGAATTGAGGGCAGGTGCATAATAAATGGTCGATGTCTTCCTCGGTGCCGCAGACGTCACATGCTGAAGTGATAAAAAAAAAGAAGATGATGTAAACCCGCGTGCCTCGATGCACAGATGAAGAACTCACGCACACCCATGTCCTTTTGCATTTCGTTTTAATAAACCGTAAACACATTATTTTTGATTGGCGTGCGTATTCTGCTCTTGCAGTTTACAATTATCATTTGCTGCTATTTCACTGAAGTGATCTCGAGGAATCGGTTCTCCAGCTTGAGAAAAATGAATATATATAATCGTAGATTTCAGACACAGTATAGCCAGTGTGTTCTTGATTTTAGCATTGTAAACAGGCATAGCTTGCCCAGAGTATTTCTCCTGCGGGTAAATCTCATCATCACCATCAACAAAGATCATGTTTGGCAAAGGTACAAAAATTTTCAATGGGCAGTTTCTGTGTAACAAGCTGTTAATTTCATTGCTATTTCGTATTAGAGTGAACAATTATGAAGTTGAGCCTGCATCACAAGTATCTCGTCTTCCTTTTAATCGCAAGCTTGTCCTTGACAAACTTAAGTAAAGCTACTTTAAATATTTCTAGGAATTGGGGACATCTGGACGGGGCGCCATCTTTCGGCAGCAAGGTCGGCAGTCTACCGTAACTAATTGGGGAATAGGCGAGAAAAATTATATCTTTTGAAAAAATCTAGTTATCAAAGGCGACTCCGGGTTATATGTAGCAGAGAGCCTCTGGTACGTTTTGATAAAATTTCAGTATCGCACTGCAAAGCGTGTGGCTCCACAGGACAATTGAACGCCACCCTTAGAAACACATTGTTTTTCATTGTTAAATAATGAACAATGTGGGAAGCTAGGTTTTTTGTATTGCAGCACTGTGACTTTGCCAGACTGTTCAAGTAAGCCTCTGCTGTATGAAAACGGGAGTCGTGTTTGATAACTAGCGTATTTCGTCAGATATAATTTTTTTCGCCTAACTTACATGAGTTACAGCAGGCCACCGCTTTGACCCACGAGAGATGGTGCTATGTGGACATGTCTCCAAATCTTGGGCATGCAGAAGCCTAAAAAAAATTCGACTGTCTTAGTCATTATTCACGACTAGCTCGAACAGAAACGAACTTACAAGCACTCGATAACCATAATACCAACTCTTGAGTATTGCCACTCCTTGGAATATACATGAAATTTCTGGCATAAACACAATCGAATAAATAAAGAAACAAGAAGCCGTTCACTTTGTCTAACGACGCTACGACTGTTTTTTTTTATTATCATCTCACCTATTGCCCCTTGGTATAACTTCCCTAATCACACCATAGCATCGATCCGTTCTACATCTTTACTTCATGGTCTTTAGTCGAAAATAGCCTCCAGATATATCGAGCACTCAAGGGCTTCAAAACTTCCCTCCATCTTACCCAGCATAAAGGACTGCTAGACAACGCAAACTTCACACAAGTGTCTGTCGCATTCTTTTGTGTCTCGTCCCTGAAGTTAGCGCTATTTAGCAGTTCAATAAAGTACAAACTATCCCAAACAAGCACCTTGCTAAGCATAAAGAACCAATAGAGATTTTTTTGTTAAAATTCTTATTAACGTTTAGTTTATAAAAAACGACTCTCTGTTAGTGTGGCTCACGCTGCAGATTCAACTGGCTGTTGTTAGGAGAAAGTATTCTGAACTCCACTCACACATAATTGAGGTTTTCCTTTCCGTATAGCAAACCATTTTGTCCTTACGGAACTGAATTCACTGACAACATTCGCTATTCAAGATGTCAATGATATGACGGTACAAGACTTGAGCAGCAGCCCATCTCCAGGACTTTAATATAGCTTGCAGTCATTTCAGTCATCATTAAAATATCTCCTATATTTACTCCGTAGGCAGATTGACGGGAGTTTTATTGCACGGGAAACGTTTACCCGCTTCATCGACTATGCATGCAATTTTCCCAGCGATGTTGTAAGATGTAGACGTTGCTTTGAGGATCAGGGACTTGAAAAGTCTCAGCATACGAACCTTCCCCGGAAGCGTGCTGATATCAAGTGCCCCATACGATCGATACCGGGATGAAGACGATGCATGCTGCCAATTAAACTCTCGTGAACTTTTTCTTGAATTTGCGAACCACCATAGGATTCTGTCCTAGTCTGCATTCAATAACGAGTTTTCATCTCTTCTTTCCAGGCAATTTATGATAACCTCAACGGTGCTTTACACAAATGCTTTGATTCGATGCTGAAGAACTATTGAAACATTTTTAAATTTTTTGAATGAATCGTATACGGTTTTTTCTAAAGCGTTAGCACCTGGTTACATTATGTTCCTCGCGTAGCACCTGTGATTCACCACCGATTGGATTTTGTTATAAAATAAAAAAGGCTGAAAAAAAAGGTAGCGCGATTAAATACACTTTAAGTGAACATTAAGATCACGTCAAATTTTTTTTTTCGCGTGCTCGCAGGCAAACGAAAAGTGCGCTCATCAAGAACCTTCTTGCTGACTTCCAAGTGGCTATACGATGATATTGGTTTTCACTCAACTGGTTTTAAGTGACGGTAAAAAAAAAAGTGGGCTTTGGTCACTGCGCGTCCGATTCGTAGTTGTCGAATACAAGCATTCGAAGTCACTGACACTGGTCTGGCGCTTCGAGACCAAAATGATATTGATTTTCTATGGTTCTTATCACAGAACTCTGATGATTCAAGGCAGTGCTTGTTCCTTCGAACATGAAACGCTTTTCGCTGCACAGCGTTCAATATATGCTGACGTCTCCACAGGGAATTCGTTGAGCCAGATCCCATTTGCAGATGTCGTTAAAGTGTGTTTGCAGCAGCATCCCTTGGCAAGGGCTTGTAGATCAAAACAGGGTACAGGCATTTCAGACTGAAGCTTGAAAAAACAACCTTTTCATTATATTCTTTCATTCCCCTTGGCTAGCTGTATTCGTTTACTGTAAGCCACACCATTATCTTAAGCCTTACGATTACCTGGAACCCCATACACCAAAGGGCAACTACATGGAGGGTCCATGTGTAATGTAACTTTTTTATGCTAATGAGATACTTTGTTCAGTTTTGCATGAAGTATTTTTCTTTGCAGGTCATTAACTGACCTCCGCTGTTTCCCGAACTTCAGTTTAATGACTACTACGAGCTCGTGTGACCCTTAAGCTTTATACGAGAGATTTCTTACTGAGCAATGTTTCAATGCCCTTGCAGAGCTGAAATTTACAACAAGAACAACAACAACAACGACGACGACAACAACAAGGAAACAAGAGAGAGAGCAACCAAATATTCGAAAAGCTATCATAAGCTTACAGATCCACAGAGGCATCAATAGATAGACATCCGTTGCGCGACTACGAGTTAAACATGAAAGCTTTGACATCTGGCGGACGTTTCTTTCGTCGGTCGATCGCAGTTCTTTGTGACCATGCTTTAGCCCGAATTATTGGCGGGGAGCAGGCACGACGTTCCGCAACCGCTCGCACGGCAAGGATTGTTTGTGCGCTTCACGAGGAAGCTTGACTTTGCGAAGGAAAAGAAGCTCGCCCTTCCCCCCGCCTCCGGTGGCCAGCCAAGCGGCTCGCACGGGGCCGCCGTCCTGCACGCTCCCGCGCGCACACTTCCTCCGCTGCGTGCGCAGCTTTCGCCGCAGCGCGCCCGACGGGTGATTACGCTGCCTGCTCCCGCGCATGCAAGCTTGGATATGTGGTACACGGTGCGCCTCGGCGAGCCCCATTGGTTCCGTCGCAGTAAAGTCAGATCGGCACAATCGGCGCAGGTGCCGTGAGCGGAGGTACACCGCGGTGGCCGCAAGAAGCCGCACCCAGAAGTGGCGCTCAACTTCCGCGACTCTTGGTTGCTCTCGCGGAATTTTCTCGGAAGCAGCGCCTCGCATGCTCGATTTCCGGATTGTGCGGTTTTTTTATTTAACGCCTCGAAAACTACTACTGTTACCGCCTAGTAAGACACGAGAACACGTAGTAATCTACGAGAGTACGCGAGCGGCTGGCGCGTGGAGCTCTGGTCATCCACCACACGCGAGAGTGCGCGCTTTGTGAGAAAGGACAGTCAGTGTTACACATTACTCGGTCTCCAACTTCTTTTTTGCCAGAGAAGTCGGCACATTGTGAGAACAATAATACTGAAGTAGAGACTATACGTAAAATTAAAACTGCAAATTTTCCGGATTTATCAAGGCGGCTTCATAAAAAAGGTCAGTGGCAATTTCGTCCATTTGGGAAGTCAGGGAAGAAAGAATTTGATGACATTGTTGTATTGCTTTCGATTTAAAATGTCTGAACGAATTGTTGAGCGCTTACGGGCTCCATATTTTTGGGCTTATTCCAGGTGACCGAGCGAAACACTGACTGCCACCATTGCCCTTCGTTTCAGCAGGGTCATGTTGTAAATGCGCAAATTCTCTTGTACCTTCGCGTGTAAGTTACGTGGCCACTCCTCACCAAGGTGCGAAGACACGTTGCTAGCGGGGAGACTATACGTAAAATTAAAACTGCAAATTTACTCGCAAACTGCGAACTGAAACTCGCACACCGCTGAAGCGTCTTGCATCGAACGCTGGTGTATAGGAAACGAACAGAACAAAACAAACACCGATTATTGGCCCCTGCTCAAGTGCAAGGATGGCCTACTAAGGAACAACTGCACCCTGCGGGTCTTCGTTTACGCTCGACCGATTTCGCTTTTGTTAACACGAGGGCAGTGCGACCGACCGCGAACAGAGAGCGTTGTTTGGAGCTTCCTTCACTGATACTTTACATACCGCAGACTCAGAACAAAGCAGGTTCTCACTAAAAGCAAATCGAAGGCAGAGTGTATGAATGTATCGCATGATAGATATTTGGAAATCTACTGCACACATTTTCACTCCTTTGGGCTATAAAAAAAAATTCAAGTCACAATCATGGTCCTTCTCTAATAAAAGACACTTTGCAATGGGTCACTTGCGCAATGCATCGCCGCTACTGCAGTGAGGGTTGCCTTTGTGACTACACTGCACCGAATCACGTTAGCTTCGTGGCTAATTTTTGGCATATATATATATATATATATATATATATATATATATATATATATATATATATATATATATATATATATATATATATATATATATATATATATATATATATATATATATATATATATATATATATATATATATATATATATATATATATATATATATATATATATATATATATACCTAAATGCGAACACTCGTTTCCATGCTTATCTGCCCAATCTTAGATGGAAAAAGTATGCAGTACGTGCACATTACATAAATGAAAATGCAGGCTCCATGCAGCTCCTAATTTTCCTCCGTGCGACCCGCTAAGCCCAATGTCATTATTAATTATTACACATCAAACCGAAACACACTGCTGCGCAAAAACAACCCATTCTCTGTTTCAATGACCTGAAAGCCGCTGTTCCAGTATGGCAGGGGCACATATAAGGCAATTGTAAGGTAATTAACCTGTCACGCAATTCAGCCCAGAGGCAGCTACAATTGCAAACATAGTTGCCCCCGCTATTCAAAACACTTACAGCCGCTCAAGTCAATGTCTCTGTCACCCACTGGTGTAAACTGCCGGAAGCAGCTAGCTGAGTGCCGGCTGTGGCCGGTAGAAAAACAAAGCAGTCTATGCTTTATGGTGAACTTATGTAGAACTTATGTAGAATTCAAAACAAATTGTCACTCAAAGGTTCGGTACGCGTAAGAATACCATGAAGTAATTTGAAAATAAACAAATCATAACATTGGCAACAAAAAGATGGTAGTGACAGTTATCCAACAGCGATAGGCTAAGTTCTTAAATCAAACAAATCAAATTTCATTCCAAGTTATATATGCCCTTATGGGTCATATTCATAAAGTGGTCCCACAGCACGTGGCTGAAACGGGGCCTCAAGTGCTGGTGTTAGGAAATCAGGAACTGTATATGCTTAGAAAGATTTTTTTTCTTAACTCAGTCTATTCAATTTAGCAATTTATTTTATAGCAGTGACGCAAACTCAAGTTCACGTAAAGAGATTGTCGCATACTAGGGGCGGAAAACTGTTAAATAATTATATTCTCTCTGCAACCTGCAAATTCAGCCGATAGAGCGCAAACACCATATTTCAAGCTGTTTAAGCCCAGCAGTAATATTGTATCAGAGAACAGTACATCGACCAGACGTTTGCTCTGCTGTTTTGTGCTGGTTGGATTGAATGTTAACGAGGGACCTTATCAGAGACTTTATTCATTGAAATTTGAACATTTCTTTATCATTGTGTTGTGATATGTGTGCATAAGAGTGTTTTTTGCATATGTGTGCTAGAGTGTTCTATTTTTCATGCACTGCTTTGTATGTTTCTCTTTGAGATAAGTGTTCAACCTTCACTCAATAACTAAGGAGTAGCCGGCGCCATACTTATGCGCCAACATCTCCTTATATATCATATCAATAAAAAAAAAGAGATAAACAATTCAGGAGTCCTTACAGAACGGCACAGACTCTACAGATTAAGAAAACAAAATATATTCTCTGTCCTACGACAGAAAGTCGCAAGCCTGGCGTTAGCAGCGGTCAAGACAGGATCATCACTAATGCATTATTCGTAAGGAAAGAAGGAACAGGAGAGATGGGAAAGGCCGGAACTTTAAGCAGTCTAGAATAACTGGTATGCTAGCCTACTCTGAGGAAATGTATGGGGTAGTGTGAAGGTTAGAGGTAGAAAGAAACACACACACACACACAACACACATATTCATTACTGGTTTATAACCACCAACCGCCGGTGCAAGTTTGTTGCCTTCAAGAATTTGATAAAAACCCTCGTCGTCTTCCTCGATCACTGCTCAGAAAGACATTCTAAAATGGCTACTGCCGCCATCGGTTGTTGTCAAGACGAGCTAGAGTGACCGCGAGAGATTGTCAGCACATTGTAGCGATGGCAGTCGAAGAAGATGTGCTTCAATGTCTCCTCGCTACTATACGGTTGGCAGAAAGAGAGCTGTGAGCCATTCCGATCCGAAAGGTGCAGGATTCGGTCACTGCTCATGAACGCTGTGACCTCCCATCGGTGGAGTCCATCTGAAAACGAAGTAAAGTGTTTGGTTAGTGGTGGTGCTGGTTGTTCAAGACAGCACGTTAAACTGCAGGATACGAGAGTCATGAACAGTATGACGTTTGACTAAGACTTACGTACCATCGATATGAAGAATAATTGAGAATATCGTAAGAAACACCATTAACAAGGAAAAGTTTTCATAGAGTTTCTCCATTTCTGACAGTAATGGGTGCTGCGAGTTGTCTTGCATGTGTGCAAAAAAGAAACTTGGCCATTAGCGTTATGAAATGATTTCCGGAGGAAATCGCTGTACGAGCGGGATAGATTGGCAACAAGAGAGTCAACACCAGCGGGCGTAAGCTTCACCTTAATCAAGGAGTTACTGAGTACCTCAGGTGCTCAGTTGATGTCACAGCAAATGGTGTCATATTGCCCTTTATTGAACGCCGATGCTGCGCAGATATGTGTCGCTAAACTTTCGAGATTTGCGGCAATGCAACAACCAGAAAGAGAAAGAGAGAGAGAAATCCATGCTAGTTAGGAATCAAGGAGCTCTCCGCAAACGCTGCTCAACGCAGCTCTTTCGCCTAGTCGCCTCACAACCTTGTTGCAAAATTATTTATTTATTTTGGCATAACACGTATACATGGTTTGCCCGTGGCGTAAGGCAAAAGGAGGATCCAAACCTCTTTACCAGGCCCTACCACACTGGGGCAGCAGAAGCAACGGATTTGAAAACAATTCAACTTTGAAAATTCTGGATCAACAAGGACATATTCATGGTAAAGTAAGCATAAACGTAACGAGAGTAATGAACTTAAGGTAATGGTGTAATCACAGTAAGAGCATAAGCACTAATGCAACAAAAGCAACAAACATAAATAATGTGGTAATTAGCTATAATAATAACAATAACATTTAAGAACATTACGATACAATCACCGAATATCATTATCATTTGTGTAGTGAAAGTTACATTAAATATTATACAACACATCTGCATCCGACTAAAAATACATGTTCATTATTAAATGTTTAAATTCTTGAATCGTTTTACGATTTCTGGCTACTTCAACAACGGTAGGATACATATTGCATAA
This sequence comes from Rhipicephalus microplus, assembly GCF_043290135.1. Classification (NCBI taxonomy): domain Eukaryota; kingdom Metazoa; phylum Arthropoda; class Arachnida; order Ixodida; family Ixodidae; genus Rhipicephalus; species Rhipicephalus microplus. The sequence goes on from NC_134710.1 coordinate 235,771,844, forward strand.
ACACATAGTATTGTACTGCATGGTTTGCATGCCATAGTTTGTCCTGGGTTTCTTAGTTACCGTTGATGTGCGGCGTAAACTGTTTCCTTTGTCTCGACTGAGGTACCGGTTTGAAAAAGCCTCAAAGTTTGTAGAGACTTCTTTAAATAGTCTAATGCAGATCTTTTCTCTGTAACAGTTTCTAATATTAAGAATACTGTAGCGTGCCATTAATTTGGAAGTTGATCGATGGCCGATGCTCTGGGAGTCGCTATCAGTCAGTCATTTATTATTCCTCCAAAATAAAATGCGCTTACAAAAAATATACAAACGAGAGACTGCAGCGGGACCCTCGGTTGATAATAGTTAACAAAAAGTCTAAATAGGAAATACAGTGATTAATATGTGGGGTTTAACGTCCGAAAACTACCATATGACTATGAGAGCCGCCGTAGTGGAGGGCTCCGGAATTTTCGGCCACCTGGGGTTCTTTAACGTGCACCCAAATCCGAGCACACGGGCCTACAACATTTCCACTTCCATCAGAAATGCAACCTCCGAAGCCGGGATTCGATCCCGCGACCTGCGGGTCAGCAGGCGAGTACCTTAGCCACTAGACCATACAGTTAACAGGTGATCAGCAACAAAAAAGGGAGCGCAAAAAACCCAACTCATATCGAATAGCTAAAGAACGTACGTAGTGCCATGTGCGCATCACTGTAATGTGACCTTCAGTTTCCCGTCCATAAGTTCGGCCAAATGAAGGGTTTCTTCTTTGACGCGCCGACTGCTGCCTTCGTCGACGTCACGACTACGCGACACTATAGTCGAATACAACTAACGAAGTCCGGAGAGAAACCACCCGAGTGACCAAAACGCCACAGCCGATCGCTTCCGCAAGTACAGAAGTAGTTCCGCTAATGCACTTCACTTGGCAATGATCTCCGAAGGCTGGGTCACTTGTCACCCTGCTCGAGTCGTCAGTATGGAGGCCCATTCACTGGTCCAAGCTTGTGTGCATCAGTCACTGAAGACAAAATATCGCGACAAGTTTTGTTCGACTATAGCCAATAGTTCAATTTGTAAGCTAGGCCAACTTCTTGTGGGATGACGTTTAAAATTTTGGCCTACCAAATCCATGAAGGTGGGGAGGGTGGGAGTAGAAAGCGATAAAGGCGAGATATTTAAGGGGAAAGGAGGGGGGTGCATTTGAGGTATTTTGGACGGCGAAGGGTGCTGGTAGGTTATGCTTCAACTACTGGTTTTCCGTAAGAGATTATTCTCTACAACCACTCTTAAATACTGAGGGTCTGGCTCAGCGCTAAATGCTCCAGTGTGTATTCTGCAGGCCCTTAACCAGGGGGAGAGGGTAACCTAAGGCGCCCTCCCCCACATCAAAATTCCGACGGAAGTGTGTGTTTTCTTCAGTACATAAATAAACAAAAATATGTGTTTTTCAAGGATTTCAACAGGTGCCTCCTTCCCCCCCCCCCTCCTCTGAAACAAATTCCTGGCTACGGGCCTGCTGGTATGGTAAAACCTAAGAAATCCGAAAGGCCCTGCCCGGGTGACCGTAGCGCGCCAGCCGATCACCTCCGCGACTGAGGAAATAGTCCCGCTCATGCACTTGGCAGTGCTCTATATACGAAGGCGGAGAGTGACCAATCACGTCAGTACAGAGTGTGTGCCGATGATTGGTGCGGGCTTGTTCGCATCCACCTTTGAGGAGAAAATGTCGCGGACTTTAATAGTTCTATGCGAGTATAGGAAGGTAAAGTGGTAACATGAAATAAAGCAAGGTCTGAGTCAAAAAACAAACTTCGCCGGGATAGACAAACTTCGCCGGGATAGGCTAGTGCGTGTTTCCTTCGCTTTTTCTTATCCTGTAGGGAAATCTTTCCGGGTACACTCGTGAGACTCGGAGTACGTGCTCTGCAACTTGCGCCAAACTACCAGGAATGCTCAGCCACCGCAAGCATCCCGCTGATTTCCCTGCATTTCTCACAGGGATCGCCACCGGCTTCACACGTTCTCGTTTACCTGCCGCGGACGTTCACTTCGCAACGGCTGCTCCGGAACACGCGCACCCCGCATGCGTGCAGCACAGCGCAAAGCGAAACAACCAAGTTTCGCTGTGCCTCCTCCTCCCCCCCTCTAGCGACGCTCCGTCCCGCAGCTGACATGGAACGGAGCGCGTGTGTACAGTTGAGTTGGTGTGTATAGCAGCTCGCAGTGCGAGGAGGGTTGAGCCCACCGGGGTCCCCGATTCGAGTGAGCGGAGTCCAGATTAAAGGGGTCAGCGGCCCGCCCCCTCTTCTCGCCTCGCAGCGGCGGCTCGATTGCCGGAGAGAGTGGGCCGGATCCGACCCTGGCCCACCGTCCAGGCGCACACCACACTGTTCATCGAGAGCCCAACTCCACCAAGCAGTGCGTTGACCAGCCGCCGGAGAGGCTACAGTACCTGGAACCTTCTTCATCGTCCGCAGCCATGCTGGCACCAAGCAAGGTGGGCTTCCGAATATCTGTCGCCGCATCGTGACAGCCACTGCTCGAGGGGTGCAGAGGCATTTTACCGCGGCATATCTTCGGTCTTTAGTTCCGATGTAAATTATAAAAATTGAACCTTTAGAAAAAAAATACTCTTCAAGTAGAAGCCCCACTAGCCTGCGCGGAAGTGTTGCCATGATTTTGTGCCCTTGTTGGTCTACCGAGTTCCTCCTTACAGGACGTTTGATGGAACTAGCTTCTTCAGTGAACGAGGGAGGCGAGGTTTGTCAGGAAAAGTATTTCTCTACTTAGGTTGAAATGATGCTGGGCTCAACTCCCTCTTAATTTCAACGTGTTTCGATACCGCTGAAATTAGAAGGGAATACGCCCTTTTGCAAGTTATCAGAGGATCACACTACTACTCAACTTTCAGGTAGGCATGAAATAGGGCTGATAATACAATAGTAAGGCTGGGTGCTTAACGAAGTAACTGGCAACGTTGGAAGTGCCGATCACTGGGAGACCAGTGTCATGACAACAGCGCAAGATTGAGACAAGGACGACAGTTAAGGGTTCGAAAAGTTCTAAATGTTTCGAATGCTTATTCCTGCAGCTATCATCCTTGTCTCATTCTCTCACGCGACTCATGGCAACAAGTGTAAACACTAGGGGGGTCTTTCTTATGAGTCTCTTCGAAACACAATACACCGATCGTTTCGGTTGAACGTTTTGTCGATAACCATTTACTAGATATATGTCTTTCTTCAGCCATTATGAGTTGGTATAAGTTATGTAATTTTGAGTAAAAAAAATTACGTAGGGCAAACACATGTGCCACAAGAATCTATGCAACACCCTGTCTTATCAAAGGTTCATCTACAGACCCGCTACCGTAAACCTCGTACATCTCGTCGCATAAAACTATTCAAGTTAACCAATTACTTGTTCTATGTAACTGTAGTTCTGGAGGGTTTTGAAAACGGTAAATTTAAAATTTTCAGCACGAAGAATCTACTCTACCGACTACAGCTCCACAATCAGCATCAACAATGCTGGTAGAGACTCGAGTGTGCCTTCGAGCTGAAGTCATTAAAACTGATGCCAATGTTTGAGACGCCATGAAAAACACACAAACACAAACGAAGAGCTTTGTTTGAGTTGTCGGAAGAGACCGTGATAGGATGGTAGTAGAGATAATTGAAGCATTTTGTGTCAATCAGTGGAGCGACCAATGTGCAAGTGTTCACGTGGTATCTTTATATAAGAACGAGTTTCAATATAAAGAGATGGTTCTACGATATTGCGCTTAAGTATGCTTATAGTATTTCTTGACATGTTTGTTCTTTCTTTCCATTTTCTTCAGCGTCACAAATATAGACCAACTACCTTAACCTTATGTTTTGCTTGTTAGCATTTGTTTACAGCATAGTTGCCAAAACTTTGCATTTCAATAACGAAAGGTATCACGAAATTTCGTGTGACGTAACTGCACTAACAATATATTTTTTTCGCATCATAAACATCGTTTCTTCTGAAAATATCATTTGCTTTGTCGATATTTCGCGCACAAATGTGGCCTATACCCTTGGAGCGTCTTGGAGCATGTGGCGATTTCCAAGGAAAATCACAAGAGGTGCATCACGTATACACTACCATCGCGATGATTTCACCTGTACTCCTGTATAAACATTTTATCATTTTTATGCACCTGCAAATTAAAGTTAATATAACGCTCATGTTAATGCTACCCTCTTACGAGGCAAAAAAGACAGAAAGAAAATTGAGTTGCGGTTTTATGGCTACGTTAACTAATTACGGACGCAAACCATACGTTACCAAATACTTGTTTTTCTTAAAGTGGGTAGAAATCAGGTGATCGCATGGTAAATTCCAAGTTTCCTTTCGATCGTGAACATCGCAACAACTGCTTCGATTACTCGAGGCTCCCATTTCCCTCTTCATCACTCTCGTGCTTCGTCCCCGACTTATTTATTCTGAATGCTCAACATTTGTTACAATAAAATCATTCTGTTATCTTCACTTACGCTACACTCATATGTAATTTACAGCAGCGCTTACGCCGGGAGCAATATTTGCGAAACCACTATGCACGAGGCACGCGCTTACTGACTGAGACCTTCAACTGCACCGCTTCACCGTGAAACAAGCTTCTCCGCGATGTAACTACGTACTGCGGCAGAGGTACACATTGCTACATCGCCAGACTCTAAAGCGAAGCAATGAATAATTTTACACTGCTAAATTACTTTTTGAAGACATTACACATTGTCGTTCATTTCACCATCGCACGTTTATTGTTATAAGAGAAAATGAAGATTATATATTACTTTTTTTTTTAGTTTTGCTCCGACATTCCTAGGCAACAGCGTGAGATGTCACAAATTTTAAATTGTTTTCTTTCCTTAGTAGTTAAGACATATTTTCTCAGCGAAATTTACTTAAGCTTGGTGCGTTATCTCTGTGGCCCACTTAGAGGGTAATTCACTTCATTTTTATTGATTAAAAACTGTGTGGGCTCTAGCAAACACCATGAAAATTTGTGACAATGAGCTGGTGCGGGAACTTCAAACTGGAATCGACAGCTGCATTGTTGTTTTTTTTTTTTCAGTTAACTGGGTGTCTATCCACGATAAGCGACGCAATTTCGGTGTTGTAAAAGAGTAATTCACGGAAAGTAGAAAATCGTTCTTCTCCTTATTATACATTTAAAGTGACGCTTTATTTTCTTCTCGCTCAAGATACGCCAATTACATGAACGCGAGAGCTTTCAAAAGGGCCGATATAAATTATATGTGTTGACTGCCAAACTAGTGCGAAGAACGAGATCTCTTTTCGGCCTAATAACAACCAAAAAGATGCTTTACCACAGAAAGCATTAGCGCATTATATTGCCTTATTGGATCTCTAAAGTATACTGACCTGAAACTTTAAGATGCCGGTGGCTTCTTTTACGTAATGTTTCATGACTTAGCCGTTCTGCATGTTAAATCATGTCTGCGTCCACTCTTGGCTTCTCCCCCAGAACGGCTAAGGATCAGTTGTGCGGGACATAAGGGGCAAAATCCGACTAATATATTTATGTGCATCTGCCAATGTGACAACAAATATCTAGAAGTTGTGACCCCTCGTGCTGCAATCAATGGGCTTACGCGCTGTATATGGCACGAGAAAACGCAACTGTATGCATATCCGTTGGTTGTGTAGCACTTACCGGGTCATTAAAGTTTGAACCGACATTTTTTTTTTCTTTCGATGGCTTTTACATTCGCTGTCCGAGTCCAGCTGCATGCCCCCCGCTGTGGTGTCGTGTTCAGTTGTGTGGAAGCGTTGAAGAGTTTTGTGTGGACCGCCAGCTAACAGTAGTCACAGGGACGGAAGCTGAAGCGCGCTTGGGTTTGACGGAACAAGGAGAGGGAGAAGGAGGTGTATGCTGGAGGAACACGCTCCGATACGGGCAGGCATGAGTCATGCGAACTAATTCGCTGTTAATGTAATTGCCACATGCTTTGTACGCCGCTTTGCTCGTACTGTTGTTCGCAAGGCGATGCCGGCTGGCATCTCTGCGTCGTGAAAGTGTCCGTGCATGGTAGATTAGTACACCGGCATCATGGTAGTGACTGTGCGCAAAAGGTGCAGCGACAGAATGCCACAATCTGACATTCTTGTCCTTTGTAATGGTTTCTTGTCCATTCTGAGAGCTATGAGACACACTGCCCCGGCCCCTTCGTAGTTGCCTGTTACGGCATCACAAGCTAAAAGCAGCGTCAACATAGTACGTCGTATGGTCAGCCGTGAATGACCAGCACGAGCTTGAGACTTGCCTACATCAAGGCCCACATTTATATTTGTTTTATAAGAGGACAGGTACGTTGGCATAATAAATTAGGGATATTTGTTGTTCAATTTTCTACACGTAATGTACCATCCCTAGCGAAAAGAAATGAAAAGAAGAGTGGCTCTGAAAAGTGAAACCATTATTCTGCCTGGACCCGACCACGTCGATATACAACAAACAGACGAAGATTAATATAGCAATAAAAATAATTACAATTCGAAAAATGGGTGGCATAGATATCAAAAGAGTGACCACAGGTGCACTAACTCGAGAAACATAAATGCCGGAGAAGTTTTCCAGTAGTATGCTAATCAATCTGTCCAGAAAACGTTTTTCAATAAAAAAAGAACTGTTTTAAAAAGGAATGAAATACGTTTTCACCGAACTGCAGTTTAAATTCTGTACTATTCATGGCCTCATCAGCTCACAAAGTTAGGAATATATTCAGCATTCATGATATCAACAGACGTTGTTTCGGGTGCGTCTATGTTAGCCTGGAAATGAAATTATATGGTTATTCGTTACATTGTGTAAATCCAGTTCATTGCTTACGTGGTGACGAGCCTCGGAGACATTACAAAAAGTCACTCACGCCATTCAGCCATAGTAAATTCATGTGAATTAGCATCCAAAATGTTTAATGGTATTGTATACCGTCTCGAAAAATATACAGCTGATTATGAAGTACCTCATTATAGAGGACTCTCAATCAATTTTATTCATCTAGAGTTAACTTAATGTGCACTCCACGCTATGGATGACACACGAGGATTTTTTTTTTCTGCATTTCGCTCACATCGTTACGCGGCTGCCACGTCCGGTGATCGAAGCCACGATTTCGTGCTCAAAATACGAACGCCACAGCCACATGCGAACCTCCACGGTGGGTGTATTTATCGCCACAATCATCACCACGATTGCAGCGATTACCTGGAAGTTCTGTAGCCGAGTTTCGGCTTTTGTAAATTCTTTTGTGTATGCTCCTGCGGTATATACTCCTGTAATCGGCACAATTTCTGATTGATTGATTTATTTATTTATTTATTTATTTATTTATTTATTTATTTATTTATTTATTTATTTATTTATTTATTTATTTATTGATTGATTGATTGATTGATTGATTGATTGATTGATTGATTGATTGATTGATTGATTGATTGATATGTTGGGTTTAACGTCCCAAAACCACCATATGATTATGAGAGGCGCCATATAGTGGAGGTCTCTGGAAATTTCGGCCACCTAGGGGTTCTTTAACGTGCACCCAAATCTGAGTACACGGGCCTACGACATTTCCGCCTCCAACGGAAATACAGCCGCCGCAGCCGAGATTCGATCCTGTGACCTGGGGGTCAGCAGCCGAGTACCTTAGCCACTAGACCACCGTGGTGGGGCACGATTTCTGATTGCAGTGTCGGCAAGTTACGGGGAAAAAAAAACGCGTAAAGAGGATATTTTCAGAGGCGCTCGTATAACAGTCGCGTGCTGACTACGTAATTGTATCTAGCGCTGCTCGCCGTTGTAGAACAGCGGCTATGCTCGGCTGCTGACCCGATGGTCCCGGGTTCGACTCCGGCTACGGCAGTCGCATTTCGATGTAGGCGAAATGGTAGATGGGCATGTACTATGCGGTGTCAATGCACGTTAAACAACACCAGATGGTCATAATTTCCGGAACTCTCCACTACGGAGCCTATCATAATGATATCTTGGTTTTGTCACCTAAAAAATTAGATAATATTATTATATATTTGCATCTAGTGCCATTTCCTTAGCGTATGTAACTTACAGCGTAACACCAGAAAAAATACAGGACAGGGAAGGAGCAAAAGAGAAAGAAAAGACGGCGCTGACACGTAGAAAAGAGCCGTCTTACTACAATATATTTCTAGTACCCAGGGCTCTTTTCTATCTGTCAGCGCCGTCTTTTCGTTCTCTTTTGCTCCTTCCCTGTCCTTAGCCTATGGACGCTCCAACAGAGGGCGATGCCAGCCACTTGCTTACGTCACTGAAGCCGTGCGTTGCACGTGCCGTTTTTGTTCACGTAACACTGCAAGCGAGTTTGCTAAAAAAAAATGGCAGCATATCCACGGAGTGAATGATGGAGAGTGGGGCGAAGAATTCGTCCGTCCATTCGTTCTTGCTTCCGTCCGTCCATGCGTCCGTCAGTGTGACCGTCCATGCATCCATCAGCCCGTCCGTGCGTGCGTCTGTTCGTGCGTCCGTCCCTGCGTCCGTTCATGCGTCCATCCATGCATCTGTCTATGTGTCCGTTCGTCCACCTATTCAACACTCCAAGTACCACCACCTCGCATCTTTTCATCATATATTCCCCGTATAGAAGCACCGCCATCCAGCGGACATTCCAAGGACTAACGAGAGGTGGCACACGCACACTTTCTTACGGCTTGCGCTTCGCGTCCACTTCCCACCTTTAACCACCTCGAGTTCATGGTATATACTAGTTCACTGTATTCATGGCACTGCGGCCGAACGCTCGCTAAACCTTTCGAAAACCAAGGAGGTTACGCCCAGCGAGTATGGCGTAGCAAACTTTTCAGTCAGATAGTGCTCAGTGTACATGCCAATGGCTGCTAATGGGAAATGAGAGGCGGAGAATTCGGCTTTTACTTTCTTACGGCTTGCGCTTCGTATCTACTTCCCATTTTTAACCACCTCGAGTTCATTCATGGTATATACAAGTTCATTGTATTCATGGCACTGCGGCTCAACGCTCGCTAAACCTTTCTATAGCTAAGGAGGTTACACCCAGCGAGTATAACATAGCAACCCTTTCTTGTCAGATAGTGCTCAATGTACATGCCAATGGCTGCTAATGGTGATCGCAGCCTGCGCGTTAACTAAAAGCCGAATGCTCCTGTCTCTCATTCCCCATTAGCAGCCATTGACATGTACATTGAGCACTATTTTTTTATTTTTCAACAACGCACAGAAGAAGTCTCTCAGCGGCACCACCTTGGAGGTCAAAATGTTATACTTGTTACATACTACGGGGGACAAACGGGTGCTGCTATAAAGAGTTTTGCCCCTAAAAAGTGGAGTAAATACACTTTCGAACTCGCTTAATACCGTTTCCAAGTACTGCAGACTGGAGTTACGACATTGTCTTTTTTTTTGCATTTTTACTTCGACAGAAAAACGTATGCTGTGTGCCTCTTGAAATATAGAGACCACAAACAACCGAAGTGACGCATACGTTATTCTTTGTAAGTAATGAACCTGTTTTGCCCCGCCACGGTGGTCTAGTGGCTAAGGTACTCGGCTGCTGACCCGCAGGTCGCGGGATCGGATCCCGGCTGTGGCGGCTTCATTTCCGGTGGAGGCGAAAATGTTGTAGGCCCGTGTACTCAGATTTGGGTGCACGTTAAAGAACCCCCAGGTGGTCGAAATTTCCGGAGCCCTCCACTATATGACGCCTCTCATAATCATATTGTGGTTTTAGGACGCTAAACCCCACAAATCAATGAACCTGCTTGAATATTTTAAAAAATAGTACATATTAGCTATTTAGTGCAGTGATAACGTAATCCTTTAATGCCCTTGCGCTCCTCTGGTTTAGATAACAACTTCTTGAGAGAAGCATGGCTAATCTATAAATCATCGTTTTCTTCTCTTTTTTTTTTTTTTGTTTGTGCGATGTTTGACCGTTGCATTGAAAAAAAAAATAAAAGAGTGAAGAGGCTTGCTTGCGTGCAGCTTTCGCCGCTACAATGCACATCACCGCGAAAATTTTCGCGCATTAAGGAATTTCTGCGGACAATCTTACGGCAGAAGTTGGTCTCGTTATCGTTTCGATGTAGAACGCCGGGTATGCATACTTTAAGCTTCCATTCCGTCGTCCCTGTTTCCTGCCCCGGCGGCGTCAACCACACAGCGAGGTTCGCGCTGGTTATTATTATCCACCAGGAAGGGAAATCGGTTATCTCATCTCGCTCAACGCGTCTGCATGAAAAACGCTCAGCGACTGCGACTTTGTCCGGTCTCGATTGTTTCTGCACTCGACTCGCTTCCGATTCTCCTCCTTTTGTCTTTTCGTCTTATTTCGTCTCCCAACAGGCGAGAAACTAAACTCGGATCGTCGACATCTCGCCGACATCTTATTTGTGCTCAAACTAGTTCCGTTATTCCTCTCGAATTTAGCCCAGGCACGCACCGCACTGCCCGCCTTCGAGTCTCTGTCATTTCGACGTTCCATTTTCTCTCTTCTAAACCAGGTGGGTTTTACGAAAGCAAATTACCTTTCCGATGCTCTATGCGCCTAGTAGTGTTGTACATTAAGGAGAAAGAGAAAAAGAAGTGGAACGGAAAGCCGGGTAATAGTAAGAGAGAAAAACCAAAAAAGTATATGGGAGAACTCGGCCTCTTTCGCAAGTTTCGAGAATTTTTTTTTTCCTTTTATTCGTGCCGTATTACAATTTCCCAAGAAATACGTTTGTTTTCTGTGCTATCTTCAACTGCCATCAGTGTTTGCGAGCCCCGAGCGTGTCTAGGAAAAAAAAAAAGTTTGTCTTTGAGTGCGTACGGCTGGGGCTCCTTGCCTTGCGTTTACAGCAGCTTTTTTTGCCGCTGTCGTCTTAAACGCCACCGTGCTACGATGGTACCTGCGAGTTGTAAAAGAGGTATGCCGTATCCGTGTCACCACGCAAAAAGAAGAAGAAAAAACCCTGAGCAGCTTTCATTTAGACAGACCGGCTTAGCTTCCCTTGCTGCCTTTGTTTCAAAGCCCATTTTTCTTTTTTGTTCTTATTTTTCTCCCAGACAAGGAAAAAAACCGAGAGAGGCGGCGCTTCGTAAAGCCGCTTCGTTTGTAATTAAGTCATGCAGCCGCCTCCATGCGCAGCGCGTAGTTTTCACAATCCTACTTTTTCCTGCACCCAGTTCGTCTCATGTATAGCTATGACACGTCTAGAGAGGAAACAACGGCAGTGATGTAACGCGCCACTTGCCGCAGGAATACTGCTTTCGTGTAAGCTCTTGCCACTTCGGTTTACGAAGTGCTCAGAAACCATTTCCGGCAGCCACGCCTTTTCGTTATTACGCTTAAAATTACTTTTACTAGCAAACGTTTTATATAATTTGCACACCAGCGTCAATATTTTTTTCTTTTGTGTACATTTATGTACATGTTTTTCAGCTTTAATTTTCTTTGCACGATTTCTCTCGTGAACTTCATATTGTTTTACCTCGCCATTGTTTTGTACTCAGCGCATCTTTCATAAACGTATGCTAGTTTTGGGGTGAAAACCCCATATATCAATCAATCCTTGCCGTATAATATATTCTTAGGGAGCGTCAGCACAGACAGAGTGGTGCTCATACAAGTAGTGTTCCTATCTCAGCTTTTGAAAAATGTCGCTGTCTATTGTCATCGCTAACACCCACTAGATGGCAGCTTGTTCGCAAGTTGCCTGTACCAGGGCCGCATCTGCTACGGGTGTACGAATACTTGAATACGAGTCGTGTAATAGCTCAGCGAATAGCCCGATTCACGAATCGAATATCTGCTATTAGATTTCTCGAATAATCACCGCTCGATAATACCACCATTACAACGGCTTCACGGCCCCGCCGCTCGATGATAATTAATGAAAGCCGATGTATCTACCCTCTTTGCAAGACGCATGCTGTTTCGTTAGCTTAAACAAACACACAGTACAGTAATTTACACACTGCGTCCCCTCCCATCCACAAATATCGCACTTAAAGAAAACAATACAAAATTTACACACTGCGTCCCCTCCCATCCACAAATATCGCCCTTAAAGAAAACAAACAACAAAACCATACCACTGACCGAATTCCGCTACATAAATTCATCAACGTATAGCCTCGCAACTAACTACTCGACCTTGCTAGAGACATCATCCTCTTCATGAACTGCCTTCATCATGTTCATTACACCTGTATTCTTCTTCATGACACCTGCAATCCTCTTCATGACGCCTGCATTCGCCACTGTTCCACCACCGTGAAGTATAGAAATACCAAGCTTCTGTCTCGCCTCGTGATCAGCTTTTCGGCATGGCGAACAGCAGCAATTCTGAACGCTGCTCTGAGCGAATGTCTATTTTTTCTTTTTGCTGAGAGAAGCTTATTGCCGAACATGTGAAGCAGCTACTCTTCAGAGTCTGGGTGATATCTAGTTCGTACACTGACATTGTCTGAAACAAAAAAAAAACGGGTACAAAAAGACGACACAGAGAGCGCTCTGTGTGTCGTCGTATTGATCCCGTCTTCGTTCGCTAACCAGTTTCATAGTGTCACAGCTTTTTGCATTACAACTCATGAGTATTGAGGTTTGGGAAAATAAAAACTGCAATATTGAATGCTATATTTACCTTCTTATTTTCCTAATTCGATTCGAAAACTACTATATTTGGTATTCGTACATTCTTAATATACCCTTCTGGTGTTGCCATCGCGTGCTCCAAGCTGCTTTCCTCCGTCCTTTGATCTGGCCGATAGCTACATTCTCCCACCTTGGTAGCTTTTGTTGCCAATATTTAGGTTCGCTGCGAGAATTATCAGTTCCTGGTGCCAGCGTTTGCGTTACACGGTCAAAAGAAACCGAGCTTTCACAATAGTGGACAGACCAACGCTGACTGACCGGCAATTAATAATATGCCCTGTGCAGACTATTATCGCCACGATAAATAAAAATATGTGCGTACATGCGCAAAATTATAGGATGATTGCGGCTAACAAAAGGTTTCCTCTACCTTCCTGCACAAGGATAGGCGCCTCAGCGGGGAAAATCCCGTCGCCATCCTGTACGAGCGCCAAATATCGGTGTCCATGCCTCCTCAGAGCATGTTGGAGGAAAAAGCTGGAAACGGCGTGCGGAACATATATAGGAAGATTCTCATGGAGCACGGAAGGGTAAGACTCTGTGTTCGCTTACTCGAAGCGCACATTTCCCGGACACTGTGGGAAGGCACTAAAACGCTTCTGACTCGGAACTCGTGCGTTGCTGGGAAGCTTTGGCATGCGGCACAAGTTGCGTGCCGGTCAGGCACCAAATGAACGGGGTGGAGAAAAGTATGAGAATGGCTGAGCAAAAGATACAGAGTGTTCTGCAAGTATGTCTGTTGAGAAGGGGGGGGGGTGCGAAATTTCCGGAAATTCTGAGCAGCAGGAAAAGAACGTTTCTTTTCAAGGAGTTGAAAGGGGGGAGTGGAGGATTCTTCCGGTGTTGCCCAGTGTGCGCTTATCTCGACCTGGCTTTCCGCACACAGAAAATGGTGCCAGATGGAGCGGCTGAAGCGTGCACAAACGCGCGGCGAACTGAAGCAAGCTAAGCAAGTGTATGCCCGAATCGTCAACAAGGCGTACAATATCTATAGCTGTTCATCGAAACAAAATGTTTTTTTTTTATAAGGTGACTTGTATATTTGGTGTGTGTGACTTCAAAAAAAAATAGTATTTTACGCTGCCTCCTTATACCCATAATCTGTCGCAAGGAAGGATCGCTTCTTCTTTCGACTTTTGCAGATGAAAAAAAAATGTTTGAAAACATTGTGTATGCCAAGTGCTGTGGGGGAAGCTTATAATATTTGGTGTTTAACGTCCCAAAATGTCGGGAAAGCTATGCAGGCAAACGGACTGGTGTTGCTACCTATAAACAGGCGAAAAATATCGCACAGGTACGTCTGTCGTGGTATCCGATGTATACGAAATAGTGTCTCGAAGTAGTGACAATATCTTGAGGCCATTGGTAGTGCATACAGCGTATAAAATAATACTGTGGAAACACCGCCCATGTCCTCATATGCACGACGGTACACTGAAGGCGCTCTAAATCAAGCGTGCCACTATTTCATTCATATCAGGATTGGTCCCGCTACGAATGGTCACCAGAGCACACAAAAGTCTTCGGAAATTTTAAACGTTATGTGCACTTCCATGGTGCCGAAACAAACGATAGATAAATACTTTGTTTTCTAAAATGTCTGATTTCTCTCTCTCCCTCTCTCGGTTTTTTAATCGTGCATCTTATCGCTCCTTATAGGAGAGATCGCGTTCTCTGGAGGGTGATGTGTTACAGCCTATAATCTACTTTGGAGACCCTCCATTTTTCCTGATCAAGCTGCCCGTTCAGCCCATACAGAAGACAACGACCAGTCAATACCTCTCTCAAGGACGGACGCTGCTAGGAGGCTCCGCATTCTTGCTCGCCAACGCTCCATGGCTCTTTGGAATGAGCCTTTCTTTACGCATGCAAGATTACGATTCCTTGATCCAACGTTAAGCATGCAGCTTCCAACAAAAATTCGACGAGGCGACGCTACTGCTCTGTGCAGACTATGGTTGGGAGTCGCGTTTACCCGTGCGTACGCGTTCCGCATAGGTATGGCCGACACCGCCGACTGTGCACACTGCGGAGATGAAGAAACAATTCGACATATCCTGTGTGACTGCCCGAAATACAACCTGGAAAGACAACACTTTTCTAATAAACTAAACCGGTTAGATGACTAGCCGTTGTCAGAAGAAAGTATACTGCGCCATCGTCATGACTCATCGTCACAGAAGAAAGCCGTGCAAGCGCTACTAGGCTTCTTACGAACTACTGGCCTGTCGGAACGCCTCTGAGTGGACTGATTTTGTGTGTGCGTGGCTGTCGGTGTTTTTTTCTCAATTATTTTTTAACTCTCCCTTTCTCTTTCAACCCCCTATTCCCCAACCCCAGTGTAGGGTAGCATACCGGATACTAGCATCTGGTTAACCTCCCTGCCTTCCTTTTTTCTCGTTTCTCTCTCTCTCTCTCTCCATTCTTTGTAGGCTACCTCCTGCTGAAATTGGAATTGTGTGTGACAGTGGTCATCAGCGGATAAATTATTGACTAGCTTAGCCCGGCATCGCTCACTTGGCCGACGGGGCAAGAATTAGCGCACCGCGCTTCGTGTGTCGCTTCTCGTTGCCGTCTTCGTAATTTTCTGCGATAAACACTTAGAATATAGCAGGGTCTTTTCATCCGAGCTCTATCCATGGCCACACCATTCCCATTTCGTCTACAGATAAGAACAAACTTGACAGCGAGGTTGTCACGAGAAACATATGGGCGCAACTTCTTGACCTTACAACACTTCTTACCTGACTGAACAGAGAAATCACCACATTTCGAGTAGATATAATTTCTTTTTTTTTCTTGTTTTTTTTTAATTTCGAAAGTATTAAGAAGCGTTGGCAAGGCAACAATCACTGACGGTTATAATAATGAGAATGCGCTACAGAAAGTACTGGATCTGAACAGAACTTTATTGAATTCTTCCTTCTGTCGCTATACATAGCTTAGACAAAACAGTGAAAAACAGCTTGATGCCACGAAATGCAGCAAGTTTAATTGTTCAATAACTACATAATGTGTAAACTTACACGAAGAGAAAGCGTAGCTCATCTTTGTGCACTAAAGTGGAAGTCTTATATTATTACATTTGTGTTTACCGAGATGGTGTAGCGATACGGTGCTCGGCTTCAGAGCCAAAAGTCGCGGGTTCATACCCGACAGCGGTGGTCGAATTTCCATGAAGGTGACGTGCTATAGAGGCCTGTTTACTGTGCCACGTCAGCGCACGTCAAAGACCCCCCCCCCCCCCCATGATAAATGTTCCCACAGCCCTCCATTACAACGTGCTCCTTCTTCAAATTGTGGTTTTGTCACGTACAACCGCAGATATTGTTATATCATTCTGTTTCTTTTGTTTTTTTTTTCTGTTTCATCGCCTCAGACAAAGCAGTTTAATTTACCTTCTGAATTTCATTTGTAAATGTTTGTCATTTTCATGCCAGGTGACCCGCGTCTTTTAGTTAATCAGGAAGTGCCTTGACAGGTCCCGGATGCCAGTGTGAATGAAGACAGGGCGAACTGCAACAAACAAAAGAGAAAATCTATGTGCGCCTGCATCATTTTAACCATTCAATAAATGCACATTCACTGTTCTCAACGTTTACAATCTGCTGTTAGGAAGTGTCAATTATTTATGTGGCGACTGCATTGGTAGTGGCATCGCTATGTGCACTCACGCTCACCCCTGCCAAGTGCCAAATCGGCCAGGAACCCTAACGCGGAAGCGATCTGTCAAAACTGACGGCGCTTAAGTGTATAGTGTGAACGTTGGCTGACGCGAAAACAAAGTCACCTCCAATCAGACCAGTCAATATGCACAGCATTTTTCGTTTAAGAGCAGAATGTACCCAAAAAGGCGCATGCGTCTATACGACGCTATCTTTTTTTTTTAGGTAAAGAACACGCATGCAGTATTTATTTATTTATTTTATTTCTACAAGTTGAGACAGTACATTCGGTTCTCTTTAAAACGTGCCACGAACAGTTTTTTTTTTTTTTTGCTCCTCTGAAGAAAATTGCTTGAGGCTAAAAATGTTAATAAAGTAGCGATGGGAGCATGATTAGCGCTGGCTGATTAGCGCTGATAGCGCTGGCATGATTAGCGCTGATAGCGCTGGCTAGAGCAACTAATCACTTTGTGCGCTCACCAAAGCGCGGCCAGCAGATTCAAGGTGGAAGCCAATGGGGGGGGGGGGGGGGGTCCAACTTGTCTCTTGCCGGCGTCTCTCATAATCATATAGTGGTTTTGGGACGTTAAACCCCACATATCAATCATCAATCTTGCCTTTACAAAGGGATATTTCACTTCCACGTTAGTGTCAGTGGCAGTAATTTCTTTGAAAAGAAAAAAAAATAGAAAGATAGAATAGACCGTCCAGAAAGTCGCGCTATATATCAAAGGGGAGTGTACGAGTCCTCGCCGAGCGCACTGTCTCCTGCGAATAAGTTTCCCGACTTTCATCACGAACTGCGAGCTCGTTGGGCCACAGGTGGGACGGCCACCCGTGGATTGTGCTGCTGCACATGGGAAGCCAAGCGAACGGCTGACCAGCGCCGCCGTTCCCTCGGGAGAGGCCGTAGCGGAAGAAAATCGCATTACACTCCGTCAGCACGCCGAGCGGGGGCCGATGCGCGCCGTTGCACCGCTGTTCCGCGCACGGCGTGCGGCCCCGTTTCCCGTCGCAGCCTCCGAGATGAGCGACCGGTGCGCGGTTGGGCGCGAGCCGCGTAGCGTGAGCCCACCCGAACGAAGACGAAGGCAGGGTCGGACGGCGCGGAAAACGCTTGCGAGAGCGCCACGTGTTATACGATTTCTATGCGAGGCGATGATTGATGAGCCGTAAGTTTGGCCTCGTTTGCTGAAGTTCTGGGCTGGTTTGAGAGCAGCCCCGCCGCGGTGGTCTAGTGGCTAAGGTACTTGGCTGCTGACCCGCAGGGCGCGGGTTCGAATCCCGGCTGCGGCGGCTGCATTTCCGATGGAGGCGGAAATGTTGTAGGCCCTTGTGCTCAGATTTGGGTGCACGTTAAAGAACCCCAGGTGTGGAAATTTCCGGAGCCCTCCACTACGGCGTCTCTCATAATCATATGGTGGGTTTGGGACGTTAAAACCCCACATATCAATCAAATCAATCATGGTTTGAGAGCAATTCACCTAGCACGGGAAGAAGAAGGTGGGGGAAAAAATGATTCCGGAAGCTTTCTCAACGCCGAAACTTTGTGACATGCAGTGGGCTACTGTGGTGCTGTGTTTTTCATTGGTTTTATTTCTGTCTATCTTATACCGCCGCACAGAGCACCTAAACTGGAAAAAACAACAACAATGGTTCCTCTCCTGAAAACCACGAAAAGCTGGCCTTGTCAAATGGTAGCTTCTCCTAAGAAAACAAAAAGGATGAAAGCACTTCTAAAAGAGTCTTTTCTGCCAAGAAAAAAAATCATCAGGATAACGGTGAAATTGGAGAGTGAGATAAAAGCACCTAGTGAATGATAAAATGGACCTAACGAACAGGAAAACAGAATCATTCGAAGCAGATGTAAGTAGGCTTGAGATTAAAGCGAAAAGATGAATATCCCTATATGTAACGTTATTTCCAGCGTGATCAGCAGTATAATGCGTTATAGTAAAACGATGCATGCCAACAAAAAAATGCTGCAAATTGAGTCGGTAATGACACAATAACATTTGTTGGTTTCGTTCGTCCACGACTTCTTGATCGAATATTATCCGAAGATAATGGAGTTATGGCGAATAGCTATAATGCTGCTGTCGTTAAGAAAGTCGGTGAAAAAAAAATGAATGTGTGCCACGACTCATAGAGAATCGAGAGAAGTCAGCATTCATTGTGTCCTTTCGCTTTCGTCTAATTTTAGAAGTGCTTCCACCGGGGCTAGTTGGTATGGCATGCATTGCGAAGTGACAAGATACGCTGCATTCATCAACGGAGACGAAGAACGACACAAGAACACGAATCGGATAAGATTCTTGCCACGGGTTCATCCAATTGGGGCCGTGAGACCTCCTGGAAGGTCTGTCAGGTAACTGACGAGCAAAGTTGGCTTTATTACTTTGTCCCCGTTGGCTGCGCTGTCGTTCTGGTAGTCCGGTTCAATTTCATGCAAGTAAGGTCGATTGTCGTAATATCGTACAACAGATATTAATGTAACGCAATAATTATGAGGTTTCGTGCACCAAAACCACGAAGTGACTATTAGAAACCCCATACTGGGGAACGTTAGGCGGATCTGCGCCGACGTACGTGCGCTGCACGAATCATCGAAGGTTATTTTTTTTTCTCGCCGAAGAGCCTGGGAATGGGCTGTGAGGGAGGTGATAGCTGTAGCGTGGCAGCTAACTGCGCATGGTTGACACCAAAATTATTGAAGCATGCCGGCTGCATGAAGCGCTCAGTTGCGCAATCTTCTCCGAAATGACGAAACCTATTGCACGCCGGCCGACAAGCAAACACTGAAGACCATGTTGTGCTTCACGGAGCCCGTTCCCTCCCCCTTCCCTCCCCCCGTTCAATTAGACTCCCGAAGCGTGACAGACGAGGCTGCTCTAGAAATCGCAGCGCCACGCAGCTCCAGCAATGGTTGCATGCACAGACAAAGGGCCACTTCAGGCGCAGTTCCTCGCAAACGGCTAGACGTCCTCACTGCTTTGGCGTGTGCGACCGAAACAGCGCGCTTCGAGCGCTGTTCGCTGAGCGGCAAAACTGCCAGCAACTGCGTGGGTTCTTAAGTACATGGGTAAGAATTCCCCGAGAATATACGCTCTATACAAGAGCGCATCAAGGACGGCATGCGCGGCGTAGCGTGCACGCCGCTTTCCGGCAAAAAACGGCCGCGAGCTGCAAACATGAGCGTAGTTTCATTCTATAGCTGTGTGACGAATTCCAAACAGGCGCTTTTCGCGGGCTCTATAGAGCGGCGGTCACCTCTCTGCGCACTTGAGGGCCAAGTGTTTCCATTCTTGCAACGGCCCTTATTTGCGCAGTTCTCTTGCGAAACGCGAATAGCGCATGAAACATCTGTGGAGGAACTCCCCCCGCCTGCTCTTACGTTATTTTCCTCCCTCGCTAAAAGGAAAATAAACACATACTTAATGGTCGACACACACATATCCGAAGGGGTGCGTGACCGTACTACGCATTCAGCATTTGCTGTCCGCTGTCGACGACCCGCCCCGGACGTAACGGCTGCCGGCGACACAGTTTTGTGGCGACCCGTTGCCCCAGCCTCCTTTGCGGACAAATCGAGCGTCCGAACCACGACCGAGGGAAAGACGTAGGTATCAAGAGCAAAACCTGGTCACAACGCCACACGGAGAAACGCGGCGTGTGTTGCGGCATCCTCGACGTAGCGCTGCCCTTCAAGATTAGAAACACGGCAAGCACCGCTAAGGCCTTGTACGCAGCAATGTGCGAGACGCTGTGCGCTCATCTGAACGGGAAGGGCTGCCCAACGACCTTCAAAGCGTTTGGAAATGTGCTCGCTTTTGTGGCTTCCGGCAGCCCTTGAGTTAGAATGAGTTAAACCTTGGTTTCGTAACGGTACACAGGAGATGCGCGTACGCGTAAGTGGCTTTCGCTTGCTATATACTCTCACATTATTCTCTTTAGATCGGATAATTCATTCACTAATGCAATATGGAATGATTATCGCTTCAAGATGCGACGACGTCATAAACACGGAAAGGCAGACTTTTGTAATGTCGAGTGCAGTCTCCCGTGTAAGTAGGCAGGCTACATCCTGTACGAAAACACTCTCCCCACCATCTTTCTCTCCCCACATTGAACACCCGTCACGAAACAAAAGAGAAAGAAACGAAAACACGATCACTTTCGCAAGCGGCAGTGAATCATGGGAAAATGGATTTCAACACACGTCCGCACTGAGAAATACGTTCAGGCACATAACATCCGGGGGGCTCTCTGTCTTCATTTCAGCCGGAATACATCAGCTTACATACGCTGATTGCAACGTAATAAAATTTGCAAGATGCGTGCAACATGTTTCCATATAGTAAGCGTAATTTCGTGACATGTCGCTCAATAAAAAAAATTGCGACATGGTCACCTTCCCTCCGCATGCTTCGCATAACGTCGATTCCCAGGTACGTGGGATCTGCCGAATTTTTTTTTTTTTTTCAATGTTCCATTTACACTCACTTGGACTCAATCGCATTATACTCATTTAAAGTGCGTGAACTCAGAATCTCCTACGACTGCAATTACGAAGTGTTACTAACCAGTTTTCATAGCTTCCTAACTTGATCAGCCTTGTCGTCCTCTTTTCGAGTATTTATTTTTTCTTTTGCATACGAGAGCATTCTCAATATTACGTAGTAGTGCAGTAAATTAGTTATGACCGTTTCCAATTGTTACACTGCCGTGTGGACGCGAGCGTGTGGTTACCAAGCGTTCTGCTATTTGTTAGCGTGGCGGAGCGAATAAATGGGACCGAATTATCCTCGCTACCATCTTAAGCAAAGCGTCGGCAACCCAAAATGTTTCGGATAGCGTGTGGCACATTGGCGAAACGGTGCCGTTTGGCTACCTCTTCATTTTTTTTTTCTTCAGCGATAGTTATGAAATCAGAACACAGGTCACGAGCGGCGCCACTGGTGTCCGTAACCAGTATCGAATAAACAAAAACTCAGCCAATAAATAACACCAACGACACAATGAGATTCAAACTCGGGTCCGCTGCGTGCCAGCCAAGTATGCTACCACTGAGCCACGCCTGTGACTGCTACCCGCTTTTAAACTGGTATTAGGCCGGCTTAATGTCGGGAAAGTAATCGCGTTAATATGAGTAATAAAGCGTTTTAGAACATTAAACGAACAACCAGGCGTCACACAAAGCGAATTGCGTAACGATTGGGTCGTTCAATGCTCCAACCCATTAGGAAACGTGCCCTTCATCACCTATTAACTGTGGCGCATACCCACTTCAAGCATAACTTTTCATCGTCGTCAACCACTGCGAAAAAAAATTGCACGAAATTCCTAGCAAGTGTGTACCGGATGCCACGCTTCTACGAAGAAAGACGAAGTGTAGTAGTAGTTTTTTTGTAGTGGGCCAGCATAGTTAATGCTGGCCTACTACATGAACATTATTTATGACATAGTGAATACCCAGTGAGTGTGCTTGTACCAGTTACCCAAAGAGTGTTTAGAAAATTCTCTAAAAGGCCACTCTTCCAGCTTTAACTGTGACTGTGCTGCGCGGCCCGCGCAGGCCTGGCAGTTTGTTTTTTTTTTCACCTCTCCTGTTCTATTACCGTGGCCGACACTAACTCACGATCATTATACTTCGCTGTTTGGGCTTTCGAACGCTGTTGTACAAGCACTCAGTACCTCGAAAGTACATATACAGATAGCCTGCATGTGTACTTCGATGGCGTCCGAGCCAAATTATAGCAACAATGATAATCCTCAATTGGTTCCAGGGACCGTGCCAGGATTTTCTTACTGGGGGAAGGGGAGGCACTTCTATCTATCTATCTATCTATCTATCTATCTATCTATCTATCTATCTATCTATCTATCTATCTATCTATCTATCTATCTATCTATCTATCTATCTATCTATCAATCAATCAATCAATCAATCAATCAATCAATCAAGCTAGCTAGCTAGCTAGATAGATAGATAGATAGATAGATAGATAGATAGATAGATAGATAGATAGATAGATAGATAGATAGATAGATAGATAGATAGATAGATAGATAGATAGATAGATAGATAGATAGATAGATAGATAGATAGATAGATAGATAGATAGATAGATAGATAGATAGATAGATAGATAGATAGATAGATAGATAGATAGATAGATAGATAGATAGATAGATAGATAGATAGATAGATAGATAGACAGACGGACGGACGGACGGACGGACGGACAGACAGAGACAGACAGACAGACAGACAGACAGACAGACAGACAGACAGACAGACAGATATGCTCAAAGTCGCCGAAGTTCGCTAAGAAATGCTTCGCATTTAAAAAGTTGAATAACCAACACTGGAACCAGAATTGCCGTTTCACGAACATTAGTCCCTAGCAAAGTATTTCGGAGACCTATCGTGGCTCTGTAGTAGAATACTTGATTTCCACGTAGACTGCTTGGTTTCTATTCCTCTACTGGGACACAAACACTTGTTATTTGCATTCGTAGTGTCAACGTTGCCAACGCCAGCTTTTTCTTAACGCTCACGCGCTAAAAAAAAAAAAAGGTGTGGCGTGAAGGGTTTGATGGCGTACGTAACGGGATTGTGAAATTATTCATGTCAGGACCAGCGAATCATATTCATCAAACTATCTCACCCATCCGCACTAATTTTGGTTTACCCTAAGTTAAGGGGGAAGGGGTCGTGAGGGCACCCAGGCGTAGGCTATTTGACAGACAGACATACAGACGGACGGACAGACAGTTGCTCAAAGTGGTTGCAGTACGCAAAGAAATTAATTTTATAGACCATTGACAGTATAACCACAAGAGTTATTTTTAAAAATGTGCTTTGTTCTTGATAATAAGAATTATCACAGAACACCCAAAAAACATTTACCTCTTAGCCTGCATTCCACTAGGATTCGAGTGAAAACAAAGAATGATAACATGCCATTGAACAATCTGACACTCGCCACATATGATACTCAAAACGTTGTTGCAAAGGAAGTCCGACGTTGAAATGGAGAAAAAAGTGTGTGTATGAAATTTGAAACAGTATTTTCAATTTTTTAGATAAGTATTGATATTTGAAATTATGCCTAAACGGCGATTTTGTTCCCGACACCGTTCACTCTAATAAGAAAAGATAGTTCGATGGAGTCACTTTCAAAATGCCTTTCTCACACGACAGCCTTCAGCTTAAGGCTTCTGTCTGCCCTCTTGATCCTACTTTTCTATTCAGGAAACCGTGCTGGATTCGTTGGTGCGGGGAACAAGACACATTTTGCTTTTTCGACCGATAACTTCTTCGACACAGCGGCACAAAACGCGTCCTTTCTTTGCATTGTCACTTAGCTATTAACATCTCGGGATGTTGCAGCCTACATATGGCGTCGTCGAACTTCACAGTAAAACAGATGATAGCTGTCACACACTGATTTTACACGTGGCGAGGCTCTGGCAGCAACAGGACGTGAGGGATTTCACGCGTTTGTGCATCCACTCAACACGCAGCGCCCCTTGTGGCATCTAAGTGCAGTCATCCCATGCGGGGCCACGCTCTCTCCCACCGTTTCTAGAACTAGGTTCTCTCTCCTACGCATTGCGCGCGCTCAGCACACCAGCCAGTATATTTCTAAGCACTGTTAGGGTGGCTAGAATGGGGAGGTGTGATGAGCGCCGCGCTTTTTGCTTGTCGGAGAAGGCCCTTCGGCGCGCCGATGCCGCTAGGGGCGCTGATGTCAGCGGCGCGGGAAGTGAGTGGCGCACTTCGCAGAATTTTCCTCGGGTGCGCTGCTTTTTTTTTTTTTTTTCAGAGGCAGTAGCTGCTTTACAAGTACTTGGTCAATCGGTGATTGCGCTGGGTTACTCTGAATTGCCTGAAGGCGTCAACGACAAAAAAAAAAGTAGATCCAGCGTCACTGCATTACGCTTGTCCGCAAAACTTAATGCTTCAGTTCAGCCTCTTGAAGAGTCCCAAGGGTGGCAACGTGGATCCCTTAGTGGAAGAGTCACTCTGTCTGAAGAAAAATGCTGCATGAGATGGAATAAAATGAGGAAGACTACGAAAGACTTCCATCAGATGCACTAGCGGTGTCTGTCGCCCATGAATCGTGCACCGCTGAGCGGTGGATGGTCGCCCTGTATATTATGTGCCAAGCTACGATGTGAGAAATCTGGTACTTCGTAATAATCGTGATGAGTGCAAAAATGCCCGCCTTGTTTCGCAAAGTTGGTGGTTACACGTTATAAGTAACACCGTTGCTGGTGTAGCACGTTACTTCGGCAATTAGTATTTGACGCACTCATTATACATGTAGAAATGAAGCTGCTGCTTAAATTGTGCGAGTTGTAGTTGTCAGCGAGTCATTCCTGCAACACGGTAGCGCTATTTATCAGTTATGTTTCCAAAATAAAATTTGCTTCTGCTGATAGTACAAGTCGTGGAGCACTAAGTTTGCAGTACCTGGAAAAGCAAGGCTTCCGTTTCCATAAACAGTTGAAATTCTAGCGGGCCCTGTGTAGGTTAAAGGGCCAAAAATTATTTACACTGCAAATATTTTACGCTGCAAATACCTGCGATTATGGTCCGCTAGCAGATGAAAGCTGCCAGAATTACTGTAATTTTTTTTAGGTCAGTGATCATATCTTTGCGGAGAATGTTGACGGTGAAATAATATTTCAGCTTTCTGTAACAATGAGAAATGGATTTAACATGTGCCACGTTGTTATAAGCCATCACATGCCACTCTACGGTGCACATTAAGCCACTGTGTTCTACGTCCGGCATCCTGTGCAAAATTTGCTAGATTAATTCACCTAAATTAGCTATAGTTATTTTGGTCAGAGACTTCATTTCTTTTCTTTCAATAGGTCGAGGAGCATGGGATTAAAAGCTCGAGGGATGGACAAAGTACCGATCCAGTCACAAGTTGGCAAAGCAGCAATACACGACAGACATTCATACATGTGGAATATAAAATAAACATTACAAGTATGAAATGGCACCAAGTACGAATACAAAAGTTATGAAACAAAGCTCCACAAATAGAGAGCGAGGGAATACATATGTATCATAACTTGGCATGAACATTAAAAGCAAACATCAATAAGTAGAGTGATCAAAACTCCAGGAGATCAACTATTCGGGAAAGTGAATTAGCTCGGCGAAGCATCTAATGTGACAATTTTGATTATTTAAAATTACATATATCTATAGAGCTATAGTTGGGAATTGATTGTAAGAAATAATTACACATAATATTATAATGAAGTGTCAGAAATCATCAGGATCAAAACTATACACTGATACACAGAGACATCACAGTAAAAGATACAATACAGTAATAAGAATTATTTAAAAATGCGCATGACAGCCAATCGTAGCAACGTTTCTTGCAATATTTAAATAGATTCATAGGAAGTTCCCAATGGCAGAAGAAAGGACAAAGTGTCAATGTCTTCATGGTTTAAGGTGGTTAATAGGTTAGGTAGCCTGTAGGACAATGTTCATCCTAAACGCTTCTAGGAACAGGTAAAATCTACATTTAATTCTTTGTGCCTAGTGAGACAAACACTTGGGTTTACGTTTATCTTAGCAAGATAAATTATGATACTACAACCATGTTTAATGAATGCTTTATGACATGTCAATTATAAATACGAGGCGCGGGCACATTGATTCAAACTTCTGCTCTTGGAGTGTAATCGATAAAGAACCCCAGGTGGTCAAAATTTCTGGAGCCCTCCACTACTCCACTACGGCGTCTCTCATAATCATATGGTGGTTTTAGGACGTTAAACTAAACATGTTGCTAGATGCATGCAAATTGAGATTCTAGGGGGCAACGCGCGTTTTTACCTGACGAAAAAGACGAAGAGTGGTCTCCGCTCGGTGTCTGGTCTGCTGGTCACGCCGCTGCTGCTGGTGGTTTGAAATATATTTCATCCACAGCCTCTTCAATACGGCGTCTCTCTTCCGTAACAATATCAAGGCCTTTTCAAGAATGGTTTTCAGAGATGAGACTTTGAAGAGCTTAGGTGCCATGTACTGCCCTACACTTGCTCGATCAAAATGATTTTACCAAAAACGGGTTACCACCACACAGCGTGGGAGCATTTTTTGTGGAGAGCGGCGCGTGCTGTCTCGTTTGTCTCCTCCGCAATGTTACCCGCGCCGGTGCATGGAGCGCCCCAAGCGACATCGGCGCGCTTTGGGGACCGGTTTTGGCAGCCGCTTTTCACACCTCCCCATTCTAGCCACCCTAACACTGCACTTGCGGGAGTGAGCAGATCGTCGCGCCGTCTGGGAGCGACAATCAAAAAACACTGCGTCGCCTCCTCAGCGGGCGCTTTCTTTTTTAGGCTGCTTGCACGGCGCCCACCACCACTGTCAGCTGTTTTCGCTCTGCCAAGGCGTAATCAGAGCTGTGTCGAAGCATCTAATTTCATTTCGTCGAAGGTGGTGCTTGCAATTTCGTGTTACACTAGTTTTAACGCTGCGCCCGGATTATTTCTGTTACTCCTTGTTTGCTCGTTTGAAAACGTGCGCTCGAAACCGATTGCTCGCGGGAAGTTTGAGATGAGGAATCCTCAGAGTTCTGCTCTGCGGTTCACGATGGGTCTCACAAACACGACGTGAATGATGGTCGCACAAACAAGACAGTGATACGGTGGAGTGCAAACCAAAGCACAACAGAGCCAATCAGTGCTTACCACGAATTGGCCGCTATGTCTTGCGCGCAGCGGTGGAATTCCACCAATCGCAAAACAAATGAAGCACAGGCTGGTAAACCATATATAATCATGAAAGCACGATGACAAGAAAGTGGGAACATTGAACATTTGTATTTACTTGCAACTAGCAGTGCAAGCGCTCTTTTTGTTTCAGGTGCGATGCTCGTGGAGTCTTTCTAATGGCACCGGCGTTGACTGCTCGGGCAACGTCGTCTGCTGCCGTTGACAGACTTACACGTACTCCAGATCTGTTCTGGAATTTTGAAATGCGTTGTGTACTAATTGATGTATGTATCGTGCTGACATTTCAAGACCGAATAAAGTGGAATTGGTATTGTCTAAAGCATATCGTCCGCATTGTGTGTTTTGCCGGAGGCACTCGGCAGCTGACCAGACCCCTTGCAGTTTGACACTTTCGCGCGCTCATACAACACGATAAAGTATGCCTAGAAAATGCTCAGTACCCGGTTGCTCGTCAAGCGGCAAAAGCACCCTACACAGTGACGACACTAACGCAAGGTTAGTGCATTTCATCGAGGTGCCCAAGACGCCGGGGCTACGAGCGAATTGGGAACAGGCACTTTTAAGAACGGGCGAAGCATTCCGAGGCCGCAGCCTCATTTGCGAAAAACACTTCGCGCCCGAGGACATCTTGAAAAGCTGGATTCACAATATTGAAGGGGAACTGTGGAGATAAGAAGAGATCGATGGGACTTGAGGAAAAATGCAGTTACCATACATTTGCATGAGACAGACTGCACATTGGCCCCAGCACAGACGCCGCAGAAGGTGCGTCCTCCCAAGAATTGAATGGCTGGTTCCCAGTTACTGAGCTGCAGAAGTTATTAAGCAGTAAGTAGCTCTGTGGTTGGACCACCCAAAACATCAATGATGATACATTAGCAGTCTACAATACTTCTGTGATCAATGCAGTTCTCCTTATCGACAAGGCAATTATTGTGGAAAGAAAGGATGCATCCTAATAAATGCAGCTGGAAAGGTAGTGGCACCAAGAACCTTTCACTGCACTACAAATGCAAAAGATGTGAGCAGTTTGGTGGCCCTCGTGGAGCGACAAAAAAGAATTTAAGTTTTGTGAAGGTTAGACAAGCAGCACAACAAAAAGTACAGATGCACAGTAAGAAATGTGCCATACTCGTATACAGTGCAGTATGCACCATGTGCGCAAGAGAGAGAAACAGGGCTGTGGCAGCAAAATTCAAAATCCTCCACAAGAACAGGCTGAATAAAGCACATGTTGCCCTCAGTAAAAAACTGGCCCGCAGTTCAGCAGCAAAAAGAAATATGCAGCACGAGAGGCACACACTGAAAAGAGAAAACAGGCAACTGACGACAAAGCTAAATGTAGAAAGTGAGGAGGACCTGCCACATGCCGAACGCGTGGCATTACGAAGAGAAATGCAGTTACTCGGAAGAAAATCTAACAAAGGTATACGCTACGAGAAGGAATGGCTCATGAATTGCCTTATACTGAGGATTTCAAGCCCAGAAGCCTATCATCTGATCAACAATATGAAATTGCTTCCCCTCCCATCGATGAACAGGCTGCGTCAAATTCTGAAAGTCATGCCATGCCAATTTGGATTTAACAAGACAGCTCTTGAGAGCATTGCTAGCCAGATGAAAAACAAAGAATTCAACTGCTATGGAACATTAATATTGGATGAAATGAAGGTGCGACAAACAGTTGAATTTGGTCAGAGCAATATGAAATTCGAAGGTTTTGTCGGCTACGGCAAAGACACCACTGAAAAAGACCTTGCAGACCATGCTCTTGTGCTCATGTACATTCCTTTACTCAGTAACTGGATACAGCCAATCGCCAGTTTTGCCAGCAAAGAAGCTGCACCACGTGACTTCCTAGCTAGACTTGTGCTTGAGTGAACTTTTCAAGCAAAACACAGAGGTGATTGCAGTAGTCAGTGATGGTGCCCCGAGCAACAAGGCCATGTGGGCGCAGTTTGGGATATATGGAAGATGGAAAGCTGCGGTTAACAAAGTGAAGCATCCCTGCCTTCCTGGGAAACATCTGCACTTTTTGTGTGATGTGCCACACATGATTAAGTGCATACGCAACCATCTCCACAAGCACAACGTTGCACAGGTAAGCTATAAAAAGAAAAATTTATACATGCTCTGCAATTCATTTGCACGTGTTTTTCTAGGCTGGAAAATGCAAAGTCGCCTACGATCACTACCGCCTGCTCCACAAAGTTGAAGAGAATCAGCAGCTTTGTGTGGTGTCAAAATTGACGCAAGCATAGACATTGACCTGGACTGCATGCGCAAGATAAATGCACGCCTTGCTGAACAGGTGAAAAGGCACAATTGAAATGACACGAGCAAGCAATGGTATTAAAAAAACATTTCTAATATTGGTTAACATTATTGTTGTTGAATTTGTTGTGTGGAAACTGCATAGTGCAATAGTGCTATCGTGTCTCACTGTTGTACCCTTAATTACAGCTTCTCGGCCGTGGAACAGCAATAGGGTTGGAGTTTTACAGGAACCAATGGGTTCTCGGACTAGAGAACAACGAAGGCACTGCAGTTTTCACTAAAGAGATGAATGACTTGTTTGACGCTCTCAATGCAAAGCTGCCAAAGGAAGGAATCAGGCCTGGGTCATCAAAACAAAAGGTGAAATATTCATGCAGTCCTTGCATAGAATGTGTGTCTACTTAAGACAATGCACCAGTGGTTTTTAACATGACACTTTACGTTATGAAAAATGACAATGTTTGATTTTGTCAGATGTGCAATAAATATAAGCACATATAAAAAAAATAAAGGCTCATACTTGTTTCTATGAAATCACAAAGCGTAAAATCTAACTGCTTCCCATCTTCTTGAAAGCAGACGTTAAGTAGCCATTCAGTGGTTTTTATTTGTTTTCCAAGCATTAAATTTAAACATGAAATAAGCAGTTCAAAGGACCTAAAGAGTGCTTTCATTTTTTATAAACGAAACCTCTACATTGAATGCATGAATTTTTAGAAAAATATCTGACAACTCAGATGTAGTAAAACACAGATGGTAGAAGTAGGAGGAAATGAAGTATTGCTGGAAATCTGAAAACACAAGTACAATTCCCAAATAAATGCCTTGAAGAATCATTCAAAAGCAATCAATAAAAAGTTGAAGCTGAAGCGAAATTGAACTCCGTGACATCAAAGCTTGGCAATAATGAAGCTATGTAGGTCAGAGTTGGCACACCTGTTGGTTACATTAACGAAAAAAAGCTCCGAAAGTTCATGCCAGCGTTATGTTTTACATACTTTGGTTTGTGAAAAAAAAAAGACATTTAAAAATGTTGCCATTAGGTTTATTCATGCTGTTTACAAAAGAAGGTGTTCCCTAACTTCGTGTGAGAATAGGGGCAGGTGTGTTGGTCAAATAGAAACATAGGATCAGAGCAATGTTAAAATGCTTGGAGAGAACAACCAACAAAACCAAAAGGCTTTAGTGCAGAAGTGCTGAAGTACTAATTTTGCAGAAATTCTGACATGGGCGCCGTTGGTTGTGAGCGATAAATCATCGTATTGTTCGTGACCAAACAACTTGAGAAAGGTGACAATTAACTAAACAACAAAATGTTCTGGGCTTGAGTGAGGACCGAATCCAGGATGTCTACATGGCGAACAGGCGAACATGGCGAACATGGCGAACAGAGCCACATATTTTTTCAAACTATATTGAAAGAAAAACACTACATACATGTTATGTAGCGGGAGGAGTCGACTTAATGCATGTAATATTACTTTGCAAACATGTAGAATTGTGCCAGGTGTCAGTGAATCAAGCAACAAGTGAGTGTTTTAAAAAATTACAAAGCACTCGTACATATTTCATCATTATCAGAGGCAGCAGAACCTTCAACAGAGTGAACAGCTGTGTAGGTTGCCGTGTTGTCCAATGGACATGTAGATGGCCATTCGTTGATTTGCAAAAAAAAAATAATAATGACATAGTGGTAACGAATTGTGCTTGCAAGACGTATTCAATGATGTTTTGAAACAGGTAATGTTTCTCGCAAAGTCGTTCGTTTACTTTGGTACGGTTGAGGCATGTACTGAGAACAGAAGCACGCTAGCAGACCAGAAGTGGGTGCACATGAGTTCCAATTACACTATCAATCTTGAAGGCGAAGTGCAATTGTCCTCCATTTTTTATCAGCTCAGCTGTTCAAACAACGTAATGGTAAGTGGCATGGAAAAGTAGGGCAAAAAATATTGTTACGGCGTCGATGACTTCTGTACAAAATGCATTTACAGAAGAAAAACCACAGACAAGAGTCACAATGGCTGATTGGCACACTCGCGCGCCTGTCAGCTGATTGTGTCCTTCCTCTTCCTTTACTTCATCTCCGTAACAGGACACCCGGGCGTTGGAGCGCCGTCTCAGCGCGAGTCCGGGAAAGTGCGACAGAAGTAGGGTTTCATGTGCGAAACATGGACAATGTCATCAAGTGACGAACTTGGTGTCCTATTGGAGTGCAATAGCGCTATCTCGTAGTTGACGTCGCTAACTTGACGTAAGACTAGGTAGGGTCCTGCGTATCGGGACAAAAGTTTTTTGGAGAGGCCTACACGGCAACACGGTGACCAGAGGAGCACGCGGTCACCTGAGGCAAACATTATATTACGATGCCGGTGGTCATAGCGGGCTTTTTCCATATCAAGTGACCTGGTGAGACGAGACTGTGCAACTTGACGAGCGATGTGAGCCTGATCAATGGCTTCACGAGCGTACTCGGAAGCAGATGGCTTGAGAGGTACGGTGGTTTCAAATGGCAATATGGGGTCGCGACCATACAAAAGATAAAAAAAGTGAGAATGCCGTGGTGTCATGTCGAGAGGAATCACATGCGAAAGTCACATAGGCCAACGTGGTGTACTAGTCACGATGATCTTCGGAGACGCACATCAGAAGCATCTTTGTGAGCGTGCGGTTGAGACGTTCAGTTAGGCCGTTAGTTTGTGGGTGGTAGGCGGTAGATAGCTTATGCTCTGTAGCACACGATCGAAGGAGGTCGTGGACAACTTTGGAAAAGAAAGAGCGGCCGCGGTCCATAAGCAGCTGTCGGTGTGCACCGTGGTGTAAGATGACCTCATGAAGAAGAAAATCCGCGATATCAGTGACACAACTGGTTGGCACGGCCTTTGTTATCACATAACAGGTCGCATAATCTGTGGAGATGGCGATCTATTTATTTCCCAGTGTAGTCATCGGAAAAGAGCCAAGAACGTCGAGTCCCACGCGATGAAATGCATGGTTGAGAGGGGACTTCGAGTGGGTGAAGATATCCAGCTTGCAGCAAAAAAGGTCTTTTGCGGCGCTGGCAGAGGTCACAAGTGGCGACATATCTACGCACGCTGCGGTACAGCCCTGGTCAGAAAAGCCAACGTCGCACGCGGTCATATGTGCGGGAAACACCAAGGTGTCCCGCTGTTGGTGTGTCGTGAAGTTGTTCAAGTATGGTAGGCCGTAGATGATGAGGAATGACAAGCCGAAGCTCAGGGCCTTCAGTGCTGACGTTGTGGCGGTAGAGGATGCCGTCATGCAGCACAAACATACGGGATTCAGCATCATAGCTGTCAGACTGGATGGCGTCAATGATAGTGCGCACGGACTCCTCTTGTCGTTGTTCAATGTGCATATTGCCGATATCAGTAAATGCCATTACGCTGCTCTCCAGGTCAGTCCCAACGGGATCAGGAGGATCCACCGTATGAAGAGAAAGACAGTCTGTGTCCTTGTGCAAACGGCCAGACTTGTAGCTGACGCTAAACGAAAATTCCTGGAGCTTCAGAGCCCAGCAACCCAGATGCCAGTCGGGTCCTTCAGAGAAGTCAGCCAGCAGAGGGCACGGTGGTCTGTGACGACTGAGAATATCCGACCATATAAATATGGCCGGAACTTGGCGATGGCCCAAATTAAAGCTAAACACTCTCTCTCGGTGATGGAATAATTCCTCTCAGGGGGAGAAAGCAGGCGACTGGCGTAATCTATCACGCACAGTCTGCCGTGGTGCCGCTGAGCGAGAACTGCGCCAATACCATGGCCACTGGCGTCGGTGCGAGCTTCTGAGGCAGCAGAAATATTAAAGTGGGCAAGTATGGGGGGCATAGTTAAGTAGCCGATGAGCGCGGTGAACGCTTGACCCTGCTCAGGGCCCCAGAATGTGGTATCCTTCTTCATCAAATCTGTGAGTGGCCTGGCAACGTTGACGAAGTTTTTCACAAAACGACGAAAGTGCGAACATAAGTTGATGAAGCTCCGGACGTCGGATGTAGAACAGGGCACTGGAAAGCTACGGACGGCGCGGATCTTTTCAGGATCTGATTGTACGCCATCGGCGTTTACAAGATGGCCCAGAACGGTAATCTGGCGGCCAAACTAACATTTCTTGGAGTTGAGTTGTAGCCCAGCTGTTCTGAAGACTGCAAGAATTGCAGCGAGACAGGTCAGGTGGCTATCAAAAGCAGATGAAAAGACTATCGCATCATCAAGATAACAGAGACAAGTAGACCACTTATAACCACACAGGAGAGAGTCCATCATTCGTTCGAATCTGGCAGGGGTGTTCATTGTCCAAAAGGCATGACCTTAAACTGGTATAAACCATCCGGTGTAATGAAGGCCGTCTTCTTACGGTCCATCTCATCGACAGAAATCTGCCAGTAGCCGAACCGAAGATCAATAGACGAGAAGTATGTAGCACCGTGCAGGCAGTCCAACGCATCATCGATGCGTGGTAGCGGGTATACATCTTTTCGCGTGATCTTGTTGAGGCGGCGATAGTCAACGTAGAAGCGCCAGGTACCATCCTTTTTCTTCACATGGACGACAGGGGAGGCCCAAGGACTACTTGATGGTTCTATTGTTACGTGGTTTCGGCTGACTGTAACAGGGCATAGTGGGACATACCCAAAAAGGGCGCCTCAGACTAAGAGTGAAGAAGTTGACGCTGTTGGTGAGCTGTGCTATGGCTGCGAACTGCCTACTGTTATTTCCATGTAACATTTTGTTGGAGGTGCTGGGTACTCTTTTCACAATGGAGCTATGCAGTGGACGCCTCCTTAAGTCTGCTACCCTGGCTCCGGGTGAGGATACGCCTTTGCCACCTACCTCGGCAACGACAGCAACCCGGTACATCACTCTAACGCAACCCCATGATCCCGGTACCTTTATTGGAGAAAACAACGCGAATGTGGACAAGTGGCTCAGTATGTATGAGCGCGTCAGCAAGCAATATGGCTGGGACCCAACTGTTATGCTTGCAAATGTCATTTTCTATCTTCACAAGACCCCTCGCATCTGGTTTGAGACCCACGAGCTCGAAATCACAAGCTGGGGAATGTTTAAACAACAGCTCCGCGACCTTTATGGCAACCCGTTTGGTCAACAGCTTCATGCCCGAAAGCAATTGGTCGTACGTACAGAGGTGTCCACCGAGCCCTACTTGACTTATATTCACATCTTAACATTGTGTCCAAGGGCCGATCCCAACATGACTGAGGCTGACAAGACATCGCACATTTTAAAAGGAATCCCCGACGAGCCTGCTTGTATTTACGAACGTAACGACCATCGACGCCGTGATCAAAGAGTGCCGCCGTCTTGAGCAGGCGAAGAGTCGACGCATTTTACACCAGTTCCCGCGCCTACCCAACACCGCTGCAACGTCGTCTTGCGAAGCCACTCCTTGTCAGCCATCGACAACTGAAGACGCGACACGCATCGTCCGACGTGAACTTGAGGCCGCTTACCCAGCTGCCAACAACCGACATTGCCCGACGCCTCAACGGCAGCTGTCTCCTTGATCCAGGCTGTTGTCCGCCAGGAATTCGCTAACCTGGGTATCCTGTCCACTGCACCCACCGTGGATAATACT
The DNA here is from genome assembly GCF_043290135.1 of Rhipicephalus microplus. Lineage (NCBI taxonomy): Eukaryota > Metazoa > Arthropoda > Arachnida > Ixodida > Ixodidae > Rhipicephalus > Rhipicephalus microplus. Next base: position 235,806,874 of record NC_134710.1, read on the forward strand.
GATCCCTCGATAGCTTCTGTAGACATGAGACGTCGCCCTTCGTACTCTCTTCGAACCAGGAACCGTCTGAATGTCGAACAGCTGATGATAAGGCAATCTGCTTCCGATGTGGTCGCACAAGACACATCGCTCGTTACTGCCGCTGCCAATGGCCATCTATGCCTTCTGGCTCTTACCCCCCTTACAGTAACTCATTCCGTCCGCCGAACTACCGTTATCCGGCCTGCACTGAGTCTACAGCATTTACTTTCCCTGAGGACTACGGCCAACCTGTCCCGCTGTCGCCGCCGCCTCAAAGCCGCCCTTCTTGTTCAAATACGCGTCGCCGCTCTCCCTCAATGTCGTTTAACTGCCGCATGTGCTCGAAAAACTAGGCTACTCAGCTTTTGGAGGTGAAGCTGCCCTGTCGACCTTAACCAAAATTCTTCTGTTGCCCTTACGTTTCAACCGCAACACCCTTGAAGTATATGTTGATGGCACACCTGTTGAAGCTTTGATACGGGCGCTCACGTTTCTATTATGAGTTCGTATTTTCGTCGTCGCATGAAGAAGGTCGTCACACCCCCCTTGACCAGTGTTGTCCAAGTTGCAGATGCCACAACAGTCCCTGTCGCCCATACGTGCACAGCCGAACTGATCGTAGCCGGCCATCAAGTGGTCGTCCTTTTTACTGTTCTTGCAACATGTCCCGACGACCTCATACTAGGCCTCGATTTTCTTGTCGCCAATTCTGCTCTGATTGATTGCTTCGCTGGCGTGCTCCGCCTTGAACTGCCACAAATCAGTGACGCCCCATACTCAGGCCGATTACAATGACTACAGGCCAACTACAGGCCGACTACAGGCCGATTACAATGCAGAGACATTGTTCACCTGCCCTCCAAAACTGTGACGTACATCGATTTCCTGTGCTCACCAGCTGTGCCCGACGGTGACTATTAGGCTACGCCTCTCACCGATGTACTCCTTGTGCATAATGTTGCAGTTCCATACACAGTGCTCAGCATCACAGATAACAGAACTTGTCTACCACTTGTAAATTTCGGATACATGAATCAAGTGCTTCCACAAGGCATTTCTGTGGCCCACCTGTGTCCGTTGCTCGATTCACAAACCAAAGTGCTTGCCTTAGACACCCTTGTTTCAACGCAGCGCACACCGCTCACAGCACATTCGGGAAGCCATCAAATTGTAAATATGAACGCCACTGATCTTCCGCCTCCGAAAGTTGAAGCCATGCAGCGTCTTCTCGAGGTCTACTAGGATATTTTCGATTTTGGCGATTGACCTCTAGGGCAGACGTCCTTTGTCCAGCATCGCATACACACAGGTGATGCCAACCCTGTTCACCGCCGTCCCTACAGAGTGTCTGCTTTTGAGCGGAGCATCATTCAGAAGGAGGTAAACAAGATGCTAGCGAAGGACATTATTGAACCATCCTCCAGTCCCTGAGCATCCCCGGTAGTATTAGTTGAAGAGAAGGACGGATCGTGGCGATTTCGTGTGGACTATCACCACCTTAACAACATCACCAAGAAAGACGCATACCCTCTGCAACGAATTGACGACGCCCTTGATTGCCTCCATGGTGCTGCCTACTTTTCTTCCATCAATCTTCGTTCTGGTTATTAGCAGATTGCCGTGGACCCCATAGACCGAGAGAAGATGGCTTTAGAAACACCTGATGGTCTCTACCAATTCAAGGTCATGCCTTTCGGCTTATGTAATGCCCCGCCACCTTCTAACGAATGATGGACTCCCTGCTTACTGGATTCAAGTGGTCTATGTGTCTTTGTTATCTGGATGACGTGGTTGTGTATGCTCCCACCTTTGAAGAGCACCTTGAGAGACTGTCCGAAATTCTTGCTGTATTCCGTTTCATGAGCCTTCAACTGAATTCACCCAAGTGCCGGTTTGGTCGCCGTCACATTATAATACTTGGGCATATTGTTTACGCTTATGATGTACAGCCCGACCCAGAAAAAGTTCGAGCTGTGAAGTACTTTCCTGTGCCAAAAACCGCCAAAGATGTCCACAGATTTGTGGGGCTCTGCTTCTACTTTCGAAGGTTCATCAAGAACTTCGTGGAAATTGCTCGGCCCCTAACAGATATACTCAAACCAGATGAGACGTTTACCTGGGGTCCCTCGCAAGCAGCAGCATTCTCCACCCTCACCACTTTGCTCACTTCCTCTCCTGTTCTGGCTCACTTCGAACCTACGGCACCGACCGAAGTCCGCACCGATGCCAGTGGTTACGGAATAGGCGCTGTGATGGCTCAGCGACAACATGGGCAGCATTGCGTGATAGCTTATGCCAGCAGACTGCTGTCCCCCTCGGAGCAGAATTATTCCATCACAGAGAGCGAATGCCTAGCACTGGTGTGGGCAGTCACTAAATTTGGGCCGACCATCTATAGTTCTCACCGACCACCACGCTCTTTGCTGGCTCGCCTCCCTCAAAGATCCCATAAGTCGTCTCGCCCGCTGGGCATTCCGCCTCCTAGAGTATTCTCACACCATAGTGTATAAATCAGGAAAACTGCACAAAGTTGTGGATTGTCTGTCACGCTACCCGGTGGCCGACTGCGATCTTAGAAGACCTGATTCTGTGGGTTGCGTCCTTTCCATCTCCCAGCTGCTTCACCTCGGTGACGAGCAGCGTCACGATCCAGATATCAGCCGCAACAGCTCGAATCTTCACCGCACGACGCTTCTGTTTGCATGTTTACCTTAAAGGACGACATCTTATATCGGCTTAATTTATCGCCCAATGGTCACGACCTGCTTCTGGTCATACCAAAGCACCTGCACTCCACAGTCCTCAGCGAGTTCCATGACGTGCCAACCGCAGGTCACCTTGGTGTCTCTCGCACTATGACCGCGTGCGCCGCCGCTTCAATTGGCCTGGCCTTTCACGCTCTGTACGTCGTTATGTCAACGCTTGTGAAATTAGCCAGCACCGCAAGAAGCCGGTCGGGACTCCCTGCCGGGTATATTCAACCCATCGACATGCCATTGGAGACCTTCTTCCGCGTTGGTTAAGACCTTCTCGGTCCCTTCCCAACATCCGCCTCCGGAAACAAGTGGGTCGCGGTTGCTACAGATTACGACCTGCTATGCTGTTACGCGAGCCATGCCAACAAGCAGTGCTACAGGCGTCGCTGATTTTCTACTACGCTATCTCATTTTAGTGCATGGAGCCCCTCGTCAACTGCTGACAGACCGAGGTCGTACGTTCCTTTCGAAAGTGGTTCACGGTATCCTGCGCTCCTGCTCTACCCAACATAAGCTCACGACATTGTACCACCCCTATACAAATGGGCTTATATAACGTTTAAACCGCACCCTGACGGACATGTTATCGAAATACGTTTGGGCCGACCATCGTGATTGTAACCTTGCACTACTCTATGTGAGGTTCGCGTACAATTCCTCCCGGCATGACACTGCTGGGTACTCGCCATTTTACCTCTTGTTTGGACACGAACCAACATTGCCGTTGGATACCTTCCTTCCAGCCAGTGCACAGTCTACTTCTGAATATGCAAGCGACGCAATTGCCCGAGCTGACCATGCTCTTTAGCTTGCCCGCAGCAGATTAACGGCATCCCAAGACTCGCAGAAGCATCGTTACGACGAGCGGCATCGCGATGAACACTTTCCGACAGGTTCTCTCATTTTTCTTTGGTCCACTACGTGACATGCAGGCCTTTCAGAGAAGCTTCTCTCTCGTTTCCTGGTCCTATACCGCGTGCTTAGACGAGTGACCGACACTACAAATGAAATTGTTCCTGATGATCCATCAACCTCTTCTGCTCTGCTGTCCTGGGACATCGTCCACGTATCAAGGCTCAGGCATTACCACACTGCTGCTGTTGTGGCCCCGTAAGCTCGCCGGGTCGGCGCTTTTGCCGCTGGGGGTTGTGTTACGTGGTTTCAACTGACTGTAACAGGGCATAGCGGGACATATCCAAAGAGGGTGCCTCAGACTAAGAGTGAAGAAGTGTACACTGTTGGTGAGCTGTGCTGAGGCTGTGAACTGCCTACTGTTATTTCCACGTAACACTCTGACACCTTTGTTGAGCATTTTGTAAAATTCCGCTTGGATAACTCTGCACTCAGCGTGGGAGACACGATAGGGGCATCAGTGAATAGGACTGGCATCACCAGTGTTTATACGGTACTGAACGGTGGATGTTTGCCCTAGAGGTCTGTCATCGAAATTAAAAATGTCGGTATATGATGCGAGAAGGCGATAGATGTCGTTGGCTTGGGCAGGATTGAGACTGGGTGCAATCAACTTCAAGAAACGATTTGGGAGGGAACAGGTGTTGTTAGCTACAGGAGTCTGAAGTAAATCAATCTCGGTGGTGAGAGCAGCTATTTCGAATTCGTCAGCATTAGATACGCTGGCCAAGAACATGCTACGAGAAAGCACTTGAGGGCACAAGCTGAAATTGAGTAGTGAGAGCGAGATACAGTTGTCAGTGACAGTCACAACCGTATGGGGAATGGCGATGTTGCGGCTCAAAAGGACGCTGGCGAGAGGAAGGAGGACATATTGCCCATTGGGAACCTGCGGCTGTGCAGTCAAAACGACGCAAGTAGCTGCCTGAGGTGACAGTCGCACATCCTGAAGAGTGCACAGGCACAGCGGGGAAGTGTGGGGTTCATCGACCATTTGAGGCAGTTCCAGCTGAAGGACGCCGGTAGCACAATTCATAAGAGCAGAATGATTCGACAAGAAGTCCAGGCCTAGGATAACATCATAAGGGCAGGTGAAGACTCTTCGGCAGGTGAAAAGGTGCAGGCAGTACTCTTGAAACGGGTCATATTGGTCATTGCACGAGGTGCCGAGAACCATGTTTTGCGGCAGTAACGAGCAATATGTCCAACTCGGTGGCAGTTGAAACATATAGGGCGGTGATCTGCAGTTCGCCACTCAGCCAGGTTGCGGGTACGTGGAGAAAACCATCAATCAGAGGAGGGCATCGCGAAAGGCGTTCGCTGACTCTGGGCACAGTGACATGGCACACGGAACGCGCTCCGATGTTTTCAAGCTACTGGCGCACGATAGCTTGAACAAGAGGAACAGTAACAAGAGTGGTATCGGTACTGAAGGAATAGAATGCCGAGGGCACCATTGCTTCCAGTTTGTGATGAACAATGCGTGTCAGGTGGCCCGGCGGCGACGGACATTGTAGTGCGGACTGGTCCTCGCAAGTCGATGTTGCAGTGGTGTTTGGAAGTCAGGCGAATGTTTGTAGAATGCGGCGATTTTTCACTTCCTCAAACTGACGACACTCTTTGATGATCGCGTACACGGTGGAACAGCCCTTGCACATCAGGAGATTGAATGCATCGTCGGCAATCCCTTTCAGGACATGCCCGACCTTGTCCCCTTTTGTCATGTCGCTTTCGACAAGGGCCAGCACATATTGAATGTATGCGAGGTATGATTCCGTGGGGGATGGGGCGTGGCAGGCCAATTTCTTTTTGGTGGCGATCTTACGACTGGCGGTTTTTGCCAAACACCTCTTGTATATTTTCTTTGCATTGGTCCCAGCTTGTGAGTTCCTCTTCGTTGTTTTCATACCACACCTTGGCCGTGCCTCTCAAGTAAATCAGCACATTAGCCAACTGAAGTGTGGGATCCCATCTGTTCGGCACACTCGCTCGTTCGAACATGGCCAATTAATCGTCAACGTCGACACCATCGGTCCTGCAGAATGTACCGGGATCCTTAAGTGGCGTGAAAACGTATGGTTGCAACGCCGTGTTCGTTGGAGACGCTGACGTTGATGCGGAGGGCTCAGCATTGGCCATGGCTGGAAAACCGATGCAACGTCCGCTGTGGAGCTCCGTTGCCTGATGGTTACTTCGTACCTCTCACCAATATGTTACGGGGTCGGTGACTTCTGTACAAAATGCATTTACAGAAGAAAAACTACAGGCAAGAAGAGTCACAATGGCAGAATGGCACACTCGCGCGCCTGTCAGCTGATTGTGTCCTTCCTCTTCCTTTACTTCATCTCCATAACAATATTAGGGTCAAAGCACTACGATTGCATGAACTAATGCAACACTGTACACTTCAATGATAAGTTTATTAGTCTAAAGGCACGGATGCCTACTTCTAACGAAAATTTTCTAGTTCCTGGACAATGTCACCCTATTTGGAAAAAAATAGAAATAAAATAGGAAAGGCTGTTAGTATTTAGCATGTTGTTTGTGGCGAATTTAATACTCCTTTGCAGTATGCAGCTGAAGCCTAATATAATCAAATACAGCACAGTAATCATACACTTGGAGCTCCCTACAATAAAAGATAATTTTGAAGTATCAAATGAGTATTTCTTACCACGTAGAAACAGTGGCCCTTGCAATAAATACCAGATGATGAGATTCACTGCAGCAACACTGCCAATGCATTGGTATATTTTAACCAGGCAGAGGTGAGTGATCCGTTCTTCATTTACAGATCATTGATGCCTTCTTGGTTACCCTGGACCAAACAGAAGAAAGGTTCTTCAGAACACGGGAAACCATGTTTGCTTCAGCACAGACTAGACTATTCAGTCACTCTGTGTGTCACTGATGTCAATGCAAAACATTTTGGCAGGCCTATTCAGCGAGGATGTTAGCAATGTGCTAACAAGCAAGTTGAATCAAGAACCACTGGAAGTGAGCAAAAATTATTGCTGTAGTTTTGGCTAAATATGGTGTACCGTAACACCTCAATAATTCTAACTCCGTCATTTCAAAATCACACTTAATTCAAAATAATTCAGTGGTATCGTATTTTGCAATGTAAGTCTGAGCAGATAATTATAAGTGCCGATAAAGGTTAATTAAAGAACCTTGAGTGTCATGTGCCAATTAACAATGCCTATTTTGACGAAAACCTACAAAAACACCAGTGCTTAAGAGCTACAAGTCAGTGCAACTTAAAAGTACTAATGATTGGCAGCTGAAGCACGCTAGCGTCGCCACTTCCAGCATAACAAAAAAGACAAACAAAAAGAAAACTGTTGGTGCCCTGTGAGAAATAAAAATATGCACCTGCAGAAAACAAGTTGTTCTTCACTGCAGTACACCAGTAATGTGCAGGCATATGACATGTTTCTCGCAACATTACTGCAAAGACATTAACAAAGGGCAGGTAGGCAAAAACCGCAATTATGAGAGCCTCTCATTATCGATTGTTCCAGCATTTTGAACATTCGCACAGCTGGCAGAGTTCTTGCCCAAGTTTGAAACCTTCAATTATTATGTTTTCCAACCAAAACACATCACAAATTTCGTCACACTGGCCATTATTAAATTATTTTATATACCCGAGAGAAAGGACAAACGATTATAGCATGACTTGCTGACGAATAGAGGAGCAGGCCACGTGCTACCCATGTGTCACTGCTATGTTGCAGTGTAGATTTCTTGTTTTCTGCAGGCGGGCAATTCAGTTCATCACGACAGCATTTTCTTTCACATTTTCTTTTTTTCGGCGGCAGCAGCAAGCCCCACCATCCTTCATGTTTGCGACACAATTAGGATAAGGAGGTATTTTTGCACAAAGTCACCCTGTAATTGTAAGCTAGTCGACACAGCAAATGACCACCCCTTATTATTTCAAATAATTCCAAATTCCCTGCACCCCAATCTTTCTAGTAAGTTATTCTGAAAACCCACTTATTTCAAAGATTTCTTGCATCCCACTGACTTCAAATTAATGAGGTTTACTGTACTTATACAATAGCACCCATGAATATTTATCACAAAAAATGCTTTTCAAACGCTTCTGTTCAGAAGATCGTAAGACAGGAAACCCAGTTTCTGGTCTTACGATCTTCTAGCTGAATGAGTAATAAACAAAATGTTCGACTGCAAGATTTTCAGTCAAATTGAAAGAATGGGCGCTGGATCCCGATAGAGGAAAATTTCATTTCAGATTGATTGGATCGATATGTGGGGTTTAACTTCCCAAAACCACTATATGATTATGAGAGACACCGTAGTGGAAGGCTCCGCAAATTTCGACCACCTGGGGTTGATGCACCCAAATTTGAGCACACGAGCCTGCAGCATTTTCGCTGCCATCGAAAATGCAGCCGCTGCAGCCAGAATTCGATCCCATAACCTGCGGGCCAGCCACTAGACCACTGCGGCAAGGCAATTTCATTTCAGGAAGAAAGAAATGGAAAATCAGTATACTGCACTTTTTACAGACTGCCTCGCCTTGCAACTGTGCCGTGAACTAGAGAAGACTGTTTGCCAACATTTAGTGCACTGAGAGACAGCCATGGTAACAATGCCAACCATCGCTTAAGTTTCTGAACCCACTACAACTCCTAGACCCAATAAGACTGACACTGGCTGTGACCAATTCTTCCGGGTTGGGCAACGTCCCTGCATAGAGGGCCACATTTTAATGTCTTTGCTGATGGGGGAGTGTGCAATGTAAAGGAGAGGTATATAATGGGCAGTAGCAGGAGAGCTAAAACATGCATATTATATCCCCTGCGGTGACTTCAAGTAAAGCCCATAAATTTTTTTTCTCTCTTTGTTGATTAGTGACAACATTACCTGCACCATTGATGAATCTCGTAGAACAATGCTCATCTTCGGTAGCCGTGTTCCTCCCAATGCTTTTCGAACGCCTGTTGAAACAGCGCGGAACATCTCTCTCGCTCACAAATGACTAGTGATCAGCGGTAGGAGAAATACTAAGTCGCATTCTCATATTGTCCAATGACAGTTGTGTGTCTAATGTATTTAAAAGTATGTGTCTTTGTGAATCCTCTAAATTAAGGGGACCATTGGTGGCGTAGGTGAGGGTCGGAAGAAGCAGCAGTTGTAGCTTCTAACATTTCTTGAAGAAAAAAAAAGCAGTCAACTATTAAAAAAAGACATTAAATGAGCTCTGCTTAAAGGAACAGTCACGTTTTCAGAGTTTACTTTCCATGTTTTGACAGCTTTTCATATTTTTGTTCAGTACATCTAAAGGGTGGTAACAACTAACTTACGAAACGTATGTGAAACAGCGACCATAATCACTGATATCAGCAGAACACAGTACATAAGGTGTGCTGTCTTCGTAGTGTACCACATTTTTAATGATGATAGGGTGAATTTCCTAACACTATAGAGCGCTGATGTATTTGAAAAATGGTTGAGTGTTAGAGGCCACATGCACTGCTAAATCTGCGACAAGTATAAATTGCTTGTCGACACCCTTTTATTTGTTTAGGCTGCATGATACAATTTCCAATATCGACTATGCAGAAGTCAAGGCATGTACAGAGCTCAAGAGGCTGGTCTAGAACACTGCAATGCAGCACTCCAGACTGCATAAAATTCTAGCGAAAACACATGGTTTGAAAGAGCCCATGATATTGTGTGGTGGCTAAAGATGAAAAGCTTAAGTGCAGGCTATCCAGGCTGTCGACACGTTATTAAAATGAACCAGTGTGATGACGCAGGGTGGAGTGTTATACAGTCAAACTTCGTTATAACACACTTGCATCTTTCGTGAAAATAAGTTTGTTATATCCAAAAATTCGCCACGAAGGTATATTCTTAACACTGTGCCTGTCGCAAGACTATTCATCGTTTACTTCGTTATAACAAATATTGCATTATATCCAGGTTTGTTATATTGAGGTTTGAGTGTATTGTATTTCACTTATAATATTTGAAATAACATATCAGTCAGGTCAACATAGATCTCAATGTCGCTGTCACTCATAGCATACTGCTCCAGTGCCATTTTTATGACCAACCACGTACAATATTGCAGTTAACTTACGCATGCTTGCCTTGTGGGATCATGTAGAAATCTGCGCTTTCTATCAGGGCTGCGTGGGAGATTAGTTGATAATACACATGCAATATACGAAAAGTGATTGATCTGGATTCGAGCCGTTAAAGAAGGAAAAGCGTGCCAGCAAGGCTGTTTGCATTTTCTCAGTTTTTGATGACTTTTGGCGAGCGCTTGAAAGTAAATGTTAGGAAAACCGCATGAGTAGGGTTTACACTGGCAATGTGGAACATGCTATGGTGCCACTGCAGAGTGTAGGTACTAGTTGGGCAAATTCACAAACAACAGGACGGTCGAAGAAATGGCCGGCAACTGTACATACATAGCAATGTTATCGTAGTGTTCTCACATGAAAATTTTTAGCTTTGTATAAGCGCAATTTTACTACGGAAGTGCACAGTACGCTTACAAGGGATGTGATTTATACAATATTTTTTATACACGTCTCTTTTACAAGAGAGGTTCTTCGGCAACATTCGCTCATTAGGGAACATGAAGATCCCCCTACCATAGTGAACTTCTCTTACATCTTTCGGCTCCTGACCATCGATGCCCCAATGAAAGCAGCGATCAAAGACAATGTAGAAGCCCATGAGGACATCTTGCCTGTTCTTTCAGGTGTACTAGACGCTGGTGCCAAAGACAACAAATGGCACAAAGGAAAGCTCCAAGCAAGCTTAGAGAAGAAGCTTGACGAGCTCTGCTTCCATCTGCAAGATACGAGCACAATGGGTGCACTTCTTGCACAAGCAAGGACCACGCATACAGCAAGGTAACTGCAGAAGACTGTGTGGTATATTACCTTGCTGGCTCCATTGTGCACGAAATCTCAAAGCAAAAAGTATGTTTAAACTGCTTAGCTGACATTCAAACTGATGCTCCACATATGCCGGCAGCATGGGTGACATTTGTTCGGTCATTTAAAGAAATGAGCCTAAAGCACCCCACAGAAAAGATGTACAGTATGGTTCGCTCTTGGATGGAACACGGCAACGCATGGCTGACGGCCCGCATGGCGCAAACTGGTGGCGAGATTTGTAGACATAGCTCATGCGCATAGACGCGAAAGGGTGGGGCTTGCCGCGTTTCGTCTGCTACTTTCCACTCCGGCGCTTGCAGTGCACTGGATACCGCGTTTGCTTTTCCGCAGTGCGATTCATGTCCTCGCCACTCTCCCTGCTCCTCCCCGGGTAATCAGCGCGCAGAAAAAAGTGCCGTTGGTTTGTTGTTGTGCTTTCTCGGCAGCTTTGTTGCGATTCCATTCATGGTCACAGCAGCGATTTCAGAATACAGGCGAAATGCAAAAAAAAAAAAAAACATGTGCCAATAGTATTCAGAAAAAGGTTAAGAAAACATATGTTTTAAACTACTTCAATGTATCCCACTATGGCAGGACACAAAATTATATAATTATTGTGGATCGCAATACCCAGCAATAGTTAGTTATAACTCGCGTTACATTTTGTTTTCTTCGTTAAAGCGAAAACGCTAGAAGCTCCTTATTTGGAATATGTGATAGCATTCACTTTTTCGAAAATCATTACGTTTCACCAACACGCGCGCTGAAAAACGGTGTACGTAGAACACTACGGAGTAAACAAAGAAAAATTTATTCCCAAGACCTTTGTGACAGACAAGTCGAGTGAGGTCAGATCTGTAGTCTCGAAACGTTTGAATAGTGCAAAGGTAATGAAACACATCGCTGCCCAGCAAGACACAAAATAAAATGCAGATATGTGTAAACAAAATAGGACTGCGTGTGACAAAACTAGGCACTGAAAAAAATTACATTCGTAATGCTGATGATTATGCTGGTAATGAGAAAGTGGCCTTTTCGCGATGACAGAGACAGTAAGCTGGCTCTATTCTTTGGTGTACAGCTCGACTATTCGAAGCCTTTCGTCCTCAGGTACTCTAAGACATGCGGCTTCTAACAACTAGCTATGCCATAAATGCAATCAGCGAGTAAATATGCCCCCAGCTGTGGCATTCTGTAAAAGTGATAACAAAGCCCATCACTCGCCATAGCCTGCACGGTGTTTGTGCCCACCAAAAATGTAATTGTAAGCTTTCCAACGCAGTTCAAACCAGCCAGCCGTTTTTAATAAGACATGGGAATCGATAGTCGATGAAGCGAGCACAGCAAGCTTGTCGCTAGCATGCGCCGAGCGTAGGGCGGGGAAGTAGCAGACGACGCGGGCAAGTAGCGCCCTTGCGATTCTGCGCGCATGCTCCGCATTTCCAAATCTCGCCAGCAGTTGGCGCCCCACGGACCGCCAGCCACGCGCTCACGTGTTCCCTCTAACAGTGGACTGTGCTGTACCTCTCATTTAGACTAGAAAGCACGTTATCAAGTGCACTTAGCCAATTTCAACTGTGCAGTGTCATTTTTTGGAAGCTTCTGGATGCTATAGAGACAACAATGTTTCCAAAACTAGGGTGTGAAATGCACAAGGACACCTTTACTGCAATTATGCTTAAGACATACACAATGTTACGAATGCATTTCTTTGCTAGAGACATGTCAAAGAAACTTAGCAAGTCGGACGAGACAGCACATGCACGAAAAAGAGCAAAGCTTATGTAATCTTGATTGAATGCACCTATACAAGAAGTTTGAATTTTTCCCTTTTCGAATGTGTGACATGGCCTGGGATGAAAATCCTGAATTTGTGCTATAGCAGCGAAATAACATGATTACTTAGCCACCAAGTGGATGACATTCACAACCAGTGCTGTAAGTGTACAACAGCTGGCTTTGATAGCGCTACTTTCCCTTTCCATACTGTGGTGTTTGTAATCTTCATTACAAGGCCCTTCAGCAGCTTCATAAACTGCCAACAAACAAGAGCAGCACTTACTTCACTGAGCAACAAATGTGTCGACAAAGTGCAATCTGTTTACAATGCTTCAATGTGATGAAAAATCTGAGACAAAAAAAAAAGGACACCTTACGTATTGCGGAAGCCCGGCTGTGTCAGAGTGAAAGACGACACGTATGTATTGCTATGTCGCAGGGATTTCTCTGAAAGCCACTGACCCTGGCATGGGGCTGTGGTTTTTCATCTGAAGCAAAGTACGTAATGCCAGCACTGAAAGTGTACCATGAAACCAATTAGAAAGAGAAAGAACAAACAAATTTATCAAAAAAAGTAAGCAAGTTGACTGCAATGACATGCTCTCATTTCTCAGGACTTGACAAAATGCAACCCTAACCAAAACAAAGCAGGCTTTGGCACACTACAGAAAGAAGTCATGTGCAAGCACATAAGGCTGAGAGACTACCTGCAGCAGAAGGGTCAGATTAAAAATTGGCGCATGTAATACTTGCACCAGTTGACAAAGGTAATGAAAGCACTTGAGAAAAAGAGCAATGCTGAGTCTCAATATATTTGACATGATACAAGAACAGAGTAGATTCATGCGCAGTGGTCAGGAGATCATCTAGAACATGAAAAATGCTTCACACTTCGAAGAGGCTGCAGCCCTATATACATAAAATGGCTTCTGCAAAAGTATGTTGACTAACAGAACTGAGTTCACTTGTAGCAACACAGCAAAAGCATACGCTTGCAGTGACCTCACTAGCAGGATGGCATTCATAATTAGTTACAAGCTAGGTGTCTTTCTGCAGTGATATAGTATATTTGTGAATGTTGTCTTCTTATACTTTTCTTGTATTCTGTGATAGAATTTTCTTGCCTTGTGTTCACTGTCTACATTTTTTTTAGATTAAGTAATGTGTTTACCAGTGTTTCTGTTTGTTTCTTGCAAAATGTAATTTCATGAACAATAGTGAGTTGCTTGCTTCTTTATTATCTGTTTTGAATTGGTATAGCTACCCATGTTTGTGTTGTTCCAAATATGATGCCTTAGCAAACGTTTTCATACATCTGCTGTTATGCAATGGTTACAGGGGCCGGAATACACTCGTTCCACATGAAAGCAGAAGTGTGACTGGCTCACATATAATAAGGAAACCGGTTCAGTGCTGGCCCATCATAGCACTGATCCTTATAATGTAATGTTTTTCATAAACTTTGTCATTAGCATGGCATGCGAGAAATACGTTTAGCAAATCAGTGCATCACATTTTCAACTGCTGGGGTGCTTCCAGCTTCAAACTACATGCCCTCACTTTGAGTGGTAGCTCCAAATAAATTCTTTGACAGGTGAATTTTATTTATGTGCAAAATTGTCTCCATCAATATATAGCTCATATTAGAGTCAGTGAACAAGTACATTAGATGCTACAGCTCATTATTGATACTGTACACTAAATGCTTACAACTTATTTTCTTGCAAGTAACACTTTTGCTTCAACTGTCTCAACCCCATTCATGTATCCTTTGAACAAGATATCAGGCAAAGATTCAAGTAGGATATCTTACGTTTGGTTCTCATGCAGTGAAGGCAATGCTTGTCTTCAACAAAATTACTTCATTCAAGAAACTCTCACCACTGTCATTGGCCTTCATACTACTGAAGTCACAGGCACGTTAATGCAGAACACCTAAAAAAGAGAAATTGATGTCAATGACACCACTAAAATTGTACGGTGACACCTTTCATGCTTTTTTTTTGCATTTTAACAAAAAGATACTCTGTATATGTAAAAAGTGCAGCTACCATTTATCACGTGGCATATTTACTCATACCCGAGAGAAAGCACCGGAGGGTGCTGGTTGGCAATAACCAGGTTCTATTGGCATGAAACAATGCCTCCGATGGAGAGCACGATCGGCCATGTCTTTTTACACCGCTTAGGATGTTACGAAGTGCCATTAGAAGCCTTACAAATAGTAGTACAAGTGGACAGCCCGATGGGCTCGTAGGTGTATACGTGGAACGTAGTGCTCGGTTGTGCGAAAGAACACGGCCAAAGAAGAGCACCCATTCTGTGTATACATCTCTTCGTTGTCCCACTAGCCATTTGAAGTACCATTATGTTCCACATATACACCAACTAGCCCAAACGAAAGCGATACTGCAGTTGGTGTAATTCAGAACACAAGCGCAAAGCCGGCAACTGGTGGTCACGTCTTCATCAGTCGCCGCCCGTGTGGTTCCCTGCGCTACTGTTCTGAAAAACAGTACTTGCATTCAACCGGTGTCCAATCAGTTGTTAGTTTCCACAAAGCGTGGTCAAAGCCTTGCAAAAATCTGAAGAAAGCGCTATGCAGCCCTGTTGTCCATCTAGGTAACTGGGCTCGTAAATTTTTTTCCAGCACAACGTCCGAGCACACAATGTTCAACAATGATTCGCCTGCAGCACTCTGGCTTCCTGTGGCGATTCTACTGAAAACAAAGCAGAAGACAAAGGTGCTTCCCTATTTTTAGGGGACCTCTGGTTATAGTGCCCGCCCACGTATAAGCGCCAAGGACGTCTTTAAACCAAAACCACACTCAACAACAACTTTTTTTTTTTTTTGCAACAAAGCCATTTTACGCGAAACAACATAAATTGCACTTACCAAAACAGTTTAGATCCACCTGGATGAACGCTGCATCCCACTTGCATCACGCCTTGCCGCTCGCTATTTTGCCAAATGTAAACATCGTGGGCTCTCACCATGAATCTGGTAAACTACCGCCTTCGCTGCACCGTCCATTATACGCTATGCGGTCAATGAAATTGAGCGGCGACGGATGCTGCGCGACGGAACACGTTCACCGCACGAACACACCGCTTATAGCCACGTTACTTCTAGCGCAACCCGGAAAACATGAAAAAGGACAGAGCATCAAGAGAAAGAGCAGCTCCTCTGCCTTTTATCACGTCTTCACCACTGCGTCAAAATAACATCACCTTGGTAACATGCTCAGCACACTTAGGAACCAACTTACCCAAGAACAAGTCCTACAACTGTCTAGGCGCTGCCATGCTGTTTGGCAGAATGCGACGGCGCTCACAATCCTGTTAACGGAAAAAAACACGAAATAGTAAGTGTTTTAGTTATTTTTACTGTTAAAAGACAGCGCGGCAATCACTATACTGCCATTTTGCCAATGGCGTTCTCGGATTTTGATACATGGAGAGTATGGGGAGTTTCGTAACTCATATGATTGATAACGTTGTCTAAAACAACACCTCCGTAAATCAGTTTCATTCGCCGGTATTATTCCTGAAAAGTCAAAGTTCACTCACCTGCCGCGCATCATTAAGCGGGGAAAAGGAGAGCAGACGACAAACTGTCACTGAACTTGTCGTCTGTCTTCCAAAAACAGCGGCTACTTGGTGGGGTGAATTTCGCAATTACGTTGTATGAGATTTAACCTCAAACGAAAGGTTCCCAAAGTTCAATAAAAAAACTTGTTTTTATGTAATACTAAGAAAAACTTTACCTATTATGTGCTGCTTATGTCCGAAGATAAAACTGTTGCGACAGACGAAACGCTTTCAGCTAGACTCGCCGTCGAAAATCGTGTGAGCGTTTCGAGCAGTACTGAATTCGAAGCTCGTTTTTCGATGTTAAAGCAACGACCAAATTTAAAGATTTGGTGCTGTTTGACTTCTTCGCCTGTATTTTATTAAGTTTCGTCGTAGGCCGAATGCGATATGGGTCATAATCTTCGGAGTCCTTTTAATTGGACTGACGATTCCGAAATAGACATGCGTAAGTGTTTCTCATAATAATTTTGATTAGATGTGCTGTAGTTAGGCTGCATTAGAATCGTTGTCATTTACGTTGTGCTCAATCACTCTGTTATCCACAAAAATAGACGATACGGACAGCATAGACTGACTGATAAGCTCCATTTGGTACCATCTAATTCACAGAAACATAGCTGACAACATAGAGGAATACTATAGCATTAATGAAAGGGTGGTAGGTATCGTAATTAAACTAAATAAGAGATACAAGATGAAGGTGGTACAGGCCTAGGCGCCTACATCCAGCCATGATGACGCTTCAGTTGAAAGCTTCTATGAAGAGGTGGAATCGGCAATGAGTAAGGTAAAAACACAGTATACTATAGTGATGGGCGACTTTAATGCAAAGGTAGGGAAGAAGCAGGCTGGAGACCAGGCAGTAGGAGATTATGGCATCGGCACTAGAAACGCCAGAGGAGAGCTACTAGTAGAATTCGCAGAACGCAATAATTTGCGGATTTTGAATACCTTCTACCGAAAACGAGAAAACCGCAAGTGGACATGAAGGAGCCTTAATGGCGAAAATAAGAACGAAATAGACTTTATAAGGATCGTCTCCCAGGAATCGTGCAGGATGTGGAAGTGGTTGGCAAGGTACGATGCAGTGACCATAGAATGGTACGGTCTCGAATTCGCCTAGACTTGAAGAAGGAACGACAGAAACTGATACGCAAGAAGCCAATCAATGAGCTAGCACTGAGAGGGAAAGTACAGGAATTCAGAGTGTCGCTGCAGAACAGGTACTCGGCTCTTAGTGAGGAAACCAACCTTAGCGTAGATACAATGAATGATAATCTGACGAGTATCATTACGGAGTGTGCAGTGGAAGTTGGAGGCAGGGTAGTTAAACAGGACACTGGCAAGCTTTCCCAGGAAACGAAGAACCTAATTAAGAAGCGTCAAACCATGAAAGTGTCAAGTACAACAGACGAAATAGAACTGGCAGAGCTTACGAAGTTGATTAATAGACGTAAAGTATGCGATGTAAGAAGGTATAACATGGAGAGAATTGAACACGCTCTGAAAAACGGAGGAAGCTTCAAAGCAGTGAAGAGGAAACTTGGGATAGGCAAAAATCGGATGTATGCACTAAAGGACAAAGAGGGCAAAATAACTACCAATATGGATAGGATAGTTGAAATAGCGGAGGAGTTTTACAGAGATCTGTACAGTAGCCGGGACAACCACGACTTTAATACTATAAGAACTAGCAGTAACACAGATGACACCCCACCAGTAATGATAGAAGAAGTCAGAAAAGCTTTGGAGAGCATGCAAAGAGGCAAAGCTGCTGGTGAGGATCAGGTAACATCAGATCTGCTGAAAGATGGAGGACAGATTGTGTTAGAAAAACTAGCCACCCTGTTTACGAGGTGTCTCCTGACGGGAAGAGTACCAGAGTCTTGGAAGAACGCTAACATCATCTCAATACATAAGAAAGGAGATGACAAGGACTTGAAGAATTACAGGCCGATTAGCTTGCTCTCTGTAGTATACAAGCTATTTACAAAGGTAATTGCTAACAGAATAAAGAAAACATTAGAATTCAATCAACCAAAGGAACAAGCAAGATTTCGAACAGGCTACTCAACAATCGACCACATTCATACTATCAATCAGGTAATAGAGAAATGCTCAGAATATAGCCAACCACTATACATAGCCTTCATAGATTACGAGAAGGCGTTTGATTCAGTAGAAATATCAGCCGTCATACAGGCACTGCGGAATCAGGGCGTAGATGAAGTATATATAAACATCCTGGAAGAAATCTACAGGGGATCAACTGCTACCATAGTGCTTCATAAAGAAAGCAACAGAATACCAATCAAGAAGGGTGTAAGGCTGGGGGACACAATCTCCCCAATGATATTTACCGCGTGCTTACAGGAGGTTTTCAGAAGCCTAGGATGGGAACAGCTAGGGATAAGAGTTAATGGAGAGCACCTTAGTAACCTGCGCTTCGCCGATGACATTGCATTGCTGAGTAACTCAGGGGACGAATTGCAACTCATTATTACGCAGTTAGACAAGGAGAGCAGAAAGGTGGGTCTTAAAATGAATCTGCAGAAAACGAAAGTAATGTACAACAACCTCGGAAAAGAGCAGCGCTTCGAGATAGGTAATAGTGCACTTCAAGTTGTAAAAGACTATGTCTATTTAGGCCAGGTCATAACCGTGGAGCCGAACCACGACATAGAAGTAACTAGAAGAATAAGAATGGGGTGGAGCACATTTGGCAAGACCTCTCAAATTATGACAGGTAAATTGCCACTATCCCTCAAGAGAAAGGTATATAATAGCTGTATCTTGCTGGTACTTAGCTACGGAGCAGAAACCTGGAGACTTACAAAGAGGGTTCAGCTTAAATTGAGGACGACGCAGCGAGCAATGGAAAGAAAAATGGTAGGTGTAAACTTAAGAGACAAGAAGAGAGCAGAGTGGATTAGGGAACAAACGGGGGTTAAGGATATCATAGCTGAAATCAAGAAGAAGAAATGGACATGGGCTGGGCATGTAGCGCGTAGACAGGATAACCGCTGGTCGTTAAGGGTAACTAACTAGATTCCCAGAGAAGGCAAGTGGGTTAGGGGGAGACAGAAGGTTAGGTGGGCCGATGAGATTAAGAAGTTTGCGGGTATAAATTGGCAGCAGCAAGCACAGGACCGGGTTAACTGGCGGAACATGGGAGAGGCCTTTGTCCTGCAGTGGACGTAGTCAGGCTGATGATGATGATGATGATGATGATGATGATGATGATGATGATGATGATGATGATGATGATGATGATGAAAGAAAGAGAAAAGGCTTAGTCATTCTGCTTCTTAATGAGCGATTTCACAAAGACACAAAATGTGTTGTTTTTTCTCGCTCTCTCTCCTTATCGATGAAAGATAGGTATTAAGAGCAAGCCTGAGTTTACGTGTCATTTAACAATTGATTCATTACAGCGAAACTACCGGGAACACAATTTCGAAAGTATGTGTCATCGCTCTAAATGATTTGGAGTTTCTATTATGTGCGCCTTTGAAAACACTGATTTCTAACGACTGTAGCACGTGGTACTTTCATTTAAGGATACAGCTGATCTAGAAGCATCCACGCGAATAGCAAAGCTCAATAATAAAAGCTGTAGGTCCAAAATTACGTATTAGTTATTGTGTACAGAAAATCTAGCATTTGTTTCTTGAGTACATATAGTGAACATATGCAATTTGCAACTTGCGTGAAAGTAATTTTTTGGAGCTTTTTAAACGTCCTACTCGAGATGGGTGAATTAAAAGGGGCTGGCCTGGCAGAAAAAGACCTCGTGTCTCCCCCTCGACTTTATATTTCACAATAGTGCGTCTATTCCGTATACTGAGATATTTTAATACTTTAATGATTTACACAATAGCAATATTATCATTTTTTCCTTGCGATAAAAAGTTGTAATCTTCATGCTTTGGTTTTAAAGCATTTTTTTTTCTTTCATGTGTGCGTTCATGTCTTCTGTCATGTCTTCTGTCACGCTGAGCACAGACTGTCCCTTAATGAGAGAGAAAAATAAGTGCGCAGAAACCATCGTCGACAATTGTCATGACAAGTGCAAAGCTCAATCAATGCTATTCGCTTTTTTATGATACCTTTGTAGGTTCGTGTTAGTGATAATATTTAGATTTAAAGTTTGTTGTTTACGTGTAGGGAACAAATCCGTTTAACCAATAAATCTGTAAAGTGGAAGTAAAAGTGGTTAATACGTCATAATTGTGCAGTGTCAAGTTCGCCCTTTCTAAGCACCATTCGTGGTGCTGTGCAGTGAAAAAGACACCACCGCGGCAGTGTATCGTGGTCGGCAACTAACGACTTCGTTCAGATCTCGTTGATTCCACTCGCTAGCGGTACGCTCCCGCAGTCGTCCAAGCCACTGCAGCCTCCTTTAGGAGCAAAGTCCAAGCGATCATTGCGATGAAGCGTTCGTTGTTACGTTGGACTACCTTCGGTTGGTTGTTTCGGAGCGCTTTCGACAGCTCTGACTTTGAAGTGAGAGCGTGGCGGGACGGACTCGCTCGCTGGATTTCGTGTCAACCATTTGTGCCCTTGCGATCTCCGACGACAGCGCAGCTCTGGCCGACCGGCTCGCCCTCCGCCATCTCCTAGAGCCGTGAAGCTCTCGCTGAGTGGTACCCCGTTCTCGGACTCTTGCGACCGTGTCCATCTTTCTTATCTTGTCTTTACTTCTGTCTGTGGGTCTCTCTGTCCTTGCTATATCTCTATCCCTTTTAATCCTATCTATCCTTTTGATTCCTCCTTACCTCCATCCCTTGTGAGCTACTGTTGAGGTGTCGCACTATGATGCAGACAGTTACGGGGCTCACTTTTATCTTCTTCTCTCTCTTTTAGGAATCACTTACTACGATATGGGTGGGAAAGGGCTGCGAGGACGGATCACGTGTCGGCAGCCACATCCCGTGGTTGCCGTCAGGTGACAGCGCGAGCGCGCATTTCGGAAGGAGACATTGCCGAACGCGCGTGTGTACCGTTAGTGGTGGTTTTGATTGCGTGTACATCTACGGAGCCATAAATGCACCATGTCACAAGTGAAGGGGGAGGGAACATCAATGTTGTTACTGCAACTCGGAGACTAAGCTATTGCAGCTCGGACGACGACGATCGACAGATGTGCCGAGCTGAGAAGGCAGCTGCGACCAGACATGTCAGAGATGGCCCTTTAACTGATCGGTGCCATTTGTTGATGCAGCGCAAGAATATTTACCCGGTGGCTTCTCGCACTGGCTGCATGGTGGCGCTACAAATGCGCTGCTCCTAAAACCCCGATATCAAGGGGCTTTAGCTGCTCCTAACCACTTTAGCTGCTCTGGTTGATACTCTGCCTCTCGCGCTCTCATTTCGAGCAGCCTACGAATACAGCGTGAGATTAATATTCCATGTACCCGCACTCCATGAGCGACAAAACGCAGAGCTGGTTTCTCTGTAACCCAACGAACGCATGGTATCTAGCCCTGTGTGGTAATTCATGTCCCTATAGCACAGTTTCAAGCAGCGTACGAGTGACAGCACGTTCACGAAGCGCACCTATACGCTGTGTCACCTTTCCGACACAACCATCATGTGGAACGATGTCACCCGATGTTTGAGCAGTTTGTGAAAGCGAATTTTCGAAACAGCCGCGACGCAAGGGCCCAAGGAGCAGGCGAGGAGGAAAATGCATATTTGCTAGCATGTGGTCACGGGAGGTACGAAAATGAGACCTCCGACATTTGACGAGGATAGTATTTTTAGTGCGAACATCGGTACATAAAAGGTGAACAGAAATTATGATGAACCGGCACACGCTCTCCTCGTCCTTGGCTCCCAGAACACGAGCATGGCCTACAATAGCGCTGATGGGTAAGAGAATCAGTACAGAGAGAGAAATTCCCGGCGAAAGTATCCCTGACGATCAGAGTATCGTAACCACCCGGCTATCGAGGCGCGCCAGCAGAGCCTGTGGGTGGGAGAGGAAGGAGGAGGGAACAGGGTAAAGCATAGCGTAGAAAGAGAGAGAGTGAAAAAGAAAGGTAAGAAAAACAGAAAGGCAAAGAAAGACTGAAAGAAAATCAAATATAGAGAAATGCGTAGACAGAAAGAAAAAGAAAGTGAGAAAAAAAGACAGAAGGAAAGGGAAGAAAAAGATACAAGAGAAGAAAAAATGGAAGGAGCGAGAAATAGAAAGAAGAAATAAACTAAGACTATAGAAGAGAGAAAATGTCGAGTGAAGGCAGAAAAAGAAAGAAAGGTGAAAAGGTTAAAATAAAAAGTAACAAAGAAGGCAGCTTCGCACCAACAATGTGAAGCTGCCTTAATTAATTTTGGGGGGAGAGGGGGGGGGGGGGCTGCTCGAGAATTTTTACAAAAGACTCGCGTAACATATTTCGATGTCCCCTGAGAGGCCTTTGGCGCGATCACGTTTTGTCATATCCTTGTTACACAGGCAGCCTAAACCATGGCTAACGTAACTGCGGTGCCAGCACTTGTACTGCATATATATATATATATATATATATATATATATATATATATATATATATATATATATATATATATATATATATATATATATATATATATATATATATATATATATATATATATATATATATATATATAGTCGTCGATTGCGGGCCCGCTCCGACACCCACGTGATTTAAAATTGGGTTGTTCCAGCCTAATAAGCGTAAGCAAAGGAAAATACTATTACTGCATCCATGTCTAAAGGCGGCCGAGCTCTACCCCACTTGTGGCTTGTTCTACGCAAGTGTCTTCCAATGTGAGCTCCGCTTGGTTCCACCACGCAGTTCTTGAAGCCTCCGAAACCAGCGCAACAGCCGACCGCGCACAGCGTACCATCGATTGGCGTCGTTCTTGCATATTGATGTGGAATTCTTGCCCGTCCGGGGGCGTAAGCTGATTTGTTTGGAGGGGGGGGGGGGGGTTAAAGGGTCATTTCTCACTCTGTATGTCGTGGCGAAAAAAATTCGGGTGGGGGTGGAGGGCACGGGCTTGGTTTTCCACCCCATGGCTGCACCACTGTGTCCTTCCACCTGCTTTTGTGAGCTATAACATGAACTTTACATGTGCTGTGTCGTAAATTTATTCATTTATTCAGTGGTACTAAGTATACACATTTCAATTTGTGTCCAGCAAGGCATCCCTATAGCTCGTGGCTAGCGGTGAGTAAATTCCTTGCCTTCATTTTGCTCGAGTCAACAATGAACAAGCCGCTCTACGCAACAGTGGTTAAAATTAAACCATGATGGAGTTTCACTGTGTGCACCTAGAGTGCTTAATTAATGCAACTGGTACGCGTATGCCAGTGCATGCACAGAGTTTACTATATTTACTAGAGGTAACGGTGACGCTGCGATCGTTCAGCCGCCATATGAGACTGGTGGGTATATGGCTTTGCCTTTCCATCGTACTTGCGGCTTCGAACGCACTTGTGACTTTGTATATAGTGTTGTGTTCTGCCTTTTGTTTCGGATAGAAGAATGGTTCGTTGTGAGCCTCGTGACCTGAATTGAATTGGTCACCCTAAATGGGTCAGTAGGTTGAATTGGGACTGCTGAACTTGTCCTAGACTCCACAACTTGACAGTACCTTTAACGATTGAAGATATTCTTGTAATGAAGCATGTTTTAGAATGCACTGTGCAGTTTCTTCTCTAACAAAACGTTATATGCTTTGGATGGTCATGTTGCTGAGCGAGTTCGTCTTTACTCAAAGGCATAATTCGTACAGCGCACGAGTGTTTGAGGAATGTCAAATGAATGCTATAGATAGGAAGTTGTTGACACCTAAGGGATGTACGAAGAAACAGTTCCTGTTTAAACGTCGAAAGACATCGTATGAAAGTCTTACCCGGACTCCTTTCTGTTTAGTTTTTCTTTCTGTGATGTTGATACATTTGCCGAATGCCACATTCTGGCATCGGACGTAGTCTGAATATTATTACTCACATGTAACAATGATTGTTCATTCTAATTTTTGTATCATTATGCTGTCGCCTTCTTGAAGGTCTTCCATCAAGCACAGGTTGGATATTAAACCAACGAAATGTGTTGAAGTGTTGTGTATTTTTATGCAGTAATAAGAACTTGTACCAATAAAGAACTAAAGAACTTAAAAAATGGCATGGCAAAGAAACGCTGCCAATCTGTATGAAATACTCCTTTGAACACCTCAGCAAAGCCTTGTTGCACTTATAACGTAACAATATTTATTTGAAGTTGTATTATGCTCTTCTGTTTTCTACTGCAATTTTTAATCATCTTTCCGTCATCACTCTTTTCCATTCACGTCAACTTTATAGTACATGGCTAGGGCCGGCTGGCTCGACGCCTCGGGAAAAATAATATTTCGTCTTTTAAGCATACTATTTTCCCTACTTTTTCTCTTCAAACCTTCCTCTAGCTTCGTTCACTTATTAACAGCTCTGTGTGCTTTGGTCCAATTAGTACGCTCAAGACGTCCAAATCGAGATCTCGAAATAGTATCTTTTGTACATGCCGCAAACAGTGTTCATAAGGTCTTCGTGTATTCCTGTCATTGCAGATATGCAGATGGCTCCTGCTGTGTCTGGCGATCTTGGAGGCTCAGTGCCAACCACCAGAACGACAACATCAAACCACAACCACAAGAACGACACCATCGTTCAAGCTGTACCGCAACAGAACTCGAACATTCAATCACAGCATACTGGCCGTCCGTAGGAAGCCGCTGTTCGGCAGCCGCAGGCTGAAGACGAAGCTAGAGAACACGGCCCCCACGAGCACTGAGAGCCTGCAGAACGTCGTTCCAGATTATAAAAAGTTGCCACTCGAAGTAAAAGACGACGCTGATCCCACGACAACTTTATTCCCGCCACCACCCGTGTTGCGCCCATCGCCTGTAGAGAGCGCAGCCAACGCTCCGCAAGTGGTGCCCACAGAGCCGACTTTCAACCCCGACTCTTTCTTCACGACGCGGAAGAAGAATCCAGTGGTGGTAGTAAGAAGGTTTCCCAAGGGACCTGGCCAAGGAGAGCGGGATACCATACGACCAAACGTCGAGCCCCCCTCGAATGAAGCAGGTGGCAACGCGCAACCCGGACTGTTGCCTATCGGCAACTTTCACAGACCCCTCCCGAGGCCCGGCTACGGTTATCAACCCCCTCAGCCGGTCTTCGGAGGATCAATTCCACTGGACCCTCTCAGTGCCGGTGGAATTCCAAGATTCTTCACACAAAGAGACATCGATTTTGTCGCTCAGGCCTTTCGAAATGCCGCTGGTAATGAGAGCATACCACCTCTAAACATTGCAGCATTCAATGTCCCTTCTGCTAATCAGACTCAGAAGCAGGAACAGGCTCAAGGCAGCATTATTGGCATTGAAAACCACAAACAAAATCAGCCAAAATTGCGAGTCCCTGAGAACGTCCTGAGGCAAGGTTTAGCAGACAGTTTGAACAATGGTTACCCGAACCAGCAGAGACCTCCTCTTGATGGTTCGCAGCAGGCACTTCCCCTAAATGCCCACCAACGTCCACAACTAGGCCCCGATGGACGTCCCCTTGTGTTCCAGGTACCGAATGAAGCGTACCAAGTCACCTATCAACCGCAAGCTGGGCCTTATCCTAACAACGTACAACCTCAGCTGTACCCGAACGTTGTTCAAAATGGTGGCTACCCTCAAGGACAGGGTGAAGATCAGGTGTACAGTTTGGACCCTAGACTTTTCAGGCCAAGCTACCCCATCGTTCAAGGTGGGCTACAAGTTCCTCAACGCAAGCAGCAGCCATTCAATCCGTCACTTCAACATGTGACGACGTCAAGGCCCGGCCAGCAGACACTGCGCCCTCCGCTCGAGCAGGGAAGGGTTAACTCTGGTATTGTCTACCAGAACTACTTGCCCATACAGAACATTAACCCCATCTCTGGGTTCTCCCCTAGTGGGACAGGGAACTTACAAGGTGGCGGGTACTCCCCCAATGGAGCGGTACCACGGGGATTCCGCTTCATCCCCATTCCCAGCAACGACAGAGTCGTCGCTCTTCCAGACATGTTCTCGAACAGCTTTACGCCGAATCAGCTGGTCGAAATCAGGGACGGCCGTGCCATTCCTGTTCAGCCCGTGTATTCCGTGTACCCAGGAAGGAACATGATCGGCTACCCACCACCCGCGTCTGCAAAGGGGACTGCTGAGCGACCACCGGCGGGAGGCGTGGTGCGTAGGCCGTTGTATCAGGGCGGGTACGGTGGCGTATTGGACATCCCGCCGCAAGCACCTCAGAAGAGAACAGGTTTCATCGATGGCCGAGAACCGGATGTCCCATACTCAGCTGCTGCGCACGACGTGATGTACACCTACAGACCGGACACGCTTCCTGGCTGCACCAACGGAAGCAAGGAGGCCATCTACTGTCTCCGGGACGATGAGTATCCGCGGTAGTACCACCTTTTTGACTTCTTACTCAGTGCACTACGTCAGGTTGAATTGGTTAGTTTGCATACAAGCATGTCTCATGTAGTGATATCTAAATTTAACCAACTCATCTGATGAAAGAACATATCTGTGATCACAAGGTGATCTCCATCTCCTGGTTAAAGGGCCCCTGAACAGCCTCTGAAAATACAAAAAAATGCAACACGTCATTCTCTTTTAGCGCTT
The DNA here is from genome assembly GCF_043290135.1 of Rhipicephalus microplus. Lineage (NCBI taxonomy): Eukaryota > Metazoa > Arthropoda > Arachnida > Ixodida > Ixodidae > Rhipicephalus > Rhipicephalus microplus. The sequence goes on from NC_134710.1 coordinate 235,833,536, forward strand.
CTCGCCTTTATAGCGTACTTCGTGACGCATTTTCGTGACGTCTGTTGTGTACATACTCTAGATTGGTTCGTATACGTAAAATATCAGATGCAAATTGTCTCCTGCACTGCTTTGCCATTCAGCCGCCCACCCATTCTTCCTCGTATCGCGTGACTATCGTGCGCGATCAACGGATTTCACTTCATTCTGTGTGGTTCTGACTGAGCAAGCGGCGATTACAGCGTCCAGTCTACAAGCGCGAAATTTTTATAGGCTCAACGCTAAGCGCTGACATTGTACACATGCTTTTTTAAGAAATAAGTAGCAAGGATGATATATCACCTGTCTAACGAGTAGTGAAGGCGAAGAGGAAACCACCCCTCGTCTTTGAACACGGGCTGGGAAGGGCCTTTTAAATTGGCACTAAATAGTGAAACAACAGATCAATTTACACTGATAAACTATGCCTTGAAAACTTTACTGCCGTTTTTTACCATCACACAGATGTATAATGCCAGAGTGCCAAATATATATATATATATATATATATATATATATATATATATATATATATATATATATATATATATATATATATATATATATATATATATATATATATATATAGAGAGAGAGAGAGAGAGAGAGAGAGAGAGAGAGAGAGAGAGAGAGCAAGAAATATCTGGACATGAGCGTTAAAGCAACGACACGGAATTAAAGGACTCTTCGCGTAATTGAGTCATATTAGCTCAAGAACATTTCCGAAAACGTATTTTAAAGGGACCCTAAAAGTCGTTTACAAGTAACCATGGACTGAATTCACTGGAAGAGCATATTGCCCCACGATTTCAACGCCGCAAAAATTTTAAGAATCCGTACAGTTCGAGTGGAGTTACAAAACTTTGTCGCACGCTGCAATTGCGTTCTCTTTTCTCTCGTCCCGTCGAAAGCGCTGGAAGCTAAGTAGAAGAGGATGACAGGGGCAAATAAAAACGCCACGCGTGCCTCGTGGCCTTGAGCACTTTTTTTCTTCGAATGTACGGCTTTCAGTGTGACCGCGCACGCATGCGTGGACAAGTCGCGGCCTCCCGCGGCGGTCTTTGTAACGACTGAGCGCGCGATGTTCAAATAAGCCAATGGCTGATAGATAGGCTTTTTACGAGTGATTTTCTAGCGTCTTCCGTGATTTGTCGAGAGAAGAGAAAGCAATGTTTAGCTGACTCTGATCATTTATTGTGAATTCCAGGCCTCGTGCTGTGCTATCATATTTGTCTCGCGTGTTGTCGAGAACCTCTACTACCGATCAGCAGCGTTTTAGGACCATGCTCAAAAAGTGTTGCAGGGGCCCTTTAATGCCTAGTTCACACTGAAACATCCGCTTTCTACAGCGACCGAAATCCCCGGCCGCCGAAACGCAGCGTCGTTCGCACTGGACGCGCCCCGCACCGCCGAATATGCCATCTACTACGGGGCGAACGCGGGATGGATGCGCTGTCACCTGGTTGTTGCCGCGGCTCGCAAACGCTACTACGCTATCCGGTGGTGTATACTTCGACGATTCTCGTACGCAAGAAGCAAGAAAAGACAGTACTGCTTACTTTGCTGGCAAGTGGCTGTCTTGTAATGCACGAAGAGCAGAAAAACCACCGACGCCAGCGGCGTTGGTGGGTTCGTTTTGCTCTGCAAGACCGCAACAAGCTCGGTCACGCCAACAGCAAGCTCGGTCACCTCTTTCACGAAATACGGAGGCGAAGTAGACACAGAGTAGGTTAAACTCCCGTTGGTTTCAACATTCAGTTACGTGCACTGCGGCATAACAAGTGAGTAGGGCTTGGCCGCCATTTTTCAAAATTCCTTGACTAGCGCTCCTATTGGTCCGCGGTGACCGATTCGGCGGCAGACGCCGCAAAAATCGGTCCGAGAGCGATCGGCGTGGAGAGGGCCCTTTCGGCGGATCTCGCCGCCGCCGAACCGGATTCGGAGCACTTTCGGCGGCCGGAATGCTCAGTGTGAACGCGGCCTAACTATCTGGCTTCTTCAGAGGCCAGTCTATTTATTTTTGCCAATAAAGAACTATATGTAGGTACTGGCAGACGCTATCGAAATGTTTGACGCCATAGCGAGTTGGCGTGGGGGCTTCGAAGTGGCATCAGCCACGGCGATTTCTTCTTTTCTTCTTCTTTCTTCGTTTCTCGGTTATCAAGCGTCTCCTCGTCGCAAGAGATGCGTTATTGGAATTGCGAAAGGGTAATTTACTAGCCAGATAAAATTGTTTGTCGCCCTAATGTACCTCAAACCATCCACGCCAAGTCTTACTTTCGCTCTAAAGAGTTCATTTTCTAAAGGAAGCATCTGCCGATTCATCGTTACTAGTAATTTCGGGGGTTTAAAGTCCCAAACTACGATATAATTATGAGGGACGCCGTAGCGTAAGGCTCCGCGAATTTCGGCTACCTGGAGTTCTTTAACGTGCACCTAAATCTAAGCGCACGGGCCTGCAGAATTTTCGCTTATTTGTCTACATCTTTTTCAGCAACATGAATTTTAATTCACGCGCGTGACACCGTAAATGAAAGAAACCTAGTGATCTTGGTGCTCTTTCAACATAAAAATTTTAGTTGTTTGCACCAAAAAAGTCGGTTTAAGTTTCTTTGCAAATGTTTTGGATGAAAAGTTAACCTCATGAAGCCGGGAAGAAGAATTGGTCGAGCGGTCTAAAGCGCAGCGTTCTGTGCGCAGTCCCACCTCTCGGGCGTGGGTTCAAATTGCACTATTGGCGAGAACATTACCTTCACCAGTGGCGTTTGTTATTGCTTCTGTGTGTTAAAACTTATTATTATTTTTTTTGTGAGTGTAAGTTTTTTGCATTTGCGGATTACAAGTAGGGTTACAAAACCGAGCATAGAAAATATTGGCCGACTGGTAGCGCCATCTAGTGGGCGCGTTGCGAACCTACGACGTGTTTTCTGTCGCTCAAGAAGACAAAATGAGCACTACCAGCGGCGGACGTTGGACGGGCTATCAACTCTTTTATGCTAATGCAGGAAGGAGTGCCCTCCCGTCTCTAAATGTTAACTTTCTCCCCGCCAGCCTGACTGAAAAGCAATTCATCTGACTCAAAGGGAGTTTCTACGTGGACGTAGTTGCTTGTGACTTTTATTGTAGCTCCGTGTGTGTGTGTGTGTGTGTGTGTGTGTGTGTGTGTGTGTGTGTGTGTGTGTGTGTGTGTGCGTGCGTGCGTGCGTGCGTGCGTGCGTGTGTGTGTGTGTGTGTGTGTGTGTGTGTGTGTGTGTGTGTGTGTGTGTGTGTGTGTGTGTGTGTGTGTGTGTGTGTGTGTGTGTGTGTGTGTGTGTGTGTGTGTGTGTGTGTGTGTGTGTGTGTGATGAGAATAGAAACGTAAATGTCCAGGTGTGTGAGTAACATCAGTGCTTAACACGGCAACGTGTATTTTGTTTCTCAGCGTGTTAACTTATACATGGTGTATTGTATGAGGAGAGGAACGTAAGCTGTCTTGTCAATTATAAGAGTGGTAGCTAGGGCTAGTTCATTCACGCGATGAAAAAAACTTGCCACTCTTGTCATTTTCCATTGACAGTGCTCATGAAAAAGCCTATCTTGCACGTGGTCATAGCAGGAAGTTAAAGCATATCAGCTGTTTGAAAATGACGAAAGAATGAGGTGAGGCTATTAAAAGAAATACGTACAATGTACCGCTAATGATTGTTCAAATCTCTTGTGCTGTACTACCCAAATTATCCAACATGTCTCATGCATGTAAACAACAATGAAAAAGAAAACGAACATGACATGTAGCAGTGCATGATACTGACACTATAGATGAACACGCTACAGTGGAAGATGGACACATGTCGCCGTTTATTAATGGAAATAAAATTAGATGGCTCCCTGCTGTTCTGGCTGGTTAATGTAGAACAGAACACGCTTTCATCCTGTCTACGTATTTCAAGCCATGTTTTCGTCTTCATTTGGCGCTCACTATAGAATTAGCCGTGAGAAAATATTCTTATATTTTTTTTACTTCAACAACAACAACAACAACCATAATAATAATAATAATAATAATAATAATAATAATAATAATAATAATAATAATAGCTCCGCCGGTCAGACACTAAACAAGGCGCGAAAAAATAGTGCCAATAAGACTGTGGCACAGTACTCGAATGTTTAGGTACGCCTGTCCCATGCTTCAAGTCGCAAAATTGAACGATGTTCACGCGTACTGAATATGCGCCCTATAACATTTGCAGCCCTGAAGCGTGCAGGTGAGTCCGTAACGTCAGTTTTGAATATAATGGGCTCAATATTATTTGGGGTTTCACGTCTCGGCCGAACCCGCGATGTGATTATTAGAGACGCCGTAGTGGAGGGCTCAGAAAACTTTGGCCATCTGGTATTCTTTAAGGTGCACTGACATCGTACAGTACACGGACATGCACCATTTGGCCTCCATTGAAACGTGAACGCCACGGCCGGTATGCGACCTTCGGGTCTACAGCCGAGTACCTTAGCCACTGTTCACCGAGGCGAACATTCTATTATGGCTTCATTGCCCCGCCGCGGTGGTCTAGTGGCTAAGGTACTCGGCTGCTGACCCGCAGGTCGCGGGATCGAATCGCGGCTGCGGCGGCTGCATTTCCGATGGAGGTGGAAATGTTGTAGGCCCATGTGCTCAGATTTGGGTGGACGTTAAAGAACCCCCAGGTGGTCAAAAGTTTCCGGAACCCTCCGCTACGACGTCTCTCATAATCATATGGTGGTTTTGGGACGTTAAACACCACATATCAATCAATAAATTATTATGGCTTCATTTTCTTTCTTTATAAGCAAATGCTAAAGCGCGGCGAAACCTGTAGCGTGCTGGTAACATGCCCCGATTTTTAAGATGATGTGAAGCCACTTAGTTGAAACACTGGACTTGAAAAAAGGAATTTGTGGAACGTTATTAGATACTGTCATCTTGTTAATTGAGAACTATCTCAGGTAATAGTACGTTATGTTGGGCTAGTTGGTACATATTAGGCTGAAATACGTGGCGCAAGGTAGAAAAAAAAGACGAGACAGAAAGAGCGCCAACTCACAACTAAGTTTATTTTCACGAAGCATTCACAATATATAGTCTCTTGAAGGACATGCGCAGACCATTTCATTCACCGCACGTGCAGGCATGAACATTTTTATGATGTAATAACCGATAATTGCAAACATAATATCTGGGAACCAGCAACAAACAGATATGCCTGATGTAGAGACGTCAAAAAAAAAAAAAAAACCAAGCACACCCGAGCCTGCGCAAAAAATGCGACGAAAAAACCAGGAAAAAACTACTGACAGACACTTCGTAGCACCTAACTAAAGTACATCTAGATCCAACAGTTGGAATTCACTGTTATGCAACACAACTGAAGGCACGCTGACGCACGAGTCACCTTTCTTCATTATGTGAAAGGCTTCGAGTAACTCCCGCGTCAGCGCATCCCGCCTCCTTCCAAGTACTCGCGTGCGATCGAACTGCGGCGTGCAGCCACACGAAGCACAGTGAAAGGGCAAATGAGACCCTGTTCCATTCCTAATTGGTAAGGCATGCTCCCTTAGACGGTCATTTGTACAGCACCCTGCCTGGCCTATATAGACCTTGCCACAGCTCAGGGGAATTTCATGAACAGTGCCCACAGCACAACGCAGGAACATCTTTACGGGCTTCTTATCGCACACCACCTTGGCACCTCTTGAAGAAATGCGGGCACAGAGCCTTGAAAGCTTATTTGGAGCAGAGAAAACCACTGGCACATGGTGCCGATTTGCAACCTTTTTCAGGTTGTGGGACATTTTGTGCATGTATGGTACAACATGCGGTCTTTTCTTCTGTCCTTGCAATGGCTCTGGCCTCCTGCGTTCCCCCTTCAGCCTCTGCAGCAATGTTTCAGACACACTGACTAAGACCGAATAAGGAAACCTGGCTGCAGTGAGCCGCGATACCTGAATGGAAAAACTATCAAACACTGTGTGCTGGCATGACTTGAACAGCGCAGAACGAAAACACATAGCAGCTATAGACCTCTTCACCCCCTTAGAATGTGCAGAATCATGAGAAAGAAGTCCTTTTCTCGTTCTAGGGCTGAACTTCCAACAGACATGACCCTCGCCCAGAGTCAGGTTAATATCTAAAAACTGCAAGCTTTCGTCAATGGGCAGTTCATGCGTAAAAATCAAGCCTTTTCCATGTTGTCGGAACAGGTTTAAAACCAAATCTACCTCACTAGAGTGCGTTACAGGGTTAGTAGAAGTTAACATCACGAGGAAATCGTCCACATATCTAAAAATCTTAGGGACTTTTCCTGGATCAACAGCATTTTCTAAAGAACGATCAGTAGACGCCAAAAAAATGCTACAAAGGACAGGTGCAACGCAGGAGCCAATACAAATGCCCTTCCGTTGAATAAACAACCCATTATTAAAAGAGACAAAGGTGCTACGAAGGTAAAATTCTAAAATTGACATGAAGTTGGAAACAGATACGCCAGAGGTATTGATAAAAGTTGTGCCCCCATGTTCCTCGATACAGTCCCTTACACAAGATAAAAGTTCATTATGAGGCACTGAATAAAAAAGATCCTCAACGTCAATTGAAAAAAGATAACTGATGTCACTTCTGGTTTTCAAGAAATCTATGACGTCATAGGAGCTTTTTGTTGCAAAAGGATCTACAAACACTAACGTATTTAAAATTTTCAACAGATAGCGACTCACTTGCAGCTGCCAAGTACCATTTTCTGTCACAATTGTCCTGAACGGCATGTCAACTTTGTGCGTTTTTACATTGAAAAACACTTCCAAGGAAGTTTTCTTGCATTCAAAAACTGATTTAGCCAGATTGGCTAAATTAAATCTCTTGCACAATTCAACAGCACGACGTTTTACCTTTGACGCTGTTACAGTTGTAGACTCAACATTCTTCATAATAGCAGAACTGGCTTTGTCCTGGAAACTGGAGGTAGACATCACCACAAATCCGCCTTCTTTGTCTGCCTGAAGAAGGGAAAGTTCATGCTCCTTGAAGTACGAGACAACTCCGCCTGTGGTCAAATTGGGACGGTGATTTCTACGGTTCCGCAAAAGTGAGTCCGCACGCTCAAGCAGGCAGCGCTCGCGATTTTCTTCGTCAGCACTGCGGGAAATGCCTCGGTTCAGGACAAGCAATTCGTGGTCTGGTACCTTAGGAACAACGCTGAACTTTGGTCTATTCTTGAGCATCAAAGCAACCTTCTCAGGAAGAACCACGTTCCCAAGAACTCTTAAATTGTCCGGCATTGGTCGCTTGGTCTGGAGCTTGGGAAGACGAACCAAGACGCACTGCCACCAGTACTCCGTTGTGTCTTTTGCTGAGCGACGAAAGAACCGCAGTTGTTCTTCAGCTATAATTCCCGGGAAACTCGAGAAACACCACAGTCGTAGCAGGTCATGGTATAGGCGTACTTGCCTCCAAAGGTCCGACTTAAGAATTTTGCAGATGCGTTTAGCGTGGCCAAACGAGGGTTGAACAGGACCAAAAAGCAACGTGACGTCGTTGGGTATTAGACCTTTTCTTAAGCAATAACCAATAAACCTAGCACGGCAAGAAGCAGAAGCGATCAAGTGTACGTAATCCTGAGCCTGAGTAGAAGGTAAAACAGACTGCAAAGGGCCCCTTGTAGAAGAAATGAAGCTTAATAGTACGTTATGTTGGGCTAGTTGGTACATATTAGGCTGAAATACGTGGCGGAAGGGGTTGACCAAGAGAAAAAAAGACGAGACATAAAGAGCGCCTTTCTGTCTCGTCTTTTTTTCTCTTGGTCAATCTTGCGCCACGTATTCCAGCCTATCTCAGGTAACTGCGGCGGATTAGTTCTCACTTGCGTATTTTCCCCCAAGCATAGAATGGCATATCACGCAGCTTCGCTTGGTTCCGCTCATTCGTTCACTCTGCCTAACCGGTTGACACTGACGATGTGTCATCATAACGGAGGGCCTTTAGACCAGCGAGCCCAGAGGAAGAGAATCGTTGCGTGTTTGGTGCTGCCGATGGCATGAAGTCTTCCCCTCCAGCTGCGTCGACCGCATTCCAATAAGAGCGGATTGCAATAGCGCCTCCGAGTGCGTTGGTTCAGACGCAAGCTAAAGAATTTCGTTATCGGCGCCGCTTAGGTCCTGCTGTTTTTGGACGCGAACTTGGTGCGTGTTAACTGATGCACTTGCTTATATCCCTTTCAAGAAGCTTTTGTATTCAATTGCAGTTTTTTCTATATTTTTATTACATTGAACTTTAGCAGTCTTTCTGCGTACCTAAAACAAGCGGAGTTAGAAGGCATATATACTATAATTAAAGCTTGCTCATTGTGGCCTAACGTCGTCGCGTTGTAGAAGCGAAGCCGGCTTGTATATGATCCAACCTGAACGTAGTTCTCGTCATTTTTCGTGAATAGTTCGTCCACAAGCTATCATGTAGGTATATGTAGCTTACTATGGGCTTTCACAGATCGTGCTTAAAGTAGGAACGTTTGCATAAAACGTAATGCAATGGAACGTTTTGCTATACGGCTTCACAACTTCGCAACAATAACGTGTAAAGAAAGGACGGGGAAACAGCCTAGTAGAAAACTGAGCCGGCAGTCTAGTTACCATAAGTCGTGCGCTCTTTTGGAGCCTCCCTGCGTTTACGCAATGTAAACTTAGAGCCAAGTCACTTTCCCAGATTACTACAGCAGTGCGGCATTTAGCTGATCGAAACGGAGTTTCTAATGCTCGTTATGTCACGTATGACTTCCACGCCCTGTAGATGTGTATATGCTGTCGGGGAAAGTGGACTTAGCCATTTTTTTCGGTACATCGACATTATTGATTTCGACTCACCCATTTAGGGCACGAGCTTCTCAGTAAAGACTTTTGGCCCAGCCTGTCCTATTGAAACCCTTGCAGTTCCCGCCCACTCGATGGATTACCGTAAGGATTCCACTGGCACTGCCGTGGAATGTGGTCAATCCAATTAGGCAGTTTGCATCGGATAGCTCGACGGCTCTCCGATTCGTAACCATGGATTTGAGCGAAAATGGAATGCTACTTCTTTCAGGTTTTCCGTATTCGCTTTCTTTAGACGCATGGTAGTTTCAAGTGGGCAATCATTATGACGGAGACATTCCTTTGCGATTCAGCTATGTTTGCGCAGCAGCGGCGCAGAGGTACATTATTTCGCTTAGCAAAAAAAAATCAGAAAAAAAGAAATATGCGTATTTTAACCTTTCGCGATGCCTATTTACGGTGTACGCGTGACCGCTGACAATGCACTCGCCGCCGTAGACAGACATCTACTTTAGCGTTATCCGCCGCAGATGCACCGGAGCATAGCCCCATTTTCCGCACCTTTTGCTACAATGTTGTTCGAGAGTGGGCGAAAATGCCAGCTGGGTATATAGTGAGCGGGAGTAACTGCGCGCACGAAAGACGACGTTGTCATGTACGGTGTATCGCAGCGCAATACGTCGCTCGCTCTCATAAACGTGATGCCGGAGCAGCGCGCGCTTGCATTGTGCCGCGCTCCCCGGCGCATGACGGCTCTCGTCAGGCGCCGCCGCTGCTGCTGCGTCAGCGCCGCGACACACAAACCTCCGCAGCTGGAACGCATCCTGCTACACAGCGGTGGCGTCAGGGGGGGTCGCTGGGCGGAGACGTTTCCGGATGGCCGGCCGACGGCCACCGTGTACTCACCTGGATGAAACCACTGCCATTAGTCCTCATAGCTTGGACCAATGATTAAAGCTCGACTCGCGCCCACTGCGCTTTTATGGGCATTACCAAGGAACGGCAATGAAACCTCGCAAAACGCCACAAGTCCCCAGACGATGTCGTATCTGACGGTGTCTCCGGTGTACAGTACGACACGGTGTACAGTACAGTCGACACGGTGTACAGTACAGTCGTATGTACACCGGTGTCTCCGGTGTACATACGACACCGGAGACGGTGTCTCCGGTGTCGTATCTGACGGTGTACAGTACTGAACAGCAACGAGCCAGAGACACGTGTGTGGGGGGGGGGGGGGGGGGGTTAATGTATCGCATAGTCGCTGGGATGCCATGTTTGTCCTCTTTTTTTTTCTCTTCAGACTTTTCTTTCTAGCCCACTGCGTGCTAGCCGCGTCTTTCAGGACTGTAAATAAAGTTCCTCCGTCCATACAATGTTAAGTAGTATGCACGGATACTTGAACTTGTAATCATGTGGCTAGGAACGATAGTCGTAGCGATTCAGATATGGCCGCTTGGTTGAAAGGAATACAAGTTTGCCTGCGGCGTTGAGGCGCCTGGAGGCATGTAGTGGTGTATAGAAACGTCGTGGTGTTCATGGTCCTTGGAAGCAGCAAAAATATTACGCCTTGGTCCCCAAAACTAGACATCATCACGAGCAGTGTCAACGCAAGTCGCTTTTGTTTTCACGTCGGCAAGGTCATTCTCATACACTCGCTATTTTTGTACCAGGAAGTAACGTCGGAGGAAGCTGCATTCCGACGGTCATTAGCAGGAAGCAGTTAGCTCGACACCGACTTCAATGCCGCATGTAAAAATACACGGGAAACGCGGAAATGCTTTCACAAGACAACCACTGGACAGGATTAAACGAAATTTGCTGCACTTGGGTCAATAAGGTAAATTCTGTAGTGACGGTAGAGCGAAAAATTGTACTTAGAGACTTTGAAACAAATAAATACTAACCAAGATCCGCAGCTCTCTCAATGATGCACACACCACGAAGTTTGCGATACCGTTTATCAAAAATAGATATTGAATTTCTGAAACTGCGTCTGTGATACAGCGCTTTAATCTGATGAGTAAGTTGTGATAAATAAGTTTAAAGCTTACGTTAGGTTACAATGTTTAAGAAGATTTCGCAGATGTTATATTCTTGAACCAGCGAGATCGGCGTATAAATCAGCGATTAGATCCTTCTTATAGATTCATTGTCAATATATGGGCTATATTAATTTGATATAAGGTGTACCAAGCTAAAGCTTCATTTTCATTAGTCCAGTGAGATCCTGCGAAATCCTACAGAAATTCGAAAGGGCGAGTGTGCAAGAAGAGTAATTGTTAACAAACTGACAACGACTGCGCATTCTCGGCAATAAAAGCGCTTACATCACCGTTCGAACTTCCGAGCTCTTATGGAGTTATGTCGCGGTAGATGACTCCAACCATCGAGCTGCCCGAATTTTTAAATAACTTTCGCGACCGGTGACTTTTCTGTGCGCCAGCGCCATGACGGAGCCAAGTTCGAAAAAGGGCGAGGGTATGCCACAAAGCGCGCATCGCCACAAAACCGTCGTCTGCTATAGGTGGTTCCTTCTCCATAAGCCTATATCAACGCAGTTCAGACGGTCAGGCAGCGAGAGTAGGCGAATCGTTTTCCTCTCATTTTATATTCCGAATATTAACGTTGCAGCACACGCCCCCGCTGAGATAAATAGAACATGGTTCGACAGAACAATGCACGGTGCATGGGCGCGCTTTGTGAGCATGCCTCGCCCTGTACTGACGCACAGAAGAGTCAGCGCTGGTACAGGCTAGTGTACAGCGGAATTTATGCAGTGATACGTCAGGTGATACCACTTCGTTCTTTTGATTGATATGTGGAGTTTAACGTCCCAAAACCACTATATGATTATGAAAGACGCCGTAGTGGAGGGCTCCGGAAATTTCGACCACCTGGGGTTCTTTGACGTGCACCCAAATCTGAGCACACGGGCCTACAACATTTCCGCCTCCATCGGAAATGCAGCCGCCGCAGCCGGGATTCGAACCCGCGACCTGCGGGTCAGCAGCCGAGTACCTTAGCCACTAGACCACCGCGGCGGGGCCACTTCGTTCTTTTGCTCTACGTATATGTTTAAATGAACCCTTCAGTTAAATTAGTAAAAAAAAATGGCGGACCCTTAAGTTTCGCCTTTAAGAGTTGAACGCGATAGCGAAATCCAGCCCCAAGTGCGCCCTTCAACCGCTAAGTGAATACTTATTCAAATGTTTCATTCATTCATATGTTGGATTTAACGTCCCAAAACGACGCCGTAGTGGAGGGCTCCGGACATTTCGACCACCTGGGGTTCATTAACGTGCACCCAAATCTGAGCACACGGGCCTACAACATTTCCGCCTCCATCGGAAATGCAGCCGCCGCAGCCGGGATTCGATCCCGCGACCTGCGGGTCTATTCAAATGTTTTGTTACATACACACACGCACACAGAAGATTGTACCAGCGCGCGCGAGCGCGAATGGTACATAATGATTTTTGATCTAAAGCAAGAGTCGCATGGCCTCCAAAACACACGCCACACGCTCGCCATCTCGGAGGCCATAAAGAGTCTCACAATGACTCCCAGATGGCAGCACATTATCTGACGTTTGCTGTTTGCTTGATCAACGCCTCTAAAAGGCACGACATGTTTTCCGCTAGATGAACATAGTTGTCCATGCTTAGAGCTGTTTGAAAGTTCCTGTGTGTTTTCAGCGGCGATGGCTGCACTATCTCGGCTTTTTTCGGCGTAGTTTGGTGGCCTCCCAAATACGCCTACAAATCGCCGAATAGGCTCGTTTTCGTTGTGACACCTGTCGAAAAAAAATTCGTTAAGGAAACTCCATCCACTCGCCTGAGTAGCTGCAAGTAACATTGTGGCTTTGTGCATGGTAGGGCACCTGCTTGCCACGTGAACGGCCCGGGTTCGGTCCTCAATGACACAGAAATTTTTATTCTTTGTTTTATTCGCTTCTTTCTTAACTTTTCGTTCACAACCAACAGTGCCGACGCCGGCGGCGGAATGATGGCATTACTGGCAAACCTTGCTGGTCTACAGGTGCTTTAAACCCTTCTAGACGCCTATCGAATAATGCAGATATTTTCGATGCCCTATAAGCTGAAGGTTATCTTCGTTTACGGGCAGCCGGCGCTGTCTAGCAAATAGTTGACGGTGAGCTTGTAATCAGTTGTAACTCGACTGGAATAGTACACTAACAACTAAACTGAATGGCCATAGTACTGTGGGGCTGGGTATTCGCTTGAAAGGGTTCAGTATGGCGTGCTCTTTCAACCGGTCAATACAAGGTTCATGGCGTCTGCTTTCGTATACAGTGAATACATAGAATTATTTGTTTTTTCTGCAAACATAATTGGCTCTAATGCATCGCTATGATGGCATGGTATGGTGGTCAGTACTTGTTACTCCGGGGGCTATCCTGAAGTCCGCGTAGAATTCAGCCTCATCCCCCCCCCCCCCCCCATCTTTTTTTAATAGCCGTAAAGGGGCTAATTTTGAATCTCGCGCTTAGAGGTAATGCATTTGAATTCGACATGGATAGAATGCTCAGGCGAACACCTCTCCTGTAGTATACTAGCCGTTTGTAGTGTGAGCAGTTTTTTTTTTTTTTGTCTTCCACCATATGCATAAAGCGTCAGATACCAGCCTTGTTCCAGCCTACTGGTCGTTGTAAAATTATTGCAAGGAGGAGGATGCTTATAGTGAAGCTTTATTTGTAACCATGGCTGTCGTCCCACCATACGCATTCATGTGGTGCGTGTATGTCTTTCTTCGTTCAGCATCTTTCTAATTTCGCTCCAAGTTTTTTGTGCATATGCAATACCAACTAACCTGCCTATTTGTCCTGTTGCCGATTAGGTCACGATTAAAACTAAAATTCATTCTCGGTGGTCGATCAAGTATATGGAGCCTCTGTCCTCCAACATTATGTACAACTAAGCTAATATACGCAGTTATTGACGTCTCCTTTTGTATTCTGCGATCTTTAATTATGAATCACATAGAAGAGTACGAAACGCGCCACGACTACCAGTGTGGCAGCTTGGGCTAGTTGGTATGGCATGGCGATAGTTATAGCGCGAGAACAAAACGACGACACAGAGACAATCGTGTCCTTCTTGTCTCTGTGTCGTCATTTTGTTCTCGCGCTATAACTATCGTCACGACTACCAGTGATTGTTAACAGACACCTGCGCTGCTGTATGATTGTGCACGGTTATCCCTTTTCGTTATCACAGTTAGTGGCGAATGCGTTGCCAGTGCAAAATGAAGCGCGAGTGATACAAAGTGAGTCGCCAGGTGTTCGAGTTATTCAACCACCGCGTGATCGGGGAGCGTCGAAACATTTTCAACGACGTTACAGTCTCATACGATCAAGACGCGTACTCGTTTTCTCCACGTCTACACTTCGGTCTGTTCGCTCATGGTGTCGTTCACGCAGGGCGGCTCTGCATTTGTCCGTGGACCTGGAGCAAAACACGATGCAGAGGCTGCTGCCGGAGACTCCCGAGGGCAACGCGGCAGCCGCCCTGTTTGTCGACGGCTTGGTGCCTCTCAAGGAATCCCCGGCTGCACGCGACAACAACGGCGAGCAAGCGTCGGGAAGTGGTGAAAACGGCACAGTCGCCGAGTTGTCGTCCCTGAGGGACGACGGCAGCATGTTCGCATGCACGTCTCGCGTGACGCACGCTCGACCACTGCGGGCCCGTACCGTGCAAGGCCTCTGGAAGGTGGTGGTCAACATGCACAGTCCGCATGGTCGCGGAGCCTTCCAGCAGATAGTGCGCACCGAAGAGTGCATGTGAGTCTGACCTTATACAGCTTCTTGCATGTTTTGTGAGATCGTGACTATGCAATGAAAGGACAGCACTTAAGTTTCCAGATACAGAGACGGCATTCGCCTTTCTATCATCGAGTGGCGACGTCTTGATTATGCGTAAGCCCCGTTTCACATGGTCGCAACGCTTACACTCCCCTGTTTTATGCTGGTTGAATTAGACTGCTGATAAAGCTGGCTTCACTAAAGTAATAACTTTGAAACAACAGAGAGGGAACGTGTGCTACGGCATGGCATTGGTCTTTTTTTAGAGAGAGAGGGGGGGATGGAGTAGAACTGTCTTAATGGTTCGTTTCGTCATTGTTCCGTGATTAGTCACTGTACGAAGAAAAAGAGCGCAGCTTGTCCTAGTGGTACCAGACTGAAAGTCACAGCGGAGCTAATGTTTGACCTTGCTAAGTTTTGCTGGTATAGCCGAGTTTCTGCAATAGATGCCAAGATTTTGCTAGTATGGCTAGAGCTGTCTGTTCTTTGATTTCGGTCGGTTCTCCCCACTACGCACATGTCACGTGACTAGTTACGTGTGTTACGTAATTTAAGTCACGTCACTCGATGATACGGTATGTTACGTGATGTTTAGTCTCGTGAGTGGTGTTACCTGATGTTACGCGATTGTTAGTCGCGTGACTTATTTCCACGTGATGCCAAGTGATTTTGGTCCCGTGACTAGTTGTAACGTGGTGTTGCGTGATTTTTAGTCGCGTATAACGTACCCACTCATCATAGCCATTGAATTACACGCTCGACAAATCGGCGCATGTGTTGTGGGAGCGAAGCAGAAGAGGAAAACTCGAACACGTACGGGTTCGTGATAAGGATAATTTTTGTTTGCACTACCGGGCGCTCGTCCTCCTCTTTTGTGTTACTTGTCGGAAGTTTTTGCGCCTAGAAGTTCAATATTGCATTACCAACTAGCCAACAATCCCACAATTTATACTTCGCAACAAAAAGCTTAGAAATATCTGCTCTTAGAAGAAAATGGGAAACGTTCCATCAATTTTTTTCGTGTATTTACCCATATACAGACGAGAGCGGTACAATGGAGGAGTGGTGGAAGCCGTGTTGTGCTTTGAGGGCATCGAAAATAAGTAATTATTGCGAATATATATATATATATATATATATATATATATATATATATATATAAGCATAGTTCTGATACACGTCTACAATTCATTCAGTCTGTAATTGGGGATGATAAAGTTTTCGTGGCTGGGGATGGCGAGCACACCCTCACTTCACCTCGACTCTCAAAAAATGTCTTCTTTGAAAGTGTCATGGATAGAACGTCATAACCATACCCTTATTTCAGCGCGTGGCGCCTATACATCAGATATTTCACGGCATCATTCTCAATGTTGCGCCAATGCAACATCAGGTATGAGAAATGCTTATGTTTTGGTTTGTTTTGTATTGTTTTGTTTTTTGCCAGTAACCTGACTGATGGCGAGCACCCAGCCTTTCGATAGTCGTTTAGAAAGGCGGCCAGAAAAGGCATTAAAAAAAAAACAGTGCACAAGCTATGTGCCCATTTGTCGATGGCCATATAGTGGTCAAGCACATATAGAGCCTCCCAGCGTGTACGCTGCCCACACTGACCTTTTAACACACCATAGCAGCAGACGGCTGCTGACTGTTTACCATGTGAGCTTTGAACGTTGCTTTGTACGGGAAGCAGGCTTCCCCGTCTGATGAATGCCGCATTCGCATGCAGGGAACCTGGCGGTGGCTGCAGCAACCTGGTGCAATCGTCTCGGTGCGTACAGAAGTACAATCTGCATCGGCTGGTGGTGTGGACGCGCCAGGAGGGCATCCACATGGACACCTTCCGGCTGCCGGTAGCTTGCTCCTGTTACGTGGGGAAAGCCGACAGGAAGGAGACGCAGCTGCTTCGAGGCCCCGGCAGGACCTAGCAAGAACCACCATGCCCTTCAGTACACTGCGTTGGTCACAACTGGTGCCGCACGGACGATGCGTGTCTACCAGCCTCTGTTTTGCAAATGAGTGCGTGACGACGTCCTGAAGTGCGTCGCCATTTCACGTCGAAGCCTGCGCTGCAGAATACGAGACAATTATTTTCTGTGAAAACCGGACACTGAGTGCGGCCGGCATAATGCTCTTCTTGTTTTCTACGTTATCTTTTTTTTTTCTACGGATGTGGGCGTAGAACTTGATACAGCGTTGGTTGACAACGTTCCGAACATGCAGACTCTAGGGGAGAGCCAGGCATAATACGTTTAATGTTTGAGTGCTGTTATTGCTTTTCCAAGACACGGCTAAAGATTGGCCGTCCCACTTTAACCCTTCTTGTCGCGACGGTCTGTCGCGGTGCACGAGATGTGACAACTGTGTTTCATTTGACCATCCACTTGGAGAGGAAGTCCTTGTATAACACCATGTGTGTATTTTCTTAGAGCTCTTATTGCAACATCGCGGCACGCAACGCTCGTACACCAGACGTTTTACAATTCTTGACTTGTTCGTAGCAGCGAGAACATAGCCAAGCTTCTGTGAGCATTTTTTGGTGGATATCTAGGATTCGTTCACCCATGCGATGATCAGACATCGGGCCGTTTTAACGTATCCGGAGGTGTAAAAGAAAAAAAAACAAAGGCTTAATGCTGCTAGCGTAACTGTTTCGAGTGCAATATTGAAAATCAATATAAAAAAAAGTTGGACAGCATTCAATAATACATTTACCCGCAACGTGACGAGAATATAATTATTTGCTAAGTAAAACACTTCACGAATTGGTCTATTTTGAACTTCCTTGCGACTGTCATGTATACATTGACTGACTCGTTAGTTCTTTCCATCTCATCATAATATTGCGATATACTTAGTTGATGTTTTCTGTATATTACTCTCGCGAGATGAGAGGGCAAAACTGGTAAATTTGTTGTTGTTTTTTTTTCTTTTCTGCACACGCCCAAATTGTGCGGTGTTCACTTCAATAGTTTTTTTTTTCTTTTTTTTCTGTCGCGCCATCTGACAGTTTTCAACAGTTCAAAACTGACGGGGAAGCCCTGTCGCATATATATTCAATTTAATCAACTTTATTATCCACTTAACAGCATTCCATTGCTGCTTCGTGCTTTTTTTTTCTCTTGTTTGTTTGCGTGCCGCCGCTGCTTCGACGTGCGCGCATCCAAATGCCTGAGCGGAGGCATCTCTACTTTCATGGCGATAAATTAAAAGGCAAATGTCAACTTCGCCACAGCTGGTTTTTTGTGCGTTATGTTAAGATGTTTTGTTTGCAATTTATACTGCGTGTCGTCTCGCGAAAGTTGGCGAGAAATAAAATCCACACGTGTTCTTCAGAATACGTTCCCTTGGCGTGATTTATTGCAGGACCATGCACTTGGAGCCTCCGAAAGTCACCGTTGCGCTTTTCCTTGGCGTGTAACGATTGTTAGTGAAAGGCCCGTGTGCACGGATGCCGCTATAGGATATATAGCATATGTTTGCTCGCTCGTTTGACGCGTTGTTTGTGTATGCCCCGCTGGTATGTAAACAACGCGTGCGCAGATGTGCAGGGAACGCAATGTCTGGAATAAAATTTAGTTTTATTTGTTTTTATTGTTGTTTTTTTGCACAGCTACCGTACATCAAAGATCACCGGAGGCCAATTTCACCAAAATGAGCGTGGAAATGATTTCACAAATAAGTGTTATTGAAATGTCCCAGGAGGTTTCGCGCGAAATTCTCGTATGTGAGCCATGTCATTAGGACACAGGTAAAGCCGTTCTTCTTTCTTTTTTTTCCTTCTTATTTCGTTCTCTTCTGGAATAATGGCGGGGTGGTGGTGGCCGTGAACATTTATTAACCTAACAGAGCGTTTGTATTAGAAACCAGCCCCTACTGGGTCAGCTCCATTACACTAAAAGGTGGAGCCCCTTGCCAGGAACCCGATTAGTCGTGTCACCTGTCCTGGCACGCCTGACCATGGCCGGCAGTTCCTGGCAGCCGGCAGAGCTGCCTCCCACTCCTGTCGGGTTGGATTGGGGTTTGGAAGTAACGAAGAATTGAGCTGGTATGCCCATACCACGTGGTAGGTGTCAGCCACCTCCACACATTACTGGCAGAGGCCGGTAAAAAAAAAAAGAGTCGGAGTGCTTAAGCACTGCTGGGTGCAGTATATCTTATTGGTGAATAGTAGAAAATACTCTCGTACACCTTCCTGATTTCTTTGCAGGGCGCAGGAGAGCGGCGGTGTCAGTCCCGGTAATGGGTAATTATCTCTCGAAAAGTCGAGAGGATCGTCGTCTTCTTGATCATCGGGATCATCGGTGGGCAAGGCAGTGACCCGGAGAATGAGTGCGCAGGCGATGGTAGCGTGTGTCACCTCTTTGCCTACCTGGCCCTGATGTCCGGGAGATTAGATTAGTGAACGAGGTAACCTACTCCCGGGCAGGATTTAAGAGTCTTGGCAGAGGTGACATACGTCCCAGTTCGAAATTTCGGCAGGCTCCTCTGGAGTCTGATAATATAATTTTGTAAGTGTCATGTGAGATAGCAAGCACTACGGCCACTTCTTCAGCATGAGTAGAACTGGGTGCGCGGAAGGAGAGACAATTTCACCTTACCGTCTTGGTGGACTATGGTGACCGTATACCAAGCCCCGCGGTAAGAGCCGGCGATGTCCGTGTAAAATACGTTTTGTTTAGAGCCCTACTGGCACTGGAGACCAAAAAGCCGTGGCGCCACTCGACGCGTGTGAGTTACGGGAAATATTGGCGGGGAGGGTTCGAACATGGATCACGCATTACTAATATTCGGGTACTCATGCCCGCTTCTCTGTGTGTAATTCCTGCCTGAGGTGTAGGCGATCTAAGTGTCGGCTCGAGGTCTGCACCAGGCGGGTGTACCGGTTTGTCAAGCCTCCCAGAGCTCCCCGTAGGTGTCCACGAACCACTCGCAAGTCTTGCGTTGGAAGTAGTGATCGGGAGAGGGCTCGCTTGACGATTTTGCGGATGAAAACCTCCAAAGAATCATCATACTTCCGTAAGTGCAGGTATGAAGTTGCGACGCGTGATAAAAGCATGTGCGGGACGAAGCGCATCCTTGCTTTTGAGATCTCCCCCCCCCCCCCCTCCACTTGTTGGAAAGCCGGCGGAACATGCGGCACACCTTTTTTCCAACCTTACGGACTTCGTGAAGTGTTGTCACGGCCCTGCGGTGTTTGTGAATGTGGAGCCCAAGGACACAGATCTCCTGGGCTTCGCTAATAGGTCCGCTGCGCAAGGAAAAGTTAATGAACGAAGCGCGTTTCGGCGTGAGCCGAACGGGCATGGATTCAGACTTCTGTGCGGAACATTCGAAGCCGCGTAATGCCGCTAAATGGGCTGCGGTTGATGACGCCAAGGCTTTTACTCACGGTGTTTTTTTTTTTTGTCGTTGCAGTAGGGTAGTTTAGAATAATAATTTGAAATATATTTTTTTTCTGTTTAGCGTGTCTTTGGTAAAACTTACCCCTTAACAGGCCACCATGTAATCCTTTTTTTATAATAAAATCTTCTTACCAAGCGCTGAAACCCGGAAAATTATAGCACAGATACGAAAACCTTAAAAACCCCCGTCATCGTAACACGTGCGGTCGATGAATACCTCGTCGTGCATCCGCCGCGGCTGGGGTCGAACCCATGGTCTTCGGACCAGGAGCCGAGTGAATGCCAAGACTGCGGACGCACGCAGGCTGCACGCTTACGCCGACGAAACCTTAGTATTGATAGACTCATCATACAACGTGTAACAAGGACAGTTGACTGCGTTTAAGTAACAGTAAGTAATGGGGAAAAAAATTGCCAGTCTTGCTCGGAACACGCAGCACAGCTATAGTGAATGCTGGACGGGCTGCCTTCCTAGAGCCAGTTGTACACTGTCTTGGAGTATACATGTACAGATGCGAGATACTCACCATGCCATAACTAATCGAGAGAGAGAGAAACAAAAAAAGCTCTTTAATGAAGAAACAGAGAATTCTGCCGGCGTATGTAAGACTCCTACATACTCTGTATATGGGAAGGAAATTGACGACAAAAAGATAGGAGGAGGCAAACATCAGTAATGCCAATAAGCGTTATTTCGCGGAGAAGCATGGTACCCGCTTCTCCGCGAAAGGCATGTAAGGCATTATATGCACGTTGTCCTGCGGCTCACGACGAGCTGAGCTTTCTGCAGAGTGTTGGAAGCAACCAACGACCTACTCGTAGGACTACTTGAATTGTGTGACGCCTGGTTGCTACATGAATCTACTACGATGTAATAGTAGGTATGTTAACACCATGTCTTGCCCGAGATGACACCCCTATTGGGTGTTTTTGTGAAGGAGTTTAATGTAGCAGCGTGTTTTTGTGGTAGAATAATCTACGCCCCCGCACAAAGCCCAGGTTCAAATCCCGTTCAATTTTTTAAAATTCATTTGTTATTTCGTGAGAGAATGGTTACGTACACTAGAGGCAGCGGGGCCGGTAGTGGGCAACTACGACGCCACAATCGGCTCTTGTGAGCTCATAACAACTTTCTTCATATGCATACCTCCCACATGCATACGTCATAATATATATAACGGCCTAAACACCATCACTGACACCAGAGCCATGGCCCAGAGCACAGCTGCTTACCAATGGCTAGGTAAGTGGCGGGCGGTAGGAAAGAATAACGCGCACCACGGGTGGTATAACTTACCCTCGTGTACGTCATCACATGATCTGGAAAGGCGAGGTTAAGGGCATGTAACCTTACCCGCGCTACTAGAAGTGATGATGCTTTCTAGATGATAATAGCCATCAAGAGTGTTTCACGTGATAGTGGTTGCCGCCGGAGGCGGCGGACAACTGCACCACGGTTGTTGCAATCTGATAATAGCTTTCACTGTAAAATAACAAAGATCATGGTTATATGTAGATTGTGAGACGACGTCAATTATGAAAGAGCGACCGTCGTATTTTCGACACAGACGCGCGAGCCAGCAACCGAACACGCGGTGAGAGACTGCGATGATGATGATCACGATGATTTTTATGCGCAGGTGAAGATGATGAACTACAGTCACACTATTTCCCTATAGCTCCTACACGAAAGCGGTCAGCAAGACGCCCATAAGCGTACAAGCGCCGGATATAAGGCTGCAGGCGAGACACATGGACGATCTCGGTCCCGCGACGACACCGATCAGAAGCCGAAGTAACCGGAGCGACGCGATAATTGACGGTCGATGTTCGTTCAAGCACGGTGTAAGGACCCAGGTATCTGTGAATGAATGTGTGCGAACAGGTGCCCAGAGGAGCACTTTGTCGCCTTGGTAGAATTACACAACTCGACGTGTCGCATCACAACTAACTTTTCACTGGGCCTGAATGGTAGAGGTGTTGGCGTGGGCGATTGTGCGCGAGGGGTTGACACAGGCAGCAAACTCTTCCGGAAGGGACGCAGATGGGACAGAGGGCGTGGACAAGAAACTGGTGTCTAGAACAGATGGTGCACGGCCATACACAAGGAAAAATGGGCTGTAACTTGTAATGCGTTGAATGGCCGTGTTATAGGCGAACTTGATGAAAGGTAGTATTGTGTCTCAGTTTTTGGGATTGGGCTGGACATACATAGAGATCATGTCAGACAAAGTTCTGTGAAAACGCTCTGTGAGACCATTTGTTTGCAGATGATATGCCGAGGTGGTCTTGTGGATGGTGTCAGAGGCCTGTAGGACTTCAGCGAGCACATGAGAAAGAAATGTCTTGCCACGGTCACTCATGAGAACACAAGGGGCACCGCGGCGCAAGATAACGGCATGCAGAACAAAGTCGGCAACTTCGGAGGCAGCGCCAGAAGGAAGAGCTCCGTCTCAGCGTAGCGAGTAAGATGGTCTACGGCAGTAACAATCCAGCGGTGGCCGGCGGGGGTAAGCGGAATGGGTCAGTATAAGTCTATAGACCGACGAACTCGAAGGGAGCGAATTGGCACTGGAGAGGTTGTAGAGGGCCGGCGGGAAGAGATGTCGAATGTTTTGGGTGCTGACATAACGAACAGGAAGTGACGTACTTGGAAACACTAGTGGAGAGGCCAGGCCTGAAGCGGCGAGTCTTAATGCGATCGTAGGTTTTATGAAAATCGGAGTGGCCAGCCATCGGATCGTCATGAAAGGCTTCTAAAACTTAGAGTCGAAGTGAGCGAGGTATGACCGGGACCCACCGGCTACCGAGAGAATGGTCAATTTGCCGGAGTAGTGCCCCATCATGAAGTTTGAAACGCGTGAGTTGTCATCGTAAACGGCTGTTGGGAACACCGGACAAGCCGGTGAGCCGATCGATGATTGTACGGCAGTATGTGTCCGCACGTTGGAGTGAGGTGAGGTCTGCGGGCTGAAGGAGGTCATCCGGTGCAGTAAACTCGATAGGACTAAGACTGGTCATCTGCGTGGTCTCTTGGCTGAAAGGTGCTGCAAAGCAGGTAGATGCGTCATGATTTTGCAACAGCGTGACAAAGCGTCGGCATTTTGGTGTTTTCGACCCGACCGGTATGTGACACTGTAGTCGTACTCCTGCAGTCGGAGCACCAACAGAGCTCATGATGATCCGGGACGATTGTGAAGCGGTGGCCATACAAATAGGGGCGAAATTTTTGCATGGATCACACGATAGCCGGACATTCTTGTTCAGTGATGCTGTCATTCCAATCCGCTGGAAAGAGAGTACGGTCGCGTAAGCCACTACTTGCTCTTGCGAAGCCTGGTCACGCTGCAACACAACAGCGCTGATTCCCATGCCCACTTGCGTCAGTGTGTAATATAGTAGGTGCTGTGGAATCAAAATGGCGAAGAACTGGCCCTGACGTCAGGCATCGCTTCAGGGTCTGCAAAGCAGCTTCACAGTCATCTGCCCAAATAAGTTATGCACTTGGGGTCAGGAGTTTGTGAAGAGGAGCCGCGATAGTGGCGAAACCACGAACAAACCGGCGGAAGTAAGAGTCTAAGCCGAGAAAGCTGCGAAAGGTCTTTTAGCGTGGTGGGCTTAGGGCAGTGCAACAGAGCGGCCACCTTGTCTGGATCAGGTTTGATGCCAAGCTTGCTGACAACGTGGCCTAACACTTTGATGCTGCGGCTCGCAAACCGGCACTTCTTGGTATTTAGCTGGAGACTGGCTTTGGCTAGACATGTGAGCCCTCGTCTAGACGTTCTCGGTGTTGCGAGAAGCTGGATGAAAAGATGACGATGTCGTCCAAGCAACAAATACAGGTCTTCCATTTTAGACCCCGCACCACCGTATCGATCATTCGCTCAACTGTGGCTGGGGCATTGCAGAGTCAAAAATGCGTCACATTGAATTCTAACAGGCCATCAGGAGTAGCGAAAGCTGCCTTCTCTTTATTAGACTCATTTTATGCCACTGGCAGCTTTAGAGCGACGAGTCTGTCGCTGTTTTCAACGTTGATGCCTTCAGTCAAAAATGGACAGTTAGATCAGAAGTCACGCAAGTTTTAGGTGCATCACGCGGTCATATAGAGAAGGGAGCCCGTCAATACGTCTATGAAAGGCTGAGAAATAAAGAAAACGGTGCCCACAAGTAGAAGGGAACTCTATGCATATATAAACAGATTGCGTGATTGCACTTCTGCACAGACAACGTTGTCAAGTTTGCCAGCTGCACCTTACGGGACGAATTGCGATGCCTCAATCGCAGACGTGGCTCGAGCTCTCAACGTGACGGGCGTGCTGAAAAAGGCGAAAAAAGAAAGAAAGAAAGAGAGAAAGAAAGAAAGAAAGAGAGAAAGAAAGAAAGAGAGAAAGAAAGAAAGAAAGAAAGTAAGAAAGAAAGAAAGAAAGAAAGAAAGAAAGAAAGAAAGAAAGAAAGAAAGAAAGAAGGAAAGAAAGAAAGGGAAGTGTTGCCGAGAAATGCGTGAAATGGCGCTGGACAATTGTGATCGTCAACAGAATGGTAGCGAAAGAGTCAGTCGATATTTCGATCGAGAAATATTTGTGAATTAGAAGAAAGATATGGCAAACTTTAACACATGATGGAAGAACTATGCTGCGCCTAAAAACGAGACCCAACGGGAAAAAGAAACTGACAATACGAGGGTGGACTCAAACGTGGAAAGTATACAAAACGATCGAAAGAAAAGGAAGACCACCGTTAGCAGTGTGCGCGCTTTTACACGAGTGCTTGAAATGCATCGGGGATTGCACCTACTCGCGATACCTATAGACACAGGTCGTGGGATCGAATTCCGGCTGCGGCGGCTGCATTTTTGATGGAGGCGAAAATGCTCTAGGCCGTGTGCTCAGATTTGAGTGCACGTTAAAGAACCCCAGGTGGTCGAAATTCCCGGAGCCCTCCACAACGGCGTCGCCCATAATCATATAGTGCTTTCGGGACGTTAAACCCCACATCTCAATCAATCAACCCAAACACACATATAGGCACGTCATCCCTTCAGCCTTTGCGCCTGCTGCCATCCCCAAAGTGCCACCGTGGAGGCTGAACAGATCGTTGGAGCCCCTTCATATACCTGAGACTACGAAAAAGCGTCGTGTTACTTCTGCTTTAATCAGAGGTTGTTATAAGAAGTCTGATATTTTAGAGCTAGAATTGAACAAAACGGGGTGTTTGCAAAGTATAGTGCAGCGTGCCGGATTCGAGCAGAAATGGAGGCCAGCTGATGCGTCATGAAAACGGGCTAGCGAGAACAAGTGGAATAAAAGGGGTTCGAACTGCAACGTACTTCCGCTCATAAGTTCACGCATCATTTGCGGTCTGATGCAGTGCCTTTCATATCGCTGATGAGGTTGCTATGTAGTAATCAGGACTGCAGGATCTCATGAATGATCTGATCCGTTCGGTTGGATGTCTACTGTATCATTACGAACAGGACGCGAACAATGAACAAATTCATTTATATAGACACTATCGGTTGTTTTTTGAAATCCTTAGTTGATGATTTCTAAAAACAATTTCATGAATTCTAGTAGCTGCTCGCAGTGCTAACACTCCCACGTTTAAATGCAGGTATACGCCCCATAAGGATAGGTCTTCCATAAAGTGGACAGGGGATAGCCGTCGCAGTAGTTCAGCATAGGACGCGTTAATCGAAGGTCACAAGTTCGGTCCCTCCGAGTGTCGTCTTTTGTCCACTTTTTTTTTCCTTGACATTTACATGCCAATTGCTACAGATAACACTCCCTATATTTTCCTCGGCTTTCTTGTCTGCTAGTTCTAAGAAATAAATCAAATCACAGCATATCCATGGAGTGTAT
Organism: Rhipicephalus microplus; assembly: GCF_043290135.1. NCBI lineage: Eukaryota > Metazoa > Arthropoda > Arachnida > Ixodida > Ixodidae > Rhipicephalus > Rhipicephalus microplus. Next base: position 235,859,461 of record NC_134710.1, read on the forward strand.
GATTAGGAGTGAGGCGAAGCGTCTGTATGTATGTATGTATGTATGTAAGTATGTATGTATGTATGTATGTATGTATGTATGTATGTATGTATGTATGTATGTATGTATGGTGTTGGGACTCCGGGTCCTGCCGGTCTCGTTTTCGGTAGCTGGCCCCGTCGCAGGATCCATCGTCCAACAATTCAGCGAGAAGAAGCGCCCGAACGAACAACAGAGATTTATTTACATGTGGAGAAGTGGTCAACTGACCCAAAGAGAGAAGAGTGAGTGATACAAAACGTCTTCGGCATTTTATAGCGCCACGTTGTTGACACTGGGCGCCTTGTCCGCATCGTCAGCCAATACGGTGTCCCCGGCACCTCGGCCACGAGGGAGGGGGAAACACCTCTCACAACACATGGAGTGGCACAACCCAACACGATGTCCATATATGGTCCCGGCGCCCCAAAATGTTACCAAACATGGTCACGACCGCACAGCAGACCCCGGAGCTCTCCCAGCGAGAGGAGGAGCCCGAATGGGGAGGTGGGGGTGGACGACACCATCGGTCAAGAACCGGTTCTCCCCCAAACTCGTCCTGCCCGGTTCCCCAGGGACGGTCGTAACAGTCTCTCGCGCGGGGGGGTGAAGATCTCGATGGGCTGAGGTTTGCAGCCACTGTCCGGAGAGATCAGCGCCGGCAGTCGGTTTGGTGACGACCGTCTTTGATGAAGTAGAGGGCAACACCTGCTTCATTGTGGGCTCAACAGACATCAAATACGCACATGAAAACACAACTACTCAGCCGGTGAGCGCCGGACAATCCCGCGAAACTCCACCAGGCAATTTTCCCCTTTAACTGATATTAAAGGAAATACACATTTTATTCAAAATGTTACTCACACTTTAAGGTGACACAAAACAACAACACTGGAAGCACACCGAACCCGAAACCCTGGATAGCCGTGTCTTCAACGTTTTCAAACAAGTACACCTAAAAGAGTAAAAAACAATCACTAGCTCTTGTCTAGGTCAGAAAAAAAAAATGCCAGAGTTCTCGAGACATCCTCTCGCGTCAGGGGCATCGACTTAAGCCATCAGCGTTGCCATGGAGTACACCCTTTTTGTAGCGTATTTCAAACGTATATTGTTGCAAAACAAGGCTCCAACGCAGCAGGCGGCCGTTCTTAGAGGACATGGTCTGTAGCCAGGTGAGAGGACAGTGGTCCACTTCCACAATGAACTTGCTTCCGGCAATATAACAAGCCAGTTTCTGGACTGCCCAAACCAAGCACGCACATTCCTTTTCGCTAGCGCTGTAAACTTGCTCGCGAAGGGTGAGTTTCCGGCTAACATAGAGGACGGGATGCTCTTGATCCCCCTCATCCCTTTGACTAAGAACTGCCCCCATGCCTCTATCACTAGCGTCGCATTGGACTATGAAAGGCCTCGAGTAGTCCGGTGAACTAAGCAAAGGTTGGCTCGACAAGGCCGCTTTCAAAACGCGGAAAGCCTTTTCTTTCTCCTCATCCCAGTCGACCATTTGGGGCTCGGTCTTGCGCAACGCGTCAGTAAGAGTGCTGGCAATGTCGGAATATCTAGGGATGTACTTACGATAGTAACCAGCTATTCCAAGAAACGCCCGAATATCGGTTTTCGTTCGGGGCTGGGGAAAGTCTCGGATAGCTGCCACTTTCATTTCAGAGGGACGGCGATGCCCTCGACCGATAACATGCCCGAGATAGAGTACCTCTGCTTGTGCTAGCTGACACTTGGGCGTCTTTACCGTTAAACCTGCTTCGCGTAGGCGTGTCAGTACTGCTCTCAAATGCGCCAAGTGTTCTGGCCAGGACGAGGAAAACACGGCGACGTCGTCCAAGTAAGGCAATGCGAAGTCCTCTTGACCCCGCAAAACCTTATCCATTAAGTTTGAAAAACAGTAAGGCGCGTTCTTTAGGCCGAAACTCAACACTTTTGGGCGGAATGTCCCCAATGGTGAAATAAATGCAGCATACCGGCTCGCCCTCTCGGTGAGCGGCACCTGCCAGTAACCTCTCACTAGGTCTAGCGTTGAGATAAATTGCGCGCTGCTTACCCTCTCGACGAGTTCCTCAATGTGGGGAATTGGGTATGTCTGATCCTTGGTGATGAGGTTTAACTTACGATAGTCTACGCAAGGACGCGGATCTTTGCCGGGTACCTCCACAAGAATTAACGGGGAAGTGTAATCACTTTCACACGGCTCAATCACGCCCAATTCCAGCATCCTGTTAACCTCTGCTTTTATTAGCTCAAGCCGGCGAGGTGACACCCGATACGTCTTAGATCTTACCGGTTCCGACGAGGTAAGCTCTATGTCATGAGTGAGGACGGATGTCCGGCCTGGCTCGCTTACAAATCTGTCCTGAAACTCGGTCAAAAGACCACGCAATTCCTGCTTCTGCTTCGTTGTCAGTTGTGACTTTGATACTAAATCCTCAACTCTTTTCTCGATCGGGACTTCGTCCGATTCGGGAGCTAATTCAGGGATTTCTGCCGGAACCTCTTCCGGAACATCTAAAGTCATGTTCACGATGGCTTCCCTCTCTTTATAGGGTTTGAGTAAGTTGCTATGATACACCTGGTGTACCTTACGACTTCCTGATAATCTTACCACATAGTTGGTGTCAGACAATTTTCGAGTAATTTCGGCCGGGCCGACCCATTGCACTTCAAGCTTATTCTTTTGGGAGGGCCTCAACAACATGACCCTGTCTCCTACAGCAAAGTTTCGTGCTTTAGCTGTCCGATCGTAGTAAAGCTTAGCCTTCTGCTGTGCTTTGGTCATCGCACTCTCGGTCAGGAAAGCCTACCCGGGCAAACACGGACAGAAGTGCGTTCACTACTTCCACGGAACTTAGCTCTTTTAGCGGGACCGCCTCTGGAAATTTAGTAGCTGGGCAGATTAAGGTCAGGATGTGACGGTAGCCTGAAGTTGTCTTGGGCAAAGGACCTACTGTGTCAATTACCAACCGACGAAAGGGCTCCGTGATTACGGGTACCAGCTTCATTGGAAATTTCGCCTTATCTCCCGGCTTACCCACTCGCTGACACACATCGCAAGATTTTACAAACCTCTCTACATCTTTAAAGCATCCAGGCCAGTAGTATTCCTGTAAAAGACGATTTTTCGTCTTCTTTACGCCTAAGTGGCCTGACCATGATTCTCCATGCACCAAACTAAGCAAATCCTGACGATACGCCTGAGGTACGACTACCTGGTCAAACTCTACTCCTCGCCTATCTAGATATTTTCGATAGAGTATGCCGCTCCTCTCTTGGAATCTCACATTTCGTTTGGCGATTCCCTCTTTCGAACTGTCCTGGAATTGCTTAAGCGTTGGGTCACCCTTTTGTTCGGTTATTATTGAAGCGGGGCTCACCTGCAGCAGCCGACTGAAATTATCCGAAGTTGGCATGACACACAACCCTTTTGTAGTTCCTAGTACCTGGAATGTGTCACCCTCTGTGCTATCCTCTGTACTACCAGGAATCGGCTTGGGAGCAATGGCATTTTCTATTTACTCGGTCAACGAGGCGTAATTGACCCCTTCCAATTCGGGAGGAGGTTCAACGTCGCCTTTAGGAATGGTTGCCTCCGCGACTACGGCTTCTGCAGCCTGTTCTCGCACAAGTCGATTTGTTACCGTGGTGTCCAACTCGCAACCAGACCCGTTGTCGATTTGAGGCTTGTTTGCCTCAGTGAATGTTGCTTTCGCAGCCAGCGCACGTGCCTTCGATCTAGTCAGTGCCTGCACCATGCCTTCTCCCAACGTTAGACCTTTCTCCTTCAGCATTTGATCTGACTTATTTGAAAATAAGTAAGGATACTGAGGGGGTAGATATGGCGATACCGCGGCTTCCGTTTCCAACGTACCAAATGCGCCTTTAAGGACAACTTTAGCTACGGGAAGGCACTGACTGTTTGCTTCTACGGCTTGTCTAATCCAGGCACAGTCTCCTGAATACTGTCCGGACTGAACAAAGGACGGATGAACTACGTCCATAGTGGCTGCGGAGTCTCTAAGAACCCGACACTGCTTGCCGTTCACGGTAAGGTCGTACATATAGGGCTCTAACAACTTCATGTTCTCGTCGGCTTCATTTATAGATAAAAAGGCCACCTTTTCTTTCGGGCAGTGTTTCGCGAAGTGCCCTGTTTCGTGGCAATTGAAACAAGCAGCCGGTTTTCTCGCCTCAAATTTCCTTTTGCTTGCCTCTGCCGACGCCTCATGGTTAGATGCCTTGTTTTCCTCACCCTTTTGTGCGAGACTTGTCGGTTGTTTTCTAAACGGCGCCTTATTCGGTCGTAGGAATTTTTCCCTTTTTGGCTCGCTGCTTGCCCCGAGGGCGCGGCGCGTAACGAATTCTTCAGCGAGCTCTGCGGCTTTTGTTACGGTGTTCACGTCTGGTCTATCCTGCACCCAGAACCTCGCCTTTTCTGGTAACCTTTGATAGAATTGTTCCAGACCGATACACTCGAGCACCTTGTCATGATTCCCATACGCCTTTGCCTCTTTCAGCCACTCCCCCATGTTGGCCATTAACTTGTAAGCAAACTCCGGGTATGAATCATTGCTCTCTTTTACGGCGTTGCGAAATTTTTGTCTGAAACCTTCCGCTGACAACCTGTATTTCTTGAGAAGGCTCGACTTTACCTCACTGTACTCGTCAGCCTCCTCTTTCGTGAGGCGCGCGATTACTTCTGAGGCCTCCCCCGGAAGTAGGGACAACAAGCGTTGAGACCATGTATCCTGGCTGAAACCTTGCCTTTCACAAGTTCTCTCAAAGTTGACGAGGAACAGCCCAATGTCCTCCCCTAGCTTGTACGATCTCATTAGGTCCGTCATTTTGAACCTGACCCGCTCTGCTGTACCGGATGCCTCGCTGCCTCCTGCTCTACTATTATGGCTAATCTCTAAATCGAGGCGCTTCATTTCAAGCTCGTGCTTTCGCATCTTATCTGCTTCGGCTTCTGCCGCTTTCCTTTCGGCCTCCGCCGCCTTTTCTTCGGCCTCGGCCACCTTTCTTTCGGCCTCTGCCGCTTGCCTCTCCTGAATCTCCTCGACACATTCTGACAGCTCGTCATCCTCCGCCCCCAATGCGAGAATCGCCTCTATCAGCTCTGGCTTTCTTTGAGAGTCCGACACCTCCAGATTCAACTCCCTTGCAAGTAGCAACAACATGGACTTTCGCAGGGATTTCAGATTCATGGCTGCCTCCAGTACCGCTGTCTCTGTTCCACAAAGATTCCTGTCCTGCAACTAATTAACCTTGACGGCAACGACAGCTCTAGGTTCCTGCCTTGCCTCAAGTTTTCCGTTAACTTAGTCTACAAATAAAGCTTCAAAAAGCTCTTATACGGAATCCTGCCCTGCCACTGTTAACCTTGACGCCACTGACAGAAAGAGCTTAACCAAGCTAACACACAATTTCCGCCTGACGCAAGTTACCTGTTAACACCATGACCAAGACAGCCCCTCTCTACCAGCTTTTGCTTAACACATAGAGTAAATGCCTGGTAAAATTTAACAGAGAAAGCCGGCACTCACCCAGTTCGCAGTCATGTCTCCGGCGTCGTGCCTCTCAGAAGTGCCGTTCGATTCCCTTTGGAAGTCGATGAGCTCGTGTAATCCTTCTCCTGTCGTCCCGTTGTTGAACTTCGGGCTCACTCCGTCCAGTGGTCGCTTTCGGGGTTATCGGCATCCCACCGCTGCCACCAGTTGTTGGGACTCCGGGTCCTGCCGGTCTCGTTTTCGGTAGCTGGCCCCGTCGCAGGATCCATCGTCCAACAATTCAGCGAGAAGAAGCGCCCGAACGAACAACAGAGATTTATTTACATGTGGAGAAGTGGTCAACTGACCCAAAGAGAGAAGAGTGAGTGATACAAAACGTCTTCGGCATTTTATAGCGCCACGTTGTTGACACTGGGCGCCTTGTCCGCATCGTCAGCCAATACGGTGTCCCCGGCACCTCGGCCACGAGGGAGGGGGAAACACCTCTCACAACACATGGAGTGGCACAACCCAACACGATGTCCATATATGGTCCCGGCGCCCCAAAATGTTACCAAACATGGTCACGAACGCACAGCAGACCCCGGAGCTCTCCCAGCGAGAGGAGGAGCCCGAATGGGGAGGTGGGGGTGGACGACACCATCGGTCAAGAACCGGTTCTCCCCCAAACTCGTCCTGCCCGGTTCCCGAGGGCCGGTCGTAACAATGGGTATGTATGTATGTATGTATGTATGTATGTATGTATGTATGTATGTATGTATGTATGTATGTATGTATGTATGTATGTATGTATTGTTATGGTTTTGCTCTGTCGCGGTGGTAGCGGTGGCGAAGAGCGGCGTGCCGTCGAGCGGACTTCGATGAAGCCTTAGCCCGAAGGTGAAACAGGGAGGCAATTCGTTTGGAAAACAGCAACAAAAGTAGCGTTTACTGTAGCAGGTTGTCGTTTTTACAGAGCCGGCCAGCACGACAACGTCGGCTGGGGCAAAATCTCCTAACATGGGGCCGGCTCGGCCTTAAATAGCGTCTTTGGTCCATTCTCTCAGACCAGTTCTCGGGCTCGGAGGGGGAGACGTAGCCATACCCGGAACTGCAAAGTGGTTCGGCGGAGGAAACGACGTTATCTCCGGACTGCACGGTTCTCCTGCACAGAAGGCGGCGCTGGGAGGGGGGGGGGGGAGACAGTTCGTCGAAACAGGGCTCGATCTTGTGAGGCGTGCTCCCGAACGAGGAACATGTCTGTGGAACAACAGTATGTATGTATCTATGTATGTATGCAGGCATGCATGCATGCATGTATGTATGTATGTATGTATGTATGTATGTATGTATGTATGTATGTATGTATGTATGCATGTATGCATGCATGCATGCATGTGGATATGAAGTGCTGGCTACGCCGAAGGGATGGACTGCCCTAGACCATGAGGAGCTTCGCCCCTAAAACGAGCCCTTCAAATTCCCCTTCTTTCGTTCAAACATGACAGAGGCATTCGCGAGCTGCTTCATTTCGCACGTGTGTTCTTGAAGCACCACGTTGTTTGTTACTATCGCAACGGCGTCATCCGTACTTTGGCAAGAATGGCCAAAATGGCATGCAAGCTTCCCGTGTGTGTAAGTTTCCAGCTTATTCCATTGGCCGTACCTTGCAATGCCAGTTGTTAGTGAGGTGCGGTAAGGTGACCTGCGAAGATCGAGCTTATAGGTGGGCGTACTTTTTAATTATTGTAAATTGAATCTTCCAAACTGAATAACTTCAGGCTGCGTGCCCCTATCACTGATGTTCTTGCTGCAACAATCTCTTCATTCAGCCTTCAGTCGATGCAGCCCGTAATTGAAAAATGGAAAATCATGATGTCTCCAAAGGCGGGAGGGGGGGGGGGGCTGTAGCCACGTCTTTTCCTTTAATGCCATTCGCGCTCTTCAGCTGCGTCTTGAATTTTTTTAATTCGTTTTTTTTTTTCATACCATTCAGGTAGCTAACCCCTCTAACCCGACCTGTTTAACATGCATTTGTTTGCTTGTTTCCTTGACATTATGGCTCATATACCCACTCAGGAATATGCGAAGAAAGCGTAGAGTACTTTTTCTGGAAGCATCAGAAGTATGTTTAAGAATAAATTTATATCAAAATATAACTAATCTAAGAAAAACCACAGAGAGAGTGAGAGAGAGAGAGAAAGAAAAGAAGGGGAAATAGAAAAGGTCATTTGAATGATTTAGACATTTCAGATTTTGACATGACCGCACAGCTGCGTTTACTTCACTTTTTGATGAGACACAATAGTACTTATTAAATTGAGGATTACAATGGGATACGTTTGGATTCCTGAATAAAACTGCAAACTGCATTGAAAGTATTCCTGTGGCAATGTCCTAAAACTGAGGCACCAAAGTGCCGTAAATCTAACACCTATCTTCACAAAGGCAATAACTGATGATGATGATATTTGGGGTTTAACGTCCCAAAACCACCATATGATTATGAGAGACACCGTAGTGGAGGGCTCAGGGAATTTTGACCACCCGGGGTTCTTTGACGTGCACCCACATCTGAGCACACGGACCTACAAGATTTCCGCCTCCATCGGAAATGCAGCCGCCGCAGCCGGGATTCGATCCCGTGACCTGTGGGTCAGCAGCCGAGTACCTTAGCCAATAGACCACCGCGGCGGGGCCAAAGGGAATAACTTGATTGATATGTGGGGTTTAACGGCACACTAAAGGCAACTATCAAGTCAACGTTGATTGTTAAGATAATGGTCCAGAAACCTCATAGTGTTACTTTTGTGTCAAAAAAGTGCTTATTTTGAAATAAAATCATGTTTTAGTGGCCCGCATTCGGTTAGCGCACTTCAAATTACCCACCTCAAGAAGCGGACTGGCTCACGTCACTGTTGCCGTGCACAACGTTGTTCGGCTTTACTGCGCGGTCGCCGACACCAGAAGACAGAACGAAAGCAGCGGAAGACACAGTAGCAACAAAGACCATTGATCGATTTCCTGCCATTGACTCCGAAATGACAGACCTGTTTTGGTTCAACTGCGCCCCGCTAGATGGCACGACCTGTCCAGTTTAACCACGCGAAAATTGAATTTTTGAACCACTCGCACCATGTACTCATAGTAACGTCCGCGTTTTTTTTTTTTCGTGAATCAAACAGAAACTAACAAGCTGCATTTTATGGCGTCTCATGATTCATGGAAGGTTCTTTATTTAGTGCAGCTAGATTGATTACTAGTGATTAATTGTAGGTGGTTCGTCTGACGTCATTGGTATCATTTTGAGAATGTCGTACTGAGGCACTTGTGTTCTTTCTTGTCCAATTACTTTAATTTATCGGCAAGTAGGGCACTGCTGTTAATAATATTGTCGTTCTAGATGTTATCATACATTGAGCTTTCATTCTGACGTAAATTATTATTTGACTTCAGTGTCCCTCTAACGTCCCAAAACCACCATACGATTAAGAGAGACGCCGTAGTGGAGGCCTCCGGAAATTTTGACGAACTAGGGTTCTTTAACGTGCACCCAAATCTGAATACATGGGCCTACAGCATGTTCACCTCCATCAAAAATGCAGCGGCCGCAGCCGGGATTCGATCCCGCTACCTGCGGGTCAGCAGCCGAGTACCTTATCTTCTAGACCACCGCGGCGGGGATAACTAGAAGCTTTTTTTAAGTATAAAGTACCAGCGACAAGATAAAAAATAATGATCAATTGTTTCTATTTCTCCACGGAATGCACAGGGGGGTGATCTCACCACACCAGCTCTGTGTCAATATATATTTGGAGGGGGAACACGGCACCGAAATCTAGTAATCAAAACTTCGAGCTTTCTAGACGGACTCTATTTATAACAGATATAAAAATCAATATTTAATATTCTTTTTTGTGTGTGTGCGAACAAAGCCATGTCACACTATTTATTTGAGTACAGCAGCCCGAAACTTTAGCGAGCTGCGTCAAGAATGTTTGGTTTTAGTTTTTCTTTTTGATGATACTGATGATATGTGGGATTTAACGTCTCAAAACCACCATATGATTATGAGAGACGCTTTTTATGATACTCATCACAGTGACACGCAATGGTAACAGGCGTAATCAATAAGCTATTAACATTAATGGTGGGCACTGAGACATAACTGAACATTTACAGCACGGGTGTAGCCACGGAGGTGGTTGGGTCGGTTGAACCCCACCCCCCAAAATTTTTCACCTTTATGTTTGCAGGTGTGTACTACATGCACGCGTACAAACGCACGCACGAACATACATAAACTATGGTTTAATCCTCCCTCCCCGAAAAAATTTCTGGCTACGCCCTTGATTTACAGAATGTACGTCGTCAGAATTGTGGGCTTTTCGAGTTATGTCAATGCAAGAGAGGAGCCCCGCTGCGGCAAACACTGTAAACGTTGCTGTTGGCGAGAACGAGCGTAACTGGCACACACCCGTTGTGAAGGAGTGACCACGAATACGCTCGTTTAAAAAAAATGTGAAAAATAAGCAGAAGTCGCAGATTCAGAATTGCGAAATAACACTGTAAAGCATAAGCGTTTTGTGTCGTAGCAAGAAATAATTTAAAACATTTTCAGCAATGCGCACAAATAAAAAAAAGACAAACCTCGTCTGACCGTCGACTGAAGAAGAGCCTGGAAACTGTGGCACGCATTCACGCTAGGGGATCCGCCAAGAACCTGGTAGCTCTAACGAAAGAGCTCGTGCCCTTTGCGTGAAGCCCTTCTTTGTCTTCCTCCTTACAACGACAGGCAGTAGTGCCATCACAAATCCTGCTGAACTAAAGCCGGGTAGCTTTGCCACTATGCGGAGCAAGAGGATATGATTATATCGTATAAAAGGTCTCAGGAAATTCTCACCATCTGGTGTCCTTAGCCTTTCGCCTCCATCGAAAGGAGGCGAGATGGTAGAGGCCCGTGTTCTGCGCGGGTCTCTAACCGTGGTCGGTACCAAACACGCGACCTCAGCAGTCGAGCACTAGCTGTAACCACCACACCAGCGCGGCAGACAAAGCTACGTTGAAGAGTGCAACGCGTGGTATGCAGTCTTTCCGCATACTGCTTGGTGTAATGGCAGTGCGAGGGATCTACGTATCTCTCTTTTCATTTCATAGGCAGTCTTGTAGGACGACCGAGGTTGTAAATTGGCGCCATATAGGCTGCATCCCTCAGCGGCGCATCCCATGCTCAAGCTAAGCGTCAGCGTCAAAGAGGCCACGGAGGTGATACAGACTACACTGAGTTTTTTTTTTTTTTTTTGTTCCAGGAAATATGGGATATCAAGGCAAACAACCTTCATAAGGTACCACTTTCTCATTACATGATTTTGTAATGTTTCGCTCATGCAAGCGCCGTATTCACGTTTACATATGGAGTAACATCAGTCATATGACGAACAATTATATGTACATGAGATTCCTTCTTCTATTGCCAGATACTCTACATTGAAAGAGTGGAAAAGAAAAAAAAGAGCATGATCGCTTGCCCTGGAGAAGTTGACGCGTGGAACTATATACTCTCTAAACAATAAACACCGGAGTAGTCCCCAAAACTGTATACATCACAGTAGATTTCTGCTGCACGACATACCCGCGCCTTATACGTCTCAAGCTACTATCAAAGTACCAGTAGTTCAACATAACTCTGTCAACGAATGTGGGGCATCAAAAAGCGCCTTTGCGTACAACAGACAAGCACCTCAGTACTATAGTGGTTGTGAAAGTGCGTATACTCTTGCGTTTTTTTTTTTTCTGCGTGAATCAAACATAAACGAACAGGCTGCATTTTATGGCGTCTCATGATCCATAAAAGGTTCTTTATTTAGTGCTACTACATGAAATTCTAGTATCCACATGCTGCCGTGTTGCTGCAACAATACCACTGCTCGCTGGACTGCAGTTGTATCGGTTAAATAATCTTATATTTGAAGCGACAAAATGCGTTTTTGCTTGTCACAGTTTTCAGCGTGAGTAGTTGCAACACTTTTGTATACTACAGCGACGTCAGGACACGACATGAGGCGTAAATTGCACGAACATTCAACTTGATTGCCATTGTTTTTTTTTTTGTTGCGATGCCTTTTTTTTATTGTCAAACCCCTTGCGAGAATTTAAAGCAAAAGCCAATGCGCCACATCATGGGCTGAAAATCGCTTGTCATTGATAAAAACGAAGATGTCCTTCGCCGTCAAAACCTTTCATGCATTGCGCAGCAGCAGCATGGTAGGCCACGGATCGATGTTGGCAAGCTTAGCACACATTTTTTGAAGCCACATTTCAAACAGTTCTCGGCTCGGCACGTAGTGAGGACTCGTCCGGCGAATGACTCCTCCGTTTGGTGAACCAGCCGCGTGGCTGCACTGTCCACCTAATCGGGAAACGCAGCGCTATATCCTGCACACACAGGTGACGCTTCTAACACTGCGCTCAGTGCGTGCAAGCTCTCCTAAGTCCCCGACTGTCCTTGCCCCAGCGCACTCTACGCCGGCCGGCATGGATCGCGCAGCATCCGGCGCATGCGCGGTCAGGCCAAGGCCTAAGCTGTCTTCCGCCAAAAATTGAGTGCAAACATCTGCAGGCGTGCTCTCTTCCAGATGCAGCCATGCTTCTTGTAGTGCTTCGTGTACTGCGCCACGTCCTGGAACATCCTTTCACAACGGTCGCATCTGTACAGTGTCTGACGACAGTGCTGGTGCCGATGTAGCATCAGGCCGGCGACAGTCAAGAATGTCTGGCTGCAGCGATGACACTCGAAAGGCCGGATGCCCTTGTGCATGCGGTCATGTACCACCGCGTCGTACGAGTCCACCAACGAGGCCAGGCACAGCGGGCACGCGATCTCCGCCGCGTTCGCATCGCCGCTCGCTTCGCCCTGCCGACTCACGCCTTGCCGCTCGTTCGCCAGTCTTCTGCAGGTCCGGCAGTGAATGGTGCTGTCGCCCCCGAGACGACCACGGAAACCAGCTGCCAGGTTCCGTTCCATTCTCTGCTCGATGTTCTGCGGCAAGTCCTAGCTGGCACCTCGCTCCTCAGGAGATTTCCGCTCAAAGGGGCGCTGGTAGACGCTGACCCTCTGTCAGTTCTGTTCCTTCTTCTTTTTTGGTTGTGAAGCTTGCAAACGGCGCCCTCTATTACGACGGAAAAGACAGAGAGTGCATCTGTGCCTGTGTCTCGGTCTTCCGAGCCTCATGGCGTATGCTTGTGTTCGTACTATTCTTGTCGAATTGGTGTGTGGTCTTCCCAAGCATCGCTTATGTTAGGAGCATGACAAGTCAGTATTAGGCACCGGCATGTATAAAAAATAACAACATACGTCCACGTTATCGAAGGTTTGATCTCGCGATAGATCATTTAAAATGCTACTATGAATTCAAACTGTTTGTAAAGCCCTTTTCATAACGAATTTATATTGTCACGGGATTGCAGCTATGACTATTGTGTGGTGTGTGAAGACGACGAAGACGTGTTTGGAAAAAACAACTGCCACCATATTGACTGCTGGACTATTGTTAATTCTATTGCGCTATTGGCCTAGCTCACCGACATTACGTGCGGCAGAAGTTAGTAAAATAGCATTACGTCACGTAATTGGTCTTCGCAAGCTTAGTTATCTCAATTGCGACACGACGACAGTGGCGTGGTGATGTTAATGACCTGACGACTCGGATGAATCATGCCACTGACGAGTGTAACATCACTACTACGGCATGACGCTGACGACGATGCGAAAGTGGCCATACCTGCTAATGCCCTCTCGCATAACTTGTACATCGCACGCGAGATCTGCACTATTTTGCTAGTCTGTTCGCCTCAATTCCAAGCGCCCCACATTGCGAAACTAAGGTGACTAGTTTGTTACTGGTTTTCTGAAACATGGCTTTCATACTGGCATTTATTTAGGATGGCACACAGCAAGAAACACGACAGAGCTTCAGCTGAACTTCGCTATGCAAAAATACATGAGCAACAGCTGAGTAACTGCGCAGGGACTACGAGATACTTTGCCATAGAGCTAGAACACGATAACAAATGTTTTTTTGCACTCTCCGGGCTCAGAAATGAGGAATATTTTGTATAAAGAAAAATATTCTTTCTTGAACAGTGCAATCGACGCAATACCCATTCAGCCTTCACTTTTATTTTATGCTGTAGGTTTCATACAGCTCTTTCTGCGTGCCTGCGTCTATGCGAATGCTGGGTGCGCAAGCACCTTTTACTGTGGGTCAGTTATGCATGACTCGTCGACACGAATGCCTGTATACACAGATGCGATATGCTCCCTCCAAACTGATCTTAACACATCAACCGGTTTGACCAAAGTATAGCACTTGCAACGGGAGAGTGAGATGTGGTAGGCCACTCTTGTGTGCAAGCGCGCGAGGAAGGCATGCGTTTTCGCACACGTTTTTGTTGCCTTGAAGTTTAACAACGAGTATCACAGATTACACTACATTTATTTCATTAAAAATATTGCGTACCATAAATTGTGCTCCGCAACATTTCCTCCTAAACAATCGCCCTGATATTGACAATTAAAAAAGATGAGCTCTTGCTCATTGGTCTTTTACTTTTAGCGGTTGAACGGCGTCCGCATCGACGCTTATTGTGTATGCTAAAGCAAGTGTCCTATCTTTATCGCATTTTCATTTAAGAAAAGAAAACTGTTTAGGAGAGAGGGCGTGCAAAGGCAGACGTGAGAGAGAAGTCGTCACAAACGCCGACTAGCAACTACAAAAGTGGTCTACGGCGGAAGGAAGGCACGAGAACTTATCTGCCCATGCGATAGGCGAACTTTTGAAAACGGCAGGCGTGATAGATGACTATTCAGACACTTCTTTATTCAAGTTAATAGATGGCTGGTTCTCACAGTTATCTCTCGCACGTGCCTGATTAATAGGTACGCCTATTGCATGGGCTTACCCAGACGAGTATTGCATGGGCTTACCCAGACGAGTTTCGTGTCTTCCCTATTTACTGCAGTAGAGCGCTTTTGCAGTTGCTCGCTAGTCGGCGCTTCTGGGTTTCCAGACTTATTTACCTACTGACTATCTTATGTCTCTGTTATCTTAAAAAAAAAGCCTTTATAGTCTAAAAACACAAACACCTATATATAATGCTGCCGTCGAAACGTGCCGCGCCAGTGAGAGGAAAAGAAAATATATCCCGATGAAGAGGAGGAAGGATAATATGGACGTTACCATTTTCACAGCCAGAGGTGGTTGGAGGATTCCAATAGGGTGAACTTGCTGGCTAGTTGGTTGAACATTTTCAAACAGGAAACAGCGCAGTAAAAACGAAGACGAAGCGAGGAACGAGCACGAAGCATTGTGTGTCGAGTTGTTTGTTTGTTTGTTTGTTTGTTTGTTTGTTTGTTTGTTTGTTTGTTTGTTTGTTTGTTTGTTTGTTTGTTTGTTTGTTTGTTTGTTTGTTTGTGGCCTGCCGACTCTGGTACATACCCACTCAGGGGGATTTTCTGAGAAAACGAGTTATAGCTCATAGGTGATAACTATACAGTTGTTTGCCAACCTATAACTAAAAATGTACAAAGATAAAAACCGAGAAAGCGTTCGGTACTTGCTTCATCTTCGTTTTTACACCGCTGTTTCCTAATTGAGATTGGAGGATCCCCCCCCCCCCCTCCCGAGTTGCTGTATATGTGGTGTGGTGGATAGAGTTACTGCCTATGCCACCTAAAGGTACCATATATTAACTTTACCCCCCCCCTCCCCCTACCCTCCTCCCTTAATTTTAAAATTTTGCGTGTACATACGTCTGTGCACACGTTGAAGGAGGTCGAATCCCTCATTTACACCCCAAATAAAGTGCTGGCTACGCCCCTAGGTGCTACGAATTAGTTAACTCATTTGTTAGCATGACCAAAATAAAAGAAAAGGTAATAAAGCTAACCAGTGCGGTTCAACTCGTTCTAACACGGGACTTGTCCCAAACACCCGCTCAGTACACTATAGCTTCCTGGTTTCCCTTCTTTTTTTACAGCGAAAGCTGTTATGAGATCACAGCTCGGGTCTCGCGTAGCGCCGTAGTTGTCCGCCACTGCCGCCACTGCTGTCCATAACCACATCGCACGACATTAGACAAAAAAAAAAAAACCTAGTACCAATTACACAGTGGGGCTCGAGCCCGGGTTTAATGGTTGCCAGCCCAGTTCTATACCACTAAGTTATGCAGGTGCTTGGGGCTTGTTGGCAAACTTGCCTTAAGCAGGCTTGATGTCGGGAAAGCAATCGCGTTAATAAGACCTATAAAGCGTTTTAAAAAAAGCGAAACAACAACCAGTCGTCACACAATACGAATAGCGTAACAAGTGGGTCGTCCGATGCTCCAACCCATTACAAAAGCTTGTTCTTGTTATACTATTAACTATGGTGCATACCTACTTCAGGCATAATTCCTCATCGTCGTCAGCCACTGCATGAACGATTGGCACAAAATTCCTTGCAAGTGTTTAGCGGATACCACGCTTCTCAGAAGAATGATGAACAATAGCATAGTGAATACCAGCCTACTACCCAAAATTTTTATTATTATTGCCGTAGTGGATATAAAGCAAGCGTGCTTGCAGCAGTTGCCCAATAAGTGTTTAGAAAACACTCTGTAAGGCCGCTCTTCTAGCTTTCGCTGAGACTTTGCTGCGCCTTCCGCGCAGGCCTGGCGTTGTTTTTTTTTTTTTTTACGCCTTTCTGTGAGCAATGTTATTCGTATCTTCGTACCGATATGGAAGGAAACTACAAGGTTTTACTGTAGCTTCGAACAGGGCTGCCACAACAATTCTTTTCTCGAGTTGCTCTAAACACGTGCTTACATTCTTTTGGTAGCAGCCACCAGTTACATGCCTCCTCTGCTACGACGAATGAAAAGCACGCTTATGAAAGACAGCATTATTCTACAGCATTAGACAGTATTAAAAATAACCGTGCAACGCATTTCGCTTTAACTGATAGTCCGAGAAATTAATGCGAAGGCGCCTTGCTTGCTTCACCCTTTACACGTGGCACACTGCAGCTGGGTGTTGCAATATACGTGATATACCTAGCAATTTAAGATTGGACAGGAGTGAAATCCTAACTGTAGTGGGTGTCACACGTCAGAGACTATTAATCACATCCTGTGCGTGTGCCCTCAATACGCGGCCGAAAGACAAACACCAAAGGGTCTCACAGATCGCCTATAGACGACTGCTGACCCTTTTCGGAAGAGAGTCTGTCGCGTGCTTGGGAGTGTGCTCACATTTCTAAGCAAGACATGTTTAGAGTCCCGTCTTTAAAGCACGTGCTAATATAGCTAATGTACAGAGACGTTTGTGTCTATCCTACCCCAAACGGGACAGTGTGTGCAGTGACTAATTGGGCTATGCCACAATCACCCCTCACCATGGCCTCCCCTGTCTTTCCCTTTTCCCCTTACCCCCACGAGGAGTAGAGGGCTAGAAACCCGCTTTCCAGGCCGACCTCTCCTCCTTCTCATTAAACGTCGTCTTCTTCTTACATGTGGCACGTATACGAGCGATTGGCCGTTAAACCGGCGGTTAATATGAGGTATAAAATATAAAATTTTCATGAAGGAAAATGATTATTCTATCGTCCATAGAACACACACACACACACACACACACACACACATTTATATATATATATATATATATATATATATATATATATATATATATATATATATATATATATATATATATATATATATATATATATATATAAGCATGAAGGAGATGTCACCTGACTAAAAATTAAAAGGAGAAATGTGGCACCAAAATTTTGTGAACGACTCTTCCACTTTGCAAGTGGTGCACCATTTATTATCCCAAGAAAAAGAAAGATGACTATATTCTTGAACTGGTAACCTCATTGTTATGTGATCTCGCGAAGGCGCCTGCATAACACGAGTGGCTTGTTGCATCTTCGAGCATTTCTTTCAACAAACTAGCGGGAATAAAACGAAATCGGCCCGCATAAGATGCGGTAAATTGGAGGTCATTCGTGCTGTAGTGTACGTGAAATGGGCTGCGCATTGTGACGATGACCCAAGGCATAGGCTTCCCTGAGACTATAGGCGCTATCAAGGTGTGCTGGTCATCCTGGGAGCTCCCGGCTCTTTGGGCATTAACAAGGAAACCCAGACGTCGTTATTTTCGTTCAGTAGAGTTGTTTTTTCGTCCGAGTGCGATACTATATAGTGCAAGGCTATCATGCACGTGCGCAATAATAGAAGCTAACAGGGAGTTTAAATAATTTTAAGCTACACTCTGAGGTCTTCGACGAGCATCTAAATATCTATAGGTATAGTTTTTCGCATTCTGTATTCCCAGCACATTTAACGCGGCCGTGGTCGAGCAATCGATCCCGATTAATCGTAGCGCGCAGTGCTATTGAGGCGAGCCGTCATACACCCGCCACAGGGGTCCCGAATTTGCGACGGAGGTGCAAACGCTCGATGCCCGTATACTTAGATATATATCCGCCCGTTCAAGAACTCCAGGTGGTCGAAATTTCGGGAGCTCTCCACTACGGCGACTCACAATCACATATCGTGGTTTTGGGACGTTAAACGACAACAATTACTATTATTATGATCGGCATATACTGTGTAATGTAGGTGCCTGTAAAACTTGCAGCAGTAAACTTTGAAAGTCATCTTACCAGTAATAACTAAATAAGCTAATCGATACTTCATAATGACATATACGACCGTGGTATAATGCATGCTGTAAGTAAGTTTGCGGGAAAGTTGAGTGGCGTCCATGGGACTGAGCCTGTTGACATGGCTTCTGCAGAACAGCGCGAAAATATACTCGTGTTGACCCATACAAACGCGCTGTTGGTAGTCAGTGCTTGGTGCTGTCTTCCTGTGTCTTAGTTTGTCGCGCTGTTTTGCCGTCATGAAAGTTTGAAATATACATTTCCACTCTACATTTACAGCCTTTCAGCAATTACAAGCTTAGTCATATGTAGGGCCTTTTAAAGAAGATAAGTGAGGGCGCAGTCAGGGAGGGATGTAGACCACTGGCAACTTTTGCCGCAAATTGTACCTCATGGGCAGAATACTCGTGGTAAGAAGCCAACATGGGCTCGCCTGTATCGCCGCTTCCTGGTGGCAGCGCTCACCGTTTCCACGGAGCGAGGAAAGTGCATTCATCTAAATTGCAATCAGGTGGACTGCGTCTGCCGTACGAGTGCTGTAAAGATTTTTTTTCCTTCCTCGACAGTAAGTGCTTGTGTGTGCAGAGTGGTTGGGGGGGGGGGGGGGGGGCAAGCACAACAATGCACAACACATTATGCAATATTCCTCTAACGACGCTTTTTTAAATCAATATGTTGCCTAATTTCAATGAACGGCATTTCTCGGCGATATGGTAAAAAAAAAAAGTCCATGTATGCCCAAAAAGCCCCTTTGGACACAATTTAGACAAAGCTCCCACTATATAAATGGAGAAAGCACAGGCACGATACAATCTATGCCACACGTAAGAAGAGAAAATTCATGCATGAAAAGTCCACAACACCACATGTGCACACGTATTAAAAGCTTATGCTGCAACTACTACGCAAACGCCACGCCAACTTTCAGCCTATTTCGTATCTTGAACAGCTCCAGTTAAGAGAGTTCCCGCTCAATTTGGTTGCTTTCTCCCCCCCCCCCCCCCTCTGTCTCTCTTTGCGTACATAGGTGTGTTGCTTGATAAAAAGACAGCCCTCTAATGTTCATTAGCGTTTAGCGAAAGTTGTGCCATTTGATCAAGCCATCATCTTTAAGTAAAATGGACAATGAAAGCAAGTGCCCGCGTGCATGCATGATTGAAGCGTTTGTGAAATCGAGATCATGTGATGGGTTAACACAATTGGTGCTGTGTTTATGGTAGTAAGCTCTGCAACGTGTCCATTTATCTAAGCGTTTATCGAAGACCAATTTACACTCTTTCTTATACTCCTATTCCACACACACGGTATATAAATTTAAAGTAATTGATAAAATGTTCATTTGTAAAACTTTGGCAATTAGTCTACTATGTCGAGGCAGCTCGTGGAAAGGTGGCGAGTGCACCCTCGTCCTCCCCCTGTATGGATGGATGGATTAATATGGATGTACCTTTCGGATAGGCGGCTAACGTCACCTATCCGTAATACTTGGTGAATCAAAAACTAGATTTATCTTTTTTTTCTTTTAAATAGTGAAGTTGAAGACTGCATGGTACTTCGCAGTGAAGGATTTAATTTTCACTCGTGCCTTGATTTTAGCCACCAATCAGATAATCTCGTTCTAGTTATTTCTACCCGCTTGAAGTCTATTTTGCTCTCCCTGTCCCCAAACCCCAGTGCTTTCAAAAACTCTGCGCCATCATCCTGAACTATAGGGTAGCGCCCTTTACAGAACATTATGAGGTGTTTGACAGTTTCTTCCTCCTTTCCACACTCACTGCATATTGTGTCTACCCCTTCGTATTTTGCCCGATAAGTCATGCTTCGCAATACTCCCGTCCTGGCCTCAAACAGTAGGGAACTACCCCAATTATTATCATAGATCCTTTCCTTGGCGATTTCCGGCTTAAAAGTTCAATAGTTCTCTAGTGCGGATTTCTTAATCATGCCAATTCTCCACATGTTGGTCTGCGTTTCCTTGGTTAACGTCGCAAATTAACGTGTCTCGTCCGCTTTCTTTCTCAGATGGCAGTTCCAGATTGCGTGTGGCTAAACCTATTAGGGAGAAAGCGTCAGGCTTACTGCAAGTGTGCCGCAACTGTGCGCTTGCGCATGTCTACGGTAATTCCAGCCTATGTGTTTTCTATTAAGTTGCAGTCGTAACTTATTGTGCAGTGAAATATATCCCTGTAACGACGTTTTCTTTTTTTTTTATTAATATGTTGCCTAATTTTAATGAACGATATTTCTCGGCGATTTGGTAAAAAAAAAATTCCATGTAAGCCCAGAAAGCCCCTTTGGACACAATTTAGACAAAGCTCCCACTATATATGGAGAAAGAAAGCACAGACACGATACAATCCATGTCACACGTAAGAAGAGAAAATTCATGCATGAAAAGTTCACAAGACTATATGTGCACACGTATAAAAAGTTAATGTTGCAACAACTACGCAAACGCCAAGCCAACCTTCGGCCTATTGCGTATCTTCAACCTTTTACCTACTGCGTAGCATATTGCTTATTGCGTATATTGCGTATCCAGCAACTGGCGTTGGCGCCACTATTTGGCGCTTCCGCATTAGCAATGCTCCTTCAGTCAGAATTTACCTTTAAGAGGAACATTCATTTTTCCAAACGCTTAGCCGGAAGTCCTTTTGAACTCGTGAGTAACGCGTTTGAGTTTTTTTTTTTTATCGTATATTTTCTGGAGGTGATTTCGATTTTCAATAGCGCGCGCTTCCCGAAGAACGAAAGTGGTGAAAGTGACGTAGTCGCGCAGACGCGTGAACGCTGCACTAGCGACATTCCCGGGAACTACGTTTTCTCCAGTGCATCCTCCTCAGCTGCTCGAGTGCTGAGCATGCGTGCTGGCGCCCTAGCTTTGGAATCGTTGCGGTAAAATGGATCGATGCTAACAAACAGAGAGCTGCGGTGCTGGTTTCGAACGCTTATTCTTTGCTTCGCAGGGCCCAGGGAAGTTTAATAATTTCGAAACGGGCACGACATTAGAAACAAGCTACTGAGAATCTAGTTCCGCGTACGCAGCCAACCATGTCCGAGCTTCGGAAGAGAGCTACGGATTCCGAACAGAAAGAATCGAAGGTAAGCGTTGTGTCCGTGTTGGACTCCCCAGGCGCGATCCCCCAGTTGTAGAGAGCTCTGTCGTGTAAATCACCTTATCGGTCGTATTCCGAAGTCACAGTTCAGGTTTTCTCGCACATTTGTACATTCACCATTTCCTTGAGCTCGCTTGGCTTCCTTGAATGATCGGCGCTTTTTCATACAGGGATCATTACAAGCATTTTGCAAAATATTTTGACTGCTTAATATCGCCCCGCACGATGTTGGTTTCGGGTTTGTGCCTAGTTTATCGGTGTCGCATAATAGGTAGACTTGGCAAGCAGTAAGGAGGCGATGCTCAGTGCGATTTGAAGAGATGATCTTGTGATCATCACTCAGTTGTGATGTCGCGCGCGCGGGAGTGTAGAAGAAGGTATTGCTGGCTTCGAGCGTTATCCATTGAATCTGCAAGCTGAAGCTGCACGTTGTGGGTGAATTCTCATGATGCTGCCCACATAGGAGCATGCAGTCGACTCGGACGACGAAAAACTTCCCGAGGAAAGCCAAGTGGACAACCTGACGAAAGACCTGCCTCAGGCGACTGACGAAACCACAGCTGTTTTGGACAATTACCTGAGTGGCCTTTCGAAAAGGTTCGTGCTCTTTAAGAGCTGTCTTTTGCTGTCCTAGCTTGGTGAGCAGCTGCGTTTATTCATTAACAGTGTGATCTCGCTGACATTTGTTTACCTATGTGCTTTGTCTGCTTGTTTTGGTTCGCTAGATGGAGAAACTGGGTCGTCAGAGGAATCTTCACCCTGCTAATGATGTCATTTTTCGCACTTGTCATTTGGATGGGACCTTTGGCTCTAATGATTCTAGTAAGGCCACCTTTCGCTCTCTTGATTTCTCTGATATTGCACAAAAGCAAGCTCTTCAGCATAAATTCAAACATTCCAGGTGAAAGCAACAGACGAGTTAACTAATGTCGTTGTTTAATTCTCCTATCGCACTGGTTTCTCTCTCTCTCTCTTTGAGGGGGAATCGCAAGTGAGAATCGGACAATAACATTAGACATTTTAACCTGTTATATGTTTTGAATTTTTCTAGATCAATCAGCATTATTTACCTTTGTGCAGTTGGCGAACAATTTCACCCAAGAGTGCCTCATTTGTTAACATAAACACATGGTTTATAACTGCATGTTAATCATTTACCAACACTTCCATTTCTAAAAAAAGATAATAATAAATGTGCTGTGCTGTGTGTTTGTTTGTATGATTTAGGCAGTGATGACCTTTGAATCATTACACATTGCAATGGTTTGACATATTGATGTTAATAATGTCGTTGCCAGTTCACAAGAAAGAAAAAATTTCTTCCATCTTAGATGTAATGTTTTTTTTGTCATTTTGTTGTGATATCGCAGACATAACTTGAGGTTATGAGTGCCCAAAGCTTTAAGATGCTTTGCCATGTGATGCATGCAACGAAAGGAGTCATCCATATTATATTGATTGCATATAGTCTGTAGACACTTGTTTCTACAGACTATATGCAATCTATATGCAAGACTATATGCAAGTTTTTCAAGCATTGCCTATTAGTTTAGTTTTTGACGTAGCATTTTGCTTCATAAAATCAGTTCAGCTTATGTAAAAAAATGTTTTGGTGACAAGAGGGCTTAAGATTGGCACAGTGCAGAGTGGTTGTCATTCACATAAGCAGTTATGTGCTGGCTGTGGTGGCTGCATTTTCGATGGAGGCAAAAATACTATGGGCCTATGTGTTCAAATTTCGGTGCACCTTAAAGAACTCCAGGTGGTCGAAATTCCCACAGCCCTCCACTATGGAGTCTCTCATAATTATATGGTGGTTTTGGGATGTTAAACCCCACATATCAATCAAGCATTTATGTGCTCTCTGTCCACCTGTTCCAGCACAAAGTGCAAAAGCTCATGGCTGGTTGAATGTGAGGAACTACTGAAGTGACAATACCTACCTTTTTTCACAGACACTAGCAATCCAAGTGAAGTGCTTCCAGGAGATTATTGCCATTGGCTATGCTGTCTACCGAGTGCATGGGCTTCCTTGGTTTCGTTCTCTGTCCTGGTACTTCCTCCTGACAACAAATTACTTTCTTTATGGAGAAAGTCTTGTGGATTACTTTGGTGTTCTTATCAGCAGAACGGTATGTGGCTGCAAATTATAGTTGTTCTTTGCTATTAATATTTGTGTAGTAAGTTGTGAGAAGATTGAAATTTATCTGAAGCCTAGATATGCCACAGATACTTAAGAACAGAAGCATTATGTTATGTACATGTTTTGTACTTTTGTCAGCTGTGGTGTTCTGTTGCCGTCACCGCGACTGTCTTATGTGAATAGGGGGGTGAGAACTTAATCAAGTGGATAGTCGCTTTTACTCTCACCCCCTCTATCAACTGTGTATTGGTGGAAAATAAAGCATTATTATTATTATTATTATTATTATTATTATTATTATTATTATTATTATTATTATTATTATTATTATTATTATTATTATTATTATTATTATTATTATTATAGTGAAGTTCGTGTGTGTGCCCCTTTCTCTGGTGTGAACCGAGAAAGCAGGCTCCATATGTCGCTGCTGAGAGTGAGTCTCAGACTACTTATATGCAGTTGGTTTATGTACCATGCGCACTCGGCATGTTCCGGAATTCGTCTCTGCCAAAACCCTCCCCGCGCGTCTGTTATAAACACTGCTGCAGGGGTCTTCATAAGTTCGTGCACAGTGTTCTCAGGCAAAGGGTCACGTCCTACGGTTTGGGCACAATGCTCGAATGCCTCCAGCCGTCGAGGTCTGCTACGCCATAGTCGTCGGGTCATTTAGCACAGCAGAGTCGCAGTTTGTGGCGAGCACTTGAAGTCGTAAATTGGAGCCTCAAGCTCGTTGTGTAGACGCTTGCTGCCATAGCTGTCAGAGACCACCGCAATGGCCTGCACCCACCGCACGATCCTACAGTCCGCTGACAGAGATGTTCTGGCTCACATCACTACGCGTTCTCGGAGGCGCGGTTCCCGGACAACACCACCGTAGCCAGTCCATATATGTTCCGAGCACCGGCATTTGCCGGCAGCTCGTTTTTGTTTATTCGAGCTGCAAGCGCTGTGTCACTTCGCCCGACAATTATTATTATTAAAACTGGTCTACATTGGTGGAACAAATTAGAAGAACATAAAATTAAGTTATTAGGCTTCCCAAATGATCAGTATTATCAGGCCCAATGATCTTCTGGGACTGTTTAATGTGTTTTTGAAAAATTGACATAATTGAGATATGAAGTAGCATCCACTCAGGCAACTAGCTATGCATTCTAAGGTGAAGTTAAATTTCCCTTTTATCTGTAAGCTAGTGTGACATCTTTTGTGTGGACTTTCAACAGGCTGCACCATCAAGGACAGAATAAATACGGTACACCGTTTCTGTCCTCATGAGTTCTTGCTGCTGGAACTCCTTATTATTGTGTGCTACTAATAAGCTCAAGCGAACATTATTCTTGTCATGTGTTGGCAGTTTGGAGGCCAGCTGAGTGCTACAAAATGAAAGCCGAAGCCATTTATGACTCTAATAAGAAAATGAAAAGAACTAAGATCTAGTCAAAACATCCATTCACTAACATGATGTAGGTAACACGTGTATATTTAAAATTGCTGGAGAGTGCCAGAGATAGTTTTGTGTTTACACAATGCTCGTGCAAGGAATACATCTGTAGCACATATCTAGATATGGGACATGCACATGCTAGGAACTTATTTTACAGCAAGAGCTATTATGAGATCATAACACAGCTCACGTGCGGTGCTATAGATGTTTGCCGCCACCGGAGTCCGTAACCAATATCACAAGAAATAAGAAAAAAAAAACTTGGTAAATAAACAACAGCAACGACACAATGGGATTTGAACTTGGGTCCGCTGCGTGCCAGTCCAATATTCTACCACTGAGCCACGCCGCCGCTTGAAACTCATTTCAAAATTGGCCTTAGGCAGGCTTCAATTAGAGAAAGGAGTTGCACTAATATGAGTAATAAAGCATTTTAGAACATAAAATGAACAACCAGGCGTCGCACAATGCAAATCGCGTTAAGAGTGGGACGTCCAATGATCCAACCCATTACAAAAGCTTGTTCTTATTCACCTATTAACTGTGGTGCATACCCATCAGACATAATTCTTCGTCGTCAGGCACTGCATAAAAATATTCACATTATTCCTAGCAAGTGTGTAGCAGATGCCACACTTCTCCCAAGAATGATGAAGGATAGCATGGTGAATGCCACCCTACTACACAAAAATTATGATTATTTATGCCGCAAGGGGTACCCTGCAAGTGTGCTTGTAGCAGTTACTCAAAGAGTGTTGAGAAAAGGCTCTGAAGAGGCCGCTCTTCGAGCTTTCGCTGTGACAGTGCATGTTCCGTGCAGGTCTGGCATTTTTTATTATAGCAATGTCATCTGCCATCTGCTTTGTCTCTGTCTGTCTCATTTCTTCTTACCCCTGTAAAAAAAGCAGGCTATACACTCTTTCCAAACCAACCTTTACTGCCCTCTTTTTATCAAATCTCCTCACCCTATTAACAATATTGTTTTATGGCCGGTGAATGTTTTTTGCCTTTTTGTTTTCATTAGGACTCACTGAAGCCACTTGTGCGCTACCACCGCTTCATTTCATTTTGCCTATACTTGCTGGGTTTCATCTGGTTCGTGTTGAGCCTTGTAAAGAAATATTACATGCGCCAATTCTCTTTGGTAAGTACATCAAGGCAATTCTTCAGGTGTGTGAAATATATGCTAATGCATTCTCTCTTTTTTTTTTCCTTTTTCTCTTTGAAGTTTGCCTGGACACATGTGACATTGGTCCTCATCGTGACCCAATCATACTTTCTCATTCAAAACATCTTTGAAGGTTTGATCTGGTGAGTTAGAACGATGGTCTTGTTTGTGAGGTATTGTTACAAGTGTCACAAATAGTGATTAGAAAATTTTAATTGTTCATTAACCTGTTGCAAGGAACATGAGTGAGTAAAATGCAGTAAACACACTTGAGAATTATGTTGCACCTTGTACCTACAGTTATTAAAACCAAGGACACCCATGAGCCAGTTCTTGCTGCTTTTCATAATTTTAGTTTGTAGCACTTTGAAGTGCTGAAGACTACTTTACTGTTCAATAAAATTTCAAGGCAGGTGGCCTAAGAACATGATACAATGCATCCTATTGTGTGGTTTTTGCAATGCTATAAAACAAACCATATCGAAGAACATGCTGGTCGGGAATAATTCATGTGTGCTCTTCATGTGTAATGGGTAACCATCATTCTAAGCAAAGCACATGAAGTATTTTTTGGCATGCCAATGAAGCTTCATGATACCTCTGGCTTGACTTGAGTGCATTTTATTGCTTCAGATTGGTATAGCGCTATTTAAAATGACCTGAAATCTTAGAAGGAAATGTGATACTATTGTGCTGCTGCTCAGACAGAAATGCCCCCCCCCCAAAAAAAAAAAAAACAGGGACATGAGATCGGCATCTTTTCTAGAAAGTGTGTCAACCTTGAAGATGTCTTTTGACTGGTATTCTGTCAGTCGTATACTCAGGCAGGCATTTGATTGAAGATTTTTTGGTTTAATGTTCCAAACATCTTCAACTGTGCGAGGTGCCATAGTGGAGGGCTGGAGATTACTTTGACCACCTGGAGTACTTTAATGTGCATTAATGCCGCTCAGTAAATTGTCCTCTAGCATTTCCCCTGCATTGAAATACGACTGCTGCAGTTGGGGTCAAATCTGCATCTTTCAGGTCAGTAGCTAAGCATTGTGACCAGTTAGCCGCTGAGGTGGCAACAATTAAGAATCCTTGGGCCGAATGTACAGTGCTATCTTACCTGTTTAAGGCAAGGCGTAGATTCCAGAGGGTATGAGTTAATACACTGACGGAGTTACTATGTATATTTTTGTGTAAGGATTGCATCCTTAAAAGCGTAATCTAACAGTTACAAAAGAGGAATATTTTTAAAAAAGTTATTTAACTACTCTTCCTAAGTGCGCATCTATTTTGCCACAGTTGTGTGACACATTACACACCATCCGTGCTTTATATCTGTATGCATAAAGGTGTTGTATTTTATATATTTGTTGATTATCCAGTTGATAGTCGTAACAATGACATTTATCAGTCAAGTATTGTCATCACAAAGTTTCTTTCTTGGCACCCCTCAGCTTGTCTCGTGCTTTCACACAATGTGCATACACTTATGCATTGTGTGGGGCCAGCGTGCACATCCCTGAGCTCAAGGTGTGTGTGGAAGTCTGTGTGCTTGTGATGCACGCAGACTTTCTGAGACTTCTTTGTGCTAAAGTTGTTACACTGAGTTTTTGTTCTCACACTGCCTGAAACATACTGTGGTGCTATGAAATTTGACATTTGATTCATGTTATGTGTGAGACGTCTTTAACTTTCCTTCATCCTGCAAACCTGTATGCAGCATTACGTGTGAGCCTGTATCCGAATATGGTTCACTTTTCCATTGAGCACCATCCTTCATGTGAACCACACCCAATTTGCATTGGCACTGCAGTGTTTCTTAGCTATAATAAGCAGCCAAACCTCAAATATAAACATTGTAAGGCTGTGATGAGCTTCAAGAATGTCTGTTCCTAAAAACATATATGCATTCATTTGCTTGTGAGCTGCATTCAAGAAATATTTATCTATAATTCAAGGGCCATTTATCTTGTTATAAACATCATTCTGGGAGCATTCACCTGCAAAAATAAAAGGACTTTATATATCGGGCTTTGTGCCAGGACTAAATCTGCCATCCTAGCAAAAGTGACATTTTCCTCTGCCTTGTTCCTTTTTGAAGCCTAAAGGTACACTAAAGTCAAATAACAATTTACGTCAGAGTGAAAGCTCAATGTAAGGCAACATCTAAAAGGACAATGTTATCAACAACAGTGCCCTACTTACCGAGAAATTAAGGTAAGTGCACAAGAACACAAGTGCCACAGTAGGACATTCTCAAAATTATCCTGATGACATCAGAAGGACCGCCTACAATTAATCACTAGTAATCAATCTAGCTGCACTAAATAAAGAACCTTCTGTGCATCAAGAGATGCAATAAAATGCTGCTTGTTCGTTTGCATTTGATTCGCAGAAAAAATAACCTCTGGACGTTACTATGGGGAATAGCACCAGTGGTTTAAAAATTCAATTTTCACATAGTTACACTGGACATGTGGTGCCACCAAAAAAAAAAACGTCTGCCATGGCCTCCGAGGGCGGGCGCGCGGGCCAGCCACCTCAGAGGCCATGGTTGGGCCCGCCCTCGGGGGCCATGGTTGTTGCTGCTATGGCTCCTGCTGCTTTCGCTCTGCTGCTACTAGCGCAGTAAAGCTGGGCAACATTGTGCACGGCAACAGTGACGTGAGCCGGTCCGGTCGGTCCACTTCTCGAGGCAGGTAATTTGAAGTGCGCTAACCTGATGCGGAGCACTAAAACATGATTTCATTTCAAAATAGGCCCTTGCTTGGGACAAAAGTAACACTATGAGGTTTCTAGAGCGCTATTTCAACAATCAATGTCGACTTAATAGTTGCCTTTAGTGTCCCTTCAAGGCCCATTCGATGCTTAGTGCATTGCTTGTACCCCCTTCTCTAAATGTAATGTACATATTCAATTATAAAAGCAGGCAGTCTTTATTTTATGGGGATATCTGAGTGGTTCATGTTGCTTAGCTGCAATTCTGTTCAAGCAATTTTACCAAGACAATACTGTATGAGCATGCACCAGCAGTTCATATGTGATGGTAGAGACATGACTAGACAGCTGAAAGCACCTAGCAACCACTAGGTGCCGTTCTGCAATGTCATTATGGAAAGCGAGACAGTGTCTCTGCTGTTGGGGAAACAAGTTTTTTTATGAAGCAGGGTGTGCCCCGATTTATGTTAACATTATATATTACCACGGACATGGAATGAGCCATGCCAATGCGTGTATGTGCCATTTTGAGAAAGAAGAGCAGACGATGAGCTCGTGTTTCTGGTGACTGGTTCGACTCAACGTCAGTGCTCTTGTGAATAGAGGTTGTGCTATTCATAATCACGTGACAGTGTATATATATATATATATATATATATATATATATATATATATATATATATATATATATATATATATATATATATATATATATATATATATATATATATATATATATATATATATATATATATATATATATATATATATATATATACAGTGCCTCCAATAAAGAGCTGTTCACTCTGCTCTTGAATGGGTTTGAAAGGTGATGCCTGTCAAAGAGAACTAGGCCCTATGTTGAGGATAGCACCAGCACAATAGCTGCTGCTTGATTCCTAAGCTGTAGGCTCTTAATGATGCCGTATACCGCACAAGACTACCGCTCAGCGCGGTGACGTGTGTGTATATGTGTGTTTCCCCTCTCTTTCTTTACTCTTCTTTTAATCTTTCTAGTCCCTTCCCTCATTGCAGGGTAGCATATCAGTTATGCCAAACAGGTTAACATCCCTGCCTTTCTTCTCTCTCATTTTTATTTCTTTTTTAAGTTGCAGTAAAAGCTCAATAATTCAAATTTCACAGCACCGGAAAGAATCCAAATTAACCGAATGTCTGAATTATTGTAAACATTAAGAAAAGAATGAACAAGTGTGTGCTACAACAATACGCTTTTATTGGCTTGATGAATACATAAACTATGTAGTTATTTTACATAACAGCCCCACCGCAGTGGTCTGGTGCCTAAAATACTCAGCTGCTGACCCACAGGTCACGGGAGGGATCGAATCCCGGCTGCGGCGGCTGCATTTTTGATGGAGGAAAAAATGCTGTAAACCCGTGTGCTCGGATTTGGCTGCACGTTAAAGAACCTCAGGTGGTCGAAATTTTTGGAGTTCTCCACTACGGCGTCTTTCATAAACATATGGTGGTTTTGGGACATCAAACCCCACATACCAATCAATTATTTTACATAACAGCAGTGTAAAAGCCACACTTTTCGTCCCCCTGCGACTTTGTTCTCGAAGCA
The DNA here is from genome assembly GCF_043290135.1 of Rhipicephalus microplus. NCBI lineage: Eukaryota > Metazoa > Arthropoda > Arachnida > Ixodida > Ixodidae > Rhipicephalus > Rhipicephalus microplus. The sequence goes on from NC_134710.1 coordinate 235,889,858, forward strand.
GTCATGGGGCCAGACCTCCATGTTTGATTAGCCTGAAACATGCTCTGCACCTCTCCTTTATTAAGTGTGCACCACCACCATGTGCACGTAACAAGAGTTTTTTCACAGGTCAAATGGCCGGTAACTGATAGCTCAACCATCGGAATGTAGCGAACGCCTTTTATGCCAGCATGCTGGCCGGGGCTGAAAGCTCTTCAACGTCAACAGCCTCACCATGTTTGCGTTTTGTGGCATTGTGCGCGTATTGCATCAAGTTCAAATGATGCTGCAGAGTACTGCGTCTACATGTAGACAGCACTGTGGTCAATAAATGATAAGGATAGTGATGTGAATATCACCTCATCATTTTGTTTGTCTGCAAACGCTGATTTCGCTCTATTGCGTTGCACATGCAGCACTTCACAATTGGCATGCTTTGAGGATTGTCCGAATTTACTGGGCTGGGGCCAAATGTGACCGAAGTAAAGTGTTCATTGCCATTAAACAATCCGTATGCTTACTGGAACCAGGGAACATGTCTGAATTGACTGATTTTCAAAATATATGGGGATTGAATTAACAAGCTTTCACTGTATATTGCACATATAGTGGTGGGGTAGGCAAAATGAATAGTCTGTGAGATCTAGCAATCCCCTTGGGCTCATGGCTAAATGTTGTAGCTTCGTGAGATACGTTATTTAGCCTTATAACGATGTGGCTAAACTGCTGTGCCACAAACGTTTTTCCCGACTTATTTCTTCACAACCTATGCTGTAATACATAAAACTAGCCTAATTATGGGTGGTTTGAATGGAAATAAAAAATAAATAATTGCTCAGAAAGCTTGTCTTACCTGATAAGTCAATGAAGCAGATAAGAAGCCACTAATAGAAAATATAATTTACATTCTTTATTGAATATACGGAAAGTAAAATAATGGGTAAAGTTACGAACCATGCACATTGCACCACAATTCCAACTTTGCTTAGTTAAACCACATAAAAACTTTTATGTATACTTGGTATGTTGAACATTGATGTGAATGAAAAATTGTACAACTTACAAAAGAAAAAAAACTTTCTCTGCTGTTGCTCATAATTTATTTTAATTTTGTAGTATAGTCAAACAAAGAACCAATTTTATAGAGCGACGGAACAAGTTCTATGTTGCTTGATTGTCAGTGCTACAGGCACTAAATGCTAGTTTTGACAATGCCTCCTGTGAAATATTGAAAAATTTTTTTCTATATATCTAAAGTATTTAAAATTGTGAAGCTTTACTAAAAGGTGACGTTCAGTCTTAGTTTTATATAGTGTATGCATACCTGCCAAGTCTCCCAGATTATCTGGGAGACTTCCTGAATTTGACTATTTCCTACGTTTACACAGTTGTCATGAAAATCTCCCAAAAATCGAAATTTCCGTGCCTGATCTGGCTGTATTGACAAAAATGCAGGCCAATGTGATCCAGACTTTTTGTGAACCCATTGCTTTTGCGAAGCCATCGCAGTGATGCAAAACCAGCAGATAAGAATTTGTGAAATTGCCCAGCCCAATTCCACTGTGTCCATTGGGCCAAAATTCGTATGCTCGAAACGCTTTTTCTCATCGCGGCGGATGATATGAACTTTAGTACCGAAACCATAGAGCAAAGCTCGATAGCAACATGCTAAAAGCTTCGGAAGTACTACGCGTGAGGCCAGCGTGCGCACCGTCTTCTATGCGTGTGGTTATCGTTCGCCACAGCTGTTGTGGACGAAACCGTAATCGCTCTTGACGTGATCATGTATGGCAACGACATAAATGACAGAACTCCGACAGTGGGCTTGTGTTCAACGCTCAATGATTATGCCGCTTTCTACAAAAGCTGTGAACAATGCTGTGGCAGATGTGATCATAGATTGCAATAAACAACTTAGTTTTGAAGGCGCGTGTGCAGTCAGCGCACGCGATTGAAAACGAAACTACCATTTGCCGCAGCCGCTGTGTACGAAACTGCTGTCGCCGCGACGCAATAGTGATATACGAGCTCCAAGGGCATGCGGCTAACGCAGCAGTAGATGTAAGGCAATAAAGACGTAAAAAAAAGGCTAGAAGCATTTGGACATTCCTGTTCAACAAATCTAGCATCATAGTGAGGCTTTTACCTATGCTCTCGCAGCAGCAGCTGCTCTGTCCCCTCCGTTCACGTGTGTCCTAGGAAGACATAGGCCAGTTTTTTTGACAGAAATTATTTTGCTAGTTGTGACGCGGAATTGTGGCAGTATTTGCACTCCCCCTTTGAGACTCTCACCTTAATTGGGAAACCCTACTCTCATGTGTTCGCCCACTGCAAGCTGTTATAAGACCGCAATGCCGATGTTTGTACATTTGCAAGGTTGTAGAGACTGCCCCCCCCCCCCCTCCCTGCCAGCCTGCTTCTCGCGTTGTTGTTTTTTTCTTCTTGTGCAAAAAAAGGGACAATAAATAGGCACGACAATGGCTCCCCCCCCCCCCCACCACTGCAGAAATCTCCTGGATTCAGAATGCTTGAACTTGGCAGGTATGGTGTATGGCATTACTGGTGGAAATTTTCTGAAAGCAGTGCCTAACAGCACGTAGTGAATTTCATGAAAATGTCAAGGATAGACTTACGGCATTATTTACTTTACTATATTGTGCGGCTCAAGTTCTGATCTGTGTGTACCATTTGCAGGTTCATAGCTCCAGTTTCAATGATTGTCTGCAATGATGTCATGGCCTACATGTTTGGCTTCTTCTTTGGTCGCACACCATTGATCAAGCTTTCGCCAAAGAAGACATGGGAAGGCTTTATAGGTGGAGGTATCGCAACTGTCATCTTTGGTGCTCTTGTAAGTCTGTTGCTGTAGATTCACAATTATGTTTACTGCTTTGTCATCATCAACAGCACCTCATGGTGACTGGCAGAGCTCTTGACGATTGTTACGGAGGTTCCACAGAACTGCAAAGCAAATAATGTTGAAAAGGAGGGAGCAGTACACAAAACCACAACACAAAGAGCACCTTTTATGTTACCTACTCTTTTTTTTCGTGCACAGTCCTCCTCCTTTTTTAAGATGATCGGATACAGATTAGCCTAGTCCATAGTTATGAACGGTGCATAAAAAATACACGGAACACAGATGAAGAAAACCAGCAACTAATTTTTATTCCCGTCGACACCCACATATATACAAGCACGTGGTCCAAAAAACATGTGACACAGCAGGAAAGGTTTCTCATGAATTTCTATTCAAATAAGATACCTCCTTTTGTTGCAAGGCGATAGATGAAACGCTGATACATGAGTTAGTGTTAGAAATGTGCAAAGCCTCTATTATTTCCTTAGTTGTCTGATCGTTACTCTTAGCGATGATGGTTGTTTTTTCAAATAGACGGACGCACCCACATTCTCTGCAGTATGCGCCTACATGTGATAGGGCATTGGAGCGAACATTGGCCTCGTGTTCCCTCAATCTCAGATTGACACACCTACCAGTTTTTCCTATATATATATATAGCGTCACAAGAAAAAGGAAACCCGTACACAACCCCTGTGGCGCAGTCAACAGCTTTTGAATGGTGCCTGACGCCGCATCCTGCAGTCGCTTTCTCTCGTTTCTTTCTTTCACTTTTTTGCTTACACGTGCGCAAATTTGTTGCAGCTTATTAGCAACTGAAAAAACCACCCTCACACCAAACCGGCTTGCCAGATTCTTCAATCTATGCGACATCTTATGCACATATAGTACTACAGCTGTTTTCTTGTTATCTTCCAGCTTATTGTTTTTTTTTGTCTCCGTTGCCTTCATGCTTTAGTGATCTTATTATCTTTTCACACACTCTTTTTACTACATGTTCCGGGTAGCCAGCGCGCACGAGCCTACCTACTTGTCTGAAAACACTTCCCTCAATTTTATGATGGCATGTCTTCTGGAGGGCTGCCTTCAAGCAAGAGGAGGCTATTCCATCCTTAACTATTTTGGAATAGGCTGATGAGTAGTTCAGAAGGCCTTTTTTGAATCGTGGCCAATATTCACCACAAAGATATTTAGGCATCACAAAAGTTGCCAGATCAAGAAATCTTAATTTTTGTTGCTCCGGAACCTCGTGTGTGAACTCGAGGCCCATACCTTCCTGCTTGAACAGTTATAAATTGCATGCATTGAGATTGGACCTCGACTTTCATCTATGAGGGCCAGATAACATCTTTTACTTGAAGATCTCAATATCCTGACCTTCAATACACCGCTCAATACCCTCGTCTACACAACCTAGAAAAACATTGCTAAGAATTGGGGCAATCCTAGACCCTATACAAACACCTTTTTGTATAAACCACTTGTCTTCGAAACAAATAACAGTACATTTCTAATAGCACGTTAAAATTTCCAAAAAAGATGCCACAGAAATGCCACAGTTGGTAACAAAATTAAATTCAGCATTATACAACTCAGTGCATCTTTGTACATATGTCGTCAATCGCTCCTGTGGTATTGAATAATACAAATCTTGCACGTCCATACTAAACGCGGCGTATCGGCCTGGTTCACATCTTCTTAGGTGATCGACCACGCCTTCTGGATTCGACGTCAAGAAAGGATTTGCGACCGTCAGGTTTGTTAGGCGATTCTGAAGGTACTTCGAAACAAGCAGCTGCTATAAACCCTTCTCAGAAACAATGGTCCAAAACAGCATCCGTTCCTTGTGGGTCTTAACTGTAAAAAACACCTCCAACACCAGGCCTTTTTCTCTCCTCACTCTCGAGGCTAATTTTTCTAGACCACTGTTCTTCAAAAGTTCAACAGCTTCCTTTTTAACCTTATTTAGTTTGACATTTAGGGTTTTGAAGTTTTTGTTGACGGCTGCTAACGCCTTTTCCGAAAACATCTGTTCAGGAAGAACAACGAAGAAGCCTTCCTTGTCAGCTACTAAGGCCCTAAGGCAGTGGTCTACCAGATAGTTGACCACCTGTCTCGTATTTACACGTTTTTTATGGTGCTTATCCAAATTGCGCAGTGTGTCAACACATTCATCAGCGAAACAGCTCTTAACTTCATCAGGCACAACTCTGGCAACTGACCTTACAAGCGAGACTTTTTCCGCAGCACACTACATAGGTTCCGTGGCGAACTTAGGTCCCTTATTGAGCACGTGTATGACCGGTCCAGGAAGCCCGTCGACTCCGAACACCACCACTTCTTCCCCTTCCACCCTTTGTCTTTTTCTGGATGGTAGGCTTGGGCGTAGTGCATTCCACAGCGGATCAGCAGTCCTTTCAGCGACAAAGCACTATTCCTGGAAACACCGCCGCCCCAGCCTTGTCCACGTTGCACCGTAAGCCACACGCAGGAAGTCCTTAAACATACGAGTCTGATGCCACCACTTCTATATATATGTGTGTGTCGATGAAAATAAGAATTCGTTGAGAGTCCGGCGCCCGTGTCTGTGGGGTTTTCTTCATCTCTGTTCCATGTGTTTTTTATGCCCCATTCATAACTATGAACCAACACCAACTCGCCCAACTGTCAGTGCTATTAGCCTAGTCATCGACATTATAAAATAAAGCTGTCATGTTATGTTGACACGGGCAAGGTAGAGTGGTGTGATGAGACTCCATAAAAGCAAGACAATATTCACTTAGCATGAAGCGATTAATTTAGCAATTTTTATTCAGTGCAGCAGCTGATGAGACATCTAGGAAGGGTTGAAGTTGGGATTCTTGGAGTTTGTAAGACCCCTCGGACTAACCTGTTGATGACTGAAAGTTTCCAGCATTGAGTGATGTGGTGCTGATGATTAATTTTTTTGCAAACCTGAGTAATGTGCTACAGCCAGGTTTGTGCAAACCTTTCTCTCATAATGTGGAAAACCTGATAAAAAGACTTGCGATTTTTATGTTTTTATCGTCACTGAGTTTTTGACACTTTTTTTATCAAGCCATGTCAAAGATGTTAACAAACGGATGATCCTTTATGCAAGCTATGAGGATCTGTTGTGACAAACAACAAATGTCCAGAGTCCAGTCCCCCAGGTCAAACAGTGCCTTTGAAGGATCTTTCTAGCTTTAGTCCTGTTTGTGACATGGGCAGTTTAGTTATGAGGGGTTTGTTATCGTGGGTGGGATCTCTACCTAGAGGTAAAGGCTAATTTCACAGATTCATTGGTTGCTTCCTAGGGCATGGAGGGTGTCTTTACAGGTTATGCTTTTAAAAGTGGACATCCAAGTAGTTGAAGCAAAATGAGGGTAATTATCCTGTTCACAGGAGTTGCTCCTTCCGGTTATAGTGCCATGGTATTATTGGGCAGGCATGTGTCGTTCCAGTTGCAAAAGTGTTTGAATCACTCTGCATGACCTGATTATTTTCTGCTTAGGGTCCGAAAGCAGATGTGCAAATGCTTAGTCACCCAGAACAAGCTTGTTACAGTTCTGTCTCCGAAATTCACTTGGGAGACTTGTGTTGAAAGTGAACCAAGATCATTCTTTTGGAAAATCGTGTGAGAAAAGGACTCCTTTAGACTGCATGAACTGAACATTCTATAATGCAGCTCAGCAAAACCCCTTGGCCTCCCCCCCCCCCCCCAACAAACACCTAGCCAAAGGAAATGCTTGTATCACATGGCTGCTTTTATAACATAAGCAGCACCTGCTCTTGAAGTAGTTGACTCATAGCTGTGTGACTTTTATGTGTGTGTTCATGTCTGTGTTAGTAAAGTACTAATCAATGTATTTTACAGATGTCACAGTACCTGTGCCAGTTCAAATACTTTGTCTGTCCAATCGAATACTCTGAAGAGTTGGAGCGCATGACTATGGATTGTGAACCTTCACCACTGTTCCAACCAACAGAATACGGATTTCCAGGGTGCATTGAGGCATTGTGTAACCTTGTGAGTGCCACCTTGCCCTGTGATATTATACCCTGTTGTCGCATTTCAGTTAACTCATGCACGTTTACATAAATTACAAGCATGTGTTGTCATTTTGGGGGGCAGCTAGTTAGTAGGCAGCAATTTGAAAATTAGAATAGCTGCAGTGTTTCAAGCTTGTAAAAATGAAATCTGGTCAGAAGCATAGTACAAGTATAAACTATAATTTTGTATAAGTTGTTGCGATGGCTTTTCACACGGCTTATCCTATGAGTGTGGTCATCGGCTTTACGTGTGTCTAACCCTAGTACAGCTTGTTTATATTGAAACTAAGTTTCAGTCCACTTTAGTTGGAAGTCTGCTTTATGTTATTTTTGCAGCATGAAAAAGTGTGTTAACAACCTTTCAAGCTTATGGATGAGTTGTGTTCAGTAAGAGAATTTTTACTTTTTTATAAGTCTTCTTTTTCAATGTCTCCAACTTTACAGTTGTATGACAAGTTGTGTTTTATCTGAAAATCCTGCCAATGAATATTTTATATTGCACAACTGAAGTTCAAACATAAATGTTTGAACTTCAATGTTGCATGACTGTCATTCTTCATGTATGCTTCGTTAGAAAAGGTTCACTGTAACAGCTTTTATAACTGTGCAAACAGGGAAATAAATCTCTGCTATGAGCACACCAAACGATTTTCATGTGCAACTGAGCTAGTCCAGCAGTTGCTTTGCTTCCACTTTTAGGTTCAACAGTGAATTCATCATGTTCTTGTGGGATGTAGTAAAGTTTATGTAGTTCAGTCACTGGTCTAATATTATTGTCATATCTGTGACATTTACTCGCCCCATATGGCTTCTTACAATATAACCTAAGGGTAAAAACTGACCCTGCTCTGCTGCAGTGTGCTTGAGGATGTTGGATTTAGTTGCTTCGCATTCTCTGAGAGTTCGCACTCACTGAATTTGTGCTCGGCTAGCACTAGTGCGTCTGTCACAACAGTTGTGTTTGTATTAAAACTGTAAAAAAAACTCATAAATGGTGGCATAAATATTTACTCTAGATAATGTACTATTTAACATCACAGCCACCTTTTGAAAGAAGCAATGCCATTTCTGAGAAATAGGCCACAATCCACACCAGTGGCCAGTGCATGGTTAGTGATGTGTGTTGCTTGCTGCACTTGATAAGACAGATGCTTGGGCTAGTTGGCAATGGGGAATCAACATATTTGCACAGCGCAAGACTACGAGTAGTTACGACGTAACTACAGTAGAAGAGACAACGACAGAAAGAGCGCTGACTTCAACTGAAACTTTATTAGTGAAAACGCTGAAAATATATACTCGTTACGTCGTAACTACTCGCAGTGTTGCACTATGCGAATATGTTGCTTGCTGCACACTGGAATGTTTTCAGTTGGGATCTTAGATATTTTTGCTGTTGTGTACAGGGCCAAGGTTAGTTATTCTTGACTTTTTTTCTGAGAGAGTGCAAAGCACAGGATCACTGAACTTGTTCACATACCATATGTGCATTATTCTAATGTGTCCCGAATCTAACACAGACCTATAGTTTTTATGAGTTAATTTTTCCTGCTGTGATTTCAGAGCAGGGAAATAAAAGTGCGCCTGAGTGTAATTTTTATCCAGTTCTTTTTAGGAAACCATGGCATGTCCCCATGTTGATGATTAGGAAAAGAAACGATGAGTGCGATTTACCTTTAAGAAGTGGGAAAGTTATTCTCCAAATGGTTTCTTTTCTTTTCTTAGCTAGTTTCACTTCTGGATTGGCTTCAATGATGGGCCCATTCAGGGGCAATTCGCTAAGAAGCTCGGTCCACATGTAGTTGCCTAATGAAGTATGAAATCTTGTGTTCAAGTAGTGGATATCTTCCAATTTTCAGTCTGTGGTAGAATTTCTTGGTTGACATGCAGCTGGATTTTGCCATTTGCAGCCGCCAGTCTCAGCCATACAAAAAAGGCTTGATGCAGCTCTCTTGCTTTGTTCAACAGGCAAAATAACTTTTCATTGAAGTGAGTTTTCATAATGAAATGGTGTGTTGTCACTTTCACTCCATTGAGTAGAGGTCACAGTCAGAATGAAACAAATTTACATGTACAATAAAAGCTTATTAACTTGGATTTTATAGGACCGGAAAAACCTAAATGAATGTGAAATTATCAAAGGTACCAAGAAAACATTAAAGCAGTGCCTATTACATCAATTTATTTTATTTGCTCGACATGTAAATCCAACACTTATTTTGCTAAGGGCAATGTAACAGCCATAATTTTTGTCATGTGTGACTTTGTTCAAAATATGACCATAATTCAAGACACTAGTGCCTTTAGCTCAAACATGCTGTGAACCTATTCCTTATTACGTACAGCAGCCACCAACACCACCACACACACTGCGGTTTTTCATTTTTTTTTTACAGAAAAATGGGCATTAACTGATCGGTTGTCAATTACAATATGGCAAGCAAACTTTTTGCCAAAAAGTTGACCGCAACCTAAGCTTTTCATCTTCAGCATCTTACACCACATTTGAGTTTTCTGAAGTTGCGTGCACATTGCTGCTAGTCAGAACGAAGCTACTCAGTGCTGCATTTGCTGTGCACAAAATCATGGTTCCTAAAAACACTATCATAGCACTCACACAATCGTCAAGGCACAAATGTGGCCTGCACTCGGAGTGGAAACGAAACTGCTGCATCTGCTGCTTAAGAAAACTAGCTTGCTAATGCACAGTTATGGATAACGACTACGCAGTTCTGAAAACACCTAGCAAAAAAAAAAAAAAAAGAGACGGGTCCTTGTTGCAAGTTTGACCTCCAGTTGTTATCAGTGTGATCATAGAGGCCACACAGTTCGCGTGTGCCGTGTAAAATTAAAAATGAAACAAGTTTCCTGCTGCTAAATCCTTGGTGGCCAACTATGGGATTGTGGTAAGATTGTGGATGGTGGCCACACCTTTCTGAAGGCCATTTCACAAAAGCCATTAGCACTTCTTTGCATTGCACATTTACAGCGCTTCGTACTTTGGTGCAGGGCGAGCAATGTTCAAATGAACTGGTTTGGGACCAAATATAACCAAAATAACGAGAGTTTGATGCCATCAAACAATAGATATGCTTGCCGGGTCTAGAGGACACGTCCAAGCTATCTGATTTTCGATATCAGCAGGGGTAGAATTAGCTATCTTTTGCTTTATGCACGACAAAATATGCTTGTTAGCTATTTGAGAGATTTTTTTTCAAAATTAGTGACATTAAGTAACTAAAACCAGTCTAAATCTGACAATAGCTTGAAACACACTTTGGTTTACTTTATCTTAGTGGTACTTCTATTAAAAGATTAGAGACCACAGATTTCAACTCTTTGAATATTCATTCAAAAACATTTGATGCGTACCAAGATTGGCCCAATCCAGCACTTGGTTCAATAGCAGTAAGGTGTAGGGCAGGTAACCGATTGTCACTAAAAACAACCAAAGGATGGGAAATCCAGTTAAAGCTGGCACGGAGTCAGGCGGAAGGATAAAAAATAGGAAATTCACAGAAACAAAATGGAATTGATCTGCACAAGATAGGGTAAATCGAAGATCATTGGGGTTGGCCTTCGTTGAGATCTGTGCATAGAACAGGCTGATGATGATGGCATTGAGGCAAATTCACTTATAAGCAGTGGGCATGCTCTGTGAACACCTCATGAACAACAAAAAAAAAACAGTATAGCTGTGATTAGTTGCCAGCTTTCTTTATCCTACAAAGTGGAAAAAAGGAAAAAAATGTTTGTGCCATCAATTCTCTGTGCTAACTTAGCAGAAAGATGTTGCACTGTACGGCTGGCAGACACATATTTGATTTCCGAATGTGGCGGCCACACTTTGATAAAAGACAAATAAAACAAGAACTGTGTAGTTCTTCAGTATGCAAGGGATTCTTAAAAAAGAGAAAAGAAGATAAAAGTGAGCCCCGTAACTGTCTGCGTTCTAATGCGACACCTCAACAGTGGCTCACGAGGGATGGGGTTAAGGAAGGATTAAAAGGGATAGGGATAATGATAGGGGCAGGGACAGAGAAACCCACATACAGAAGTAAGGAGCAGATAGGAAAGATGAACACTGTCGCAGGAGTTCGAGGACGGGGCACCACTCAGCGAGAGCTCATATCGGCGGCAGGAGATGGCGTAGGGGAAGCCCAGTCGGCCAGAGCTGCGCTGTCGTCTGAGATCGCGGGGGCACAACCGGTCGGCACAAAATCCAACGAGCGAGTCCCAGTAGTTCTTCAGTTAGGTACACATTAAAAGAAACTCCAGCGGATTGATCTGATTTGAAATCCCACACCACAGTGTGTCTCACGATCATATTATGGTTTTGACTCATAAAACACATGCAAATATCATTAACATTTGTGTTGTTAATTTTGCCTCAAGGCATTACAAAATCATTCATGTGCTGCCATTTAGACATCTCTTTTTTTTTTTAGCCAAGACAGGCCCGAATTATGTTGGTTCCGGATTAGCCATATATAAATGTTATGTAGGTATATGCAAGTGCCAAAGTCAACATTTCCTCTTAAATACCAGCTGTAGTAGGTTATCTACATTTTAACTGCAGTGTAGGTTTGGGGCACTTTCATGACATGAGCACGCTCATTGAAAATTGTTAGAGCAGGCTGGACCATATCGTCTGTTGCAGACAACTGCATTTCTCTTAGTAGTGCTTCAAGTGAATCTGGCTCTCTTAGAACTACACTCCCTTCTTTTTAAATTGCAATCACACTGGCTTGATGCTCTTATGTAGCTATTGCCAACCCGGCAAGCATAGTTTTGGTCTCACATCTGTCAGAGCGAAAATTTTTACATCCATTTTATCAGTAATCGAAAATTGTGGTGTAATGATTAGTGCAAAGAAAGTAATACACACTATGATACTTAAAACAGTGTGCCAAATGGCTTTTTACCTTTGCTTTGGGAAAAGTGGTCATTTAAATTTATGGGTGGGTATTTTGGCTTCATGAGAGCTAATTCACTAGAACTTGTTTGTTGGGGCTTGAAGCAAATTTCTAAGGATGTTAGAATAGTGAAAGTTTCTCTTTAAATTGAATTTGAGAAAGATTACCTAGTATATAGTTTGTGTAGAGTTCATTTGTTTACAAGTGGATGTTTACTTTTAATTTTTGACATAAGCATGTAATGCCATTTGTAACGGCATGTTTAGTCAGCTGAGAAGCTCATGTAAATTATGACCACAGCTAGTACTTATTTGTTACTATATCATGACAGTGAAATCAATTTAAGGAAACATTATTTCACCTGGTGCATGTAATGCACTCATTAAATTACAAAAAGTGTGTTGCTACAGCACAGCATTGAATTTTATATGAATAAAAATGGTAACGAGTCTTAGCATATTACAAATTTCTTTGCTTGAATAAAAAAAAAATAATTTAATAATGCTTTATAAAAGGAAGCATTTTTACCAAGTGACTAGAATATTTTTAGCCAAAGTTATCTGATGTATGAAAAGAAGCATTATTACCAAGTGACTAGAATATATTTATCCAAAGTTATCTGATGTATGAATTGTCCAAGAAGTGTTAATACAGCTCTCGTGCAACAGAATGATTTTAAAAAAGTTCTTACATACATCAATTGCTTGTCACTCTATAGTCCTATAATAAATGTCTTAATGTCAATTCCTCATGTCGGTCCCTCATACTTGATAACAATATATATATTCACATGTTTCAAGTTTGGAATTTCACAATAAATGTGAATACAATAGCAAATACTGTTCGTTTTATTTGACTCTTCGAGTGCACTATTTAAGACAAAGTCTGTTTAGACGAATTCTCGCCTAAGATGAACAACACGAAAGTGTTTGTTTGGTTTCCAATAGACTCAATGCAAAAAAAAGCTGCTTAAGATGAACCCTGTAACAGGCCTTAAACAACACGGGAGTGTTTGTTTGGTTTCCCATAAACTCAATGCGAAAAAAAAATCTGTTTAACATGAACCGTGTAATAGGCCTCTTCTGTTGAGACGAACTCTTGCAGTGACCCACGATTACGGGGATTCTGCACATCGAATATCATAGTCTTGATGAATGCGTTCAGGAGAACAAGGGAAAATAAAATGCGGAGGGAAAATAAAAACTTCACGGTGCAAAGACGCTGAGCAAATCGAAAGGAAATTGAGACTTGGAGGAAGAAAGCGAGATAAGTGGAAAAGAAAGTTCAGCGCATAAAGCTGGTATCTCCCTCACACCTAGCCTGTAGGTGGAGAAAGGGTGCCGTCATTATCAGAAAAAAAAAAAAGCAACAAAAAGCGTTCGTCCTTTTGTGTTCTCCTCGCATTCATTAGTTCCCACATGCTGTGGTCAGTTTGCGTTGTTTTGCATAGGATCTGTGCACGTCGTAGTATATGTTTCCAGTGAAATGCAGCAAATTGTGAAGTGCCATTTTAATTATGATAGTGCACGACAAAGGAAGGTCATTTTGCACACTAAATATAGCTGCATTGTGTCTTTTTTGTGTGCCCAAGGCTTGTGATAGTAAGTAGCGTAAACAGAGTTCTTCAGCTGCATGTTGTTCAGGAAAAGTTACTGTGGGCTGAAAATAAGAAAATATTCGAACCTCAAAGAAAAGCTTGCAGACTTTTATAAGCAACTTGGCATGTATTGGCTTTGTCAACGTAGCGGTATGCAAAGGTGGCATATTTAAAAGTGATAGCAAAGTCATTGAAACAGCCTCTCAGAAGTTGAAGAGCCAGAAAAATAAATTTTCTATTTTTAGAAGAAAAATCGTACTTGTCTCTCCCTTTTTATCTTTTTCTATTCATCAAAATAAGGTTGTGCTGTAGTTTTATCATCGAAATGTGGTAGCAATTTATTCATGAACATATTTATTATGAACTCACAAAATCGAGTACTCATTAAATTAGTCTAAATACTCTACTTAAAAGCGTAGTTTTTATCCAGCTGAGCCAAATAAATGCTTTTTCTTGGTACTTTCCTCCCCATTATAATTATACTTCATTCAGTATTTTCAAGCAACATATTTAAACGTTTTTGGTGTATTAGCATTTGGTTTTTGGGGGCACTTCTGATAAGACAAACTCCTGATAAGAGGAACTCCCGATAAAACGAACAAATGATCGTGGAACCTCCGAGTTCGTCTTAAAAGGGAGTCTATATGTGCACCCCTGTGGACGTGATTTTAATTGTTATGCTTACTATTTTATTACATACACTTTCATTGTTAGGAAATGCAACTGTAGTTTGCATAATATATTGCATTGAGCATGCTGGTGCTCTAGTCACGCCATGTTGCTGGGTGAATTTATGCATGCTGAGTGACATGTTTGTAGCTTTTGTAGGACTGCTCGTTTGTTTTTGACATTATGAAGAATGGTACCTTGGCTCATGCACTTCGTTGCTCTTGCAGTTGGATTTCAAGACTACCATCACACTCTATCCTTTCGTGCTTCATTCGTTGAGCTTCTCGTTGTTCAGCTCCATCATTGGACCTTTTGGAGGATTTTTTGCCAGTGGTTTCAAGAGAGCCTTCAAGATTAAGGTACAGCAGTTTAGTGCTATTCATGATGCGTGTTTACTAATTGGACCCCGTGGTATATTTCATGTCAAACAGGGAATGTTTGTTAATAAACATGCTTACTCGTCAAATTTATCTAACAACCTTTTTTTAATGTTCTCTAAATAAATAGTATTGGAAAATAATATATGCCTTTGTGACGTTCTCAAAGCTTTCCTGTCCTCTCCACCATTACCATGTAATCTGATGCTTGCCATGCTCCACGCATCATTACACTAAGGAAAAGAGTGTACATAAGGGCTCGTTTTTTGTTAGACATAATATTATTAAGAACTAACAGACAGTCATGCCAAGGAAAGTATAGGGTATGTTATTATAAGTAATTGTAATCTAAATGTGAACAAAGAAAAGGGTACGAAAAGATAACTTGCACTAAGCTTGAACATGCCCACTTCAAAATGTAACTTGCTCTTGCTATGGGCAAGTTATCTTTTGAAGTGGGCAAGTTCAAGCTTAGTATAATGATTAACATCATTGCACGAAGCTTTTTTGCGTTAGCATGGCTTTTGTATCGGATGGAGGGACCCTCGATAGCACTTCTTTATATCACATACCACAGTACCAACTCATTGACTGCACTGTGCTTAGAGATAGTGCCACCATAAAATCACTCTTGAAATTTTTCTATTTTTGCTTCAGAGCCAGAGCCATTCCTTGGCCATGGCATGTAAAAACATATCCAGTAGCACTTGTACTTGCATAGACTGGCAACTATTTGAGGTACTGTTGTAATGTTGATCGTATCGCATAATAATTGCACAGCCAAGATGATCACAGTAAAATACATCCAGCATAATTACCTATATCTAAATATCTCCACTGAAACACTGGACATTCCAGTGGAACAAAAAGTCACTCATTGCAAATCATACAAATCTAATTGTGCCTACATACAATAGCAGTTTCTTTAACAAAGTAGAGCTTACCCAATTCAGGGGGAAAAAGAATGAAACTATATGTATCAAGTAAATGGACGCAATTCATGCAGCTAATAGGCTAACGTTAGTCATCTTATGAGTTTGTATGGATGCCATCATAATCTCGAGGCAATATCGTGACCACGGCAAAGACAGCATACTTGAAATTGAAAAAAGAATGAACCCCTTTTCTTGCTCGAAAAGCTTGGAACAAACCACACAAAGCAAAACATGCCTACATACAGCAGCATTCCCGTAATAAAGCGAGGCCCACATGATAAAAGGATAAGTGGGACACATGCTAGCACAGGAGAGGTGACAGGCAATTATAGTCACTAAATTACAAAGAGATTACGGTGGCATCCATACAAACTCATAATATGACCACCATTAGCCTCTTAGCTGCATGAGCCCCGCCGCGGTGGTCTAGTGGCTAAGGTACTCGGCTGCTGACCCGCAGGTCGCGGGTTCGTATCCCGGCTGCGGCGGCTGCATTTCGGATGGAGGTGAAAATGTTGTAGGCCCATGTGCTCAGATTTGGGTGCATGTTAAAGAACCCCAGGTGGTCGAAATTTCCGGAGCCCTCCACTACGGCGTCTCTCATAATCATATGGTGGTTTTGGGACGTTAAACCCCACAAATCAATCAATCTTAGCTGCATGAATTGTGTCCATTCACTTGGTGCGTAATGTTTCATTTTTTTCCCCTGAATTGGGTCTGCTTCAGTTCCACCTGGAAGAAGTCTAGGTAGCCAAATTAATCCATAGCTCTCTGCTATAGTGACCATTGTAATACACTGTGCATCTTCAAAATGTCAAATGCTACCATATTTTTTAAAGGGCCAACAACCAACCTCGTGGTCCGAAATTTCTGATGCAGAGATAACTGCTCACTTATATGATGTGAACATGCTGCTGTAAAAATTTTACGAATAAGTGCTGTAATAAAAAAAAGTTACAGGTTGTAAAACAACCTGCTTTGGATGATCTTTTTTTTTTTTTTCAACTTTCTCACACTTCCTGGTAGCAAAAGGGAGTAGGCATAGCTTATTGTTGTGATTATGCACACTTCAGTTACATAACACAATTCCAGCAATTACGTCATCAGTGCACAGCCAACAACCAATCAAGGCTTTCTCTGTATGTTGCTTGTTTCTGAGCTGTATGATAAGGAAGAGCGGTGCAAGGGGTACTAGGCGCTGGTGAGGTAAACAGATATGCCATAGCACATCCACCCTTCCGCTAGTGGTAAAATCAGGAAATGCCTTTTGATCTCGAAGGCTTTTATTCTGGCGGTACTGCTTGTACCGGTGTTCTCGGCTCTATCAAAATGGGAGAGGGCCACACAGGAAAACGACAGTGTGGCCATAATTGCATCACCACAGGCCAAAGGTGCCATTTCGTAGTGCAGTGGGCGGTGAATCGAGGAAGTTGATGCTGCATTATGTTGCTGGCAAACAAGATTACGTCAATGCATGGGCCGAAAGGACTGGTGAGGTGCAGGAAACGGGTGTGGGTTTTGCTTTTCAAAATGAAGCATCTGCGTGAGACACAGTTCTGTGATATTCGCAAAATATTATTGCTGCAGCCTTTGGCCCGAAGTAGCAAGCTTGTTTGAGAGGCTTGAAATAAAGTCAGAGCCTACCCGTCAGGACTTAGAGCTGTGTAAGCAGCTATGGTAGGTATTTGGCAGTGAATCTATAAGCTAAATAGTTTGAGTAGTAAGGTATACTTTTTAACTTATTGATTATAATAGAACAGTGCTTGATGTTTCTTGTGTGCTCCAGGAAGTGGATAGGGGTAAAGTATGCTTTTGGGACAGAAAAATAATGTAAAGTGCAGACCACTAATAACGTAACCGCTTTTTGCGCGGGACCGGTTATAATGTGGGTTTTTTTTATCACTGATATGTCGCCCATAGAACTCAATGTATAGGCCGACCGTTTATTGCGTAGGCGCGCGAAGGGGAATACCGGTTATAGCGCAGAGTTTTTAGGCGCGCGACAATAAAATCGGCGAACGGAGCACGGTCGGCACGGTTTCCCGGCGGCATTCTTGGCGCGCCGGAACGTTGGGAGTGTGAGCGGGTGGGCGCACGTAGAGACCGCCGCGAAAAGTCAAACATTGCGGAGGAGAAGAGAGGGTACAGTAGGGAGGGAGTTGGGGAGACCTTGGAAGGAGGGAGCGTGTTTTCGTCACCGTGGCGACCGTGGCAGCGTCCAATCCGGGTGCGCGCTGCGCGGAGTTGGGGAGAGAAGCGGTAGCATGCTTTTTTTTTTTTCTCAACCTCCTTCTTTTGCCTCTTTGGATTTGCTGTGTGCGCTTCGCCGTGTCGTTGCCGTCTGAGAGCCCAGAGCACGTGTGTTGTTTAGCTCCTGTCGCCATGGCGTCGGTGGCATCTTCAAGCGGTGTGAAAAAACGCCGTGCCTTATCGCTGAAGATTAAAAAATGCGTCATAAGAGACATTGAGAGCGGCCTGAAGAAGGCGTCGGTGAATACGGCGTTTCCGACGCGACCGTGTCGACCATCTACAAAAACAAGGACAAACTGCGGAAGCAACTGCAGCAAGATTCGTCTTCCCTGTCAGGGAAGAGAATACGTACGTCAAAATACGAAGACGTGGACGCAGCGCTGTTCAGGTGGTTCCGCGAAGTTAGGGCTCAGAGCATCCCAGTAAGTGGCCCCATGCTCCAACAAAAGGCCAAGTGTCTCGGAGCTATTTTAGGCCACAACGACTTCAATCCACTCAACAGGTGGATTCAGCGTTTCAAAGATCACCATGGCATCAGCTGCAAAGTGGTGTGCGGAGAAAGCGGCGCTGTCGACGACGAGTCTATCGAAGTCTGGCTTCGCTTGAACTTGGAGAGTATGCTGTCGACCTATACTGACAGAGACATTTATAATGCCGATGAAGCTGGTTTATTTTATAACCTTTTGCCCAATCGCACGCTTGCGCTGAAAGACGAAGCCTGCTCCGGCCGCAAGGTCTCAAAGGAGCGCATAACTGTATTGTTTTGCGCCAATTTGGACGGGAGCGACAAGCGCTGCCTCTTTGTCATAGGCAAATCGGCAAGGCCACGTTGCTTTAAAAAGCGAGAGTGCCTGCCAGTGACCTACAAAGCCAATAAAAAGGCGTGGATGACGCAGGATTTGTTCACCAGCTGGCTTTGCAAGTTTGATGAGGATATGGTGGCAGAGAAGCGGCGGGTCGTGCTTATCCTCGACAACTGCACGGCCCACAACGTCAAGCTGAAGTTGACCGCAGTCAACCTAAAGTTTTTGCCTGCCAACACTACAGCAAAAAGTCAACCTCTCGACCAGGGTGTCATTGCAACCGTAAAGACGCTGTACAAAAATCGCATTTGCGAGAGAGTTTTGCTGAGCATGCAGCCTCTTAAAGTGAACTTAAGAGGCGCAATTGACATGGTGGTCGCTTCATGGTGGCAGGTAAAGGCCGATACCATAAGCAAGTGTTTCAAGAGGGCAGGCTTCGTGCGCAATGCAGAGGCTCTGGAAGACGATATGCAGAGCGACACGTCGCTCGCTGATGAGACCCTCAACACTGACGACGTGTGGTCCTGCCTCGTTGACAGCAACTTTGTAACCGCCACCGACACTTTCCAAGAATTTGTCGATGCCAGGGAGTCGGAGCTTTCTGTCTGCGAGGAAGCGAGCACAGATGACACGATCGTCGCAGCGGTGCGCGGTAGTGCGGAGGTTGCAACGGACGACGAGTCGGACGGCGAAGACGATGTCAACCCGACGCCAGAACCAGATTTCCCATGCAAAGACGCATTGGAATACCTCGCTAAAGTGAAAACGAACTGCGCGAAAAACAGTTTGAGCGAGAAATCGCTTCAGTGCTTAAGCTTTGTGGAGGATGAAATTGTTCGCAGCGCTGTTCGCAAGCATCGCCAGACGAAAATAATGGTGCTCTTCCGCTGATGCCGGACTTGAGAACTTTGTTTCCGTGCGGTGTTGTGATTGTGTTGAATGTGTCTGCGAGTGAAAAGTTTAGTAAATTGCTTTTGAAAGGTGGGTTGCCCTTTTGACATAGGCAAAGGCCGAAAAAGCATGCTTTGGTTATAACGCGGTACCGCTTATAGCGCGGACTTTTACAACTCCCGTGACTTACGTTATAAGCGGTCTACGCTGTAGTTGGATTGTGAACATGTAGAACAAGCACAGACTTGAGAGGTAATGTTCAAGTCTTGCTAGAGCAGAGTCACTGTCTTAATGTGTCATAGTGTCATACAAGGATTGCCATATTAGTGTTTCCCTTGTTCTCAAATTAAATGTAATTGTTAAGACCACAGTGAACAGTAATAACCATTCAGCAAGTAGTGGCAGTATTTTCGTGGTTGCCTGAATCAGCATTGCATGTTAAAGATTGAATTTTCACTGGTCTTTTACATTTGCATTACTTCTCAGCATCACTTACTTCTAAGCTTGTGCGAATAGTAAATTTTAGGTTCGAAGCGAATAGTGATTATGATCGAATAATTTCAAATCGAATTTGAATGGTATGTATGAAATATTAAAAAAAGAATATTTATCATGACTTAACTAACCTGCACAATATTTCTTTTGAATTGCAATAGGGGCTCTATGCAAATGCCATTTTTTTTGTTGTTGTTCAGAGGAAGTTGAAACAACCTTGAGTAGTAGTTTCGGTAGAATGCGAGTCATAACCTCTATGATACTTAAGGTCTTAAAATTTATTATACTTGGAGCATATAAGCCATCATAACAAGCTTAATCAAATGAAGCATTGATTTGAGGGTAACATGTTCCTTTAAAGGGGCCCTGTAACATTTTTTCAAGTAGCCATGGAGCCAGTAAACGTGCTTGTTGCGTCACAAATTTACCGCTGCAAAGTTTCTAGAGTCAGTTCAGTACGAGCGGAGTTCCAAAAATTTGTCTCATGCTGCAATTGCATTCTCTCTTCTTTTCTCGATGAAATAGCTGGAAGTTAAGCAGGGAGGAATGGCATGGCGAACTAAAATACGTCACATGCACCTCGTGACCTTAAGCACCTCTTTTTTTTTTTTTTTCCAATATGCGGATTTTCAGTGTGATCGCGCACGTACTCGTGGACAAGTGGCGGCGGCCCTGGTAACGACGAGCATGCCATGCTCAAATCGGCCAATGGCTGTGACCGGAGCCGTATATTCCTTCTTGGCTGCGACGAGTGATTTTTGAGCTTGTAGTGTCATTTGCCGAGGGAAGACGGTAATTTTTAACTTTGAAATTTTATTGTGAATTACAGGCCCCGTGCTGCGCTATAATATTTGCCTCACGTGTTCTCGGTAGCGATCGGCAGTGTTTTCTGACCAAGTTCAATAAGTGTTGCAGGGCCCCTTTAAATTTGAAAAAGGGCTTCGCGGCAAAGCGAATTTTTCTTTGATAGGTGCTTTCATGGCTTAGCATTTATAGACTGTAGTGAAACAATCTTTACAGGCAATGACATGCGAACTAATATACATTTATTCGTTCATTGCGAATACTTCGAAAATATTCAATAATTTAAATTCGAATACTCAACTTTTTATTCGAATATTCGAAGTATTCGAATATTCACACAAGCCTACTTACTTATGGTGAAAAATTCTTAGTGTATTTGGCAAAGTGTATGCCTTAATTGGAAGGGCCGTGGTTAGCCGGGGTATAGCCAGAAATTTTTTCTCTGAAGGAGCGTGGAAAGGGGAGGGTTATAACAGCTTTATGTAAGTTTGTGTGTATGTTATTACATACACACACATAATGTAATATAATTAAAGGGGGGTTGAGCACTTCTAAACCACCACCTTGGCTATGGCACTGGCATTTGGAGATATTCGGTGTGCCACTTTGCTTAAATGGGGAGAGCGAGATGTTGAAGATGAGATCGGGCAAAAGCAAGCTTTATCTATGGTTTCTTGTGCATATAACTGTTATCTGTTTTCTTCTCAAGGACTTTGGTGACATCATTCCTGGCCATGGAGGCATAATGGATCGTTTTGACTGCCAGATATTGATGGCTTCCTTTGTGAATGTCTACTACCACAGTTTTATCAGGTATGTCAGTGGTGATTGTCAGATGTGTTGTATGTGCTATTTTTTTTTTTTCGCTTCAGAAGTCATTGCAGTTGCAGTAAAATTTTGATTATGGAGTTGCGATTGATCCTAATTTTGCCATGATATGAATTTAGGAATGTCCCGGACTTACTATGTTTCATGGAATACGCTATCTTTCAGGCTTATAACGAACAGCTTCTAAAACATTTGCGAATGACACAAATGCAAGAACCACTTGTGCAAGGGAGTGAACGGTGCAGATGATCTCACTGAGGGAATATACAATCCACGGCCATTGGCCTTCCTCTATCCCGCAGTGCTCTTCAACTTGCACACTCTTTTGACCCAGAAATAGCCAACAGTAAGGTTAGGAAGTAGGGAGCAGAGCAACCATTCCTTTAGGCAAGCATGATTGAGGGCCCTTCGTGTACTTGATTACTTGAAAGAATTCATTGCTGGACTAGTTGGATCATAATAGTAAACTGCAGAGTGCAAATTTTACAGGATATAGATATATATATACAGATATATATATACAGGACACACGCTAATTGGGAACTATCTTTATTGTCAGTGGTTAGCCACACTAGGATAGTCAGGTGACCTAAAGTGGTACTGACACAAATTTCGCAGCAGTTATAGCCGGCAGGATTAATTCCTGTGAACATGCGTATAGTATCATGTACAAAATATCAAAAGTGAATAATGCTTCAAAGGTATTTTACAGCAATTTTGAATTTCGAAGGTATTCGCACCATCAAAAGGGACCCTTTGGGGACCCCCTTACTTCCCTCACGTCACCACTCTGCAATCGATAAAACGAGTTATAATGACGTCATAGCCGGCTTTTTTTTTTTTTTCGCCTTTGTTTCAGCATTTCTCGGCGACTGGACACGAGTGTGTGGCTGTGGTGCATGCATTGAAAGTTTTGTGTTTGGCAACACTGCAGTCCCATATCCTATTCAAAAAGAATTTTTGAGGCCGACCATGTGGAACTGCATCACAGTTTTGTGCTGACGTGGTCGAGAGATGCACACACTAGGTGACGATAGTTGCAGCTGGCGGCTTGTCGTTCTTAGCGCTCTCTCAAATCAAAACTGGTCAATAATGTGGGGCCTCTAATTAATTAAGTGTCATGTGCTGCAGCAAACAATGGACACATATGTACATCTATTCATTCATTTGGAATACTTCAAAGTTTTATCATTTAAATTTGAGTCGAAGTCAGTTGTAATACCGTAATAATCGTTCAATTATTTGAAGTATTCGAATATTCGTACAAGCCTACTAAAAATGCGTCTATGCAAACCTCATGGATAAGCCTAGTGGTGCTATAACAAACATGGTTTGGTGTATGTTTTTTATGGTCTCAAATAAAAACGTGGCTTCAACGTGTTGTCCGATACATAGTTGATGACTTGACAACAACAAGCAAACGTTTTGCTTCACTTTATACCCACACAGTGATGTTCTGTGCAGAGAATTTTCTGTTTTCTGGGGAATTCCACCTGTCATTTTAAGCCAAAGGGAAAAGGAAATGATATTGCAGGGAATTTCAGGAATGGTTAAATTCTCTTATGACGACCGATAATTAGCGGTCACAGTGCGCCTTCATCTGCTGTAATCTGTTCTGATGCATGCACCACGCAAGCATATCCTTTGATATTTGTTTCCGATATTTATGTGAAGTGATTTCCAGTTCACTAGGGGTGTTAGACTTGAAGTCCACTATGTGCAGTGTACTAACAGTGTATGAATTAATAAAGTAATGGTTTTGTTCTGCGGCAGTGGAGGGGCTAGTCATGATTTCAAAAGTCGCCAGCACGTCAGACATGTGTAATTATAGTATGCATGTACGTAAATGGGGTCGAGAATCAATACTGTTGTGCAAGGAATTTGGCTGGGAATTTCGTCAACATTTGCAGAGGAAAATCCCCGAAATAGAGAGTTTTCATGTCTCTGAATGGGAATTCTTTGGCATAGTATGGAACATCACTGTACCCACATGTGCGATCTAACACATGCTTGTGCAAACTTTGCAATAACTCTGCTATGTTTTGGAGTACGAAGCTCAGGAGTTGTTTATTATGTGCATGTCAGCTTTCAAATGCTTATCTTTAAAAATTAGCCCTGACTCACAGCTTACAAACACAGTGTAATTGCCAAAGAGGGAGCAGTTGCATAAAGTCTTTGTGAGAAAACCTAGCAGTCAACCACTTCAGCCAACCGCAGCTGCTTTATAGGCACCTCTTAGCATGCTGGCACATGTGCATTTCGAAATAGATCAGATTTGCCATTGACTTTTTTTTTGCATTTTTACTGCAACTTTAAGGTTTCTAACAATCTCAAGATAGCAGCACTGTGTGAACTCTGGTGTGCTCACGCTATCTTGAGCTTCTTTTTCACCATCCGCACTGAAAAAGTTGTTTCTTCTATGTACCTCAAGTGGTAACCTTGTTTTGATGTGGCATAGATTAGGCATTTCAGATCTTTGAAATCTGCAGAGTTTTAAAATAATTTTTTTTTTCGTCTGATCTCTGTATCCTTTCTATGCTAGTACATAGTGTGAGCACAAAATTGCTGAACAGTTTTATACCTATTAGACGAGGCTCATCAGAGACATTGAGAACACAAAATATTTACCAGTTGATCACTAAAAACACTTAATGTTTGAGTCTTATAGAAGCTGAGCCTAGTGCTTAAATGTTTGGTCTAGTCACGTACTAGTTAAGCTTGTTTTGTATTGTGCCAATTAGTGATTATGTGGATATGTACAGTTAAACCTGCCTATAACGAACCTCCATATAACGAATTCCTCGATATAACCTTATTGTCGCTGCCGAGGGGATGTCAGATTAGGCACTGATGGAAACTCTCTTAGACAATGGTGACGACGAATTTTTGGAGGTTGACTCGTCGCGCACTTCCATCTTGCACCGTGCCACATGTTCTCAGGCTCGTAGCCTTTGCGATTAGCTGATAATAGCTCTGGCAACGACAGGACGGCGCCTTGAATGCAATGCAATGAACATGATAGCAAAAAGTCGTTATGTCCTACGAAGTTAGGCTGGCTGCCAACTCTTTTAGGTTCAATATCACAGAACTGTTATATACAAAACGCTGATGTGAGCAAATACGGCCGCTCTAGGGAGAATTGCTTTTTTCACACAGTCTCTTAGCATTGAAAGCGCACTGATATACTTGTCGGGATAGCACGCACACCAGCCTTCGTGACCACTCTTAAAGCCAAAGTTAATTGTCGGTACTTGAGGACCCCCCCCCCCCTCCTTCCTGCGTTTTTTTGTGTTTGTTCAAGACGGGTGGTTTCCTTTCTGTTTGAGCATTCGACAGCAGTTCTAACATGCGGGGAGATGTTACCTTATGCGCCTTCCAGGCGATAGAGATGGGCCGACTCATTTGATCTCTGCTTCAGCAGCACTCACACGCTTTTACCCTCATGAAAGTTAAGACGCGCGAGGGCGTGTTAGCAATTTACTTGTTGCGGAACATGGCGGCCTCGGCAAAAACTGCCGAGAGTGTCCATATTGTTGGTATCGCAATAGTAACTCAGTTTTTTACCGATAAATAAGTGTTTTGGATTGGCCTGCCTTCAGTTCCCCTTTTGTTTAATTTGTGCGTTTATTTTTCGAATTTTCGTACTGAACCTGCGTATAACAAAATCCTCTTTATAACGAGATTTTTTGGGAATTTATCAATTTCGCTATATCCGGGTTTAACTGTATTTTGTATGTGTGGGAGGAATTCATATCAAACTTGATTTAATGAAACATGTTGCCGGGCTAGTTAGTTATACATTCTTACCTAATATGAAGAAGTGCATGACAGGATAAATACAGACTTCAGTTATGTTTATTAAAACCACACACATTATTCTTTGTATCAACTGAAGTCAGAGAACGTGTGGGCCTGTCATGCTGTTTTCTTTCCTGTCCTTGTCAAAAGTAGTGGTGAAATATTTTAAGCTAGATCATGCAGTATATGTAATGTGATGATTTCAAGTATACTAAAAATTCAGGTAGTGTGGGACAGTGAATTATCAGATATTTCTACCTTCATGACATTTCTAGGGCTCCTAACCAACAGAAGATTCTGCAGCAGATCTACTTGATGAAGCCGGAAGTACAGCTGCAGATTTTCAGCAGCTTGCGGGACACATTGCTAGCACGGGGCCTGCTACCTTCCTAAAGGGAGTGCCATCAAGGAAGCAACAGTCACCACAGAACTAGTCACTCATGTATTGGACATCACTACCTTGTTCTATACTTAAGGTTCATTGCCCTACCACTCCCTTCCCACACTCTTTCCTGCTTTTTTGAAAATTCACCTTAGTGGAGCTTTTCAGACCATTGCGGTTACTCATGAAGAGGAAGCCGTCAGCAGTCAATGCATTGATATGAGAATATTGCATACTAGCCAAGATGCAAAGGAAATCATGGACCAAAAAGCAGTTATATGTGTACTTCAGTCAGAATATTTACATCCATTTAAAAGGTTCCAAGTTTTAGTTTAAGCGTTTTGTCCTATTTTATGGCATAAGTAATTGGCATAATTTCTTCTTAAGTGAATTCTCCCACCTGTGTAGGCCCTACAATGACTATAATGGCAACACTACTTGGCTGGCATTTCAGTTGGCTGGGTATTGCACAGTCCACTTCTTAAAATGCAGTTACTCATTTGTCTTGTAGAAACTGTATGCTACAGCATATTCTATATAGTTGAATTGTATGTCTAATTGTGATGTGTTTTAGTTCTTTAGTTAGCTGGCAAGTCCTGAAGTTGCATTAAACCTTGATGTTCTGATGTTGTTGGTCAGATGCATGGATTTCTTTCTTTGACAATGGATATGTACCAAATGTAAATGCATCCTTTTGAGACCTTGCCAACGTAACAATCATTACTCTTATGAGGAGTTAAGCAATTTGGCTGTGTTCATTCACAGCATGTTCACTTCTAATTTGCTTGTACATTTAATACGGCAGTAATGTAAAATATGCAGCATACCTTTCTTGGATGCTCTTTAAAAACTTTGTTCAGAAGAAAAAAATCCAGCCAATAAAATAACTAACACAGGAACACAGGTTTCTTGTGTTTGTTATTTTATTGGCTGGATTTTTTTTATGCAATGCACTAATTAGCCCAACAATGAGTGTTATTAGAGATTGTGTTGAATCCTCATTAAAGATTGTTTAGAAATGAGTTATACGATGCCAAAAAGCGTATGTGTGTTGAGAGAAGAGGCTGTTGTGTTGCAGAATTTGTCTGTATAAGTACAAGCACGTTTTCTGAAACTTGGAAGCCTTTTTGTTGTTCATTCATGAGCTGTAATTCCTCATATTTAACTCGCATTGTTTTTACTTGGGTGTTGGGTACTCTTCGCTACTTCAACAAAGGTACACAAGCTCCAGGAAGTGCATGTTGCAGTACGTAGTACTGTTTTTCTGTGAGCCAATACTTGTTTTGTTATGCTATATGTGCCAATGTTTCATGTTTGCTGCATTCCAGGTCGCGTTTTATTTTGGTGCAGTTTTGTAAGGCTTGCATTGAGCTTGATGTTTTCGACGTATCAGTTGCTGTAGAGATGCACATTCCTAGTCGATTATACACCTCTTGCTAGAGGAAATGAGTTCAAAAGCACACCCCTCCTGGTGGAACTTTGTGCAGGCAGAAGTACTGCATTTTCAGATATTCTTACTTAGAAAGACATGATGTTTAATGCATTGCAAATGAGATAAGAATCTGAAACATTTTTGCTTTCATATTAGCTTATGTGATATGTTATGAAGATCTAGAATATGTGCATTATTGGCACAAATGCATTAACATTTTTTTAAATGTGTAATGAAGATTTCCAGTGGCAGCTGCTGGCAGTATTTCTGAAAAGGCACCACGGTACCTCTTTCTGTAAGCGAATCGCTTTGAGTGTCATATGTGGGGTTTAACATCCCAAAACCACCATATGATTATGAGTAGAGGGCTCCGGAAATTTCGACCACCTGGGGTTCTTTATCGTGCTCCCAAGTGGTGTAGGCCCATGCGGTCTCAAGACCACACGGGCCTACAGCATTTTCGCCTCCATCGAAAGCAGCCACCGCAGCGGGGATCCAATCCTGCGACCTGCGGGTCAACAGCCGAGTACCTTAGCTACTAGGCCACCGTGGCATGAGTAGGTAGTAATAACATATGGTGCATGGAAATGGGCATTTCCCTTTATTTGTATGACACATGATAGTGCAGACAGTGTCTATTGCTTTTATCCGGAGTGTTATGATTGTCTACTCACACAAATAGACTAAATCTTTCATTCCTGATCTTAAAATAGTATTACATGATTACATGCTCGATGCAAGGGTTTTTTTTTTCCTGTTTTTAAAGATGGCAGCGTTACTACAAGAGGGCAGATGCAGTACTGTGGGCACACTAGGTCGCCAACTTTGCTAGCCCGAACAAGAGCAGGGTGTCTCGCATAGTAATATTTCAGAGTCGCAGGATATAAAGAAGCGAATACAGGTGTATCATCAGTAAAATGGACCAAGTTTCAGAAATATTGACTTTTTTTGTGTGTCATTATTTCATTTGTTTCTGTTCATTCATTCGTTCCTGTGTCATTCATTTAAGATACCTTGTGGCATCTTGAATGTTTAGAAAGGTAGTTACTTATTGCTTAGCTTAAATCATTTATTTGGCAAGTAAGTGAAAAGACAAATACTGGAGTCATTGATAAATTTTGGTATTGTTCCTGTTTTGAATAGTATGAAAATTACTATGCAAACTTAGCACTAGGCCCACATACCATAATATGGTCTGTGGTTCAAGTACACTGCATCAATTTCTTGAACACATTTCTTAATATGATAGCATTAAAGAGCTCGCTTCTAACGTTTTTCTTTGGCTGCGAGCAAAAAATCGTCTAGTGTATGGCCGAAAAATTGAGAAAGATGCCGATAAAATGATACCAATTTCTAGGTCCGAGTGAGGATCGAACTCATGCAGTTCGCGTGGTAAGCAGGTTTTCTACCATGCAGTCATGCATCTGTTTGGAAATACAGTTAAAATAACTACTATTGCTTGGAAATGCAGTTAAAATGTTTATGCTGCATCCTGTATACGGGCTGCAGAATACAACTTGTAATATTGCAGTAATATTGTGTGGTACAAGTAAACGTTGCCATCGGGCATCAAAACATGCAATTATCATGACGACTTCATGGTTTAAAGTCAGCCACCCTTTGCAAAAGGCACACACATTATGTGCGTATTCCTTAAAGATCATGTAGTAGGTGCATTGCAAGTTCAAAAATATTTCACAAGCATAATTGCTCGTGGTTTAAAACATGCTACTTATTACACAGATTGCAGCCAAATGTGAAAGCTTCATTTCACATTTGGCATCCAATTTCACATATTCAGACACAAGCAACTTTCAGCTTAACGGATTGCAGTGTAGTGATCCACAATTTACATTCTCTAGTAACATCATGCAATAAAAAGTATGCACTAAGTGGTTGAAGTGCCCACTAGGAACAGGATATCGCTATCGCGTTCAGCTTTTAAAGAAACCCTGACAGCGAAAGTTTTGCTGGCGACTTTTTTACTGTAATTTGTAGCTTTGCGTCTGATAACGCTGAAATTGAATCGTAAATTCTCTAATGCATCGAATAATTCATGCTATCAATATTATTTCAGAACTATGTTGCATCAGTTCAAAACACCTGCCTAAATAGTGTAAGGAATTAGCGCCCCACAGTGGGGCAGTGGAAGAGACTATGTGCGCTCAAGCTTTGGTGACACTGAATGCACTGTTTTCAAATCGAGCAACCCCTGGGCAGTAAAGAATAAGATAATGCCAGTGCATTGAGCGTGAAAAAGAAAAAAATTCCTGGCGTAAGCAGACAAAACCACCTTGAGAGGAAGCAGTATGACAACAGAGTGAGAGGGGTGACGAACAACAGTCCTCACTGGGCGCCAGTCTGGGTAATATGCTCGCTTTGCAAATTTTCTCTGTCATTGACAGTACTTGCTTGACCTTTGCGACGTAACGTGGGGACCACTGTCTTCGTCAAACCAGAAAATGTCGATTGGACGCTTACTTTAAAGCTAAATTAAAATATCTTTTAAGCGACACTCATCGCTAGTAGTCTGTCAGAAGTGCCCCTGCATGCAGGACTATCAAACAACATAAGCATCTCAAAAACGTTTCTAAATTCTAGGGGTTCTTTAACGGCGGAGCTTAAGGGTCTGCGAATTTGTACCCCTAAACTATGATGCAGCTTAGTCGGCTCTCACATTTAGCTCTGCTTCTTGGTCCACTTTAATTTGTTAATTATAGCAGTGATGAATAATCGCACTAGTACATCATGTTTTTCATAGGTCTACCCAATATTTTTGACCTTGGTCCACGTTACCCATGACACCCTGTTAATGTTCATACACAGTGCAATGTGATGCTTGTTCCATTTATATCCCATGTTTCAGTGTTGGTGCCCCAGACAGCTGGAGTGCACAGAAATGTTAGCTGTTTCAATGTCTTCTACAGTCGTTCTTGTTGCCATGTTGTTGATGCACTTTTCTTAGTGTGGTGTTTGCATTGACGAAAGCTTTGTCTTGGTTGTGAAGTATTTCCTGCACTTCTGAGGATCAAAGATCATAATAAAGAGATATAATAGCCTGTGAAGAGGTTTATTGGTCGTCCAAGGACATTATAATTGTCAGTGGCGAGGCAGCGTGAAGAACCATCTAGAGGCACAGCAGCAATCCGCAGCATGAGCCGAGCGAGCCAGGTGTTGGCGATGTTGCTGTATGGAGGTGCATCTTCTTCACAATCAAATCTAGTTTTGATTGTTTCATGGTCGTGGTTCACAAGAATAAGGTGCAGGTGAAACACTGAATTACAAAGTTACATACTCTTAGCATTTCTAACAAGTTAGGGATAAAGATCGGAAGGCTCAAAAAAGTTTTAAAGATATATATATATGTGTGTGTGTCAAAGTTTGCAACACTTCTAGTTTGTGTTTCATCGGATTTTTGCTATGGTGGCACTAAAGTACACTCTGTTCGTATATCATTGTACTTAAAGTACAAACACGGCTCAAGCAAACAGCGGCAGTAATTTTTTTTCCCAAATACTAGTGGAAAATACAAATAATGATTTGTTTTACTTAGCGACTATTATCTTATATATTGTAAGAACTGCATTTCACTTGTACTGCCATTTTTATGCCTCGTGTTCTGATTTCTTTTGTGTGGATTAAACTGACTGGCACCTGAATTAAAGCCATTGGCAATTGGATTGAACATGGTGGCACTTGGATTAAACTCACTGGCACGTGGCCTGAGTTGAAGCTTTGATTAAATAGCTTGATGCTCAGATTATTTCAATGGTGTGCAGATTGTTTAAGCTGGCATTCAGATTAAAGTGAGCGGGAAAACCTGTTGAGGTGTCTCAGTATCATTTTGTGCTGTGCGTGCCAAGGGGAAAAAAAATTTAGAAGGTGAAAGGGCATGTGACGCATGCCATCCCTTGGCTTGCTCTCCCAAGATACTTTCCATAATATTGGTGCCAGCAATATTTCTTTCTCGATAACTTTTATAACCCCTAAAAGTTTATTAAAGGAATATGTTGGCTCATGTCAGTAAATTACATATAAATGGAGAAAATAGCTTTTTCATACTGGAAGCCAGAGCAGAAAATGCAATGCATGGATCTTGGTTGAGCCTGAAGCTTGCTGCTCAGGCTCGTCAACTGTTGGATTTCTATGCCATTTGCATGGATCTACTGTGAACGTTTTTCATAACAAGGAGCTACAGTCAATCCTCATAAAATTTTTAATATGGAGATGTCTCAGCCAAGACAGTTTTGAAAAAATTATTGCAGTTTGCACCAAGTTATGTGTGAGGCAGGGCTCCAGCTTTTTCAAGTTTTGTTTAGTGTTTCTAGGTCAATTGATGGATGTGACCTCATTGACTGGGCATCCATTAGCCATAGGTAGTAGCACCAAATCAACAATTATAGTAGGCTAATTAGATTAGTTAAGGTAGCATATCTGGGCTTATTCACAAAAAACGTATTTCCAAGCCAAACCTTCACTTGATTACCTAATTAGTGCTATATAGCTTAATCTTGATTTGCACAAAGCAGTCTTAATTTTTCTTGGCTGGGTAAGATTTTCTGAGCTCAACATCACTATCCACATAAAGAATTTAATGTGACTTAATTAGGGCTAATCAGATTCTTTGTTTCTATAGATAAATTATGGTTACTAATGAAATATTACCCTACCTATCTATGCTTAATTAGACTTTGTTATGATTACCTTGGCTTAAGAAGCTCATCTAAGCTTAACCTTGCTTCATGTGGCAAAGGCAACCTGGGCAGAGCTTTCTATAACACAGAAACAAACCAGGAGTGTAACAGCTCTGCTAATAAAATGGCTCATATACTATGCAAAAAAAAGTAATTTGAAGCAACAGATGGTAAAACCAATCTACTTGTGACTGTTTTTTTCTCATTGTTCCCAACATATAAATGTGCCCACCAGTTTACTTTCGGATTATTGCTGTTTCAAGCCCTCAACATGCTTTATCGCATGCAACATTAAAGAAAAACCAAACTTCTTGAAATGTGTAGAAAGTAGGTTCACGTTCACAGCTTTTATGATTAGTAGGTGAAAAAAAACGGAGCTACAAAGTATGTCTAAGGAAATTAAGGAAAATGATGTCATTATTCATTTTCAAATGTCCACATCATGCCAAAACTTTTAAAAACAAATCTTTACATGAACACCCGTGTGTTACTATATTCATGTCTTTATTTTACGAAAAGTTGTGATATTCAGCCATTTTTCCTAAAACTTCTGGAAAACATTTTTTTTTGTTTTTCATGCCTTTAAATTTTCTAAATCAACATGACTTGGTGAGGACTGTCCAGGCAAAGCAAAAATTAGTGTTGAAGGCAAAGAGCATTTCATGCTGCCAAAAGCTTACTGTTTTTCTTTTTCACTGATTAAGGCACACTGTAGGAATCTTCATTCCTGTAGCGCACACATGTCAAATGCCATGGAGATTTTCTAGCCATTCATTTTATTGCCACACATGCTATGCAAACGCAAATATGTAATGTGTGACAAGTGTGGTAAGGCATAGTCAGTAGTCAGGAGCTTTGAGTCCTTCTTTTGCCTTATCTCACAGACCAAATTAAAAAAACTAGCTCATCGCAGAACTGTACCTCGCTTGAAATTTTTATATCAGCTGTACCACGGTCACTGCAAAATACCCCGTGAAAGCTATGTAACTGAGCCCCCCATGCGGTCTGGTCGTACAAACCACAATAAAAGAGTCAAGCAGCCGTTTAGTAATCTTAATGTACATCAGTATTCCCTTTTTCCACATGCTATATCACAATGGAATAAATTACCCAAAGAAGTAAATGCTAATAAAACTGAATCATTTCTTCACTTTTTAAATAACCTTTCACTTGATATGTAAAGTTCTGTTTATGCTGAACAGCTTTGTGGCAGTTGATTCTAGCGTTGACTTGTTTATGCATAGTTTCGTCTGATGTGTTAAATTATTGAACGTGCATGTTTTATCACTTATAATGTTGTGTGCTTATTATTGCGAAGCATATTTATTTACTTATTTTATTGCTTGTGGTTTACTACTTAGGTTATCGATAGTTGTAAGCTTTATTGTTGGTATTGTTTTTTAATGATATTCCCACTCCTGCTTGGGCCCAAGTAGAGCCTGCAATATTTGAAGATAAAAAAAAATGAATAAGTATAGAAAAGCACCAATAACATGCCAGGAGGCTGATAAAGGCAATCACAGAAAATGGCAACCAGTGAAATAAAACTTTTGAGTGATGTAACCTAGGAGCTTTCCCTTCCAGAAATGTCTATAATTTTCATGATTATGTTGGTGTTACTGATTATATTCTTAATTAAAGTGCCCTTCACAAGACCTGGGCATTGTAAAAAAAAAGTGTAATGAAGTGAGTGGATTAGTAGGAAAATATATATACCATGTATGCAAAATATTGCCCCTAGAATGAACAGAAGCACAAGTAAATACCAAGCTTGTGCAAATAGTAAATTTTAAGTTAGAGGCAAATTCGAAGCAAATATTGATTTGGTCAAATAATTTCTAATTTAATAGTATATACCACATATAAAGCAAAATGAAAATATTTGTCATAACCCAACTAACCTACACAATGTATCTTTAAAATTGAAACAAGGCTTGGGCAAATGAGATTATTTTTGGTTCAAAAAAAAGTAGAAACAACTTTGAAAAGTTGCAGGATTTTACTTTTGGTAGAATGCAAGTGATGACCTGTAAAATATGTTACATTTTAAAGTTTACTGTACTTGACACATATAAGTCGGAATAACGAGCTTTTAAACTTAAAAATATTGTGAATCGATGTGAGAGTAATATGTTCCTTTCACAGTGAAGTCGGGCTTCGCGGCAGTACAGGTTTCCCTGGCACAACTGTATTCACGGTACAACATTACTCCACTGCAGTGAAACCACATTTATAGGAAGTTACATGTAGATTAAGATGTGAAAATTTCAGCTGGTCAAACTTTTCACAATTTCATCATGCCACCGAATAATTTACAGTATTTGTTAATGCTTCCCTTTTTTTTACATGTATTCTACAATCTTATTAGACTACCTGTTCCCTGCATACTTCAAATTTTGCATAATTTTATTTTTTCCTCCCGATACCAACTATAAACATGGCTACCACCGTTACCTCCACATGCAGTCTTCTGAAGCTTCTTGATATCCTCCAAATTTCTTAGCCCATATCTTAGTGCCTGTATAATGCGCAATGACCTTCTCAAGGACAGCAGCAAGCTGTCGATCACAATTTTGTAATACTTATTGCATTTGTTCCAGTTCATCTATATTCCAAATAATTTTTTCCTTACAATGAGGGCAACCAAGTGAATGTAGTCTTGCACAAACTATAGGGGCCTAAAATGAATAATTTTCTCCTTGTTACCAAAGAACTGAACATTACTAGTTTACAGCATGTTGACCTGGCCGTAGGAGTGTGCAGAGTTCCCCATTAATAGAAGTCTCACTGCAACCCCCCCCCCCTCCCCGACTTTCCCATTCAACGAAATAAATACAAGCTTTGCAGCGGATGCAAAAATGAAGAAGAGGCCACAATGTGCTTCTCACAATGACCTGCCATTGGTCCTGGGCTTTTTGGGAATAAAAAAAATTCATTAACGAATACGACACTGCATATTGTAAACTATGAGCGCAACTTTGTATTTTGAAGCTTTGGCTGTTCACAGATGGAACAATGTAACATCTGTTACATATTACAGCAGTAACTGCCAGCACTCGAGCGCTGCGCATATCACTCTGCGGATTGCAGCTGTCGCAAGCCAAGTGAAACGCCAACAGCACTCAAGTGCTCCACACACCACTCCGTGCATTGCGAATCAAGCGAAACGCAGACAGCCCTCTTATGACAAGCAAAGTCGGCCCCAGTGCACGTGCCAGCCCTTTGCAAGCACGACCTCTGACAAAGGGGCCGGCGTGCTTGATGGAGAAAGAAATTGAGGTTAGAGGCCACTGGCTTGTGATATCAACAAACTCCAACTTTGCTCTCGCTTGTGTCCTTGTTTGTTCTATGGGTTATGCCAATGACAACACCACTCAACACAGGAATGGGCACCTAAGAGCTGTGCTCTAAAATGTAAACAGCTCTTAATGCAGTATCAGTGGTACACGACTACCATTATTGTAAGAAAAAACTGAATGGCCATAACCTTGCACTTTAGAGAGCAACAGAATAGGTAAGATTAAGAATGAACAGAGGTATTGGGCACACTTGGTGGCCCCCATCAGATAATTAAGTGAGCGCTCTTTCATCTTGTGCATCCCATATGAATTTTGTACTGTTTTTCCACTCTTGCAAGCATGAATAAACTAACTCGAATTTCAACCCTAGCATGTACTTATTAACCAGTTTTCTTCTTTCAATGGCTTTGTGAGCAGCCATTTCTTTTTTTGGTTTAATCTCAATGCTCTCTGAAACTTGCTATCCCCCTCCTGCATAGCTTTCATTCTGTTTGCAGGCACAAAAGGAAAGAGAAAGCACTAGAAGTGTGTAACAAATCCGTGCAAGTTCACTTGTAATAGACATTCTTGAAATTTTCGAAGCAGTCAACTTGTGAGGAAATAAGCTCTTGTAATGAAGCCATTCGATGATTATTTGAAAAAGTGTATCAGAAATCACATAAAGTAATTCTATGTTCAGTTGTGTACAGATCCATGGGACGGTTTTGCATTCCTCGTGATCATAATGTTGGCGGTCACACTGGCTCTGCAAGTGATACGGTGTTTTGAGATAGCATGTCACCGTTCGTGGCACCATGCGGGCAACCAATGGGAAAGTGTCACTGCAACGCTACTGCAGACTGCATGAAAGTTACTATCGTGACTAATTGAATAGTGCAAAAAGAGACAAAGAAGTTGCCTGCTATAGACTCAGCACAGTGCATAACATGCACAACTGTCTTTTTACACTTAATTAGCCTCCACGCAACTTCACCGAGCCCAACCTGCTTCTCTTGTCAAGTAACCATCCCAAAATGGAATACCATGAAAACATTTTTAGACAATCAAGTAAGCAGTCACAAATGCTAAAGTGACATGACTCAATGTCACTCGCACATCCAAGACTGTTTTTTACACTAATTAACAGCAGCAGAGCACCTAAAAAATGCATGCAAGATGTCTCACATACTAGAGCAACAAGCAGAAATGACAGAATAATGCCGTCTTCCAATTTTAGTCCGTGCTGTATTTGCACTACTACATATTTCTTGTTTACAGTATTCCAGAAAGTCCTGCATGGTTATATGCACAGATTCCACAACAGGAATACAATATATGCAACATTTGTCAATAGTTTGTGCACCACTGGCCATGCATAGCTAAAATGCTGACTTTGACATCTAGTTGCAAAAAGAGTTGCAATGCCCGATCTAGGAGATGCAAGCTGTTCACCTGCATGACCAAGTAACTAACTGTTTTTATTAGTTGTACACCTTAATACCATCCCTTCCTTTTCTGTAAAGGCTACATCATTTCGGGCTATATTTCATGTAAAGTCAACAGTATGCCCATGAAAAACCACAGAACTTCTAGTTTATGATGCAAATCCATAGAGTTGAAGCTATAGTTAAGTGACCAGCCTGTCAACTGAAGAGTTAATTGTCTACAGCATCATTACAGTGACAAGTACATATTCCCCTATTGCCTCATTGAACTGATGGGTGATATACAAAATAAAAGGTTGAAAAGGAACAAGTGAATTTATTTGGTGGCATCAAATAAACCGGGGAGGGGAAAGGTGTGGTGGTAAAAAAAAGTAAAATGAACAAGATAAGATCAATGCTCAGTTTTCTTCTGAATCTTCTATTTTTGGTGCCAGGTAGTAGCGGATATAACCCATGTCCTCGATCTTGTACTCAACCACTGGAACAGAAAGAGCAGTTTAAGAAAGTTAATAATGAATGATGCAGTGCAGGTACTAGCACACCAAAAATAATAACTAATGAAAAAGCACTTAAGAAAATAGCACAGCATGCCCTCCTTTTTTTTTATTATGTCCTAACATAATAAAAGAATTTGAGCATACACACTTGGCGAGATATGATTTATTCAACTGGTACAGGCTAATTATTTTTTTTTTAATTCGTAATGCTGCCTGTAGGCACAGCAGCAGGAAGCACACAAAAATGAAAAATGCCACTGGAAATTGCAACGTCAAAAAGAGAATAGTATGAACCTGAAAGACTTCTACAAAGTGCGGGACAGGAAGGAGGCTTGAACTACAGAACGTCAGCATATAGCCTATGCAATATGTATTTTATGTTATATTTTTGAAAAAAAAAAATTGTGAATCTTTATTAAAGAAGTCGTGAAAAGAAAATGAAGCAGCCAGGTTGTAATTTTTAGAGTATCAGTAGCCATCAAGCATGCAGATTCCCAAATATTTGGCACAGTATTCTGCTTATGCAGCACCTCTATTTTATCAATGCCAGCTGGATACGCCTGATCCAGCCGTTCATCACCCTCTCCTCAAGCCTTTTCCTGCGCTCGTCCATCGCCTAGCCTTAGCCTGTGCTTTGCAGCCATAGGGGGAAAGAACCCCTCACGCAATGAATGCCTCACGACTGAAATCACATTAATTTTTTGTTCAGTTGTGTACAGATCCGTGGGACGGCGTCTTGCATTTTTCGAGATCACAATGCTGGCGGTCACGTTGGCCCTGTAAGTGATACGGTGTTTTGAGATAGCGTGTTGTCATTTATGGCAACACACGGGCAACCAATGAGGAAGCGTCACTGCAACACTACTGCATGTGCTGCGTTGTGATGCGGCGGTGGCATTGCTTTTAGCCACAAAAAAAAAATACCATGAAGGAACAAATCTAACAGATGTACGATATGGAGTGGGAAACAAGTCTATCGCATCTCCGGTGGAAAGCACTCGGAAGTAAGTGTGACGCAAGCACAATACCCATCATGTAGCGTCACATCATGACCACTTGCTGAACTAAAACATACTGATGGCTGCTATTAATAAGCACCCGTTTGCACTGGCATTGAAAGAAACCAAGGAAGAGTTGGCTTACGTATAATAGCACTCATTTTTAATACGAGAATTCTCGCAATCATAAAATAACAATGCATCACTGCCGGCAGCCATAGGCACTAGCAAGGCAACATCATCCTAAAGCATTTGAAATTATAACCATATCGTTATTTTCACTTGCTGTAAAATACAGTAGACTCTCAGTAAACGAAACCTGAAGGGACCAGGAAAATATGTTCTATTTAACAGGAGCTCAATTTACTGAGAAGTGAACATGGGTGCAGAATACAAGCTTGAAACCAAGCACTGCAGAGATAACAGTTTCGTTTAATAGATTTCCGTTTACTGAGAGTCTACTGTACTAAGAAGCGACAAAAAATTACAGCAATTTTTTTGCT
The DNA here is from genome assembly GCF_043290135.1 of Rhipicephalus microplus. Lineage (NCBI taxonomy): Eukaryota > Metazoa > Arthropoda > Arachnida > Ixodida > Ixodidae > Rhipicephalus > Rhipicephalus microplus. Next base: position 235,928,342 of record NC_134710.1, read on the forward strand.
CGCATTAGTGCATGAAGTCTAAAAGCTGACTGCATTCAAACTCCCATGGAAAAATATGAGAAGTATCTGAATGGCGCCTGCACCAGCAGTCTGAAAAAGCTCGTCCGGACTCTTTGGGTAGAGGGACACACACTGTGAAGGCTCGATTCGCAACTTTGTATAGCAATAAAATCATCTTCGCGTGCATCAACATCAAACTGTCAGCACAGTTTGTGCATCTGAGATCTTTACAGTACCACAATCTAAATGATATGATGCTCTGAACCGAGGTCAACTATAGCTCAGCAGGCCTCCCTGCGTTGCCATGTTTGCCGATGACAAACTTTTTATTGGCTTACTTAATATGACGCGAGCAGTACAGTTGAAGGGAACGCTGGCTAGGAAACTGAAATTGTGCTTTTATAGCTATTAAATTGAATCAGACAATGAAACAAGTCAAACTATAATATCGAATGAAAAGGCAGGATTATGAATGCACAGGTAAACATTTTTTGGAAATGTTTCACGACCCCATTTAGAAGCTGGACCAGTAAATAACCAGTCTTTGTCATTGTACGGTGTCTTGTGGACTTCCTGCTTAGCCGATCAGACCGCTCACACAGATCAACCTGTCCAGTACTCTTAAAGGGCCAGTAAGGAACTTCAAGATCCAAAAATCGTAATGAAGAAAAATATGTGCACTGCTATGTAAACATGCTGCCGCAAGATTTTTTCTAGTACATGCTATATTAAGGAAATTACAAGCATTAGAAGTTCCATTTCAGATATCTGTACGACCTCGCCACCTCTCTTAGCCGTAGCGAGAGAAAAGGCATAGCCTGTCGTCGTGACTCCGCCTCCTTCAGCAATGTGATACGTCAGCGATATGTCATCGGTGCGCAGCCAGAGGCCGAGCAGGACTTCCCCCACATGGCCACGTGTCAAAGCAGTGCAGAGAAGAGGCGTGTTGCGAGGAGCACCCTTTCCGTAGCGGTAAAGTAGTGAGATGCCTCTTTATCTCGGATGCTTTCATTCTGGCAATACCGCTGCTCCCGGTGTCTCTGGCTTTACAAAACATCATATGGCAGCACAGGAAAAATGAAAATACAGACTGCACAGCTGAAGCTACATCACCGCAGAGCCATGGCATCGTTTCATAGGGCAAAGGACCAATCCACAAGCTTAGTAGTACATCAAGTTGCCCATCGGCAAGGTCCCATCACTACGTACGAGAAGCATTGCTCAGAAGGAAAGATGCACGGAAATGCTTTCTGAAATGGGGGATCGGTGCAGTACTGCAATATTTGCAAAATGTGATTGCTGCGGCCTACTGTATGAATTGGCAAACTTAACTGGGGGAAAAAAAAAGTCTGAGCTTGTTTAGTGGCCCTTTAACAGCACTTTCTTTCCATAGTACCAGTCTTACTGCCATAGCAGACTGCCTTGAAAATTCAACTCCTAATCAGGATAAGTGCAGAAAAGAATTGATATAAATATGCCACAGCAGTAAGGCTACTATTAGCAGACTTAAAGGGAATGATAAAAAATCATACCAAGAGATTAGGCTACTATTAGAAGCACAAGGAGATTAAGTCCTTCAAAGTGGAGTATACTTCTCCTGAGTAGAGCGTGGGTTAATATATAAAACAGATTTTTCCGAGTACTACTTCTTACTCACCTAGAGGCACATCTGCAGACATTGACAGCTGCACCTGTGCTGACAAAGGTGATGCTTTGGTGAAAGAGTTAAGGTAGCGCAAGGCAAATGTCAACGACACCGCTTCTTGCATTTCAATGATCACAGCCTCTTCCTCTTTGTCAACATTTGCAGTTTGTGAGAGCTTCACATTCCCTAGAAGAAATAACAATAAACAGCGAAATCCAATTCCATCTTCCCGCCATACAATCTAGTCATTATGATTACCATGCATTTTAAACAAATATCAGAAGTTTATCATCCAAAGTACTCCGAATGTGTTTTGTAACATCTGATTACACAACTGTTTTTGTTCTTGTTTATTAGAGCCAATTGTTACTTTTTTCAACCCTCGCAAATAGTTTTTCTGGTCATCATTTTCTTTTAGTCTTTGCATCAAATTGATCTTGTGTTGTGCAACAGTGTAAGTAATAAATATATTTTGAAAGTCTAAGAATAGTAGTATTTTTATGCAATCCCACTGTTTTCTCAACAGCTTTTAACCTATGGTATCTACCAAAAAGCTTGTATTCTGGAAATAAATCTATATTGTACTGCAAGTTATTTACACCACTAGCAGAATCATTGTAAATAAATTAGCTGCAGATGTTACGTATCTCATTATGCAACAGGTATACAACTATTGCATGATGAAAGATAGGAATCTATTCCAGAATACACTTATGGCATGCAGGATCTCACTTTATATGTAGTTGTCACACCAAAATAGATGACAGAAGTATACATTCATGAAAAAAATATTACCAGTTTCAGAGAGAATGCAAAGGTACCAGACATGGAAGATCTTGTTAAATATATTTCAAGGGTGCAAAGCAGCATCCAACACTGTTGCAACAAAGCAGCTCAAAAACACTAGGTAACTGCACAAGACAAAAATTGTGTTCAAGGCGCACATCCTGCCTTACTGGGGGGCTTTCTTGTATTGGGTGATGGTCACAATCTATCCAATTTTACTTTTTGTATTTTGTCTTTGTTCGACTGTATTGTTTTCAAAATTGAGAGCTTCCTATGTTCATGCTGATCCACCACAGAAAGTTTGGCAGTAATCCTAGAACAGCTTTGATGAGCTACTACTTAAGGAATTCAAGAGGAAATTATTCCAAGATATATATAAAGGTCAACTTGTAAGGGTTTCCAAGCATCTGCGCACACCCTGAAGCTTACTCGTCATTCATCCTTCAGACCAAGCCTGCAAGATGTTCTGCATATAACTGCATAACGTAAGGGACACAAACCGCCAGATTAACAAATCTAATAAAAAAAAACATCCCAAAACAGCTTTAATGCAGAGACAAGTTTGGAAAAAAAAAAAAGTCCTTCAAATTATTGGCTTCAGAGTGAGGATTCACTAGGGTTGCTCACGTTCAGTTAAGTTTCATAAAGCCTCTAAATACCTAGACCTAGTTGTCTAGGAAGGCCTGGTCCAGCCACCATAGCTAGCCATCTGCACCAGTGGCTTGGGGCAGCTCATCTGCTCAGGGCAAAACGTCTGCTCACGCTGCTTGGAAGGTGGACAATGTGGAGGTCACCTGTATTTGCTTATGGGGTACGCAGGGTTTTCCCAAAAAATTTTTAGAGGCGGGCATGAACCCTCCTACGACTACCGACAAGTACTGTCGTCATACAAGATTTTTTTTTAAACAAAATGACCGATTATAGCAGGCATCAACGAAAATCGGTCGTAAATGGCACCTATGAAGACTACTCGTCACATTTGTCCATGCTGGGCCATTAGTGTGTGCTTTCATTTTATTGCGATATGGTGTAGCCACCTTTAAGTACAACAGGAGGTTTTCTTAATACGCAAGTGCGCTTCTTTGCTATGCAGCTTGCCTTACTAATGGCAGCTAGCCTCTTATAAAAGCAATTAATTAAATAAGTTTGCTAGTCCTATGACGTGGAAAATGTTGACTCTGGTGTCTTGATATATACACGGATAATAAATAAGCCCCAGCACATGCAACTAGGACATCATTTCCACTTGAACTACCACCGGTGCCACCATTAGTAGGGGGCAAATATGCATGGCAGAGAAGCACACTTGTGCATTAGGAAAATCTATTAGTGAAAGAAACTACATCGCATTGAAAGACCGGTAGTTTTATTGAAAAAGAGAGGGAAGAAAATTTAGAAATTGAGTTAAAACCTTTTTTTCAGTAATCTTGGCATGTTTTTCTTCTTTTATTGCTGTAGCAAAATGGTTAAGGACCATGGTGGGACGCACCACCACTGGTCCGACAGACAATTTATTTTAGGGAACTGAAAGTTTTGAGCACCCAATGTTCCTAACTTTCTTCTCTTATTTCAGGCTCAAAATGGCATTGTGTGAAGCCTCAATTGCTGTCACGTTAATTAACTTTCAGCCTTGAACTACTTCTGCGAGGTCATAGTGGCTGCAAACTCAGTTTTACAACAGCGCAAAGGTTTCATACAGTGCAGGATACCAAGATTGCTCTAATAGGACCATCGTCAGAGAACGGGGCGTTTCACAGTTTTATACACAAGCACCTGCAGATTCCTTTCAGTATAACATTATGCACCCACTTGAAATGTACAAATGGTTATTTTGTAGTTGTGATGACTTCATCAACATCGTCAGCCTAACTATGCCGACAGGAGGGCAAAGACTGCTCCCCTGTTTCGCCAATCAACCTGGTCCTGTGTTTCCTGCTGCCACATTTTACCCGCCAACTTCTTAATCGCACCTACCCACCCAATTTTCTGTCTTCCTCTCACCCGGTTCCCTTTTCTTAGAATCGAGTCAGTTACCCTTAATGACCACTAGTTATCCTGCCTACATGCCCGGCCCAGTTCAGGGTTCGCACAGGTTTACAAAGTGAAAATTCAAGAGCATTCAAGAACTTTTCAGGACCTGTTGCAGGTTTTTCAGGGTCTTGAAGGGGCATGCAAACTTGGAACGTTTTCCTCTAAAATCTTCAAATATAGCTAGTTGTATTGTACTTACGTAAGTGAACATCGCAATGGTAACAAAACATCTAGTTGTCTTGATAGGTTCTCAAAAACACACTGAATGCTTATAAGAGTGGCTGAGATCATAAGAATGATTGAGATAGCATTCATGGCTACGCCACATCAACAAACTGAATTTTTTTTTCCTAGTGCAGTTCTTCAAAACAGAACTATGTGCACTCACGTTACATTGCTGTTTATGAACTGGGGAGTTTGCAGGTCGACACTAATCAACCACATTAAGGAGGTTGAAATGTCAATCTGGTAGTGCACTGCTCAAGAAATTCCAGGATTTTCAAGGATGAGGAAAAAGTCCAGGACTTTCAAGGGCCTTCAAAACTTGTTTTTCACATTCCAAGAATTTTCAAAGATTTCAAGGACCTGTACGCACCCTGCTTCTTGTTCTTGATTTCAATTAAGATATCTTTAACACCCATTTGTTTCCTGATCCAGACTGCTTTCTTCTTGTCTCTTAAGGTTTCCTGTCCATCGTTCGCGGCGTCGTCCTCAATTTAAGCTAAACCCTTTTTCTAAGCCTCCAGGTTTCTGCTCCGTAAGTAAGTACCGGCAAGGTGCAACTGTTATATACATTTCTCTTGAAGGACAGTGGCAGATTATCATTCATGATTTGAGAATGCTTGTCGAATGTGCTACACCCCATCCCCGTTTTTCTAGACATTCCACTCTCATGGTTCAGCTCCACGGTTACTACATGTCCTAAGTAGACATACTAATTGACAACTTTCAGCGTCTCTCTACCTATAGCGAAGTGCTGTTTTCTGCCGCGACTTGGACATTAGTTTAATGCATATTATTTTCAGATGATGAATCCATGATGTAGTAAACAAAGAGCTAATGTGTTACCTAACTAGGTTGTAATGGCTTGTGGCATGCTGTGCCTATAGTAAGTGCGTCTCACGATAACTTTAATTCCCATAAAGGGGAAGAAAGAAAGCATTCATGTTTTCGGGCAACTCTTGAGGTCCTCAGAGAGTCCGAAAATTTCAAATGCTGACTAATCGGGGCAGCAGTGGTAGGAGGTAATACTACTGCTGCCTACAGAGCCTCGACTGGCAAGACATTGCCAGGCAGCTGCACCATTCGTATAATTAGAAGTATTGATCGCTATTGTCCAAGCTGTCATACAGAGCTGGCAGAGAGCAGTATTTCACAAGTGGTGCTGAAAGCATATGTTCATGAAGAAAGAAGTACTTTAAAAAGTGTATTTTCATGTACAATGAGACTGTTAGTGCCGTGGTTGTATGTCAATAGAACATGTGGCATGATAATAAACTTAATTCTGTTCTGCTGCAACAACTTGAAGAGGCCTGGTGGTTCCAATGTTGGGTCCACTGTGATGTTGAAGTTGCTAAAGCGTCAGAGCCATAAAATCGCATAGGTGAGAGCATCTGATCAAGGATGGCTGTGTAGTTTCGCCATATCAACAGCCAAAACACGGTCGACACTGCAACTTACAACAAAGTCTGCAATAAATGCAAGTACGGAAGAACCACAGACTGCTATTGCTTCTTACGGATGACTTCAAATACATATCCCAATACAAACAAGTTAATATTGCAACACAGCTAGCAGGCTTCTATTTTGAGTATGTGCTATACCACAAACACAGAATGAACAAAATCGTTTGACATAATAAATTAGAAAACTAACACCCAGATCAACATTAATGAAGTAAAGGGCAAGCTATTTGATCTCTTACATTTAAGATACATAAATGATGAAAATGTACAGCTAACCACTGCTTAGCACTTCTAACTTGGCAAAAAGAATCGTATCAAGACCCATTTAGTTCAGTCCGGCCGCAAACAAATGAGAATATAGGTTTTTTTTTCCCCAAATGTATTGTTTGAAATAGCCTGGTGTTTATCCTAACACAATGCATCTATGACAAAAACACATGTAAGAACAGCTGCAGAGCTCACAACTCTAAATGAGGATGCACAATCAAGCTCAGAGGCATTTAAATTAGTCAAATGAGCCAAAAGTTCGCTGCTTCATTTTGGCTATACAGAATTGGAAGCTAATCTTGTTTGCACAAAACTATGTATGAATCAATTAAACGTTTCGACACCACTGACCTATTCCCAGATCACCGCTGACGGAAAACCGCACACCGTCCTTTGTGCAAGTGATCTGCACAGAGTCACCGATTTGGCTGAGATCCCGGCAGATACGCTGGAATTCTCCAGATGGCATCTTTATGACAACACTGTAATCGGTCTCCTGCAAAATAACCATGCAAACGGGGAGTGCAACAGAACTGCCATTGGCACCTAAACAACAATGCAGGCTTCGCTGCTGTGTTCCCTTTTCACATAGCAAGTCATCTAAGTGAATAGTATGCTCCTAATATCTTCTGGCTGGCTACGTTGCAACTGTGGCCAACAAAAAAACTAATTTGACATAAACAATAAGTGAAATCTTTGCTAAATAAAACGAAAGATAATTTCTAACTGTCATCAATGCTTGCATGATGTTTTATGGCGATTATTTGCGAGTGAAATGTGTCGTTGCTCCAGAGTGGCTATATAGTGAACACACCCAAGATGTAAAATCATGGCACTAACAGAACATACGTTACATATTTATGCTATGAATAAAAATAACCGCTATAAAATGTGGAAAAAGTAAGAAACCTCATAGCCTAGGCAACGACCTTGAAGGTAGGCCCGGCAGAAACTGCACACAATGACAACTTACCGGTATGCCCAGATGCTCCGTGTCAATATTCATCAGCTTCATCTCATAATCAGACACCTTTTCTTGGTCTATGAAATAACGTAAAATAATGCACGTTAATCAAATGATCGAGCGCCTGTTTCTGTGAAACATCCAAATGACAAATCCCCATTTGTCGCAAACACATCAGAAATGCGAAAGGAAGCTAACTTAAACAAACACGACACAAAGATGTCACAAAAATTGGCGGGCTCTTCCCGCCAATTTTTGTGCGCGGGAAGGCCCAGTAGTAGAAGCGACAGCACTTACTCGGCGCCTCGAACACAAAATTAACAGTGTCTGCATCATCCTGCGCCTTGATGGTAATAATATCATCATTTGCGGCACACCTCAGGATTTTGGACACACTGAAAATAACGAGACAATGGAGTTAGGCACGGCAAGTGATGGCCTCCAGGCGAGACAATGTTAGCGCCTTACCTTGCAAGGTTCATGCCCATGGAAAGATTTCGATCGCATCGAAACTTGTCGAAGCCATCGCTGCGCAAATTTAACGAGACTAAACTGACATGAGAGTTGTCCATAGCCTGGAGACTGATGCCTGTCGCCGAGCAGTCCCATGTCGCCTCGTTGATCAGATCTTTCACCGCTTCGAGGACTTTCTTGAGCAGAGCTCCTTGGACAAGGCGCGCTTCGAACATGATTTCAGATACTAGGCGGCAACTTTAGCCACACCTGGTATTAAAAATGCGAGCAAAGTTCCAAGTGCCGAAGTTTTAAGTACGAGCAGACGTCGCAACCTAACGCGCGCCGAGTAGATAGGATTGAGCCTGCTGGTGCGTGTGAAGTGGCGGGAATAGTGAGGACCGCGAGACGGCGACTCGGGAGCGCGCCAAAACCGTGCGAGTCTATTGGTTGAGCTGTTGCGCAAAAAATATACATATAATCAACTTTTATGTTTTAACAAAAATACAATAATAGCTGCTATTATATCTGTAAAAACACCCATATTATGTTATTTTAAACTTATGTAAAGAAGGTTTAACGTTTTAACCTCACGCAAAAAGTCAAGTGATGAGTCAAGCAAACGACTACGCAAAAACCTATGCGAAGCCTATCCGTATCCAGTACGTGTAGACCTCTCCCCCAGGCCCGCGCAGCACATGTTGCACACGCAAGGACCAATGGAGTGCACATGGTTGATGTAGTATTTGTGATGGTATAAGTATTAGACAGTTCACTTCGACAACGGAGAGGAAGCCTCAATAATGTTTGCCAAATTTGTCCGGCAGTGCATCCCAGTAGCTTCAAGAGGAAAGAACACGTACAATAGATGGCCTAAAGAGCGGGACGCACTGTGGCGAGCAGGTAACACGCTTGGGCGAACGTTGGTCGCTCCGAGGTTCGACAGTCTTAAACTGCCGCCATTTGAGAAAAACTTTTATGCTGAGAGCGAAGTGACCGCTGCTCGATGCGAGGAAGACGTCAGTGCCTTCCGCGCGGAACACGAAATAACTGTGCAGGGCCATGGCCGAGATCGTGTTCCAAAGCCCGTTCTGACGCTTGAAGAGTGCAACTTTCCACCGGAGTGTCGTCCCCTTTTTGAGCGCAAGAACATTACGCAGCCGTCGCCGATACAAGCTCAGGCATGGCCGATCGTTATGAGTGGCAGCGATTTGGTGGGCATCGCCCAGACTGGCTCTGGAAAAACGTTGGCCTACGTGCTCCCTGCGGCCATACACATGGCCCACCAGCAGCGTCCGCGAGGAGAGGGGCCCATCAGCGTGGTCTTGGCTCCGACGCGTGAACTCGTCCAGCAGATCTCGCAGGTTGCATACGAATGGTGCGAGGGTGCGTTTGGCCTATCAGGTACACCGGTGTACGGAGGTGTCTCCAAGGGTCCGCAGATTGAGCGTCTGCGACGAGGCGTGCACATGTGCGTTGCGACGCCCGGAAGACTTTTGGATATCTTGGAAACGGGTTCTGTGAACCTTCTACGCTGCACCTTTCTTGTCTTGGACGAGGCGGACCGCATGCTGGATATGGGCTTCGAGCCGCAGATCCGCAAAATCATCGAGCAGATCCGGCCAGATCGGCAGACTGTCATGTGGAGTGCCACTTGGCCTTCTGAGGTTCGCTCTCTGGCCCAGGAGTTCCTCATACCCGATCACGTGCAGGTCACGGTGGGCTCGACAGACTTGTGTGCGAACCACAACATCAAACAAGTCGTCCACGTAAGTGCGGCTACCTTCGCCCTCTTGCGTGAGGAAGCCCTCACCGCTTACGCCGCGCTTTTGTTTTTGAAAAGCATGTGACACACACACCAGTTTATCGAAAAAAAAAAGGGGGGGGGGGGGGGGCTCCGTGCCATCAGACTTTCAACATGATGCTTTGAAATCGGGATGTTTTCGTGATTGTAGCATTATTCAGAAGCCGTGGTTTCGGGACGTAAAACCCCACGTATTATTATTATTATTACAGCCTCGGTGCATTTTTGTAAAAGTCAAAACTGTTTGAGGCTTCCTTTTTGTCAACTTGGATTTTTGCACTAGCATTCCAGAAACCTCGCAGCCAAGGAAATGCTTAGTATGAAAGAAAATCGTGATTTAGGGGGTTTGTGAACTGTTAACATTGTAACCCTCCCACCTCCGCAAGGCTTTGCGATGTAGCATTTACCTGGCCCACCCTTTACTATGTGACATCCGGCAATGTGGTTTCCTTTGAGGCACGGAGGAAGGAAAGGTAAGGAGAGGCCCTGACGTCACTCGTGAAGCCGCGATGAAGCCCGTAGTCGGCCATATTGACTAGGCAAATTCTCCTCTCTTGTTTACATATGAATGCGAAGCAGAAGGCGCGATTCCCTCTCCGGCTCGGAAAGCACCTGAACTGCGCTGCGCGTGTGTCGTGACGATCCGAAACTAATGGAACTGGGCTCATCACTCTGAGCCAGCGGGACACCTTCAGCGAAATCGCTTCGTCCAAGTAATAATAACAGGGAGTAACAGCTCGCCGACAACGAAGCAACTACGAGAGAACGCGCGCTAGATGCACTGACAACGGCGAGTGCTTTCACGTAATTAATTCAGCAACTGTACAGACAACACGGTCGGTCGTGCGCCTTCTACGGTTGCATTCCGCCACGCAGCCGACGCAGCGTCCTGTCACTGTGTCCGTGTTCCGCGTGAAACTCACCGACGTCAGCATTCTGCGACCGTGGTGACTTTGAGCACGGTGCTAGTGACAGTTGAACGTGGTTGCTGTTACGTTGAGATTACATGCAATGCTGGTGGAGAGTGTACCAAGCGGAACAGAAAAGGTGTTTTAATACGCACATGCAAGTTGTTACTGTACACACACAACACGAAACTATGCATGTGCACATGGTCCTCATTGCGTCTTGCTCGGCTCAACAGCGTCGTCCGTTTTCACAAGCAGGAGCACTGCTCAACCGTCACTGACCTGCTAGGCGTTCGTCGTCATTCAGCTTCGTCATGGTGCCCAACGTAATTTCGCTGAACACTAACTGCTTCATCCGCGTCATCCGCCGCACGACACATGGATATGCACTTGTTCTACGCACTGTTGAAACCCCGTGATGGACAAAGGGATTTGTAAACGTTGCTAAGAGTAATGCAACAGCCAGGAAAACACTGCGTAACCAATAACGCGGCGCAGAGCACAGATATTGTCCGCCACGGCTCAGTACGAGACCTGGGGAGGCACACATTCCGCCGGCAGCCGTGGCCGCTCACTGCTAGACAAGCTCCACTGCACAACACGTAACCATAGCAATGCCGCCATTGTGCCTAGTGAATATGGCCGCCATGATGTCATTTCCGCCACATTTTTTACGCCCTGCGCCGGCTGGGCATGCCCTCTCCTTACCTTTCCTTCCTCCGTGCTTTGAGGTTACAAAATGGCCATGGCGACTTTGCTACACAAATGCAGTACAGCCCGGCGAAAACTTAAAAAGACCAGCAACTGTCCAGAACATGAAATGAGATGACTGCACAGATTAAAAGGTTGTCCCTCATAGTGACTCAAACCAACCCTATTTTTTTTCGTGAGAAGTGGTTGTATCTTTATTTTTTTCATTGAAAATTGCGAAAGTAGCCTGTGGCGCCACCTGGTGGCAGAAACTTTGATTATCCGATGTGCCCTGTCATGTGACTGTAAACTAGTGTACGCGGTCAAGAATTTTCCTGTATTGAAATATGCTTCTTTATAGCAAAAGATATTGCTTTATAAAATTGTACATATAGGCCTGCATTAGTAGTACGCATTAATTCGGCGTTGCCTTCACATGACGTAACTATCTTGAGCAACTTTTTCTGCATGCTCATAAAACTGTGCACGCAGTTTCCGAGTCGCGAAGATTTTGGAGTGACGTTGTTTTTCTATTTACGATTTGTCTCAAAAATGACATGTACTGCTAGTCGGCACGGCCGCGCATATGTGTAGTGACATTTTCAGTGACTTGGCTTGGCTCATGTGTAGAGACTAACGACGACGGGACAGGCCATTCATAACACAGGTGCAACACCCTTGGGTGCAGGCACATGCAACGCTGTACAAATACAGAGAAGCTGTGTAAAGCCACATTGTCTCATTATAACAACTTGTTATTTTTAAAAATAGTTGTAAAGCTCAGAATAAACGTGGTTAAACATAATAACAGAAACTCCTGTGAAAGCAGAACGACAGCATGCACATGTCGCCAGAAAGGCTACTGGCATCACTATCAATTCTCACTGTTGCTGGATGAAAGGGCTCATCTGTGTTCAGAGCCTTTCAATCGAAAAGTACTGCTTATAAAATGACTCCGTGCTTTTGGAATTAACTGCGGCAGCTACGAACACTACGAAGAGTAAGCTTTCTCTCGTGCCAAAAAAAAGATGGGTAGAAAAAAATAAGTTGTCAGTCCCTTTAACTTTTAGACCATGCATGCTCTTCTTCATGGTAACACCAAGTACTTTTCACAGCGGAAGCTATTATGAGGTCACAGGGGTCATTTTTGGTGCCATAGTTGTCTGCTGCCACCAATGTCCATATTGACTATCATGCAAAATAAGTAAATAAAAACACTAACACAATGGGATTCGAGCCCAGTATTCTACCACTGTGCACGCCAGTGCTTGAAACTTCGTTGGGAACTGACCCTAAGCAGGCTTCATGTCGAGAAAGGAATCAACAGCCAAAACATTGATGCAAAGGAACAACTAGGCATCACACAATGCGAATTGTGTAACGAGCGAGTCATCGAGTCCTCCAATTCATTATAAAAGCTTCAGGCATAATTATTCGTTGTTGCCAGGCAGCCACAGCATAAAAAAAATTGCACAAAATTTATTGCAGGTGTGTAGCGGGTACCACACTACTCTGAAGAATGGCATAGTGGGTACTCTGGAAGTGTGCTTGTAACAGTTACCCTGAGTGTTTAAAAAAAGGCCCTAGAAGGCTGCTCTTCCAGCTTTCACTATGCTGTGCAGTACTGGCGGTTCTTTTTTCTATGAATCAAACTAATTCACCAGCTACATTTTCTTCAAATGTTCTATTTTATCATCATGAGTATGTTTTAGTTCTTGCGATTATTTGTGTTGAGGATGTTCTGCGTCACCAGGCTCTTGTTCTATATTGTCATACTGGTGACTCAAATCGTGTCCTGCGTTTACCTTAATTTTCTTTATTTTCTCAAGCATTTACCTTTCATTGTAGTACAAATTGTCTGCATTTTTCGTCCGTTGAATTGTTATGTTGTTACTTATGCTTTCCCTTTCAGTACAAATGCTTTCTTGAACTTTTCACACATGCATGTATAGCACATTCCTGTCGGACAAATAATCCGTCAGGAGCCAGCACTTGTCTTGTGTGTTTGCTTTCTCACACTGTTATCAATATGAATTATCCGCTCACCCACCCTACTAGCGTATCACCAAGCTAAAAGATAAAAGAAACTTACTGGAAAGCTTTCATTTCGACAACTTTTTCACCTTGTATTGGGTTTTCTTTGTTACAGCTTGGTGGAACTTTCATACTTTTTGAGAGTCTGAAATGGCACTTCAATGTTTATAAAATGTTTGAACACCTTCTCCTATTTATCGCAGGTGTGTGATGAGTTTGAAAAAGAAAACAAGCTGCTGGGCATTCTACAGGACATCATGGAGCAGGGGGAGCAGCGCACACTGATCTTTGTTGCCCGCAAGTCAAGTGTTGTACAGCTGCTGCAGAAATTGCAAAGTAAGGGCTTCAGAGCTGTGGCCACTCATGGTGACCTGTCACAAAGCAAGCGGGACATTGCGTTAGATCGTTTTCGCAGTGGTGCAACTCCTATCATGGTAGCTACTGATGTTGCTGCAAGAGGCCTTGATGTGAGTGATGTTAAGTATGTCATTAACTATGACTACCCAGACACATCGGAAGGCTATGTCCATCGCATTGGCCGCACTGGACGCAGTGACCGAGAGGGCACTTCCATTACCTTATTCACTCCCGACAATGCTGCACAAGCTAAGCAGCTTATTGCAGTGCTACAAGAAGCAGGTCAAGATGTGCCAGAAGAACTGCAGCAGCTGGTGAACTTGCATGTCTCAAAACAAGCTATTGTACGACACATGAAGAAGGGAAAGCACCAGCAAGGTTCATGGAAGCGACCTCGGCACTACCGCTATGAAAACGAAGTAGCAGAGACTCGTGGTTGGGGTTGACAGTTTTTTGTGAATCCTAGCAGTCTCATGTTGACGGTATATTGATCTTAGTAAATTAGGAAATTATAACATCCTATAAACAACTCATAATGGAGATGCTGTCACTGATGTGCCAAGCTGTGAGTAGTTTGCCCATTGAATGGGCAACTATGGTCTCAGTTTGTGTGAGTGCACTTTATGTAGCTAATTCATAGAAAAATTTATTTCCAGAAATCGGTTAGAAACAGTGACCATTGAATGTGTCACCACTTGTGTAATGTTCCTGTTGTTCCACAAATAAATTGTCTTGTAGGAGTATTTCAATAAGAATGCTTTGTGCGATGTTATGTTTCACATTTCATTCAGGACATAACACAATGTACAGTTGCTACACCAGGGTTGTGGTGAGTTTGCTTGTACGACACATTATGAAATTACATTTTCTGTATTAGTATATAAAAATAGTGAAATGTTTAGATAGTATAGTAGGCACCTTAATAAAAGAAATAACTGGTACTTCATAGAACTAAAAATCAAATTAATGTTGTAGAAAATAGACGCTTCTAGCAACAGTAAGCTAAAGGCACTGTATTTTAAGTGTGTTGTTACTTTGCATAGATACATCAACAAAATTGAAGAAAATACCGTGGAAGAAACTGCAACTACACAATTATTGCATAGTTGTGTGTACACCTTTAGAACATCTACCAACCTGGAAAACCTTGGATTGCCGTTGAGATATAGAAAAAGCGAGGAGGTATCGTGGAAACTAGAGGACTGCAGTGATCAAAGCTTATGACGTTGCACCAGAGTTCTTATGCACCTGCAGTGAACTGTTAAGCAGCCATGTGAAAAGCAAAGGCACTGTATAACTTGCTTTTACAGATCACACATTGTATCTCAATTTCCCAGCATGATGCTTTTTAGGCTGATATATTTGTGCTTGTTTGTCTTTGCCGTGATCTCTACTTGGCTTGAAGACATTCTTGTTACTGACTGGGTGAGTTGGTGATTAGGATACTTGAAATACGAGCATGTAACTTCAACAGGAACTTAACAGGACAGAGACCTTGTCTTCTTAAGACCTCGTTTAAGTTATGCTCGTATTTAAGGTATTCTAGTGAGGCCAGAATCACTATTAGCAAAAGCTCCCGAGGCAGGGTCAAGCTAAATTCGGTGGTGATGCTATAGCAGATGTCATCAGATCTGCACTATCCACTACTCTTGTACAAAATCAAGGAGGCTGTGGGCCACTCGTTCAGCTGTGGCGCTGTCCTGCAGGATGTCACGGCCTGACCAATTCCTGCGAGCTGCCACATGTTCGTCAGTGCGTCAAACGAAATACCCACCCTTTGTTACACACATGGACATTCATTGCATCGCAAAGGTCAGAAAAACAATATGCAAGCATGTGTGTGCCGATCATACAAAAAATAAACAAAAAGGAAAAATCCCACACAGTGTCGTCGGTTCTTGCAAAAATGTTATAAGCCCAATGAGGAAAGTCCTCGAGCAATACTAATTCCATAGTTAGAGACTTTTTTGGTGTGCTGGCTGCTGGGGCACAGAACAGGGTGTACAGAATAAGTAAAAGTTTGTTTTCTTTTCACTGAAAAACATATTTTAGAGGTGTGAAACGTATGTGGTTGTGAAGTGAATTAATAAATACAAGACAGAAGTTCAGTGGTGAGGATGGAGGCTTGAAATGATGAGAAATTGAACAGCGAATATTGCTGGAACCAACGTTAAAACATGTAGACTTGTCATTGTCAAGGCAGTAACCACCTTAATTAAGACAGGTCAGTTGCTGTGGTTGGCAACTAGAGTAAATATGGTAATCCAGATCTCATCAAATCTGGTCCACTATGCCATTGTGGGGTGCAGCCGTATTGCCTTTGTGAGCTGTTTTGCTTATACAGACGAACAATAGTTGTCTTTTAATTGCATATTATGAAGGACACTTCTAGCCAGGGAAACAATAAAGTGGTGCGGTTTCTAGTTTATGCAAGAGCCCTTTTTTTTAAGCCACTTGATGGCTTATTTCCTTTATGCACATTTTTCCAAGCAGGCTTACTAGTCATACAATATATTTAGAATGATCAGGGAAAACTGAAAAGTCAAGAAATGTGGAAAATTCGAATTGGTAGACGCCCTGTCATTGTGGGCAAGGAGGCTAATCGTGGTGCGCCCCAATGATGTATGCCCACTGAAGGCGGCTTTACTCTAAACCAGGGGTTGTCTGACTTGGTGGCCTTGAGGAACACCTCAAGCTTTTCCAGAAAGCTACAACACTTGCCTCTTTTGACCTGTTTTGGCATTAAGGGAATGAGTGGGGTAGGGGGAGACGCTGTGAATTGCCACCATCACACTGGCATGTTGTCTTTGATACTGAACGCAAGTTCTCTTGATGGAGGCCTTTCTTATAATACATAAAATACACTTCTTTTTTTTCTAGTTGCACAATCCACATTGTCAGGCACGTGTCGTGCAGAACCATATACATCCAACAAAGTGTCGGATGTATAAAAGTATATCTTATTTCTAGAAAAAAAATGATGGCCAATTGGCATGTACAAACTGCAACCTGTAAACTGCAAAGCACTGTGCAATCCAGAAATAAAGCATTTTCTAAGCATGTATTCGAAATAACATTCACAAGCGTAAATGCACTTGTCATGTGGCTACTGTAGCAAGTTCGACAACTGGGCTGGTTGGTAAGGTTCCACCGAGATTACTGTAAAGCGAAAATCATGGACAAGTTGACACGAGTCTTACTCGCAACTGAAAGTTTTGTTTGATGAAACTCAAGAAAAGAAACCTAAAAAAGACTTTTCACTTTTGTAGGCTTCATATAATAAACCTTTTAGTTGCAAGTAAGCGATTGTCGTGTCTACTTCATTTCCGTGTATGCGCAAGCCTTAACATTGCTTCATGGGTCACTTCCTGCTCTCAGCATCCCACTTGTGGGAAGCAGCATTCTGTTTTTGTTATATCCATATACAATGGCAATTATTTTTCCCTGAAGCTATCAATTGTTTGCTAATAAAGCTAATCAGGTCTCATCATTCTCATTGCTTACAAAGCCCAAAAATACCCTTAAAGCTCTCGAGTTCTGCAAACCTTGCTCTTGAAAGAGAAGCACAGTTTGTGTTGAAAAATAGCTTTGGCAGGCTAATGACATCAGCCAAGTTCTAACCTGGTTGGCTGCCCCCAGATATCTGTGATATTTCATCATAAGCAAGGATGCAGTGTATGATGCTTGTTGAAAAAAGAATATTGATTGCTGTATGTACAAAGTATGACATATCTAAATACTGTATTTACTCGCGTAATGAACGCACTCGCATAATAAACGCACCTCGAACTTTAGTCGTCAAAATTTGATTTTTTTTTTCTCCGCGTAATAAGCGAATCCCATTCATTCATCCGCTGCAGTCCCGCTAACCGACACATGAGGCCTGTTGGCTCTCTTCTGTTTTTTTTTATTACTTTGCCGACCACCTCGGTTCCACCCCCCTCCCCTCATGCGTTGCTGAGTGCCTATTGCTTTTCTTACCATCTGTGCGCGGTACGTCCCCAGTCTTACCTGTGCGCCAAACTGGTCACCAAACTGCCCGCCCTAACAGGCGTCGGTCCCTTCCTGCAAACACCCCTCCTCCCCCCCCCCCCCTTCTTTTTTAGCCTATTTTCTTTTTTCCTCACACTAACTGACTCGTGCACGCTTTTGGGCGCCCCTCGAGATCACAAGCAGATACCACTGTTGCTGTTAAACGATTGCAAGAAAAGATAGTGGCAAAGCGTTTTTATGGTGTGGGCGGGCGGCTTGGGGACAGCTTGCATAAGATAGCACCATCAACCACCGAAGATGAGTAAAGTGCAACAAAGAAGCTGTTTCCAAACAGTGTACACGTATGTAAATTGCAAAAGGCTAAGCGACCTAACTTTTTTTTAATTACCGCATTTTTTCCCTTCTTTCAAAAAAGTTTTCATAAAATTTACCTCGCGTAATAAACGCACCCCCCCCCCCCCCGAACTTTACTCCGACTTTCGAGACAAAAAGGTGCGTTCATTACGCGAGTAAATGCGGTACATGCAAGCGTTCAATACCCTGACTTAATGTGTATCTTAGAAGTGTGGCAGCTTGGGCTAGTTGGTATGGCATGACGATAGTTATATTTGTTCAGTTTTGTTCTCGCGCTATAACTATCGTTAATGTGTATGTCTATGAGGATGTTTTAAAGGAACCGACAATTGCACAGAATATGAAATGAGATGAATCTACCGAGGAAAAGATTGTCCGTCACATTGACTCAAACCAACCCTGTTTTTTTTCGTGAGGTGAATTTGTATTTTTATTTCTTCATTGAAAGTGGCGAAAAATGACCTGTGGCACCTCTGGTTGCAGATCGATGAACAACCCGATGTCCCCAGCTGTGTGACCCTTGCTTGATGTATGCGGTCGACGATTTTTTGTTAGTATTGAAATATTTGTTTCTTTATACCAAAAGAAATTACTCCACAAAAATGTACTTGTAGAGGCCTGCGTTATTACTAGTATGCATTGAAGAGGCGTAATGATTCCATGCTTATCAGTGAATCTTGAGCAACTTTTCAGCATGCTCGCAAGTTTCCAGGCCGCTAAGATTTGGAGCAACAAAATTTTTCTACCTACACTTTCTTTCAGAAATAATGCTACTGCCTACTCGGCGCGGCCATGCACATGCGTAGTCATGTTTTCAATTACTTGGCTGGGCTCGTGTATTTAGGGAGTGATGAAGCGGGTACAAGCCACACATGAGGCAGGCACTAGCAACTTTGAGCACAGACGCGCACAAAATGCGGTACAAATACAAAAAAAGTGTATAATGCAACATCATCTCATTGTAACAGCTTGTTACTTTCAAAAATAGTTTAAAAGCTCAAAATAAAGATGCTTCAGCATAGTTATTATAACTCCTGTGAAAGCAGAACGACGACAGCTTTGAGAAATCTTGAGAAGAGCTGGCCGCATCGCTATCAATTCTCAATATTGTTTAAAGAAAAGTACATTTGTGTTTAGAGCCTTTTAGATTAAAAAATACTGCGTGTAAAATAACTACAAGCTTTTGGGATTATCAACTGCAGCTACAAACACCATGAAGGACGAGCTTTCAGTCGCCAGTCCCGTAAAAAAAAATGGGTCGAGACAAGTCAGTTATCAGTCCCTTTAAGGCTGTTGAGTATATGAACTGAGCACCATAACATCAAATGTTGTTTTAGCTACTGAGGTGGTGCAAGAGTTTTCATAAACACTCAAATTGTGAACAGGCCGTGAGCTCCTTCCTAGCAATGAGCGTGTCCACACGACAGCCTCAAGCATCACCCTTGAGGCACCAGCAGAACCCACACAAGGTGGAAATACTGCTCTGCAGACTGTCCCTTAGAACCTTCCCTCTGCTTGATGCGAAGCTGACCTGTGCAGATGCTACTGCTTGGTTCCAGCTTCAAACCACATACGGTATGTTCCTAAACCTTGTACTCTGTCACACTTCACCTAACATAGTATCTTGACTGACGTCTTTTCCGTGGGGAACACCTAGGCTTGTACCACTCCTCATGGGAATACCCCAACCCTCTCGGCCCACATCAAATTCCAGATCCCTCCCCATCCCAGTGGAAAGGCACTCAGTCCAGCACAACCCTGGAAGACCACTGAAAGCTGACTGAATGGGCCAGCTGGGTCGCTGCAGCAAATGGGGCACTGGACTCCATTCCCAGAAGTTGAAAAAAAAAGTATTACTACTACTACTTTTCATTCTGTTTTTCATTAGGCAATTGTTTTGAAGACAACTAATCTTTGTTCAGCTATGTTTTTTAGTTCAGTATAATCTGATTGATATATTTCCCAACTAATATCCTCAAGTGTGCCCGACACCACAGTGTGCCCAGGGTTATAAGATTTATATTGGCCACATTGTAGTAGACATGTGTAGTAAGGATGGAATAGCACTTGTTCACGTCGTGCTTTGTGATAAAACTCGTGGCTGCGAACATTTTAATGTGGCCAACGTAAATCATCCATTTGCTCACTGATAAGTAGGTACAGAGTGGTTTATACAGGTTTCGAAAGCCAAAATTCAAGTGATTTCAGAGATTTTCATGCCCTGTTATTTATAGATGCAGAGCAGTGTTCCGAGTAGGAATTTTTTGCTATTGATCACAATGCTTCCAAAGCACTATGGGCAGCATTAATATATTATAATGCAACAGTTACATTACAGTTGTTTACTTAGTGCAGTGAAGCTTTGGCCTAGTTGGTTTTGAATTAAGAAATAGGAACAGCGAGACATTCTAGACGGAGACACAAAACACAGCATAAAAAAGTGCAGCGCGATAATCTATATGGGAACACATACACTCAAAAAAACAGACAAGCACTTGTCCAAGTTGTTTTTTTGCGAGTCTTTGAGTAGAATATCGAGCTGTTCCTATTTAGTAATACAAAAGTTCAGTATTACACTTCAAGGCGCTCACACGCACAAAAGTTCACGGTATTATTATGGCTGCTCGGATACCTCTTGCAGTAGCTAGGCAATGTCAGTCCTCCCATTTCACTTTCTTCTGTCTTTTGCAAACTGCTCAGTCTCACTATGAACGTAAGAATTTATGACACTTCTGCACATTTGCTTAGAAGTGATCAACTGAAGCAGCAGTCTTATTTTTTTATTCACCCATGTTGACAATTTGATCTTTAGACACTACTATGACTTTCTGGAGTCATCAAGCTTCACCTGATTTTGAGCTTTGATATGCACTAAATGCAGATAAGATGCATGCCAGTATGGGCAGTTGCTCAACAAATATCCAGAACCTGTGTACAGGCGTATCAAAAAGAGAGAGCGAGAGCAATAAGCAATACTCAGCTGGAGCCAGTGACCAGAGTCAACAGCTGTAATTTTGGACTTCTTACTTTTCGTGTCTGACTGGCAATCTGCAATCTTTTTTCTAACTCTGGCTGCCCAAGGACAGCAGATTTTTACAGCAAAGACTGTTATAAGATCACATCTCGGGTCACACGCAGCGCCGTAGCTGTCCGCCGCCTCCGGTGTCCGTAACAACACTACACGAAATAAGAATAAAAAGTACCAGGGACACAGTGGGGCTCAAACCGGGTCCACTGTATGCCAGACCAGTATTCTACCACTGAGCCACGCCAGTGCTTGGGACTTGTTCACGAACTTGCCTTAGGCAGGCTTGATGTCGGGAAAGAAATTGCGTTAATATGAGTAATAACGTGTTTTATACAACCAGGGTAATAAAGTAATAAAAAGTAATAATAATGAGTAATAAAGATACAACCAGGCATCACACAATGTGAAGAGCGTAACGAGCGTATGCGTAACGAGCCAATGCTCCAAACCATTAAAAAAGCTTATTCTTGATCACCTCTTAACTGTGGCCCATACCCACTTCAGGCATAATTCCTCATCGTCGTCAGTCACTGCATGAACAATCGGCCCAAAATTACTTGCAAGTGCTTAGCGGATACCATGCTTCTCAGAAGAATGACGAAAGATAGCATAGTGAATGCCAGCCTACTACCCAGAAATTATTATTACTAATGCCGTAGTTGGTTCCCAGCAAGTGTGCTTGCAGCAGTTACCCAACAAGTGTTAAGAAACGGCTTTGAAAGGCCGCTCTTGTAGCCTTCGCTGTGACTGTGCTGTGCCTTCCGCGCAGGCCTGGCATTTTTTATGTGCTGCTGATTAGATTGGCAGATGTGAACCGAGTGTCAGTAGCTTGACTTTGTACACTGCTTACTTAAACAGTGAAGCACAGATGTAGGAGAAAAAGGCCTCACAAGCACTGAATGTGTGAATGTGAAGTTGAATCCATGGGAAGTAAATTGAGAGAAGCAAAATAAGCAAAAGGCAGATTGACACGTGGAAAAATGAAAAGAGTGATCGAGCAAGGTGTGAAGAAGGCAGCGCAAACATGAGAGGAGCGCTATCACTAAGTGGCACTGCCTTTACACGTGTAAAGGCAGTGCCACAGACTCTGCTGCACATGTCCGCAGTAAATATGTGCCACCACACAAGACCCGATCACAAGATTCACAGAGCCACCTCTTTGCAAGCTTTGCAAGGCAGTGTGCGCCCACCTTCTGTGTGCCGAAGTACATAGTCCACACCCTTCGCATGCCACTTTTGCCCTTCACCTTAAACCCTCCACTTTAATTTTTTTTTCTTCTGCTTCCTTTGACCAGCATACGCTGCAAACACGGAGCGCTTAGTTATGGAGCTATGTTCTCTGGCTGTACGATAAATGGAGCTTTGTTCAGTAGATCATCTTTCCACTGATAGCGAATTTTTGCATGTTTGCATGCCATTGGCAATAGCGCATGATAAATGCACATCTCTGTGGTATGCAGAAGCAAAGAGCACGATATTTTAGAAAAATAAGTTGGTGAACGCACACAAATAGCATTCAAGAAAACCAGAACGGCAATACTCAATCCACGTGATTGCGACTACAAGGCATAATAAACAACTAGTGTGTATTAAAACAGCGCAACACAGGATGGTTTTTTCATATGCATATGCAGTCAAAACACGCGATCACTACAGTCGAATCCCTTTATAATAGACACTTATATAAGATACAAATGGGTATAACAGACACCAGTGTAGCAACACTAGAATACGGGTTGATAAAAAAAATGGATATGAGGTATCCTGCTTATGAGAGACAAGAATTGCTTCTGAGAAATAAGCTATAAAACTATATACAGCTGAGTGCCTTTTATAAAGGCGCTCAGCTGTATATAGTTTTCAGCGCACCGTTCATGCACATGTCCATGCCTGTTTATTTCAAAAGGCTACGATACACATTATTATGAAGGGTGCAGAGATACCTGTGGCTAAAGAAATGAGTCAAGCTATGCAGCACAGTGTTGCACAAGTTGCGCATAAAGAATGTGGTTTCGATATATGAAGCGTGTTCTTATAATCGCAGTGGAAAATACAATGAAGATGTACTGCTGTGCAAGGTCATCTTAGAAGTTTAAGAAACACATCTACTTTGTAATAACACGTTTCTTGAATGCCTACCTCAGATCGCACACACCACTAGAGAATAGCTATTCGGCTTTGTGAAGCGCACTAAACTCTGATATTGCGTTCTGGTCGATTAGTGACAGCACAACGAGGTTCATTGACCGTTCAGCACTGGATAATGAAAGAAAAGGCCATATTTTTTCGGTCCGAAAGCTCCGCCAACGTGAGCAGCTCAGCCTCTCCGTGGCCCATCCTTTTGGAGACACTAGCAGACGATTCTGCGATGGTGCCCAATAGAACGTGGCAGACGTGCCCAGTGTTGCCAGAGTACTAAGCATTATGAATATCCCCTCAACATGAAGTGTCCTGCAAGCCGAAGACACCGCCAGGACAATAGTGCGCTTGGTCGACGCACATGCATGGTTTGGCTTCACACTACAATCTTGTTAGACTGAAATAATGTTTCTCCCTCTAATTCTCTGTGTAAAGATTACAGTTTTCATCTTTTAAAATGCCAGGTTCTTCTGACAGCTCCCCAGCCCCCACCGGTGTTTTTCTTCGGGGGGATTCTTGCAGCCATTTCGTGCCCAATAGACACTGATTCTTCACTGGTGGTTTCTTTCAATTCCGAATTGATTAGAACTTTAAAAATTTAACAGACGACTACATTTATAGAACATACCTACAGAGATCGATCAATGGCATACACAAGTTTGCTCTAAAGATGGAGCTCTTTGCAGATGATGAAACAATAAATACGTGTGCAATTTCATTTTTGCACTTGTTCGTGGAGCGACAGGAAAGGTGTTCAAGTTATCTTTGAAGTGGCACAGAAAACTGTAAAGGCATAATGAGGTTGGTAGAGTGGGGGTGAGGGGGTAGAACATTGCATTATGTCTGTGGTCAGACAAATGAAAGGGTAGATTTTCTAGGTAAATCACCTAAAGAAGCTTACACATTAAAATGTTTAAGATACTAAAATGTGTCCATGTAGTCACTTTCTGCTGTGTGGAGTTTGAAAAAAAAAATATACTGAATTAACACAAAACTGTGTTGTGAATACAACAAAAAGGTTGCCATAACAACATGATTATATATGTCTTTTACTGAATCAGTTTTGTGGGAATCCCCGTTCTGAATAAAAGTTTAATGAAAGAACAAAGCTGCCTTTGGCTTTAGAAAGTAAGCCAGGATTACAGTGTTCTACTTACTCTTCTTTACACAGATTTGTTTTCTTTAGGAGTCTGTATGGCAATATTTTTTTCAATAACAGAGTATGGCAAAGCTTTTTTTTTTCTAATCTTCAAGTGAAAAGCATGGCAAGGACTGATCGAATATGTGCACTTTCCAAGCATTCAGTTCATTCTTAATGAAAAAAAGTCTGCGTTTAGGAGGTAAATGGTACTTGGTGTTCATCAGTTTCTTGTGGCAACCAGTACCAAATATTATTTACCATTGGGTGTTAAAATAGTATTGTGAACACACCTGCACAGGTGTTGTGTCATACCAACCTTTAATTTCTGGTACAACAGGCTTGCACATGATGTAAGTACTTCTGTTGTACTGAAGTGTAGTTGGACGGCATAGTAGTGTGTAACTTCAGGAATATAGTAGCAGAAAAGACATGGGAAAGCTCATTTTTACATAAAACTTTACTGTAAAAACTTTACACAGTGCTGCTTTGTTATGCATGAATAAAAAAAATTGCAGAAACTAATTCGTTTAAGTATGCAATAGGAAAAATGCCGGTTGCTTATTCCATTTTTTGATGTTGCAGCAGCTAGTTTGTTTGGCGTCATTGTCCCTGGTTTGCTTTGAGAACAATGACCAGGAACTTGTCCCTGGTAGAGCAGTGGATTATGCCATGTGGGCAGACAAAAGTAAGGACAGATGTCCTAAGTTAATCCAATAAAAAAACCTTGTACATTAAAATGTTTAAAATATTAAAATGTTTTCATGCAGTCATGTTTTGCTCTGTGCGGTCTGAAATAAAAATAAACTGAATTCATACAGAAGTTCGTTATGGATTACACATAATAGTCTTCTTCGTCTTCAAAGTAAAACTGGTATGGGTCCACATTTCTGATGTCGTTTTCCCTAACATACCTGCAATGAATGCAAAAGAAGTGAGAGTATGTAAAGTGAAGGAATACTTATGACTGAATTTCAGTTTAAATGGTATGGTTAAGGTCAAGAGTATCTATGCAGTACCTGGGCGTGATCTAATACTAGGTGCTTTTACACAATGTATTGCTTTTTCATGGTGAGCTTTGAGTGCCAAATGTATACGTAGAATTTTGGGAGTGTGCCAACAAGGTGCAAGAAGTCTAACTTTGTATGGTGCTCTTTACAATATGGATGTAAACGACAAAAATGCATTCGTTTACACTTGTGTATGACAAAAAATTGCGAGAAAGTGGAGGCTTGTAGGGCTACAAGGCCACATTTATAAAGTGTAAGTAATCCAAGTAGGAAGTTCATGAAAATCACTTTTATTTTATAGGAATAGTAGTTACAGGCACACTTAAGAACCGGATTTACCATCAACATCACATTCTGTATGAAGTCCAAGTATGAGACTGTATGCATGCATGCTCTCTACTGTAGGGTGCGCAGTAGAAGTCAAATGTTTGCAAGAGTTTAAAAGTGCTGCATCCTAGCAGCATTGCACAATGCAATATTTCATCTTAATTAGCATTTGTTTATCAATATATAAAAATTTTATAAATTTCTACATCCAATAAAAGAACACTAAAGTTAATCACTTAAGTCAGTTTATATTTACAACTTATTTTTAAAAAATTATAGCTAACTTTGCTATCGCAGCCTCATTTTAACAGAAAATAAGGTGAAAGTGAAAGTTTTATATTCTGGTCACATTGCTTCCTCCCAGAGAACACAATGTAATGCATTTTTTGCCAATGAATAATTAGGCAGGCCCTAGCAGAAAGAAACCATCAAAATTTACAGCCAGTCTGTGCGAGAGCTTTGAGCCAGTATTAGCCTGTATTTTCATTTGGCAAGTCTTCTCATAGGATGAGTCATGCTTTCAGTATTGTGAAAGGGTTCTTACTGTTAAGAGACAAAGTAAATTTCTTGTTGCTGTACTTTTAGAGCAAGAATTTAAATGCTAGGGTATTTATTGAAATGAAGGGGGACATAAAATTAATTTGCTGCATCAACCAGTTTGTAATAAAGCTAGAGTTTTTGGCACTGAAAGGTGCCAAACATGTCATTAAACAATACCAAAAATTTATTTTTTTATTTTTAACAGCTGAAAGCAAACCTCAGCTGCCTCCAAGAAGCAAAGAGAGTAGCTAGATGGGAGTGGAGAAGCTTTCGAAGTGCGATCACCATGAAGGCAAGCATTTTGCAAATAATGCCATGATCAGTAGGAAGTCAGTGTTTGGCATTTAAGAAGTACACTGAAGTCGATTGACAAAATGCCATATTAAGTAAATGTTTACATTACAGTTCATAAACGCTGCTATCTTGATATGAAGAATTTCTACACATGACTTTAGTGCCATTTATACATTTTAATAAGACACTCAAAAATAGGCACATTTAAGAGCATGGAAGGACTTACTTGCCCAGCCCACGGCTAATCCTATCCAGTTCTTTTCTCAAACGCATCATCTTCATGATTTCCTGTATGTTTGAAATGAAAGTAAAACACGACACAAATTTCAATCGGATAAAAATGAACATTACACACAAAGCCAGCTCATAAAAGGCACTTAGAAAATATAGATGACATGAGTTATATTGGAACGGTATAGATAAGATATATCTCAAGTCCCTTTATAAGCCTTTAAAGACAGAGGCTCGGGAAGTATATCTGAAGTGTGGGGGCGAAGTTTGTCGGCAGGGAGATTATATATATATATATATATATATATATATATATATATATATATATATATAATGTATAGAGGTGGTAATACATACCTCTGTTTTTGCTAAGGCGACAAAAGGAGGGATGGGGAGGGGGGAAGGGTCGCAGGAGTTGTTAGTGGGGGCATGTCTCCCCTTGTTTCTAAACTGCGGGGGCGACGGCCCCCACTGCCCCCCCCCCCCCCGGTTCTGGAGCCCCTGTTTAAAGAGGTATAATACAAAACTGTGCTCTAACCACAATTGTGAACATTGGTCAAGACTACAAGAATACACCCAGTCAATAAAGACAGATCAATTCAATTAGAGCTGATGGTTAGCTCAAAGTGCCCTAATAGCAAACCTTAAAGGTATGGTTCTTTGCAGCCTTTAAAGTTAACAAATCAGCTTTATAGAGTCTCAAAAATACCAATACTATTAAATATTGTCGTGGTACAACGCAAACAAAACACAGGTACACCTTGAGACAACGAAAGCAGCGTGTTCTTAACACCTGAGCCACAAGATCATCTTCTTTGGTCTCGAGTGAAGCTAGAGGCCCACTACCTCGTGTCCGCTAAAACACCCATCATCGTTTTCGTCCACATGTAGACACGCGTCATTTGCCTCCCTCTCAAAGAGCGTCGCCCCGATGCGAAGTCTGTAATGCAGTTTGTTTGTTTTTTTTCTCAAGAAAAGTCTCACGCAATCACTCGCTGACGTAAGGCTTAACGTAAGACGTAACGTGAACGAGTTCAGGATGGTGCTGGCGATGTTTTGTACTATACGAACTGTCGGGAACAACCTCGTAAGTGACATCACTCAGTCATCGCAGCACTAGGTACGGTCCAAAGTATCTTTTTAAGAGATTTTCGGAAAGTCGTTTCCATACGGGCGTCCAAACCCATACTTAGTCACCAGTTTGGTAGACGACTGTTCTGCGGTGAGCATTGTAGCGGCCTGCATCATACTCTTGCTGCTGGCTGATCCGCAAACGTGCAAGTTGCCTAGCTTTTTCCGTGCGTTCCATAAACGTGTCGCCGTCCGGAACGATGTCGTCGCCTTCGTGCGGTAACATTGCATCTAACATGATTCGTACTTCTCGTCCATTAACGAGGCTGAACGGTGTCATACGGGTCATTTCTTGCTTGGCTGTGTTGTATGCAAACGTTATGTAAAGCAAGATTTCATCCCAATTTTTGTGTTCAACGTCTACGTACATCAAAAGCATGTCTTCAATAGTTTTGTTTAGATGCTCTGTCAGCCCGTTCGCTTGCGGGTGGTAGGCGGTGGTCTTACGATGCGTTGTTCCACTCAGCATCAAGACATGGTCCAAAAGAGCTGCCGTAAATGCGGTTCCTCTGTCTGTGATTACGACGGTTGGTGCATCATGCCTCAGTACAATATTCTCGATGAAAAATCTTGCCACCTCCGCTGCTGTACCTCTCTGGATAGCCTGTCTCCGCATAACGGGTTAGATAATCTGTCGCGATGATAACCCATCGGTTGCCTGCAGTAGAAGTAGGGAGTGGGTCCAAATGTCCATGCCGATCTGGTGGAATGACGTCGTTGGGACCTGTACGGGTTGCAGGAGGCCAGCTGGTTTAGTCGGTGGTGACTTGCGTCGCTGGCAGTCGAGACAGGTACGAATGTGGTGCTTCAGGGCTGTGGTTAGTCTTGGCCAGTAATACCTTTGCTGTACCCTGGCCAACGTTCTCGTGTAACCCAAGTGGCCAGAGATAACCTTGTTGTGGCATGCTTTCAGTACTTCGGTGCGAAGGGCTGCTGGGATGACGAGCAGATAGGCAGATCCCGTCGATGAAAAATTTTTTTTGTAGAGTACTCCGCCCCATAAACAAAATGATGACAACACTCTTGCGAAAACTCTTGGCGCCTTCCGAGATCTGCCATCCAATTAGGTAATTAGGCCAAGCAACTCAGCGTCGTCACGTTGTTGCTGCGCAATGGCGGTCGTGTCGAGAACACCGAGAAATGAGAAATAAACACCGAGAAACGCGCTAATCGGCCGGTAGGGTCTTTAAGATTTGTTAACCAACACAGTGAGTGGTGGCCGCTAATTACTTTGAAGGGGCGGCCATATAAATATGGACGAAAATTTGTAACCGCCCGTACCACAGCGAGACATTCCTTCTCAGTCGTGGAGATACATGCCTTGATACATGCCTCAGTGCATGTTAACGTTCTGCTTGCGTAAGCGATTACCCTTTCTGTGCCCTTTTGCTGCTGCACAAGCACAGCTTCCAGACCAACATTGCTAGCATCGGTGTGAAGCATCATAGGTGCTCTCTCGTCGAAGTGGGTAGGGACTAGAGGTGTTTGTAGTCGCTGGCGAAGATTGTTAAAAGCAGCTTCCTCTTCGTTGTTCCACTCAAAAGTGACATCTTCTCTCGTGAGGCGAGTGAAGGGTGATGCTATGCGTGCGAAGTCCATGATAAATCGTCGATAATATGCACAGAGGCCGAGAAAGCGTCTGACAGCCTTCTTATCGGTCGGCATAGGGAACTGTTCTATGGCTGCGATTTTTTCAGGATCGGGACGAACCCCGCACCTCCACCAGTGTCGCGGTACAATGCGAACAAAACACAGGTACACCTTGAGACAACGAAAGCAGCGTGTTCTCAACAGCTGAGCCACAAGATCATCTTCTTCGGTCTCGAGTGAAGCTAGAGGCCCACAACCTCGTGTCCACTAAATCCCCCATCATCCTTTTTGTCCACATGTAGACACGCGTCAATATGTTATTTGACAAAATTAAGCATCGCGAAGAAATGATACTCGAAAAATGCAAGTTTTTTTCCAAAATTACACATTTCTTGTTTTTACTTTCACAAGCTTAAATTCTCTGCTTCCATGAAGAAAAAAAAAAAGAGGTTGTAAATAAATTCAAAGTAGATTAAAATCGATTTTAAAAAGTGCAAGGTGGCTACTAAATATTAAAAGAGCTGATTGTCTAGAGTGCTCTGAAAATTGTCACCTTGCCAATGCATTTCACATTAGGAGCTCACCAAAGCATCATGCTCCAAATAAGCATGATGGCCAAGCTCTCATGATGAAAGTCACTTAAAAAAGTTTAACTCTGCCACCTAGATGAGCTGTCATTTTTATGTTTGAAATGCATTTTCCTTAAGATGAAATTTCGGGCAATTACATGAGTTTGGGCATCACGCTTTTGGTACTTCTGATGGCCACATCAGAATGAAAGATTCCCTACATATTTCTTAACATGTGTAAAGTGCAAGTATCTCTTATAAAATTTAATCTGATATAAATTCTATAATTATCACGAGCTTAGAGTAAGCAAGTAGTATGGACTAACCATTTTCAGATTTCTCACATTTCAATTTTTCATGTTTATTAAAATGTCTAACACTGACTTTCTTGTTACTTACTTACATTCTACATTTATTGTGGGGAAATAAAAGCCATTAATGGCTCGTAACCATAAAAGTTTAGCAGCAGGAAAAGTGTGTTGTCCAAAAAGAGCTATATATTACGCATTTAGATAGTACAAAATGACAACTATGCAACTTACTATAAATCTGATTACATATTTGAAATCAGCATAAAAATACATGTACACATCAAAAATATAATTATAAACTTTTTTTTTGAGTAGCATATACCCTTAAATTATAAAGAAAGCCACAGTGGACAAGTGAGGGTTTCTTATAATACAGCTAAATGTAAGTTCGCAAATGTTTTTACATGTAAAACTTGACCAAAATGCTGCCACCGTGTTGAGGGATCAAACCCGTATCCTCTAGCTGGCAGTTCAACATTT
Source organism: Rhipicephalus microplus (assembly GCF_043290135.1). Classification (NCBI taxonomy): domain Eukaryota; kingdom Metazoa; phylum Arthropoda; class Arachnida; order Ixodida; family Ixodidae; genus Rhipicephalus; species Rhipicephalus microplus. The sequence continues at coordinate 235,959,101 of NC_134710.1, forward strand.
TAGCCACTAAGCTACCACAGCAGCTGATGAGATTTGTGAACGCACTGTGATGATCCTTATGCCCTCAAAAAGTATGAAATATCACTTACAAATACCGATGATAACACCATGAACAATTCAGAAAGTTGCACTGTCCTAAATAGCATCTTTGCAAAATGATTTCTTGATCGCAGTGTTGATACATATATGTACAAGTGCAAACAGAATTTATTTCCAATAGATCCGATAGCAGATTTTGCAGGGACTATAAAGTTAATACATGCTGTAAAACTAGCCTCTTCCTGTGGTGCCCCAAAAATTAAAAATATTTGGGAATACTGCTATGTACTCCTTGTCATGAATAAAATAGTAGCCAGTGAATAAAGAAGAAAACTGTGGCATTTGACACTAACGAAGCACAGGACAAAAATAAAAGATAAAAAAGAAAATTCAAGAGAAGTTAAAACGCTAAGTGGGAAGCAGAAGCTGAAAGTATAAATTTAATTGCAATCCTCATCTAAAAGTTGATTGATGACGACAAACAAACGATGATGCCAGGGAAAGTATAGGGGATGTTGCTAGTAGTAATTATAGTGCAGATGTGAAGAAAGAAAAGTGGACGAAAAGGTAACTTGCCATTGGCAGGGGCCAAACCTGCGACATTCGAATAACGCGTTCGATGCTCTACCAAATAAGCTACAGCCGCGGTCATCTCTTCATCTACTTTATGGGGTATATAAGTGCATTTAAATGTGGGAGTATCACTCAGTGCTGCTAGTAGTCGTGACAGCGAGTGTAGAACACTCTTCTAGGGGCAAAGCTCCATAAGGTTGAGGCTTGTCCTTTGGTGTTGTGCACCGTAGCCACTAGTGATGATGATCAAAAACAAGCATGTTCCACACCACACATTCTTTTACAGCGAAAGCTGTTATGAGATCACAACTCGGGTCGCACAGTTGTCCGCTGCCGCTGGTGTCCGTAATCACATCGTGCGAAATTAGAAAAGAGGAAAAAAACCACCACCAATGACACAGTGACGCTCGAACTCGGGTCTGCTGGGTGTCAGCCCAGTATTCTACCACTGAGTTATGCCAGTGCTTGTAACTTGTTGTCAAACTTGCCTTAGGCAGGCTTGATGCCAGGAAAGCAATCGCATTATTACAACTTATAAAGCATTTCAAAACAGCGAGAAAACAACCAGTCGTTGGACAATGCGAATAGCGTAACGAGTGGGCCATCCAATGCTCCAACCCATTACAAAAGCTTGCTCTTGTTCTTCTATTAACTGTGATGCATACCCACTTCAGCCAAAATTCCTCATCGTCGTCAGCCACTGCATGAACAAATGGAATGGAATTCCTTGCAAGTGTTTAGCTGATACCACGCTTCTCAGAAGAATGACGAAGAATAGCGTAGTGAATGCCAGCCTACTACCCAAATAAATTTATTAATAATGACCTAATGGATATCAAGCAAGTGTGTTTGCAGTAGTCACCTAATGAGTGTTTCGAAAAGGCTCTGAAAGGCCGCTCTTCTAGCTTTCACTGTGACTGTGCTGCGCCTTCCAGGCAGGCCTGGCGTTTTTTCTGCTATTACGGCACAGCACATGGAAGATGCCCACTATACATCATGATGATGACGCTCATGACGATGAAGAACATTCCAGACCACACATTCCTTTTCAGCCAGCACAGCACATGCAAGGTGCCCACTACGCCATGATGATGATGATGATGATCACGAACAATGACTGGCTTCTGCAGTATGTGACATCTCGATATGCTCTACGACGCATTTCATATGACTGGAAACAACCACAAGGGGAACGTGCAGAGACCTCGTCATTGCCAACTTCAGGCTAGATCTGATACCACAAAGCAGCAGTAATGAAGGCATAACGAAATTCACAACTCAACACAACATAACAATAAACAATGCATATAACTGTACACCGCCTGCTACTCATTTACATGCGTGAGTGCTCAATGTCACCCATGATTTACGGTAACACCAATAATCCCACTGCTTTGTCCATTCATCATCATTCACTTCGTGGATACGCCTTGATTTTTTCTGCCTGTTAGCGTCACATCTTTTCGTACACTTTTTTTCTTCACATTTACATTACAATTACTATTAATAACATCCCCTACACATTCCTTGGCATCATTGTCTTTTCGTTCTTATTAATTACATAATGTTATCATTGCAAGTGGCATGCACATTTTTACAGCTTCTGTGAGAACGATTTACAAAGTGACAAGCAAAATGTGTCGCTATCATTTTTCTGTACTGCTTCACACGTTCTGCGCTTAAAGGGGCGGTGCCACCACATTTCGAGGCTAAAACAAGCCTCTTGAGGGTTTTTTTTTTTTTATGCTAGGACACTCCACACGAATGGTCATGCACAACAAACATTTAGAATATATTTAAATTCACCTCTAAATTGTACCTAAATGCTCGTTCTCCTGACCGAAGCCCATCGCAAGCGCGTCCAGAACTGTCGTAGCTCTGTAGGAAGGGAAACGAAAGTTGCAGTGATGCCACACCAGATCTGTAGTGTGCCTAGGTGGGAGCAAGTTTCCCCTTCACAAAGGACAAACGTTTGTCGCAGCACACCCCCTCCCTATTATGTCAATGTATGGGGCTCACTTTGTGCCCCCTTATAAGTCACAGCACCCCCTCCCTATTATGTCAGTGCGTAAGACTGTGTTTGCATCCCACCTTTACCACCCTTCCGTATGCACGCCTATTGTAGTGAGGTGAGGAACTTTCGGAGACCTCCGCTGCGTACGTACCGTCACAGCATCGCAGCTGCTGCACGTTTGTTTTGCAGGTGCTTGCACAGACGTGCCTCACAAGCGTGAAACAATCAGCGTGACGTGCGTCACATTCTTGTGTGGTCATGTGACCAAGCCACCTACACTGCCATGTCACAGCCCGATTCCGCGCCCCAAAACTGAAAATTATCCACATAAAAAAAAACAATATTATTTTATTTAGCAAGAATAAATTGATCTTGGTGAATGTATCATGCTTCCTGGAACTATAAGAAACGCTTGCAGCAAAGAATGCACAAGCCACAAATATGATGGCACCACCCCTTTAAGTCTGGGTATGCTGCATCTACATTTGTTTGACGAACTTGTATGCCAGTGATTGTAAATGGCATAGTTATCGTAATTTACCTAATACAGAGATAGGAGGTATGTATAACTGCCTCCTGAAGAACAACCTTAGACCGATAAGCACGTAAACTGCATGAAAGTGCTTATATATTTGAACAAGGCATAAAAAGCTCTGAAGATGTGTTCTAAACTTTTGACCAAAGTTTTGTGTCCTCCACCAGTTCATTCGTTGACAAAAACTGGAGGAAGCGCATTTTGCTTTGTATATGGTGCAACAGCACAATGCTGACAGAGCAAATATAATGAAGGCAAGCCTAGATAAGCAATGGAAGCTTCTCCACATGATCAAATGTCAGTGTTCAAAGAGCATGGTGAACAGGGTCTATATATTAGTTAACATCTATTCTGAAGGAAGTCTACAATTAAGGGCTCATTTTTTCTGTTAGACACAATATTAATGAGATCTAACAGACAATCATGCCAAGGAAAGTATAGGGGATGCTATTTGAGGTAATTGTAATGTAAATGTGAAGATAGAAAAGTGGATGAAAAGATAACTTGCCGTGGGCAGGGACCGAATCTACGACCTTAGAATAACGCGCCCGATGCTCTACCGATTTAGCTACCACGGCAGCTGTCCTCCATCCACTTTAGTGGGTATTTATGTGAATTAAACGTCTTCCACACTCGCTGCCATGGCAATAGGTGGTGCCGACTGACGTTCCCACGTTTCATATTTATCAAAACCCATGAGACCAATCGATGGCAGTACATTTCAATGTAAAAACTGACTTGTCCTACCCCCAATATTTACTTTGCCCAATTTCGAAACTAAGATCACCCTCGTTCAAAACCAATTGGACCTATTTCTAAGTTGAGGTATGCTGAAATAGACATGGTCCACTCCCGAAGCTTGGATTACCCACTTTAAACATTGCCTTTGCCCAATTCGAGCACATGACCAAGTGATGACATCATGTTTTTCACCGCATGATATGGATATCAGCATAATCTGCAGTTCAGGCACAGTGTTGCCTCGATGGCCACTCCACTCTGCTTTATGTCTCTCAGCGTGCTTTATGCTGATTCTGTATTTAATGCAAAAAGCTGGCTTAAAGGGGCCTGGAAGCACTTTTCTCAGTTATGTTGTCTCACTATCAGCACATGACACTTCTTGAATCACATTCTGCAAATATTTTTAGAATGCATCAAGTAGGAGTGGAGTTATGGGGATTAGTCCCACGTTTTAAGCATTTTCTCTTTCCTCTCATATCAGTGAGTATTCTGTAAGCTACGCAAGGAGGGAGATGTCAAGGGTACAAGAAGATGCATTCCTTCATCAGCACACATTGAGCACTTTTATTTTTCTTTCTCTGAATGGACGACTTACTTTCAATTTGATCGCGAGCACGGGCACATAGCAGCATCCTGCGGGGGCCACGGTAACTATGCAACTGACGATGCTCAAATCAGCCAACCGCCACAAAGTTGGGTATGTGACTCAGTACTGTGGGTATATGGCATCATTGGTAAAGAGAAGGAGCGATTTCTAGCTGACTTTAGAATTCATTGCAAATTCTAAGCTGCGTTCTGCACCTGGAATTCGGTTTGAATGTTCTCAAGAGCTTTGACTACCGATTGGCAGCATTTTTTAATCATGCTTAAAAAGTTTTGCAGGTTCCTTTAAGTGCCATGTGCAAGTTTCTATGGATAGAAAGGTGAGCTAGTTGGTAGTTCATAATTGTTCAGCGAACTGAGAGAGCGGGGGAGACACACGAAGCAAAAAAAGAGCCACACAGCACGAGCACGAGCACAAGAAACATTGAGCGCTAGTGCTAGGAGCCCCCCCACCTCCCGCGCTCCCAGTTCACTGAACGATTATGAAGTTTTTATGTTCACAAAAAATATGTCCATCATGTTCGCATGGCACCAATTTGTATAGGTGAGAACAATTACATTGTAAAAAAATTAGGCGAGATATACGGTGTCGCTTATCGAACCCTTCACTTCTGCTCGTTACACTCATTGCACAGTTGCCCCAATGTGCCCTTCAAATATAGTAAATGCTTGTCACTATGTTGCAGGAATGTTGTGTGCCTTGGTAAGATGGTTGCCAGGTAGAAAATGTGAAAAGCAGCCAAAAAATGTTGAAAAGTAGCCAACTTTGGCCATAACCAGAAATATAGCTAATCTAGCCACAAAGGAGTGACATTACAAAGAAGCATTGAATTTACTTTATTGTGTTACTGTAAGGATCTTCACAAAGCCAAAGCTGTTTTCATAAAGCAAAAAAGAGAAAATATTTTATTGAACACCTATACATGACTAAAGCAAACAACATTTTGGTCAACAAGTTATATATACTATTTGCATCACATATAAAATTATTGCAATTCCAGTCACAGCTGCAGTCAGAAGGTGGTAAAGTTCCTCAGTCACTTTCCTAATTTTATCCTTGGAATCAAGACTTGGAGACCATCAGAATTTGTGCGCCTAAGGTCAGTTTTGGTGAAGGTTATCACTGAGTGAACTTGCTTGGCCTCAACAATTTACCTCAGCAAGATGAGCCAAAGGATTTCTGCCAGACGAATCTTTGTAGACTTGTACGATCCTCTTTACTTGTAGGCACTATAGCTCCCATTCTAGCTGGACCTGCCTGTTGTATCGCTGCCGAATGTCCGACACTACACTGCCAACATAAAAACTAGGGGTGTGCAAATATAAAAATTTTCGAATGCGAATTGAATACAAATACATTCGAAACCCGCAATAAGGAAATCGCGGAGGAAACCGAAAATTTTCGTTTTCGCAAGAATTTCGTTGCTGTGCGTGTGAGACATAAAAACAGTGATACGGCCAGCAGAACGAACATTTATTGCCAGAAGTCAGTCAACTTACTTTGTCAACCCTTGCCATGCAACAACTTCAAAGCTCCCCCTTTACACTGGAAAAAGTAGTCCATTGCTATGTCATCGTCACGTGTGCCGAAGAACGAAGGGTGTCCAGCGCATCCAAAACAACCCGCGGGGTGGGTTTCTTCGCGAGCGTCTCTTCTTGGTCCTCGGTGTCATCAGCTTCGTGCACGCTTTCTATAATGGCCTCATCGGTCACTTTCTCGTACACGACTACGTCGTCATCGGCGCGAACGAACGCATCGACGGCGAGTTCATCTGGGATGTCGATGACGATGGCTCTAAGTTCCCCCGAGGCGTTGGTCAGGAATAGAGGCACTGCACTGCCACCACTCTCGCAGTCAAGTGCACCTTTGTCCAAATTTTCGTCTGGTGAGGCCGAAGCGCAATCCGTGCATGATGCTTGCACGGTGGTGGTGAAACCCGCATGATCATTTGCCATTGCCTCATCATTATTTGCGATCGTAGCATGATCATTTGCCATCGCCTGCTACAGTGTGGCCAGGCATGTTGCCGGACACAAGCCCCATCGCCGATTTAAGTAAACGAAAATGGCGGTACCCACGCTAGCACAGAGAAAGCAGACGTTTACAAATTTTGAGTGCTCATAACACGCATAAGACCATATTTTCGACAGTTAACCTTTGGCGGGAGGGTAAAATAAGGTCCGCACCGTGGTAGAAAATTCATTAATGTGGAATTGTTGTCCAACAACATTTCGTTGCCACGAGATACGTAATACATGGGCTTCTATGAACGTTTGCCAGGGCTCCGGAAATATTTCGTTGCAGTGGGGATTTCGTACTCTCGGAGTTTCATTATTGCGGGTTTTGACTGTACATAGGTTGATTTGATTGATTTGTGGGGTTTAACGTCCCCAAACCACCATATGATTATGAGAGACACCGTAGTGGAGGGCTCCGGAAATTTTGACCACCTATGCTTCTTTAGCGTGCACTCAAATCTGAGCACACAGGCCTACAACATTTCCGCCTCCATCGGGAATGTAGCCGCCGCAGCCGGGATTCAATCCCGCGACCTGTGGGTCAGCAGCCGAGTACCTTAGCCACTAGACCACTGCGGCGGGGCGACTGTACATAGCTCCAAACACGAATATCGAATAATGAAGAGCTGCAATTTTTTTCAACCAATAATCTTTTACTCAATTATATATTTATGTTGGAAATAGTAGAATTGCTATTATAGTCAGTTACTGCACACAAAAATAAAAAAATGACACCATCTGTACTTGCCAGAAAGCATAAGATTGTAACAGTTGAGCTTGTAACGGTGATGTCTTTGATTCAACCCACATGTTAAACAAACCTTTTGTACCTCTTTTTTATATTACAAAAAGAAAAGCTTTCGTACCTGCCATGATAACTAGTGAGCATGAGGCCATTTTGATTGTGTAACAGTTGTAATGAAGAAGTAGTGGGTCATGCAAAGCTCGGCAAACACATTGCCAGCGCTAAGCACGAGGTGCTCGGCCCGACGTTATTGCTGCTTTCGCTGGCTAGGCCTACGCTCCTTTCTGGTCTCAAATAACAGTTCTGGCTGTCTCAGTTCTTTATTATACAGTTAACAGCCATATACTTAATTCTAAGGGATTATGAAAGCAGCCTAGGTGGTCACAATTCATCCAGGTTCCCACACTATCAGTTTTAGCTCGAAAGACCCCGACTTTATAGTTTTCTTTTTAATTTTCTTCCTTGTTCTCACCAGTCAAGCCACTAATGGAAATAGGAGTACTTGGGGCGTTTTTCAACTACACAGCAATGCTCATTATCTTGCTTGCTTCCGTTGCCTTTCTCGAGGACTGCGTGCTCGCCATTTTCTGATCAAAAATACTGTGTTAATTGCGCTGATCGCAGCACGATCATGACCGAGGTGTACCGGGCGAGCAGCGATAATGCGAGGTAAGCGTGCGAGATAGATATGACTTATGTGTGATAGAAAGGCGTCCCAAATATGCCTTTTTGTTAAGAGAGCCAGAACTCCCGGCGGCGAGGGCACTATTTTGCTGCATCAAGACCCTATTAGGCACACTGGCTGTCGATGGCAGTAAACTGACATTGGCATCGAGATTGCAGCAATGGTGTAACAGAGGGTTGATTGCAAGAGACGTCGTGCGAGCGCGATGCGCGCGTGACAGATTTTCAAAGGCACTGTCGAAAACGCAGCGGAACTATGCATTAATCCGTCCGTCACCTTATGTGCTCCGTCGTTAGCAACGAAGAACTATATGTGATGACGCCATTGTCACGTTACTCAAAGTGCATGGCCTTTTCTATGTTTGCCATTGTGTGGAAAAATACTTCAGTTCATTCGCATGACCATATCCGCTACCAAAAAATCATTCCGAAAATATGACGAGAGTATACATGCTGAAGTAACGGCACAGCTGACGGACAACTCATCAGGCTTCGACAGGTGCACGTACGCTTCCACGGCAATCTATTAGTGAAAACTAGCGTGGGCATACATGAAACGCATTACCATTGTAGGTCAAACTGAGCGCGCCCCTAGCTAGTTGTGTGCAGTGCATCGCCTACTAAGCTCACCCCATCAGCACCGCGCCTTGTAACGTATATGCGTACATTTGCACTTGCTTAGAGACTTGTTTTTTCTTCGTGCTCGCTCAGCATGAGACTGAGCAAAGGTGTGAAGACTATTTCGTCGAGCCAATGCAGCGGTGGTGCATTTTCACGAGCGATTTGCACTAGTGATCCTGCACACAAGGGTGCGGTCGCAGACAGCGTGGTCAGTATGCTTACATGAACCGCAACAGCGCTAAACCGCTAAGCCACACGTACTGCCGTGCAGGCAGTACATGACTTTGATTGATTGAGATGTTTACCGTTGGTAGGTTTGTCGGGATGACGCACCGCCTCATTTGTCGGTGCCGTCATCACGCTCCCGTGAATTTCCATGCAGGCATCACCGCACTCATGCCGAAGTTGTAGTAATCACTGCATGTCTATTGAGGCTCTTATCACAAATGCGCAGAATCGTAAGCTATGCATAGTGACATATGCGAACGAATATTTGTGAACATTGAATATTCGAGGAATATTTGAGTTAGTTCAAATATTCGAAATTTTTTAACATATGGTTATTGAATTGAATACAAATATTAAAAATGCAATATTTGCCTAATATTCAAAACTTCCGAATATCTGCACACCTCTAACAAAAACTGTTTGACCCTTTGGATGAATTGAAAGTACCTGTGTTGGATTGGTGATGATGATCAGCGTACCAGAGAAGATTTTAAGTGCCATGGCCATAGGTCGGCGAACTCACTCATGAGTCGACTCACTCGAACTCGCTCAGACTCAGATTGAGCCATGAGTCTGAGTGAGTCTGGGTAATATTTCTGTGAATCTGAGTCATAGTGAGTCCACTTGAATAAAATTGTCCTGAGTTTGAGTCCGAGTGAGTTTGGCTCAGAAAAATTTTAGTGAGTCCGAGTGAGTCCAAACTGCAAAATATATTTTTTGAGTTAGTCTGAGTGAGTTCGACTTTATTTTGCCAACAGAAGGTCCTATCTAGTCATCTTTAGAATTATTATCAGCCTTACCTGGATTCCCGTTTATACTCGCGTCTCCTCACTGGTATTCCAAAGCATTGCCGTTCATACACATTTCAATATTTTTTGGTCAGTGGGCACAAATTACGTAGGAAGTGCCTGGACCTCACGCCCACCAACTTTTCAAGGGAACTTCTTGATAAATATATCTTATGATGTCATCTATTCCAAGAAAAATAACCTTACTGATTAGCAAGCACTCAAAACTTGTTTTCGAAGATACCATGTGAAATGGCGCCAATAAGGGCACTGATTACATGAGATATTAGTGATGAATAGCACTCATGCCGTGGTCGAAGAAGCTAATTCTAGGCTAACAGACTCATGATTCGACTCACTTGGAGTCACTGAGACTTAGATCGAGCCGTGAGTTCGAGCGTGAGTGAGTCCACTTCAATAATATTGTCGTGAGTGGGAGTCCGAGTGAGTTCAGCTCAGAAAAATTTTAGTTAATCTGAGTCCAAGCGAGTCCAAAGCTCAAAAAGTATTTTATGAGTGAGTCCACCAGTTTTGCCGACCTATGGCCATGGCTGTAAGGCAACTTCAATATTTGCTAAATTTGCTATAATACAGGCTACAGTACATTATCTGTACAATTTGTTCAGTTCTGTACGAAACATCTCAACACACTCTGGCATGAAGTGCCCTTAGTGACCATCAGACATGTCATCATGACTGGCTGGTATCAATGTAGCCAGAAGGCCTTGTTATTCCTGGACACCTCTGCAAACTGGCCAGCAGAAGGTGACTGGCTTGTTGGCGATGAACAGGCTTTCTCAATAAAAAAAATTACCGTCCAAGCACATGGATAACTAGTGAAAGCTGAAGCGTGCGGCCCTTGTGTTCCGCAGTAGATTCAACCCGAGGCTGCGCTGAAGCCTTTCACGATTATCGGTCACGTTTTCATGCTTATTAATGAGATTAGACATACGTTTAGCTTGGGCTTACCACAGTGTTTATTTTAGATGCCGCACATTGTGCCTTGCATGATTACGGTCATAACGGAGTGTAATGAGCAGTTAAATGTGTTCGCACTACGTTAATCACAGTGGTTGTTTTAAAACCAGAGGCGGTCACAGACGTCGCAGCCGAAGCCAATGTGCCGCTGGAAAAACTCCTGCCAAAAGTGGGCATTCGACCCGGCGAACGCGCTCTCGCAATCATCACATTGACGCTGCAATACCATGTTGTTGCAAGTGTTTAACATCACGAGCTAACTAGGTGGCGCGTTTCCAGGATCCGCCCACTACCGGCGCTTGCATTCCCATTCACGATTTAATGTTGCGGCTTGGAAGGCCGCCAGACCATCAGCCTGGCGAATGCGAGCTCTCTCGTTTCCACTGTCAGCACTTTTCTATGGTTGTTTGTTGTTTACCCATGTGAAAGGTCTCAGTAGAAAATGATGCGCGCATGCTTGGCACCACTGCTGCGATGGGATGGACGACGTCCCTCACTACAGAGCCAATGGCACGTGTGATTGGGTACGAGGCTGGGAACAAGATAACTGATAGCACAGCCAATGGAGACCGCTCGTGACAGCGATGCCGAATGGGTTTTTGTTTCTCCTGGCCATATACAGCTTTCGCTATAAAGCACCAGGCCTGCGCAGAAAGCGCAATACAGTCACAGCGATAGCTGGAAGAGTGGCATTTCAAGGAGCTGTCGTAAACTCTCTTGACGCTACTAACAGTTTTTCTCTTCCCATGGTGGTGTCCTCCATTGGAGTATACATCACTGGAGCATATGTCCAATTATGCAAGGGGCAGGCTCTCACCCTTCCTTCTTCACTGCAGTAACACAATGCTGTCATGCCTGTCTGAATACAAAAATTCCAGTTCATAATGGCATGCCTACTTTTTTTTTTCTTTTGGCTACTTAAACAGTATTTCAGAATTACTTTATCCAGGGAGCTCAGAAGATGTTTATAGTGTGCTTCTTGTAGAAAAAGCAGCTAAAGAAGTTGTTTTATGGGGGAGAGCGTTAAAAAATTGTATGTATTTGTAAATTTTCCAATTTGCAGTTTTTTTTTTTTTTGTCTAAGCAAGTATGAATTTTAGAATACTATCTCACCTGTTGCAGTTCTACAAGCTCGTTGGTGTAGAGTTGGAGTTCATCAATCTGAAAGGAATTTTTAGAAAGTAATTAGCAAAACTTCTACAATGTACATATGGTCAGGCAATAGAAGTAATATGGGAACTGTCCTGCCCATTCTTTATAATGCTTTCCTCCTGCCCAATTTTATATGTTTTCTATCATTATTAAGGTTGTATGAAAATTCATACTAGTGCCTTTTTCCTGATGGTTTTGATCTTTAAGGTAAATCAATTATTGAAATTTACAGAAAACATGGAGGATTACAGAGATCAGTTCTTGCAAAACTCAGTTTCTATATTTTGATGATTATACGCAGTGCTTTATGACGCAAAGGCTACGAATGGCCAAAGATAACTATGAAATGGTGAAATGTGGAAGAAATGATTGACCAGTGACAATGGGTAAGTGTAAGACAGCTGTGTAAGGGCCTAAAACAAGGATTTTTAAGAGTGCATAAAAAGAAAGCACATAGTATCATCTTGAAAATAATTAAAGGGGTGCAGAGTGAATATGAAAATGTAGTATGAAAGAAGAATCTTAAAGATGCCAGTTAGGCTAGACACTACTACCTCACCAAGGTGCTTGCGTATAGAGGCAAGGCACATTCACTAAAGTGCAGCAGTATCTCCCCCCTTGTCAAGAAATGTGCTACAGAACTCATTTTAATGAAAATGCTATGAATCAACTCCCTTTAAAAATGTCGTAACTGATTTATGATTAAAAAAAAAGCAGTGTCCACCTAGGAATGTTGCTGGTTGAAATGAAAAAATTTCTCTAAGCTTTAGAAAAGTGCTTTTTCCTTTCACTCTTCTCAACATTATCAATAATAAATTGAGCGTGCTGAAGGTGTAGCCCATTTTGAGTCTACAACAGATTACCTTGGTTGGCAATGCTTCTGCCATGTATGGCTCATTTACAATATATGAATTAATTATTTGAAGCTTGTTTAATATTTCAGAGTCCCACATGCATATCCAAAGAGACACAGATGAGGTGCTAGCCTTGGCTGCTATGGGTGTATCAATTATTAGCAAGCATATTACAAAGCTGAAACGGGGCAGTGCTAGAAGGAATACAAAGGACGAGATGAAGACAGGACATGCAATGTACTTAAAACTGAAGCTTTCATTAAAAAAAAAACGCCAGGCCTGAGCGGAAGGCGCAGCACAGTCACAGCGAAAGCTAGAAGAAGTGTCTTTCAGAGCGTTTTCTAAACACTCATTGGGTAACTGCTGCAAGCTCACTTCCTGGGTACCCACTATGGCTTTAATAATCATAATTTCTGGGTAGTAGGCTGGCATTCGCTATGTTATCTTTTGTTATTCTTCTGAAAAGCGTGGTATCCACTGAACACTTGCAAGGAATTTTGGGCCCATTGTTCATGCAGTGGCTGACGACGATGAGGAATTATGCCTGAAGTGGGTATGGGCCACAGTTAACAAGTGATCAAAAAAAAGCTTTTGTAATGGGTTGGAGCATTGAATGACCCACTCCTTATGCTATTTGCATTGTGTGATGCCTGGTTGTTCCTTTGCTGTTATAAAATCATTTATTACTCATATTAACGCGATTCCTTTCCAGATATCAAGCCTGCCTAAGGCAAGTGTGCAAACAAGTTTCAAGCACCGGCGTTGCTCAGTGGTAGAATACTGGGCTGGCACGCAGCGGACTCGGGTTTGAGCCCCACCGTGTCCTTGGTGTTTTTCATTTACTGAGCTTTTTTTTTCTTATTTCATGAGGTAGTGGTAACGGACACTGGCGGCGGCAGACAACTATGGCGCTGCGCGTGACCCGAGTTGTTGCCTTATAACAGCTTTGGCTGTAAGTTGTCAATTATATGCAGCCATCATTATCCTACAAATCGTCACAGAAGGTGCAAGGTGAACAACATCAAGATACCAGCCAGAACACAGCCTTTTGAGAAAACACAGACATCAATCAAAACGACATGTGATATGTCCCTATGCTATACACGTGTAGATGAAGTAGTCAAATTTTTTAGAGTGATAGGATTACAGAGGCCTGGCTTATGCATTTGTCGATTAATCTGGAGATTTAATGCGCTGCGCAACTTTGACAGAGATATGGCATTTCCATTGGGTCAAAAGTAGCACCTGTTTCAAGTGAAATTTTTTCTACTCATGTCAACATAAAGCTTCGCGAATGCATAGGTGATGGTATTTGCTATATATAGAAGTATGTAGTGTAAAGGAAGACACAAGAGACAGCCCCCTTGCTGCGGGCGGGCTGTTCTTTATTTAAGCCTCTTCTTCCTCCTCTACTCGCTCGCCTAGCATGGGCGTTTGTGCCAGAGTGCCAGTTTCGATTTTCATCATCACAATAGACAATTTGTAAGTTTCAACAATTATGACAATTACAAGAAGATAACCGAAAAGAAAGTAAAATCTTTTCATAAATGGGGCCATGGTCTACAGTTCACCACCGAATTAACAAAGCAGCAACAACTTAAATATCTTGACCTATGCATCGTGTTCACTTCACAATAACTATGTTAGAAATACCAACATAGACCTAACAAACCTAACAATTCAGCCCACTGTAAGATCATCAAGAATGGCATATAGAACTTCTTTGTGTTCTTTGCTCAAAAGGTCATGCCACCATCTGGTTAAAGACAGTTTCAGCAGACAGCTTCTCAGTTTGAAAAAGGCAGGTTACGATAATTCTGCGATAACCAGTGCATGTAACATTCTCATCAAATGAGCCAAAAAAGCCAAAATGAGCCAGAAAAGACTATGCGAGTGCATGTGATGAGCGCAGAAGTCGCACCAGCAAGTTCTCTGCTGTGCATATTCGCACAGTTTTTCTCATGGACTAAAAAATGTTTCAAGCAGATACTACCAGGTGGATTTGAGAAGAATTTACCCCCTTATTCTTAAAAAATTGAATCCATCGATAAAATTTTGATGTAAAACTAATCATGTTAATAAGTATGCATGTTGTACGCTAGGCTGCATGTATATCATCATCAGCCTGACTATGCCCACTGCCAGGCAAAGGCCTCTCCCAAGATCTGCCAATCAACCTGGTCTTGTGCTTTCTGCTGCCACTTTATACCTGTGAACTCTTCAATCTCATCAGCCCTACTAACTTTCTGTCTCCCTTTAGTGCATTTGTTTTCTCTGAGAATCCAGTCAGTTACCCTTAGTGATCAGCGGTTATCCTACCTACGTGCTACGTGCCCGGACCATGTCCATTTCTTCTTGATTTCAATTGTGATGTATTTAACCCTGGTTTGTTCCCTGACCCACTCTGCTCTCTTCTTGTCTCTTAAGGCTACACCTATCATTTTCTTTTCCATTGCTCGTGGCCTCGTCCAAATTTGAGTGTAACCCTCTTTGTAAGCCTCCAGATTTCTGCTCCGTAGGTAAGCGCCAGCAAGATGCAGCTGCTATATACCTTCCTCTAGAGGATTAGTGGCAGATTACCATTCATGATTTGAGAATGCCTGCCGAATGTGATCCACCCCATCCTTATCCTTCTAGTTATTTTATTCTCATGGTTCAGCTTCGCGGTTACTACGTGTCCTAAGGAGACATATTCCTTTACAACTTCCAGTGTTTCTCCACCTATCGCAAAGTGTTGTTTCCTGTCGAAACTGTTGCACATTACTTTAGTTTTGGGGATATTATTTTCGGACCTACTCTTCTGCTTTTCGTGTCCAGTTCAGTAATCATGAGCTGTAATTTGTCCCCTGATTTAGTCATCAAGGCAATGTCATCAATGTATATATGATTCCTTTATCAAGTCGTAAAGTATATGTTGGACAGAGCTGGAGGTGCATCAACACAAGGCTGCAAGAACACCAATGTTCGCTCTCCTTTTTTAATCCCACCTCCTACCATCTAGCCAATCAATGTCTTTTGTGTGGATGTAATCCCTATTTTAATGATACCGTGATTCTTTCACATCATGATAAAGCTACAAGAGAATAAAAGCAACCCGATTTTAAAAAAAATACGTCAGCCAGGTCTCTGTAACCCTATTACCTAAATAATAAGACAACCTAATCCACACATATAGAGCATATCACATGTCGTTTTATAGCGTAAGCAGTACTGGCAAAGCTTGAGCAGCTTCACCTGGCTTATTGAGAGCCACACTATGCATGCTTGAGGAGTAGTGATGTCACACGTTGCACAGCTGGCACACAGGAAAAGGCCTGGCAGCTCCTGGAGTGACATGTCACTAGTGGGCTGCAGCTTGACTCGCGTGACCCGCGAGTCTGTCCATCCATCCATTCGCAGCTTACGCTTTGTATATCCTGGCATAGCCAAGCTAAGCCACTGCTAAATTTTTATTGTTGTGTATGTTTTTCAGAGAGGCTCTGTCTCCACTGGTACCTTGATGTTGTCTGCTTTGCACCTTTAGTGACAATTTGTGTGACAATTCTGGCTGCTTATGAGGGATGTTTTTCAATAAAAACTTCACTTGTGAATACAGTGCATGTCCTGTCTTCATTTCGTTTTTCGTGTTCATTCTAGCGCTGCCCTTTTTTCATTTCACTACTAAACCGAACCAAATTTGTGATTTTATTTGCAACTCTATTCGTTGCCCAAACTATCTCTGATTCAGCAAGAACATTAGGTAATTTTAATGTTCTTGTGCCCAGATTCCCAGCATATACGGATGTATTGCTTAGCTGCATAGCACTGCTTAATTAACCCTTTTGTGACCATTACAAGCATAATCGTCAGGCGATTTTTTAACATAATTACCTATGACTATACACGTCATCAACAAAAATGGACGCTTGCGGAACCAATGACGACTATATCTGTCGTAGTGTTTTTTCAATCTCAGATGACCCTACCTGTCTACATTTTTTCGGTAGACTTTATTTCTCATCCTCCTGTCTCTCGCCTTTCATTGCATTTCAATCGTACACGGTATCTTTTTATGCTATTAGAAAAATACACAAATGTAACTTCATTGGAATAATGGTAACGTTTCATTCAGAAAAAAAAACTCTCCAAAGAGAGAAAAAAATTTTGCCGCTCATTTTGGCCCACTTTTCTTCTTTTCTCTCAATTGCGGACTTACTAAAGATTGCTTATAATGATATCTTTATGCTTGTGCAGTAAACTTAGTGCGCTAACAACACTTAAAAGAAAATAAATGCCTCTGGAGCCCTGTATTTCTAATGAATTTTACAACCAAGAGTAGAGAATATGCCACAGCCATAAGAATTATTGTTTCAGAGTCTAGAATGCCAGATTATAAGAATGTAGGGCCCACTGTTGCATAAGACACGCCAGCATGTTATTTAGAAGTGTCAAAAGACATCACAGTCTATGAACTAACTGTCCCATGTAAGGAGATGCTTTGCTAGACCTGCTAGACAATGTTGTAGAGTGATGTCCATTTGTTCACTCATATGTTATACAGTGAATTAGGCTTTCTCAATGCAGGTTGTTATGAAAGAGCTTGGAATTGGTGACATTATTTACAGCTGAATAATTCACAGTCAGGACTCGATCCCACGACCTTCGGGTTAGCAATCAATCGCCATTACCGCTAGACCAATGTGGCGAGGTCGTAAGTAACTTTCTATCACATTGAAAATGCCGCAAAGTGCACCATATTCTGCGAGCTCTCAAAATTTGATGTTACCATGAAGTAAAACCTTAATATAACAAACCCGAACATAACAAAAGATCGGTTATAAAAAATTAAATGAAAAATAGTTTTGCAATAGATATAGTGCTAGGAATAAACATTTATAACCAATTTGTGGATATAACAAATTTACTTTTCGTGTAAGGTGGCGCTTAGTATAATGAGATTTAAGCATATTAGCCTTCTCCATATCAAGGAATATACAGCAAATAAACTATTAGTGAATAAAAGTTTCTCGAAAGTATGCCTCAATACATACGACTTGGTCAGTTGTCAATCTACCCTCCCAAAAGGCTCACTGGCATTGGTCCAGCAGTTTGAGAAGATGATAAATCAGCAACTACTATTACACTTCCTTGAATCAAACTTCATAGAATTTACAGAACCAACTTGTTAGCTCTATACACGGTAACTCGCTAGCAAGAATAGGTCCTTGCCAAGTCTCAAGATAGACGCTACAATGACATCTTTTCATGCCAGCAGAAAGAGACAAGAATACAGTTGGCATTTCAGGATGAAGATGTTTGATTATTAGAGACATGATTTTACCAGCTCCTTAAGCAGACTTCTTACAAGTATACATGACAGCGGTTACCTCTGCTATTCTGAAAGGAAGCTTTTAAGGTTGATTTACACAACAGCTGTATTCAGTGCCTTACTTTTGTCTAAGTTCTTGTACTGCAGAACATACAGTCGAACCCTTTTATAAGAAGCACTGATGTAACAGACAAATGAGTATGAAAGGCACCAGTGTGCCTACATTAAAATAGGGATCGATGAGAAAATGCATACGTGGTGCCCCGTTTGTAAGAGACATCTCATATAACAGACAAGAATTGCTCCCCAGAGCATGTCTCTTATAAAGGGATCTAACTATTGAGCAGGGGTCGAAGTGGAGTTCACAGTTTTGGAGCACCTCAGGGAGCAAAAAATAATGGTGTTTTGAAGCAGCTTTGGTGCAACAAAAGGGGAGTTTCGAAGCAGGTTTCGAGCACCAAAAGATGTATTTTGGAGCGGTGCAAGTTAATTTTGAAGCATCTTTCTAGGGTCAAACATTATCATTGATCGAAATTATTTCTGGTAAAAAAAATGTGAATGGTTTTCACTAAACATTCAGTACTAATGAGCTTACCAGACTTACAACCTATAAGAGAGAGAGAGAGAGATTGTGTGTGTGTGTGTGAGAGAGAGAGAGAGATACAAAACATGCCCATTTCATACTCAGGCTGAAACGAAAAGAATAATATATTCCGGTTGGTAAAAACATGGAAGTATTTACTGTAAGGAGTCTCGCTAGCCTCCACAGTGTTACACTTGATGTGTGAAACGGAGTATAAATAATCGCGGCGCGCTTCGCTTAGCCAAAGTTTATTATTCCCTCACTAATTAAACACCCCACTCTGCTCCCACTCTGCTCATCTGTGCTTGGCCTGGTGAAAAGTGGGGACGAGCAATTCACATAGCGAATCCACGCGCACGGTAAAGCAAGCCGCCGTGCTGCACGCAAATAACCAGGCGATGATCCGAGTTCGCACGATTGCTTCGTGTTTAGATGAAATTGTCAGTTGTCGCTTAGAATAAAATCGCGGTAAAGAAGCGCACATATGTATTGTGGAAAGCCGATAGTGTCTGTTCTGTCGCTATTTCAGTCAGTGCCAACATCTGCTATGGTACTGCATTTCTTTATTCGTGACGATGGGGCACGTCAGGAGATGCACATTTGCACTTGTAAATGCGCACTGCCGTTTAGTGCATGATTGTGCGTCGTTCCCGGCTGGTACAAATTATCGAGGTTTCACTGTATTACTAGATAATTAACAGTTACTC
The DNA here is from genome assembly GCF_043290135.1 of Rhipicephalus microplus. NCBI lineage: Eukaryota > Metazoa > Arthropoda > Arachnida > Ixodida > Ixodidae > Rhipicephalus > Rhipicephalus microplus. The sequence goes on from NC_134710.1 coordinate 235,978,273, forward strand.
ATATTGGTGCCACCACTTTTGCGGGAAACTACAGTGATTACAGCATTGAGACGAGCCTCACGACTGAACTGAATTACGTGATCTAACTCCACTAGACATGGAAACGGCAGCGTCCTTGCTGTAGCCAACACTCAGTATTGCTCGGTCGATGATAATAATCAGCCAGATTTGGCAGTTTACACTCCCAATTGACAATTATCACGGAAGCTGATGCACAGTTTGGCGCAGCAGGTCAGATTGGTGCAAAATGGCACAGTTGGCATAGCACTTTCACCACTGTATTGAGCAATGTATCGCACTAGACATGCTATAAATGCTAGCAATGAGCATCCACCTTGTCTTTCAGATTGTCTTTGTTGACGACGAATGAAAGACAGGATCTTCAGCCTAATTGATTGATATGCGGGGTTTAACGTCCCAAAACCACCATATGATTATGAGAGATGCCGTAGTGGAGGGCTCCAGAAATTTCGACCACCTGGGGTTCTTTAAAGTGCACCCAAATCTGAGCACACGGGCCTACGACATTTCCGCCTCCATAGGAAATGCAGGATCCTCAGCCTAAAAATTTTGGAAACGATGCCATACTTTTCCCGCACACACATAAGAATTTATGCTCTTTTGCATTTGACAGGAATGAACATCTTGAGAGAAGAAAACAAAACGGTTCAGATTAAAAAGGTTGATGGATACGTGGGGTTTAACGTCCCAAAACCACCATATGATTATGAGAGACGCCGTAGGGGAAGGCTTCAGAAATTTCGACCACCTGGAGAAACGTGCACCCAAATCTGAGCACACAGGCCTACAACATTTCTGCCTCCATCGGAAATGCAGCTGCCGCAGCTGGGATTTGATCCCACGACCTGCGGGTTAGCAGCCAAGTACCTTAGCCACTAGACCACCGCGGCGGGGCGATTAAAAAAGGTGCACCTTATTGCATCGTGAGAGAACTTAGTTGTTGTGCATTTAAAAAAAAGTTATTTGTTGTAACTTTCAAAGATTGATTGATATGTGGGATTTAACGTCCCAAAACCACCATATGATTATGAAAGATGCTATAGTGGAGGGCTTGGAAAATTTCGACCACCTGGGGTTCTTTAGCATGCACCCAAATCTCGGCACACGTAACTTTCAAGGATTGATTGATATGTGGGGTTTAACGTCCCAAAACCACTATATGATTATGAGAGACGCCGCAGTGGAGGGCTCCGGAAATTTAGACCACCTGGGGTTCTTTAGCGTGCACCCAAATCTGAGCACACGGGCCTACAACATTTCCGCCTCCATCGGAAATGCAGCCGCCGCAGCCGGGATTCGAACCCGCGCCCTGCGGGTCAGCAGCCGAGTACCTTAGCCACTAGACCACCGCGGCGGGGCAACTTTCAAGGATGCCGCACTGAATATAGTAGTATATATTTCAGAATCATAGTAAAAAAAAAACAGCTTGAAAATAACAAGAAAAAACAGAAAAAACTGGACAGAGCACTGTCTTCTGTATTTTCCTTGTTTCCGGGCTGTTTTTTTACTATGAATGTGTACCAACAAGCTCAGATTCACACGCTTCTCAAGTGTATTTCAGAACTTCCAGTTACAATATGCAGGCAATTCACTGTACCATTGAGCTATAGGGAGTAGTACCGTCATTATAAAAGTCTGGATAAGCAATCAGTGGCCTGTATCCAAATGTATGAGCTGGCGCTTTTCTTTGAGCTGTTTGAGTCAATTGTCAGAGAATAAAGCATGTTGACTAATGATAATATATAAGCCTTCCATTGCCACATTAATGCAAAAAGCTGGCCTAACGTTCCTATTAAGCATGAGAATGTGTGAGGTGCTGGCCTTGAGCGAGTCGTGCTTTCGCACTGTCCTTGATGTCTTATCTTTTTTTATTTGTAGGTCTTTCAATAAATATTCCTCCGTAGTGAGACAAGGACCATAGAAAAAAAGGACATCTTGAGTACAGCTAAGGCTTGTCACGTAACTGCTGAATAACAGTCACAATATTATACTCCTAACAACAAGTGTGCCATCATAGAAGTGCATGGCTAGAGATATTTCTTTTACTGCTAACCGGCTTTTGTAGATGCAAGTGTCCTCTGATGGTAATTCCTGCTTAGCAGTATCAGAAGAATTTCAAAATCATCAACACTTCACGAGATTGTAATGCTAAAGTTGTGCACTCACACCTCGACATTTAATACAGTCGAGCCCATTTATAACGAACCTGAGCGTGACGCGGCATCCGTTCGCTGTATCCCGAAGTTCGTAGTAAATGAAACACAGCTTTTTAAAAAAGTTGCGAGTGAAAACACAAATTTTTTAGCCCCAAAAATCTGTGATGCACGTGTTTCGAAGAGCAGAAACGATAAGGGTGGTCTCGAGTTCATTTAAAACGGCAGACTGCTCGTTCGCTGAGGCCCGTAGCATAAGCTGCATGAGGCACTGGCTCCAAAGTTCTCTATCGCAATCCGATTCTTCCAAATCGCTCTCGCCACATACTTCATTCACAATGCCCCAATCCGTGCACGATTCTGCAGTGTCGGCATCATCATCAGCCGTGATTAAATCATCGTAACAGATGTCCCACCCGCTCTCCCAGGTCGGAGTTGACGACGCGCTGCCACTAATCGCCGCCGCAGTGGTCCTGTTCGGAAGCTTCAGGCTCGGCATCGGGCCCGACGATCGACGAAGTCGGCCTCGCAAAAATAGTTTCGCGCACAAGTAGCCGTCACCACCGCCCACAAATATTCACCATCCGCGCCCACAAATATTCACCATCTCCACAGCTGAATACCGGGACGCCCGAAACGGCAAGTTAGCTGCCAGGTGGTCAACAGCTATGAGCAAGCGCTTCGCAACGCTGCACCTAACGCGCGTATTACGGTCAAGCCAAGCGGTCACACTTTCGACGTTTTGTTGAGCGGCACGGAAAAGCGTGCTAGTCCTCCCGTTGGCCATCATGACCACACATGCACACCAAGAGCGAACAAGACGCGCACACGCGACGCACATGCCAGAACACGTGGAACAGCTCTGGGCCCGTTTTCAGTTAGAAAACGAAACTAATTAGAGCCAGCGTGGCGGGCGTCGCAGAGCGGTGAAGACGGGCGGAAGGGATGTGATCAAGAGAGGAGAGCAGACTTGCGAGAGAAGGGCAAGAAGTTTCGATAAAGAGAGGGGAGGATGCGGCGAAAGGGCAACCTTGAAACCAAAACACATGGGAAGGAGGCAGGTTGGGTAGCTTGCTTGAAAGGTCCGCGAAACTGTCACGTAGAAAAACTTGGAAAGAGTGCATGGCCGCCTGAATCGGTGCGCCCAGCGGCATTCGAAGAATCGGCGGCCGTGTTCAAAAAATCGTTTTGTTGCGCTGGCGAGTTTGCGTGGCCTCACAGACTTCGATATTTCGCGATTCGTTCCACGCAAACTAACAGCCGTTTTCATGCTTCCGCACGTGCGCGGAAGGCTTGCTGAGTTGAGTGCGAAGTGAGGGAGAACAAACATGAAACGAATCGCAGAATATCAGGATACAGTCGGTGGCCGACGATGTTGGCAAATGGTCTGGTCACTCCAGGCCGGTGACCAGCGACAGTACCAGCGTTCAACAAAAGGGTAGGTGCCCGACCGGTCTTCGAAAGATCGGTGGCTGTGTGAAAACACTGGCCTCGTCTGGCGATGCGGGGTGTTCAGAGTAGCAGGGGGACAAAGGACGGAGCGGTGCGTAACAAAAAGTGGTCGGGGAGAGCAGCAACTAGAGGTGCTCGGAGGCAGAATCGGCGTTTAACAATAAGAATGTATGGGCACCTCGCCGATGCCTGATGGGTGGTCGAAATTGGTTTCCCGGGCAGTCGGCAGACTGCTGACTCTGTTCGCTGTAACCGATCAGTGGCGCTCGGAGACGTTCGTTGTAAGTGCGATTTTGTGCCATTGAACCAATGTATATTTTTATGGTCACGTGGATATTGTTCGTTTTAAGCAAAAGTTCTTTTAAGTAAGGCCGTTATAAGTGGGCTTGACTGTATTTCTATTGTTAAGGACAGTGCCAAAAGCACTATGTGATGTGCTTGAACGACAAAGTGGACGGACATTGAAGTAATTTTAGTGAATGGCCAGTATGATGACACCTGGCACGATACCGACATGTGCATGCACTCACTTAGTAGAGAGCACATAGCCTTGGAAGGCAAAATGCTTGTGTATATCGTGTAGGCATATGTACAAGCACTTGAAACTGCTAATACAACAGGATAAGCAGCGCTATGAAGCGCGTGATGTTCGCACACATGCGAACACATTGCAGCCAGCAGAGGACTCAAGAAGCTATCCCCACAATGGGGTTTCATACGATTGTTGCTAGGGGTTGACTCTGTTCGATCTAGAGGCAAAGAGCTATGCTATTCAGAAATAATAAACATGTAGCATTTCAGGGTTTTGATTGATTGATATGTGGGGTTTAACGTCCCAAAACCACCATATGATTATGAGAGACGCCGTAGTGGAGGGCTCCGGAAATTTCGACCACCTGGGGTTCTTTAACGTGCGTCCAAATCTGAGCACACGGGCCTACAACATTTCCGCCTCCATTATAAATGCAGCTGCCGCAGCCGGAATTTGAACCCGCGACGTGCGGGTCAGCAGCCGAGTACCTTAGCCACTATACCACCGCGGCGGGGCATTTCAGGGTTAACCATTGTAACATGTGAGATGCTCTGCATAGTGGAAAGTCAAGAGGCTCGCCTTTGCAAAATAAGCACAAACAGGAGAAAACACTGTCTGGAATAAGTACAAAAAGGATTCGATTGGCACAATGATATAGAGATAAAAGTTAAGACAGTAGAGTTAGAAGGAAAGTACTTAACTGCAGCTCACTAAGAGCTCTGATGATAGTGTTTAGTGTCAACAACTCACAAAGCGCCTGTGTTCTTGACATACAAATGCTGTCTTTACAACCGAAAAGTTGATAAACATAAACAGGTAGGCTTCAATACTTAAAGTAACTGCTCTGGGATGTCAAACCTACAAGAGGAATACGGTTTTTTCAATAACTATAGAATATAATGATGGTCAACCACGTGTTTACACCAGAAGAGCAGCATATTCACAAAGAAAGTCCCAGTGCATTTGCCAGGTATATTTCAAACACAGGTATCAAAGGCAGCCTTACCATTCCGATGGCATCCTTAGCAACTTCTTTATAAAACTGATCCATAACCTTTTTGCCTTTCTTTGACTGACACTGCTGTCTAGAAAAAAAGGAAAGAAAAAAGAGCAATTCAATAATAATAATAATAATAATAATAATAATAATAATAATAATAATAATCATAATAATAATAATAATAATAATAATAATAATAGAACAGTGTGAACCACCTAAAACAAGATTATGGTTTTAAGTGATGTACAGAACATCCTCCATAACCGCATAAAAAAAAGCATGTCGCTGATCTGCTACTTAGCATAGCCTATTACTGCTGTACATGCTGGAAAACAATCCATCACAAGTGATGAAGTTAACAGTCTACAGTGCTACCAACAATCAACAATCTTGGTAATAAATGTAAACCTCTCCTTGAGCATGATTGCTTCTCAATACTCTGAGATGATGATAAAAGAGAGAAAGAGCAAGAAGGAAGACTAGAGTTTCAGACTGAAGCAATGGCCATGACATAAAGCACATCACCACCTGCAATGCTGAAAAAAAAAAAAGCTCACAGTGCACTGATTATGTAAGAAAAGATAGGGTACATTGAAAGACTGTCGCAACCTCTCAGAGCAAGCAGGATGCTGCCACACAACAGCAAGTCACTCACCACTAGAGCAGAGGAAGAGGTGTAACCAGGTATGATGCTGCTTTGCACAGAGTGAAGGAACATGCAAAGGTAGAAGCCATGAAGAGCGGAGACTTGGGCATGTTGGTACAATTAAAAGAACAGTTCTAGAGACAAATACAAAACACGACAGCAGTAAAAATTTGTTGCTTTTTTGTTCATTTTGTGCCAGTCTCTTGCACTGTTCCTACTTTTAGTGAAAATAGAAGCCCAAAAAGGTGCAGCACAAGAACAGATGTCAATTTTACAAATGCCACAAATTGGCTGAGACTACTCCATAAGCACACTAGGAGTGGATGCACACAGTTAGCAGACAACTTAAATATATCAATAACTGAAATATATCGCAAAGTAGTGAAAAGCACAGGAAGAGGCAGCCAGAAGAGTAAAAAAACAGAAGAAATAAAATGCATCAATTAAAAACAGGGGGGGGGGGGGGGGGGGAAGATGTAACATGAACAACATTTGAAAAATGTTGCCAAAGTTCTCGCAGTATTAGCCCCGAGAACGAGTACTGTTGTCGGTGAGATTATAGTGATGTGACATTACAGTAAGGGCTCGCCTACTTCGCTCTCAATGTCTGTTTTTTCTTGTGCTGGCTGTGTTCCCACACTTTCTCTATACGATGATGATGTACTCCTCAGTTCTGCAATGCAAATCTTGCGAGGTAGGTGTAAGTTTTCATTATTTCAGCTAGGCTTAGACTCTGCAATTGAAACATGTGTCCCAAAAGGTTACAAAATGAAATTATGTAATTTTTAATCAACTACTAACTACATTGCAGTTTCTTGAGCAAGTTTTCTCTGCATTTGTAAATAACATAGGTAATTTGACAGACCTGTACTTTCTGGTGCAGGTGATATCATGAATCTGCCAGTAAAACCATATTTGAAAAATTACACACAGTAATGATGCCAGTCTTATACAGTAAGAGCTCATTAATATAACTCCCCCTTCAATTGAAATATTGAATAATTTGGACGTGTTCTCTTGCCCCGGCAAGCATATGTATTGTTTAATGGCATCATAATCATACTGACTATGCCCACCGCAGGAAAGTCCTCTTCTATGTTCCGCCTATCAGCCTGGTCCTGTGCTTCCTACAGCCACGATATAGCTGTGAACGACTTAATCTCATTTGCCCATCTAACTTTCTGTCTCCCCTTTACGCATTTGCTTTCTCTTGGAATCTGGTCTGTTAATCTCAATGACTAGCAGTTATCTTGTCTACGCGCTACATGCCCTGCCCATGCCCCCCCCCCCCCCCCCTTTTTTTCTTGGTTTTGTCTAAGTCATTTTTGACACCAGTTTGTTCCATGAACTTCCCTGGTCTGCTCTTGTCCCTAGAAGGGACACTAAGGTCAAATAACAATTTACGTCAGAGTTAAAGCTCAATGTATGACATCTAAAACGACAATATTATTAACAGAAGTGCCCTACTTACTGAGAAATTAAAGTAAATGCACAAGAATGCATGCGCCACAGTAGGACATTTTCAAAATGATCCAATGACATCAGACGAACTGTCTACAATTAATCACTAGTAATCCATATAGCTGCACTAAATAAAGAACCTTCCATGAACCAAGAGACGCCATAAAATGATGCTTGTTCGTGTATGTTTGGTTCCCGAAAAAAAAAAAAAAAAAACCAGACGTTACTAGGGGGAATGGCACGAGTGGTTCAAAATCTCAATTTTCGTGTGGTTAAACTGAACAGGTAGTGCCATCTAGCGGGGCCCAGTTGAACCAAAACATGTCTGCTATTTCGGAGCCAATGGCAAGAAATTGATCAATGATCGTTGTTTCTGCTGTGGCTCTGCTGCTTTCGTTCTGCTGCTACTAGTGTCAACAGCCGCACAGTAAAGCCGGGCAATGTTGTGCATGGAAACAGTGACATTAGAGGATCCACTTCTTGTGGCAGGTAATTTTAAATGCGCTAACCCAATGCGGACCACTAAAACGCAATTTTATTTCAAAATAAGCCCTTCCTTTGCCCAAAAGTAACACTGCGAGGTTTCTGGACCGCTACTTCAACAGTCAACATCGACCTAATAGTTGCCTTTAGTGTACCTTTAAGGTTACGCCCATGATTTTTTTTGTATTGCTCATTCGTTGTTCTCAATTTAATTTGAACTGCCTATGTAAGCCTCCAGGTTTCTGCTCTGTAGATAAGAATAGCTAACATACAGCTGTCATATACTTTCCTCCTGAACTATACTGGCAATCTATCATATATTATCTGAGAATGCCTGACAAATATGCTACAGCCCATTCTTACTCTTCCACTAGTTACTTCAGCCTCATAGTTCGGCTCCGTGATTACTAACTATCCTTTGTAGACGTATTTCTTTACAACCTCCACTGCCTCGCTTACTATCGCAAGGCGCTGTTCTCGTCCAAGAGTGTTGTGCACTCTTAGTTTTCTGCACCAGAATTGTCAGACCTACCATTCTGCATTCGTTGTCCAATTCAGTAATCATAAGCTGCAATTCGTCCCGAGTTACTCATAAACACAACGTCATCAGCGAATTGCAGGTCACTAAGCTACTCTCCATTGAGTCTTATCCCTAACTCTTCCCAACCTATGGTTCTGAAAACCTCATGTAAGCACGTGGTGAACAGCATTGGAGAAATTAAGTCTCCCTGCCTTACACCCTTCTTTATTGGGATTCTGTCACTTTCTTTATGTAGAACAATGGTGGCTGCAGATCCGCTATAGATTTGTTCCCGTATATTTATGTAGGGTTCGTCGATGCCCTGATTTTGTAGTGCCTGCATCACTACTGATGTCGCCACTAAGTAAAATGGCTTCTCGTAATCTATGAATGCTATGCATTGGGGTTGGTTGTATTCCGTACATTTCTCTATGACCTGATTGATAGTATGAATATGGTCCATTGTGGAGTAGCCTGTACGAAATCCTGCTCGGTCTTTCGGTTGATTGAATTCAAATGTTGCCCTAATTCTATTAGCTATTATTTTTATATATAGCTTGTAGAGAATGGACTGTGAGCTCATCAGCCTGTAATTTTTCAAGTTCTTGACGTCTCCTTTCTTGTGGATTAGGATGATGTTGGCGTTCTTCCAAGATTTTGGTACCTTTCCCATCAAGAGACACTTCGTATATAAGGTGGCCAGTTTTTCTAACATAATTTTTCTACCATATTTCAGGAGGTCTGTTGTTACCTTGTCCTCACCAGCAGCTTTGCCTTTTTGCATTCCTTCAAGGGTTCTCCTTACGTCCGCTTTTATTAATGGTAGGATGTCCGATCCCTCTAAACTACTACTACTTCTTACATTATCCTCTTGGTTGTCCTGGCTATTATACAAATCTTTGTAAAAGTCCTCAGCTGCTATCTTATTTATATTGGTAATTACAGAAATAAATAGTAATACTCACTCCATGTGGTGCACTGTTGATTGTACTTTTTTGCAAAACAAACACCAGAAAGTTGAAACGAGTGCTCTGAACTGTTTTGACGATGTGCTCAATGATGTTGCCAGGGCAATAAGCATCATTTGCTCAAATTAAATACCCATTCATCTCACACTATTTGCCCAAATATTGGTTTATACTATTAACTACATGCAAAAGTAATTCATGAGCTGGTTATGAAAACTACAGAACATGTGAGCCTGACAGCTACTGTTCACGATGCTGCTTTGAGCAACAAGCTTACAGCAAGAAAGCTGAACAATAAACATCACTTTGTTTTTGTGGTGAATTGAAGCACTAAAATTATATCAAGGACAATGTAAAAGTAAAGGACAGGGTAAGAGAAAACACAGAAGAAAAACTGACAACACTTCGGGTGTTACTCTGTGGCAAACACATGTGAGATATTTTTCGAGACTTAATATTGCAAGCATTTCTGCGACTGTGCACTGATAGTCGTCTTAAGAGAAGTAACTGCGATCAAGAGAAGTAACTGCGAGAGAATAATTTACGCGTAATAAAGTAAATATGGCACTTTACATGTAAAAACTACAATATGATTATGGGGACCAATAAATGACTTTCGACCATAAAAAGTTTTTGACATGTACATATATCTAAAAACATGGACATTCTTTCACGTCACCTACACGTGAATGAGGGTGCAGTGACTGTTAATTGAACTTATATCCTCGAGCTTACCACTGCAACAACGCATAACCAGATCACAGTTTTCGAAGTACAATGAAGCACAGGAATGACTGATGATTATAAACACAAATGTATATTTTTTTTGCCTAGAACATTATCACTACTGTTTTTATCATTCATCTGAAGGTTTAGACAAGCAAAAGAAAACATGAACAGTGCATGAAGCAACCGCATTTTTTATGAGCATAATAGAGAGTATAAAAAACTAGTATCAGCAAGATTTGTAGATTATTTTTGGAAATTTACCAAAAGAAAGACAAGAGGCTGAAAAATTTTTGCATAACACTACATAACCCCCCTCCCCCCAGAAAAAAAATGTCAGCTAACACATTACAGAAACGAGTCCAAAAGTCATAGAATGGTAGAAATCATAGGATGAGAGGTGCATCAGAATTTTATGCTTTCGTCATGAGGATGTTGCTGCAGTGCTGAGCCACCAAGATCATGTATTCAGCTAGCACTAGCACCTCACAAGTGAAAACAGAGACAAACATAACATGAAAGCCACTACACAAATACTAACGTGGCACTAAAGAAAAGTACAAGGTAACTTTAGACTGAAATCATACCCCAAAACTCAATTTTTGTTGATTTCATGGCAATAGGAGTAGTATTATAAGCAAGATAAAAAAAACTGTTTTTTTTTTTTCTAGAAATTATTACAATGTCATGAATTTCCAAAGAAATGTTGTGCCACTGTGGCTCGGCAGATGTTTTTAAAACTTAGCACATTTACTCTTCCACTACCCTAGCACACAAAATCTTTTACCTTTGAAGAGGTCCTGGAAGGTGATGGCAAAGCCCATGATATTATGCACAGCTGGTGCACATGCCAATACCTGTCTTTCGTTTCTTTGACTGTTTTGGCTTGCTAAGGCTCTTCTAATGATGAGAGCAGCTTTTCTGATATTATGAAATGGCATTTTAACGATACAGCTCAAGTTTTTCTTTTTTTTTTAGAGCCTTTTTAAACACTGATAAGCCTTGTATAAATATAAGTTATATGCAGTCTATCAGAGCCAATAAATAGTCTAAAAGAACCAAGGTGACATACCTGTTAACTTCAATTATTTCAAGGGCAAGTGAAAGATAGATGTCGTACATGGTCACATCTTCTTTTGTGCGCAGTCCACCAGGCTGGTCATAGAGCCGAACTTGAACCCAAACCTCTGCAAGAACAATCGCAGCACATTGGTTAGTGTGGGCTATACTTTTTCTACCCACTCTGCACAAAAGCATGACTATCACAAAACAGAAGATGCAATGCAGGATAGGCTCATATGCAAGTGGCAGCGATTGTGAGATGGTTGTTGAGTGAACTTGGGGACATTCATTCAGCAAACTTATGCTACTAGAGGCACAACTTGAAACATCTTTGTAGTACTGTGCGTCGGACGCAACGCACGGAGAACACAGGGCGTGGAGCTGATGCGCCGGCCAAAAATAAGTGGACAGCAGTCGGTAGCCAAGCAAGAACTCCCTTTATAGGACACAAGCATCACTATATACACATATTGTCAAGACGAAAGAAGACGCTGAGGCTCGGGCGCGTGGGCAACACTGTGAAAACCCTTTTTCACAGTGTTGGATGTAGCTGCCTCATACGACCTCGAGGCAAGCACACCGGAGCAATGCAGGGAGCTTTGGTCTTCTCTGATCGAGCTCTCACAACAGCTCGACTGCTTCGCGTCGGTGATCTCTGCGTTGCCACCTGCCACCTCACAATCACCAGCCGTCTGCGAACTACTGGAATTCCACGGGGTCCGGAACGACGCCGATAGCTGGGTGGCAACCGTCAATGTGATAGCAATGCGCGAGGCCTGGACAAAAAATCAGAAATGGACCGTGGCTGTAGACCGTCTTCGGGAAGGTGCAGCGGCGTGGCACCGGTATGAAGGTTAGAAGCAGCAGTCATAGGCGGAGTGGAGCTTTAAGCTCATAGCTGGTTTCGGTCCGATTCCCTGTGCCACCTGTCCATGCAACTTGACCTTCTCTCAAGATGGAACTCGGGAAAAGCCCGACCTAGAGGATGCAATTCGAGCCCCTACTATCCTGTCATCTCTCGGTGACCAAGATGTAGGGAACAATCACGATCGTGTAACTCTGCCTTGCACAGGCATTTCTGCTGTCATAGAGCAGCGGCCCGATGGTGCACCTGTGTGCGGTAGGTCTCTCATGGCAAGTTTTGCAAAACTCCCTGCGGCAGGCCCCAACGAACGCCATCCGGAGTCGTCAGACCATTCGGTAGACGCTGAGGCGCCAGCCTCCATCTTACGGGACATTGTACCGCGTCATCAAATGCACGTGCCTGTGGATTTCACCATGCTCATCCTTGACCACGCGAAAGCGGGTCTGCACGCTTTACATGATTCAGTAACTGAACATGAGAGCATTTCCGCCTTGCAAAAAGACGCCTCTCAAGAAATGAAGTATATCTAGGAGTTTCCTGCTGCTTACCCTGACCAAAGTGACCACAGTTCTCCTCTGCAGGTCGTGAACTCTGCATCGGTATTAGACCCGGGAATACCACCACCAGACCTTCCTCAGGAGACACTGTCCTCTCGCTCGTTGTCATTCGAGGACATGGAGGCGCTCACATCTATCGTACCAGACACTACTGAACCCCACCAGACCATGATCGTCGCAAACAAAATGCACTCCTTACCGCTTCACAAAGCAGGCCTTTCCGAGGATGCGAACAAGATCAGCCGTAACCTGACAGAGCCATGTTTGCAGACGACTCATACATTCATTTTCGAAGACGCACATACGCTCAGTCGCGCAGACACTTGGCTCCCAAGGGATGTTTCCTTTGAGAAAATCCAGACACCTAGCCAGGCTGAGGCCACTGCCATTGAGAACTTGTCGAGGACCAGCCCTCATGCTGTTCCCTCCCAGCACACCAAGTCTGCACGCGACAGTTCGCCAGAAGCCACCAGCTGGACAACTTCAGAGAGTTCTGCTGTGGTATTGATGCCCAACCATGAGCTGCGTCGCAACTCATTTCGAGAAATAGCACAAACGTCCACACGGCTGCCTCACAGAGCGTCCCACTGCAGTTCAGTCCACCAACGGCGGTGGGACAAACACCAGCATTTCCAGGTCACTCGGCGACCTTGCCGGAACAGTCAGGGCCGTCCGCCTGAGTGGTATTCCACGAGTTGTCAGGAAACGTTGTACCATGGACGAGTTCAACCGCAGCGACAAAGCCATTTCCGCCCACCTGAGTATACACTGACAGATCTTCAAGAAGAGGCGCACCGTGGCGTTGACCGACCGGCTCGAGGCAGCCAGTGTCGTCCACCAGAGACGCTTCCCCCAGACCGTCACTCCATGTTGCATTGTGGCTCGGGACGACCACCACGATGCAGCCAAGCCCACCCAGCAGAAACTTTGCCGCCAGCTCCGCGCGCGCGCGCAGTCATGGCCGAGTATCAAGACGAAGGAAGACGCTGGGGCTCGGGCGCGTGGGCAGCTAAGGGAAGGTAGAGGAAGAAGAAGACAGAATAAGAACAGCTGGCCCAGGATCGGGTGTTGTCTCTTGTTCTCTGTCTCGCTCATTACAATATGTACAATGCCCCCTAGGGGCCACCCAACCAGTTCTAAAACCGGAACCAAAACCCGATACCACATCATCCCCCCTTGAAATAAAGAGCATTCAGGATCATACCACTTAACATGATGGCGAAACTAACATAAACTGAAAATGTAGAGCATACACACTAAAACAAGAAATAAAGCACACTGGCAATTGGACACGTAACACAGTCCATATTGTAACGCAGCGGATGTAGCACAACGAATTATGAAGAATTAAAAATGTCTAGCATGCAGACCAACAATACAACAGCAAGGCACATTGCCAAATCAACACATCATCCCCTCCCCCGAGAGAGGTTGTCTGCATAGTCACTGCCGTGTTTGAGTCTACGGCATCGACGCCTGTAGTGGTGCCATTTCCACGACGCACTGTCGCCGCCCACAGCCGGTGGTATGTAAAAATCGGTCCATGTGCTGTCTCTCCAGTGTACTTCTGGCCCAGTAGGGGCCGGAACAAGCACGCGATGATGATCCAACGGAACACGGCTCGGCACCACCGATGTAGGCGTTGTGCACAGAACAGCAACGGGCACGATTGGCGCAGACGCGGCCGGCGAAAGCACCTCCGCCGCAGGCAGAACAGGGACTGCCTCCGGAATCCCGGCCGGCACGCTCAATGGACGCATCTCCGGCGGATCGAGAACGGAAACAGCACCCCAGAGACCACCACCAGCTGAAGGAAGCACAGCCGGGGCGGAAGCAGCAGCAGGCAAGACGGGAGCAGTAGGCACAACCGAAAGATGGACAACTGATGAAGCTAAAGTGTAGTCAGCATGAGCAGACTAGACCGGAACTGCCATCCTCGCAGTAGAAGTACTCCCAGTTGAAGAGTGTTGAGTCAGAGTATGCTCAACAGCAGGCAACCTGGCAGGAACAGGCGCCTCAGGAGCCCGACCAGCTGGGACGCTAACAGGTGCAGCACAAGCAAGCATGCTCTCAGTCCGAGCAGGGATCGTCGCTGCATGTGAAGTTAAGTATGGCCCGGTAGAATTCGCAAAATTTCCGCAGACCTCGTAGGGGCCGTTGGCACAGCAGGGTTGGTAGCATAACGTTGTAGCAGTGTGGGTCGAGGATGACGAACGCCGCGGCGTTGATGCTTGCATCGCGTAATCATCGAGTCAGCCAGCTGCTGCAACGCGTGGTCGACGCGCTCTTCTTCCCTGGAATGTTCTAACGCTGCCTGGACTATGAAAGCGTCCCCCATCTGAACGAATGACCTAAGCAGGTCGAGGTCAATCAATCAATCAATCAATCAATCAATCAATGTTTCTTTATTAGCATCAGAAGTGTACATTGTGAGTAAGTATGCAGGACACGCAGGCTGTGCAAAATCTGGTCCTGAATCATTCACTGTATCAGCTCCGGTGCCAAAATTGCAGTTGTTGGCCAACCGCCGTAGTGCTAGACTCAATTGGACGGGAGTATCGTCCGGTTCTTGAACTCTCTGCCAGAATCGAACCCGTACGTAGAAAGCGTCTTCACGTGATGCGAAGTAAGTGTCGAGAACGGCTAAGGCCTGCTGGAACGTGTCGCATGATGCGCCATCTCTGGAAGCCTGGATGCCGTCAAGCAGCATCTGCTTGTCAGCAGCCTTGTAGTAAGCTTGCAATCCCTCCAATGCAACCACATTGAGCAGCAATGCCTTCTTTGCGTCTGGCGTAGCGTCCGGGGCCGCCGCGTCAACGTATACTTGCAAGACGCGAGGCCAAGTCTTCCACGGAATCGGAGGCATGCCAGGGCATCGCACGAACAGAGGTGTTGAAATTGTGGGGAACATGCTGCTGCCGAGACAGACCGGATAAGGAGGAAATAAATGTGGAGCCGCCCCACGGATAAAGGTCTGCAGTCCCGTAAGTGCGCCGAAATATCCTTAGGTAGCGTCTTGAATGTGAGCTGCACAGAAGAAGAATGAATAATGGCTCACATTTCGGCAGGATAGACGCTGGGCAAGGCAGGTATGAATTGGTGTCACGAACTGGTGATACGCAGAAATGGAGTATCGGTGGGCTCTATCCAGGGTGCTGAACATGGTAGCACAAGTAGCAAATGTCATATGCCCACCTAGGCTGGATGCACCCAGATCCCATCCTCGTCGCCAAAATGTAGTATCGTGCTTCGGACACGACGCACAGAAAACACAGGGCATGGCGCTGAAGCGCCGGCCGGCAAGAAGTACGCAGCAGCCGGTAGCCAAGCAGGAACTCCCTTTAAATGACACAAGCATCACTATATATATATATATATATATATATATGTACAACATCCCCTAGGGGCCAGCCAATTGGTTCCAAAACCGAAATAAAATCCCCGACACTACAACAATCTTGAAGATCGTTACACAGGAAAGGCTGAGCTATTAGATAAAACAGAATGATAGAAACAATGAAAGAAATAGTAGAAGTGTACTAACTGGGTCTTTTGCGCTTTTTCCTTTGTGCATGTTTTTGAACAGTGGCTACGGATGGAGACAGTTGCAAATCATGTGAGTCCATTTTGGGCTTCTTTGCTCGAGTGCGTTCCTGAAGCTTGGGTATGACTGGCGACTCTGTTACCAGCTGTGCATCCCTTTTGCCTTTTCTTGTTTGACCACATTCCTGAAGCTTAGGTATGCCAGGAGATGCCTCTTCACTCTGTATTTCCAGAAAATTTAAAAAGCCAGGAGAAAAAGAAAAATATGATGAAAAGTACAACTGTTTTAAATTGTGTAAACACTTGAAGTTGCCCCTCAAGTTTGCTTATTAAACTAAATTTTTCATCAATTTTGATTAGCTGCCATAACGTGGTTTTGTCATGTAAAACCCCAGATATTATTATTATCACGACAGCAGAAAGTAGTGGGAACGAAATGTTCCCTGTTGAGAAACAAGTACGACTTCCAAGCTGTACCAAGTCGCCAAGAACCAGACAAGGCAACAGATTCTTATAATTAAGAAAAATGTAATGCAACTAAATTCTGAAGGTATTTATATAGCACAGACCAAGCAAGACTGGTATATATTTTGCGTTAACCTGCTAAGCTATACTTGATGCAAAGAACATTATTTGCAAATCACTAGCACATTATCAAACAAATGAGAATAGTTCATGACGGCCTAGGGGAATAGCTAGCATTTAAAATAGAAGTACTCAACAGCATAAAGCATGATGTCACTTCAATAAGACCAAGCCTATATTTATTGTAGCTGTCTTTCCATTCATGCCAAATAATATTCACCTCATCACTGCCAGCAGTATATCCACTAGGTTGGTCACAGAGATGAACTTGATCCCAAACCTCTGCAAGGACAATCGCACCACATTGGTTAGTATGGGCGATACATTTTCTACCCACTCTGTGCAAAAGCATGACTACCATAAAACAGACGATGCAATGCAGCATAGATTCATGTGAAAGTGGCAGTGATTGTGAGATTGTTGTTGAGTGAACTTGGGAATATTCATTCAGCAAACTTCTGCTACTAGAGGCACAACTCGCAAGCAAGATTAATGACAGCAGTGAAAAATGCAAATTTTGTCACTGTTCACACGCTTTTATTTTATTATATACTTTTTTAGAGCCAACATTGTTTTGGGACCACAACAAGGGTCACGTGTGCCGTAGTTGTCAGTCAACACTGCCAGTGTTAGTAACTATTATCACGTGAAATTAAAAAAATAAATTAGGAAAAAACACCCAAAGACACAATGGTATTCGAACACAGGTCTCCTGTGTGCTAGCCCACTATTCTACCACAAAGCCACACCGGTGCTTGAAACAGCGTAGCAAACTGGCCTTACGACAGGCTTAATGTCAGGAAAGGAATCTCTTATATGGGTATAGCACATCAAGACAAGGACACAAAGAGAGAGAGAGAGAGAGACACACACACACGCACACACACACACACACACACATATGGGTTCATAAATATGTCTGTCAAAACTCACTATTTTGCCAAATCGGGCAAATTCCAGCTGATTCTAGAAGGTCAGTGGCTGAACTAACTACTTGAAAGTGCTAAGTGAACGCTAAACAAATTCAACATGTAGGAAACGATGAGTCAAAGTGTCGATCACCAAGGATCAATATGAATAGGCGTTGTAACAAAAGAGTTTTAAGTTCATTTCATGCAGGCAGCAGCATGCTTTGCACAGTGAATGTGGAGGCAGCTGCATGTGGCCAAGAAATGCAGAGCTTTAATCAACAAAAGCTGATGGTGTTATAAAATAAAAAAAAGAATGCCACAATAAAGTTTTGATGCTGATGGAGCGTCTAAAGATGAGAGCAGCCGAAGGAAGGGTAGCAAAAAGAGTGAGAGACTGTTCACTTGGCCTCCAACTGACAGCGGTTTAGAGACTCTTTAATACAAGTTAGGATATGTGTATGCCCTTGTTTCTGCTATTTCAAGACATTGTGTAAATTCCTACACTGCCTATTCAATAAAATATTCCTCTCCACTTCCCCTACTGCACAGTATACCCAAAAATAGGCGTCTGCAGCGAAGTCATGCCGTACCACATTTGCTTTGTATTTACACACTGTTCCGTCTAATCAGTTCAAAGGGAGGAACTAAGCATTTGTTCAAAACAAAATTAGTCGTCGCAAACTATTATAGCAAATTTCAGAATGATTACAGTAAGAATTTAAGTACTATGAGATTGCTTTTAGTCATAAACTCTTGTAAAGTTACAAAATGAAGCTATTCAAATATTGATTAGAAGAAAGATTAACAAAGGGAAAGTAGACAACCAACACAAATAGTTGTATACATTGTCAATCACCTACACCAAGGGTGGTTGCTACTTTCCCTTTCTTAAACCCTCTGCCACCTTGCAGGTCTCCGCAGAACTGATTTGCATTAAAAGAAAGATTTTGTCTTTGAGTTCGTTTTTACTTGCCAATGGTTTATAGTTTTTGTGATAATTTTTGCAAGAATCATGTCCAAAAGCATCAAGTCATTTTAGAGTTACAGAATTGTTTTACATAACATGAAAACATTATTTGGAAAAAGACAATAGCAGCCAAGACAACCTTCAAGTTATACTACTGGCTTGCTAACACGAGGTTGTTTAAGCTCCCCGCAATGTGAGCATATGTTCATTGAAAACCTCGCTTGACGATCACAAGAGTTCTCACATTCAAAGATCAATCAAATGTTTTCACAACGCATTTTGGATATAGTTATGCAGCGAAGACCAGGCTTTTAGTTAAGACAGAATGGTAGAGACAATGAAAGTAATAGTATAAGTGTACTAACTAGATCTTTTGCGCTTTTTCCTTTGTGCATGTTTTGAACTATGGCTACGGATGGAGACAGTTGCATACCATTTGTGTCCATTATGGGCTTCTTTGCTCGAGTGCATTCCTGAAGCTTGGGTATGATTGGTGACTCTGTTATTAGCTGTGCATTCCTTTTGCCATTTCTCGTTCGACCACATTCCAGAAGCTTAGGTATGACTGGAGACACCTCTTCACTCTGTACTTCCTAAAAAATTAAAAAACAAGGAGAAAAAGAAAAAATATGATGAAAGGTACAACTGTGTTAGCTTGTGTAAACACTTGAAGTTACACCTCAAGTTCGCTTCTTGAACTAAATTCTTCATCCATTTTGATTAGCTGCCATACCGTGGTTTTGTCATGTAAAACCCCAGATATTATTATTATCATGACAGCAGGAAGCAGCAGGAGCGAAATGTCCCTTGTTGAGAAACGAGTACGACTTCCAAGCTGTACCACATCGCCAAGAACCAGACAAGGCAACAGTTTCTTACAATTAAGAAAAATGTAATGCAACTAAATTCTGAAGGTATTTAAATAGCACAGACCAAGCAAGACTGGTATATATTTTGCGCTAACCTGCTAAGCTGCACTTGATGGAAAGAACATTAATTGCAAATAACTAGCATATTATCAAACAAATAAGAATAGTTCATGACAGCTTAGGTGAAGAGCTCGCATTTAAAATAGAAGTACTCAACAGCATAAAGCATGATGTCACTTCAATAAGACCAAGGCTATATTTACTGTAGTAGTCTTTCCATTCATGCCAAATAATATTCACCTCATCACTGCTGGCAGTAAGTCCACTAGGTTGGTCACAGAGATTAACTTGATCCCAAACCTCTGCAAGGACAATCGTAGCACATTGGTTAGTATGGGCTATACATTTCCTACCCACTCTGTGCAAAAGCATGACTATCATAAAACAGACGATGCAATGCAGCATCGGTTCATGTGAAAGTGGCAGTGATTGTGAGATGGTTGTTGAGTGAACTTGGGAACATTCATTCAGCAAACTTATGCTACTAGAGGCACAACTCGCAAGCAAGATTAATGACAGCAGTGAAAAATGCAAATTTTGTCACTGTTCACACGCTTTTATTTTATTATATACTTTTTTAGAGCCAACATTGTTTTGGGACCACAACAAGGGTCACGTGTGCCGTAGTTGTCAGTCAACACTGCCAGTGTTAGCAACTATTATCACGTGAAATTAAAAAAATAAATTAAGAAAAAACACCCAAGGACACAATGAGATTCGAACACAGGTCCCCTGTGTGCTAGCCCACTATTCTACCACAAAGCAACGCTGGTGCTTGAAACACCGTAGCAAAGTGGCCTTAGACAGGCTTGATGTCGGGAAAGGAATCCCTTATATGGGTTCAGCACACCCCAACAAGGACACAAAGAGAGAGAGAGAGACAAACACACAGCGCTAACTTGCAACTAACGTTTTATTTGCAATCACACATGCTATTTATATAATAACAGACCGATAAAACCTGGAAACGATCATGTTACATTACGGCACAGATCGTGCACGCATCATCGCCGATTGCAAAGTATTGATGTGGTGCACTTTACCCATATAAATGATGAATCCCAACCAACTAGCCCGGCAACGTGCCTTAGCAAAAAAATCTCGTTATTATTAGTAATAAAGCATTTTGTAACGGCAAAAGAAGAACCAGGTTTGGGTCATGGAGCTGCAAAAGAACAACGAGTGGGTCATGGAATGCTCCAACGCATAACAAGCACTCCAGGCATAATTCCTCATCTTCATCATTCACAACATAAAAAAAAATTTACATGAAATTCCTTCCAAGTATGTAGTGGGAACCACGCTTCTCCAAATAATTACGAAGGATGGCATAGTGAATGCCTCTCTACTACACGAAAATCATGACGATTTATGCCCAAGTGGGAACCCTGCAAGTGCGCTTCTAGTAGTTAACCAAAATGTGTTTAACAAAGGCTATGGCTGGGCTTCAAGACTTTCATGTGATGCCGCCTCTTGTTTTTTTTTTTTTCCCTACATGTTTAGCACGATGTGTGCCAATTGCATCCCAGTGCCCAGTGTACTGGACATAAATACATTCTTCTATTAGCAGCAAGCTTTTGATTAGAAAAATTACTTTTTTTTATTGCAACAATGTTTCAAGAAGATATAAAACAGCTTGAACAATTTAAATCATTTGAATTACATGAAGGTAGCTTCAAAAATAATTTTTATACTTTACCACATTGTGTGCACACGTTTCTGTGTGGTTGACACCATTACTGTGAGGTGCCCCCTATCAAAAATGGGGCTGAAGGAGGAACTACACTTAAAATCATATTGTTCGACTCTTACAGAAGCTACCAATGTGGTTTTAGTTTTGATTATAAGCTCTGCTTACTTTTCTGCATCACTTTTTTCGTCATATCCAGTACACTGGTTGCCGGGTCAGAAAGGGATAGGTAGGAGTTCCAAAATATGCATCCAAGCAGATTTATTTGTACTTTCGCAGATAGTATTGAAGAAAGAGAAAAAAGAAAGAAACACAAAATAACGTGTAGACCTAAAACGACTTGCGCCACAGCATAGTGCGGGGCCAAGAAGTGCTCCAGTGGCCTTCTTGTCACAAAGAGCTCTACTGCCAGTACCATCACGCCACAGCGGTGTGTGGACCTCGCAAGTAACCACAGTATCTATAAAATTGTGCACAAAAGTCAGCAACTATGCACGTGCGATGGAGAAGACAACCTAAGGCCGTAAATGGAACTAATCCCTCATTGGTTGCGAATGTCCCAGGCTGACACAGAACATTGTCGCCATCAGAACTTGAAGCTGAGGTGCTGTCATCTTCGGACTCAAAGTTTGTAGTCATTCTATTCAGAAGCAGTTGCAAGATAGTTGCGAGCAGCACATGTTTCTCATTGCACAGGTGCGGACCCATGCACACTTGATGCCGCCGCCACAGGAGCCACTAGCGACACTGGATGCGGCCTTGTGTCTGATTTATCAACAGAAGCGAAACTGAAGCTGCTGGAAACTGTCTGAAAAGACTACCTCCAAACGTCATACATCTGGTGGACCACCGGAAATATTTTTTTGTAGATTAAGTTTTCTCTGACTCTAAACAACAATTTTCTAGTGAATAGATGGCATAAATTTCAGGCAATTGTGACAGCTCAACACTGTCAGGTTGCCAAGCTGATACTATAGTTTGATACTTGACTTGCTAAGGTTTTTTTGATTACAAAATTTTGATGTTACAGCAGCACACGCACAAGCACCACCCGTTTATCTATTTATCTCAAGTTCACCAGCCAGGTGTATCTTCCAAGCACACACACACACACACACATGGGTTCATAAATATGTCTGTCAAAACTATGTTGCCAAATCGGGCAAATTCAAACTGATTCTAGAAGGTCAGTGGCTGAACTAACTACTTGAAAGTGCTAGGTGAACGCTAAACAAATTCAACATGCAGAGAATGATGAGTCAAAGTGTCGATCACCGAGGATCAATATGAATAAGCGTGGTAACAAAAGAGTT
This sequence comes from Rhipicephalus microplus, assembly GCF_043290135.1. NCBI lineage: Eukaryota > Metazoa > Arthropoda > Arachnida > Ixodida > Ixodidae > Rhipicephalus > Rhipicephalus microplus. The sequence goes on from NC_134710.1 coordinate 236,000,657, forward strand.
TTAAGTTCATTTTATGCAGGCAGCATGCTTTGCACAGTGAATGCAGAGGCAGCTACATGTGGCCAAGAAATGCAGAGCTTTAATCAACAAAAGCTGATGGTGTTATAAAATAAAAAAAAGAATGCCACAATAAAGTTTTGATGCTGATGGAGCGTCTAAAGATGAGAGCAGCCGAAGGAAGGGTAGCAAAAAGAGAGATAGAGACTGTTCACTTGCCCTCCAACTGACAGCGGTTTAGAGACTCTTTAATACAAGTTAGAATATGTGTATGCCCTTGTTTCTGCTATTTCAAGACATTGTGTAAATTCCTACACTGCCTAATCAATAAAATATTCCCCTCCACTTCCCCTACTGCACAGTATACCAAAAAATAGGCGTCTGCAGCGAAGTCATGCCGTACCACATTTGCTTTGTATTTACACACTGTTTCGTCTGATCAGTTCAAAGGGAGGAACTAAGTATTTGTTCAAGACAAAATGGGTCGTTGCCTACTATAATAGCAAATTTCAGAATGATTATAGTAAGAATTTAAGTACTATGAGATTGCTTTTAGTCATAAACTCTTGTAAAGTTACAAAATGAAGCTATTCAAATATTGATTAGAAGAAAGATTAAGAAAGGGAAAGTAGACAACCAACACAAATGGTTGTATACTTTGTCAATCACCCATTGTCTACACCAAGGGTGGTTGCCTACTTCCCTTTCTTAAACCCTCCGGCACCTTGCAGGTCTCCGTAGAACTGATTTGCATTAAAAGAAAGATTTTGTCTTCGAGTTCGTTTTTACTTGCCAATGGTTTATAGTTTTTGTGATAATTTTTACAAGAAACATGTCCAAAAGCATCAAGTCATTTTAGAATTACAGAATTGATTTACATAACATGAGAACAATATTTGGAAACAGACAATAGCAGCCAAGACGACCTTCACATTATACTACTGGCTTGCTAACACGGGGTTGTTTAAACTCCCCGCAATGTGAGCATATGTTCATTGAAAACCTGGCTTGACGATCACAAGAGTTTTCGCATTCAAGGAATAATCAAATATTTTCACAACATATTTTGGATATAGTTACACAGCGAAGGCCAGGCATTTAGTTAAAACAAAATGGTAGAGACAATGAAAGTAATAGTATAAGTGTACTAACTAGATCTTTTGCGCTTTTTCCTTTGTGCATGTTTTTGAACTATGGCTACGGATCGAGACAGTTGCATACCATGTGTGTCCATTATGGGCTTCTTTGCTCGAGTGCATTCCTGAAGCTTGGGTATGATTGATGACTCTGTTATTAGCTGTGCATTCCTTTTGCCATTTCTCGTTCGACCACATTCCAGAAGCTTAGGTATGACAGGAGACACCTCTTCACTCTGTACTTCCTAAAAAATTAAAAAACAAGGAGAAAAAGAAAAAATATGATGAAAGGTACAACTGTTTTAGCTTGTGTAAACACTTGAAGTTACACCTCAAGTTCGCTTCTTGAACTAAATTCTTCATCCATTTTGATTAGCTGCCATACCGTGGTTTTGTCATGTAAAACCCCAGATATTATTATTATCATGACAGCAGGAAGCAGCAGGAGCGAAATGTCCCCTGTTGAGAAACGAGTACGACTTCCAAGCTGTACCACGTCGCCAAGAACCAGACAAGGCAACAGTTTCTTACAATTAAGAAAAATGTAATGCAACTAAATTCTGAAGGTATTTATATAGCATAGACCAAGCAAGACTGGTATATATTTTGCGCTAACCTGCTAAGCTGCACTTGATGCAAAGAACATTAATTGCAAATCACTAGCACATTATCAAACAAATAAGTATGGTTCATGACGGCCTAGGTGAACAGCTCGCATTTAAAATATAAGTACTCAACAGCATATAGCATGATGCCACTTCAATAAGACCAAGGCTATATTTATTGTAGCCGTCTTTCCATTCAAGCCAAATAATATTCACCTTATTATTGCTGGCAGACATTATATGTTCATATGCACATGCTATCTGCTGCTGCTCATTAAAAAAAAAGAATGTCAGAAGGCTTGCAAAATGTATGTAAGTAGACACCTGTTTATTCAATTTTATTTACTTCAATCCCCAGTGACACCATGGGACAAATGGTTTGTTATTTGCAAATTGGCAACTAGATGATTCGAACTTGACTGATAATCTTGCAAGTGCCTCACTCAACCAGCCCGCCGGTGGCTTTCAATCCCAAGCATAATCAGAATGGTGGTGAGCTAGGAAACACTATATGTGCCACATGTGGCACCTCGAACTAACATGTGTATATATTACATGATGCTGGGCTTTGCGATGGTGCTCATGTTGCTTACCCACCACTATAATGCTCAGGAGACTGAATAAAACCCACTTCGTTTACCCACTCCATAAGTACTGAAGTGCCTAGAGTGTTGCAGAGGCTCTCGAAGCCCAGCAGCTGCTCTAGTCATGCATCCGGTTTCATCATGGCTGGTGAGGTATTTCTTATAGCTTCATGCAGCAAAAGCAACATATCATAAGTATGGAGAAAAAAAAAGAAAATAAAATAAAACTGGCGTTTCCCAGTTTTTCTGACAGTGCATACTTCTAGTGTAAAAACAAGAACAAAAAGGAATTCAACAGTTGCTAAATGACAGGGTGTAATTGGAAGCTGTAGTGTTGCCATTAAGATAAAATTATAGAAGAAACATGCAAGGTACAGTCTCTCTCAATATGACTTGCAACACAGGAGCATGTGGCCTCACGAGTTATTCAGCATGGTTTCCACTAGCCTTCATATCCATTAGTAAACATGTTTCCCTTACTTTGGTATGATCCCAAACTAAAAAATATTATTTAGCTCTTGAAATAAAAAGTTGAAGCCACGCGCAACCTTTTGAACTCGTGAGGCCATCCACTCCCTTGTTACAGGTTATATTGAGCGTGTCTGTACATCTTTCTTGGAAATATAATCCCCTGTCATGGAGGCCAAAACTGCGTTACTCGTCACACATCTTGACTATATTGTGGAAAAAAAAAGAAAAGAAATCAACACCGTTTCTGAAATAATCCCCCTCCCGAAAGCTGCCTGAGACCAATGCTGCTTCGGTAATTTAGCAATTTACATATCATGCGAAGTTCAATCATTAGAAAATGGTCTGTAAGGAGAGTGTTTGAAGGTTTGATTGAATAGTTAAACATTTTTGCTGTCTGTAAGCACATGTGTAGCAATCACTGCATATTTTTATATGTCATAAAATGCTGTGTGTAATAAAATTTTCTACGAGACAAAAAAGTAAATACAGGAACAATGATAATCTGCTGTATGACTTGAGATAAATGGAGAAATGGAGAGATTTAATAATCACTCCAATTAGCAGTTCGCCATACAAGGCCTGCAGGATGTAGATGTGTCATGAAAAGACCTTTTGTGCCGCAGCACCACATACAGAAATAGAGAATTATTTATCTATGAAAATCCAGCTTTTGCCAAGTAAACTGCAATGAACACTTCATCGATACCAATACTTGCAAGGTACACAATACTTATACAGGGTGCCCCAGCAAACATTAAAAATATGCTGATGCACTCTATGAAGTGTGACCATATGGATGTTGCTGATTATTACGTGCAGTAAGTCATGCTATTCTTAATCACTATGGTTTCCGTGACATACTATTAGGATTACTTCACTCTTACCTTCTCTGCTGCCAGCCAAAAAGTGATAGTAAAGAACCATTCTTCAGGCTTGAAACCTCTAAACTCAGGAGTGCCACAAGGAAACATCCTAGGACCACTCTTGTTTTGCTTATATATTATTGACCTAATAAACATTGAAAAATTCTGTTGACTTTGTCAGTTACACTGTTGAAAGTACCATATTATTTACATCAAGAAACCCAAGCGATTCACTTCTGAAAAGGAACAAAGTACTAAACAAATTATCAGCTTAGTCTGCTGCTAATTCCCTTGTAATAAACGCTACTAAAAAAAAGGTCATTTTTTTTACACCCAAGAATCATAAAATTGATACCGAAGTTGTGCTGAAGTTTCAGGATTCCCATATTCATTTAGTATCTGCAGTTAAACGTGTAACGTAGCTTTTGGCGCGAAATAAACACGAGAGACGGACAAGCACAGACTATTAACTGAATTCATTCTAAAAAGCACACATATATATATACAGGTCAACAAAATCACAAGTAATATTATCAGAAAATAAATCCTATTAGTGGCAAGCACTCAAGTAATCTGTCTCGGTGGCATGTAACGTGATAGAGGGCCTCGCCGCACATGTGTTGCCTAATTTATTAATAAAATGTGCTTCCTCAATTCCTCGAGCAATTTTTCCTTTCGTTCTTGCGAGCACCCTGGTCTCTGATAGCAAGGGTGCGCAGCGCCACTCCCTGCAGTGTCCCTCTCAAAGATGCCCTATGGTATGACGAACACACGCGGCCTAGTGGACTATTTCGTTGAAAGGAAGATCAGGTCTCTGATGGCAGATAAGGAATAAACCTTTACTCTCCTGCCGAACAGGCTGTTCCAGGCGAAAGCCGAAGCGGCGGTAAAAAAGCACCCTAAGGCATTTGAAGAAAGGCAGGCGGATGTTAAAAAGAAAGCGATGGCGCTTACGCAAGAGATGAAACACAATAGCCTGTGCTCAGCGGTGAAGAAAGGAAAGGCACCGTGTTAGAAATGTTTTTCACCATGAAGACGCATAAGGCTGGAAAAATGAAAACCCTTTTCGCCTTATTGTTTCCGAGCGTGGGACTTGGCAGCGCAAGGTGGCTGGATTTCTTTCCGACATCTGACGTCCCTCTGTGTGATGAAACATCTGATGTTCCTCTGTGTGGTGAACCCTTTCCGGGTGAAGAATTCAGAGGAAGTGGCGCAACGTTTCTGATGGAAGGTTTCGTGAAAGTACTGTCAGGGTTCAGTATAGATGTGGAAGACCTCTCCTACTCATTGCCACAGGACAGACTACTGGTGTGATTCAGGAATTGCATTCAACAAGATAATGACGAACTAAGGTTTCAGGACAGGTGCGGCGCATCTACGAGTTCCTTCCTTGAGCTTCTGTCGGTGTACCTGGGGTCAACTGCTATTGATTGGAACGAGTGCTTTTACACTCAGAGGTCGGGAGGTCTGCATTGGGTCGAGGGTCGCGCCAGTTTTGAGTGAAATCTTTTTTAGAGTTGTTGACCGTGGCCTAAAGACTGCATTGGACTCAGCGGTGGTGAAAAACTTCAGATATGTGGATGATTACATGTTTTTCGTTGAGGACTGTCGGTGTGTACGTACTAAGACCGATGTTTTGAAGGTGTTCAAAGAGTTGGGGTCGGGGCTGAAGTTTACTTGTGAGGTTTCCGACAATCGTTGCATACGGTTCTTAGATTTGAGCATATCTTTTGGTGGAAGCCACGTATGTTGGATGTACGCTCCCCGTAGAGTCAAACCTAACATCGACTTCTGTTGGGGTATTTCTAAAAAAAATAAAAAACGGTGTTGCAATGGCCTGTCTGGGAGCGTCACTCAAAAAGTCGTGCCCACACCGCATGCAAGAGAGTTTTGCACGGCAGATTGAGAAGCTTCGGCAGTCTAGGTTCCCAGAACAGCTGTTATATACCTTCCTCTTGAAAGATAATGGCAATCTACCTGTCATAATTTGAGAATGCTCGCCAAATGTGCTCCACCCCATTCTTATTCTTTTAATCACTTTAATCTCGTTGTTCGGCTCCACGGTTATTACTTGCCCTAAGTAGACATAGTCTTTTACAACTTGAAGTGCACTAATACCTATCTCGAAGCGCTGCTCTTTTCAGAGGTTGTTGTACATTACTTTCGTTTTCTGCAGATTAATTTTCAGACCCACCTTTCTGCTCTCTTTGTCTAAGTCTGTAATCATGAGTTGCAATTCGTCCCGAGTTACTTTGCAATGCATTGTCATCGGCGAAGTGCAGGTTACTAAGATACTCCCCATTAACTCTTATCCCTAACTGTTCCCATTCTAGGCTTCTGAAAACCTCCTGTAAGCATGCGGTAAATAGCATTGGGGAGATTGTGTCCCCCTGCCTTACACCTTTCTTGATTGGTATTCTGTTTCTTTCTTTATGAAGCACTATGGTAGCAGTTGATCCCCTATAGATTTTTTCCAGGGTGTTTATATATACTTCATCGACGCCCTGATTCCACAGTGTCTGCATGACGGCTGATATTTCTACTGAATCAAACGCCTTCTCGTAATCTATGAAGGCTATCAATAGTGGTTGGTTATGTTCTGAGCATTTCTCTATTACCTGATTTACAGTATGAACATCAGATACCTTACATCAGATACCTTACGCTTATTAATCAACTTCGAAAGCTCTACCAACTCTATTTTGTCTGTTGTACTTGAAACTTTCATGCTTTGACCTTTCTTAATAAGATTCTTCGTTTTCTGGGACAGCTTACCAGTGTCCTGTCTAACTACAGTACCTCCAACTTCCACTGCACACTCCGTAATGCTACTCATCAGATTATCATTCATTGCGTCAATGCTAAGGCTGGTTTCCTCGATAAGATCCGAGTAACTGTTCTGTGGCGAGACTCTGAATTCCCGTACTTTCCCTCTCAGTGCTAGCTCATTGATTGGCTTCTTGTGTATCAGTTTCTGTCATTCCTTCTTCAATTCTAATGATTTCGAGACAGTACTATTCTATGGTCACTGCATCGTACCTTGCCAAGTACTTGCACATCCTGCACGATGCCAGGGTGTGCACACAATATAAAGTTTGTTTCGTTCTTATTTTGGCCATTAGGGCTCCTCCATGTCCACTTACGGTTCTCTCGCTTTCGGTAGAAGGTATTCAAAATCTGTAAATTATTGCGTTCTGCAAATTCTACTAGTAAGGGAGTGAATATGAAGTTTATTGAGGTCATGAGGAGAAAGAAAGTGGTGCCACAAGCCCCGCCAATCAATCTGGCGGCTCCACCTGGGTCGGAACCGATAAACAGAGTCTTTCGGCGACGGCCCGGGCCCTCTGAACAGCCTTAAGCTGAGCGATGAGCTCTGTGCTTCGAAGGGCGGAGTCCCAAGAGAACTGGTCAGAAAATTCTGTACCCACATTGGCAGGGCACAGTCAGAGCATGTGGTCGAAATTGTTATATTCGTTGCCACAGTGCGGACATACAGTAGCTCCCTTCTGGCATTTTTAGAGCCGATGCCATAATCTCCTACTGCCTGGTCTCCAGCCTGTTTCTTCCTTACTTTTGCATTGAAGTCTCCCATCAGTATAGTATATTGTGTTTTTATCTTACTCATTGCCGATTTCACGTCCTGATAGAAGCTTTCAACTGATGTGACATCATGGCTGGACGTACGCGCATAAGCCTGTACCACCTTCTTCTTGTATATCTTATTGAGTTTAATTACGATACCTATCTCCCTTTCATTAATGCTATAGTATTCCTCTATGTTGTCAGCTATGTTTCTGTAGATAAGGAACCCCAGCTCCCAGTTCTCTTCTGTCAGCCAAGCGCCACTAGCAAATGACGTGCCCATTCTGTAGCACTGTATAGGCTTCATCTGTCCTCCTATCCTCACTCAGCTCTATTACATCCTATTTAATGCCCTCTAGCTCCTCGTATGGTATAGCTAGACTTGGCTCACTAGATACAGTTCTAGCGTTAAACGTTGTCAAGTTCAGGTTCCAATAACGGCCTGTCCGGATTTAGAGATTTAGCACCCTCTGCCGCATTGCAGATCTGACCGCCGCCATGGTCAGTTGCTTCACAGCCGCTGGGGACTGAGGGCCGTGAGTTAATTAACGTATGCATGTGGGAGGTAGTGGTACAGTGTACGAGAAGGGGGCAGTGGAGTGAACGAGGCGGCCGCACCGCATCTCGGCTGATTCTCCGGCGGGTAACAGTAGCGGCGGCGCTGTAGTTGCATGGTGCTGAATATCTCAGAAACGTCTGCATTGGGAGAGCGCGCACACGAGCCTGCGAAAGCATGTAATTGCTTGTTTTTAGCGTGTTCAATGCATTTCTGAGCCTTTATCAGTGGACGCACCTGCTACGTGCCAGGGCGCACGAGTGAATATGCAGGCATGCCGAAATTGCGTCGAGACATTCACTGTTTGAAGAGCCGGTTGACCCAGAATTTGCACGGATCCGCCAAGCTTTTTACTCAATCAGCACTTTGAGCTGCGTTACATCACAAGTGGCTACTGGCGAACTATAAAGAGATAAGTATCAAAACCGTGATTAAATCATTCGCTCGTTTTGTCGGCAGTCTCTACGATATCCAGAGCAGAATGTTCCTCATATGAGCCTACATGCAATCGATTGTTTCACGAGGAACCCGAGTATAAGTAACGTTGTCACAACATTAATCGGTGAGAACTCTGTTTTATCATGCCAGTTTTGCAGAAGATAATAATTATTGCTTTCTGAAAGGCCTAATATATATTAAACTTAATAAAACAATACAAAAACATATTAAAAAGTGCCAGTTGTATATATAGCTTGTCTGTTAATTTGCATAAATTCATTGTAACCAGTTCTCATTTTGTATCGACAGCTTAAATTGTGCTGCTTTCCAAATATTCTATTGGCATAACACCATTGCAAGCGAGCAAACTTATGACGTTTTGTTTTGAGAAATTTACTTTCCTTTTATATGACTGACACACACACACACACGTACACACACACGTACACACACATGTACACACGCACGCACGTACACACACATACACACGCACGCACATACACACGTAAATACAAATGCACACACGCACGCACACACACGCACACACACACACACACACACACACACACACACATATATATATATATATATATATATATATATATATATATATATATATATATATATATATATATATATATATATATATATATATATATATCCATGCAATGCCCCTTAGCACAGCTATTTTTAGGCGGTGCATTTCTCATCCGACTACGTTAGACGAACTAGTTTTGAGACCTCATACTGTCGACAAGGTGAAATCTACAGTGCGAATTTGTAGAGACACGCTATATTCAGCTTCGCCAACTGTAAACTATTGGCGCAGGGCTGCCCATGGCAGGGTTGTTTTTTTTTTTTTTTTTTTGAGGGGGTGGGGTCTGCAGCAGAACGCCCAACTTTGGCACTTCGTGGTCGCTGTGAATGTGTAAATAGTTTAGTATACCCTGAAAAGTTAAATTACGAAAACATTTCGTGGTGTAGGGGGTTCAAATTTTCTTCCTCTCCCCTCTTTACTTATGGCTTTCTGGTTCTGCGTGCGTGGCACAGTATTTATTTTTTAATCTCACAGCTTTCTGACCACAGCTAACTTCCAATAAATCGGCTCTGTTATTCTGAATATTGTAGACCCCTAACCAACGAAAAAAAGAGTTAAGAGAGAAGAAATCAGTATAAGACACACCCTTTTTGAATTATTTTCGATCTCTCACAAGGGCTTTTATGGAGCTCAAATTCAGTAGATTGGCGTGTCATACTTCAAGGGCTATGGCATCATGTGCTAGACATGAATGATGGGCAGGTACGAAGAAATCTGCATCAAGAAAGCGCGACGAAGGAGGCGAAGCGCATAGCAGTTCCTGCACGCGGCGCGCGGCTCTTTCAGTACTATACGACTGCAGCGCCGCCGCTGCGAGCAACACAGAAGGGATCAGGCTGCGAGGAGCGGTCATGCCCCTCAACACTTTTAGTACACTCTAGTAGTGGCCAGATGCTGCACCAGGGTGGCCAATCCTTCTCTGGTGAGGGAGTGCGTTACCGGCGGTGGTCACCGGTGAGGCCGCATCCCAGGCCTCTTAATGCAGTTCTATGACCACGTGAACTGTTTTTTTTTTTTTATCTGGTTGGGAACTGCGTAGCACGGGGATTCGAGCCACGGACCTCTTCCATGCGAGGCTGATGTTTTAACCACTACGCCATCGCTCATCGCTGCCCATTATCCCTTGTCTAATCTTACCCTGTGCCCTTGGTAAATAGACCCTGAATGTGGATACTTAACAAGGCAAAATAGGGAGACATTCTGATTGGCTGAAAAGCTTGCCTCCTCGCACCATAAGAATATCACTCAATTTCTTATCCTTCAATAATAAATTGATCAAAAAAATTGCTTAGGTAATGTAGTCCATCGGCCTGATGAGGGTGCCCTTTGAAATTTGATACTGAGGTAAACTATTTATCGTGCACAGTTGTGTAGAGTTTGCAGAAATATCAATTCTGGGTCATTCCACGCCAACTGTCCCGACCCAGGCGCTCATCTAAAATCAATTTCAATTAAATAGACTGAGAAAATAACACACATATAAACATTAGTTTTGAAGTATTTTCGCAAGATATTTCGCGCGGCAAAAATTTTTTACTTCCCTGACTAACATTTGAAATTCAGGAAAATGGTGGAAAACCAGGTACGACAAAAAAATTCCATATAAATTTACCGTTTCGCATGTACTTTCAATAGTTGCTTTTTTACATTTTTAGGGCAAGGTACTTTTATTATAAAACAGTTGCTTGGGATAGCTTGGAAACATTCACTCTTTAGAGCATAAACAAAAATGAGTAACGTACAGTGTTTTTGAGAATTTTTCTACAAAACACGACTATCGATAGAGTGCACAAATTACTTCTATCAAACTCCCCATAAAACTTGCTATTAACAAATATTTTCGTTTGGCCGGTGTGTGGTGCAGGAGCTCTAAAATAAAATTCTGAACTTGGCAGAAACATAACTTTGGTCTAAGTTGAGATGTGTGTAGCATCCAAAGGTGGTCCAAGAAAAAATCAGGAGAAAAGTTGTTCACAGAAAATTCAATCGAAGTCATTTTTGTTTTAGTGGTGAAAAGCATTGTTGAAATTTAGTCCCACCATCACAATGTTTTGCTATGGGGGACATACAAGCCAACTGAATTTACTGCATAAGAAAGAATGGCTTCGATTGAACTTTCTGTAGACAATCGATATGATTATCAATAGCACGCTCTTTTCTCCTCATTTTTTCTTGGACCACCTTAGGGTGCTACACACGTCTCAACTTAAAGCAGAGTGGCATTTTTGCCAAGCTCAGGATTTCATTCTAGAGCACCACGCACCAGCCAAACGAAAACATTTGTAAATAGCAAGTTTTATGGGGAGTTTGATAGAAGTAACTTGTGCACTCTATTGAAGGTCATGTTTGGTAGGAAAATTCTCAAAAACACTACAATGTACTCATTTTTGTCTATGCTCTATTGTCTATGCTCTAAAGAGTGAAAAATTTCAAGCTATCCTGAGCAACTGTTTTATAATAAAAGTATGTTGCCCTGAAAACACAAAAAAGCAACTATTGAAAGTATGTGCGAGACGGTCAATTTGTAGAGAGTTTTTTTCTGTACCTGGTTTTCTACCATTTTTCTGAATTTCAAATGATGGTCACAGGAGCAAAAAATTTTTGCCACTCAAAATATCTTGTGAAAATGCTTAAGAACTAATGTCTACATGTGTGTAGTTTTCTCAAACTATTTGATTGGCGATCGCCCTGGTTGGGACAGTTGGCATGGAATGACCCTACTATGGCACTACAGTGGAATGTCATCGACACATTTTTAATGGGAACCGAAAAATAACACATATTATGCAAAAGTTGTGTAACCAACGAGGTTGGCCCGGAGCATGCATATATATATATATATATATATATATATATATATATAAGGCCAGAAAACAGCTATTGAAAGCTCGGCTAACACGTAGCTGCAAAATAGTAATCTATAAGTTACTTCAGATATTCTGCCTGGTGAAAATAAACACCTAAAGCTCCAATCCTACATGTATAATTAATAATAATAATAATAATAATAATAATAATAATAATAATAATAATAATAATAATAATAATAATAATAATAATAATAATAATAATAATAATAATAATAATAATAATAGATAGATAGATAGATAGATAGATAGATAGATAGATAGATAGATAGATAGATAGATAGATAGATAGATATATAGATATATAGATAGATAGATAGATAGATAGATAGATAGATAGATAGATAGATAGATAGATAGATAGATAGATAGATAGATAGATAGATAGATATTTTAACATGCCTAAAAGACTAATCGAAACCCTCTGAGATGCTTAGTACACATTTGTGTACTAAGTACTTGTATTTACTAATTATGTCGCCTAGCGGCAATGAAAGACACATTGACGTAGGAATGAATTGAACTTTCGGTGTAATATATTTGTTTCAATTTCATTTCGCGATAAACTATTGCATATGATCATATCACTGAAGGCACTACCATGTTACTATAAGTTACTTCAGATATTCTGCTTGGTGAGAATAAACACCTAAAGCTCCAATCCTACATGTATAATAATAATAATAATAATAATAATAATAATAATAATAATAATAATAATAATAATAATAATAATAATAATAATAATAGATATTTTAACATGCCTAAAAGACTAATCGAAACCCTCTGAGATGCTTAGTACACATTTGTGTACTAAGTACTTGTATTTACTAATTATGTCACCTAGCGGCAATGAAAGACACATTGACGTAAGGATGAATTGAACTTTCGGTGTAATATATTTGTTTCAATTTCATTTCGCGATAAACTATTGCATATGATCATTTCACTGAAGGCACTACCATGTTCGACGCGTTGTTTACTGTGCCCCTTTCAGTGAGCCATGTCAAAAGTAATTTTTCTTTGCTCAAAATGAACATAATAGAAAACAAATGGGTTTCTTATTTCTAGCCTGAAATCAGATTCTACATATGCAAAAAGAGAATGTCAATAGCTACACGATAAAGAAATATTTAATTGCAATTTATTTAAGACTAATTACTATGAAGTATATAAATCAATGTATTATAACATTTGTTTTGTTAAAACATAACATACAGCACTTTGAATAACATTGAAATTTCACACATTTACAAACAGTTCTTCATAGGCAGCTTCTTAAAGGTTTAACTGGACTTGGGTCAAGTTAAAATAATAAAATAAAAATCTACTGGCAAAAATATACACAAAATAGAGGGAAAACATTTTCAAAATCCCAAATGACAGGGCATAACACATGAGGCAACACAGGAAATATAGAAAGAAAAGCGTTATAAATGCTTTTATGTATGTTAGCAGAGGCTGGCCATTACATTAAAATGTTTATGCTCTATGGTTACTTTACATGGAATACCAAAAATTTGAAAAATAACAAATACATACTTCTAGTACAGATATTCTTACACAAATATAGAGACTCGCTTCTTGAAATATGGAAGCCACATGCAGAAACTTTTTGCATTTCAAGACTGAGACTTTGCACACGAAACCAAGCAGCTCAAAGAGCCAAATGTGTAGCTAATTGTTTCAGAGAGCCCACATAACTATAGTGTCACATGGTTACATTGACAGAACAAAAGTCACTTACATTGTTAATGAATGTATGCTCCAGATGTTTTCTTTGATCCTTAAATGACATGTGTAGCTGTTTAGGGCTTCTTTTACTGGCTTCCTTATCTTAAGTAGGGGCTTGACTTCTATTATGTTTTGACAAACATGACTGCTTTACCAAAGCAATCTCACAGGCATTGCCAGAAGAGCTTTCACTGTTTTGGTAATTATCTTGACCTGTTTTAAGTTGTGTCAGCTCTGTTGCCAGAAGAGCTTTCACTGTTTTCGTAATTATCTTGACCTGTTTTAAGTTGTGTCAGCTCTGTGAGAAGCTCTACTGTGCTGCTTACATTCAGCTGCTGTGCCTCGAGAAATGCGACTCACCTGTGCCTTTTCGGTGGCCGAAGAAGCCGGTTGTGTTTTCCATTGTGTTGCAGTTGTTCTCCGTCTTGCTAACCCAGAGCTAAGCTCCATTGGAATACTAGAAGATCCAATAGAAATAATATGTCTCACTGAAGGGAGAGGTGTACTGTGACCTTGTGGCACAAATACTGAAGAATTTGACATGCACTTTTTGGCTACCACACCTTGCTGACTTCCAGATGGGCTGCATTTTGTGCCTTGGGATTCAGAGGTATATTGTATTTTTTGTTTCATCTGAATTTCCTGAGCAACAGGTGTGCAACTGTATGGCATGTACGTAACGTCTGGCATATGCTTTTCAGCTAATGCAAGTTGTTCATTCCCAGTTTGGCTGCTTTCTGGTACTTCCACGCGCTGTATCCTGGAACGTCTATTCTTTGATTTCTTCAAAGCATACTTTTCTGTACCATGAATAGCAGCACTCCGATTCATAGAAACTGTTTGATGTAGTCCCTGACAAGTTGGTACAACTACATCAATTGTGCCAGCTTCAAAGTCTAGTTTTCCCGATTTCTTTTTTCCAAAAGATGTTGACACTTTCTTCACTGGCAGATGTTTACTCTCTGGTGGGTACGGCTCTGAAATAATATTTAGCACTGGCCTACCTAGTGGCAGAGTCTTTCTTGAAAATTCACTTGAGTATTCATTTGTATGTGAGCTTTCATTGTCTATGTACAGATCCTTCAAGCGTTCAGAGGGCTCGCTGGGCGGCAAGTTGGACAACGGCTCAGCAGATAAAGCCTTCTCAGATGATTTCCTGAGGATCAGTTTTCGAATAGATGGTGGAAATGGGTCTTCATCTAGCTCACTCTCTTGCTCACTCTCATATACACTTGTCATCACTTTTGGTTTGTAGTGCCTGACCGCCTCCCTGCTGCCAGATGTTGTGGTGAATGATGGAGAAACTGCATCCGATGACCTTTGAGTTTTTCCAAGCACGTTTGGCTGTCAAAGAAAACAAGGTTGGCAATTAAAAAAATATGAGTGAAATAGCATTTCAGTTGTCTAATTTTAGATGCAGGTTTTTTTTTTTCTTTTCTACATAATAGTATAAAGGTACATTATGATGATTTATCTCATACTACCTTATAGGCAAGCAGACCACAACCTTGAAGGTTACGTCAGAAAAGTTTGACACAACAGCCTTCTGTTATTGTGCAGACTTCAATCCCCATAGTGCCAGGTGCACAGACATTCTTAACAAAACCGGTTGCGGGGCTAGTTTATAAAGCATAATTTCTTCTTCCTGAAAGTAAACCAGCGCTAATTTTTCTAAGGACACAGAAAGACATGGCAGGACAGGTGCTGTACTCCAGCCAAGTTTATTGAAACCTACACAAGTTACACTTGACAAAGCTGAAAACCCTTAAGAAATGCGCACTAATGACAGCAGATGAAGATTAAGGTGAGCAAACTGCTTAGTTTTGCCTATTTAAGAATTTGAATTCAGTGACATGCAGGGATACTGAAGCAGTGCTAATTCACATATCGACTATCTGCTGGTTGAAAGCAGAGAGAAGTTTTTCTATGCCCATGTTATAAAAAATTAGCACTGCTTTACTTTCGCAAATAAGATGCACATAAGCGTACACATAAGCATAAGCGTACATACACAAGTGACCAAGACTGCAAGGCTCTTTACCAAATGTGAGGCCACGTGTTTTGCAGGGCATAGCTCGTTCAGATGCATTCCCTTAAGGGTTTGTCAAAATGCACCTCTGGAAAGTAGCAGGGTTGGAAGTGGCCAATGCTGTCCTGGGCAGCAGCATCCAGCATGCTGTGTCCCATGCATGTGTGAAGCAGGGCTGCAGTCTCATAAATCTAGATTTTACCTTCATGAAAACCAAAATTTGTGCTGCAAACTACTAATGCATGGGAAAACCAACAGAGCTGCTTGTTTCCAGTACAATAAGCCAAGCCCGTATGTGCACTGTTTACATTTACACTCATGCTATATTTGGAACACATACTTCAGATAATAGCAAAAATTTACTAAATTTTCATGGGCTTCAGTTCTTGCTTTAAAAAATATCTACACAATACCTTGCTCGCTCTAAATTTCATTTGTCAATGTTTTCACAACTGTAATGCATATAGCATATTGATAAAAGATAATTTACTTAAAGAGCTCTGGATTATTTTCACCACACAGATTATTTATTGTTTGCCTGGATATAGCTGCACAAGCGTCTTTAAAATTCAAGCAAGAAAAAGTTCAACTTCCGTGCTGCAGTCATACTCGCAACCTCGAGGCCAGCAGGATAACAACAAAGCTACTGCAGTTGATATACTCATTCTTGAAATCAGTCAATGTCACCTGAATAAACTAGTCAATTATTGTGCATAGTGAATAAAACACACTCATAATATTGCACGAATATTACCTATCAGGCAGTGAATGCTGTTTATGTAATACACAACAGTCCCCAATTGATATTTTGCCGGTTGGCCCTATTCATGACACTGTCAAGCACCCTAGAGCCAAGGTGCAGGGTGTTCTTTTTTGAACAATACAGATGTTTTATAAAAGTGCAACGCTAGAAAGGCACCTGTTGTTTTTAAACACAAACTCTACCTCGAGGCCCAAATACTACCTTGCTGCTGCTAAAATTTACTTGAATAAACTAATTAATAAAGCTAGTTAATTAATTTTTTCATTAACTTGCAGACAGTTGTAAGGGAAGGTTGTAGGACACCACAGTTTATGACATACTTCATTTATTAGAAATTCAAAGGATCCCACTAATTTGAGGTGCTGTTATAAAGCTTCAAGGCATTTGTCCAACCAATATTGGAAGAACTTTAGAAGGCAGTCACTTGTGCAGAGGTGCATGGAGTGTTTCAGCTAAGGACATCTTATTCATTCATTAGTACTGTGCAATGTATCAAAAGTAATTTATTACAGTAGACCATGAACTGATTGTGGCAATAGCATATTGTCAAAGATCGCAAATCATATCACTTGTGCCAACAGATCACCTGTGTTTCATTTTCACTGTTTTTTTTTTTTTCATTCTATTACTTCTATTTCTTTTGCGCTGCCAGGCACAGAGAAACGTTGCCAGCTCTGCCACGTCAAACCAGAACTTGTCATGACAAAATTTGAATGACAGTGTTTCACAGCAGACTCTGGTCAGGAGAAAAGATAGAAGTGGACCACTTATTCTTCCTGTGTGATGTTTTGTGCTGATCTGTTTCTTTATTAAAGGGACACTAAAGAGTAAAATATTTCTTCGCGTACTGGTAACGTACAATTTCGTAATCCTGATAACACCACTCTTACTGCGACATTATGCTTGGTAAGCAAGAAAAGAAAATGCAGGTGGAGATGCCACTGTGACGTTCCCACACCAAACACCATGACAGATTAAATTTTGATTGCATCTACTGGGTCCTAATAGCTTCTACTTGATAAAAATAAAGTATGTTGTGATCTGTGGGTGCCATAAACCTGAAATACGAAATTTTATGAAATTTCATCGAGCAAATGTTGCAAAAATACGGGAAATAGATGTTTAAGATTGTTAAATCACACGTGAAGATTTTGGCATAAAATTTAAAAATGAAACTTCAACCTTGGATTTCTCTGCTAATAATGAACTCATGACAGCGAAAGTTATGTCAATAGAGTTTTCAGAGTAAAGTTTACCAATGTAAACCAAGTCATTGTTTCTCTTTAGTGTCCCTTAAACAAACTATAAACTGGTGCAAAGCACTCACTTGTCGTACAGCTCGCAAGTAGTGTTGCAATGGCTGTTCCTCGTTTTTAGGTAGTACAGTAAAAGGAAAAAGTGGAAACTGTGGTTTCCTTATGCACAGTGCAAAAGAAATAGAGGCGATAGAATAAAAATAAACAGTGTAAAAGAAACACACGTGATCTGCTAATACAAGTGAGATGATTTACTATTTTTCACAAAAAGCTACTGCCACAGCCAATTCATGGTTTGTTGTAATAAACTACTTTCAATACATTACACATTGTTAATAATTGACTAAGATGTTCCAAGCTGAAACACTCCAAGCAGCACTGGGAAAGTGACTGCGATCTGTAGTTCACTAGGGCTTGTATGTTGTAATTTTCCATTTAACTTTCTGCCCCTTTTTCCGAGAAGTGCACGGCATATTCGCAAGTTTTGTCATAAGGTGGAAGAAATTGTCCAAGTGGCTGATGGAAAAGATCAATAGAACTTTTTACATGAATATCAGTGAAATTTAGAGAAAAAGGTTCCAGTAGGCACACTCAAAAGCACAGCCATCTAAAGAGTGCAGCACTACATGGCGAGTGTGTGGCCTTTGTTCCGAACGGATACCGTAAAATGGTGTTACATTGTACTGCATGTTTTCCTTCCCTTGCTGGAGAATTATCAACATAAAGGTGAATGAATAATGGCACAATGTTTCTAAAACCTTCCCTCACACGATGAAATGTTCTACAAATTCACATTTTTACTACAAATGGCTATATTCAGGTTAAAAGCTGTCACAATTATACCCCATCGTGAGGGGCAACTTTGTGACGTTTGTTTTTAGCTGAATATGATTGGGGAAAAAAAGGCTGGCCCAAATTTACACCATCAAAAGTTTATTTGAGTCATCTACAATTGGTTTCTGCTCTAGCAACGTCAGAATTGCATGAGAACTTATTCATACATGTACCTCCTCAATCGAGATAATTTTTCTCAAATAGGCCCCATTTGCTTACAGGCCTAGTGGATTCAATTGAGTAGAAACTTTTTTTTATTTTGAGTACAAAATTGCGTCTTTGGGTTCAGCCATCTCCAGTTTCTTTGGGTCCTCTCCATAGTGCTGACGAAATGCCCATCAGGTTTCACTGCCATCGCTCTTCCCGGGTAAAGTTGTCGTTCAAAGTTTACTACGACGAAGCCATCGTTCTTGAAGGTTTTTTTTTCTCCAGAATCCGCACCATGGACCCTCGAGACATTGCTGGTATTTGATATCAGGGAAGTGGTAGGAGTGTCCGTTTCAGATAGGTTGTCAAGAATTCCAGAGAGTACCTCGGAATTACTTGCATCTCCTTCCGACCACCTTTTGTTGTCGCCGTGCTGACCATCTGAAGATGCTTCACTGTCACTGCCTTTTTCTGCGCTGTTGTCCTCAAGAGGAGACCTCTTCCTAGGCCGTCTAGCTTTGACATCATAGGAAGAACTGCCCTTCTTGGGGTAACTTTGCAACAGTTGGCGTGTCACAAAGTTACCCCACAAAGTATCAACATCTCAGTTTCCTTTCTATCACCTTAAACAGTCATGACTTGATGAAATTTATATTACAGTTTATTTTAGCCTACATAATAACAATCAAAAGTAGATACCAGTTTTGGCTGTTTTTCTCATATGGACGGGTTGAGCACACAAAGTTTACGGTTCTGCAAGAATGCACGCTAAAACACCATTCAACATGTCGGTGATGATGATGATATATGGTGTTTTTTGGCACAAGGGCCATTTGATGGCCAAAAAGCGCCAGTTCATGGGACAAGGAATGTGGATAATGATTGTGATTAGCGGCTGTATAAGGGCCATAAAATTCCTCGCAGTAAGGCGGGTAAAAACATACAAGTAATAAAATCATGACCATGCCGTGAAAGGTGTGTGTGGTGTGAATAGGTGACAAAAGTTGGTGATAATGTAAAACGATGGTGGACATGCATGGCATTAGCACAAGTACCTCACTCGGTCATACCCTTGCGTCCAAGGGCCGTGAGGCAAGTGCTTTCCTGTGTAGCCACCACAGCAAAAACCTCCCTGGAGAGGTCGTGCTAAGGGATGCTCGGGTATATGATATGAAAACTATGAAGTGCTTTTAAAAACGCTAACAATGATTTATGACTAAAAAGCGGTTCCCTACCGACGAACATTGCAGGGTGTAAAGGTATATGTTGTCGGTAGGGTAATGGAAAGTTTTGTCTTCTTAGAGTGTCTAATTGTTTACATTGGATTAAAACGTGAAGAACTGTTAATGCCTCACCACATTTGTCACACATTGGTGGATCGCCACCGGACAAAAGATGTGTGTGTGTCATGTATGTGTGTCTTATCCTAAGTCTTGTTCGTGTTACCTCTGTTAGACGTGATTTTGATACTGGTGGCCAATGGCCAAGGTGTGGCTTGATAACGTGTAGCTTGTTTTGTGTGTGTCTATCCCACTTGCTCTGCCAGTAGTCCCTGAGCTTTCGTTTGAGAGATGGCTTAAGATCAAGAGGCGGGATCGATATGGGTGTAGTGGCACTGATTTCGTGGACGGATGCAGCAAGCTGATCCGCCATCACGTTGCCTTGAATCTCACGGTGCCCTGGCACCCAGCATACTACAACATGTTGATTGAGTGTGTAGAGTGTGCATAAAATGGAGTAAAGTGAGACGAGGACAGGGTTTTTCTGTTTTTTAAGACTGTGCAGAGCCGTTACCACACTGAGGGAGTCTGTATAAAATACTGCTTTTTGTATTTGTAATTGTTTGATGTGTTTAGCTACCACAAGTATCGCATAAGCTTCCGCTGTGAAGATACTTGTGCCTGGATGTAGAGGGCCAGCATCCGAAAAGGAAGGGCCAACAGCAGCGTAGGACACAGAGGAGTTGGACTTAGAAGCATCTGTAAAGAACTCAGGCCGTGTGTATTTGTGTTGAAGTTCCAGGAAGTATATTCGGATATGGGCAATAGGCGCATGTTTTGTAACTTCTAGGAAAGACACATCGCAGTCTATAGTCTGCCACTGCCACGGTGGCGGGTATGCTACAGGAGCCATTAAAGTGTGTTCAAGTGACACTCCAGTGTCCTCAGCTAGACCCTTCAGGCGAACTGAGAAGGGCTGCCTCATCGAAGGCCTGTTTTGAAACAGAATTGAGCTTGACAAATCAATAATAGTAGAGTATGAGGGGTGCTTCTTGTCTGCTTTCACCTTAAGAAAATAAACAAAGGACATGCAAGTTCTCTGCAGATGAAGCGACCACTCAATTGACTCAACGTAAAGGCTTTCTACGGGGCTGGTGCGAAAAGCACCCGTAGAAAGGCGGATGCCCAAATTGTGCACGAGGTCCAGCATCTTCAAAGCACTTTGAGTCGCAGACTGATAAAAAACAGCCCCATAATCTAAGCGTGTGCGAATGAGGCTCCTATACAAATTCATGAGACATTGCCTGTCACTACCCCACGTAGTACGTGACAACACTTTTAAAACATTCATAGCTTTTAAACATTTTGTTTTTAAATACTTTATGTGCGGTACAAAGGTCAACTTGTTGTCCAAGATTAAGCCTAAGAATTTATGCTCGGCTTTGACAGACAGACGTTGCCCATTCAGTCGAATGTCAGGTTCGGAGTGCATGCCTCTCTTTCGAGAGAACAAGACACACGTGCTTCTTTGTGGGTTAAGTCGAAATCCGTTTTTATCTGCCCATTTGGAGACCTTGTTTAAACTCAGCTGAACCTGCCGCTCACACATTGCCAAGTTGCATGACTTGAAGCCAAGCTGAACGTCGTCAACATATGTACAATAAAACATATTGCAGGGGATGGACAAGTGCAAAGAATTCATTTTGATAATAAAAAGTGTGCAACTAAGCACACCACCTTGTGGCACGCCTGTTTCCTGGACAAATGTTTGGGAGAGAACACTGCCGACACGAACACGGAACGTCCGGTTTGACAGGTAACTTTCGATTACGTGAAACATTCTTCCACGCACTCCAAGGTGGGACAGGTCTCTTAGAATTCCAAAACGCCATGTTGTATCATAAGCCTTTTCGATATCGAGGAACACAGAGAGAAAATATTGTTTATGGACGATGGCGTCTCTGATCTGTGCCTCGATACGAACAAGGTGGTCTGTGGTAGATCTACTTTCTCGAAACCCGCACTGAAATGGGTCGAGCAAATTGTTTGTTTCAAGGATATGTACAAGTCGGCAGTTTATCATTTTTTCGAAGACTTTGCACAAGCAGCATGTAAGTGCAATAGGCCTATAACTTGAAGCTAAAGAAGGGTCCTTGCCCTCTTTCAAAATGGGAATAATAATAGCCTCTTTCCAGGAGGTAGGGATAGTGCCAGAAAACCAGATAGCATTGTACAAATAAAGTAAGGTTTTTCGTGCCTCTGCTGGCAGGTTTTTTAACATTTCATACACCACACGGTCAGAACCTGGGGCAGAAGTACTGCAGGAGTTTAGAGATGTTCGGAGCTCAGCTAGACTGAAGGCTTGGTTATATGCCTCGTATCTAGTGGATTTGTGTTTGAGTTTCTGCTTTTATATTTTTGTTCTGTATTTTTGGAAAGTGTCAGTATAGTGTGACGAGCTGGATACCCGTTCAAAGTGTGCACCGTGGAAGTTTGCCTGATTTTCCAAGGTATCACCCTGAGTGTTTACGAGTGGGAGTGAGTGTACTTTTCTTCCTGCTACCCTACGAACCATGTTCCAGACTTTAGCCTCCTGTGTGTATGAATTGATCCCTGACAAAAACTTGTGCCAGCTTTCTCTTCTGGCCTGCCGACGCGTTGGCCTGCCTCGAGATTTTTATTTTCTTAAAGCTCTCAAGGTTTTCCGCTGTCGGCGAGTTCCGCAGCAGCCTCCATGCCCTGTTCTGTTCCTTTCGCGCATTCTGACACTCAGTGTTCCACCACGGGACGTGTCGTTTGCCGGGCAGTCCAGATGTTTGTGGAATGCACTTGGCTGCTGCGTCAGTAAGAAAAGCCATGAAGTACTGCACAGCTTCGTCTATGCCTAATCCGCATATGTCAGTCCAACTTAAGTGAGTAATCTTTTGAAACTGTTCCCAGTCGGCTTTGTTTACTAGCCATTTGGGAACATGTGGAGGACATTCATATATTATTGGTGTACTCAAAACTAAAGGAAAATGGTCACTTCCATATGGATTATTTATGACTTTCCACTGAAGTAATGGTACAAGTGAAGGAGATGCGATACTGAGGTCTATGGAAGAGTAAGTTTTGTTGGCAAGGTTATAGTATGTTGCCTCTTTCCTATTCAACAGGCAAGCACCTGATGAAATGAGGAATTGTTCAATGAGATGACCTTGTGCATCACAGCGAGAGTCACCCCACAGACCATTATGTGCGTTCAGGTCCCCAAGGACCAGATAAGGTTCAGGTAGTTCGTCTATTAAAGACTGGAATTGAAGTTTTTCAAGACGGTGGTGCGGAGGTATGTACAAAGAGCAGACAGTGACAAGTTTGTTTAGAATAACTGCTCGGACAGCCACCGCCTCGAGGGAAGTTTGAAGGGGTAATTGTGTGCATGCTATACCTTGACTAACTATAACCGCTACACCACTGGATGGTGGCATGGCATCATCTCTATCCTTTCGGAAGATTACGCAGTTACGTAAAAAGTTTGTGTTTGTTCGTTTTAAGTGTGTCTCTTGTACACACTACACTCTTGGATTGTGTTCATGGAGGAGTTCTTGTAAGTCATCGAGGTTTCGAAGAAGGCCTCGGATGTTCCACTGTAATATTTCTGTCTGCATATTTAAACAAGAGAGATGCTGCTGTGTGTACAAAGAGTATCCTGTGTTGGAGTGAGCTCGTTAATTCAGGTGGCAGGACGGTCGTTTGGCCCCGTTATTGGTTTTTTATTTTTATAGGCGCGCTCCAAGGAGCCGCACCGCAGTTTTGGTACCAAGGGTACCGTTGTGTCCATTGCCTCCTCAGAGGCACTGGGTGCCCGCACATGCGAGCTGGTGGATCGGATTTTAGGCCTCGCCTGGTGAGGGGAGGCCTCGAGACGAGAGGACCCTGGAGTCTCCGGCCTCAATTCACTAGGAGGCGGAGTAGACTGAACTACTGCCGCCTTGGGGTCAGGCGCCACAGCCGACGGCTCGCTCTGCGCTGGCCGAAGGAGTGGCGAGGGCTGGTGCGGCGTTGCCCTCTGACGCGCCGCATCAGCATATGTAGCGCCGTAAAATGGCGACACTCTTCGTCTTGCTTCCTTGAATGTGATATTTTCTTTAATTTTCAATGTGATGATTTCTTTTTCTTTTTTCCAAAATGAGCAAGACCGTGAGTATGCGGCATGATTTCCGCCACAGTTCACACAGTGTGATGGTTCTTCCCAATTGTCGGAATTGTGGCCTGACACTCCACATTGTGCACAAGTTTGGTGACCACAACAGCTTTGTGAGCCGTGGCCATACTTCTGGCATTTAAAACAACGACGCGGCTTAGGTATGTATGGTCTGATCGACGTCTTCGTGTACCCTGTTTGAATACTTTCTGGCAGATTACTGGAAGCGAACGTGAGTATTAGGTGTTTCGTTGGTGTTACCTTGTTGTCTCTTCTAATGGTGATCCTTTGTACATTGGTCACATTCTGACTCTTCCACCCCTCCAGAAGTTCCTCTTCAGTCAAGCCGAGCAAATCAGCATCAGATACTACTTTACGGGTTGTGTTCATAGATCTGTGTGGCGTTACAGTGATGGGAGTGTCACCAAAAGTTGAAAGATTCTGTAGCTTTTCAAACTGTTCTTTTTCTCGAACTTCAAGGAGGAGGTCTCCGCTGGCCATTTTGGTAACTTTGTACCCGGCTCCAAGAGTTTCTGTGAGACATCTGGCTACTACAAAGGGGGATACAGTTCTGGCTTGCTTGCTGCTTATCTCACTATGTATAACATGAAAATGGGGGAAGTTTTCACTTGATCGGTTGAAAAAGCCTAAGTCTACGGTGCGTACACGCTTTAAGGCGGTACGATCACTTAATAAGGGAAATGCTCTATGCATGCCAATTTAATTTTCTTCAGAAGCGTTGGCGGCCACCACCACGGAGCCCAACGAGGGGACGCTACAAGTTTGCAGATGCTAAAACCTGCAGACGCCAGCCGTACAACGCTACTATAACCCAATGCATCTAGACCAAGGTAGGCTATTTGCACAGGGTTAACCCTAGCCGCCAGGAAGTTTGGAAGTAGACAGAAGAGAGTAGAAGACAGGACAGACAAATAGTGAGAGATAAAGACGAAAATGTAGGGAGAGAGAGATAGGAAGAGGCAACTGCCGATTTCCCCTGGGTGGGTCAGCCCAGGGGTGCCGTCTACGTGAAGCCGGGGCCAAAGGGGTGTGTTGTCTCCACCGGGAGGCCTTAAAGGTCCAATCACCCGGCGTCGGCTCAGCCCCCAGGATCCCCTTTTTCCCGGACACGGCAAAGCCACGCACGGCTAGGCGTGGGAGGGAGCCAAAACCCCCCCGTTAGCTTGGGTCCGTGGTGTCGCTACACACCAAACGCCTACTTGCGCAGGCGCCCCTGCGTGGAACATGTTGGTGTCTAGAGTGGCTACGCAGCATGGGAGCCTCGACCGCCTGCTGCTAGGTTATTTGGCATGTCAGGCAAGCTTTTTGAGCGGCCTATTGCTTTTTGGCGGCACCTGGGTGTGGCGCGAGATTCAAAATATGGAAACCCGAGTGCGTGTCACAAAGTAACCCCATTTTACGGTAACCATTGTATTTCAGGGTGTCAAAGCGAGACAAAATAAATACTGGCTCATTTCAGGTCTAATGTAATCCTAGCTAAAGTTCAGTTCTGGCTAGTAAAAACAAAAATTTATAACAGTTCACAAACCAGTTCACAATACTAAACATGTGCTGCACAGCATAATTTACCTTTCCCTATTGCCACATGTGGCACAGCACTGTCAACTTACGTGCTTTAAGCACGTGTAAGTTTCATAAGAAGAAACTGGCTCATTCATACATCTTACGCAGCTACAGCAGGCATACTTGAAGACACTGCCATCTTGAGCAGTGGCTTCGAGAGAGTGCACAAGCCAGGTGCAGTGCTTCGACAAACCACACTTTGCACTCTTTCTTTCTTATGTCACTTACTGATATTCATGCTGACTAGCTGAAAAACTACAGAAATTTATAGAATTTTTGGAATAGCAAGACCTTCAAATCTGTTGGAATAAGAAAATTTGGGAATACCGAACCTAGCGATCACAGACACATCGAAGCTTTTCTTCTGCGTGAATCACAAATTGATATTTAGTGATATCACTGCAAATATTACAGATATGCGAGAAAGACTAATAACTTAACACACCTAAAAGGACGCAAGAAGCCAATCAATATGCTAGCACTGAGAGGGAAAGTACAGGAATTCAGAGTCTCGCTTCAGAACAGGTACTTGGCTCTTAGTGAGGAAACCAACCTTAGCGTAGATACAATGAATAATAATCTGACGAGTATCATTACGGAGTGTGCAGTGGAAGTCGCAGGCAGGGTAGTTAGTGTGGTTTAGTATAGTGACGTGGTGGTGTTTGTGAAGTGTGGTGGCACCGTGGTGTTATGTACAACGTCCTCTGAGGCAACGGCAGCGATGCTTCTCAATTGAGTGGCGGAAAGATGATGATGACGTTGGCGCGAAACGTCACGCATGAAACTGCGGCCCGCCAAAAGGACAAGAAAGTTTGCGCAAAAGGTTGCACTGCCAATGCACGAGAGGGGAGAAGAGGAAGACGATTCGGGGGCAGAACGAGATTGAGCTGGCTGGAGTGCAGATCCTGGGTGCCGCGCGACTGTGGTGTCGGGTTCTGGAGCCGACCGTGTGAAGTCAGGCAAGGCCAGGATGCTCCAGCTGCCCACGGTGTACTCGGAGGTACGCGGCCTTCCAGAGTTCCGGCCGCGACAGTTTAAGGTCACGTCCCAGGTATTCGTTCCGGCCGTGACTGTTCAAGGTCACGTCCCAGGTGTCCAGGCTTCAACTCCTATCCCAAACCACCCGTGGAGGGTGGAACCTTCCGCGGGGCGATCATCTCTTCGACACGAGCCAGCATCGGCAAGCGGCCGCAGTTTTTGCTAAGGCAAGGGCTACCGTCTTCCGCCAAGCATCGCCGTGCTGGTCAGCGCGCGACTCCACCTGCTGAGACATCGCCAGCGTCTGCCGCCTCAACCCACCAAGCCACCGCCACCATCAACACCACCGGTGACTGTTGATTTTCGTAAGCATTATAGCTGGACAACTTACAGGACATGTTTTAGTTTGTCAGCTTAGACTCGATGCATGTACACTGCAACTTAATCTCTTTTTTTTTCCTCCTAATTACGCTTAAACTTTCTACTTTTCTTTTCTTAGTTCAAACGGCTTCGTCATTTCTCAGCTCTGAGGCTTTCTCTCCGAGCAACAATTTATTAAACCGTAAACCTGCATCACAGTTAGACAGGACACTGGCAAGCTTTCCCAGGAAAGGAAGAATCTCATTAGGAAGCGTCAAATCATGAAAGTCTCAAGTACAACAGACAAAATAGAACTGGCAGAGCTTTCGAAGTTGATTAATAGGCGTAAGGTATGCAACGTAAGAAGGTATAGCATAGAGAGAATTGAACACGCTCTGATAAACGGAGGAAGCATCAAAGCAGTGAAGAGGAAACTTGGGATAGGCAAAAATCGGATGTATGCACTAAGGGACAAAGAAGGCAAAATAACTACCGTTATGGATAGGATAGTTAAAATAGCGGAGGAGTTTTACAGAGATATGTACAGTAGCCGGGACAACTACGACCTTAATACTATATGAAATAGCAATAACCCAGATGACACCCGACCAGTAATGATAGAAGAAGTCAGAAAAGCTTTGGAGAGCATGCAAAGAGGCAAAGCTGCTGGTGAGGATCAGGTAACGTCAGATTGTGTTAGAAAAACTAGCCATTGTGTTTACGAGGTGTCTCCTGATGGGAAGAGTACCAGAGTCTTGGAAGAACGCTAACATCATCTTAATACATAAGAAAGGAGATGACAAGGACTTAAAGAATTACAGGCCGATCAGCTTGCTCTCTGTAGTATATAAGCTATTTACAAAGGTAATTGCTAACAGAGTTAAGAAAACATTAGAATTCAATCAACCTGTAGCGGCAAGAGAAGAGAGACGTGAGACGGCGTCGAAGGTGGCCGATGGGGCCGTGCCGATCTCGCCACTTTATTCCTGGCCTGAAGCGGAGCCACGTCGATTACCAGCGTCCGCCACGCCAGGCGTGTCAGCTCGTTCTAATCCTTGCGCAGCTCGAGCTCGCGCCAGCTGCGCGAGAGACGCGGCGCGATGATGGAAAAAATGATGATGATGATGATGATGGCACTACAGGGCTCCCCTCCTAGCGCTTTGCGCGATTTGAACGCATATGAAAAAAAGAAAGAGGGCGACAAATGCTATGTACATGAACGGCAGTCCATAAAGTGTTCCTTTGGCAAGTCCAGTTTGTCAACGTGTAGTGACCATCGGGAACCAGTGGGTCTCTGGTGGGCGACACTGAGAGTTGCGCAGTGGACGAAGAAGTAAGCGCTCGATGGAAAGAAATCCGTAATGACGGATGGCTCGGTCCCAGAGGTCTTCAATCGTGGAAAGCACCTCTGGAATTTTGAGGTCTCGCGCCACTTGTGATGCGTTTCTGTAGGCGAAAGAGAGGCCGTACTCAGTGACGCTGTGAAGCGACGCGTGACTGAGAACGTGCTCAACTGGTGCACTAAAGTGCGGGCTGTAAAGCGTGTCAAACGGGCCCGTGTCGTAGAGGCTGTCGTAGAAGGTGTAGTCACACACGCCGTCCGCAGACAGCGGCTGCGACTCGTTCGTCGCCGTGCCGAATACGCGGACCACGGGAAATGGCGTCATGGGAGGCTGTGCAGGAAAGACGGGTTCAGTTGTCGCCTCAGTCACTGTCGAGGTATTCGACGCTGGTGGACTGGTGGCAGTGCTTGTTCCCATGCTTTCAGTTGGCTCCACAGTGGTTGTAGTTAGATCGGTTGACTTGACAGACGTCATAGACAGTTCAGTTGGCTGGTCAGACGTCGTAGGCAGCTCAGTTGGCTCAACAGATGTCGTAGGCAGTTGAGTTGGCTCCACAGATGTCGTAGGCACTTCAGTTGGCTCGACAGGGGTCGGAGACAGTTCAGTTGGCTCGACAGATGTCGTAGAT
The DNA here is from genome assembly GCF_043290135.1 of Rhipicephalus microplus. Taxonomy (NCBI): domain Eukaryota; kingdom Metazoa; phylum Arthropoda; class Arachnida; order Ixodida; family Ixodidae; genus Rhipicephalus; species Rhipicephalus microplus. The sequence continues at coordinate 236,029,413 of NC_134710.1, forward strand.
AGTTCAGTTGGCTCGACAGATGGTGTAGGCAGTTCGTACGCGGGACACGCGTCGCTAGTGGCCAGACGAGAGGAAGTCGGGAGGTCAATAACGGGTGAAAGGTCACCTGTGCCAGGCTCCGAGGCGGGCGGCAAGGTGGCCGTCATGGAGTCTGGTGGGGCCACGGTTGGTAGCACACGTTGCGACGCAGTGACAACCCCAAAGTCGCGGGGCCCTGGAAGCGGTTGGTACGTGAGGCCATTGCGGGTGAGCATTGAGGGCAGGCTCTGGCTCCGCGAAGGCACGGCGCTGGGGCCCGTCGTAGACCACGAAACAGAGACAGGGACAGGGGCGGGGAGCGGGGACGCCGAGTGTGGTCGGCTGCTGGCCGGGTAGGTGCGAGTGGAGTGTGGCGAGGCACCCGGCAGGCCATTGCTGGCACCAGTGGCAGGTGGCGGAGCGGCAGGGGGCACCGTCGAGGAGCTGACCAGCAGCTGCGGCGAGGAGGAGGCCGAGACGTCTGAGCTGGTGGTCGCGGAAACGGCGAGGGCCACGGTGTCGCGTGCCGTCGCTTTCTTGGAAAACGTGCAGGTAGCAGGTGCGTGTGATGAAGCTCTGCACGGGGGCTCTGAGGGAATGTACCTCTCGGAGGGAAGGTCAGTCGCAGTGGGGGAGTCTTCTACCTCGCGGTCGTGATCAGGTGCAGGAGTGGATGTTTCTGCGACCGGATCAGGTGTAGAAGTAGTCGAAGCTGGGGTACCGAGGTAGCGGTCAATGGAGGGCTGCGGACCGGTTCGTACCTTGCTCTGCGACGCAGGGGAAACCTGCCTGGTGCGGGTAAACGGAAGCGGACGGTATGTGTTGCTGCTGCGGGCGAGCACCGCTGTGCAGAGGGCATCGTAAGGCTGCGGGCTGGTGCTTGAAGTGGCAGCGAGATGGCGCAACTCTACCGGTAGGGCGTCGAGAAGAATGGCGTGCATCAGCGGCTGGTCCGTGACGCCATTCACCGCAAGAACGGCGTCGAGTTGCATAAACCATACCTTTGGGTAGATCGATTGGAACGGCGGCACTGGCGGGCAAAGTTGCGGGAACATGGCAGCGGGCCGTTCGGCGAAGGGCGTGTTCTCCGGGTCACCAATGTAGCGGCGAGGGAGGAGAGACGTGAGACGGCGTCGAAGGTGGCCGATGGGGCCGTGCCGATCTCGCCACTTTATTCCTGGCCTGAAGCGGAGCCACGTCGGTTACCAGCGTCCGCCACGCCAGGCGTGTCAGCTCGTTCTAATCCTCGCGCAGCTCGAGCTCGCGCCAGCTGCGCGAGAGACGCGGCGCGATGATGGAAAAAATGATGATGATGATGATGATGGCACTACAAACCAAAGGAACAAGCAGGATTTCGAACAGGCTACTCAACAATCGACCACATTCATACTATCAATCAGGTAATAGAGAAATGCTCAGAGTATAACCAACCACTATACATAGCCTTGATAGACTATGAGAAGGCGTTTAATTCAGTAGAAATATCAGCCGTCTTGCAGACACTGCGGAATCAGGGCGTCGATGAAGTATATATAAGCATCCTGGAAGAAATCTACAGGGGATCAACTGCTACCATAGTGCATAAAGAAAGCAATAAAATACCAATCAAGAAGGGTGTAAGGATGGGGGACACAATCTCCCCAATGCTATTTACCGCATGCTTACAGGAGGTTTTCAGAAGCCTCGAACGGGAACAGTTAGGGATAAGAGTTAATGGAGAGTACCTTAGTAACCTGCGCTTCGCCGATGACATTGCATTGCTGAGTAACTCAGGGGACGAATTGCAACTCATGATTACGGAGTTAACAAGGAGAGCAGAAAGGTGGGTCTCAAAATTAATCTACAGAAAACTAAAGTAATGTACAACAACCTCGGAAAAGAGCAGCGTTTCGAGATAGGTAATAGTGCACTTCAAATTGTAAAAGACTATGTCTACTTAGGAGGACAGGTAATAACCGCAGAGCCGAACCACGAGATTGAAGTAACTAGAAGAATAAGAATGAGGTGGAGCACATTTGGCAAGCACTCTCAAATTATGACAGGTAGATTGCTACTATCCCTCAAGAGAAAGGTATATAACAGCTGTATCTTGTATCTTGCCGGTACTTAGCTAAGGAGCAGAAACCTGGAGACTTACAAAGAGGGTTCAGCTTAAACTGAGGACGACGCAGCGAGCAATGGAAAAAAAAATGGTAGGTGTAACCTCAAGAGACACAAAGAGAGCAGAGTGGATTAGGGAGCAAATGAGGGTTAAGGATATCATAGTTAAAATCAAGAAGAGGAAATGGACATGGGCCGGGCTATAGCGCGTAGACAGGATAACCACTGGTCATTAAGGGTAACTGGATTCCCAGAGAAGGCAAGCGGGTTAGGGGGAGACAGAAGATTAGGTGGGCAGATGAGATTAAGAAGTTTGAAGGTATAAATTGGCAGCAGCAAGCACAGGACCAGGTTAACTGGCGGAACATGGGAGAGGCCTTTGTCCTGCAGTGGACGTAGTCAGGCTAATGATGATGATGATGATGATGATAAAAAGGCCGCAAGTAATAACCATGAAGTTAAGTGACGTCACCTACTCACAAACATACAGTAAGGCACTGCATCTTCTGTGTATAAAATGCCCATAAGTTATTTATAATACAAGCATATAATGAGCATGCAGCCAAATTTCAGCAAACATGCAAATAAAAGAAGCTTGCAGAAGAATACAATATTGAAAATATTTAAAAAATAAAAACCGAAAATACTCGTGTTCCTCCAATTTCATGAAGGCCACAATAATTGCCAAAATAAATGATGAAGATAAATCTGACCTGGGTTAGAAATAAAAAGACTAAAATTAGGGGTGTGCGAATAGTGAAATTTACTCTCAAATCGAATAGTAGCCAAGAATACTGAATATCGAATAAATAAGATTTTACTGAAATTAAAAGGAAGAGCAAAAAAATGAAACCAGCTCATGTCCTTGAGAAACACCATGAGTGACTGCTACTGAAAGACTACAGATTGTAAAGCAGAAACACAGGCTGTTGCATATAACCTGGCTTCAGATTCTCTCGCCGTGATGGTACATTGTTTACAGCTCATCTGACAACAATATAGTTGTGCTTCATCATCATGAGTGTTCAGGGCCCAAAAGTAATCAGGTGCTTATTCACAGCAGCTCTTTAATGGTGCATCAGAACGATGGGAGTTTCTGACCAAGTGGTGCAGTGTGACAGTGGCAGATTTGTGAAAAAATTTTCGCACGTAAAGCTAGTCACTGCAGGTTTCGCAAGCCAAAGTCTGAACGTTTCACAGCACTTGCAGCACACGAGGCTAAACTCTGCAAGAAGTCCATGCCTTCGTTTTGGAAGCACAATTGTGTAGGGCTGGACAGTTTTCTCATATTTGAGTATGTGTGTGCATTTTCGCAGAATCAACACGATTTTGTTTAAAATAAACATGCGCTTGCTTCTGAACCAAGACGTCATTGAAGCGTACTGTAAAGACGTTGACATATATTTGGCCACCTCACTCTAAGTAAATTGTACCATTGCGATTTGTCACATTTTAGACTTACGTCCTGGTTTATTCGACATATCAAATACTAGCTATTAAAAAGTCTAATCAAATTATTTGGTTAGTATTATTTAATTAGAATTCACAACTCCAATATTCGCATACCCCTAACTAAAATAACATGCCGAATACAACCACGGTACTTGAGAGTACTACTAAAAGTCTTGCTCATATCACCCTTTTCAAAAATAGTGCTGGAAAACATTTCGGAAGATCGGATGCTTTGCAGATGCAAAGTGAGAGCCAATCATGATCCAAATTGAACAAATGTGTACTCCATCTCATAAGCAAATGGCTGAGCTCATAAGTGCATGCATCGAGGCGCAGATAGCCATACAGCTTTGAGCATATAACTGCCTATTGCCATTCTTATACATAAATTCTTGTGAACAGCCACAATCTGCTAGTGGTAATAGCCTTAGAACAAATAGTTATTTGTTGTGCTTACGTCCTTATTCAATACGCTTGGACCATTTTGTGCTGCATTGGCAGAAATTTCTTCCTGTTCGTGTTCAGGCAGATTCCAAGATAATTAGTTCAGGTTCAGTTCTGGCTAAAATTCTAGTCTGGGTTTGGTGCAACACCTTGTACTATAATATACTAACTTGAAATAAAAGAATTTCATTCTGTAATAGTTTATTCAATTTCTTTTATCATCAAATTATGACTGAATACACCTGCCTATAATTAATAGGCTCTTGCTTATAATTGACAGGCTACTTCATACCTTTACCGCAAGCTTACCAGGAACAGCAGTGATTTTGTACCCTCTGATTATTTCTGAAAGGAGAGACTTCTGATGAATATTACATGTGTAGAAAAAATTAACTGCTTTTCATTGTTGATAGATGTCTTGATATTTATGCCTGAATTCTTTTCATTGTTGATAGATGTCTTGATATTTATGCCTGAATTATGCAACTGAGAAGAAACTAGAAATGTTTGCATTTTTTCTTTATTTTTATTTACTTTATTTATTTGAGACATACTGCAGGCCCAGGTAAGGGCCCAAGCTGGAGGGGCATGGGAAATATAAACTATAATAACATGAGGGAAACAACATTGTAAGTATGGAACAAAAAAAGGAAAACAATGCAAAACTTGGCATATAAACTAAGCATATACAAAGAGTAACAAAACAAACTAAAAAAAAAAAGACTTAACATCTTAACTGTGCAATAGCATCGATATTTGACAGACGTTCACAACACAAGTTGTTCCAGTCTGTTATCGTATGAGGAAAAAATGAATACTTAAATAGGTTAGTTTTAGTGCTATAAGGCGTTAAGGATTCAGCATGGCGATGCCTTGTCCGGAGTGCTTCTAGGGGAGTTAAGAAAGGCTGTGGGTTAAGGGATGACTGGTAATTTTTTCAGTCAAAACATAAATTTTAGTCTCAGAATTTTACTCAGTAGTTGCAATGTTGGAATTTTATAATTTAGCATTAGGGTTGACGGAGAATCAGTTGAACGGTATCTGGAGAAAATGAATCTTACTGCTTTGTGTTGTATCATTTCTAATGCGTCAGTGTTTTCTTTGGTGTAAGGGTCCCACACCTGTGCACGCATACCCCAATTTCGGATGGATTAGCGAGTAATAAGCTGATAGACGAGTGTTGAGGGGAGCCTGTTTTAATTTATGCCTTAAAAAGCAGAGCTTATGGAAAGATAACTTACAGATGTTAGAAACATGCGTATTCCAGGATAAATTATTCGTTATAGCAACACCAAGGTACTTATATTGATCATCTTCAATCAGAGGTTTGGAAGCAATATTATAAAGAAAGAACAACTTTTTAACCTTTTTTGCTAATTTTCATATAGACAGATCTTTCTGCATTTAGTTCCATATTCCATTTATCACACCAAGATAAGATGCTTTGAAGGCCAGAATTAGGTGCAACTTGATTGTCTCTGCAAGTTATTTTGCAAGTTATTTTGCACTTTTAAATAGCAACCCCTTATTGATTCTACAGTAAATGATCTAAAATGCAACTTTAATGCGTATACTTTCGGGTATGTCGTAAATTCGTGACAAAACTTGCAAATATGACTATGCACCAACTAGCCCAAGCTTCCACTCTTATGCCGCAGAAGTGAGAATCTTGCGAAAAAAACGCACTTCAGAACTACGTAACATGTTGTGTTCCCCCTCTTGAGTGTGTACACACCAAATAAAAAAATATAGAAGATTAAACTTACATCACTGACGCATGAAAGAATGCAGAAGTGAAAGCTGTTGCATGCGTTTCACACTCTCTGTCATCAGCTACACAACACCTGGTTCTAGCATAGAATACCTCACAAGAGACTGTGCTAGATTTTTTATGCTGAAAGCTACTTGCCCCGTAAGTACTAGACAGCCGGCATTAAAAACTGTGCACATTTTGTAACTTGCTTGCTCGGTGTTTTTCTGTATGTCATAAAGTCACAACACTCAGCAGTAAAGGCTTAAATTTTTCATTGAAATCATTGGTTTTCAAAAAATGTAGAGGTGCACAAATAGCTTTCAGTGCAAGGAATTATAATTTCAGATTTTAGTAGCACAAATCACTAGCATAGCCAAGTGACAAGGGGCCAAAATTAAAGGTTGTACATAAAAAGTACTCAAGCCATGGCTAAATTTTTTAATAGTTTTTACTGGGACCATGTCTTAAAATGTGAAACAGGACCTCTAGTGAAACAATCATACATACTGGAGTGTCTTCCCAATCAGGAAGGAAAGTACGGTTTGCAGGCTTCTTGCCCATCCTTGGCCTTGCCCTGTTGAAAATGCAACAAGTCATCAAAAAAAGGTGTATGTATATATATAATGATTTTCTGTAGTAACCCACCAGACAGCCATCCACACATGTGCTGTCTGCCTTCGTGTAGCTTGAGACTTTATCTGTTTTCATTTCAGAAGATTAATTTTCTCTACAAGGATGCATTTTAAATGCTCCAACGGCATGTTGGAAATTTTCTGTGGAACCTTCAATAAGCCTTTAACTGAATTTTTTTACAATTTGTTCCATTTCATTCCTACAAAATTTGATCTTCATGAAATTAATGAACAACATGCGCTTTGGTCCCGCAATGATCATCACATTAAACCTAAGCTAGAATAAAGCAGTAATTTCCTCAGAAAGCACTAGACAACTTAGGCCTCCTCAAATAATAATAACTGGTGGGGTTTCATGTCCCAAATGCACAATATGATTACAAAGAATGCTGTACTAATATACTGCTAAAATTTCTACCATTAGAATTTTATAATAACGTGTACCTAATTTATGTACATGGGCCTCTAGCATTTTGCCTCCATCAAAATGCAGCCACGGCGGCCAGGATTTAAACAAGCAACCTTCAGCTCGGCCACAACCACAAAAACTCTGTGGTGGTTAGCTATTGGAATAAAGATGCACATTCTTCTTGCCATATGTCATATTTATACAGACTATCGAATACTTCAGTCTGCTCCTAAACACTATTAAATAAACTTGGTAGCATTCTACAACATAACTACAGGTTTTCCCGCTCACTTTAATCCAAGTACCACCTTAAATAATCTGCATGCCATTCAAATAATCTGAGTGCCGAGCTATTTAATCCATGTGCCAAACATTTAATCCAAGCGCCAACATAGTTAATCCAAGCGCCAACTCACTCAGTCCACGTGCCATTGAGTTTAATCCAAGTGCCACCGTGTTTAATCCAATTGCCAATGACTTTAATTCAGGTGCCAGTCAGTTTAATCCATGCGCTAGAAACACAGTTAGCCACTATATATAGTATAAATGTCAGAATAAAGTAAACATGGCGTCACAGCAAGAACTTTTCCCTCGGCTATACATGGTAGCGCTTATGAAATGAAGTGCGCAGTGCGACTTCCCCTTAACATTTTAGTGTCATAGCAAAAAAAAAACAGTCAGTAGTAATTGCATTTATGGGTACTTAAATGTATTTGCACATAGAGTCCATGTTAGTCTTTATTGCATTGCTACTGCTTCATTCCGGTTAACCATCTACACCATCGCATATGCATAGATTCGTGTCGTCTGCTGAGCAGACGGCATTTGGCTACTTATGCTCTGAGGCTACCGCAGTCGTCTGCTCAGCCCAGGGAGAACAGTGACTGACAGATGATATTCATTCGTTCTTGAAATCAGAAATAACCACTTAAAAATAACAAACTTGCATTTAATCGGGTTCATGTGAAAATAAGTAGTTTTAAAATCATCAAAGTAGATACTCCGGTTTTCATGTAACAGGCGACGCTTAGTGTAGCCGAAGCGTGTTTACTTGAAACGTGTGTTTTCATACGGGAACATTTGCAGACGAAGAGAGAGCTTTGCTTGAAGTCATGGCTGGACGCAAACGAGGACCACACTTTAAGAACCCCGACGAACCACGTCGAAAAAACAGCAGAGTATCGGTGGTCGACAGGGCTAGGATTGTGGACGTTTACAGGCGTGGCGGTGACTTAAAGCAACTGGCCGACGCTCTAGGCATCAACATTAAAACAGCAAGATCGATTGCCGCTACCGACACAAAAACATCAAAGGATGGTGGGGGTTCAAAAAGGAAGTTTGGAGATGACGTCGTGAGTACTTTGAGACGAATTGTCGACGAAAACTGTACGTTTACATTGAAGCAAATAAAGGAGGCCCTGGAAAAAGAAATGCCAGGAGTAACAATCAGTGCAAGCACAGTCCACCGCTTGCTGGATGCCCACTGCTACTCGATGAAGCTAGTGACGCAGATGCCCGCAGATCGCAACCGTGACGACATCAAGCACAGCCGCATGCTGTACGCCCAATGGCTGCAGTCTGATGGACTGCGTGTTTGCCGCTTCTATTTGGATGAGACTAACTTAAATATCTGGTGTTCCAGGAACTTCGGCAGGGCAGCTAAAGGACAACCAGCTGTGCACATGACCACAATGACAAAGGGAGTGAACTTGAACATTATAGCATGCATGTCCGCAAATGGAGTTATTCGCTGGACTGTGGTGAACAAAGTTCATTGGGTTGTTTTTAATGACTTCCTCAGTGATGTTTCGGCCCGCGTAGAACGTGATGAGCCAAATACCGAAGCTGTATTCCTTTTTGATAATGCACCTGCTCACGCTCGAGCAGAACAGGCGGCTTTGGCTAACTCCATGCACTCTATTAAGCGCCTGCGAGCGTACAGTCCTTTCTTTAGCCCTATAGAAGAAGCTTTCTCGAAATTCAAGTCACACGTGAAGGCCTACCTGACCGAACGTCGTAATTTAGTTTTAGTGGCACCGCAAAGCATGACGTAGAAGGAGCACAGGCGTTCTTTGCCGCTGGATGCGGCTCGCCACTCCATGCAACAATTACAGCGCGTGGATTGCGCGGCCTTTGATCGGCACAATTTCTCTTTCGTGCCTGCCGCTTTGCGTGAAGATGACTTGTGAACATCCGTCTCCGAGCCCTATGAGACATTTCTGTTTTAATAAATACGCTAACCTGTGCCTATGTTGCATTTCTAGAATAATTAGTAGTAATCCCTCTTGTTTTCCTGTATATGTATATGTATGTATGTGCACACACACACACACACACGCACGTGTGTGTGTGTGTGTAGAGATAGCGAGGGGGGGGACAGAACAAATAATTTAGTGATTGCACTGAATCCGCAAGCTTCCGATGTGCGATGAGAGGCATAATGCCACGCAAAAAAAAACACGTACTGAAAAAAAAGAAAGCTAGGCCCAAGGTCAGTTGCGTGTTATCATTTTGTTTCCTTTGTGTTCGTTTCATCGCATTCATCAAGTATGTCACAAAACTAACAAGCTAAACGAACAATCAGTACTGTTTGTATCATTGGAGACATTTAACTTTGTTTAAATAAAAAAATAAGAGCATACAATAATGTAAAATAAAACTTCTATTGCCACATCAGGATGATCAGTTTACGTTTTATGTTCACTACAGGAAAAAAAAACATATTGGAATTATCTCTATTTCACAGTGCGTGCCGCGCGACGGCTTCCTAATTTATTGATTATGTAGCTGTCTTTGACCCATCACTGCCCGCGACCATGCTTTTAATCTCTTAGCATGCGTTCCGGTACTCCAATAAACATAGTGTGTCGTTCGCATTACGTGACCTGTCCTGGTCATGTAATGTTGTAGTGTGTACCAAAGCCAATTATGAGCTTCAGTGAAGGATACTGAATTTCATTGCACTGTAAAATATTCAGTAATATGTTCCTGCGTTTTTTTAGTTTTCATTAAATTTATTTCACCTGGGCCAAGCACTCATTATACAAACTTGCGCATAGCAAAGTATAAGCACTCATATGGCTTAAGCGAACCACGGCAGTAAATTTTCAAGAATACTATCGGCGAATACAAATAATAATGATTGATTCTACCTTCCGACGATTGTCTTTTATACGGTAGGAACTGCATTTCAATTGCACTGTTGTTTTTACGCCCCGTATTCTGGTTTTTGTGCGTGGATTAAACTGACTGGCACCTGAATTAAAGTCATTGGCAATTGGATTAAACACGGTGGCACTTGGATTAAACTCAATGCCCTGCGGCCTGAGTGAGTTGGCGCTTGGATTAAATATGTTAGCACTTGGATTAAATGTTTGGCACAAGGATTAAATAGCTCAGCACTCCGATTATTTCAATGGCGTGCTGATTATTTAGGCTGGCACTTGGATAAAAGTGAGCGGGAAAACCTGTAGTTACACTACAAATTTTTACTACTGAAACTATCAAAACGATAAGCTAGGATTCCATTTTTTATATGCATTTGTACATTTGAACATACAAATATAGACACGAACTATAAAAATTTTCATGCCTATGATAATAATATCAGTCACTGATATAAGTATTTTTAATAACAAGCCAACATAAACTGCACCAATATAAGGACAAGCGAATAAAAAGAATAGATGCATTGACCTTAAGTGGATTTTTGTTTAGAGTTACAAACTATAATGAAGTACTATATAGTATAATCTGCAAGTTGCTCGGCCAACTGTAAAATAAACATCATAAATAAAATAATCGAAAGGTGATGAACAATATGGCAAAGAAATGGTGATTTATCAAGCGAAAAACATAGACAAATATCTACACAGGGTGCCCTAAATATCTCGCAGCATGACTAAAAAAAAATAGAGGAACGTCGTTACTTGAAGCACACCTGTTGCATATTTTTTTTTGTATACTGCTGTAGGTATTATAGATTTTTCTGTAAATGAGGTTTAGTTAATTAGTCATAATTAGGTTTCTCCAACTTGAAAAGTAATCGCTTAATCATCAAAATGTCAATGAGTCACACACACACACACATACACACACTAGCTGTCCCAGCTAACTCGGAAGCAGACGTGTGGCTGTGTGGTAGAACAACTAACTCGGACCAAGACTTAATTCTTTAAAAAAAGTTGTTCTACTTGTAATATATTAGTAGTAGCTGTGTGTACATACATCCTGTATTTTTTATGATAAAACACTAATTAATTAGTTAACGTCAATTAGCCGACTTTATTAGTCTTACTCAAATCAGTCAAATATTAACTTTGTGCTATAGGTTGCCTCGAAAAAAATGCCCCACCACGGTGGTCTAGGGGCTAAGATACTCGGCTGATAACCTGCAGGTCGCGGGATCGAAGCCCGGCTGCGGTGGCTGCATTTTCGATGGAGGCAAAAATGCTGTAGGCCCGTGTGCTTAGGTTTGTGTGCACGTTAAAAAATCCCAGGCGGTCAAAATTCCCGGAGCCCTTCACTACGGCGTCCCTCATATTCATATTATGCTGGTCTCGCAGCTCGCATTTGACGGGTCAAAGCATCCGCTATCCAGCCAGTTAACGGTTGAACACTTGTGAACATTTAAACAAAAGTAACTTTAATTAACAGGAATTGGGGTCACATTTTAACAAACATTCACAAGCACTCAGTAAGTCCCCGTAAAGAAGCGGTGCTGTTGCTGGGGCTGGTAGAGTGAGTCTGCCCGCCGCCTGGCATTTCTTCTTCCGTCGACGACCGGTGCTTTCACTCTCCCCGTGAGCCGACAGAGAAGATGACAAATGATGCTCTGAAGGTCGTTTGCGGCGCCCATTTAAAGTGGCCATAACAAAAGAAAAAGGATTTTCAAGACGTAGAAGTAGCCCCTATTAGGGGCTTAAGCGTCCCCCCCCCACTTCCTTTGGCGGCACTTGAAAGGTAAACACGGGTCCTGGCCGCTCTCTTCGAGAGGGGACGGCACACTCCCCGTCTGGTGTCTGCTTGTTAGACGCCACTGATTGTTGATGGCAAAAACAAGGGCACCACTTTCGATATCGGTCGGCAGAGTTTCTTTATTGCGCCATTCCTTGCAATCTTCAGCTCCACCTTGCGCACCATTCCGTCCGCACTGGGCAGGCTTTGGGTGACAACGCCGATGGGCCAATCGTTGCGATTTGCTTCTTTGTCCCTGATGAGCACGACGTCGCCTTCTTTTACATCCTTTTTCCTCACTTGCCATTTTCGACGTTCCTGCAGAGTAGCAAGATACGCTGAATGCCAGCGTTTCCAGAATTGGTTAGCCATGTTCTGGACTTGATGCCAGTGTCGCTTGTACAGATTAGTCATATCTATTTCTCTGCTTGTTGGGGATGCGCATCCTTTCTTGTGTGTCAGTAGCATCGCCGGAGTGAGGATGGTGGGATCTCCGGGGTCTGAGGAAATCGGAGTTATGGGTCTGGCATTCATGATGGCTGCGACTTCTGCTAAGAAGGTGGCAAGAATGTCGTGAGTAAGCCGTTGATGGCGTGATTGCATAAGCATGGAATCAAGAATACAGCGTGCCATACCGATCATCCTCTCCCATGCGCCGCCCATGTGGGACGCGTGTGGTGGATTGAATATCCACTTACAGTCGGTGTTCGCTAGGAGCCTGCCAAACTGTGAGCTCTCAGAACCAATTCCAAGTTCTCTGCATGCACCGACAAAATTCGTCCTGCAGTCGGAGTGTACAAGCTTCACAGGTCCCCTTATTGACATGAACCTTCGAAAAGCATTTATGAAGCTCGACGTGTCCATTGATTCGATGAGTTCGATGTGCACTGCGCGAATGCTTAATTAAGCATGTGAACATTACTGCCCAGCGCTTGCTGTTGGCAATACCACCTCTTGTTCGGCGAGAGGTAATCAACAAGGGGCCAAAAACATCGATTCCCACGTTTGTAAAAGGGGGCTCCGTGCTGATTCGGTCGGCCGGAAGGTCAGCCACCTTCTGATCGTGAAGGCGTCCTCGTAGCTTCTTGCACGAAATACAGGCCTCCAACTCAGAGGAGATGCACCTTTTGCCTCCAACAATCCAATATCCAGCAGCTCTCACAGCTCCCTCCGTGATGTGTCGACCTTGATGTTGCACACAGCCATGGTGGTGGCGCACTAGGAGTTTCGCGACATGGTGTCGGCCAGGTATTATTAAAGGGTTTTTTTCTTCATCTGGAAGATCACCTTTGTTCAAGCGGCCACCGACACGGATTAGTCCCTGGGCATCCAAAATTGGATCAAGCTTTCGAAGCGAGCTTGTCTTATGAACTTGCTCTCCTCTCTGGATACAACGCAGCTCTTCTGAGAATACGTCCTGCTGCACAGAGTGAATAATGATGACCTTGGCTCGATAGAGCAGCTCCCCGAGATCCATTTCTTCTGGGGGCGAACTCTTCGCGTGACGGGCGACCCGGATTATGCCAGCCACAGCTCGTGTGAGTGAGCTCCAGCTCGAAAACTTGCTGAATCGTTCAGCTCCTAGTTGCTGTCGCTGGTTGGTTTTCGTCACGAAGGTGCGAACCTCTGGGCGTACCTCTTCGTCTTCATTAGGGTCTATAAGCTTGAAACATGATGATGGTGCTTCCCCTTGAGGTTGAGAAAGTCGGGTCCTGAAAACAAGTTCGTCTTCTCGAGCTGCGCTGCTGGAATTGGTCTGGTGGCGTGGTCTGCTGGATTTTCTTCCGTACACACGTACTTCCACTGACCCGGTCCTGTGCTGGCACGTATGCGCTGAACTCTGTTAGCTACGTACACATAGAATCTTCGCGTTTCATTGTGTATGTATCCCAGAACTACCTTGCTGTCTGTGTAAAATGTGACAGAACACGCCTGGAAGTCTAACTCCCGTAGTATGGCATCGGCCATTTCTGCAGCCTTTTCAGTCCCTGCGCACAGTCTTGTGGAGAAAATGCATTCAGCACATTCTGCTTATTTGAGGCAATCTTGTGCAGCCTTATGTTAGCTGTAGAAAGCATTTTTTGCGTTCTCTGCAACAGACTGATGGTGTCTTCCTCACACAAAAGAGACTTTGAGCATTTTTCTTCACGGAGTTGCGAAAAAGAAAACGCAAGGATAAGAGCAAAAAGCTGCTATGTTAGCAGCTTGACGAGGCTCCTACCCCTTTTCACTTGGCATTACAAAAATCCGCAGAGCACAAAACATGAAAAAACAATTTGACGTCGATTTTCAAAGCTTCAAGAAATTAGGAAATAAAAAGAAAATGCATCAAAATTACATCAGTTTCAGGTTTACATAAAATAAGCAAACCACAAAGAGAGAAAAACAACAAAAAACAAAAAAAACAGCATGCGGTTAATCATGAAACAATACACACGTTGCTAAACGGCTACCAAAGTATTACAAAATGATTATACAACGTTTACAACACTGGGTATGCGAAAAGCACAAGTTTTAATGCACAAGGGAAACATTGACGAATGAAATGTTGCATGTTTTACTCGTAAAAGAAAGCAACGAAAAAAAAAATGTCAAAGAAAGCAAACATCATAGGATGCCATGTTACACACGAGCACTATTATAGGGTGTTTCTTTTACATATAGTACTGTAGCCGGACAACTAGAAAAAGCTAAACTACACGCCGCCATTTTGGATGAGAAAGTTCTTAAGTTGTTTTTTATGTATAGTAAAGATGTCGATGTTTTTATATTCAAACATGTTAAAACAAGCTGAAATACAGTGTTCAAGTCTTCTCAAACCGTGATTAGTTCGCGAATAAGGAACGAACCAGGAAGGCCTTTTCCGAATGTCATAATAGGATTGTGTATTTTTTCTGAGGTTAGAGTGCATCATGGACGTAGAAGTCTCGCTCGACGAACCTCCTTGCATCTTCACCGAATTGTTGAGCAGCCTTTTGAGCAGTTCGCCGAAGCTCATATGTTGCGACCGCGGGTGAGGGACTGTTGCCGAAAACATGCACCTTCATTCGGCACTCCATGATTTCTCGGGAGATGTCATTGTCCTTAAACCAGAGGAACCTTAGGTAGTTCTGACGATCTTCACGAACGACGGAATTGTAAGACATCTGCTCAATGTCGGCAGTTATCGCCACTGAATCCTGCCGGAAGCGTATCAGTATTCCCACAAGATTGTTTGTCAGGTCGGGTCCGGTGAGAAGGACACCATTCAGAGACACTCCTTCGTGCTGAGCGCTGGAGTCAAACACCACGCGGATTCGATCGGGTTTTTGAGGATGGTGAACGCCGAATATGGGTAGGTACCAGCCCTCTTCGTCGATGTTAAGTGGTGGAGCTTCCTCTGCATGACCCCTGACGAACGGTTCTTTCATGAAGTGCACGAAGCGCTCTTTTGTCTCAGGGTTTTTTCGCAACGTGCGTCGCAGCGAGTACAGGCGAGAGAGAGAGCCTTTCTCGGTTATTCGGAAGCCGTCTTCTTGGCGAGTGGAAAGGTAGAGGGGCAACCCAGTTGTTTGACCTGTCTTTGTGTAATTCCCTATCCATGATATTGAGGAAGGCTCTATCTTCTATAGACAGGAACGCTCGTTGTCTTCTCCCGTTGTCTCGAACAGGTTAGGTGCCAAGGTGTCATCTGATGCTGTTTTTGATGAGAAATCATTCTTGACCTGGTGCCTATCCGCAGTGTAGAGAACCAGCGCTTCCATCACCATGAAATGTTTTGTACATGGGGTGAAAAGGGATGGTCTTCCGTTGCCCAGAATGTGTGTTTTTAACACATTTAAGGTGCCTGCTTTATGCGTACGACCCAGGCAGACGTTTCCGACAATGACCCATCCGAGATCGAGCCTCTGTGCATAAGGAGCGTCAAGCGGCCCGTTAATGGTCTGGCGAACTTTGTGGACTCTGAGAACGTCTCGACCGAAGAGAAGCAGTATTTTTGCCACTTTGAGAGGTGGAATGTGAGCGGCAATGGCCTTCAAGTGCGGGTAGTTCCATGCTGCATCTGGCGTTAGAATTTCTTACCTGTTGTCCGGAATCTCATCGCACTCAAGGAGAGGCGGAAGGAATAGCTTGACATTGCCTGATATGCTCCGCACAAAGAAGCCGTTTGCGATCCTACCAACAACCTCAGTACTGCCGGAACAAGTGCGTAATGTGTACTGGGTAGGTGTGCCCTCCACACTGAACTCGTCGAGAAGTTCTGGCAGAACCAACAAACGATTACTCTGTTCATCGAGTATCGCGTGTGCTCTTGATATCTTGTCAGGCTGACATTAATGAGTCACATCCACGAGGCAGATTTTAGCGCACGATCTGTAGTTGTCGTTCACGTTTGCCACCTCGGTATGCGTAGATGTGACTCTTTCATCCAAATTCTTAGCAGAGCTGTTATTGCGTTCAATAGGCTTCGGCGACTCTGAGCACATAGTTGATGGGTGAAGCGCTGTCACATGATTACCGCTGCTGCATATGTAGCATTTTACGATTGCGTTTCATTGCCACTGTGTGTGGTTTGAGGATAAACAACATCGTAGACATATTCCGTGCGCTTTAAGAAAGGTCATCCGCTCTTCCAGTGTTCTTTCACGGAAAACGCGACACCTTGCAAGAGGATGAGGCTTCTTGTGATGCGGGCACCATTTTTCGAAGCTCTTCGATTCAAGTAGCTGCTTTGGAGTGGTTTCCTGAACCTGCTCTAAGGCGTAATGTACGTTTGTTTTCCTTGCTGACACAGATGACTTGTGCAGCGGGGTCTTGGTGGTCGTTTCTTTTTTTCGCTGTGTGATCGAAGGCGAGACATATTGTGCTTGCAGGATGAAGCTGGGATCGTTCCTCATGCTTGCCTGGTCTTGGATGAACTTTGAAAAAACCGCAGAGAGTGGGAACGCAGTGTTGTTCTGTTTTTTGTATTTAGTCCCCACTGACATCCAATTTTCTTGAAGTCCAGATGGTAACTTGGAAACAATTTTGTTTATTCCTTTTGCGCTATCCAAATAGTTAAGACCGGCGAGGTAGGGATCAGATTTGGCAGCTTCGAGTTCCAGCAGGAGGTCTTCGAGCTCTTGCAATTTGGCATTATCCCGGTACGATATTCTTGGGGAATTCCTCCAACTTCCTCAGCAGCGCATCCTCAATTGCCTCAGGACGTCCGAAGGTGTCGTCGAGCCATTTCCACACGATGTTTAAGCCCTTCGAGAAGTCAACCACATGAACAGATTTCCACCTTCGAACTTGATGCGATGACTCAGGACCAAGCCATTTGATTAGAAGGTCGAGCTCTTCCTGCGCAGAAAGGTCTACATCTCTGATGAAGCCTTTGAAAGATGACTTCCAAGCACGAAAGTTCTCAGGTCGATCATCAAACTTCGTAAGTCCTGTAGAGACAAGGTCCTTGCGGCACAGGAATTTAAGGACGCCGGCAAGCTCCGAGCTGGAACTGTTAGGTGCTGGCGTGTACGCAGGCGGCTGATGATAGTCACGCAAGTCCGTGAGGTGGTTGGTTACTTCGGCATGCTCCAAGTTCTGGCTTCTCGGATGAACAACAGGTTAGGTGCTGGCGTGTACGCAGGCGGCTGATGATAGTCACGCAAGTCCGTGAGGTGGTTGGTTACTTCGGCATGCTCCAAGTTCTGGCTTCTCGGATGAACAACAGGCACCCGAAGAGACGCAAGCTCGGCATCACGTATGGCGGCTTGCTCAGTGATGTAGCTCGAAACCCGTAGTGTTCGGTCAAAAGGTGGGTGTGGGTGCACACACTCCCCACCATCCTGTTCCACAGCTGCCTCTAGTGCACTTGCCTGCGCGTCTGCAGCAGCTGCCTCTTTTTCATGTTGTAATACCTCAAGCTCGGCCTCGATTCTTGCCTTCTCTAAGCGCATTGCGGTCTCCTTACGGCCAAACTGAGCTCTTGCTTTGACGGCCTCTGCTTGCGCGCGGGCCTGCACAGCAGCCAGGAAAATCGTAGAGGAGCCCGATCGTCGTGATTGCGAGGAAGCTCTTGAGTGAACCGATAGAGAGAACTGCGATGCCGTTTCATGTGCCTTGTCGCGTTCTTGTGGCGTAGCCTCTCGTAACTTTTCGCTCACGATCGCCTCACGGTCTTCATCGATTGCCTGTTGGAGCTGTAATTCGTGCCTGGCTTCAGACGTCTTCGCCTTCTCGAGAAAGGCTGAGTATCTTGCGGTAGCATGTTCGTAGCACTCGTAACTTGCACGAAGCTGCGTTTTGCCGCCAGTAAACTGTTCTCCCTTAGCGCGTGACAGTGCCTGAAGAGCGCTCTCCACGTTTTTCCAAACAGAATCTAGTTTACGGCAGTGCTCTTCGCGGCTCGTTTGATACATTTCGTTAGCCCTCGTCGACAGGGTTGTTTTTCTTTGCGGCCGAATGTTTGATGCGGAAGCTTCATCTTGTGGTGTGACATTTGGACACTCATGCGTCAGCTCATCCTGGTCCATTCTTGCTTGCACGTTTTGTCTCGGAGTGGACGTATGTGAAACAAACGTTGCTAAGCTGTGCGTTGAGCGTTGAGAGATGAAATGAGCCCACCTTGTTGCTGCCCTTCTGCTGTCAGCTGCTCAACTCCTTGGTGATGAAATCCTTGCAATGGGCGTGTGTGTGGGTTCAACCGGGGGTCTTGCCGTGGCGACGTATCCCATTGCCGGCGGACGTTGAGTTGGTGGCCGATGGCAGTTGAAGCGCTTTTTTACTATGCTGGTCTCCCAGCTCACATTTGACGGGTCAAAGCATCTGCTATCCAGCCAGTTAACGGTCGAACACTTGTGAACATTTAAACAAAAGTAACTTTAATTAACAGGAATTGGGGTCACATTTTAACAAACATTCACAAGCACTCAGTAAGTCCCCGTAAAAAAGCGGTGCTGTTGCTCAGGCTGGTAGAGTGAGTCTGCCCGCCACCTGGCATTTCTTCCGTCGACAACCGGTGCTTTCACTCTCCCTGTGAGCCGACAGAGAAGATGACAAATAATGCTCTGAAGGTCGTTTGCGGCGGCCGTTTAAAGTGGCCATAACAAAAGAAAAAGGATTTTCAAGACGTAGAAGTAGCCCCTATTAGGGGCTTAAGCGCCCCCCCCACTTCCTTTGGCGGCACTTGAAACGCAAACACGGCTCCAGGCCGCTCTCTTCGAGAGGGGACGGCACACATATAGTGATTTTAGGATGTTAAACCCCACGTATCATATCATATGTTTCCAATACCAAAGAATCAAACATTTATTGAAACATTAAATAGATGCATTCGCCTGCCGCGCTTTAAGCGCTACCAAACTTTTTTTTATTGATATATGGCTGCATTTGTTAATTGTACAGGGATTCAAGCTATTTGACTGACATGCGTCAAAACACACTGATGCGTCCATCATCAAACGTGAAACCTTGTACTAATGTGGTGATGAACGAACACAGCCATGTATCAACTAAAGTACGCATGGAAGCGCTGAAGTAGTGGTGCACAAGTGCATGTTCATTTCATATTTGATGTGTTTCAAATGCTTTTTTGATTTTTTAATTATAAAAATCATTCTGAAATTGAGGCAGTAAAGTTACGAGGTCTGACGATAGCTGTGTGAGCATCACGACTTGTCCATTGCCTTGATAGAAAAAGAAGTACGCTACATATTTCGAGCACATGACTGCGGCAAATGATGTAGCTGACATTTCATTTTTTTTAGTGAATAGTGCTTTGCAATCTTTTTGTTGACGTGTCGTTTTTTTTTGTTCCTTTTTTAAAATATATTTCAGTTGTAAATCAGCACTTGTCTGTGTTTTTTTTTATCCTAGCCCTTTCTTTAGCTGTTATGGACCACCATCTTGCCCAAAGATTTGCATGGTTGATTCTGGGGTTATTTGAGGTGACCTACAATATAAAGTCAATATTTTACAAATTCGAGCAAAAATTTTGAAAATTGGCTAATTGAAGTAAATAATGAGTTAGTGTTTAGATATGAAAAATGCGTTGCATGCACAATTGTCAACCAGTTACATAAAACAAGTAAAATGCTCTTAGAGCGCATGTTTCTTTTTTTTTAATCTTGGTCTGAGTTAGCTGGGACAGCCAGTATACAGGTTCCTCCGCTATAATTAGCCAGAGTTAAAAAATTATGCCAATGCACTCAGTGCTTGTTGCAACCAAGTGCTTGTTGCTGACTATTGCCTGGAGTGTGATTGATTGATATGTGGGGTTTAACGTCCCAAAATGCCTGGAGTGTGTTATATCATTCTTTCTGTACTCAATAACTGTTTAATTAGGCCACTTTAACGAGCTAATTTTTGAAGCAACAAGCTAGGCCAAAATTGCAATGACAAAGTTGTGGATGGTTTGCAAAATATTCGCCTACAAAGTTTTCAACTTTTTATCTATTAGATAGTGTCTTTCTGCTTACTACAGATGCCTGCAAAACAGAAAAAAAGTGCTATATGACATGCTAATAAGGTGGCATTAGGGGCTAGTTGGTACGTCTTCATGCTTGTGCGGCACTGAAAGATACCCCATGTGACAAGCCCGCTCGTGCGCACTGGCGCGCGATGATTCTAGTGCTCACTAACATTCTGCATGCATATATCATTTCCCCGGTTCTGCTGTCTCAACAGGGCAGCAACAATGACGGTTGCTCTGTGATGAATGCATTTCGCTAGTGGCAACACAACCAATACCCGCTCTGCCTGCCTAACACTGTCATGAACCCATGAGAAGGAACCATATTGCTTGTATACAGAACATCAGGAAGCAGAGTCACAGCGCGCATAAACACACAAGCGGTCACGTAACTTTTTTTTTTTTTTCACTGGCATCTGTCATAATAAAAAAAAAAACACCAGGTCCGCACAAACCGCGCAGCACCGTCACAACAACAACTGAAAGAGCGGAACTTCTAGACGCTTTTTCTAAACACTCCTGGGGCAACTACTACAAAAACACTTGCACTATACCCACTATGCCATCATTCTTCATTCTTCGGAAAGGCGTGGTACGCACTACAAACCTGTAAGGAATTATGTGCACTTTGTTAATGCTGTGGCTGACGATAAAGGATTATGCCTAAGGTTTTAGTAATGCACTGAGCATTCAATGAACCACTTGTCACACAATATGCATTGCGTGATGCCTGGTTATTACATTACTGATCTGAAACTATTTATTACACATGTCAATGCGATTCCTAACCCGACATAAAGCCTGCATAGGGTCATTTTGCAATGTAGTTTCAAGTACAGGTGTAGCTCTGTGGTAATAATAATATGTGAGGTTTAATGTTCCCAAACCACAATAAGATTATGAGAGACACCGTAGTGGAGGGCTCATAAAATTTAGACGATCAACATGCACTGAAATCGCACAGTACATGGGTCTCTACCATTTCACCTCCATTGAAATGCGATTGCCGCTGCTGGGATTAAACCTATGACCTTCGGGTCAGCATCCGAGCACCTTAACCACTGATCCGAGGCGGACTGCTCTGTAGTAGAATACTGGGCTGCCATGCAGAAGGCCCAGGTTCAGCTGTCGTTCAATCCACGTTTTTTTTTTCTTTTCTTATTTCACACGATATGATTACGAACACCAGCGCCGGCAACAGTGGACTACTACGGTGCCACAATAGACTCTTCTTGTGATCTTATAACAGTTATCACTGTAAAACACAAATACTTAATGGATAAAAAGTTATAAATTGTTTAATTGGATATCCAGTACAAAGAAAGGACACAAACCAGCGTAGTGATTTGAGTTCTTTCTCCGTCCCGTGCTTTAAAGCTGTTTGCTACTGAAAATCATGAACTAACCAGCCCAAATGTGTATGCTAGTGCAGCCTAATCCGACATTTAGCAACCTGATCAACTTGACCTACAACTTTTTCACTGAAATTTTTTGCACAGCTTTGCTGCTTCAAAAGTTTGTGAATTAAAGTGGCCTTGTTAAACAATTAATCAGGACACAAGTAATAGTCTGACTCACTCCTTGGAACAGTCAGCAACTTGAATTTGGTCATGTCATTGAGTTCGTTGGCATACTTTTAAACTCTCGCTAGAATTAGCAGGGGCACCCTGTATGCACAAATGCACATGATTTGATTGATTGATTGATTGATTGATTGATTGATTGATTGATTGATTGATTGATTGATTGATTGATTGATTGATTGATTGATTGATTGATTGATTGATATGTGGTGTTTAACGTCCCAAAACCACTATATGATTATGAGAGACGCCATAGTGGAGGGCTCCGGAAATTTAGACCACCTGGGGTTCTTTAACGTGCACCCAATTCTGAGCACACGGGCCTACAACATTTCCGCCTCCATCGGAACACAAATGCACATGGATGTGTGTGTGTGTGTGTATGTGCATGCAGACACACATACACACAAAGTACAATGATATAACAAATGTGAAAAACTACAAGAAAAATACCCAGCAACAGTGTGATAAGAATTGAATACACAAAAGATAAAAGGACTATAAATGGTAAAAGATGCAATAAAAGTGCTTTTGTCAACACTAATCTGCTACATGCTGTTCTCTTTAATGCATGATTTGAACTCTCAAAATTTTGCATACACCCTAATCAAAATCCTTCTACTTCATCAAACAGCTCTGAACTATATGTGTTGAAATGAATAGCTAGATTACTAGATGACACTCTTTTAACTAAACTGGAATGCTAGCTCTACCTAATGAATGCACCCTCTAGTTTACCAGACATAAAATCTTGTGCAGGTTAGACCCAACCAAGTGAATCCAACAGACCATCAGTTCAAAAAAAGCCTAGGAGAGATTAATTGTTGATTGATTGATTGATATGTGGGGTTTAACGTCCCAAAACCACTATATGATTATGAGAGACGCCGTAGTGGAGGGCTCCGGAAATTTAGACCACCTGGGGTTCTTTAACGTGCACCCAAATCTGAGCACACGGGCCTACAACATTTCCGCCTCCATCGGAAATGCAGCCGCCGCAGCCGGGATTCGAACCCGCGCCCTGCGGGTCAGCAGCCGAGTACCTTAGCCACTAGACCACCGCGGCGGGGCGAGAGATTAATTGTTTTTAACTATAGTTAGCAACTATACATAATTTTAAATTAATTAAGTGAATGTTTCATTAATTGCATCTCAAACCACACCTACCAAATTATGAGTCTGATGCTTTACCAATTGAGCTACAATGAAAGGTGCTTTTCCATTCACTTATTTGGGAATGTCTTTAGATGTAATCCTTGAGAGTGTTAGCCAGCACCACTTGTACCCAAGGCGGCAAGCACAAAACTCTTTTAGCCAGAGGCAGCTCATGGCACGTTATCTTCACACAAGGCAAGTCATCTTTGCACACTTAGCTAAAAAATTGTCCGTTTGGTTCCAACCAATAGGAAGGGTGTCTTTGCCCCCTTTATTTCATTAAATTTGTCATAACTGTTACACTACGAAAATGGCAATTAATGTCTTCACACTTAACATATGCCCCTCCGTGGCCAATGTAGAAAACAAGAAAAGCTCATGGGAGCACTTGTCAAACCGATAGTTGGTGAAATGCAGATATAAGATGAGAAGAGCAAACTAATACTCAATGCACATGGAGGAAAAAAAAGAACAAGAGAGCTTTTTATTAGGCCATAAGATTCTCTGACATACTGCGCAAAATACTTTATATGCCCAAAACTGCATGCCCCACATGAAAATATGACTGCAAGAAATTGTCTTGACAGGCAAGAAAATTGATTATCTATCAGATGGTTTTGCTCACAATGTGCATGGTTTACAGTGATGATGCTGGTAGTTTGTTCAAATCATCTTTGCTTATCACTCTTCCTTTTTTTTTTTTTGTTCTAGACTTTACAAGTATATATTGCGTGTTGTTGACAAATAATTATTCGTTGTAAGCCAGCACAATTGTTTGTGTTTTTTTTTTTTGCACTGTTTTCTTTTAGCCATGTCGTACCGTCCAAGCATCCACACACCCACACGCGTACTGCTGATACACAATTGTGCTGACTCACATGCTGTCAGCAGACCTTCAATTGCTTTATCTAAGAAAGAAAATTATTTTCTTCAACATGCTTGCACACGTGATTTTCATGGTGCACTGTCATAATAATGATGTATGGCAACATTTTTATCATTCTTCTTTTCTGTTATGTTGTGCAAGTATATGCTTCATGATTGTGATAAATAAAGCTAGTTATAACTGAGGGCTGCCATCTGTGTCCCTTTCTCGAGGCTCCATTGCCTTTTATGTGCAGTTTGTGTGTTAAGTATGTCATACCATCTCGCCCAAGCAACCACTTTAGCTGAAAATAAGAAACGAACAGACAGAAGCATCCCTTTTGTCTGAATTAAATTGCCATCCTTATTTAACAGTTGATTAATGATAACCAATAGTCACTGATGCCAGGGAAAGCTTAAAGGGGCACTAAAGAGAGATAATGACTTGATTTAGATTGACAAACTACACTCTGAGAACTCTAATCCTACACGTTTCACTATCATAAGTTCATTATTATCGGAGAAACTCAAGATTGAAGTTTCATTTTTATATTTCGAGCCAAAGTCTCCACGTGTGTCATAAGAAATTTCAAAATGTAATTTCCTTATTTTCATGGCATTAGCTCAATGAAATTTTCTGAAACTTCGTAAGCTAAGCCTATGGCACGCACAGATTACAATTTACTTCATTCTTATCAATTGGAAGCTACGTAAGACCCAGCAGATGCCTTCAATATTTCTTACATTATGGTGTTTGGTGGGGAAATATCAAGATAGTGTCAACACCCGCATTTTCTTTTCACGAGTTTTCTGGCTTACTAAGCGTCGAGTTGCAGTAAGAGTGGTGTTTTCGGGATAGTGAAATTGTACTTTACTAATACGTGAAAAATCATTTCGCTCTTTAGTGTCCCTTTAAAGGATGTTATTAATAGTAAGCGTAGTGCAAATGTCAATCAAGAAAGAAAAGTGAACAAAAAGATAACTTGCCGCTGGCAGGCACCAAACCTATGACTTTTGATTAACACGTCTGATGCTCTACCAACTGAGCAACAGTGGGTGCCATCCCCCAATCCACCTTTATGGGATATATATGTGCATTTAAACCGGGCAGTGTCAGTCAACGCCGCTAGTAGCCATGGTGACGAGTGTGGAACACATTTCTTCTGCCTGCTGGCATCGCAAAGTACTTGATCTTTTTTGAGCTGGAAGCTGACCAATGATCCCTCGAAAACTACCTTAGAGGGCCCTGCAACATTTTTTGAGCAAGGGCAAAAAACCCTGCCAGTTGGTAGTTGAGGTTCCCGAAAGCACACGTGCGAAATATTATAGCGCAGCACACCGGCCTAGATTTTACAATAAATTCTCAAAGTCAGCTAAAAATTGCTTTCTCTTCTCTTGACAAATGATGCTATACATCAATGTGTCACAGCCCCAAATATCATGCCACTGGCCGATTTGAGCACTGCATGCTCGGGAGTTACTGGAGCCGCCGCGAGAGGCAGCAACGTGTCCGCACGATAGTACAGAAAAGCCGTACGTTTGAAGAAAAAGTGCTCAAGGTCTTGAAGTGCGCATGACGTACCTTCTTTCCTTATGCCATCCCTCCCTGCTTAACTTCCAGGGCTTTCATCGAGACAAGAGAAGAGAGAAAGCAATCCCAGTGTGCAACAAATTTTTGTAACTGTGCTCATACTGATTGGATACTAATAATTTTTCCGGTAGTCAATTCGTGAAGCAAAAACTTCCTTTACTGAATCCATTCCATGGCTACTCGGCAAAGTGTTGCAGGACCCCTTAAAGGCATCCAGACTGCCAGAACGAGAACTTTGCTATGAATGAACGAAAGAAGGAGGATTCCTAAGTGCTCATTTATCTTTTTTTAAGCAAAAAAATTAATGAGCACAGACAAGGAAGTCAAGGAAAGTATAGGGAATGTTATTTGTAGTAATTCTGATGTAATCAAAAAGATAGTAAAGTGGACAAAATGATAACTTGCCGCTGACGGGGACCAAACCTGTGAGTTTCCAAGTCCAATGCTTTACCAACTAAGCTACAGCGGTGGCCGTCACCCCTTCCACTTTATAGGGTATATATGTGTATCTAAACGTGGGAACGTTAGTCAGTGCCGCCAGTAGCCATGATGGTAAGTGTGGAACACTCTTTTGCCTGCTGGTGTCACGAAGCACATGTTTGTTTTTTTTTTACGAGCTGGTAGTTGACCAATAATCCGACAATAATCTTTCATATACTGCCTTAAAGGGGTATTGACACAAAAATTTTGGCCTTGCATTTTTTTTTGCTGCAGTGTGTTCGTAGGGGGGGCCCCTGTTAGTCATAACACGACACATTGTTTGCTGCAATGCACAACAAGTAATTAATTACAGGCTTGTCATTACCGATCAGTGTCAGTTTTAGTTTCAAAAACTATAAGCCTCCGGGTGAAACTATAACCACCTAGTGCGTGCAATGCTCTACCATGTCAGCACACAAAATTGTGACGCCCTTCTGCACGATCTGCATCAAGAGGTTCTTTCAAATAGAAAACGGGACAACAATGTCGTCAAACACAAAACTTTTCAACTCATGCACCCGGTTACAAACTCACAAGCAGCTTTCGAGTAATATTCTGCTGGTGCAAACACGGCAAATAAAAACACCAGGCCTGGGCGGAAGGCACAGCACAGTCACAGCAAAAGCTAGAAGAGCAGCCTTTCAGAACCTTTTCAAAACACTCATTGGGTAACTACTGCAAGCACGCTTGCTTGATACCCACTGGGGCATTAATAATAAATTTTTTGGGTAGTAGGCCGGCGTTTGCTATGCTATTTTTCGTCATTCTTTTGAGAAGCGTGGTATCCGCTAAACACTTGCAAGGAATTTTGTGACAATTGTTCATGCAGTGGCTGACGACAGTGGGGAATTATGGCTGAAGTGGGTATGCACCACAGTTAATAAGGGAACAAGAACAAGCTTTTGTAATAGGTCAGAGCATTGGACAGACCACACACTAATCGCACTGTGCGATGACTGGTTGTTATTTTGCTGTTTCAAAACGCTTTATAAGTGATATTAACGCGATTGCTTTCCTGACATCAAGCCTGCCTAAAACAAGTTTCCCAGCAAGTCACAGGCACCGAAGTAGCTCAGTGGTAGAATACTGGGCTGGCACCCAGCGGACCCGGGTTCGTGCCCCACTGTGTCATTGGTGCGAGGTTTTTTTTTTTTCAATTTCATGCGATGTGGCTACGGACACCAGCGGCGGTGGCAGACAACTGCGCGTGACCCAAGTTGTGATCTCATAACAGCTTTCGCTGTAACAATGGCAGCAATGACGTCATCATAACTTGTTACAGTGTGGTCACGTGAAGAAAGTAGGGGGGTCATCAAGGGTCAACTTTGAGGGTGTCAATGGCCCGAGAGAGCTGATCACTGATACAAACTTTGAAATTAATTTAAAGTACCTTCCAAGCTATACTCTGTTAATATTTTTTAGATTATGCATGCATGTTCACGGGGAATCCATCTCGCAGGCTATGTCGGCCGCAAAATATCGTGCCATTACCCCTTTTAGGCATCCAGTCTGCCAGAACGAAACCCTGGAGCCCGAGAGTATCCCAAAGCTTTCGGGGTAGAAGCTCCTCAGAGAATAAAAATCTGCCTACATTCTTTCTATTGGTGTCAGTCCAGCCAAGTATGTGAAACCCACAGAATCGTTATATTTAACAGAGAAAGGTTATGTGAAAACCAGCAAGAAAGAACTGGTCTAAAAAGGCTTCGGTTACTCTGAATGTGGCATGCACATTGGATTTGGCAGGTGTAAGATACAGGCGGTAGTGGCATCAATCAAAATAGCATTCACAGAAATGACTGAGGTGGGCACGGCAGCTTTCGCACAGAAGGATGCAAAATGTAGATGGACATTTGAAGCTATCCACACAGATGCACAGCCAGTGTTAATCAGCTAATTTTCACAGTTTTACATGGTACTCAGCACATGAATGGAAATGCTAGGATGAACCAAACGGCTCAAGTACAAAACATTCGAGCATTAGTTTGCACCCCATCCAAAAACAACCAGACGGCAAACCACAGAGTACCGGCGACTCTAAACAGAGGCTTGTCAATCGACACACCCTCAGCACATTATATGTCTATAGCAGGTCAAAGGCCTCTCAATACATTCTCGCAATTTATCATGTCCTGCAGCTGATTCCATGTTATGCCACAAACTTCCTACGTTCGTCACAACACCCAAGTCTCCACCAACCCAGCTGCTGTTCCCATACCTTGGTACCAATTCGATTGCTCTGAGCACCATTTGTCTCTCCAACATATTACATGGCCAGCCCAGGTCTATCTTTTCCCCCACTTAAAGAGCCCTAAACCACCTCTGATAAATTTTTAACAATTTAAATGAAGATGCCAATTGAGTTCAGAATGCCGTTACAATTAACAGTGCCGTACACAGCAGCATTATAAGCCACAGGCACCCCACAAATTCCAAAAAATGATGCCTTCTCCTCCTCGTGCCTTTTGGCATTGCTCATCCGCTCAGCATTCACTATGACTTAAACATGTCTGCTCATCATCCACAAAACCTGTTTGCTTACAGGCATACACACACTCCGTTCTTCCTCCTCGCACGGTGCGGAGGAACACTGTGCCAGGAATAGGGATGAATCGACAAACGGAGCACAGTGAAGGAAAACATAAAACGAACAAGGCTGTCTTTTGCATTATCAAGCGTGTACAACTCCACTATTATGGCACCATTTTGAAAAATATATGTTCACTATAGACTCGTGCACAACTGCAATACCACAACAAATTTCAACCTCTGGGTGGTTTAGGGCACTTAAAGTCAACTAGAATATTTACGACCTCTCTTTGTTCTCTGGATCCCAATCACTTTATGTTAACATTCACTTACTATTCTATTTCGCAGTGCATGGCCCTTAACTTTTTCTAGAGATTGCTTGCCATCCTTCAAGTTTCAGCCCTATATGTTAGTACTGGCAATATGTAGTGGCTATACACATTTTGCTTTGTGGACAGCAGTAAGTTGGCTGTCACAATTTAGGAATGGGTGCCAAGTGCCTAGCCCATGTTTATTCGTCAATAAGTTTGTTTTTTTTTTTTTTTCATGAGTAGGCTCTTCTATCATTCACCCTCTACAGTCTACCCACTCTTTATGGTTACGCACCTTTCGTCCGTTCTAGTCCAACACTAAATAGAGCAAAGCTCAAGTAAAATAAGCTCACTTACCGTTTTAGAGAGTGTGCATAATGCAGTGAGAAAATTCGTGCGTGAATCAACCATGAAAGAACTTGTCAAGCAGTGCTCGACTACAGATCGCTGCAGCCATATAGAGTTGGGAGGGGCCAGACAGCGAATCGGAAACGGTTAATTGAAAGAGTTATACACACTCTTACACAGATGCTGAATGCTGATTGCTAATTTTCACCTCTTATTCTCTTACCAAGCTATCAAGAATAATCTTTGTCTTTGGCAAGCTCATCTTTAGTTGTACTCAAATGGTACCTCAGTTTAGTTATTCAACCATTTTTTGCCATTCATTCCCATCCTTGCTGAAGAGCAGAATGTTATCTGCGAACCATATGTTGGCAACACATTTTCCGATAATTTTCATCCCCCATCAGAACACAAAAAAAGGAACATAAAAACATAGGCAAGTGCATGACACAAATGCTAACAACTGAAAGTTTAATGGAAGAAACGTGTCACAGGAATGCATCAAAAATCTTGACACTACCCACCAAGCATGTAATCACGTATGCTGCAGATATAAAATCTCAGTATCTGTGAGAGTGACTGAAGGCTAACTCATGCACCTGTCTCTTGCTTTCACGATTTCAAACGGTTCAGCGATTTCACGCATGTGCTGGTCCCAATGCCTCATCACCACAGTGGCTTCGTTTATCTCGGCTGTGCAGCTATGCAACCGCATTGCCTGCAACGGAGCGAAAGATGCGTAGATGGTGCATCTTTTAAAGAGCTAGCACGCTCC
Source organism: Rhipicephalus microplus (assembly GCF_043290135.1). Classification (NCBI taxonomy): domain Eukaryota; kingdom Metazoa; phylum Arthropoda; class Arachnida; order Ixodida; family Ixodidae; genus Rhipicephalus; species Rhipicephalus microplus. Next base: position 236,059,238 of record NC_134710.1, read on the forward strand.
CTTAGACGGGCGTTGAGACACCGTTTCGTCTGCTCAATGTATGTACCACAGCATGACAAAGGGATGGAGTATACCACTCCGCTCGGACAGTCAATAAAACACTTAAGAGTGCCTTATAGAGCAACCGTCAGCACTGACAGCGGCCTGCCTTTTCTTGCACTCTGCATGCGCGAAATTGCTGAAGCGTTTGAAGTCATAAAAGCAAGAGACAGGTGCATGAGCCAGCCTTCAATCGCTCTCACAGATGCTGAAATTTTGTATCTACATCATACATGATTACATGCTTGGTGGGGGGGTGTTAAGATTTTTATGTGTGGCTATATGCTTATATGTGACACGTTTCTTCCATATAACTTTCAGTTGTTAGACAGCGCTTGTGTCGTGCACTTCCTTGAGGTTTTTTTGTATTTCTTGTTTGTGCACAGATCGTGATGAGTTTCTTCCAAGTAGCTCAATTTGTTACTTTACCCCGGTAATCTTCATGCTTATTTCTTTCCAATCTAGTAGTTCGAATACTTCTAAACATGCAGTGAAAAACATTGGAGAGGTAGTATCTTCTTTCCTGACGCCTTTCTCAACTGCAATTCTCTTGCTTTTCTTGCTAAGACGAAAGGTTGCTGCGACATCTTTGTTTATGTCGGCTGTGGTATCTATATACGTTTCAAGTACTCCTTCACGATACTATGCTTCTTAGACTGCTGGCACCTTTTTATTTCTATAAAACCAATAAAAAAGGCTTGTGGTACTCACAGATTTCTCATTTAATTTATTGATTAAATTGCCACGATCCTTTGTATAGTATGCTCTTTTAAGCCAAAGTTAATGTCGTGTCTCTTATCTTATTCAAAATTAAGTTGCTGTTTTGAATATTTTGTGTAGTATTTCAGGTAAGCTGATGGGTCTATAATAGTTCACCTCCCATCTTGTGTATTAATATGCTCACGTTTTTCCAGCTTGCTAGTACACTTGAGGTCTTGAGATATAGTGCATAAAGTTTCAAGTCTTCTTTAAATATAGTATCCCCTTTACATTTTATCAAATCAACTGTTATTTCATTTTCTCCAGCAGCTTTACCTCTGTGCCTTTTATGTATATAGCCTTTCCAAACTTGTCGATAATTAGACTGAAGACGAGTCCTGTTTGGCTTTGACATCGCCTAAAGGAGTACTGACATCCAATTTCAAGATCGAGATGTGTCCATCATTCGATCACTTGGTATGCATAGGTCTTCTTGGCCAAATTTTAATAGCGTCAGTCGCGTCGAAGTTATTTCATTTCAACGTCAAACAGCATAGAAATTCTAAGGAGAAAAAACGAGAAATAGACTGCCCTGCGACATCGACACTAGTGCTATGTGTCCAGTGTGATACATTCCACAAATACCATCCTGAGTGATGATACGCTAGTAACGATGACGTAGACGATCTCCGAGTGTGTTTGAGCCGACTCCCAGCCATGATCTCACTAGTAGCTCTCCTTGCTGTGTTGAAGCGTGCATGCTATTCATTGTGTTGCATCGTCTCATTTGCGTTGCGCTTCAATGCGTGCGAGTACGATAATTCAGAGTGACAATACGTGCCAGAATGTCGGAGAAGCGCTGCGTAGTGAGAGCCTGCACGTCAAGGCACGGGAAAAGGGGAAAGTGCGTTGCGTTCCACGCCTTTCCAAGTCACGAACTTCAACGCAGCCAGTGGGTTGACTTCGTACGCGCTGTTGGACAGAGGGACTGGACATCTGTGAAGAACAGCCACATTTGCTCCCTTCACTTTGCGGCGAGCTGCTACGGGGTAAATCCTGTGTTGGCGAACCAGTTGGGTTTCAGTGGCAGTACGAGGCCTCTTCTCGTGGCCTGGGCTATTCCTACCATGTCCCCTGCTGCAGCTAAAAGCAGCGATTCATTCGCCAAACGTCCCCGACATGAGGTGCATAGTGGTGTTCCTGAGCTCCGACAGTACGGCCGGAACTGATAAATACATTGCATTTTACGCGGAGCTTGTCAAGAAGGATCGTCGCGAATCGCAGCGATACCCAATTCCAGGTCGCTGTCATCATCACCTGCCAATGTTGACCGTGACGACGGCGAGGACGACAATGTTGGCGACAGAGGCATGTCTACGCCTTCAAAGACACAGCTGGACTGACTGTATGTGCGCGCCTAGTAGATGATACGCCAGTGTGACGTCACCATTTTTTGTGAAAGCGGCATCACCTGTGCAGCGGCCTCGATATGGCCGCGAGGTAGCGCTGCCAGCGGTACAATTTGGCGGGATTTCCATCCATTTTGAATTGCATTCGATAGTGAATATATTAATCAATATTACAGACACCCATTCGTCACTCAGATGCATTTTAGGTCGCGAATTGCTACTAGGGGGTCGATAGCTACTCGTTAATGCAAAAATCTTGACACTAGTAAATTTGATGTCAGTGCTCCTTTAAGGTTGGATTTTTCTGTAAACTGTACAGTTCAGAATAGACTTCTGCCACTTTCACTATATCATTCAAGTGTGCTTATAACATATCCCAGCTGATATTTTACTGTAACCATTTTGGTCCTTCCTAGAGTTTCCTTATAGCTGTTCTGATGCTGCTGCTTCCTTTTACTGCAGCTTCCATTGTTTTGATGTTACCATTCTATATGTAATGGAGTTGCCTCTTGTTCACCACCTTTGGTAGTTCATTCTATTTTATTCCTTGAAGTAGTTACTTTCACTTACTCTTTTCATTAGGTCTTTTTAGAGTCAAAAGTAGAGTTGACAAACATCCCGGATTTTGCAGGACTTTCCCAACATTTCATACAGTGTACCCGAGTCTATGACGTTCCAGTTAAGTCAGCTGTATGTCCCGGATTCGTTCCGGACCGGCCAGTTAGAAACATTTATGAGACCCAACCCATGCCCAAAAATGTGGGTCACGCTGTGGAGCACAAAGTTCGCATGAATCGCATGCATGAAGCAGTCTTGCAATAAATGGCCAGCGGTGACTGCGAGGGGCTTTAGCCACTTTATTTGAATTTCCGCTTGAAGTGCGACAACTTTTACGAGTACATTCTCCAGAAAGAAAAAGTGTTGCGAAGATCACGTAACCAACTGAACTATGACTTCACGAGACACTAAAGAAACAATTAATTTGTCTTGAAAATTCCACAAAAAGAAAACTGATTTCATTGGGTCTCTGTGTTTGCATTCCGCTCAACCCTGTCTGCATTAGTGGTTACCATGTTTTGCCTGCAAATTTTTAAAACTTCATCACTCCACTAACCCTCTGCCATCCTTGGCAGCACTTTCTATTTTTTACCATCCATTTTAACATTCTAGCTAATCATTGGTTATTGCTCTTTCTCATGACATGGCTTGTCAAGATCTGCTTTTTTTTTTCTCCTCTCATCAACTAAGATATCAGTTTCCCCTATTTGTTCTCTGATCCACTCTGCTGTCTTCCTTTATCTTAGTGATATACCTATTATTTTTCATTACATCACCACTGTGTGATGCTTGGTTTCTGCATAAATTTCTGCGTTCTCCAAGTTTATACCCCATATGCAAGAACTATCTAATGCGGTGTTGGTACACTTTCTGTTCCAGTGACAGAGTTAAGTTGCCGGCGATAAGTTGAGTATGTCAACCATCATGACACATCAACCCATCCTTATTCTTTTATGAATTTTTCCTCTACAAGTAAGCTCCTGTGTTAATGTTTAATATTGATCTACGTACTGTTCGAAAGATTTTAGGGTCTGTACGTTTGTTTTGAACTCTCATTCTTTCACTAAGCTACCTACTAGCATAATCACTGCCACCTTGTTTTAATGCTTTCTCAAGTAAGGTCTGCAATCATTCTCTGCAATTTGTCACCGTTATTGCTAAAGAGCATAATGCTATCTGCAAGTTGTAAGCTGCTCAGATATTCTCTGTTAATCTTTATTTCTATTTCTTCCAAATACCATCTTTTAAAGGAACACTTAAGTGAAACCACAAATGGGTTTTTAGATGGATAGAATGTACTCTGAATACTCTAGCATCATTAATTTAACCATCATACTTTTAGTATTAAAATAGAAAATCAAGGTCGAATTGTCCCACTCGAATTGCACACTGAAATCTTTAAGTGCGTCACAGATATTAATGCACATTTTTTGCATTTTGGCTATACTAACTAAGCGCAATATTCCTAAACTAGTCATGGTAAAGGGGGACACTGGTCTTTCAATGGGCTAAATAATTTAAAAAAAGCAGTTTTTTTTTTTTTTTTTTTTTCAACACAGACTTTTTGTAACATATGGGCATAGCCGCAAGTACTTATAAGTTTTTCACGCCTTGGACTAATATTTTGTAGGTTTTTGTGAATATTTGAATGCTTTGACTACTCTAACGAATAATTAAATATTGGAATTCACTTTGAATCGAATTTAAATTTTATAAAATTTTGAATTATTCGAAACGAACGAATAGGTGCATATTAATATTCATGTAATGCTCTGTAAAAGTGGTTTCGTTGCAGTGAAGAGATACTAAGCCGTGAAAGCGCTATTCAAGCGTATTAGTCTGCATGTAAATGTGGTTTCATTGCAGTGTAGTGGTGCTAAGCAGACAAAACACGTATTCAAAAGAAATCCGCACTGCAGCAAAGCCCGACTTCAAGGTTGCTGTTTTTGTTTATTTTATTTTCCGTTTAAAAGTTCGTTACATCGACTTATATGCTCTAAGTATAGCAAATTTTGAAACGTAGCATATTTTACTGGCTATCACTAGGACTGTATAGAAAGTGAAATCCTGCTACTATTCGAAGTTGTTGCCACTCTCTTTGATGCAAAAAAAATGGCCTTTGCACAGACAGGCCTTGTCTCAATTAAAATATATATATATATATATATATATATATATATATATATATCATCATCAGCCTGACTACGTCCACTGCAGGACAAAGGCCTCTCCCATGTTCCGCCAGTTAACCCGGTCCTGCGCTTGCTGCTGCCAATTTATACCCGCAAACTTCTTAATCTCATCTGCCCACCTAATCTTCTGTCTCCCCCTAACCCGCTTCCCTTCTCTGGGAATCCAGTCAGTTACCCTTAATGACCAGCGGTTATCCTGTCTACGCGCTACATGCCCTGCCCATGTCCATTTCTTCTTCTTGATTTCAGCTATGATATCCTTAACCCCCGTTTGTTCCCTAATCCACTCTGCTCTCTTCTTGTCTCTTAAGGTTACACCTACCATTTTTCTTTCCATTGCTCGCTGCGTCGTCCTCAATTTAAGCTGAACCCTCTTTGTAAGTCTCCAGGTTTCTGCTCCGTAGCTAAGTACCGGCAAGATACAGCTGTTATATACCTTCCTCTTGAGGGATAGTGGCAATCTACCTGTCATAATTTGAGAGTGCTTGCCGAATGTGCTCCACCCCATTCTTATTCTTCTAGTTACTTCAATCTCGTGGTTCGGCTCTGCGGTTATTACCTGCCCTAAGTAGACATAGTCTTTTACAACTTCAAGTGCACTATTACCTATCTCGAAACGCTGCTCTTTTCCGAGGTTGTTGTACATTACTTTAGTTTTCTGTAGATTAATTTTGAGACCCACCTTTCTGCTCTCCTTGTTAACTCCGTAATCATGAGTTGCAATTCGTCCCCTGAGTTACTCAGCAATGCAATGTCATCGGCGAAGCGCAGGTTACTAAGGTATTCTCCATTGACTCTTATCCCTAACTGTTCCCATTCTAGGCTTCTGAAAACCTCCTGTAAGCACGCGGTAAATAGCATTGGGGAAATTGTGTCCCCCTGCCTTATACCCTTCTTGATTGGTATTCTGTTGCTTTCTTTATGAAGCAGTTATATTCTAAGCATTTCTCTATTACCTGATGGATAGTATGAATGTGGTCAATCGTTGAGTAGCCTGTTATATATATATATATATATATATATATATATATATATATATATATATATATATATATATATATATATATATATATATATATATATATATATGTATGTATGTATATATACATACATATTGTGCAGGTTAGTTTGGTCATCACAAACATACCCTTTTTATTTATAATTAGAAATATTGTACTATTCAAATTTGATTCGAAATTATTAGATCAAAATCACTATTCGCTTCGAGCCTAAAATTCACTATTCGCACAAGCCTAGTTTTCTAGTATCTAGATATGAGCTTAAATCAAGGTTTTGATGAGTAGCTTTTGTTTTGTTGTTCTCGAAAAGGATACTAATTAATTTTGATTAAAGGGACCCTGCAACAGTTTTTGACCATGGTCAGAAAACGCTGCTGATCGGTAGTAAAGGGTCCCAACAATACCCGATACAAATATTAAAGCACAACATGCGGCCTGGAATTCACAATAAATTAACAAAGTCAGCTAAAAATTGCTTTTTTTACTCGACAAATCACGCAACATGCCCAAAAATCACACGTAATTCGAACATGGCACTGTCGCTCCTTACAGAGATCGCCGTAGGAGGCCACTACTTTCCACGCGTGCAGGGGCGATCACACTGAAAAATCCGTGCATTGGAAGAAAAAAGAAAGAAGTTCTCAAGCTCACGAGGCACGCGTGACGTTTTTCTGTGGCCCTGCCATCTCTCCCTGCTTAGCTTCCAGCGCTTTCGTCGGGGCGAGAGAATGCACTCGCAGCATGCGACAAACCTTTGTAACTCTGCTCGGACGACAAATTCTGAAAATTTTTTGCGGTGTGGAATTCGTGAGGCAATAAGCTCTTCCAGTGAATTCATTCCATGGTTACTTGAAAAAGTGTTTCAGGGCCCCTTTAACTTCAAAACTAACAGAAGTATCCTAAAAATATTTGCTTATTTAGAATGAGAGAAGAAAACTAAAGAAGTCAGGGCAGTTTCATTAAATCTGGTAAAGAAAATTTTGATTTCTTTTAAAAACCCACTTCCCCCATTACGCTTTTGGGCCCCTCAGAGGACAATCTACTTCATATTTATTGATTTCAAACCAAGCAAATGGCCTAGTAGTTGCCATTAAAATCTACGATGATGTCAGAGGTTTGGCGTCATAACTTTGAGGTGGTGTCACCACCCGCATTTTCTTTTTGCCCATTTTTTATCAAGAATCCTCTTGCAGCAAACGAGGCAATTTGGAATCTTGAGAGATTAATTTACTAATATGAGAAAAATCATTTTCCTCTTTACGGATCCTTCCAAACAGACAGTAAACAACGGGGATGTATCTCCTTGTTGGAACCCTCTCTTAATCAGAGTTTTGCTCCTTTTCTCAAAGAGGAGCAGGGCAGCTATACAATCTCTGCAGATGTCGGCGATTGCATTCACACATACTTCAAGTACCCCTTGCCGGTGCCTCTAAAACTGCCGGTATCTCTACTGATTCTACTGGTTTTTTGTAATCTAAGGATGTCATATAATGGGCTTTTTTGAATTCAGCAGATTTCTCCATTATTTCATTATTAGCATGAAGGTGATGTGCCCTACAATACACTTTCCTGAAGTTAGCTTGAAATCTAGGTTGATTAATGTGAAGTACATCTCTTATGTTTTTCGAAGTTGCCATGATGAATATTTTGCGTAATGCTGAAAGCAGGCTGATCGGTCTGTACTCTGTAGAGCAACACTTTTCACATAGCATAAACGAAGAGTGCGAGTGCCCCGTCTGTCAATTTTTTCGACAATGAATATCAGTATTTTTTGCACAGAAGAGTAATATGTGAATAAGCAGTTTTGTACATGCACTGCCCCTTTTCCCGTCTTTTCATTGCTTCTTCTCCTCACCTACCCGATTGTCCATATATATTCCCATAATCTCAGCAATAAACTAAATGTAAGAGTGTGCTCTGTCCCATCTCAATTTTTTTCAGAAAACTTCTTACGCACGATTAAAAAGAGTTTCCCATTCAAGGGGCTCTACAACACTTTTCTAAGTAGACATGGAATGAATTCAGTAAAGGAGCTTATTGCCTCATGAATTGAGCACTGCAAAAATGTTTAGAGCCGGTGCAGTATGAGCACCGTTAACAAAGATTTACTGCATGCTGTAATTGCTTTCTTTTTTCTCTTGTCCTGACAAAAGCGCTGGAAGCTAAGCAGGGAAGGATGGCACAGAGAAGAAAACATGTGAACATATGCCAGCCAAAGAAAAAAAAAAAAAAAGGCCGCGAGCTTTTTTTTTTTTTTTTTTTTTTTTTTTTTTTTTTTTTTTTTTTTGGCTGGCATGGCTTTTTAGTGCCATCGTGCATGCCTACGCAGACAAGTCACGGCCTCCCGTGGTGGCCCCAGAAACTCACCGAGTGCGCCATGCTCAAATCAGCCCATGGCGTGATACTGGCCAGTGATGCAGTAATTTTTCAGTATGTAGCATCATTTTTTGAGAGATGAGAAAGCAATTTTTGGTTAACTTTGAGAATTTATTGTTAATTCGCCGCTGTGTGCTGCACTATAATGTTTGGCTCACATGTTCTCGGGAGCCTCAACTGCCAGCGGCAGCATTTTCTGACCACACTCAAAAAGTGTTGCAGGGCCCCTTTAAGCAAGTTTACATCTCCCTTTTTGTTTACAAGTAAAATATTGGTACTTTTTCCAACTAGCTTGTACATTCGAAGTTTTCAGGCATAATGCACAGTGTCACAAGCTTCTTAAATATGAAATCTCCTCCATATTTGATCAAAGCAGCAGTTTAACTATCTTCTCTGATGGCTATTCAGCAGGACATGCCTTGTAGGGCATTTCTATCCTTGTTGATAGTTTGCATGAAACATCAGTGTTATGTTTGACTTCGATTACACTGATGGTACATTAATTTATATTTGAACTATAAAGTTCAGAGTGTTAAGCATTCCTTGCCACCAGTTCATGTGATCAGTGGTACAGAAAGCAGGTATGTGCCAAGCAGCTCCTAGCCTAGCATAGCCATGCATAGCATAGTAGAGCAAGGAGGTGGGAGAGGGAGGTGACAGTGAGGATGAAGGAAAGGGGGACAAGAGGGTGTAAAGCAGTGCACAACCTTGTACAGTATAGTTTAGAAAGGGGGTTCGAAATAGAGGTGAGGGTGAGTGATTGAGAGTTAAGAGATATGATAGATATGTGGGGTTTAACGTCCCAAAACCACCATTTGATTATGAGAGACGCCGTAGTGGAGGGCTCCGGAAATATTGACCTCCTGAGGTTCTTTAACGTGCACCCAAATCTGAGCACACGGGCCTACAACATTTCCGCCTCCATTGGAAATGCAGCCGGGATTCGAACCTGCGACCTATGGGTCAGCAGCCGAGTACCTTAGCCACTAGACCACCGCGGCGGGGCTGAGAGTTAAGGGAAGGAAAAGGAGAAGGCAATATAGCAAGAGATAAGAAAGACGAAAGAAAGAAGATGTAAAAAGGACAAAGAAAGAAAAAAAAAAAGATTAAGAAAGAACTTAATCTGTTTTTTCAAGGTGGTAACACTTGCATGCCAGGTCTGCTGTTTACCCAGGTTGCAGAGGTGTGGAACAGGATTTTATTTTTGTTATTTTGTTTTCAGTGTTATGAGTTTTCCATTAACACTTTCTATCTATGTGCTTTCTGTGGAATATGTTCAGTATATGAAGTCTATATCTTTATGCAGATTCCAGAAGCACATTTTCTCTGCTATTCCTAAAGTTGATAACATAGCTAATGGTTGCCTGTTCTTCTACCTTCTTTCGCAATGAAGTATCCCATGAACATGTTGTACTGAATTTGCGTCTTTTGAAGTGCTACTTCAATATCCCAAGATTCCTGTCTGTTTTCTCACGATTGATCGTCATCGCTGAACGTCGGAGCGTACATTTGTACTCCTTTCAGTTTATATCTCCCATTACTGTATGCGGACAGGCCCTCGCCGAAAACTGAACCCGGCAACGGCCGACATACGGATCCCCTGAAGTGAAAGCAGACTGACGGAGCTAATACGCGACTGAGAAGCGTACGCAAACGTCAGTGGCGAGGCGAAAAGACAAAATCGTCACACATCACACACATGCTCCAGAAGACCACCGTGAGCGAACACACTCATATTTACTACACTGGACGTTTGAACAGCGCCTTGAGGGCGAGGAACAAGACAGTCAGCTGGCTCTCCTGGTCCAAACCCAGACAGCGCTTCAATTTGGTGGAGACATTAAATAGGAACCTCGCCTACATTTTATTGTTTTCGTTTTAGAAATAATGAAAACATGACAACGTGTGCGCAGTTTTTTGCTTGCAAGGCAGGAAGCGATCGCTTAGATTGTTCAAGATCATTGAAAACAAACGGAACTTCTCACCTTAAGTAGGACCATTTGCTGTGTTTCGGCGTCACAGGGCTACGTACCATGTTTAAGTTGGGTTTTCGGCAAAAAACTGACGAAATCTATTTCAAATGTACTTGCCAAAGCGTAAACCAAACAAAATGCATTAGAAAGGCGGGCTTCTATGGAACCATTCTGTGAGATTTCGTTACGCGTGCTTTTTGAACAAACAACTTCGCAGCAATGTCATGTGACAGAAGTGAGTTATCTTTTTTTGAGAAAGTTGGTAATTTTTAAAAGTAAACTTTGCTTTGTGCTACATAAAAGAACCTTTGTTTTTATAAAATTTGCATTTTACTACACAAAAACACACAAAAAAACAATGCAGTTTCAGTCTCACTTTTGTGTTTATGTAAAATTATTTGAATTTTTTTTACTTTCTAGTAGTTGACTGATTATTTCAAAAAGACCTATTTCTTTCTACTTTTTTATTATTTAAAAACTGAATATTTCATTGAACTGCACTCGCCGACTACCTAAGTTGATGGATTGTCTTTTGTCATGGCTACTGTCTACAAATAAATGGATAAATGAATGTGACTGTACCGTTTAGATTGGGCGGCGGCCAGCGCTACCTAGCCGTAATACTTAGTGAACTAATTATTATATTTATTTATTTTTTTTTTCCTTTAAATAGTGAGGTTTAGAGTTCGTACTTTGCAGTGAAGGGTTTAATTTTCACTCGTGCCTTGACTTTAGCCACCAATCAGATAACCGCCTTCTAGTTAAGGCTACCCACTTAAAGTCTTTCTTGCCCTCCCTGTCCCTAAACCCCAGTGCTTTGAAAAACTCTGCGCCATCATCCTGAACTATAGGGTGAAGCCCTTTGCAGAACATTATCAAGTGTTCAGCAGTTTCTTCTTCCTCTCCACACGCACTGCATACTGTGTCTACCCTTTCGTATTTGGCCCGATATGTCTTAATTGGTTCGCAATACTCCCGTCCTAGCCTCAAACAGTTGAGAACTACCCCGAGTATTATCCTAGATCCTTTCCTTGGCAATTTCCTGCTTAAAAGTTCGATAGATCTCTAGTGCGGACTTCTTAATCATGCCACTTCTCCACAGGTCAGCCTCCGTTTCCTTCACTTTCTTCTTAACCGATAGTTCTTTTTGGTTTGGCCACCTGCTGTTTTCTAAGTATTCACCAGTCAATTTCCTGGTTCGCTTCCTCCATTTTGTATTGACATTCTTCATGTACAAGTAGCTGAAAACGTTCTTAGCCCAACGCTCCTCCCCCATTTCTCTCAATCGCTTCTCAAATTTTATCTTGCTGCTAGCTTCCCTGCCCTCAAATGATGTCCATCCCATATCACCTCGTACTCCCTGATTCGGTGTATTCCCGTGAGCTTCTAAAGCATGCCTACCTATTCCACGTTGCTTAATTTCTAATCTTGCTTGAACTTCTGATCTCATGCACAAGACCGCATTGCCGAACGTCAGCCCAGGAACCATGACACCTTATTTCCATATTCCTCTCACAACATCATACCTATTGTAATTCCACAGTGCCCTATTTTTCATCACTGCTGCATTCCTTTTACCTTTAGTCGTCACGTATATTTTGTGTTTCCTTAGGTACTCGGTCTCATTGCTTATCCGTACGCCCAGATATTTGTATTTATCTGTTATCTCTAGCGTGACCTCCTGTATTCTAAGATTACTACCTTCGTTATCATTAAAAATCATGACTGCTGATTTTTCCTTACTAAATCTAAAATCTAACCTATCTCCCTCATTACCGCAGATGTCCATCAATCTCTGCAAATCTTCCTTGTTGTCAGCCATTAGTACTATATCATCTGCGTACATTAATGCTGGTAGTGCCTGATCAATTAGTTTTCCTTGTTTGACTAAAGAAAGGTTTAAGTCAAGTCCACTTCCCTCTAATGTGGCCTCTAATCCTTGTAGGTACATCATGAATAACAAGGGTCACAGTGGACACCCCTGCCTAAGTCCCTGTTTCACCTCTGTGGGCTTGGATATCTGTTTTTCCCACTTTATAACTACCTTGTTACTTTATAGATTTCCTTTAAAAGATTAGTGACTCCATCTTCCACACCCAGTGTGTCTAGTATTCCCCACAAGTCCTCTTGAACCACGCTATCGCTTGATATCCAAAAATGCTAGCCACAGGGGCCTGTGTTCCTTTTCTGTTATTTCGATGCACTGCGTCAGTGAGAACCGATTGTCTTCCAACCTCATTTGTTTCCTAAACCCATTAAGCAGTTCCCCCAGCACTCCCTCATCCTCTATTCATGCCTGCAGTATCCATATCATGCCTGCAGAGTCATATCCATCCTTCCATGGTATACTGGTGCTGAACGGCCGCGCGTATTAGGAAGCTCGCAAATTCCTCTTTTCATGCGAGTTAATTTGCATTTGTGCTTCTTGACGGTTTGATGGCTTCACGGATGCAGGGAGGATGAAAAGTAACACGAACATAGCGGTGCGCTGTTTTCACTTGGCTCTGTCAGGCCGTGCTACCGGTTCGATATTTTGTTCGAGTTTTATATAGCCTTCGCGTTTCATTTTCTTTTTCAAAACCCCATTATTTGCATGCCTCAGTATATAGTACTGCAGTGTACCACTCTGCATATTTAACGAAAAAAAATATTGTCTTTTTCTTCATTTCTCATTAGTTAAAAAATAAAAAAAAACTCGTCGGTCCTCTTATAGATTTACTTGTGGCTACTTGTTTGTTTACTTGTAGCCTGTAATCCATGGCATATGCCCACTCTGGGGGATTGGCCAAGAAAACATACAGTATCTTATAGGCAGTAACTGCACTATTGCGCACAAAAAAAAAGAAAAGATGTAGAATGAAGACAATATAAAAAAACAAAGATTCGGAGAGTAAGAAAAAATAAAATAATCACTAATTTAATTACTATACCTTGATTTTGGGAGTCGATCAGACAGCTGTGTGCCAAACCCGATTAATTTGGGATGCTTGTCTCATATTTATTGAGATTTTAAAATTACTTCCCAACTCTTCTTTTTTTTAGTAATTGTTAAAGGAGGCCCTATGTGTAAATACGTTTAGTTTCTGGAATGAAATTGCAAACCGCATCAAATACATCTCTGTGGCATTTTCCCGAAACGGAAGCACCAAAATTTAGAACAATTTCTGTGGTTAAACTTACTTAAACCTATAGCTTCGCAAACGGAATAGCTAGAAGTCTTTTCCTTATTACTGTGTATTTACGACATGAGACCAAACAATGTTCAATAGTTCCCGATTCATCGCAGAACGGATAAAGAGGGGAGAGTGTCGGACCAGATCCGTGTAAATAAAAATTTAATGGGGGAGCACGGCACCGGAATCTGGAGATAATAACTTCAAGTTTTTTTTGAAGGACCCCACTGAGATTTCCATGGAAACTTGAGACGACTGAAAGGCAAAAACTATCCCCGTTTTCTTCCGATTCAATGCACTAAATGTTTTCTACTTCCCTCCGGGATAGTTCTGCGCCCAACATGGTTTTCCTACTTCCTCAAGAATTGGAGATGAAGCTAGCTTTTTGCCCCTTAGCTGGTTATGCCCTCACGATCGGCCAATTTCAACCAAGCGAAGATGTTATAGGATGCCATCAAGTTATGTGACCTTCCGATACATCACAAACATTTATGATTTGTGACGTCATATGATGACGTTTTCACGTAATTATGATTTCTTGCATCACTCGTGCTCACGCTGCCCACGCGAAAAGACGCCGGACGCCGCCGGCGATCGGTTTTCGCTTTTGATGAGACATTTAAAGCTATCACCTTAATGCGCTGCACGGCTGCAGCTCCATGAAATTGCAGGTTTCGCTGGTGTTAGGGGAAAGCGTGCTTGCGGTAATCAGGCAGAAAAATTGGTCTCATAATAAATCTTCGTACTACTAATATGTAACCATCATTTACAACCTGAGTATTTTATACTATGAAGACTACCCGTCACGTTTGGCAACATGGCGACTGGAATGACTAAACGGGAGCGCGCTGCATCCGAACACTCAACAAATGAGTCCATCATGATGGACTAACAACGCTGCCTCGCGATCACTGCCGTGTGCAACGCAAACATTACGCTCCGAAGCTGAATGGTTGCCCATGGGTACCACACAGCCATTCGGCTCTACTTTGCTCGCTACCGAATTAACATGCCAGAGGGAAGCAGAAAAAAAAAAAAAAACAGATCTGAGCAGCCGGATATTAAGGCTATAACAATTCGTCCACGAATACTGACAAGCTCAAGCAACTGACCACAGGCCGCATTTTTCATGCCTGTCACCCTAATTGGCTCAAGTTGAGAGTCGAGACTTGAGACTTCAACAGCGCCTGTTCAAAACACAGGCAATTATCGCAGAAATCGCGCCGCATATGGACCTGTTTCTGTCTATTTCACGATGATTTCATTGTTTAAGCTCTCAAATGGTGAAATCACCGGCCATAGTTCTTCATTTTCAGACACTTGCTTTTTTCAGTGGCAACACATGTCAGGCTTTGCGAAGAGAACAGATGACAACCTATATTCTGGAAGCAGTCTTGTGACATTTGGTGCTGTTTAGTGCATAAACTTCAGACTTGCGCACAATGTGCTACGCCACTAAAATATATCAAGTAGCGAGCATCGGGGAACATTATGTGCCCAAGCTTTTAATATTAGCTCCTGGCAAAGCCTTCTCTCAAAAATCGACTTTCAGATAGTCAAAAAAGCAACTCTCGGTCGAGCGAACGCCACGGTGACAAAACGATCTTCCGCGGATTACTTGCATATCAGCCTAGCTAGCAGACAACGCGTGAGCGGCTTGATCAAGAAGTTGCGAATGACTCAAGCCTTTGAAATGGGCTGAGTGCCTAGAACAACAAGCGCTTCATAATTCTCGTTTCCAAGTTTCCATTACACCTTAAACAATGCGATTACAGCCGAAAACCGAGCCGTATAGCAGCTTCGAATGCAGCCGCGGCATTCGTTTGCGTGAGAGACGACGCGGTGGCATCTCTACTCCAGCTGCGGCGCCTGGCGTCGAAATGCCACACTAGCACCGACGGCCTCTTCCCATTGAAATCCGCTCCTCCGTCCGGGCACTGAAAAAATAAAAGGAGGCGCTGATGCAGATTAAGATGGCGAGCGAAAGTGTCCGAATGCCTCTCACACGCGGTGAACTTACTGGCCTTGTGTTTCGATTGTCCCTTTTTGGTGCTTTAACGTACTTTGGCATAAAATGGATGGTTAACGCTATTGATCCGACGCGTAAGCAGAAGATTGAGTCCAAGAAAAGAGTAAGAATGCAGCGTTGCGTGATATCGTGTGATCTAAAGAAGGGCTCCTTTCACAATTGTCTCGAGTGACTCGAAACAGTTGTGCCGTGTCGTGTATACGGTGAATTCGTCATAGAATGTCAAATTTGTCCAAATAACAGTGTATTTGTGGCGAATTAACGTTTACAACAAACCTTAAACGACTAAGAAGTGAATCCTGCCGAAGACGTGGTTTGACACCATTCGGCGCTTCCTGAAAGCGTCTGTTGCGGTTTGAAATATTTGAGCTACTCATATTTTGCCTCGTCCAGTACTGTTCGTGGCTTCCACGGGTGGCTTTTATTATTTGTTCGAAAATTGAGGGAATGAGAGGGACTGTTCGAGATCTTATAGTACTTTCCGATGTGTTTTTCTGTTTTGAAAATGACGCTCCGCCGTACTTTCTTGTGGGTTTCAGAAATTGCCATATAAATTTTTATATAAATTTCCATATAAATCTCTAACTACTGTTCTGTCCTGAAATGCTATCTGTCTCAACCATGTGGTTTAACTGAACGTCGTTTCGGTACCATGAAGCGGGACGCCGTATTTCGAAGTGTTCCCCAACTCGATACTTGCGGATTAAAAAAAAAAAATGTTGGGATTCAAGAACAGCATTGTGATAAGTTTTGTGTGTGATCTGTATTTTTGGCAGACTGCATATGATTTCATGTTTCACAGTACTCATCTGGGGTAGCATGCTAGGCCTGGTGACAGGCAAGCCTATCAAATGAATATTCATGGATAAAACACCTCCTCTTCCTTGAGGAGAAATACAGATTTCTAATTGTTTTTTTCTTACTTTTTCAGGCAGATAGGATACTGAAAAAAATAGGCATACAGAATGTGAACGTAAGTGTTTGTGGACCTTGAAGGCTCATAGTGACTTACATTGACTCAGAGCTAAATGGCAAGAAAACATGTTTTGCAGCCAACAACATGCTTAACTCGAATGCTCCATTGCGTGGCATCGACCCGCTTCGACTGACGCCTGCACCGCGAAATGTTGGCCACTATGTTTGTTGCAGCTAACGATAGATGGTGCGTGGGTTAGTTTCACTTCTTTCTCACTGGCAGGTCGAACACATTCACTTGGCCAGTTCGTTTTTATTGCCATGTTTCACTTGTGGCTATGTTCGCACACTCGCTCATAAAATTTGTCATATACTTATCTCTGCTATGAACCATTACGTATGACAACCCGCACACCTTTCTAGTGTGAAATCGCAGCTGTTGCTCAAGAAAAATAATATATTGGAAAACAACAGCAAATGCACATTCATGGCTTTTGCAAAAGTTGCACACTAGATGAATCTGAAATTTGGTGAATTTGCATTTTCTCTGCTTTTCGAAGATATCATTTTGAAAGGCAGCTGCGATTTCAAACTCGAAAGGTGCATGGGCTATCCCATGCCCCTGGCCCATTGCTGAGATGAGCATGTGGCAAAAATTTCAATGAGCACACGTGAGGACGTAGCCACGAGCAAAACGTATTGAAAACACATGCATTGAGAGTGTATTTGACCCGTTGGACAGGCAGAAGTAGAACATAGGTTTGCCCGGGAAATCTACCCCCGCTCTATCTATTGTTAAGCACAGTAAGCATACCACATCCAGCGATTGGCAGACATGGCATCATTAGAAGCAGGTGGAGCATTGGAGTTAAGCGTGCTAGTAGCTGTACATTTGCTCATGGCCTCTGTATGTTTGCTGCTTAAAAGCTGTATCACACTTGTGCAGACCAATATGAAGGTGCACTACACGTATGTGGACGTATTTAACTGTCAAGTCATATTGATGTCGTAAAGTGCTGTCAAGAGATTTTAGCCCATGTTATATTTTAAAACCATAATGAAACATGTTCTAGGCCATATTTGGCACTTATAATCAGTCAGGTGCACTTACATATGCAGGACGATCAAACAGACATCTCAAGTTAGGAATTTCAGTGTCAGCGACTGTTTAACTAATAAATGAATTGCCACTGTGAGTCAACGCTTCTTCATTTCAAGGTGTTATGTTAAGCTGTGATGAATTAAAAATTTTTTTTGCAGTGACTCTGGTCTGTCAACTTCTGCATGTGGGTGTCTCTGTTTGTTAACTGTATGTGTTAGTGTAATCAGTTGGCAAGTAGTCATCGAATGGCTTCATTAAAAAAGCTTAGTGCCACACCAGTTGACTACTGCCAAAATTCTTTAGATCTGTCAAGTACGAGTGAAGTTTGAAATTTGTCGTGCACCGATAGCTAAGCAGGGCGGGATGGTGCAGAGGAACAAAGTTGCATTGGGCACGCGTCATGACCTTGAGCACTTTCTTCCTGGAAATGCATGGCTTACTTCAAGTGTGATCATGCACGTGCCGACCTTTTGCTGCAGCCTTGGTAACTATGCAGCTCACGATGCCCAAATTGGCCAACGGTCTCAAATTTGGCTATACGGCATCATTTGTGAAAAAAAATCAAGTAAAGTTATGGTTGATTCAGAAATCAATTGTAAATTTAGGCCACGCTGCATTATAATGTTGTTGGGAGCCTCGACTAGTAATGGGTAGCGTCATCTGATCATGCTCAAGAAGTGTTGCTGGGTCCCTTTATATATACAGAGTGGAAATCTGCGAGTATGGGGATTCCAGTAACCTAGCAACTTTTTACAAATCAGTTTGTGGTGCAACTGCTGTGTTATTGTTTAGCTGCAAACTACTGCTTCAAACAAATGATCGAGTAGGCATAAAATAGAATCACTGATACAGAACCGGAGGATTTGAAAGTAACTTGTGCATTTCAGTAGAGGAGTTTGACCAACATTCTAAAGATTGCCATATTGATCTTTGCGCATTTGAAAGGGGCCTTGACACCTAATTTTCTATCATAATCTTTGTAGTGTGGGTTAATTCTTGTGCATTCATGAATAAGCTGGTCAAATTTTAGTGCATTCGATCGAGCACTGACTTTATAATTGAATATTTTTATAAACACGTTAACAGCCCGAGAGTGACAACACTGGTGCACTCGTGAGTCGTGGCATAACAAGCTAACACCGGCATTCCACCCAACGATATTGTTCTGTTCTCAGCTGCACGTGGAATAGGGATATTTTAGCTTTATTCAAATTGGCACTGGAATTGAACGATTTGCAGCAGCAGCTGAAACTTTTGTGAAAGACGATGGTGCTGCTCCTTGCTCACACATACCATGGCATGATGGCATTCACCAGTGGAGGGCAAGGTTTATAGCGATGACTTCTAGAGCTCATTTTGCACCGAAATATTCTTTTATGGCTCACTTTTCATATTTGTATAGGCATAATAGAACCACTACTTCTAGCTTTCACTGAAAACCACGAGTTGTTGCATGACTGTGTAATGGCCCCTTTAATGCATGTTTGTGTTGCCATATGTTTCAGAAAGCAATTCTTTATGACCACAGTAGTGTTCTTCCAAGTGAAATGATGTTCCTTAGAATAGGCTTTTGCGTTATACCTAGAGAAAACAAAGAAACAACTTTGTTGCTAAGTCGAGTCATTACATGTTTCCAGCATGAATTATTTTTTAATTAATGCTGGTTTCATCATGAATGTGTAGGCTGATTCTCTTGGATTTTGATGTTGTTATGCAAGTCATGTTTAGGCTGCAGTGCAAGACTATGTAACGATTTCTGTTGTTTCTGACATTGGCATGTATTGTGACTTGTGAAGAAATGCAAAACTTGTCATTAAAGTAAAATGCCTTACACCAACCAATTACAGTAATGATTAGTGATGTGTGTTCTGAAATATATTATTTGTATGAATTTTCAGTTGACAGAATATGAGCTGTCAATTGCGGCTCAGCTAATTGATCCTCGAGACATCAGTATATCATGGGATAGCATCGCTGGCTTGGAGGAGATCACTCAGGAGCTCAGGGAAACTGTCATACTTCCCATTCAGAAGAGGCACCTCTTCACTGGCTCACAACTGATCCAACCACCAAAGGGTGCTTATTTGCTTTCTTATTTTTGTTGGTCATTTCTGTGTAGGCTCTCTATATCCATACTGCATGCACTAGAAACACATTATTCAGGGTCCCAACTGTTTTAAAATTATAGTGTAATAATGAATTTTATTGCACACACAGTGTAACTTCATACTAAATAAAAAAATCCGATAAATAATTTTTTATTTACAACCAACTTGGTCGTGTGCACTGGTAAACATTCCATTTCAATTCCCAATCTGTAAACGCAACGTATAACCCACGAATACTGTACAGGTTTGCTTGGCTTTACCTGCATATCTTCAGTTCTCTGCAATCATATTCTATTAGTGCAGTGTTCAAAAGAACTTTGCTGGCGTTAGTTGTATTCTAATGATAATATTTATGGCTCGTAGTGTGGTGGAGAATTTCATGTCATCATACATTACTGTCCCAAAATTTGCCATAGCCAGCTGACACAAGAAAAAGTCTCACGAGAGAGAAGTAAAGGGAGAAGAGGTGATTCTACAGAGCATATCTTTGCTTGGCTGCCCTGTATGTGGTGGGAGTGGTGGGGGAGAAAAAAAAAAAAAAAAGGTGTGATATGGCAGTTAAACTATAGATCTGATACTCGGACACACAATTTCCATTTTCATGATGCCTGTGGGCTTCCTGAGCTGGTACGGCTTGCATTGGGTTGAGTAATTAAATGTTTCTTGTGTATCCTAATGTTACTCATTATTTTATTATTTGTAGTAAAGTGTATCGTACTGCAATTCCACTAGGGCATTTCACTGTAACAACCACTTAAATGTTTTTTGAAATATCATAAAAATATCTCATGATATGTTAGAGTATTAGGTGGTAACATTATTTATAAATGTATGTGGTTAATGGGACATTTGATCAACCACACATAACATGCTTGATAGAAACATGCTCTATATTACAGTACACCTTCTGTAGTTCAGCAGTTTAAGGCAAAATGCTGAAGTTCTTTGTCGCAAAAGCATGAACAAGCCATTATGAATGTGCTGCAACTATAGAACAATCTTGTCATAAAATGGGTGCCATATGTGCATGTGTACTCATAGCTCAGCAGTACAGACTGAATGTGGTTCCGATGGCAGCTGCCATTGATTTTGGAAGTCTGAAGTATTTAATACATGTTTAGGCCGTAATCCAATATGTGTGGATTTAAATGTAATTATTTCAGCTTTTGAAGCAACAACACTGCTAAGCTGGAGTGGTGCCCTCTTGCATCTGTCATTACATAGAAAACTCTTTTGCTCTGTCATGTTTGAATTATAAATTTTTTTCATTAGATATTTATTCAAATTCGATGACGGTAAAGCTCCTGTGATTTTCGCACATGAACTCCTTGTTATAGAAAGTTATAGTGCATGACAATTAATGGCATACACATTTTTCAGAAATCACAGTTTCAGGTTAAATGAGATATAATCGAATAATTGTATTATAAGGACTACATCGAAACCAGTTGTGTCTAGTGCGCAGGAAACATAACAGCTTTATTACGTCACACTGTAACTACCTATGACAAGGAAGTGACAAATTTAAATCAAGGTGTATCGTGGCCATATCTTATGAAAAGGAGCAAGTCATATCACTTATACCTGTGTATTGGCTTACCTTTGCGTGAGGTGTTTAGTGCTTTTGAGCTGTTCGGAACAATACCACTATGTAAACCTCTTCTTTCTCAACCACTATGTAAACCTCTTCTTTCTCTATAAAGCATAAAACGGGAAGGGGAGGGGGAGGAGCCACTGCGATGCTTTTTTCTGACTGGCAAATCTTTTTTTTCTTCTATTTATAGTTGGCGAAACAGATGAGCTGTCTACTCGAGTATTTCAGGACGCTTGCCAATTTTTCTGACTAGACTCTGCTATGGCGTGACTTGATTTATAATTCCTCACAAGCTGCAATTTCTATGTGCCAAGTGTGGTCAGTTTGTGATATTGCCCCTAAAATTCAATTATTGATGCTATTAATTATGTGCAACTTTCTTAAATTATAAAAAAATGGGTATGCCATAAATTGGCATACAATACAACTTTCTAATAAAAACAAGTGCCCTCAAATCAATAATCAAAGTCAATTAGTGAGGTGTTTTTAACAATTCCAGTCGGTATCACCTTAGTAGCGTCGAAGTATTTCCACCTTGACATACAGTTTCTTTGCAAATATGACACGAGTGTTACTGTCATAAATTTTTATTAAA
Organism: Rhipicephalus microplus; assembly: GCF_043290135.1. NCBI lineage: Eukaryota > Metazoa > Arthropoda > Arachnida > Ixodida > Ixodidae > Rhipicephalus > Rhipicephalus microplus. Next base: position 236,081,019 of record NC_134710.1, read on the forward strand.
AAATTCTATTGTGAAAGAAAAGCACCTTGTATTAGGGTTGTTGAATGCAGTGGCTCAAATTTGACTTCAGAAATTTTGAAAACTTCAAGCAATGTGGTTTGAGAAACTGTATCACATTTCCTTCAAATAATGCATATGGCACAGTACAAGGCACATTATAGGATTTTTTTGGCTGGTAGCTCATGCTAGGAGGCACTGCGTTGACTTAATGGGGCTAATAGCATTCTTGCATCAAAAGTGGAAGCCACTATAGTTGAATGCAGATACAGTCAAATCCACATATATCAAAGTTGCAAAAACAGAAAAAAAAAAGAAGGGAGGGGATTAGTTTGATATACAAGATCATTTAGTTATTGAATTTTCATGCAAATTTTAGTGTGCGACTTGACTTCATGGCACTGGTTCACGATAGTGCAAGAAACATTTCTTTAGAATATGCAGGATTTTTAAAAATGCAACGCATATCTTAGTGTATCAAAGGCACTTGGACTGTTTCTATCTGTCTGTCTGTCTATCTGTCTGTCTGTCTGTCTGTCTGTCTGTCTGTCTGTCTGTCTGTCTGTCTGTCTGTCTGTCTGTCTGTCTGTCTGTCTGTCTGTCTGTCTGTCTGTTTATCTACCTACCTACCTGTCTGTCTGTCGGTCCGTCCGTCCGTCCATCCGTCTGTTTGGGGGAACACGCGAGCGCGTGGCTGGTGGTCCGCGGGGCGCCAACTGCTAGCGAGATTTGGAAATGCGGAGCATGCGCGCAGAATCGCAAGGGCGGTACTTGCCCGCGTCGTCTGCTACTTCCCCGCCCTACGCTCGGCGCACGCTAGCGACAAGCTTGCTGTGCTCGCTTCATCGACTATCGGTTCCCATGTTTGTTATCAAAACCGGCTGGCTGTTTCGAACAGCGTTTGGAAAGCTTACAATTACATTTTTGGTGGCCACAAACACCATGCAAAAGCTACGCGAGTGATGGACTTCGTTATCACTTTTTCAGACTGCCACAGCTGGGGGCGTATTTGCTCTCTGATCGCATTTTGGGCATAGCTTGTTCTTAGAAGTTGCATGTCTTGGAGTGCCTGAGGACGAAAGGCTTCAAATAGTCGAGCTGTACACCAAAGAATAGAGCCAGCTTGCTGTCACTATCATCGCGAAAAGGCCACTTTCTCATTTCCGGCGCAGTCATCAGAGTGCCTAGTTCTGTCACACGTAGTCTTATTTTGTTTACACATATCTGCATTTTATTTTGTGTCTCGCAGGGCAGAGATGTGTTTCATCACCCATGCACTATGTAAATGTTTCGAGGCTACAGATCTGACCTCACTCGACCTGTTTGTCACAGAGGTTCTAGGAATAAATTTTTCTTTGTTTACTCCGTAGTATTCTACGTACACCGTTTTTCAGGGCGCATGTTGGTGAAACGTAATGATTTTCGGAAAAGTGAACGCTATCGCATATTCCAAATAAGGAGCTTCTAGCGTTTTCACCTCAACGGAAAAAAGAAAATGTAACGCGAGTTATAACTAACACTTGCTGGGTATTGCAATCCACAATAATTATATAATTTTGTGTCCCGCCAGAGTGGGATACATTGAAGTATTTTCAAACACGTGTTTTCCTAACCTTTTTCTGAATACTATCGGCACATGGCTTTTTTTTTTTTTCCCCCTTTCGCCTGCATTCCGAAATCGGCTGCTGTGGTCATGAATGCAATCGCAACAAAGCTGCCGAGAAAGCACAACAACAAACGAATGGCACTTTTTTCTGCGCGCTGGTTACCCGGGGAGTAGCAGGGAGAGTGACGGGGACATGAATCACACTGCGGAAAAGCGAATGTGGTATCCAGCACACTGCAAGCGCCGGAGTGGAAAGTAGCAGACGAAGTAGCAAGCCACACCCTTTCGCGTGTATGCGCATGCGCTGTGTTTACAAATCTCGCCACCAGTTTGCGCCACGCGGGCCGCCAGCCACGCGTTGCAGTGTTCCCTCCAAGAGTGGACCATACTGTACATCAAATCCTTGCCACCAGTCACGTGTGGCGCATACCCATGTATCTTGATCTATGGTGTGTGGGTATGGACCATACATAGGTGATCTTTAGTATGCATAAACGCGGAGTGAAAATACAAACTTTTTGTATGAAGGAGTCCGTGTCACAGAAAATACATGAAGGAGTCCGTGTCACAGAAAATGCAGTGCCAGGGTCGGTGGTGTATTTGATGGGTTAATTACTCCTATGGAAGCAGAGATTAAAAATGATGACTTGAGCCAGAATCCAACCCACGCATTGTGCATGGCAGTCAAGTATTCTACCACGGAGCCACACAAGCGCCTCAAGATATTGTGGAGAACGACTTTATACAAGCGTGATGTCAGGACCACACCAATTATTGTGGCAGAATTGGCTGTGTACTTCTTTATCAATGTAGGAAAAATTAGATATCTGACTCGCTGTGTTATAGTGAAGTGTAGCATGAATACGCCTATGACCGCTATATATGATATGCGCATGTTTGCCCCATAGCATGCACTTTGTGGTGTTGAAACCGATGTTTCTGCACTAACACGAATTCTGTCATAAGTTACATTTAACGCGCTAGTGTCAGTGATGCTATTGCTGCACCAATTGCGCCAAACTGTGCCGAATTGCCCTTGCTGCTACACGCTACTACATTTCCTCAAAATTTGGCGAGTCTGCGCCCAACTTGCACCAAGGGGCATGCTCCGACTTTCAGAAACGAAACTACTTGAGGTTATGCCGTTGAAAATGACATCGCGGTGCACATGCGTGAGATGCAACCCGAGCCAAGCCAAGCCAAACTGGGCCAAATGTCACTGTTGGGACCATGGATGATTGGGATGCAGTGAATGCCCGATTTTTTTTAACTTTCTAGGGGTCGGGAAATCGTCTGAAAAAAGATTTATGACTTTTTATGCTGCTCAAGTAATCAAATCGTCACGCCCCGTCTGAAATAGCTTCAACTCCTCCTAGAGTACACTTATCAAGCATTTCAGTGCACGTTCAGGTTGTCGTAAATACATTCAGGGCCTGCCAACGTTCATTTGCAAATATGCATCGCGTGATGAGCAGATTGAGTTGCGGATTTATCACCTGGAGCATGTGGAAATGATGGCGCAGAACATAAAGGATGTGGCAGAATAGAAGAATACTTGTCCCAACTCACGCGATTCGTGTGTGCACTTAGAAGATGCGCCACTGTATAAAAATCTCCGGCGAGTGACACGTAGCACTTGCTGCCACTTGGGACCGATCGTTCCTAGTTGTGTGCAGCACATAGCCTATACAACTACGTGCTGAGGCACATTCATATGCACGTGTTTGTCATAAAAAAGTGTTCTTGATGCCTACTGTGTTCCTGATTGCACATGGGCGCGGCGATGGCGAGCTGCTTTCATTCGTGAATTTCACGCGGGGAACTTAGCCAATTCGCACAGAAAGGCAGCGTGCGTGAGTGATTAAAAGCATGCAGTACCAGACAACTGTGCTAGATGCACTAGCAAGCAGGTAGCTGAAGATGCTTATCATAAGGCAATTAAGTCTTACTGGTGTGTTTGCCGAATATTCGCTATCATGCCTCCGAGCATTTCTGGTGCTTATCCGTTAGACATCATCACCTCACTCCGCGGTGATACCGGCCCCTTCGAATTTTTTTTTATCTTCTTTACCCCATAGCACTTTTGCATTGCGGCAAAGCCGACATTCGAACGTTACTGTGACGCCGAACGATTTTTGAAAGCATTTGTTTAAGCCTACGAGGTCATAGGCGTAGCATGGGTAGGGACTTTAAGTGATTCTGTTTCATACCTGAAATGTCTGCTGAAAGCCCAAAAAGTTAGATGCCGAATAGTTTCAGCATCGAAAATTTCAGATGTTCTTATCCTAGACGTCGATAGGGCTTGTGATGCTATCGCAAAATCGCCTGAATTTTAAAGCATGTCTGAAAAATCGGTAGTTAACTGATCTTCAGTGCTATGGTTTGAAATTTTGTAATTGGCTTTGTCTAATAAATATGGTCAGGCTATCTCTCGGTGATATATATATTTTTTCTTTTTACTCTATTATGCTTGAATAGCATGCAGCACATTGTAATTTTATCATTCGTGTGTCATGAACAGAATATTCAAAAGCGTCAGAAAGGGGTGGATGAAAAAATTTGTTAACAGAAGTTGTGTCGGGCGGACGTTTTGACTAGTGGACTTGTCTTTTTCAAAGCTAGAAAGAACAGCTTTGTTCTGAGGAACACAAGACTGCTTGTCAGATCATTGGCTCGACAGAACCCCTGTTTACGGATTTCTTCGTGAACAAAATAGGTGTCCTAAAACTGACTCTAACAATATCTGCTCCGAAAGCCAGTTTGGCTGCTCCAAAAGCTGCTCCAAAGCAGCCTAAGCCAGTTGCATCACTGTAGTCTACTTGGCTTGCCTCTAAGCACACAGTATGCGCACAACTACTCGATTCACATGAAGACGTCTAACAACCTCATAACACTTTGTTGAAAGCGAAAAAAAATGTGGCATACACCACAACTGTATGGGTGGTTTGTGTGAAATTGATTCCCATAGTGTGGGGATCTACCAGATTTTTTTACTTTGTATTTTCCCGTGGTACGTAGTTAGGAGTGCAGGGTGATATGCACAGGTGGAGTATATACGAGAAAATACTTCAAAATTGTAATATGTAGCTGTCCATACTCGTTGGGTATTAGAAGTGTGTACTCTGCTTTGACCCTAATGTTGGCCTTGTTTTTCAATACCATACTGGCTGTGCTTCTTGGGATGCTGGACTCAGTGGCGACATCAAAGTTCTGTGCTTTACGTTCAACTGTACAGATTATCGCCAACTTTGTGGAGAACAGCAGGTTCTTCAGCTTTACGACATTCATTATTGCTTTAACAAAACGAGTGGAAGAGTGAATGGCAACCCCGCATGAAGGACCAGTGGTGCTACGATGAGTAATCATTGGCGAAAGCACCTGATGGAAAACGATAGTTTCTACTCTCTGCACGGTGCCCTCCTGATCGCTCTGCTTGCTCTACAGAATGCACATGGAAAAGGACTTTTCTGTCAGAAAAACCCAAACCTTTTGTGAGGGAAATCCAACTTCTTGGGGCATGTGCGTGGATCGATGTTCAATATATCAAGTGTTTCGGCTATTTTGTTCGATGTAGCCATAGTTGTTCCTATGCATTGCAATGAAGCATTGTTGGGTTCAAAACCACTCACCCTGTACTCTACTTTACTTGGGTAAATAGTTCGATGTAAAGGATCTTTAGATTTTCTCAAGTTTGTCTGTATATTTAATTGTTGTCTAAATCAAACAGCCTCACATCCCCTTTGAACTTTTGATGTGTTAAATGTTACTTCTGGAGGAGCGCTTCTGCAGTAATACCTTCCCTTCTCGCATCATTACTGATATTCACGCCAGTGAAGTGGCACTGTTTTATCAGATATAAAACAAGTCTGATTCTGAGTGGAATAAAATTCTATGGGTGGAAAATAGGCAAGGTGTGTGTCTCGATATACAGTAAACTTAAGTGGAACCTGGAAGGACCAGAAAAATATATTTCATTTAGCAGGAGTTTCATTTACTGAGAAATGAACAAGGGTGCACAATACAATTGCAAAACTAATCTTGTCAGAAGCACTTGTTCTATTTAAGCAGCAGTTACGTATAAAAAAGCACAGACATTAAATTTCAAAATTGAAATGTGCCCTTGATTCGAATGCTCGGTATGTGTAGGTCCTCTTGGCCAAATTTGAATCGAGTCCGTCATGTGGAAGTCATTTTATTTTGAAGGCAAACAGCTGGCGAGGCTTTAAAGGAAAACGGGAGTTCCTTGCGACATCGACACTAGTGCTACATGTTCGGTGTGGTACATTTCACACATACCATCCTGAATGATGATGCCCTAGTAGCAACGACATTTACAATCCCAGTGTTTTAATCGCCTGAAAGCCTGAAACGCACTCCTACTTCATGTCAGATCTCCGTCACACTGCTTTAAATTAATAAATGAAATTACAAATGCAAATCACCTATGAAAGAACCGCGAAAGAAAAGAGCATGATTCAACATGTGCTGGTAACTCAACATGTCGGTACACCATTGTGAGTTGCAGTCGTATGGTTGGAAGTGCAGGAAAAGCGCAGTGGGTGTCCTTTCATTATGCATATGTTACACGCCAACATAACCACAAGATATTAAAGTGGAGTAGCGTATAGACAGATATCATCACTAACCAATATCATGCAGGCATGTAGGTAATAGTGAACTTTAGTTCGTCCAGGGACTTCCTTGTGTTCGCATTATACTGGGTTCGGCCACCGTAATCTTGGGAGGCCGGATAGGTGGAGCTATCTGGAGGCGCAAAGTAGAACCTTGCAAGCAGAAAACGTATTCTATTTCTCCACTGGTGCGCATTCCTTATACTGACATTACATTGACTTTGTCGCGTATACCTGCATGCTATTTACACTAAAACTGCCCAATATAGCTAATTGAAACACACGAGCTAGCATGGCCAAAGCATGCATCCTCGGCACCTGCTCATTGCTGCTTAGAACTGCGTACATTTTGGAATCTGTTCTGCCAAGGATCGATCGAAGCAAAATTGAATTTGCGGCATCGCGAAATTGTCGTGATTTCAAGCTCCAGACTGTCGTATTCAACTCTAGTCGACATTTTGTATGGCGGAGACGGCGAGGTCACTCTTTTCTGTGGAGAAGTGGTCAGCTGTGGCGCGATCTAAAGGTGACCACGAAGTTGCGCTACTGGTAGCGCTCGCAGCGCTAAAAATGGCGAAATTGTCGGCCGTTTTAGTTGTGTTAGATCCCAGTGATATAAATCCATAAATCTCGTAGTTATTCGTTCCTCAGTTCTGTTTGAGGTCGCAAATCACTACTAGGCAATCGATAGCTGTTCGTTAAAGCAAATATCTTCACATGAGTGAATGATGCCAGTGCTCCTTTAAAGGGACACGAAAGTCAACTGTTTGAGGTCGCAAATCACTACTAGGATATCAATAGCTGTTCGTTGATGCAAATATCTTGACATGAGTAAATTTGATGCCAGTGCTCCTTTAAAGGGACACAAAAGTCAACTTTTAAGTCGACGTTGATTGTTGAAATGGCGGTCCAGAAACCTCGTAGTGTTACTTGTGTGCCAAGGAAGGGCCTATTTCGAAATGCTATAAAATCACGTTTTAGTTCTCTGCATTGGGTTAGCGCACTTCAAATTACCCGCCTCAAGAAGCGGACCGACCGGACCGTCTCTCGTCACTGTTGCCATAGACAACATTGCCCGGCTTTACTGTGCTAGTAGCAGCGGACTGAATGCAGCGGGAGCCATAGCAGCAACAAGGGCCATTCATTAATTTTCCACCATTGGCTTCGAAATTACAGACACTTTTGTTTCAACTGTGCCCCGCTATATGGCACCGCCTGTCCTGTGTAACCGCGCAAAAATTGAATTTTTGAACCACTCGCGCCATTTCCCATAGTAACGTCCGGCGGTTCTTTTTTCCATGAATCAAACAAAAACGAACAAGCAGAATTTTATTGCTTCTCTTAATGGCTGGAAGGTTCTTTATTTATTACAGTTAGATCGATTACTAGTGATTAATTGTAGGCTGTCTGTCTGATGTCATCGGGATCATTTTGAAAATGTTCTACTGTGGCGCTTGTGCTCTTGTGCATTTACCTTAATTTCTCGGTAAGTAGGGCACTGTTGTTGATAATATTGTTGTTTTGGATGTCATACATTGAGCTTTCACTGTGACGTAAATTTTTATTTGACTTTTGTGTCCCTTTAAAGTATTCGTTTTATTTATTTTATTTATTTAGTACATACTACAGTCCGCAGATCAAGCAGGAGGGAAAAAAAAGGGAACACAGTGAAAACAAAGTTAGCAGATTATTCAGCAAGTTTTCTATGTGACGCTACAACTGAAAAACAAGTGCATACTAAGTAAGGCGAATTAAATAGACACTACTAGTGAAAAATGCACACATTTCGAGAAGTGCACACTTTAGTGTGCATTTCCAAAAATGCGCACAAATGTAAAGCAACACAACTGAAACATGAGATGACATTATCTAGCATGCTATTAACAATGTCTAAGCGAATGGATGCATGTATTCTTCAAAGTCAGGAATGCCAATTTTAGGAAAAGCACATCTAGGCAATGTATTGCATTCACTAATGGTTCGCGAAAGGAAAGGTTTGAAAAGGTTAGTATGAAGAGGTTATTTCTGTCTACTGAGAGTTCACTTTATGAATGGCTCATGCCACAAGGGTTTGTGCATTTGATAAGGACCAATTAGCTTTCATGAGCTCACTGCGACACAGCCGTGTAATGCATGGAGGCATACTAATGTTTTATTTTACCTATTACATGATCCTGTTCAGATTTAATACATGTGGTTCTGGCTGTATATACCATTATTTCAATAGTAAAAGTTTTTAGAAGCCTTTTTACTTGCCCCACTACTGCAATATGCATTGTTATGTCATTCAAATCGTACAAGCTGCCTATGTGCTCACGTTGCAAAGTTCGGCTGGTTCACCAACAGGTGAGAAGTTTCACCATAAAGTCTTTATGTGAATGTGTCCTCTGGCATGCTAGTGAGATCGCCTTGCAGAGTTCTGCCTGTTCAGTATCAAGTTCTAATGCTTTTGCCGAAAGTCCTTATATGAACATGTATAAGCAGTGCAATAATTTTCTCGGCAACTACTCTGCAGATTTTGATTAGGTTTCTTGCATTTAAAAGTAAAATGTTAAGAGTAGTCACAGAGTAAAAGCAAAGTTGTTAAAATGAAAGTGTTTTATTCTGGGGTCTACCACAACTTCGCCGGCTGTATTTACATCACATATGACGTAAAATATATACTAACAGATTGCAAAGAAATGAACAAGAAGAAAAATATGTTATTAGACGTCCAACCTACGACCTCTCGCTCCGCAGCGCGTGGCGCGAAACGCACGAGACCACAGAGCATACTCTGTCTAGCTTGGTAACAGCTAGCTATTTGTATTCACTATATACCTTTGGCGGCCCTCAGAACTCAGCAACTTCAGTGCGTTTTAGTCAGCAATATGCCGCGAAAAACACAGGTTGGGCACGCTCTAAAGGTCGTCGCCCCTGCATTTTGCTATGCGCGCACCTGCATGGGGCGTACTCACTCGAGCACGCACTTATCTCATGATTCAGGCACTTTTTACCTCTTGTGCTTCCACCGCAAGTTTGCTTTGTACTTGCAGTAGTTAAATAGAGCAAGCAGGTCGCTTGGCTCACTGCCACGGCCACATTTATGGAAGGAGCGCGCTGCTCACACACGAAGAAGTAAAAATGGTGACAGTTTACACTCGGCCTGTGTATACTTGTGCGTTCATTTCGTGCATTTTTTATAGCGAAAGCTGTTATGAGATCACTTTTCGGGTCATGCGCAGTTGTTGTCTGCCGCCGTTGTCGCTGGTGTTCATAACCACATGGCTTGTAATTAGAAAAAAAAAAACCTTGCACCAGTGACACAGTGGGGCTTGAACCTGGGTCCGCTGGGTGCCAGCCCAATATTATATCACTGAGTTACGCCGGTGCTTGTAACTTGGTGTCAAACTAGGCAGGCTTGGGAAAGCAATTGCGTTAACACGACTTATAAAGCATTTTACAACAGCAAAAAAACAACCAGTCATCGCACAATGCAAATAGCTTAATGAGTGGGCCGTGCAATGCTCCAAACCATCACAAAAGCTTGTTCTTGTTCCCCTATTAAGCGGCATTCACACGAGAGAGAAATACACGGGGGATAAAGGGGGAGCCTAGTGACGTGAACAGGCGAGGCCAAGTCCCCGCAAATGTCCCTCACTCACACGGACGAGGTGAACGGTGGGGGAGATCAATGTGGCCAGAGCCTCTATCATATAATGGAGCGGGAGCACTGAAGAACTCTTTGACCACCCAGCTATATCTATATCGGCACGCTTTCGTCTTGGAAAGGTGGAGGGGGGGGGGGGGGGGGCCTCAAAGCTGCGTTATGTCTTGATTGGAGAAGGAGGGAGGCGCTGGTGTTTCTTGTTTCTTGGGTGAGGAAAGGGCTGAAGAAGTGCCTGTTTTACACCCCCCTCCCCCCTGCCACTTTGCTGCTTTTAGAAACTTTCTTGTTTATACGTCTTTTTTATTGTGTGGAATGCAGATGCGGCGTTGCCCTTGGTTTGACTCGCCACCACAAGCTTTTCTTGTTGCAAAAACGAACTTGCCCAAAGTGACATTCTGGGCAGCGTCATTGACAACGGCTTTTTTTTTTTTTTTTTTCGACTACAAAATTGCTCACAGCCGCTCTGACTCGTCAAATACTACTACTGAGTCGGTGGATAGGAATTTCAGTATTTTTCGATCTCGGTTGGCTTTCTGTGAACAAAGGAATTATGCTATCATAGCATTTCTCTCATGACAACTACCGAGAATCGAAGGGATCTAGCCTATTAATATTTGACAATTATCTGCACAAGCGTTTCATTATAATATCCAAACACAAGGTAACAGAAAACCACTTCTCTATTCACTACACAAACTCAGCCTAAGATTATGCTGCATCAGTGCAGCCGATAAGGTGAAATATGAAGTTTGTCATGTTTCTGAAAATAAAAAGCAGCTCTCGGATTCTATGGCTGCCCATCTAATCTTAAATTGAGAGGTCTGTTAAAAAAATTTTGTTATAAAGTAAGACATCTCCACCAGGCTGAACAAGCAGAGCAGCAGCAGTAACAAAAACAAAAGTGGACGATGTCACAATTCTTATCAGAATAACCACTTTAAAACAAAACTAAATATCACTCCATAGAAATGGTGGCACTCTATCATCTGCTTGTCTATCATCTTTCGCGCACCATTTTTTAGGTTAGTTTTACATAGTCATCGTAAGAGATGTTCCACAAGCGAGGATATTTTTCCACAAGAGAAAAGAAAAAAGTTGCTTAATCGTTGATTTTCGTCATCACGGGGCACGCATGTCCGGTGCGTAATTTGGAACAGCCGCCGCCGTCGCGTTCTGCAGGCACCGCAGGAGAGAGGGCTACAATGTGGCCAGACACCCACCCGAAATTCCACTATATTTCTCGCTGCACGGGGATCGGTCGGAGAAACGATCCCCACTCCCCCGAGGAGCCGCGAGGAGGTTGCATCCACACACTAACCTGTGACGTCGTCGTCACGTGATGTGCCATCTTCGCCTCTTTTCCGGGGATTTCCCCCTCGTGTGAATCCTGCTTTAACTGTGGTGCATACCCACTTCAGCCATAATTCCTCGTCGTCAGCCACTGCATGGACAATTGGCACAAAATTTCTTGCAAGTATTTAGCGAATACCACGTTTTTCAGAAGAATGACGAAAAATAGCATAGCGAATGCCGGCCTACGACCCAAAAGTTTATTATTAATGCCCTAGTGGGTACCAAGAAAGTGTGCTTGTAGTAGTTACCCAATGAGTGTTTTGAAAAGGCTCTGAAAGGTTGCTCTTCTAGCTTTCGCTGTGACTGTGCTGTGCCTACTGCGCAGGCCTGGCGTTCTTTTTGTTTGAGCAGGACGCTTTAAAGCAACAATGAAGGCAAATGACAATTTATGTTGGAATGAAAGGTCGATGTGTGATGGCTAAAATGGCAATATTATCAACAGAAGCGCCCTGCTTACCGAGAAATTAAGCTAACTATATCACAGAACCTGCGCCATGAGTGGGACATTTTGGAAATGATCCCAAAGATGAGAAAGTGTCCAACTACAAGTAGTAAAGCTAGCTGCAATAAGAAAAGAACCTGTCATGCATCAAGAAACGTAATAAAATGCAGTTTGTCTGTTTGTTTGATTTATATAAAAAAAAAAAGAACCACCTGGCGTACAATGGAGAATGGCGTGAGTGGCTCAAAAGTTCCATTTCCGCCTGGTTAGGCTGGATGGGTGGTGCCATCTAGTGGGGCCCAGTTCTAACAAAGCAAATGGAAAATTGTTCAATGTCCATTGCTGCTGTGGCTCCTGCTACTTTCACCCTGCTGCTACTAGTCTTGGCGGCCGTGGAGTAAAGGCGGCCAAACGTTAGGCACAGCACTAGTGACATCAGAAAGACCACTTTCAGGCGGCTGATTTGAAGTCTGCTCCCGCAGTGTGGACCAATAAAACTTGATTTTATTAAAAAATGAGCACTTCCTTGGCACAAAAGTAGCACTACGAGGTTTCTGGACCGCTGTTTCAGCAATCAATGTCGACTTTAGTGTCCCCTTAAAGTGTCGAGCTGTGACAGTTGTTGGTCCATACTTGTCCTGTGTATGCTCATTTCATGTGTGCTTTCTGCTTGAGGTGTGCGCTGAAAGTTTTGAGCTGCTTGCCGTTCTTTGCCTGACATTACAATTTGTTGCTGTAGCATTCATTTCTTCGCCCTCGTGGCAGAACAATGCACAGTAAATGCTCAGTTGCCTCTGTGAAGACATGTTTCACTTGTTTTACTGATTTCTAACCAAGGGGATCAGCCGTGTTTTTTTTTTTTAGGTCATTAGTATTTTTAGAAAAACAAAAATATTAAAAAGGCTTAAGTATCAAGTTTATCGCTACAATTTGGAAAAAAAAAATTAGTTTCATGAACTATACATAGTTAATTTTATGTAAAGTATACAAATTTTATTTGTTAAATGATGAGTTAAACACCATGATAAGTGCCATAAATTTGTGATATTTTGCAAAAATCGTTAAAATTTTAGAATTTCCGTGGAAACTGTAAAACGCATATATTGCATTTGACTGCTTTATAAGCTCTTCAACAGTTGTAGTTAGCTGTTTTTGATGCTGATTACAAATATGTAAAGACTACGCTCAAGTATTTCTGAAACTAATTAGCGAGAATTTTCATAAAACAAAGTGAACCAAAGAGTAAATTCTCTGTTTTCTGTGAGGGCATTGTTACTGTTCATTACAAGTTATCATTCAGTATGTCTAGATTAAGGCATTAAAATTCAGTGTCATTGTAAATGCACATAGGCAATCCTCTATATATAATGACTTGAATGGAGTTAGAAAATGCCACTGTGGGTTATATTAAGAGAGATCAGTGCTCAATGACATTTTATATCCCATATTGTACTGCTTTTTTAGCACCTCATTCAGTGCCTTCACTTCACCCATTGGTTTGCATTCTCCTCCTGTTTTTTGTCTCTTGGCCTATCTTGTGTAGACTGCATATAAATACATGTGGCACTTCTGGTCCTTTGTTTTTCCCGTTTCTCTATATTTCTTAGATTGTGGCATGCGAAGGTGGAAGTTCATTTGACTCATGCCAGTGCAGCCAGCAGTTTTGAGTTGGTGGGACATCATGGTGGAGGTTCATTTGACTCATGCCAATGTGGCCAGCAACTCAATAAGCATCAGTTTGTGGCAGGAGAAGTCGTGGGAGAACTCATGAACCTTGTCCAGCTAATACATACAAGGAAGTCTTAGCAGTTACCTATATGGATGTGAAATTAGTGCAAGTTTGGAACTGAATTTATTAAGGCTGTGATCATTTAATGTGTTTTCTTAATCTTGTTTGCAATAGAGCGATCTTTGTTTTTTCGTAAATGTTATTGTAGCAGGTTTCTACGTATGTTACTATGCACATTTGAAGAAGCTTTGGTGGCGCCATAAAGTGCTTTAATGCCCATGAATGTTGCTTTTAGAAATGAGCATAAAGAAACATAATTTATTGTCATTGTGTTTAATTTTTACAGGAGTGCTGCTTCATGGTCCACCTGGCTGTGGTAAAACCATGATAGCAAAAGCGACAGCACGAGAAGCTGGTGGGTGCATGAGTTCAAAATTTATTCACAGTGAATAAAACACCAGTGCAGAAGTAAAAGTGTTTCAGAGAGCAACACTAAATGAGGCAAATATATATAATCGGTTTTCTTGCAAGTTGCACACTTGATTCTGCAATATGACACAGTAAAGACCTTAACCCTTTTGCCCGCCTGTTTCCACCACTAAACTTCCATAATTTTTTACTATTGGTAGTTCATAATATTTTAAATAAAGTCTAGAATGCAGAAAACTTGTTAGGAAGTGCATATAAAATATGTAATAAACGTGAAAAATTCGAACGTGGAAAGTCTATATTTATTCTACCTTAGTAAATGTTTACATAGAATTTTTATCATATAATAAAATTATTGAAATTTAAACTAGATATAACTGCATTTCTCATACTCTGGAAAAAATTTGGGCAAAATTTCATGCAGATCCGAGCACAAGAAGTACCCAAGAAAGGAGGGGCACATTGAAAAAAATGGCAAATTTTTTGGAGAAAAACAAGCTTTAAAGTTAAAATTGAATGTTTAGTTATAAAAGATGTCATTAAATGAGATGAACATTGTACAGAAAAAAGGACCATCTTTCGTGTAGTAGCCACTGCCACTAAAATGTGCCAGCACCATAAGTTTATCCCTCACGGCTCCTTCGAGCTGACTCTTCACATACATTTTGCTCACAGAAAGGGCCATGAAATACTTGCCAAACTTCTTCCACTTCATCTGGCAGAGCCTCGCGCCGACTGCAAGCTAGGCAAAAGTTCGACAAGATTTGCAAATCTAAGCAAAGTCTAGTGTCAAGAGACACTACAGTGCCGATACCATTGTGGCTTTTGTGGCCTGTTTGTACCATGTACTGTCGCACTTAACGGCCATGTCATTCCCGCCAACTTCTCTCACTGTGAGCTTCCTCGACCTCGCAAGATTGGCGCAGTTGTCATTCATTGTCACATTCACGGAATTTCCGGTTGACAGCTGATGACTTATGATGCATTTGCTTTTGCAAGCCAAGAATTGCCTGAAATCTGACCAGCTGCTCGTAGTCTATTCCTACAGAGGACGTGGTCACAGCAGCTTTTATGTTTAGAGCGTAACTATTGCGCATGCTATGACTTTCTTCGTCCATAATGCAAATAAACACACGGCTAAAGGGTTCTTCAACAGCGCTGCTCGTGACATGAATCCTGCAAGTGGGCTTCACAGCACACACAGGCACGCAACGACCAATGGTGGTCTGCGATCCGTACCACGTGACTTAAAAGCTAGTCATGGCGCTCGAAAAAACGCGGCAGAAGCATGCTTCTTTTTATTATTTCTTGTGCTGCAACTGCACAGGAAACCGTTGTTATTTGAAAAGTGAGGCTTGCTTTGCCTCATATGCGATCGATAACGACGAGCGGCGGCGCATTATCAGTGGCAAGGTGCTCAAGGACTGCACACTTCGGCCTTTTAACAGCCACCTTGTGATCTTTAGACGCAATTTTAAAGCATTGCTAGTTGAGTCTCGACGTAGTTTTTTTTTTTGTTTCAGAACAGTCGAGGTACTGTAGTGAAAACAAAAATAAACGATAATTTTTTAGAAAACTCGCATTTTTCAACCTGCATATCCCCTTAAACAACTTACCTTTTGTATATTCGCTGATTCAATCCAGGTCATCACCGAACACATCATCAGGTCAGCACAAGTGCAGTACCCACGAATTGAAGTGTGAACATTTATGGCTAAGTAATGCATATACTTTGTTTCCAGTGTGTACATTTCATGCCATATTGGCAAAATGTTTACTCAAACTCTTGAATAAGAACCAACATTATTTTTTCTAGTCAAATTTACTGTGACATAATGCAGTTGATTGATTTGTTGGGTTTAACGTCCCAAAACCACCATATGATTATGAGAGATGCCGTAGTGGAGGGCTCCGGAAATTTCGACCACCTGGGGTTCTTTAACGTGCACCCAAATCTGAGCGCACGGGCCTACAACATTTCCGCCTCCATCGGAAATGCAGCTGCCGCAGCCGGGAATCGAACCCACGACCTGCGGGTCAACAGCCGAGTACCTTAGCCACTAGACCACCGCGGCGGGGCGACATAATGCAGTTATCATGAGTTATTGTTAGTAGCAGTCATTATACAGTAATGTGTTTAAATCTCAGTACTGTACAGAACAGTGCACCATTATTTCGAGAGCAGAATGTGCAGATGGCTTAAGTGAGGCTTAACTCACTGTTATTTCTCTTGCTACAGCAACCGAGTTCTGGCATGAGTATGCATATTTTAATCTCCATGCTGAGGTCGATGTTGTTCTTCTTTTTTAGTATAATTCTAAGGAAGATTGGTCATAGAAGCCATTTACATAAAAAAAAATTACCAGCAAGTTGTCTTTCTCTTGGCTGACAAAGTTAGTCTTACACACACTCACCATGTTGGTTCACCAAATAATGGCACTTTGTATGTGTCATCTGAGAATCATTCATCGTCATGAGCTACTTTTATCTTTGACAGGAGCCCGCTTTATCAACTTAGAGGTCGCTGCGCTTACTGACAAATGGTACGGAGAATCTCAAAAGCTCGCCAGTGCTGTTTTTACATTGGTAAGTTTGTTTGCATATGAAATAATTTGAATTGTTGTGTTGCATATCGGCCACTGTTTTAGTACTGCTTGGTTACTGGATGCATTTTTAAAAAATGTTTCTGACTCATATAGTGGTTTATTTGGCCCAACATGCTGCAATTTAAAGCACTGAAATAATGCAGGCAAAAAGGGCACAAACATTGGGCTGCATTCATGACGTCTTAGACAAATTGCTTGCAGTAGTTTGAATAATAGTGTGGTAATTGACATTCTTTGCATTAACAGTAGTATAGTTCAACATCAATCTTATCGTCATGTTCACAGCAAGGACATGGTGTAAAAACTGGCAATAATAAAAGTTGTAGTCTTTGCCCACAATGTCTAGGTCTGTATGGATGGTCATTAACCAGGGATACCGAACCAAAAAAGGGGCAGCTGCATAACAAACAGTGAAACTACTTTTTCTTCAGCAAATTTGCCTTTGCAGGTATGTACATTATATAGACGATAGTTTCTTTTAGAATAGCCATTCATCTGATTATAAGCCTACTCAAACCAGGAAGTCAAAGAAGAGCACATTGTAGCAAGTATGCTTGCCACAAGAGGCAAGATGGTACTCGGTGTAAATTAATTTTAGTTCACTTGCATGACTGTGTGATAGTGCATAGGGATGATATCAAGGATACCAAAGAGCTATAGGAAACCTGCAAGCTTATTTGTACATTTGAAACATAGAAGCTTGACCAAGTTAAATTCATGACATACAGTCACCTGCTGATTCCTGAACACCCAATTTTTTGGGCATGCTTGAAATCGTCATCACAAGACCCAGAGAAGTCACTGTGTAAGAATGTCCAAACTTTTGGGCGCTGAAAATCTCTGGCATTCGATTTTTCGGTCTGTCTGCGTAAATTGAAGGTCTGAAATGGCATTAAGGACACCGTCTGTGCCACATATATCACCACGTAAGTTTGAACCAGTACTTTCGTGAAGGGTGAAAAAGGCAACTTTGCTTCAATGCCAATATATGATGAAGTTAAGCATGTCGAAAATCTGAAGGGGCCGTTGAAGGAGCCACTGTCATGGTGGAGTGCTGCGATGTCTTTACGTATAAGCACCGGAAATGCACAGAAGCACGATAGTGGCTGGTGGCAAATGCACCAGTACAGCTTAATTGCTGGCAAAACCTATAATATAAGCCTCTTCAACTAACTGCTTGGCAATGCATGTGGCCTAGCAAAGTTGTATTGAATACTGCACGGCTTTAATAGACGATAACACAAACGCACTGCACCACCATTCATGCGGCCTCGTTGTGCAAGACTGCAGCAGATGAGACCATGAGGGAGGAACGACGTACCACAAGAAAACTTAGGGAAGAGTTGGGAGGATTGGGACACTTTTCACAGTTATTTCTTTAGTTTTGTTGAACATGAATACTAAAGGATGTTTGATTGGTTATAATACAGGTCTAGACAAGCTGTAGAGTTTCTGAGATACGCTAGTTTCTACTGCTTATGGTGCAGCTGTAAAAAAATAGTTTGTGATGTAAGAACTGTCCCATTCCACCCGCTTCTTTGGGTGGAGTATAACATCACTTGGGAGCAGTGGTATGTGTGTAACACAATGGTCCAAGTATCTTCAGTGACGATTATAAGTGATAGTTAAACGTGAAACACTAAACGTGGTTCCACAAAATTTGCTGCACCGGTAGTTTTTGACACTGGCATCTTCATTGCAATGTCCGTAATTGGTAAAGTTTTCATATCTTTGTTTGGAGGAACATAGAACTGAGAGCTCTTTGTTACGTAGGAACTGCACAATGACGCTGTCATGTTATGACTGCTCTTGACTCTAGCTATGTAATGAATGCCATTGTTTTTTTTTACTTGAGCTAACTAGAAAAAGATTGTCTTCTGTTACCTGAATGTATTATTAGGCCAATTGATTTCACACATGCCATCCCAGTCATTATCAAAACCTGACATGTCGTCGTGATTCTCGTCAAAGGCAACGGCAAGTGTGTCTGCTTCAGTTGAAAAGCCGGAATCCTTCAGTAAATGCTATTTCTTTTTTGGATGGGCTGTGGCGGCTGTCCAAGCTGTCGTGCTAGCCTATGTAATTTCTTGTTAAATTGGATGCTTCCCCAAAGTACATGTAACGACCTTTGTCTTAGCTCTTCCTTCCCCCCTCCGCTGTGTACCCATGGTGTGGCAGTAGGATAGAGAGCAGTGATCCCATTCCAGTACCAACGGTGCCAAAGTGAGCCAAATCAAATTTACTGCGCCATCTTGATAGTATCAACAGCAATTGCGCCAAAGTCGGATTTGGGAGCGTCTATCACCGGCAATAGTCACGCCGGCACGTCAATGCATTTGCACCTTGTTCTCGAGACCACGAAAGTCACAATCACGTACCTATTACGCTGAATAAAAAGCAATAGTGCGTGCATCCTAAAATTCATTATGCCATGTTTGGTGCCGATGCAACTCTGTTTTGCAATTCCGCGGAACGGCGAAACGCTCTCTCCGCATGGGCTCGTGACATCTAGTCCAATCAGTAGCGGGAAACTGGGGTGGCGATTCGTCGGCCAGCGCTTTCTTTTTAAATGTCATCTAATTTATAAAAGCATGCCTCCTGGCTGGAGCAGCTGTAATTCGGTTTTAATACGCTCAACTATAGTGAGGCCATCACTGGTGGCTCTGGTGTCGAAGGCCTGCGAAGCTGCTACGCCCACGTTTGCCTTTCGCTTTCCAGGGATAAAAAAAAAAAAAAAAAGCCAGGCCTGCACGTAAGGCGCAGCACATTCACAGCGAAAGCTAGAAGAGCGGCCTTTCAGAGCCTTTTCAAAACACTCATTGGGTAACTACTGCAAACACACTTGCTTGATACCCACTAGTGCATTAATAATAAATTTTTTTGGGTAGTAGGCAGGCATTCGCTAAGCTATTTTTCTTCATTCTTCTGAGAAGCGTGGTATCCGCTAAACACTTGCCAGGAATTTTGTGCCAATTGTTCATGCAGTGGCTGACGACGATGAGGAATTATGGCTGAAGTGGGTATGTACCACAGTTAATAGGAGAAAAAGAGCAAGCTTTTGTAATGGGTTGGAGCATTGGACGGCCCACTAATTATGCTATTCACATTGTACGATGACTGGTTGTTTTTTCACTGTTTCAAAATGCTTTATGTCATATTAACGCGATTGCTTTCCTGACATCAAGCCTGCCTAAGGCAAGTTTGCCTATAGTCACAAGCACCGGCGTAGCTCAGTGGTGGAATACTGGGCTGGCACCCAGCGGACCCGGGTTCGTGCCCCACTGTGTCATTGGTGCTAGATTTTTTTTTCTTATTCAGCACGATGTGGTTACGGACACCGGCGACAACTGCGCGTGACTTCGAGTTGTGATCTCATAACAGCTTTCCCTGTAAAAAATGAACATCATGGCATCGCATTTATTGCTTCAATTTGAAGGGAGGGGTGGAGAGGAGGCTATTGCGTCGCTTAAAGTAGCTGGCGCGTGCTATTTCAAGGCATAATGAAACTGCTCGTGAACTTTCTATGCTACTAACATTTGCTTCGCGTTTAGATAACTGACAGCACCAAAACTTCGGACTCTAAAGTGATCATTGTGCCTTTGGCCAGCGTTATTTTGATTTACGCGATATCGGACTTAAAAAATACAATTTGTTAGTTTCACTTACGCTCTTAGCAATGATTGCGATACCAATAAATTGTATCGTTATACCAAATAATAAGGCTTGATGTCCATGTACTCGCAAAAACTTACTGCACGAACGGTATTCGACATCCATGACCTGGGTGACTAGAGACCTCTGAAATATCTCTTGCACGGCTATGCACGTACAGATGGAATCAGACTTGTCTAGAGCGTCCAGTCGGCCGCTCTAGTTGCCATTTTCTTTAGAAATATGTAAAGATAGATGCCATAATGCTATCAAACATGGTCGTACTGCGTGTTAGGCTCTTGTACTCTAATGTAAGCATCAACAGGAGCTTGCAGCTAGCATGCTATCAAACATGGTCGTACTGCGTGTTAGGCTCTTGTACTCTAATGTAAGCATCAACAGAAGCTTGCAGCTAGCGTGAGATACAAGCTGCGGCCAACAACAGTGTCTACAGGCACGCAATCCACTGCTCTAGATCAGTGTGATTCTATCTGTACAGCTTGAACGGAACATACAAATGGACCTCCGAAATAGCGCGATGATTGTGCGGCCGCCTTGCAATCAAGGCTCAGTGCATACCCTTATACGGCTACTCTAGAAAGTGAAGCACAGTCGCATCGAGCGTGCACGGTTGAAGCCACCAGAAGCCGTTGTTGGTGTCCCGGAAGCCGCCGCTGCCATGAACATTCGACTGCTGCAGGCGCAAGGGCTTTTCTATTTTTAATGAAATGCTGGACTGTAGTGCTTTAAACTGTATGAATCTACCGGAAATGTTCCCACGAAGACATTTCACGCATAGGCACTGTTCACTGACCAGAGGGAGCTGCGTTGCTCTCACCGTCCTGTATAAAAGTCGCTGCCATTGGCCGTTAGGGGCACGCAGAAAATAGACGCGTGCATGTGTCCCCCGTGTATCCCGGCCACAAGCTGCACTGTGATGCCAGGTGCGAGACGCGTGCATCACATTCCATTTTTACTAAATCTCAATGTTGCTTCTTTCATGTGCTAGGTTATGTGTTCTGGTGCTGCAGTCTGATCGGCAAACTTGACTGTACGGTGCCCATAAGTACCTCATAATTATATTACTTTTTACGCAATCTGCGAGGAAATTGGGGTAGTTCATCGCATTTTTTGTAATGAGGCGTGTTGAAGGTGTCTTTTTAATATATATATATATATATGCAGCTTTCCACGCTTGACGCCTCAAATATGCGATAAGGGAGTCAGTAACTCTAAAAGGGACAACTGGATGCCATTTCCAGATAGCAGTCTTTGCCGTGACCCTTTTGCAGTCATGTTCTGACCACTCGGTTCTAAAAACTTATCGAAACAATGCCATTCTAACGCTGTTTTCTTTTCTGGATCACTTACAAAGAACAAGCCTTTGCACTCCTGGCTAGCATTTCACTCATTACTCATTTTCTTGCTAAAAAAATTCCATGACAATCTTTAGGGACAAAGCTTCTTAGGCCGTAGGTCATTTTCTCTCCATCGTATTTAGCATGTAGCCACCTTTAGATTATGACTTGCTCAAAAAATGGCGTTGTGTGTTAAGTCCTTGCAAATATTATAACAAGATAGCGTTAGTGGTTTTCACAGCATATCCACGGAGGGAAAGGTGGTGAGTGGGGCGAAGCGTCCGTCCATCCGTGCGTCCGGTTGCACAGGCGGTCGGACAGAGGCTCGGACGGAAAGACGGATGCA
The DNA here is from genome assembly GCF_043290135.1 of Rhipicephalus microplus. NCBI lineage: Eukaryota > Metazoa > Arthropoda > Arachnida > Ixodida > Ixodidae > Rhipicephalus > Rhipicephalus microplus. The sequence goes on from NC_134710.1 coordinate 236,102,816, forward strand.
CACATCACCCCACGCATCATCATTCATTCTGTGGATATGCTGTGATTTTTTATCTGTTTCCTGACTAATGAGTAATTGTAAAGTTGTACGTTACAGCATTCCGTCGTATTCAGAAGGCGGCACTACGGCGTCTCGTGTAGCATTAGTCGCCTTTCCCAGTGATGCCTAATCGTAGAGTTAGTTGTTCGCACCAGTAGATGACAGAATTCTGCCGTATTCTAACGGCGTCGCTACAGCGTCTCATTTTTCTTGTAGTGTTGGATGACCGCGAGAATGTTACATTATCAAAAATGAAAAAATTGTGATCAGAATAACAACAGCCACCCATTAACGTTTGAATTACGCGCTTAGAACGCCCAGAAGATGCCAGCTTCCGGAACAGCAAAGGCACCTTCTGGTGGCTTCACAAGTGCCCACATGGGAGAGTGGGGATGTGTCATCCTGACTTTTTAATGGAGGTCAATGGGTATACCAGCCGTAAATAGCGCGTGCACCAGCAATCACACCCTTCAAGTCAAAGTTCATACCAACGCCCCCCTACCCTCCTTGCGTTCCTAGCTCAGTCCTTCCTGTCCTTTAGACACGGGCAGCGCATTCCTCTCTTCTTGAGTAACAATCGATGGGAGGCCTGGCACGTAGGGTGATGGTATCGCATCTGCCCTCAGTGCAAAGGAAATAAATCGGCTTTTCTTATCTCTGCTTTAGCTGCGTTCATTGCCCCCGCTCGCACGCTTTTACTCGCGTGTATAAATAACACGATGCGCCGGGGGATGTTATTGATTGGGGCATTACACAAAACATGATAGCCAAAGGCGTAGCAGTGGGGGGGGGGGGGGGGGGCAAATCGGGAACGTGTTTCTCCCCACCTCTGAAATTTTTTTGCCATGGCATATATAGCGCAAAATGACCTTTTTCCTGCCCACCCCTTTAGATCTAGGAGCTACTCCTCTCCCTTCCCACCAAATGTTTTTTCATTTATGGCTACACCCATGGCAACGGGAAAAATCAGTCGAGATTGTCCATGTAATTGCTATCCCATCAAAAACAAAATGTTGTCTTCGAGTTGTATTGGGCCTATGCATAAGGTACCCTGTGAAATTTTTTTTTCATCTACTGCTTTTTAGAGGACACGGTAGGGGGGTTTTGGAGTATAGACAGAACACCCTAGCCAGGTAAAATATTGCTGCAAAAGGAAAACTATGTTTGTTTAATTGTGTAGTTACAGCACAGAGATGAGTGCCGGAGGAGGTTGGCTTTCTGAGACCAGCTGAATGACATCAAGTTACGCACAGCAGTACAATCAGTCGTGAAGAAAAAGAACCTTTTTTTATTCTTGAAGTCACCTTAAAGAAATGCACTTGGGACTGAGTGAGTCTCTAGCAGTATGCCCCACCATATCTGCTGATAACCACATAGGTGTATTTATAGTGTTGTTTCATGAAGTATAATTTTATTCAACCAGTATTCTGTTTATTTGCTACGGAAATAATCACTGAACAAGTTTTTCCACAATGCTCAACAGCATGACGCCATTATTCTTGCATCATCGACCTAAATAGAGAGCCCCGTCGCGGTGGTCTAGTGGCTAAGGCACTCGGCTACTGACCCGCAGGTCGCGGGTTCGAATCCCGGCTGCGGCGGCTGCATTTCCGATGGAGGCGGAAATGTTGTAGGCCCGTGTGCTCAGATTTGGGTGCACGTTAAAGAACCCCAGGTGGTCGAAATTTCCGGAGCCCTCCACTACGGCGTCTCTCATAATCATATGGTGGTTTTGGGACGTTAAACCTCACATATCAATTAAGACCTAAATAGAGAGTGCATCTAAGATGATAGGCTCCATGAAGTTTGCAATGAATCTATATATTTCTAGCTTTTCTCAAGAGCCTCAGAATAATTTTTCTTGTCCTTGAATGTAAATGCAACTTGCTTCTCCAGGATTTGAAGTTAGCTGCTCCAGATTCCTCCAAAAGAGAAAATTTTGCTGCTCTAACGTGTTCCAAAATAGAAATTTTGCTGCTCCAAGGTACTCCAAAATAAAAATTTTGCTGCTCCAAAAATTGCTCCAAATCGGTAGACCTCGGTGGCATCACTGTAGACAGGAAAAGTACATTGTCTCATTCCTCCCTCAACTGTTCCATTCCTCCAAAACTACATTTCCCGAAGTATGCAACCTCGCCCCGCCGCAGTGGTCTAGAGGCTAAGGTACTCGGCTGCTGACCCGCAGGGCGCGGGTTCGAATCCCGGCTGCGGCGGCAGCATTTCCGATGGAGGCGGAAATGTCGTAGGCCCGTGTGCTCAGATTTGGGTGCACGTTAAAGAACCCCAGGTGGTCAAAATTTCCGGAGTCCTCCACTACGGCGTCTCTCATAATCATATGGTGGTTTTGGGACGTTAAACTCCACAAATCAATCATCATCAATCGAAGTATGCAACCTGCAGCGGATAAAGATAAGTTGCAGTGTCTTACCTTTTTCACTGAATAAGTACAGCGCTGATGCATGTTTTTTGAGAAAAATTTGTATGTGTGTCCACAAAGCAGTTTAAATCGTAGAGCAGGACAATTCTGATAGCAGGAAATTACTTTTGACACGTGGAAAAGGCAAATTCCAGTTACAGAAAGCTACATTCGCTGAAGATGCCCGTCATTACGTCTATGCAATTGCTCTGTTAGCACCATTTATAAGTCGTTGATTAGCATCTTTGAAGTAATTGCAGGAGAAATAAACCCGCTGTCTCATTCCTTCAACTGTCCTAAGCCTCCCGACTTTTCCCTACTGAAGATGTGCAAGACCACTAAGTGCACAGCACAAAGGCGTTTCCTTCACCAATAAAAGCAGTTCGTCATCGCCGCACCTAATGTGCGGGCAGGAATGGAGTAGGGATGAACACTTTTACAGCAAATGCATGTGTACGATACAGGGAGCATCCCAGTAATGACTCTGTGGACCCTTTGTTGGTGACATGGTGCACAAAATTGGGAACAATTGGCTTAACGTGGCAGCAGATGTGGTGTATCAGCGGACATTTTCGAGCAGTAGCACATTGTGAAAGCTTGACGAGTTGTCTGCTGTTCCACCACAGCCTTATTATTCCACATTATTATGTTTAAAAGCTCCACGAGAGAGAGCCGTAATTGGGGGGGGGTTGCTGACATCGACAATGCCATACCTGCCAAGTCTCACGGATTGGCCGGGAGACTCCCGGATTTTCATTGTTTTTTTCTTGTTTTACAGTTGTCATGAAAACTTCCCGGAAATCAAAATTTCTGTGCATGATCTGGGCACATTGACAAAAAAACAGCTCAATCCGCTCCAGGCTTTTAAAATCTACCCCATTTTATTATAAATGAGTTTAAGAGGCATTCATGTAAACGTACAGTATAATCTGAGTGATGCGAAACCGCGGCAGATACGAATTCTTGAAATTCCCCAGTCAAATTTTACTATCTCCATTGGGCGTCAATTCGAATGTTTCGAACACATTTCCTAACCGTGGCGGGTGATACGAACTTTAGTACGGAAACCATCGAACGGAGGCCGAGGGCAGCGTACTCAAAGCGCGGAAGTACGGGTGCGACCGGCGCACGCATTGTCTTCTACAGTGCGTGTGATTGTCGTTCTCACAACCGCTGTGGACGATACCACGGTTGCTCTTGACACAATCATGTATCGCGACAACATAACTGACAGAACCCCGAAAGTGTGTGCTCAACCAGTCAAAGCAACGCTGCTTTCCGCAAACTCTGGGGACAAAACTGCGGCAGATGCTATCGTAGATGGCATAAAACGACTCAGTTTTGAAGGCGCGTGCGCAGCCAAGCGCATGGGGATTGTAAAATGAACTTCTGTTTGCCGCAACCGCCGCACACAAAACCGCGGTCGCGGTGACGAGATAGCTATCTACGAGCTCCGAGGGTACGCAGCTGTAGGTTAAAAGCAGTAAATGCGTAAAAAATAATAAAGTGACACTTTCGCTGCAAGGTCGAAGCAATAAATGCGACAGCAACAACTTGGAATGTAATGCTGAGAAAGGCAAGCAGATGGAAACGCTGCAGTGCGCTGCTCACACATAAATGATGCACGAAAACGATACTCGCAGGTCAAGAGCGAACTAACAACATTTACCGCTCGACACGTAACGCGCTGTTTAAACAAATATGATGCGCGATGCGTAATCACAGGTACAGTTGAGTACAAACTAACGAGTGTCCCAGTTGTTATACCTCACTGTGTATGAAAAGTGCGCTATTTTCGCAAAAGGGGCCTGTGCAGAGACCAAAGTCACCTTTGTGGGCCTGGCAACTAACGCTTTTGTTTCAGTGAGAGCCAAAGGCACACGATTCTTCCATCAAACAATAAGCGTGCGCGCACAGGCATCCATCCATGGAGCAAAGTACACGTGAAAGATGAGCACGCGTCGGCGCATCGCGGCGAGCTTGGTGCTGAGCGCGGGTGGCTTTTTTTTCTTCTTTGAGTGTTCATATACACAAACGGTAAAGGGCGAAGACAAAAAAAAAAAACAGCTTGGACTGCTCATAAAATTGCTATCGCAATAAAAAGGGGCCAGACGTGTTTTGGCGTTCCTGTCAAAAGAATATAGTAGTAAGCAAAGCTTTGACCCGCACTTTTGCGGCAGCCAGCTGCGCCATCCCATTCATTCACGTGTGTCCTAGGAAGACACACGCGAGTTGTTTTGACAGAAATAGATTCTGCTAGTTGATCCTTTGAGACTCTCACCTTAGCGAAAAACTCTACCCTCGTGTGTTCGGCCACTCCTAGCCACTATAAGACCGCAACGCTGATGTTGGCGCTTGCTATTGAGATCCCCCTCCCACCCCCTTTTGTTTTTCCCCCTTGTTTCTTGTTTGTTTGTATGTCCTTGTTTTCTTTCGTGCCGCGTGCCCCCCCCCCCCCCCCCCCCCCCCCGTGGTTGCGGAAATTTCCCGGATTCAAAATCCTTGAACTTGGCAGGTATGCAATGCTCATTAAGAGCGGCAGAATGCCTGATAAGTGTATTTGCATGCATTGAAGCTGTTTCATATGTAGCTGTGGCAATTTGACAGCTTGAGATGAATAAAAAAGTAGGAATTCATTCTGGCAGACAATTTCACAGTCCCTAGGGAGTCTGAAAAATCGAATGTTGACTAATGAAATTTTGCACTGTATATATGACCTTCTTAGATGGTGATCTGCTTTTATACCAGGTGTGTCCCAAAACCTTATAATCTACAGAATTTCTAGAATTGCAAATACTGCGTTTGGTGACAACCAAGAAACCGAGTAGCGTGCTGATGCAGGCATGGGTAGCTCAGGATACGGAACGATACTTCACTTGCCACCATTTTCCTAAAGGGAAATGGTGGCAAGTGAAGCTTGGTGTCTGCATGCCTGGTCTGCTTTTTACAGCGAAAGCTGTTATGAGATCACTTTTCGGATCATGCGCAGTTGTTGTTGTCTGCCGCCGCCGGTGTCCGTAACCACATAGCGCGAAAATAGAAAAAAAAAAAAAACGTTGCACCAATGACACAGTGGAACTTGAACCCTAGTCCGCTGGGTGCCAGCCCAATATTCTACCACTGAATTACGCCGGTGCTTGTAACTTGTTGTCAAACTTGCCTTAGGCAGGCATGACCTAGCACCAATGGCACTGCGGGGCTCGAACCCAGGTCCACGGGGGTGCCAGCCCAGTATTCTACCACTGAGCTACACCGGTGCTTGTCAAACTTGCCTTAGGCAGGCTTGATGTGTGGAAAGCAATCGCATTAATACGACTTATAAAGCGTTTTACAACAGCAAAAGAACAACCAGTCATTGCACAATGCGAATAGCGTAATGAGTGGGCCGTCCAATGCTCCAAACCATTACAAAAACTTGTTCTTGTTCCCCTATTAACTGTGGCGCGCATACCCACTTCAGCCATAATTCCTCATCGTCGTCAGCCACTGCATGAACAATTGGCACAAAATTCCTTGCAAGTGTTTAGCAGATACCACACTTCTCAGAAGAATGACGAAAAATAGCATAGCGAATGCCGGCCTACTACCCAAAAGTTTATTATTAATGTCCTAGTAGGTACCAAGCAAGCGTGCTTGCAGTAGTTACCCAATGAGTGTGTTGAAAAGGCTCTGAAAGGCCGCTCCTCTAGCTTTTGCTGTGACTGTGCTGCGCCTACCACGCAGGCCTGGCATTTCTCTTTCTTTCACTCTTAATACTCAATAGAACCTCCTACCTTTTTTCTTCCTCCATGCCAGGAATTTGACTCTCACCGATGGGCTTAGCAGCGCAACACTTCTGTTGCTAAAGGCAACAATAAAATGCAACAATGAAAGAGGGCAACATGAAATGACAAGTGACCTCGATAAAAGATCAGCTTGCTTTGTCAGAAACAGCTAATCTGATCACTACCAAGCCCACGATAGAGAGAGCATTGATTACTGGAAAATAGCTCGTATGAATATGCATGTGCCTGGCACACTTTTGAGTGTCGCATTTTTGTACATTCACCAGTGCTGGGTTTTTCCATGTATGATGCCGCTTCCACTGAAATCTTGGACTAAAAAGTTTCACTTAGAAAAACTCATTCACTCGTTTGATCACTGTGTCCCACTCAGTCACTTAGTTTGCACCATGCCATGATGTGACTTCTGCTTTGGAGCTTCTTGGTCAGAAGAGTACCCCACATTTACACCAAAAATATGTGAAAATTTGGTATGTACTAGCAAGCTTCATCCAAGATGGAGGTCAGTACACAAGGAACAGAGTCGTGCTGTGGTCTTCAGTTCGGTGACCATTAACTTCATTGCCAGATGCCACGTAGCAGTTTGGTATATAAAACAAGTAGTTGTGTTGCAATTTTTCAAAGGTTTGTGCAAAACTCCTATCTAAATTTTTGTTTCTGTGTGCTTGTTCCTTTTTCTTTAGTTTATTCTGTCTCATTATGAACTGTTCTGAGGGGAACACGGTTCTTAAAAATGTTTTTGTTTTAATTGAATTTGACAAAGCTTGGTGAGTTTATGTGTATTTGTGCTGATTTCTAAGATGCAATTATTTATTTCAGTATATTAAGTAGTTTTTAAAATACAAAATATTTCATGTGCCTTTTAGGGAGCAAGATTTTTTGTAAACTTAGAGTGCTACTTAGTAGAGCATCATACCACAATAATCTGGACTCAGAACTGTGTGCAGTGCAACAATAATGGATGTTATAAATCCATTTGTACAAAACTTATGGTATCTTGAACATTCACGAGTGTGTCAATTTCAAGCTGAGATTTCACTTCCAAATGTTCAACATACTATGCGTTTTCTTCTAATGGCTTTAGACTATCCATTTCTGCTGCACGTGCATGCACTCAGTTTTGATTGCAGAATATTGTGATATGTTGATTTACCTTTCAACCTCTCTGTTTAGATTATAAAAAACAAAAACTTGCTCCCCTAAAAGCACATTTGTATTTTAAAAGCTATGTTATACTGAAAAAATAATTGCTTACATGATATCAGCACATAAATGTTTACATGTAAGCTCACCAAGTTTCATCAAAAGTGACCAACAAAAACTTTTTTTAAGTGCTATGTACCTCCTTAAAAGGGCCCTACAACACTTTTCCAAATAGCCATGAAATGGATTCACTAAAAGAGCTTATTCCATCACAAATTCATCATCGCAAAAATGTTTAGCATCTGTCCTGTACGAAAGGAGTTACAAAGATAGGATGCACGCTGCAACTGCATTCTCTCTTCTCTCATCCCACTGAAAGTACTCAAAGCTAAGAAGGAAGTGTTTGCATGGAGTAAGAAAATAAGTCACTCACGCCTCACAACCTTGAACACTTTGTCTCTCTCTTTTTTTTTTCTTCTTATAATCGGTCGTTACTGCTTCTCGGTCGTTACTGCTGGCCCCAGTAACGACCGAGTGCGCCATGCTCAAATAAGCCAATGGCTGATACTTGGCCTGTGACACAGTGGTTTTTGAATCTGTAGTGTCATTTGCCTAGAGAAAAGAAAGCGAGTTTTAGATGACTTTGAGAAATAATTATAAATTCCGGGCCCCGTGCTGCACTATATTTTGCTTGCATGTTCTTAACTACCGATCGGCAGCGTTTTCTAATCATCAAAAAGTGTTGCAGGGCCCTTTTAATAGATATAAGCTCTTCATGTCTAGCTTTTTCAATCCTCACTTATTTCCCACTAACATGCCTGTTCTGCTATCTCTTTCCAGGCAGTGAAGATTCAACCTTGCATTATCTTCATTGATGAGATTGACTCATTCCTACGGTCTCGTGATAGTCAAGACCATGAAGCAACAGCTATGATGAAGGCGCAGTTCATGTGTCTCTGGGACGGCCTAATTACAGATCCCGATTGCCAGGTTGTGGTAATGGGTGCCACTAACCGTCCACATGATGTTGACAAGGCCATCCTGCGCCGCATGCCAGCTATGTTTCATGTTGGGTTGCCTGTGAGTTGTGAAGAAAGCAGCAGTTTTTTCTATGTTGATCATGTAAGGTGGATAGTTCTGCCCATGACTGTGTTCCACCCTCAAGTTTATTCTAGTCAATTTTATATGCAGGCAAATTGTGCCATTCTGAGGGCACAAGTGTATCTGTCTTATGCAAGCCCTGATGCCCATAGTTCTTTCTTTCACTTGTGTTGAAGGCGATCTTCAGCAAATTGCTGTGAGTTGTCACATTCTGGATTTAGGGAGTGGATTATTGAGGTAATGTACGTGATGGAGGTGCATCTTTTCAACCCTATATTGTCGTATCTACTGTCCCCTTCATGCCAAGGTTGCTTAGTGGCTAACATGTTGACCTCTGTTGAGCTCAAGGACCTGGGTTCAATTCCCAGCTAATAATGAGATTTAGGTGCGCACCAAAAAACTCCAGGTGGTTAAAATGCTGTGCCTCATAATTATATTGTGATTTTGGAATATGCAATCGTAGAATTCAGTTCCTTTACCCTATGATGCAGCAGATGATTTGTCACAATATTATACCTGCCATGTTTTCAGAATTTTTCGTAATGTTTATTATTTCAAGCTTATTCTCGAATTATGTTAATAGTAACATTAAATGTTATGGTTGAAGTCACAATTCCGGCCTAAATGTGGAGAAGTGAAGCAGTGCATTAGACAGTTATAGGAAGTAGCCGTAATATTGGTTTTATAGCTGATTTTCCGCAGCGGGCTTGCTCATTCAATCTAAATGACACCTTGTCTCCTTATGTCTCCTTATACCATAGCCGTCTTTCTGCCGTGGCCTTCTGCAGCACTGCTGAACATAGGCCTCGCGTCGTCTGCTTAACGACCCCATAAGGTCTGCTTCGCTTTTAATCACATGCGAAATTCTAATGAGGAAGTTGTTTGCAGAACAACTGCATCGCGTCGTCTGCTCGGCGTCCCTATAGCATCTGTACACACGCGAATAAAAGGGAAGCAGACGCTATGCGGACGACGAGCAGACAATGCGACGCAGATGTTGAGCAATGCTGCAGAAGGCCTCGGCAGAAAGATGGCCACAATAGGGAAAGTCGACATAATAGCACCTATGGGTGCAATTTTCTTCCACCTTGATCTTATTTCGTCGTCCTGCTTTGTGTGACCCATAAGTTCGCAACGCACAAATTTATTTTTTGCTTTATATTTACATCCTGCTGAAGCTTCGAGAGCAATGTATTCATGGGTATTTAGCAGTGTTTTCTAGATTCATTGTCAAACTCTCGGAGACGAGGCTTAGAAGGCATGGCTAAATAAACATAGCAAATCTCCTTAATAAAAACAGTACATACCGGATTCTTGTCCCCAATGTGAGATGACACGAAGCGGTAGCCGATTTCACCATTTATTTATTGCTACAACGACAGTGGGCAAATAGCAACCGTGAGTTTGGATCGATTGTGAGTTGGGCGCCGCTGCGGAAAATTGTCTATACAGGGCGCCCCTCGTTATTTCTAGCCAGAATGAAAAAATATGCCAACATACTCTATGGCAACACGACCAAAGCATGTTGCTAACTATTGTGTGAATTAAGTGGCAGTACGTTTTGTTTTATATTCAATTGCCTAATAGGCATGTTTATTCAACTGATTTTGAAGCAATAAAGCTAGCCAGAAAGTTGTAGATTAGTTTGGAGAACACCTGAATAAACAGTCTTTAACTTTAATTACTGCTAAGTATTGGTGTTTTGCTTACAACAGATGCCTACGAAATAAAAAAAAGAACACCACATGACATGCCCATTTGCGCGCTATGCGTTCTGTGATTTCAGTGCCCTCTAATGTTCCACAAATTAACTGTTCATGATGGTGACAAGCAGACCCTGTGGTTATCGCTTGTGTTGCCACAAGCAGCAACCACTACACCTAGCCTAGCAAAATATGCGTCATTGCACAGCAACCACTATCGTCGTTGTCCTGTCAAGGCAGCACACCCGACCAACTGCTATGGTACTTTACATCCGAAACATTAGGGAGTGCTGCAATCAAGGTGCTCAAGTAGACATGTGACGTATGTTTCTGTATTTTGCGGACATCTGTTGTATGCAGAAAAACACTAACACTTGATAGATAGAAAGTTAAAACCGTCTAAGCGGACCCACTTTTGTTGCTTTAAAAGTGAGATAATTAAAAATAAAAGAAAAGGCAGTGTGACTTACTCCATACGGCAGCCGTCAACATACATTTGGTCACGTTGTCATAGATTGCTCCGGCACACTTTTAAGGGGAGATGCAAGTTAAAAAATTTTCGAAAATTACATATTTCTCATTTTTATTCGTTGTGACAAGTACAGTTTCTCTACTTCCACAACAAAAAAACTGAAGATTCCAATTAAACTCGTAGGAGGTTAAAGTCACTTTTAAAGAGCACAAAGTGGCTACTAAAAACTAAAAGGAGCTCATTGTATAGAGCCCCCTGGCTACTTGCCATTGCATTTTGCTTGTTCACTTAAGCCACATGCTCAAAATAACCATCACTTCCCAGCTCTCATGATGGAAGAAATTATCTCAACAAACTAGGCTTGTGTGAATGGTGTACAGTAAACTCCCCTTAAGGCGAATTCTGTTAAGGTGAATTCTTGATTAAGAACACTTGCGGGTCTCTTACCGTCGCTAGCATTTAATTGACATTTCAGGTATGTTCCACTGCAATAACGAATATTCGTTGCAGTTCACATCTCCCAATAGCATCTTCTAGGTTGCAATCCATGGTCTAGTTGGTGTTTATTCTTTGCACATGTCCCCTTTGTGAATTGGTGTGGTGGCAGGGTAGTGTGCACAGGCAGTTACAAATGCTCTATCCACTTTTCTTAAAAAGCGTGACATATGCTATGAAAAAGCGTGACATAAACGTTATTCAACTGGCAACGTTTCACGTTGTTTCATTTGCACGAAGAACATAATGGATAAGTTTGAAACTGATAGTGCAGAAGTTGCTACCTATTGGGCGCAAGGACATACCGTGGCACCATCATGCGGAGGCATCCTTGTGATGTATGTGGTTGGATTGCTCTGCTGCCCTCTCATGCACAGCTTGCAGTTGCTTTTGCGTCTCCTTTTTTTATTATTATTCTTGTACTTCACTCAACAAAATCAGTAAAATACTGTTGCAGCTTCTTCCCCGACTGTACGAAGTGCAAAATAACTGCCCCAGAAAAGTGTTACGTTTCTCAGAATGCCTGACTGCCGGCATCGTCTGCTATGGCCACTTAATGAAAAATCATGGTGGCCAAGCGCGCCGCCTCTGTAAAAGGTGACGACTCATTCAGTGTCGAAGCATCAAACGAGTAATAATGGTACTGAAACTTACCTATGCTCCAAGAAATGTGCGCATTCACGCTACTTTATTGTAGTTTTGCATCTAAAGATGGGTTGCGGTTGACATGACCGGCTTGTGCAAATTATTTTTATTTAGCACACACAATCCTATGAAGTACAGCGCAAGCGGGTTCCCTGCTTTGTGGGAAGCAACACAGCATTCTTACAGCCGCATGCAGCCGCAACCTTTTGTTGTGATTGCAGGCGAACGCATGCACGTTCCTCATTCAGAGTTGCAAGTTTTCTCTTTGGCATGCTCCTAACATTTTTGCGCAAAATTTCTACGGTTGTTACACATTGCCTATTTGATCGCCGTCGAGCCACACATGGGTGAAAATTATGAATGATGGGTTCAGTTCCAGAGCTTCTACAAAGGGATAAATCATGATTTAAAAATGCGATCAGCCAGCCATATCTTTTTACGCCCTTGAGCATGCTGCGAGGTCTTGCGTACTGTGATCTAAATGGCAATTTCACGTTTCAGTAAAATTGTACAGGGTTTCTTTTGCAAAAATTCATAAGCTGTGTGATACTTTGTAGCAGCTCTCGGAAGACGAATCAGTTTTCGAAACTGACCATGTTTTCACCTGTAGATCAAAACAAAATTAAGAGGATGTGATAGTGGCTATGGGCCCATTCTACAGACGTAATCTATAAGCAAGAAATCCTGTGAGCTGAAGTTGCAAATGGTAGGGGTGTTGGCACAAATTTTTATCGAAGGGGGCACCACCTTGATTAGAACTAGGAGCCGGGCCAGCAGGTAAGAGTGACCGTTATTTTGTGCACTATTTACCGTGAGAAAATTAGGGAGGAGGGAAAGCACGGGCTTGGTATGCCACCCCCTGGCTACGCCGCTGGTGAATGGAAACCCGCATGGTCGGGTACACACATGGGGACAGACATCCGGTGAATGGGATGGTGGTGGTGCATATTGCGGTAAAAGTTATCTTGGTGAGAGAAGTAAGCTTTAGCATAGACTTGAGTGCACGTGTATGATGTAAGAAAAAAAGGTTTCGTCGAACACGCAGACGCAACTGGCCATGAAATATGGAATAGGGTAAAAATAACGAATGTAAAGAGAAAAGAACTGGAATTCTGGGCTCTATCTTGACTCTCTGACAATTCAGGGTCCTATTTTAAAATATACATAATCGGACTGTTTGCACATTAATTTTTCATTGTGAACAACACTCCCATGCGGAAACTGAAACGTTCTGCTTTTATGTGAACATTCATGGTCTTTGCTCATTTTAACCCCATGGGCTTGAAATAACAACAACAACAACAACAAAGAAAGAGAGAGGTGACAGTGGCACTGCCAGTGGCCACAACAGTGGCATTGCGTACATAGCACACTGTGGCACACCGCTGGTAACGTTTACTGCAACTTTTCGCAATGTGTAGCCTGCAGAAGTTCGCTCAGATGAAGTTAGAGCAATACAACACTGTTCAAAAATGAAAACACTGCAAAGTTGTTAAAAACAGTGCATCCAACCACTAGCTTTCCTACGCCAGAGGGAGGCAAGATCACATGATCCAACCCTGCACATCACAGCGATTGCAGTGCTTGCACCTCCAGGGGTGCACTTTTGGGAACATATTTAGGAAAATGCAAAATTTCATTTCAGCGAATCTAGTAACGTATACTTCTATTTTCCTTGAATGCTCATTGTAAAGCTTTCTGCGGTGTTTTTTAACAGAAACTGCATGTTTGGTGCTTGTGGGAACATTTGCTTAGTTCTGTAGCACACTGCTGCTGCAATGAAATCTGGACATTGTGCATATTTGTTCGCATTTTCTTACAGAATCAGCAGCAAAGAGCTGGAATTATCAAGCTAGTGTTGGAGACAGAAGGGGTAAGTTGCTTATGTTTGCCCATATTGTAAGTCAACTTATCTCACAGCTTTGTGATGAAACTATAATTATAATTATAGTTGATCTATTATATTCCATGTCTTCAAATCATTCTAATGGGCTTGGCTTCAGAATTGTTGGTCACATCTGTTTTTGTGTTCATTTTCGTTTATATGTGTTATCGCAAAGTTTGAAAAAGCCAGTTCACTGACAGTAAGAGAGGTTAAAGCTGACTGAACAGCACATTTGATACTTCAAAGGGGGCCATGACACTCAATTTTCAATCAGTCTGTGTTGTATGGGTTAATCCTTAGGCGTTCACAAACTGGCAATATTTTAGCACATGACTTTTAATGTTACACTTTTAATGTTACAATGTCACAGCCGCATGGGTGCCCCGCTTCACCTTCAATGTCTTCCCCCTTCTCCTAATCTTTACCACCCCATCACCGCACAAGTCTGGTCAGTGTCGCCCCATGTGCTTCCCGTGTGACCAGAGTATCCGCAGACAACAGGTCGCGAGCACAGAAAGACGCTGACCAGGCTTGCCGCTGACAATCGGCAGGCTGTTAGTGTCATTGTAGTGTGAATGGAACGAGGACATGACAAAAGACTCTCTTGCAGATAGTCTGTAGGCCAAAATCGGTGCCGTGTCTTGCTATTGTAAACACGCCTAAAGAACTGTTCCTCTGTTTAAGCGGTGTTCGCATTACTCGGTCTAAAGTCACATGTAACTGGGCGCCCTCTGGATCAAAGTACCCGAGTTGCGCATTTACTTTGTCTTTGCGGTGTTTATGTAACTCTCACTTGGCCTTTATGAGAACCAGAAATTGAGGCCATAAAGAAGACTATTTTTCTGAAGCAGCAGATGTCATGGAAAGCCACTTGAGAGTGCGAAAAAAAGTGTTCGTGTGGCTCTGCTTACTGGTGTTTAGGGAAGCGAAAACCATACAGAAGCGATTGAAAGTGTTAATGTGCATATATGTCATAAAAATGTTATAAAATTATGTGAGTACTGATTTAATTAGTGAAAGTTATGTTAGGAACAGTTAATTAGGGATAGTTACTGTGTGGATGTTGATATGAATTGCATGGTACAATAGCCACACCGCATAGCTTTCACCTTTGAGTTGTCTGAGGTAACAGGGCATAATAGTTAGCATGGCCAATAAATAGGTTGTGCCATTTACTGGGGAGCAAAATGGACTGAAATGATTTATAGGGACACTGCAGGCACATTTTTGTGGTTAGCGGTTTATGTGCCAAACCATCACTTTCCTTTTTCACTTTCTTGCTATACTATACTGCGCATGGCTGTGCTTTGCTTCACTTTCTTACCTCCTGTACTTTTCTATCCTAGGCAGGAGACTACTACAGTATCTCCTCTGTTGGGCCTGTTGGTTGATAGATTTAGTTGACAAGTTTAAACTGTGCAAAAACAGCACGTAAAAACATAAAAACAGGCACACACATGAAGTACATTGTGTGTGTGTATGTGTTTATTTTCTTGTGTGTTGTCTTCATCGTGCAGTTTAAACTTTTTTGCTGTATGATACTTAGCTCGTTCGAGCTCAGCTTTAACAGCTTGGACGCTTTAGCTTGTTCATAAAACATACTACGCGCAGAGTGATATTACAGATTCGGACTTTATACAAAACACAACGATGATGACAAAAACCTTTCGAGTGTCCATATGCAGTGAAATTTCGGTAATACGATCACACCTCATGTGAATTTTGGGGTGATACGAATTTTTCTTTGGTCACAGTCAAGGCTTATTGGCCTGCATTGTAATGGAATATGGTTGTTGCGAACCCATTTTCACCCTGCGATATTTGATACGAATAAACACATAACTTGCTGTAAGTTTATTCGTTTCAATTCCTCAGAATGAAAAAACTTAGCCCATTCCCACTCTGGAAATGGCCAGGCAGATCGATTACATTCCTACAATTCCTCAACGTAAGAAAGGCATGTCTTGATAGCTTTATCCAGATAAGAATGATTGTAACAACATGAAGTTGATGTCATCAAATGCATAATAACTGCAAAACTACGCTAAACACATTACCACAGTCGAGGAATGACTTATCTTGGTGACTTATCTCATGCAGTACAACTACACTACTCGTTCCCATAGGGGCAGTTCTCCCCGTACCTATGGTATTTGCATGGTCAGTACAACCTTAAAAAAGATAGCTGACAACGCATACATTTACTTGTTTCAAGTGTGTTTTACTATCTTCGCTGCATATCTCTGCTACAGCCAGCAACTAGTAAAGCTTGAAACTATTGCTGTTACTAACCAAAAATTTTTTCTTGGTCTTTTTAACTAGATAACTGCTAGGCCACATACGTTGCCGAATCTCTCGCAAACACTACCGTATATCTTGCAGTGATCGTGACACTCTTAAGAAAAGTTTAGACCAATCTTAATTTTGTCTCTAGTGGCTAAGGTACTCACCTGCTGACCCGCAGGTCGCGGAATTGAATCCCGGCTGCGGCGCCTGCATTTTCGATGGAGGCGAAAATGCTGTAGCCCTGTGTGCTCAGATATGGGTGCACGTGAGAGAACCCCAGGTGGTAGAAATTTCTGGAGTCCTCCACTACGGCGTCTCTTGTAAAAAATATAGTGGTTTTAGGACGTTAAACCCCTCATATTCAAATTAAATCAATCTTAATTTTGTTGATTACTCTGGAATAAAAGTTTTGGGCTAAGTGATGACATAAATAAAGAGCAGACGATGATGTATACAAAATGTTCATTATTTTTCTAAAATCTATGGCTGCTAACCAGTACACGGTGTGCTATTACAAATTAGGAGCATGAATAGCCTTCAAATGGCTGCTACAGTATACGATACTGGCTAATTCTTGATATTCTATGTGTGCATTTGCGTGTATGTCCTCGTCTGTGATTCGTTCATGCCTCTATGTATGTTGCTATGATGCGTACTTGCCGTGGTAATTACGTGAAGTAATTAGTGGCCAGTAATTAATCTAAATGTACAATTGCACTTCGCTTATTCTATATATGCTTCTGCAATTGAACTGTCTTGATGTGATAATGTTCATGCACATATAAACACCCATTAGCTGAAAATTCAGTGGCTTTTTAATTATTCGAGTCAGCACTATTCAAGAACTACTTCGCAAAGTAGCAAGTTTCACTAATCAGCATTTTACTACCTTCGCTCTCTAGGCGGTTAGTGCTTTATGTGAGAAGTAAACTGGTAGTATTTAGTTAGATGAATAAGCAAGCTTTTTTTCTAAAATTACATGTTTAAAGAATGATACTTGAAATGTTTTTAAGCTTAAATGCATTATTGTTAAAATGATAACTTTGCAAATCATTGCGTAGGGATTCGGGAAGGCGCAGCCTCAGTATTGTGGGATTACTTGCTTTGGCTGGCTACCTTAACCAATGCTTTCTAAAGTCTATTTTATCTCTCCCTGTACGGTTCATCTTGTAAACAGTTGATTGCACACACAGTTCACACAGCACACGGTTAATAAGCAAGCTTTTTTTTCTAAAATTACATGTTTATAGAATGATGCTTGAATAGTTTTTAAGCTTAAATGCATTAATGTTAAAATGATAACTTTGCGAATCATCGCATAGGGATTTGGGAAGGCGCAGCCTCAGTAACGTGAAATTACCTGCTTTGGCTGGCTACCTTAACCAATGCTTTCTAAAGTCTGTTTTATCTCTCCCTGTACGGTTCATCTTGTAAACAGTTGATTGCACACACAGTTCACACAGCACACAGTTGACTCTGTATGAATGTGGGCTACACTGACCTACAGACCTTCACGATAGAGTTTGAGACAAAGGCAACCATGTGTGTCGGCAGGGTGGACAGTATTGCTAAAAAAAGGGGGGGGGGAAAGGTAATAAGTGGCGAGACTGCGCTCAAGCTGCTATACAGAAACTTGTAGACTTGTAGTAAGCACAAGCATTGCACCAGCGTCTATATGCATCACAACCTAGAGAAGCGCTTTTTCATGTATGCGTCCGAGTCGCTATGTCGGAAGAAGCAAAAAGTGAAGGATGGGGAGACAGCTAGACAGACAGCATTGTCCCACCAAGGGGGAAAAGAATGACAGAGTGTAGGATAAATACGTCACCACCGTATAGCTTCAAAAGATGGATACCGTGGCATAGAGCGATGTTTAAGCGAAGAATAGAGAAAAACTTCGGAGTAACACAGTCTGTATAAGGACTTCAACAGTTTTAAAGGTAGGCACTAACCTTTCTTGACGTCTGTGAAGAACCCCGGGTGGTCAAAATTTTCGGAGCCCTCCACTACGGCATCTCTCATAATCATATGGTAGTTTTGGGATTTAAGCCCCGCATGTCAATCCATCAATCAATCAGTTACTCAATCATCCTTGACGTCTGTGTCATCTTTTCCTTTTTGCTTTTCATATGTGCCACGCTAGTGCAAGCTAAGTTCATGTTTAAGCGAAGAATAGAGAAAAACTTCGGAGTAACACAGTCTGTATAAGGACTTTAAAAGTTTTTTGGTTCGGGCGAGTTGGTTATCCATGAACTTAGCTAGTATTAATGCAGCGCATATGAAAAGTAAAAAGGAAAACACGACACAGACATCAAGAAAGGTAGGCACTAACCTTTCTTGACGTCTGTGAAGAACCCCGGGTGGTCAAAATTTTCGGAGCCCTCCACTACGGCATCTCTCATAATCATATGGTAGTTTTGGGATTTAAGCCCCGCATGTCAATCCATCAATCAATCAGTTACTCAATCATCCTTGACGTCTGTGTCATCTTTTCCTTTTTGCTTTTCATATGTGCCACGCTAGTGCAAGCTAAGTTCATGTATAAGGACATAATTATATAGTAGGTGTGTTGCATTTAAATGTTACATGTCTGTAATCAGCCAAGCCTTTCTAAATTACTGCTTTATTTTCAAATTCGAGGGTATGACTTACTAATGTTCGAAGTTTAAAAAACGGCACCTCGATGAGAATGTGTTCCATCTTAAGAAAAAGGCGTAATTCTATTCCCATACCATTCTGTGGAAAATGCTTTCAGTTCCATTTTCATTCTATTGCTCTAAGCTTTATCGCCATTTCATTCCCATTCCATTTCAGGGTCGCGGAAATGTGGAATGATTCCAAATCCATTTCGATTCCAAAGTGGCAACTTCGCAACACTGACATACACCATTGCTGAAGTACGAAGAGGCTGTCCCTGTAGTGTCCGCGCTGCTGCAAAAGACACGCGAAGCACGTGCAAGCGTGAGAATGCAATAGCAGTCAGAATGCAATAGCAGTCAGGCACCAAATCATGAGAACGATGGTGTAAGAAAAATACTTTTCGTATGGTCATGGTCAGAAAAAACTTTCAAAAAGACCTCATGGCCTCCGAGATAGTGTGCGCGAATCTTTGAGTTGATTGATTGATATGTAGGGTTTAGCGTCCCAAAACCACCATATGATTATGAGAGACGTCGTAGTGGAGAGCTCCGGAAATTTCGACCACCTGGGGTTCTTTAACGTGCACCCAAATCTGAGCACACGAACCTCAGCATTTTCACCTCCATTAATGATGTCTACACCATTAAAAATGCAGCTGCCGCAACCGCGAATCTTTGAGTCACTAGTGCACCTCACGGCTGGGCTAGACTGCCCCTGTGCGCGCTTCTTTCCTGTCGGCTTTCTCACCCGTCGCGAATACAATGGGAGAGTTTCTTAGTAGGTTTCGCCACTCGTCGGCGGTAGGGGCACACTGACCCTGACCTTGCATTTTCTGCCCCGCACACACGGTATCAGTTTGTTGTTGTGTAATTTTCTTGTGGCTTAGTACTAAAAGCAGGTTGATGTCGATTTCTTTTTATGTCTAGTAGGGCTTGCTTTAATCTGGGATATACCCACCACAGCTGCATTTCATTCGGTGCTTTGTCACTTTTCAAGCTACAGTGATTCCTCGAGTCAAGAAGGCAGTCGCACAACCTTTAGTACGCGTATTTCGCACATGGATATATATTAGCTGTGTGAAGGTGTATTGCTGTGTGCCGTCACGGCCGCTCGACCATTGTGGTTCCGTATTGCAAATCCCGTTCGGGAAAACACCCGGTGTTTCTTCTCACCAATTTTGAAACAATACTGAGCTGTGCGCCAAGTTACAAAACAAATATTGCGAGAGAAAACTTCATCATGAACGACAAGTCTGCATCGACAGTCGTATGCAGCAAACACTTGCACAATGAAGACTATGTGCCTGCGTTCCGCATTAGAAAACTTATTACTGACTTCGTGCCTATTGTTTTCGAGGACTATCCTTCCTACTTGATTTTAAGTACATAGAAGCCTCACAAAAATCCTGCATCACGAGTTTCGCCTCTACATCAAACATCGAGGAAGCGAAAAGCGGAGACCAACGAAACAGATCTGGATGTTGTAACTTCACGCTTTCACTGAACAAGTAGTAGTAAGTGTTTGCACGTAAACAATAAACAGCGGCGCTCATTGTACGGGTCCATACCAGACTATAATAGGACGATTGCGCTCCCAAGTGTCGCATCATCGTTCAAAATGTGAGAAGGTGCAGCAATTGCTGAAAGAAGGGAAAAATGTGTCCCAATATTATTGCAAAAGCAAGCGCCATGCATCTGTCAAGAATATCACAACATATGCACAGAAAGAAAAGAAAAAGGCTGTGTTTCTTTTGCATCAAATCGAATGTGACTGAAGAAAGCATTCAGCTTACCGAGACAAAATGATGAGGGGTGTGTGATATGGCGTTTTCTGTCACAAAGAGGCTACAATTATGTGCACACTTCAGAGCTTGTGGCACTGCCAGCAAATTGCACTCTTCAGAGGTATATATGTCCAAGCCTAGTGTCATCAGGTATGAGCAATGCCACAAACGATTCGTGCGTCTTTAAAGATTAAGCAACTTGTTTTTCAATGTGCGGTGAGTGGAGAAGCGCACCCGAACTGCGCCCGCTCTGCACGGAGCGGCGGAGGAAGGTCAAGGTCGCAGCGCCCCCCCTCAAAGCAGCGGTGAGAGGCATGTACTACACCCGATGCGAAGGCCGTAAGCAAGCGTGCAGGTGCAGCCTAGCCTGGCCGTGTGTACCTCTGTGTACCTACATGTTTAGATTACAGAGGGCATTGGAAGCGTGCTTTTTTTCCTAACGCATCGGTGCATCAGACATTTATTAAAGGTAGACAAGGACCGGAAGAGTGCGAAGATAGTATTGGCAAAGGATGCAGGCCAAATGTCCATATGTGTGACTGTTGAGGTCGCACTTGTGCAGGCACGGCCATAAAGCTCCCCAAGAACATCCCTAACACCTCCGCAGTAATAAAATCATAACATAAGACCATGGGTCTAAAATCTAGTGGCCTTGATCTATTGCGTCAAAGCGTTTCTGTTACCTTCACCGCATTGCTTCAGTGTCACGTGAAAAAGCATTCTAAAATTTGGAAAGGGGCTACTGCTGTCGCTGGTCATTATGCACCTGGTTCATTAATTAAACATGCGTGTATGGGCCGTATACTTGCAAGTGTTGGTATGATTGTAAACATCTAAAAACTTCACTGACAATCATACAGAGTTCTTCCTGACATTGCTGCGACCTTGAAAATCAATTAATGAAAATGTACGCAATCTTTCTTGCATGTTTTCATGGTTTCCGGTGATATTAGTTTCGAATTATACGAATATTTTTGGTGATCCTGTGAGATTTATATCACCGAGATTTGACTGTAATTGCTATTACAAGGAATAAACTTTCACCATATTTGTTTGCAAGATACATGTGAAATATTTTCATGAAAATAAAAGGAGGATTAGCTTCACTATACTGCACCAGATAAAGTGGCCGTGCATCGTCAATCTATGCAGGAAATGAATTTTTTAAAATTAAAGAAAAAAATAAAGTGCAAGGGCGAGCAAGTCTGAATATAAACCTTAAATGCATGAGACGTTTTTATTTTTACCTTTTTATTCCTTCTTTTATTTTATTTTTTCTTTAAATAAATCTATCGCTGTTCAATGCCGCTTTATCGAGACGCAGTCATTGTTCAAATCTGATGATTTAGAGAAACTATGCTGCTATATGTAGTCGCTGTGTCACGTAGTTTATTTACGTATAGACCTACTGGAAGGCCGAGGAACGCCAGAAAAGCGAGGAACGTCAACAGGCCGAAAATACAAAACAAGGGCAAGCTCGGGTCTCGCGTGTGCACCAACGCTGTGGCTTGCCGTTTCTTGCTGCTTCGTCGTCGTTCGCATAGTTCCCTACATTGGCCCCCGGTGAATAGCGTAGCCAACCTGGCGACTTAAGGCGTAGTCACTATAGCGGGGTTGTAATACGGCTTCAGGCGACTCACATGCACAATTTCTCAGCCACGACGGCGTAAGTCATGAGACTGTGTCAAACGCTCAATCTCATAATTGACTGGTGACGTACGGGCGAGAATGCGGTAGGACCCGTGGTATCATGCCAGTAATTTCAACGAAAGGCCAGGAGTGCTCGGTGGAATCCAGAGCCGAACGAGAGCACCAGTCGGGAAAGTAGAGAGATGTCGGTCGGTGTCATGACGTAGCTTCTGGTGGCCTTGGTCCTCGGTTGTCAGTGAACAGGCCAATCGTCTGTAATCTTCTGCGTACCTGGCCACATCAGAAATTGCAGTGTACTCAGAGGAGTCGGGCGTGTATGGGGGGATAGTGTCCAGCGTGCACGATGGTTCGCGTCCGTACAACAGAAAGAAAAGGGAAAACCCTGTTGTCGCGTGCGTAGCGATGTTATACGCATACGTGACGAATGGAAGGACAGTGTCCCAATTGGTCTGGTCTGAAGCTGTGTACATCGTCAACATATCACCGAGAGTGTGATTAAATCGTTCTGTGAGGCCATTCGTCTGCGAGTGATATGCTGTCATCATGCGGTGAACCATGTTGCACTGAGCGAACAAGGCTTGTATGGCGTCAGACAAGAAACACGCCCCCGGTCGCTCAAAAGTTTACGGGGAGCACCATGGCAAAGAACGAAGTTGCGCAAGATGAAAAATCCAACTTCCCTCGCGGTTGCTGCGGGTAGTGCTGCCGTCTCCGCGTAACGTGTGAGGTGGTCCACGCCGACAATTATCCACCTATTTCCAGAAGACGACGTAGGAAGTGGTCCTTATAAGTCGATACCGACGCGGTCAAATGGATGCGCTGGACAAGGCAGAGGCTGAAGTGTACCGGCAGGGCGTTGAGTTGGGGCTTTACATCGTTGGCATGCAGTACAAGCACGTACGTACTTGCGAACAAATGTGTACGTGCCGCGCCTGTAGTACCGCTGACGTAGACGGTTGTACGTTTTGAGAGTGCCGGCGTGAGCGCTTTGCGGGTCGTTGTGGAAAGCTGTACAGATTTCCGAGCGCGTGTGGTTGGGTATCACTAACAGCCATCTCCGACCTTCAGACGTGTAATTCCGCTGATAGAGGAGGTCGTCTCAAATAGCGAAATGTGTGGCTTGACGGCGAATAGTTCTTGAGACCATATTAGCTAACGGATCAATCAGAAAGGCGAGGAGTTGGGAAATCCACACATCTTTGCGTTGTTCTGATGCCATGTCTGTGAAGTTGATTGGTGTTATGACAGCTGAAGAAGCTGACGAGGAGGTTGGGTCAGCCTGTAGCGGTGAGCGGGATAGCGCATCAGCGTCAGAGTGCTTGTGGCCGGATCGGTATATAACACGAATGTCGTATTCCTGTAGGCGAAGCGCCCAACGACCCGACCGGTCTTTGAGCGATGATAGCCAGCATAGAGCGTGGTGGTCCGTGACGACTTCGAAAGGGCGGCCGTAAAGTTATGGGCGGAACTTCGTCAAAGCCCAGACAATTGCGAGGCACTCTTTCTCTGTGACGGAATAATTACACTCGGCTTTCTTGAGGGTTTGACTCGCGTAAGCGACCACGTATTCTTGGTATCCGGGTTTTCGTTGAGCCGATACAGCACCAAGACCGACACCACATGGCATCGGTGTGGACCTCCGTAGGCGCATCGGGGTCAAAATGTCGTAGTATTGGAGGTAATAATAATAACCGCCGAAGCACGCTGAAGGATTCGTCGCACTCTTTTGACCAAACAGAAATGCCTTTGGAAGTTGTCAACAGGTCGAAAATACAAAACAAGCGCAAGCTCGGGTCGCGCGTATGCACCAACACTGCCCTATCGGAAAAAAACGAAGGGTGGGCATGGTGTAAACCACCATCCACCATTATAGTGGATTAATGTAGTGGGGAATGGTGGGAAACGTCCACCATGTCACATAGTGGGATATGGTGGGTGCTGCAGTGCCGGCAACGCTTGAGCGCGAAATGGCATCAGAATCACCGTGACGAGCTGCCACAAAAAATAAAAAAAGAATTGTATAAAAAACGGTGTAAAAAAACGCCCGTTCCGTAAAAAAAAAAGGTGCCACGGAGGATCGAACGTGCAACATGCAGATTCCCATTTGGAGACACTAATCACTGCGCCATACCAACATGATGTTGGTTGTGTGTTAAATAGTTAGTTGACATACAAACTTACCGTTCAACTTCAGTTATGTTTGGGCATGGTGTAAACCACCATCCACCATTATAGTGGATTAATGTAGTGGGTGAATGGTGGGAAACGTCCACCATGTCACATAGTGGGATATAATGGGTGCTGCAGTGCCGGCAACGCTTGAGCGCGAAATGGCATCAGAATCACCGTGACGAGCTGCCACAAAAAATAAAAAAAGAATTGTATAAAAAACGGTGTAAAAAAACGCCCGTTCCGTAAAAAAAAAAGGTGCCACGGAGGATCGAACGTGCAACATGCAGATTCCCATTTGGAGACACTAATCACTGCGCCATACCAACATGATGTTGGTTGTGTGTTAAAGAGTTAGTTGACATACAAACTTCCCGTTCAACTTCAGTTATGTTTGTCGTGTACACGACATAGACGAGATCTGCACCTGCTACTAAAAATGACACATTTATTGAACACAAGCAACTGCTGCCTGTAACGATTGCCACTGTGTTAATGGCACCAGTGCTATTTTTTTTTACAATTCACAACTGCAAGAAAAAAAAAATCGAGTGGACTGGGGAGCAGCAACAGTTTACCGGCGGGGTCTGCCAAGTTTAATATCCTTTTTGCGTTCGTTCTAAAGGGTGACATCTGCTCACGCTTTATGGCGCTTCTAGGCTCATTCCATACATACGCCCGCCTAATTTATTTGATTGAGTATTGGGATGCTTTTCGTGCAACGTAGAGGGCGGTTGTGTCAGTGCAGTGCTGTAGCTCTTTCGCTATAGCAACAACTACATAACGGCTTGGCCAAAACAAATGCAGTGTGCCGGAAACATTACGCTATCATATTGGTTCCCCAAGCATACGAATTGCCACGTCTGAGTTCTCGCATAAAAGCTAGAGAAGTGCGGGCAAGTGCGACTGGCGGCTGTCGGTGAGAGGGGACGTACGTTCCCTGGGAGTGCCTTAATCGCGTCGGATCGATGTTTGTTGCTTCTTGAGCAGACATCATACACAATTAAAAATGCTTCATTTAGGTTAATTGATGCCATGGCTGCGCTGTATTGCGATTCTTAATCGTCGAAATCGTGTATTCTGAAACCCAGAAGCACGGACAACACAATTGTACGGGCTCGGTCGGTAAGCCTAACCTTTGGTGGAAATCATGGTGGTAGAACATGTAGTGTACAGATCCCAGCTTGGTACACTATATAAATTGCCCGCCATTATAAGCCCACCCATCATCTGCTTACTGCTTCCCAGCATTATCGCAATGGTGGGCAGAGATTCTCAGCTTGGTACACCATGTGGCCCACCATAACAAGCAGCACCCATCATCTGCTTAGTGCTTCCCAGCATTATCGCAATAGTGGGAAGAGTTTCTCAGCTTGGTACACCATTTGGCCCACCATAATAAGCACCACCCACCATATGCTTAGGGCTTCCCAGCATTATCGCAATGGTGGGCAGAGTGTCCCATGATTGCCCACTATCTTGCCTCTACTTTCCACCATCATTTCCACTTTACCCATCTTCTGTACACCATACCAACCAGTATGTGCCGGCATATCCACCATAATTTCCACTACGTCTCACCATACTCATCATAATTTCCACCATGCCCACTATTATTTCCACTACGCCCACCATGTTTTCCAGTATCCACCATGGCAATTTTTCCGATGGGGTGTGGCTTGCCGTTTCTTGCTGCTTCGTCGTCGTTCGCATAGTTCCCTACAGCTATCATATCCGCGGGAGAACAGATTTTTTTTTTTCACAAAATCACGTCAAACAAGTGCATTTTTGTTATTTTTTTATCTGAACTAAGCTGTTGCTGACACACTTTTGCCACTCATTTTGGTTATTCTGGTTATTATAATCAACTTCTTTCTCCACTAAGATGCATGCTTTGAGCACCTTTTAAAGTTTTTTACTGCACTTTTGTTAAAGCAAAAGAAAACACAGAAAAATGAATTGGGTAAATAGCCTAACTGCGGCACCCTCAGATGCCTCTGTCAGGTTGTACAAGCCCCGCTCATCTCCAGTGGGAGTGGTGAAAAGCGTCTGCTATTGTAGTTGGAATGTCGTGCTTAAACATGGTGAAAAATATACTACAGATGAACCCCTTTATAAGAGGCATGCTTTGGGCAGCAATTGTTGTCTTTTATATGAGATTTTTTTTATAAGTAAGGTACCATGTGTTTATTTTCCTATAAACCCGTATTTTACTGCAGGTGCCCTGGTGTCTCTTATATCAGTATATCTTATGAAGGGATTCAATTGTAGTTGGCTGTTCAGGTATTTTATTGCCTGGAAAGTTTTTTTTCCTCTCTCTCTCCTCCAGACTAAGTCTCCAACCCAAGTTTTTGTTTGAGTATACTGCCAGATACCTTGTCACACAGGTAGAAAATTTGCCCCTACTACTCTAACCGCTCCTCAGCAAAATTTAAAAAGTGTGGCTCTACTTTTTCAGGTGAGCAAGGATGTGGACATTACCAAGATTGCACGTCTCACTGAAGGCTTCTCGGGTAGTGACTTGAAGGAATTGTGCCGTAATGCTGCCCTTTACCGTGTTCGTGATCTGTTGCGAATCGACAAGCATCACGGAGGGTGAGCTAACCTGAATTTTTTCTCTTCATTCTTTAGTACTGCTACGTAGTTATGGCTTTTTGTTTTTTGATCCAGTAGCCTCACTGGGTGATAGCAAAGCAATATGTGCCATATCGCGGCATCTAAAGTACGGACTCGGCACTAACATATGTGCATGTGTGTGCAAAGACTTACAGTATAAATACAGCAACATTATCTGGAATAAACTATTCTTGTTCTGGCGCTACTCAGTGTGTTACTGCTATGGCCTGATAGTGCAGTGGCGACGAGGATGGGATTTAGCTGAAACACCCCCTGCTAGCGCGATGGGCTGTGGCACGCATTGGACGGACGATGACATAACGCCCCCCGGGGTTTCACGAAACGGTGAGCAGCTGGAGCACGTACCGAATACGCCTGGAAGCTTATATTGAGGGAAATGAAATCACCGACAGTGCAAAGCGCCGCGCTCTTCTGGTGTCTTCGTTGAGTGATAATGTCGTCCGCTGCTTGCAAGATCACCTTTCCACCGTGTCGGTCAACAGCCAAACCTACGAGCAAATCGTTGAATACCTTGAGGAACAGTACAACCCCCAAGTTATTGAAACAGCAGCAAGTTTTTCATTCTTCATGCGCAAACAATTGGAAGGTGAGAAATTTGGGGAATACATCTCGGACCTCCGAAGATTGGCGAAGAATTGCAACTTCGGCGACTCCCTCGATCAGATGCTGCAAGACCGCATGGTATGTGGCATTCGGGATGACGATGCTCGTCGTTGCCTCCTCACACACAAAAAGCTAACTGTCGATGAGGTGGAAGAATTCGTCATAGCATCGCAAAAAGCACTGAACGACGTGCGAGACATGCATGAAGGGCTCCCGGAGATGACCGGGAGCAGGTCACAGCGAGGGCGGCGGCACTGGACACAGCGGGGCAATAATAAAGCAGGCAGGCAGGCGTGCGATCGATGTGGTGGCCCCCACGCTACGCGCACATGTCGCCACTGTAATCAAGATGCTATCATTGTGGCATAAAAGGACACCTAGCAAAGGTGTGCAGCTAGGGGCGCTCCCGGGCGATGGGCGCATATGCAGTAGAGCCAGCAGAAGGTGAGGGCGAAGAAGAGATGCTTGTTGCTCTCTTTGCTCACAGCTCGGGAACCTGTGCTACCATGAAACCACGAGAGGAAAATTTGACATGGCAGGGTCAGACCCTGCGGATGATCATAGACACGGGTTCTCCAGTCAGCGTCATCTCGATGAGCGTATTCTAGAAACATCACAAGTGGTGGCTGGCTCTGGAGAAAACATCGCTCTGGTTAGAAATTAATTCCTTGCTCGAAGAATTTGCGGATATATTTGAAGACAAGCTTGGTTGTTGCAAGAGGCCACCTGTGAAACTGCACCTCAAAGCGGGAGCCTGCCCATGTTTCTGCAAAGCACGACAGTGCCGTATGCTATGCGTGCAAAAGTCTAGCCGATATAGACTGTCTCGTACAAGACGAGGTGCTTTCGCCGGTAAGTATTTCAGAATGGGCAACTCCGGTGATCCCAGTCGCAAAGAAGAACGGCGGCATACGGTTGCTCGGCGACTTCAAGTTGACCGTCAACCCAGCATCGCACTTGGAACAATACCCCTTGTCCAAGGTTGAAGACATTTTTCGGCTCTTTCTGGAGGGAAAGTCTTCACAACGCTGGACTTGTACAACGCTTACAATTGGCTGCTACTGGACGCAGAAGCCCGGAAGATAACTGTGCTAAACACACACCGAGGCCTGTACTCCTACAATCGACTAGCATTTGGTATTGCTTCAGCCCCCGCATTGTTTCAGCGACACATGGAATCCATACTGCAAGGGGTGTCGAACGTACAAGTGTACCTAGACAACATCATCGTGGCGAAAAAAAGAAACGACACTTTCGTGCTCCGGCAGGTATTTCAGCTGCTGCGGGAAAACAACCTGAAGCTGAACAAAGCAAAGTGCCGATTCAGAGAAGCGCAGGTGTCGTTCCTAGGGCATCGCATCGACGAGGATGGCCTTCAACGCCTGCAAGACAACCTAGAGGTGGTACTAGCAGCGCCCAAGCCAGCATCGGTAAGCCAGCTGAAGTTTCTGCCCAACTTGTCAACGACGCTAGCTCCTTTATATGGTCTACTGAAAAAAGGAGTTTAATGGAACTGGGGCCCAGCACATGACAGGGCATGCGAGGTTGTAAAGATTGCCTTAAGTAAGGCTAAATTTCTTGCCCACTATGACCCGCAAAAGCCTCTAAGACTGAAGTGCGACGCGTCGGCGGTCGGCTTGGGCGGTGTTGTCACACCGTATTAATGGCACCGACTATCCTATAGCTTTTCGCTCGAGAACCTTAACACCAGCGGAGCGCAACTACTCACAATTGTAAAAAGAAGCGCTTGCGCTGGTTTTCGGGGTGACAAGGTTCCGAGACTACCTTTTTGCGAACAAATTTTGTTTGGTGACTGATCATAAGCCACTGACAGGACTGTTCCATCGCGACAAACCTATTCCGCAAATGGAAGCGGTCAGGATCCAGAGATGGGCACTGCTATTATCTGTCTATTAGTACGACATTGAGTACCGAAAGGGGCCATTGAATGCGAATGCTGACGCCTTGAGCCGTTTGCCTTTGCCGGAACCAGAACACAATTATGAAGATGATCTCGTAGAATATGTGCTGCATGCGCAAACATTGACAGATTTATCTCTTTGCACCGAGCAGTTGGCGGACAGCACGAACAATGACGGTCTCCTGAGGCAGGTGAAGACATGGATTCTGCATGGCTGGCCAAAACGATTCGGGCAGAAGCAACAGGGCTTCCTGCCGTACTTTACCCGCAGACACGAACTTACTGTGAGTAAGGGACTAATCTACTGGGGTCATAGGGTGGTTCTGGCCGAAGCAGTGCGGTCAAATATGCTGCAACTACTCCACGATACCCATCCCGCCATGACGGCTATGAAACGCCTGGCGCGCTCATTGTTTTGGCACCCCGGATTAGACCACGACATAGAAGAGTTGGTGCACAGCTGCCAGCTATGTGTCCAGAATTCGCCCATGCCAGCAAGGCAGGCCCCTATCAGCTGGCCGAAAACCAACAAACGTACAAACGAAAGCAACAACCCCACCACGTGATCCACCTGCACCAGACCAGCCTCCGGCAGGTGACATCAAGTAAACCGACCTATTGCTGGGCACATCGCAGGCTCCGAGTGAACCAGGATCAAGGGCACAGACAGCGTCTGAACTTCCCAGGCGTTCTACGCGCATAAGAAGGCAGCCTGACAGACTGGGCTTCAGCTAAGGGAAAGGAAGTGCCATATCGCGGCGTCTAAAGTGCGGACTCGTCACCAACGTATGTGCATGCATGCGCAAAGACTTACAGTATAAATACAGCAGCATTATCTGGAAT
The DNA here is from genome assembly GCF_043290135.1 of Rhipicephalus microplus. Classification (NCBI taxonomy): domain Eukaryota; kingdom Metazoa; phylum Arthropoda; class Arachnida; order Ixodida; family Ixodidae; genus Rhipicephalus; species Rhipicephalus microplus. The sequence goes on from NC_134710.1 coordinate 236,133,029, forward strand.
AAACGATTCTTGTTCTGGTGCTACTCAGTGTGTTACTGCTACGGCCTAATAGTGCAATATGTACCTAGAGTTAAAAAAAAAAAAAAAGCTTAGGAGGTAGTATAGCGTTCATAACAGTAAATGTGTAGTTCGGCCACTCTGTGTCTGGTTTTTCCTAAAACAAAAATAAAAAACGGTTGCTTTTACAAAGACAGATATTTGGAAGTTGTTTGCAGCTATTGTGGCTGTGACCATTCCTTAATTGTTTTTTTCTCGAGCTTAAGCTGATATAGGTAATGAAATCATACATTCAGTGACAAAACTTTTTTGAAGAAGCGCTGGCTCATGCTTATAAAGTTGTTGAAACTATCACATGATTCCTGTCTATATGAAAATTAGTAATTAATAAGGTTTGACTTTAAATCTCAGCATCAGCATTAATGCGATAGCATGGCGCGAGGCAAAACTGGGAACGTTGGTTAGCGTTGCTCTTCAAAAGCTAGTTGAAGTGTGTGAATAGTGAATTCGAATTGTTTAATATTAAAGCAACATTATTCAAAGCTGACCTAGACTGGCAAGGTGATAATTTTCAAAACAGCACCAGAATTAACCACATTTTATTTGAAACAATTATTCACAAGCTTTAACAAGGGAACATTATGATTACTTTGAACCAATAAAAAATACCACAAACATTTAGTGAACAGCAACTACAGCCTTTGAAATATTTCATAACTGCTGGATTAATTATTGCAATGACTATAGTATTCTAGGTGGTTCTTTGTCAACAGTATTTAAATTAACCAGATACTTCAATATCAAGTAATTTCTATGTGTTAAAATTATTATGAATTTCATAGCGAAGATAATTGAATATTCACCATTCGATGATTGTACCAAATCAAGTAAAACTCTATTCAATTCATTAGCCCCGCCACGGTGGTCTAGTGGCCGAGGTACTCGGCTGCTGACCCGCAGGTCGCGGGTTCGAATCCCGGCTGCGGCGGCTGCATTTCCGATGGAGGCGGAAATCTTGTAGGCTCGTGTGCTCAGATTTGGGTGCACGTTAAAGAACCCCAGGTGGTCGAAATTTCCGGAGCCCTCCACTACGGCGTCTCTCATAATCATATGCTGGTTTTGGGACGTTAAACCCCACATATCAATCAATCAATCAATCTCTATTCGATTCATTATTCAAAATTTTCTAATACCTGTTAGCACACCAGTAGATAATATTGATGAAGGGTCTGCACATTTGTTTCCATGGCTCTTACATGCAGCAAGTGTGTCGTGACGTAACACGCCTGCCTCCTTGATTCTGAGATAGTTTGCAGAAAGATGTCGTGCATCAAATTATGTGGCATCCGATATACTATTTTACAGATGGGTTTGAGTGCAGCCATATCGGGCTATTAAGCTTTGTGCTTTGTATCTTACTCAATTAAACAAACACTGTTGCGGTAGATGCATACGCACGAAAATGGTTGGGTTGGCTCATATCATATTGCATGGCCTTATCAATTAATGCTACGATGTACAAAGACAAGAAAACATTCACCTAACAGCCCAAGATGGCAGCACCTGACTTGTCTTATGGAAAATAGTACATAATTAATAGGCTTGTACCTTCATTTAAAGCAATCATTGAAAAGCAAAACTGTTAATCTCAATGGGTAAATTTTATTACGTCTAGGTTTTAATGCATTTAGCAATAGCAATTATAAATAATCAGTTTCTAGAACAATACTGTTAAGTAGCATTTCCTTAGAAGAGGCTCTTATCATAAAGAGCAGTGATAATTATGATACTGTAAGCCTTGGTGACTGTGCTTGGTGTTAGCGGCTACCATAAGTAGTTGGACTGAAACAGTTGCTCTATCTTTTCAGGCCCCTTTCAAGGCTACCGATTTTTGTTAGTAGCAGTATGCTAATGATTCTATGAAGCTGAAACTGCCTCAGCTCTGCATTAAAATGTGGATGATGGTATAGCATGACAACTCTTAAAGGGGCCCTGAAACACTTTTTCAAGTGGTAACTATGGAATGAATTCTCTGGAAGAACTTATTGCCTCGGGAATTCAATGCTGCAAAATTTTTAAGAATCCGTCCTGTGTGACAAATATTTGTCGCATTCTGCAATTGCATTCTCTCTTCTCTCGTCCCGACGAAAACACTGGAAGCTAAGCAGGGAGGGATGGCAGGGGCAAAGAAAAACGTCACACGCACCTCGTGACTTTGAGCTGAGCACTCTTTTTATTTTTTTTTCTTCGAATGCGCAGCTTTTTCAGTGTGATCACGTGCACACGCGTGGGCCAGTCGCGGCCTTCCCTGGCGATGTCTGTAACGACCGAGCGCGTCATGTTCAAATCAGCCAATGGCTGATAGATGGGCTTGCTACGTGTGATTTTTGGGCATATTCTGTGATTTGTTGAGAGAAGAAAAAGGAATTTTTAGCTGACTTTCATAATTTATTGTGAATTCCAGGCCGCATGCCGCTCTATAATATTCGGCTTGCGTGTTGTCGGGAGCCTCTACTACCGATCAGCAGCGTTTTCTGACCATGCTCAAAAAGTGTTGCAAAGAGGCCCTGCAAGTTACAGAGATCACCGCGGGAGGCTGCTACTTGTCCACGCGTGTGCACGCGATCACACTGAAAAAGTCGAAAAAAAGTGCTCAAGGTCAAGAGGCGCGAATGACGTTTTCCTTTGCCCTTTTCATTCCTCCATGCTTAGCTTTCAGTGCTTTCGTCGAGATGAGAGAAAAGAGAATGCTTTAGCAGCGTGTGACAAATATTTGTAACTCCACTCGTACAAGACAGATTCTTAAAATTTTTTCGGCATTGAATTCTTGAGGCAATAAGCTCTTCCAGGGAATTCATTCCTTGGTTACTTGAAAAAGTGTTCAGGGTCCCTTTAAAAAAACCTGCCTTTCTTTCAATGCATTCTTCAAATGCCAATGCATTCTTTCCTCTACGTCAAAACATTGTCTGCATATGAAAAAAGGTGGGCATTTGAATATCGAGTTAGGTGGAATTTTTTCCTTGTCTTGAAAGCTGTAGATGCATAGAGTGCGCATGGATTTCGTTGAGTCATAATTACACTACTGCATTGCTTTGTTAAGTTATAGAAGGAAATACTTGGTTTTAAATTTAAATGTGATTACCTGGAAACAGACATTTATTATGTTAACATCAACTGTATTGCTAGTTTGTGTCAAACAGATGCTATGCCAATTTAACAGATTAGGGACCAAATTACGGTTTACTGTGATTGTAGTAAAACTCATTATTTCTGAAGTGATACTTAAGTTTTTTTATATAATCCTTGCTATATTTCTGTTTCCAACTCAGGGGACTCAAAGAAATGTCTGATGATGAAGAAACGTTTCATGACGCACGTCAGTCTGGTGCAAAAGAAGGTTCAGACGATGACGAAACATTCCACGATGCATTGCGGCCTATCTGTATGGAAGACTTCACCAATGCTCTGGCTAAAATGAAGAACTCAAAAGTGCTTGCCCACCAGCGACATAGTGTCCCACTAGAATTGGACTAGGCTTTAAATGGTCATCTGGAACTCCTGAGGATTGTGTTGTTGTATTAGTGTTTCCATCATTAATGCCCTACCAGAAGTGGACTGAACAATGTGAACTGCTCTTTTATTTGCTAAGCAGTATAAAAAGTTTAATGGTGATCACCTTCTCAGCATTTGTCGGACTGTACCTCTATGCTGAACAGCTATCACTTCCACCTTTCAGAAGCTATTGTTCATAAGAATGTGAGTCATTGTCTGCAAGAATGTTGGCAGTAAATGCTTACAGCTTTACTGGCAGGTGAGTGCCTCATGCCCACAAATAGTGCTTGGCATTGAGAACATTATGCCGAACGATATTTGAATTTTTGAAAATGAAGGAGGTTTTATGATGTTCATTTACGCTCAACATTTTTTTTTTTGCCTTCAGGCACTGCCCAACAGGACTATGGGCTAAGGTTCAAAGTGAGAGTTGTTTTGTGTTATTTAAAAATGTTGTTAATATATCGTAGTTTATTTCTTACAGTTATCAAATTCCACTGCACTTGTAGTAGAATATATCTGCTGCAGCTAGTAACAGTTTTATACATATACTCAGATATATAAATATGTATAAATAAAAATACTTGTCTATGTGATAGCATTTGCTTACATTGTGGCAGGAACTGTGTGCATTTGCAGTCTCTCAGTACATATAGCTTTGTTGACTTTTTGTGTGCTTTAAAATGTAGTTCAATTGTTTGTATAAATTGACCAGTATTTTAGAGATTAAATAAATTAATGCAATAATAATTTAGTAAGCTTCTGTTAATGTCATATGTATTGCAAGCTAGCAGCCTGTTAGCTAAAGCATCGTACAACTATAGTGCCTTCAATGGAAAGTTCTTTTATTTGCAGAAGAAAGCAGATGCGCTAGAAACATAAAACATATCTTCTTCAGGCAATAGATTTGTGCCAGCCCTTGTTTTTTGTCTTCCGTGGATTGGCTTGTGCTCATAATTAAAACAGTTTATCACACCTGTTCAACACTGTTGCAGCACTTCAATGCACCAACTAGAGAACTCGTACACAGAATGGGGAAGCACATATCTATAAATTACAGATTTTTAAAATTAAGTTTACAAATTTGGACTCGCAGTGTTACGGCAAAAAAAAAATCCATGAACCATTTTTAATGTTTTTGCTTGACATTCTCATTCCATTCTCTCAGTAAAATTCAGGTTATAAAACGACATCAGTGAGATGATCTGCGAGCATTATTGACAATTTTTTTCCTGTCACAGTCAGAATTGGCATTGTCACTAGGAAGTTTGTTGCCTGTCAGTCTGTACTTTCAGTTAACTGCTACTTGTATACTGTGGTAAATATAGATAATTAACAGTAAGAAAATTTATTTTCTAATATGTGTGTGTTCAGGGCAGATTTAAAGAATACCTGTTTGTGATTATCAATCTTAGGTAGTAACTAGTTTCTGATAATGCATTACTGGTAAAGTGATTTTTTTAGTTATTTGTAGCTGTAACTAGTTACATTTAAATTAGATCAATTTGTAATTGTAACAGTAACTTTTTTACTCTGTGACTGTAATGGAAAATACACTTACAGTTACTTCTGTTTTTATCAAAAATTCAGCAACAACACTCGTCAAAGACCATTATTAAATGTTTTTCACTTTTCCGCACTTTCTTCTTTACAATTTTCTCTCCACCTTTCAACTTTCCACAATGGGGCCTCACTCGCACTTCGGGAGAAGAAGTAGCTAAAAGGAATAACTTTCATGCATAAGACCGTGTTTGAAATTTACTTGTAATATACACGTCATAAATCAGTTGTATTTCTATGGAATAGTTTCCAAGTTCACGATCCTTTTTTGGATGTGGGGGGGGGGGGGGGTATGTCTTTTTTCTCACTTGAGCTTGTAGCTATGTTCTTGGTGTGTGGGTGGAACATTCCTTAGTCCGAGGCTCCAAGCTAGTGGTGTTTGGCAAGTGGCTAGAAAGCAGTGCAATATGGCTGAAAGCCAGAAGTGTCAAAACTTATTTGTAACTGATTGTCAAAGATCTACTTCAGTGTTAAACTGACAGACTTTTATGCAGGTGGTATCCTCAGTATACGCTGGCAACAACAGCAAAAAAGGAAATAGCAATGAGCATATTCTCATCAGACCATTAGTCACGCATCTTTGCAGTAGAGGTCCGTGGTTGCTCTTTACAGGTCATAGCGAATTAACATTTTCCACTTTCCGGAAGTCCTCCCATCCTCACTTTCGTTCATGAGCCAGTGTCGTCACGTTGTTTGGGTCAAAACTATGCCCTGTCTCGCTGTGTTTAAGCTTTGTAAGAATGCATTGCAGGGTGGACTTTAGCTACCTTTTCTCATCTTTTTCTGCCTGTTTTGCCGATGTAATTATGTCGCTTCACAATGTCTGCATTGTATTTGTAGATGATCCTGCACTGATTGTCTGTAGGTGTGTGGTCTTTGGATGTCACAGTCACGTGTGCCAAGTTATAGCGGCTAAAAACTGTTTGTATGCCTAGCGGGCGCTAAGCTTTCCAAACAAAGTGAGCTGAATAACCTTGAAGAATACAAGGAGTAGACTCCATGGATGCCGTCCATCTTCACTCGTTACACTCTCCACTTTGCTTTGCACATGTTTTTATTTAATATATTCTATCGTTTTGTATGTAATTAATTACTTATTTAAATGGTAACGGGTAATGGCATTACTTTTTCACGGTTACTGTAACTGCAACAAATTACCTGTTGAAAGTGGGCATCTCTAATGTAATTACTTTTTTGGCACTGGTAACTGTAACAGTGTTATTTTTTGCTGGTGGTGTGCCCATGAGGGGTGATTATGCACCCTCCTCCTTGTTTGTGTGGGGGGGTCAATACAAATTTTCAAGTTAGATTAGTGAGTGGTGTGTGAATAGTGAATTTTGTAATGAAATCATAAAGTGATGATGCTGAATTTAATACCATTTTCAAAGTAGTTTTAGAATAACAGGACTTCTTATTTGAAAGAAATAGTCACATACTAGTTTGCTTGAGTAAAGCCCAAGCCCCCCTTATACAAAAACTAAGGTAAGCTTGTATGCAGCAGGAGCTAGAACCTTCTTAATATTTTGTAAGTGTAGGTTCAAATATAGCATTTACGAACGTTTTCGATGTGAAACTTTGTCGCCTGATTATAAATAAAATTGAGACACAAATAAACTGTACAATTTTCAACTGAACACCATGAATATAGCTAAACATGTAATGAAGCATTTTCACCTGTCCTCGCAAAATTGCCTTTTCACTGAAAGCATGCAACTATCTGTTTTTAAATCTGCATCTTCAAGAACAATTTGTGCAAACAACACTTGCATCTGTTATCAACTATGGAGCTGCAAGCAGTCGTCCCCACCTTCGGGAATTACGAGATGAAGATGGGGGCTGATTGATGCGATACAGCTTCAGCATAGTGAAAAGGGAGCAAGAGTAGAGTTGAAACTCGTTCATCTGGCAATCAATATAGTGTCAGTAAAGGTTGAACTGCGTGCAGGTCAATTTCGGGATTAGAAGAAGAATGGCATTTAGCTGTTTTAAAGTGTCATTATTTTAGGTTTCTTTGGTCGGTTCTGATTATTCAAAAACTATTCAACATTTCAAATATTTTCAGATATGTACTGTTTGATTCGAGTACTGAATCAAACACAGTGCTGTTCAATTCGTTATTAGGAATTTTTGAATATTCGAACACCTCTAGAATTAATAGGTTTGCAGATATCTAAAGGCAGAATACGCTCATTCATAATGGCAGAACTGATTGGCACATGCACCTCAGCCCGTGCACTCACCCGCTCTCTGCCTCGTATGTCCCGAGTCATTCGTGCTTGCACACTAAACCTACGGCATTCTACATTAAGCCCAATGTGATTGGGCTGCAACTGAGTTGCATGCGTCTTTTATTCTTGTTGTCTCTTTGTCCACTTCGCACTTTTATTTTTATTACTAGAATACAGTTAGAACAGTGCAATGAATGTCCTCTACACTTTCCTTGGCTTTATTATCTATTGGTTTTGATTAAGGCTGTATTAACAAAGAAACAAGCCCTTAAAATTCTCTTCTTTTGTTCATAGCAAAGGTCTTGTTCCGGCAGGCTTTATGCCTTCAGGTAGTACGTGAGGGCTCATTGGTCAGATGTAGGATCATTAAAAAAAATCATGAACTATGTGACACAAGCTAGCAAAAAAAAGTGTTCTACGCTTGCCATCATGGCTACGAGGAGCACTGGTTAATACTTCCAGGTTTGCTTGCATATGAATGCCCACTAAAATGAACAAGAGGATAACTGCCTCGATAACTCGTTTGGTAGAGCATCGGACAGTTTATCCAAAGGTTGCGGGTTTGATACCTGCCAGCACCAAGTTGTCTTTTTGTCCATTTTACTTTCTTTTATATTCTAACTATAATATATTTAAAGTAGTACAGTTATTTGTCCTTTATACTAACTTTAGATTCAATATCTTTTGGTTTTCATTAAGGTAGTATCAACAAAAAAATAAGCCCAAAAGGTGCCCTGTAGTACCTTTACAAGCAATCATCAAATGGTTTCATTAAGAGAGCTTATTGCATCACGAATCAACTGCTACAAAAATGTTTAGAATATGTCAAGTACAGGAAGAGATGCAGGAATTTGTTGCACACTTCAAGTGCTTTCTCTCTCCTTTAATGTGAGCTAAAAGCTATGTAGTGAGGGAGGGGATTTACATGGGCCCTCCGTCAGTGCATGTCATGACTTTGAGCACTTTTTTTTGTTTTTTCTTCAAATGAGTGGTTTACTTCAGTGTGTTTACAAGCGCAGGCACACGGTGGCATCTCGCGGCGGCCATGATAACTATGCGGATCACGATGCTGAAATAAGCCATTGGCTACAGAGTTTGGGTTTACGGCATCACTTGTCGAGAGAAGAACGAACAGTGGCTATCTGACTTTGAGAAAGAGAGAAATAACATTTATTTACGCATCCGGCGTGCGGAAAGTCACCGGCCACGCAGGGCGCAGGTATTCCCTATCTGAAGACTGAATTAAATATTAAATCCTAGGCCGTATGCTGCACTGTAATGTATAGCTTGCGTGTTCTCAAAAGCCTTGACTACAAATCTTCAGCATTTTCTGACCATACTCAAAAAGTGTTGCATGGCTTCTCCAAGATTTCCTTCTTTTGTGTGTGTGACCGAGGCATTTATGTTCCACGGTGATAAACTGTACAAGTTGACATCTGAAGTGCACTTGATTTTTAGTTTATTGCATTATTAAATGTAAGCAAAAGCATTTAACAAGGTGTTTATAAAATCAAGGAATTGCTCAACCACGAACAAAAACTTGAGCCCCCGCCCCCCTCCTTCACACTAACAGTGGCAGAATGTGGCAAAGATTCACAAATGATTTGCCAACAGGAGCAAAAAATTACTATGTGCATATAATAATGGTGAAGTATATGTACATTCAGCTACATAAGTTTATCAGACAATATTTACGAGAATTGTGAGTTCCAATTTAGCCTGGGAATGTAGCCTTTCTTTCCTATAATTCCCAGCCCGTAATAGTTTTGGTGAGCTTCACAAAGTGGTGCGTATTGATAAAGCAGAAATGTCAGTGACAGTCAACAGAAATGTCAGTGGTGTCAGCACCAAAGAATGGTCTTTCGCACTATGCCCCCAACAAAGCAAAAGAGCTGTCTTGCTAGTTGAACTGAAGCCAAAACCTAAAGCACATTACTTTCATGGTAGTTTGCCGAGTGGGAATAGCTGCCGATGTAGCTTATGCTAGTTTCCTCTTCATGTTAACTGCCCAGGTGGTAAACATGAGCAGTTTGGGGCTTAGTTGATTCGTGCAGTTGCACCTCCATTCTTTGATTATCTTTATTGTATCTCTATGGTGGAGGGTTTAATGTTCTGTTTTTTCCAGTTTTTTTTCTTTTCTTCTTCTTTTACAAAACCACTGGTTAGGAGGAGAAAGATGAAGGTAGTAACTGCTGATTAATAATTTGCTATTGTAGTGGGGACCATCTTTGCAACTCTGTACACTATGTAGAGCAGGGCTCTTTGGTACAATAAATGACATTCGTTTTACCCAACACGTAGTTCTCGAAGGGAAACTTTGCACTTTAGCAATATATGAGGGCAAGTGAAAAATTATTTACACTTTTTATGCTTCAGTTTATGAACCTGAAGCTAGGATTATGCTAGGCACATTATTTTTCTACGTATTCTTATCTGTGCATTTGGCCCAATGGTCAATCAGCTTATGTAATCTTTCCAAATAAAAGGTTGTCGGTTGGTCGTGAAGCCACTTATTCAGCGCATGTTGCACGTCTAAATCTGAGGCAAGTCAGTGACTTAGCACCTTTGAGTGGCCCAAAAAAAGTGAAAGACGCATGGTCCTAGGTCTGGGCTGTAGAGAAGATGTTCCAATAATTCAAATTTTACCTCATTGATGGTTTCAATGGCATGATGAGCTGTTTGTGACTGTGCATTTTTATGCAACAACAAAACTTTCTTCAACAACAAACTCAAGTGTCTTTTTCAATCTGGTGTCTGTGGGGAATTAGGAATTCTTAATCCCCAAAAACTCAGTTTTACATGATAGTGCACTTCTCCCATGTTGCGAGGATAGACTGTGATGAATGTCTGAACCTTTGACATCTTCTGACTAGAGAAAATGGATCACTGCTTGTTTCTCTTTGGTAAAAACTTCTAATGTAGCAGCCCGAATATATCAGCAACAGAAGGGAGAAAAATGTAGGAAATAAGAAACTTTCACAGCACTGCCACTACGGTATAACAATAAAATATGCGAGGACAGAAGACAAACTACGCCATATCCGAAAAGTTATCACAAAAGTGTTGATAACTTCTGACTGACTCTCGTAGAAATATATGGAAATCTTCACCACAGGCATGTCGTCTAGGTGCATTTCACTGGAAGTTAAATGCTCGAGGCTCATGTGCTTAGATTTAGGTGCACATTAAAGAACCCAAGTGGTCGAAGTTACCAGAGTTCCTTCTTAACTACGCCCTTTCTCGTAATCATAACGGATTTTGGGATGTAAAACCCTAATAATTCTTACTTCTTGTAGGGAATGTCGTTCTTAATTTCCATATTCTGGGAATATTTTATCCATTTACCGATTTCCTGATTTGAAGCATAGCAAAAGTATGAATGCACCTGCTGCATGTTGCAATGCTGGAAATAAAGTTATACTATTTTATGCACACTGAGAAAGCATTCAGTAAAAAATATAATGTTCTAGCCTGTAGTTTTCAACCGCTCTCTTTCTCTTTCAGGAGAGCGCTCCGATACGACCAGTCAAAGATGGCATAAGAATAGGCATCCAGCATGAGGAGAATTTGAGCATGGCCTAGCTGGTATTGCTGTAGGACATAATTGTCACTAAGAATACTAAAATGCATGAAAGAAAAAAAACACATGTGCATCCACCTATGTTGTCATGTTCGAGGTTATTTCCTGCGTTGTATGCCTTTTTAGTTGGAATTGTGTCTTAAAGACACCCAGCAGTCATCATAATTGAAGTGAGGGATACAGACTTAGTTATGCACAAATGACATGATTTGCAAATGTAGTAGAGAAGGAACCAAGAGAGTAAATATCTACAATATTGCAGAGTGCAGTGCTTTGTTATTTGTGGCCTGAGCTGGCTGCCTGAGAACAAACACCATAAAATATAAACAAACACCAGAAAATATAAGTAACAAGAGGCACTATGCTGCAGCAACAAAAGTGTGAAAACTACTTTGTCATTTTAATGGAATGCTATATACTCGCCCAGGAAATCTTCTTAAAGGTATCCACCTTTCGAGACACCAGAATTCAGTTGTGGTCAGCAGTCAACGTGAAGAACATTTGCATAATTGATGAAGAAAAATAAAAGAAAAATTGAGTTTTTACAATTGTACATAAATCTACAACCCAGAAATAGTAGCTTTGAGAGAGGATGTGGGTTTCGATGCAAACATAGTTTCTTGATGGAAATTGGCACAAAGATCAATAATTGCTCTCTGATAGAAGGATGGATAGATGGATGAACTTTATTTGGTCCTTTGGAACGTGCTTTAGCACGTTGCGAGCCGCTCCCACGTCGAAACAAAAAGGCCAAGTCTCTGCTCTCTGATACTCATAAAATTTCCATGATTTGAAAACTTTGGCTAAGTAAATTATTCTAACCTCTCCCTCGTATATATTGTTGTGGGGAAAATTTATTCACCAACAGTGGGGCTTGCTAACGCCTTAAAGAGCTCACAGTCATGCAGGCCAACAGAGGAAGCTCGAGAGTCCAACCCACAAAAACTACGTTGTCCTCTTCCTCCTTTTTGGTGCCATTTCAGCTGTGCTGGAGCGACAGTTCCATACACATATCACCCCGGCCGGTAAGGCACTGTCTCGGTGCCTGTTAAATGAGCGAGTCAGCGTTGTGGGGCTTGAGAGGAAAAACGTGGACTACTTTCATTCTGGGTGCAGCAGCTGATAAGTTTGTGGTCGCAGCAATCTTGTAGGTTACAGGTGTGACCTGATGAAGGACTCGGTAGGGCCCAACATATTGCGATAGTAGTTTCTCGCAGAGGCCAATACGTCGAGACAGGAGCCATAGGAGAACAAGAGAGCTCGCAAAAAAAACGGCATCCCTATGCCGATGGTCGTAAAGAGACTTTCCTGCTGTCTGCAACGACAATAACTGAGCGCGTGCCGTAAGGGTACGGTTGATGGCATCCTTAGCGTACAAAGTGGAGGATGGGTGGTCAGAAGAAAGAAGTGTATCGAAGGGCAGTAAAGGATGATGTCGGAAGAGTAGCTAAAATGGGGAGTAGCCCGCTGTTTCACAACGTGACGAGTGATAGGCAAAGGTGACGAACGGCAGAGCTATGTCCCGATCAGTGTGGTCGTTAGATACGTACAAGGAAAGCATGTCTGTCAATGTGCGGTCCAGGCGCTCCATAAGGCCATTAGTCTGAGGGTAGCAAGATGTGGTGAAGTTGTGACGGGTAGCACAAGATCAAAGTAGATCATCAACCACACGAGATAAACAATAGTGACCACGGTTTCTGAGCAGCTGAGACGCGCCATGCTGGAGAATAATGTCGTAGAGCAGGAAGTTGGCAACGTCAGTTGCGCAGCTGGTTGGTAGCACTCGAGTGATTGCATACCGAGTGGCATAATCTGTGGACACTGCAATTTATTTATTTTCAGTTGTGGAAGTAGGAAAGGGACCTAGCAAGTCCAACGTCACTCAATGAAATGGCTTGGCTGGAACCTCAATGGGTTGAAGAAGACCGGCAAGGGGAGTCGTAGGCTTCTTTTGGCACTGGCAGAGGTCGCAAGACGTGAAGTAACGGCGAATGGAGCAGTAAAGACCCTTCCAGAATACTCATCGTTGAGTACGGTCGTAAATTCTGGAGACGTCTAGACGTCCAGAAGTTGGAGCATCGTGAAATTGTTGCAGAACATCCTTTCGCAGGTGATGTGGTACGACGAGTAAATGTTCCGCGCTGTCGGGGTGTAAGTTGCGGCAGTACAAAACGTCTTGAAGCAGGAATTTGCTAAAAGAAGGGTCAGTATGACGCAATTGAAGGTCGTCAATTATGGAGAGCAGCGGTGGATCTCGGCGCTGTTCGTCGGCCACGTTCAGAAAGTCAGTGATGGTTAAAACGCAGGCATCAGATTCCAAATTGATGGAGTTAGGTGGATCAACGGGGTGCCAGGATAAGCAGTCAGCATCGCTTTGCAGCTTTCCAGATTTGTACACAACCGAGAACGTGTACTCCTATAATCGTAGTGCCCATCGGCCGAGTCTTCCTGTGAGGTCCTTAATTACAGGTCCTTAAGCGTTGACAACCAGCAAAGTGCATGATGGTCCATGATGACTGTGAACGGACGTCCGTATGAGTATGGACGGAATTTTGCAATGGCCCAAATGAGGGCTAAGCATTCCCGCGCAGTGATGGAATAATATTTTTCTGCTTGTGACAGAAAGCGACTAGCGTAGGCTATCACAGGGCTGGTGCCATTCTGTATCTGAGCGAGTATAGCACCAATGCCATGGCCGCTTCCATCGTTGCGAAGCTCTGTTCGAGTGGCTGAATGAAAATGAGCCAACACAGGTCGTGATGTGAGGGTGGCAATCAGGGAAGCGAAGGAATGTTCTTGGTCCTCACCCCAAGAAAAGGCCACATTCTTTTTGAGGAGATCCGTGAGGAGCCTAGCAATATCCGCGTAGTTGATGACGAAGCGGCGGAAGTATGAGCAGAGCCCAATAAAACTGCGAACGTCTTGTGTGGAACACGGAACCGGGAATTCTCGGACTGCACGGACTTTGTCAGGGTCGGGTTGCACACCAGTGGCGTCAACAAGGTGGCCGAGTTGTTTGATTTGCCAGCGTCCGAATGTGCATTTTGACGAATTTAGTAGGAGGGCAGTGCAAAGAAAAGTGTTGAGAATTCCCGAGGGACGAGGCAGGTGGCTTTCAAAGGAAGGCGAGAAAACGATTACATCGTCCAGATAGCAAAGGCAGATCGACCATCTGAAACCGCAGAGAAGAGAGTCCATTATACGATGAAAAGTAGCTGGAGCATTGCACAACCCAAAAGGCATGACCTTAAATTAGTAGAGGTCGTCGGGTGCGATGAATGCTGTCTTCTCGCGTCCACGACGACCGAAATTTGCCAGTATCCAGATCACCGGTGTCAATGCGGTGGGATACTGCGCTCGTGCGGCCCTGGGGACGATCTTCGACGTCAAAGATATCCAGGTAAGAAAATAGAACATCCCGGAGCGCTGCAACTTGGGAAGGTAAGAGGTCGTTGGATATCATTTTGTTAAGGAACGCCTTATATTTCGGGGGGATGACAGGTTTTGCCACAGTCTTAGTGTCAGGGGTGAAAGAAATCGATTATTCACCCAGGGTGGAAAGTTCGGCTAAATTGATGCCTTGAGGAAGAACTTCAGTCGGCTTAGAGAAGTTCAGAACGGGAAGTAGCGTCGTGTTGTTAGCAATAACCACTATGGTATGTGGTAGTGCGATGTACTTAGTGCGTAAGGGTCAAATGAATGGGGGGAGCCACCAGATAGTCTCCATCAGGAATGGACGGAAAGGGCGACATAGGAATGTACATAGCAGCCTGGGGCAATAGCTGTAGAGACTCCACGGATCGTAGCCGAGTGCGACTTGGAGGAGTGAAATCGGTGCACATAGACAACTCGAGCCGTAAGATACCGGTAGAAAAATCGATGAGGACGGAGTGTGCGGTTAAGAAATAAATTCCAAGGATGACGTCGGGTGGGCAAGCATCAAGGACTGCTAAGAGAACAGAAGTGTGGTGGCCGGCAACAGTAATGGGGGCATTGCACATGCCAACCACCGACACCGATGTTCGACTTACGTTGGCCACTAGAACAGTAGAATACACAGCAGGTGTGAGAACCTTTTTCAGGCGAGATCGAAGTGTAGAACTCGTAACAGATACTTGGGCACCAGTGTCAATTAGAGTAGTAACGGTGAGGCCATGAAGAAACACTCGAAGTAAATTGCGTCTTGAATTTGTAGCCGGTTGAGGGTTTTCGTTCCGAATCGTCAGCGCAGTGCCACCTCCAGGAGCTGCACTCGTCAGTTTCCCGGGGGATGACCAGAATAAGCCGGTGATGGACAGCGGCGGCATTGAGGCGAGCGTTACAGCCGACCCTGAGGTGGCGGCGAGCGGCTAGGCCAGTTTCTTTGGGCGGCGACGTCAGCGTAGGACGGTTCGGAGCGTAGAGATGAACGGCGAGGTGAAGGCTCCTGAAGATGGTCATCCGAAAAAGTGGGTTGCAAATAGTGTCCACAGTCCAGATGGCGGTTGACATTAGGAAAGCTTGGCCGGGAATACCACCTGTTGCGGCAATGGCTGGAGATGTGCCCAACATGAGAGCAAGAGAAGCAGATGGGTTGGTCATCTTGCGTGCGCCACTGATGGATTTCGGTAGCGGGGTGGAAACCGAGGAGCCGAAACTCCCGCAGCGACAAGTGGAGCCGAGTGGTGGTCAGCGTTGTGGACGGGAGTGCTCAGAGGCTGCGGCACGTGCCTGCCGGGCTGAGGAACCTCGACGCCCAGGTTGGCAAACTTCTGACGTACGACGGTTTGAATAAGCAAGACTGTTGCCCAGTTGTCTAGCGCAGGGGGCTGATAGGAAACGAGTGCCATGGCCTCCAGCTCCTGGCGAACAATTCTTGCGATATTGGCAAGAGGTGCAAGCAGACAGGGCATTGCAGAATCCTCGCAGGACAAAGTCTCAGCTGTGTTCGGAAGTCTTGTGAAGTGTTGGGTTATTCGCCTGCTTTCAGCCTGTTCAAATCGTTGGCATTCAGATTTGATGGAGTTGACGGTGGTGCAGTTCTTACACATTAGTAAAGCATCGTCAGCAATGCCTTTCAACACGCTGCTGATCTTGTCTGCCTCGGACATATGTCTTTGTCAGTCTTCCAGTACAGTGTACGTCTCAGATGTACATGGCGCACGACTCCGTGAATGATTAAGCACGCGACGCGAGTTCCTGTCTGGCTGCTATCTCACGAGCAACTGACCGACCGAACAAGTCGGTCATGTGTCCCAGCTGGTTAATTTTTCTTCATGCGTCTCGTACCAAACGCGTGCCGTACCCTGTAGGTAGAATAGAATATTTGCCAGCATAAGCATCTCGTCCCACTTGTAGTGCTTGCTGACGCACTCGAATAATGCGAGCCATTCTTCGACGTCCGTGCTGTCCATACCAGAAAACGTGCCTGGGTCAAGTGATGAAGCTAGCGCGGACGGCGAGGCCTGAGTGCCGGTTTCAGGCATCGCGGCTGGACCAAGCTGGCGTCCACTGCGGAGTTCCAGAGCCGGGTTGTGTGAAGACCACGCACCTTCCACGAAAAGATGTTACAGGGAAGAGTTATTCACCTACAGCCGGTTGACATTATACTTACTTTAGCAGAGTGATTGATTTTGGCTGGTTGTTGCAGAGTTGACGAAGAATAAAACAGCACTAAAGACTGGACTAAAAGCAGACACAGACATGTGTCTGTTTTCTTCTCGTCCCGTCTTCACCACTGTCTAATTCTTCAACCACTTCCTTAAACCATGCACCAGATAGAGGAGAAGGGACTAATGTGGGCACAGTATGCTTTAATTACGAATTCACTTTAACATAGCCAAATTATTCTCAAACGATAACGATAGAACGTACCCTTTTCTACCACTATTGACCTTTTGCGAAGCTGAAGCTGCATATTTTTTTGGCGAAGGTTGTTTTCTAGATGAGTAGTAGAGTTGCTTTTCGGTCATCAATGCCAGTGGGCAGCAAAAACTTTTTGCTGGGGAATAAAAAATGCATTCCAACTTTTCACAACACATTTAGAGATAGCCACGTTGAAGGGTACGAATTTGTATAAAACCATGAAATTACCCTCTGGCGAGCAAGACTGTGGGAAATAAAATTTGAGATTGTGCTTTGTGTCCACTGAAGCATTTCTGTGTTCTGAAAACCAGTCGCTACGTGGGACAAGACTAGCTTGTCATCGCTTAAGAGGTCACTTCAGTGGTTTGTCAACACTACTTATTCCGCACATACGAATTTGTTTGAGGGTTATTTTCCTACTGGCCCATCATGCCAATATTGAAGGCCTAAAATGAAAAAGAAGCGGGTGTAAATAGCCCCCTGTGAAACAGCTGCAAGACAGGACAGTCAACTGGTTGTCAGCGTACAGGCACGGCCGCTGGATGAAAAAGCGCGCGGTACGGCTACACTGCAGTACTGCCTGCCGCGTGGAGCGGCTTTTATGGGAGAGCGCGTGTCAGCCACAGTGACCCACTCAGTTTTTATAATCGGTGTTTTTTAAATCTCATTTATCACAGCGATGACATATCGCATATTTAGTAGACTATGATGCACTATTTAGTTAAAAAGCCAATTGATTTTTCCTGTGTGTGCCGAGCACCTGACGTGTTTTTTTTTTTTTTTTTGAGAACCAGCTTCTTGCTCTGACGCTGCCAGAAAAATCCACTATTCATGTAGCTGAATGATATGGCACTGAATGCGTGACAAAGTCATTGTTCTATTTATGAAGATGTCTTAAACTAACATATTTTGATTATTGTGACGTTTATGCAGCACTTTTGCGTTTTCTCAGCCCGAATGCTTGACAATTAACTTTTGGACAGTCGAGTGCATGTGACGTGCCTTCGTTTGAGGGAGCACAGGTGCCTATTTGTCGACGATACAATGTAGAACAAATAAACAGTAATGGATGACAGAACCGCATGACAGAGACTGGCAGCTAGAAGACAAGCGCGTTGGAGTGCTACCGAGATTCGCCAGTGCCCGTGGAGAGGCTAACATGAAAAGACCGAACGGATCATTTTATTGTCGATAGACACAGAAGCCATAAGTTGGACGCACAAGCTGGAGCAATTGTCAAGTCGTTTTATTATGCAAAAGTGTAAAGAAGTAAAAAAAAAACAAAAATGCCAGGATCAGCCCTAAATTGATAATAAATAAAATATTTTCACACATCTTGTTCTGATATGTGTTCACTGTTGAATTAGTTGCATTATCACAAGAACGCCGGGATGGAAAGAGACGAAAACACTCAAAAGTGCAGGAACGCAAGCAGTTGTGTTTACGTTTTGCAGCGTTTCATCGCTCTTTTCGTCTCACAGTTTTCATATTATTCACTTCATAACTGCTTGCTCAATTACCAGCATTTAAATTACAGTCATTGAAATTTCAAGGAGGCTTGAGTACTGTTATGAGATCGCACACATGCTAAGTATGTTTCGTGGCTGTTGCATCTGATACTGTATTTTATGAATGCTATAGACGTGTTTGGAGGAAGTGAGAAGTCTATATCAGTTTGTGTTAAAAGAATAGTGGCAACTTCAGTTGCTGAGGTTAAATATTCTAAATGAAGTTATTAAATTTGAAGCAACGTGTTTTCTGAAGTGACATACTCACAGTTACTTTATTAATTTAGATGCATTAGAAAAGTTTAGCTCTTCCACATCTATTAGGTGTGATCTTGTAGGATCCGAGTAAAATGTGCTCACAATTCTTACTTTCGCGAAATTTGATCGGTGTACAAGGTTCCATCTCTGGTAAGACAATACCACCAAAAATTTGCAAGGGCTGCAGGTATATAAAAGCAAGGTCGGTAAGTACCTGGTGCACATACGCCATTAAAAGGAGATTTCGGGGGTCACACAAAGATACACGTAATCGTAACTACCGCAAGCGCGCCGTGCATGTGATTCTATGGGCGCTCGCGAAAATGAGGCTGTAAACCTTGTGTCATGTTTGCATTTTAAATAGATGCCGGGGTATAGTCTTTTCTAATACGTTAGGTGGCCATCTGACCTTAAACTTGGTGAGCTTTGGCAGCTTTCTTCAGCTGTTCTATGAAGTGCATGCTGTCTGTAGGTTGAAGATTAAAAGAGAAACAAAGTTCTGCATACGCGCGGAGGTTTCCAATACTGTATGTGCAATATTGTATGTGTCCCTGGTCTAAACCATCAATGCAGCATAGTCTTTGGGCAGAATGGGTCATATGATCAATGTGCACATGGTCTCTACAATATTTTCATTTTTCTTGCTTTGGAGCTATTGAAGAAGCTGTGGATCCAAAATTCACTGATACTCATCAGAGGAGCTGTGATGTGATGTGCTATAGGTGGTACTGTTGAGGTGGCTATGGTTTATAGTTTTATCTTCCGAAGCCCGGTGTCTGCACCACCTCTTGAGACCTTGTAGACAAAAGTCGTGGTGCGGCTTGTCATCCGTTGAAGTTATGCGATAGAACATTGCATTACTGCATTTGTACTCTGCATATATTCAACATCATTGCCTGTTGAAGCCTGATGATTATAAATTGTGAATTTTTGTTATTAGGCTGTGTTAGGTCACCTTTCTTTCCCATGGGTTCGTCATTCTTTGCTTTTAGTGACAAGGGTGTATAATTGATTTTGACATGGTTGATGCTGTCTATATTTTTTAAAGTATAAAACCATGCATTCATGCAATGCCAGAAAAATTTAGTTGTCCCCGTCACAGGCAGTCACAGTATAGCACAATTAGCTTTTTATCTATGGAGTACCTGAACAGTGCAAGTGCTGCATCAAATTCCATTTGGCCCAAGTTTGCTTCAGTTCTTTTTTTTTTTTGGGGGGGGGGGGGGGCATGGTGGTGTGACAAACTTTATTAATAAATCCGGCAAATTTGTGGTCTGGGCCTAGGCTACACCCGAGGAGGACCGGAGCCCCTTCTTGCCCCCTCGCAGGCTTGCTGGATGGCCATTGATCCTGGGGGGTTGGAGCTGCGCAGCGCCGCCGTCCACCGCGCCGCAGCCTCATCTGGGGGAGACTGCATTTTCGTGGAAAGGCATCCTCGTCGAATTTCTTTTCGCAAAAATTGTAGTCATTCCAAGGTACGTAATGCCGCATCGCTACTCATTTTATGGCTACGAATATGAAACAAAAAATAGGAGACGCGAGCTTGTCGCCCTCGTGCTCATCGGTTCATGGCCGACAAACACCGTAGCATTAAAACAACAACGACAAAAAAGATTTATTTAAATATGCCACAAACACCATGCACACACAACACACACGGCGAGAGTGCACCCCCCCCCCCCCCCCCCGACAATTGAAGTGCCACGGACCATCATCGCAACTTCCTGCGCAGCTTGTCGAGTTCGTAATGGACCTCGCGCATGGCTTGTCCGGTTTCCTGCTCGAAAAGTTCGAGGACCTTGCGAGCCCGGTTCTGGGCTCGCTCTTTCTCGAGGACGAGGAAGTCCAGCACCGTAAAATTGTCCTCTTGCTTTGCCAATCGTATGAAAGCACAATTGGCATTACGAGCGTCCTCCGTGTGGGGATCGTCATTTGGATCCCAGTTATGCATTTCCTAGCTTAAAACAGACGTAACAACGGAATAAGTCCGGTTCGTGCTCTGTAGGGCAATGATATAATCCTGCTGCCGCCAACCTCTCTGGCGTGCAGTGGCAGTCGCCTCTAAATGGCCAGTTCTCAAAACTAGCCCACCGATTTTCGTAGCGGTTCATCTTCACATCCGTTGAATGCAGAAGCACAGTCTTGGTAGATAGATCTGGTGGCACCACGGATGGCAGTTTGGACGCGTCCATGATGGGGCGGAGCCTGTGTGGACAGTAACGGTACTAGGCGACGGCTAGGTCGAAATGAACGCCTAGAAGCTGCTAGCTCGCGCCACGTCGACCTCGCGGCCCGTGCGGAAAGCACAGCACAGTCATCGTTGTTTTCCTCTGGACATGGCATACCCAATGGAGCGGATTGGCCGAGTAGAAAGAGAATTTTCCCGATACCTTTAGCATTATTTGTTCCATTCCTAGATGCGCTATATTATTGCCCCGCCTCGGTGGAAATTTAAGGTACTCCGCTGCTGACGCGCAGGTCGTGGGATCGAATCACGGCTGCGGCGGCTGCATTTTCGATGGAGGCGAAAATCCTGCAGGTCTGTGTGCTCAGATTTGGGTGCAGTACGTTATAAAATGCCACTTGGTCGAAATTTCCGGAGCACTCTACTACGGCGTCTTTCATAATCATGGTGGTTTTGGGACGTTAAACCTCACATATATAGTTGATTTTGAAGCTAGTGAAATGATAGCGAGCGTACTATGAGCATAGCAAGTAATTGTTACATGACACGCATGTTATGCACGCACAATTTAGCAAGATATTTGTTTAGTCGCACTGATATATTCCTGAACGGCAAATAGAACATTGCATGCTGTGGATGCCCCAGAGTAGTGGCCCCAAAAGAAAGAGGGACATGTTCTCATGGCGCGCAGTTTTTGAAAGCGCGGTGGTACTAGTATGATTTTCCTGAATGTATTCAATCAGCGACTAGATGATTAAATGACCAATCGTTTCCTCCTGATACAGTAAAGGCACATCGGGAAATTCACTAAGCATGATCTACATGTCACAGCGAAAGCTGGAAGAGCGCCTTTCTAGAACCCGTACGTTGCAAACCCTCTTTGGGCTACTAATACAAGTACTCATGCAAGGCATGGAGGAAGGAAAAACTGTTTTTCCTTTCTCCATGTTGCAAGGCGCCCACTACTTCCTAGCTTGATTTGGTGGCTGATGATGATGATGCTGAACTGCTAAACCCTTTGTTTTCTGTTGAGCCTAATCTACGGTACTAAATGCATGTCACGAGCGAACCGTCACCCGTGTTTGTTTTGTAACGCTCATATCGTTTTGTGAGCCACCGAGGCACATCAGAAAACGGAGAAGACCACGCGAAAGAGAGAAAGAAAAAAATTGCATATCCCACATATAGTGGGACGAGCCATGAGAATGAAATGCAAAACATAGATAAATTATGTTATTTTATGTATAATTTTTTTTCTTTTTTGTGTGTTCATTATGTCTTTCTTTTCAAGGTTTTTGTTTGTTTGTTTATAATTCTCACACCTTTAAATTATTACCTATATTACCTAGTTAATCCGACCCTCTCTTTAAAGAAGTGAATTAATTTAAAAAGCAAAGCACCGTCCCATTCATGGCATATCCCCCTAGGTGGGTTGCCCGAATGTGTTGAGTAACCAATTCCAACCAACCAACCATGAAGCCTTGGGTTAAGGGACAACAATGTAAATGTTTGTCCGCCGTTCTTGGACGATGACTGTGCTGGAACTGTGGAAGAGTGGGTCTGAAAGCTTTGGTGAAGAAGCCGTGACGGGCTGCTGGACTTGAGCTTTCGATTGCACGTCCTGTGAGAGGAGATTGACTACACTTATCACCTTTGGTTCTTTATTTGCGGTAGAATGTCTTTTTGCTCATTTTTCATGAGCCATCAATGCCGGTCTCCGGTCCCGGCCAGGACTCGCCGTGGTGGGCTAGTCGCTCTGCTGAATCGGTACCACTGGAGTGTTTCCTCAAGAACGGCGTAAGCAGTTTGCCTGTCGCGCTTGTGCCCACTGATGGTGGAGCCATTCGGTTGAGTGAAACAGAGGTGTTTCAAGAAGAGCTTTGCAACATAACCGGGCATTTTCTGGACATCTCAGAGGTGAGGCGTTTCGGAAGACTGGCATACTATGCAGGTCTTCAAATACTCAATGCTTAACGGACTTACTGGCCGCCACGAGATTTGCGTTCATTGCTGTTCACGCTTTTATCCCCCCTCATCTTGCTTGTGTGAAGGGCATTGCTCGCGGTGTTCCGACCACGGTGTAAGAAGTATCTCCCTCTTACACAGTGGTTCCAGCTAACATTAGTCCTGAAGCATTCTTAAAGATGGTATCTCCGGCTGGCGTGATATCTGTTCACAGATGCACCAGACCTGTAGGTGATACGCGAGTCCCTACTGAAAGCGTCATTGTTACCTTTGCCGGACTCACACGCCCCTCTGAGCTGAAGAATTATCTATTCCGTGTAGAGGCATTGACACCTCGCTCACTGCAATGCCGTAACTGCTGGCGATTCGGATTAGCGCTAATGCTTGCAGGTCCTCATTGAGATGTGCGAATTGTGGTGGGGCGCATGCCGCATCAAATTGTCAGGTAGACAACTGCAGGTGTTGCCTATGTGATGGAGCACAGACAGCCACGGACAATAGCTGCTCTGCTCAAGAACGCGAAACACAAATTCTGCATATAATGCTGTTGTTCTCGGTCTGGGGCAACATCCTTCATTAAAGAGTGTGAAGTGGGATACGCTGCTGCTACGTCATGCCAGTGTGGGTCCATTGAAGCAACTGTCGCTTTCGCAGTGTCGGCAGCGATAGATAAGGCCATGCCGATGACTATGGAACGGCTTTTCAACACCTTTGCGGAAGGTCTGACCGAGAGGCTCGCCGCCAGGTTAAACAGCCTTATTCCCTCTTTCGCAGCACACATTGTCCAGGGTGAAGCTGGGCACCTCGTCAATGAACAAAACAATCGGTGTCAATATGTTTTCCAGAAACGCTTGTCAGCTCTCAGTCGCTGACCCCTGTTGGGCCCAGTGGGTCATTTGGTGACATGAGTCTTGTTGATATTCATAAACGAAGCAGTGCTCTACCCAGACAACACTCGATGTCCTGAGGTCGTCCTCATATGGTACAATCGTCCTCACGCAGTTCTCATTGACCTTAGTACTAACTGAGGACGACACAATCTGGTTTGCCCCGGAAACGTCTTTTCGAGTGCTTTCCGAGGACAACAATTGGTCCGGAAAAGGTCCTGTTAAGGATCTTTTGGGGATGACAAAAGAATTGCACTGAGCACTTAGATATAATTCCTGAAGACTTTTGCGCACCAAGTAGATGCATTTCATACGTGCAAACTTTATCCACACGTTTGTTTCTTACAGTCATAAAGTTATTGTATATTTTCGCCTCGTTTTTTTGCAGAAAATTTTCAAATTATGTGCCGCGCCTAATGAGACACACGTAATCAATTGACTTAGGTATCGAACCTGGTATTGCAAAATGTCCATTTGAAACAGTGCGTTCTTAAATGTCACAGCCCTAAATTAGTCATTATACGTCGCTGTAGCGCGTAGTAACAAACTAGCAACTGGCAACCAATGACTTTGCGGCACCATTCTAGATAGTCAAGTAACGAAGCCATTCCAAGCCAACTGATTGTCAAAATGGCAGCGGCGGTCTTGTCAGAGAAAGTGCAGTGAACTAGTGAAGGTTCGTGGCCTTTGTTGTTTGTGTGCATGGTTAAAAGTAAGATATGTGTGAGAGTGTAAGTCGTAGGGTGATGACGGTAGCTAAATTGCCGTGTTGATGGGTGCACTGGGCTGCTCAACGCTCAGACTGATCATGGATGCATTGTCACCAGCCGACCGCGGCGAGGTGTGGTTCGAAGCAGCCTGGAACAACAGCCAATCGCGATCAATTGGGCTTCGAAGCAGCCTGGTCCCAATGTGGAAGGATCGACTTCTGCATCTGACACATGGCCCGACCTCGGGCAAGTGAAGTCAACGCCCGTGTCGAGTGCATTGATAGGCTGTCAGAGCGGAGCCTCTAATACTAGTGACTGCATTGGGCGCGATACACGTGGTGATAGGACACTGTGTCAAACTTTCAAGGAAGATTACAAACGTAGTTGATTGAGCTGTGTTGACTGCCTTGATACTGCTTTTCTTTTTTTCAGACTATACGCGTACTCGAATGCCTGACAAAGCTGTCAGTTGTGATTAACTACTGTTAAATAAATAAATTTCAGTCAACAAGCTTTATTTGTTTTACTCTAATAGTCCAGCACTGTCACCTCTCTGTTGGTTGATACAGTATATATACTCGAGACCTCGCAGGTGTTTTTCTTGTGATGTATGGAAATATGAAAAAAAGTAAATCATAAGTAGTATCACTGCCCACAGTACCGAACTGGCCACGCTATCGTTGTTCTGAAAAGATACTAAAAAAGTCCTGAATTGTTGTTTTGAGGATGTGCTGAGGTTGTTATGTGTATGAACAAGGGGACAGGATTAGCGCCTTTCTAGTACCATAAGAGGACATTCTGAGGGCGTCATATTGTCCTCACGGAGGCATACTGAGGACATCCTGAGGTTGTGTTTGTGTTGTCTGGGATCTTATTTATCTCATACAGCAAAAAAATCCTAATATAATTTCACTTCAAGAGTCTTGGCTTTCAGTAAACCAAACATTTACTCTGAATAATTTTCGAACTTTTAGACTGGATCGGCCAGGTAGGGGAGGTGGATTATTGGCCCTAATATCTTCAAAAACGTATCATCATGTTACTGTAACTTTTGAACATATTTGTCCGGATTGTGAACTGTTAGGAATAGAATGTTTGTTACCTGACTCCAACAAGATTACAGTGATTAATGCGTACTTTCCAAATGCAGTAAGACACACAGATCACCTAGATTGTATAATGAAGAATTCTTCTTCAAATTCAATTTTATTGGCAGGGAATTTTAACTCGCATCACACTTCTTGGAGGTTTAAAACAAATGGCTGTGGCAAACAATTGTGGAATTGGTTGCAGGATAATAATTTTCGTTGTCATAACTCTGGACAAGTTACCTTTCTACGCGGGATAAGCTCATCAACATTATACCTGATTTTTCGTGTGGCCACTTTACAATTTCATCGCGGGAAACGTTTGATAATGGGACGAGTAGTGATCATGTACCGATTACCTATGAAATAATGCTACCACACCTTACCTCTGGTATTTGGAAACAATGGTTCATCAACTAAAAAAATTTATAAAACTGTTTTAAATTCTGTGCTTTCGTCATTGAGAGGACGTGTCGCACAGCAACGACCTGCTTCAGTAGTAGCGTGTCTAAGTGACTCTGTTCAGCCAGCAGAGTTTTCTGTTAAGTATGGTAGCACGCCATCAAATTCGGCTTGGTGGAATGAAGATTGTACGCTTGCGTATAGGTGACATAAAGCTGCTTGGAAATGTTTACGCCACAACGCCAGGAGCACACATGTGGTTATATGAGCCGTCATCGCTTTCTTAGAAGCCACTGGACTGGATGCACGTCTGTAGAGTTACCCAGCCTAATAAGAACATATCATCTCTCTACCTTACCATCCTCATTCATCACTCTTTCACTCCCCAGTCACCCTTCCCCAGCGTAGAGTAGCAGGCCAGAGCAAAATATAGCTCAGGCCGACCTCTCTACCTTTCTGTAAATAAATTCACTCTCTCTCTTTACGCCAAAACCATACTCCGAAAAATTGGGTTGACTATAAATTCTATGCAGTACTGTTTAAGCGTACAGTTGCTATAGCTAAAGATAAACACAAATCTGACTTACATTCGCGTTTATCGAAACCTGATAAAATATCTGCCCTGTACAGGTTTCTACGGAACAAAAAATCGACACAGCTACCAGCATTTTCCCATTCAGTATAGTGCTGTCTCCTAAAGAGGCGACCAATTTGTGAGAGGGCATCGCGAAAGGACTTGAAGCGCGTTTCGCTTCGTCATGCTTGAGACCTATGACATTCAAAAGCTCAACCTCGGACTTTTGGGAAGTCACTATGACGTAACTGGCAGATGTCATACCACCTGCAAATCAAGCGGCTCCTGGTCCGGATCAGACTACAAACTCTAGGATTAAATTGATATTTATTTATCATCCCGACGACCTTTTGAATATTGTTAACTGCTCCTTACAGGACACATAGATTGCATGGGAAATTGCTAAAGTTGCGTTGCTGCGAAAAAATCAAAGCCTCGAATATGTCCTTGATAACATTCGGCCAATTTCGCTTACTTCAAACTTAGTTAAAATCATTGAAAAAATTCTTCATAGCAGGCTCAGTGAATTTATCGCTCGTCAGGGCATCTTTTCGCCAAAGCAAATAGAATTCAGACGGGGGTGCTCTATATATAGTCAGCTCATGTTGATTTGGAAAGCCAAATTCGCCTTGCAAAAGTATCTGGTGAGCTTTTTGCATTAGTCACACTAGATATTGCTAAAGCCTACGATAGTGTGAAACACAGTGCATTAATGTCAAGATTAGTGGACTGTGATGTGCCCAAGTACATTATATCTTGGGTTCAGGAGTTTTTTTTGAGAGACAATTATTTTTTTGCCACGAGGGAATTACTTCTGCCTCATATAAGCAAACAAGAGGTGTTCCGCAAGGATCAGTTCTGTCATTTCTTTTATTTAATGTCTGATTATCATCCATTCCCGTTCATAAAAATGTCCCTCTTTACGTATACGCCGATGATATTGCTTTTTTTGTCTCAAATCTTACAGTCGTATTTGAGTGAGCTTGAGGTATGGCTTGGTGGGCTGTCTTTTTCACTTAATGTTAGCAAATGTGCTCTGCGTGTAATTCCTCTATCCGTTCCTGTATTTCTTTCACTGCATTATCGAAATGATCCGATTCCACAAGTAACGGCACTAAAATATCTTCGCATTGTTTACGTGGACAATTTAAATTGGCAGCAACAAATAGAATCAAACACCCGTAAAGCAGAAAGCGCCTTAGGATTGCTACGCCGGTTTTGCAATATGAATTCAGGAATGTGCAGGGATACTTATGATATACAAACTTTATGTACTCCCTATTCTGGAGTTTGGTTGCGTTCTGTTTTTCGGAAGTGCTGAGTACAAATTAAGACCTCTTATTTTGCTAGAAAGACAAGCTCTGCGGCTGTGTCTCGGGCTACCTAGGTGTGTTGCGAATATGCTTTATTTGGAAGCTCGAATCATTCCACTTGATGCAAGATTTAGACAGCCTACCCTGCAAACATTTTCAAAACTCTACAATGCGCCCTTCTCCTGTTTACAGAAAGTTTTCATCAAATATCCAGTTTCTTTCTTTAAGCACCCGTGGTGTCGTTATCAAAGACCTCAAATTATTTTCATCGCGTCCCTGTTATGAAATCTTCATGTTTCCCTCCAGCATTTGACTCCTCAAACGCTATGCTCGATGCCAGTTGACTTAATTTTCGATGACGTTTTTCCAAAAAACGCCAAGTTACTTCCAAAGCATGTTCTGGAGAGCCTCCTTCAAGACCAGCCATTTTCCTAATTACGTAGTAATTTCTACGGATGCAACGCAAAATCTTCAGAAAGCTGGAGTAGGTATTTTTTATCATCAGCTTAATTGGTTTTTTTTGCACTCCGATTGCCTGACTTCACGCCAATTTATCTCCCAGAATTTCTGGCTATTACATGATCGGCTCTTCGATAACTAAGTTCTCAGCAATCAAAAGCTATTATTATTTCGGATGCTTTGTCTGTTTGTACACATTTAACGTCCTCAAAGCAGTCTCCTCTTCTTAGGATATTTTCGTCTCTCGTATATCTCGTATAGCCTATCAGAAGTTCAGTTTCCTTGGGTCCCCGGGCATGCGGGAATTGCAATAAATGAAACTGCTGACTCGCTCGCTTCGGCATCTTTAAACTTTCCAGTGGTACTAGTAGCTCCACAGTTTTCTTTTATTACTGCCGGACAATTCAAACGCCTGTTAATCTTAAAAATCAATGAAACATCGCTCCTACAATCTGAAGAATTTCGGCACTTGCAATTCACATAGAACACCGCGAAATTCCTTTGCCGTCAATGTGAGGTGACCCTCACAAGCTTTCGCTGTAGAGTTCCTCGGTTAAATTTCTATCTCTACAAATCAGGATTTTCATTAACTAACCTATGTGCAGTTTGCAATGAACCGGCAACAATAGATCACTTTCTTCTCACATGTCGCCGCTTCGCCTCACTGCGCCAATTAATTCTTGAGAGACCGATTGGTATGCTCGGATTGGCAGTTAATACATCCACCCTTTTATCATTTGGAGCCAGTTAGTTGAGTGCGGGCCGCATTGTTATTCTATCAGCGTTACATAAATTCATTCAGGCAACCGGAAGCATACGCTGCTAGTGGTACTGCCAGATATATCCAATTCTTTGTCCCCCTTCTTAATTTATGCTAATTTGTTTTATATTCTGGTTTATCGACTTCTTCTGCACTTTTTCACCTTTTTTAAGGAACATTATTATTGTTCTTATTAATTTCTCTCTTTTTTTAGCCAGCGATGTATAAAAGTTTTCCAATCCCCCTTGTGGATATGAGCCAAAATCTCGGCGATAAGACAAGACAATCGGTCATATGCGAAGCACGAATGAGGAAGGTTGATATGTCACTTTAAAATCAGCATGAGGTGGGCGTATATTATGCCATACATGACTTCCTTATCATGATTATCATGATTGGACGTGTCATTTACCTTAGTCGCGAAATGGCCGCCAGCGCGCTTTGAGCGTAGCATGTAGTCTGTTTTACGTGACACGCATGCCATGATTATCATGTTTGGATATGTCATTTATCTTCGTCGTCAATTCACGTCACGTAATACCAAATTTGGTGTATGTGAAGCTAGCGAAACGGCCGCGAGCGCGTCGATCGTGAGCGTGGTTGTCGTCATGTTCTTAACACGCATGTCAAGATTGTCATGTTTGCACCAGTACCTTTTTCATCCATTGAAGTCAGGTGATATCAAATTTGGTGTATGTTGAGCTAGCGAAACGGCCACGAGCGCATATCATGAGCGTGGCATGTGGTCTTGTTAGATACACGCATCTGATGATTATCATGTTTGCACCAGTCACATACCTTCGTCATCTATTCACGCACCGTGCTATCAAATTTGGTATATGTTGAGCCATCGAAAACGGCCGCGAGCGCAGGCATATGTAGTCATGTTGTTATATGACACGCATGTCAGGATTATTATGCTTGGACGTGTCATTTACCGTCGTCGTCCATTCATGTCACGTAATACCAAATCCAGCGAAACGGCCCCGAGTGCATCATGAGCGTGGTATGCTGTCATGCTCTTACATGGCACGCATGTCATCATGTTTGCACCAGTGTCACAATTATGAGCGCTTCAGAAAGCGTGCGCCTCCGAATTCTCGAGACGGCGACAATACCAAGTGCGCATTGTCGCGCCAAAGAACAAAACAAGCATCAAAGGAGTCCTCGGGTGCGCCGTCTCGCCTCCTCGAAGGCGCGTTGCTACGCTGACCAACCTCCTTGCACCGATCACTGAGTGAACCCCAGAGGTTTCGAGAAGGAAAGCATGAGTCACTACCTGGTTGCGTCCTGTGTCTCAGATTGTTCTCGAAAAGACTCTTTCTTTCTCCAGCCTTGGCTGCAGTGCAGTGCGCCGACAAAATGATTAGAAATGTCTAGAACCCAGGGCGAAACACATTTAAGCAAGCAGCGGTTATTGAAGTTTGCCTCACAAAGAAATTGTCACAAAAATTTTTCGAACACGTCTAGAACGAGCGGAGTCACTGGCATTTCACACAAGTGCTGGAAGCTGCACAGGAAGGAATGACCTGGTGCAGTGCATTTTTCGGAAATCACACCTATTTATCACAGCCTACCTAGAATTATGGTGACGTGCCCAGAGAGCTTTTTGTGAAAAATGTATAAGAGTGCTGTAATGTTACAAAGTAGTGACACTAGTGCACTCCAGAATTGCATCAGGAGAGAGTGATGGTGTTTCACAACATGGGTTTAAGGTTATGGAATCCATAACGTAGCTGTTTTTCCATGTCGCTATCGCCACAACCCCACCCCTATGTAATTGTCTGTCCTTCTAGGGACGAATGGAGAGAGAAAGTGTTTAAAGGGACACTATAGGCAAATAACAATTCACGCCATTGTGAAAGCTCAATGTATGACGTCAAAAACGGCAATATTATCAACAGCAGCGTCTTACTTAGCAAGAAATTAAGCTAAATTTATCACATGACGTGCATCCCGAGTGGGATATTTGCGAAAAGATCCCTATGACGTGAGAGCGTAATACCAAGTTTGGCATATGTGATAGCGAAACGGCCACGAGCGCATCATGAGTGTGACATGTAGTTATGTTGTTGCATGACGCACATGTCGTGATTATGATGTTTGGATGTGTCATTTAGCTATGTCGTCCGTTCGCGTAATACCGAACTTGTTACATGTGAAGCTAGCGAAACAGCTGGGAGTGCATGATGAGGGTAGCATGTAGTCATGTTGTTATATGACACGCATCTCATGTTTATCATGTTTGCGCTAGTCACATACCTTCGCCATTCATTCACGTACTGTAATACCAAATTTGGTGTATGCGAAGCTAGCGAAACGGCCGCGAACGCATCATGAGCATGTCGTGTACTCATGTTGTTACATGACACGCATGTCATGATTTTCATGTTAGGGTCTGTCGGTTGTGTTCACCATGCTATCATGCCATACCATACCAGTTTTGCAACATGCCATGTGAATGAAACCACCACAAGAGCTGAAGGACCATGAAATGTAAATAATTACATTCATGACATTCATGTCATAATTTTCATGTTATGACTAATCAAATATGTTCTTAATACAGTTATGTTATGCCATACCAAGTTTGGTATTCATATCATTATCGAAATGACCAGGAGAGCTAAAAGTCGTAGGCGGCTAGATAGATAGATAGATACGCTCAAAGTCACGGAAGTTCGCTAAAAAGTGCTTTGCATTACTCTGTACATAAAAAAGTGGTTCTGGACCCCTTTAAGTGGCCAAGACACCACATACAGGCTACAGTATTTTGGTCATATTGAATGTCCCTGCTTAAAGAGATAGTCTATAGTGTTTTATGGCAGAAAGGTATCTTGGTCAAAAAGTGTCGTAAAGCTTGCATTCACATTTTGCTGGGGTTAGAAGAAATTAAGTGTGAAGATGTTATGTGAAAGAACCAATTAACTGAAGGCGTGTAGCTAAAATTTTTTTCGGGGGGGAGGGGGGGCACCACTTTGATTTCGGTAGGGGAACCCCCTTAAGATGGCCATTTTTCGCTCTCTATGTCATGGAGAAAAAAAGTTTTTTTGGGGGGGGGGGGGGGGGGCACATGCATCACTCTCTGGCTACGCCCCTGCTTAACTGTGATGGGTTTAGAAATGCATAGGTTCCTATGTGAGCATCATGATGTTTAAAACATACATCACATATTTGATTAAAGGATTAATTAGACTATATTCAAGATCAGAATAGATTGATGGCAATTAAAAATGAAAGTGCAGTATAAACAGATGGTGTGTGGTCTCGCTGGTTACTCTCGCCTCGATAAGTGTTAGTACTAGACTGCCTATGCTGCACGAATAATTTCTACTAACCCATGCCTCAGTGCAGAGGACAACGCTGCAAGTAAGACGGGAAATATTTTCTTTTATTGTGTATGCTTCTCTGCTAAAATGTACGGGTACTGATATTCTGTCTAAACCTGAAAAAGAGTCCCAAGGCCACAAAAGAAACATTCGTTAGTTCAAGGTCTCAGTGTAATATCCATCATAGTGATACCTATTTAGCAAGGACAAAAAATGCGGTGAAATATGGCTACCCATGGGTTCCAGAGTTTGTTGATTTCAAATGAGGTGCCAAATTCTTTAAAAATTTGAAAAAGAAAAACGGTATTTGAGGTTGTTGGAAAAAAATAAGTGAATTCTACTGGCCACCCCTGTGTCAACTGACAACCAGAGACAGGCAGCTACAGAAAGGAGGAAAGGGAAGTTGCCAAAAAAAAAAATGTAAATGTCTATTTGGTGTGTTTGCAGTATTTACAATGAAAAGTAATGACGATATGCTTTAGATGTGTTCCCTCCTGCAAAGGGTACACCGCAGTGTGTAGGTGTTCTTGAAGTAGACAACTTGTCTTCACCTCTCAACTACCATGTATGTACACAGATATGCACACTACTTCAAGTCTTGTGAAATGTGTCAGCAGGGAGGGCAGCTAATAATTTTATTATACACTATGGCTTATCACCCACGGCACTCGACAAAAGGTATCTGGAGACAAGTGCGAAGTCTGTTCAAGGTACCAGTTGGCAAGGAAAAAGGCTGGCCACTGGCCATTGCCATAAGGAACTGACCCAATGAAGGAATAAAACAAAGCTGATGTGGCGGAAGAAAGACAGAATATACTACTATAGAAGAATGGTAAGTTGGGTGAGTTGGTAATGATCCATAATGTAACTGTGCAAAAAACTGATGGAAACACTAAAGGAGAGAAAAGGACAGACAGGCACTGTTTCTCCCATAGTAAGCTTTTGACCGCAGTAAAGGAATGCATTTTGTGTCACATCGATGAACTTGCCTTCATAAGATTAAGTGGTATGTTCATCATTCACACCACTCTTGTTTGTTTTTTGTTTTCACCTGGGATCCTCAACTCTTTCTTTCTAAGGGGAGGTGTACCTGCAAAAGGAAGGTGTCCATATTGGGTCTAAGGTGGCACCGGTAATAAGTGATATTTTTTTAAGTAGAGTTGATCGGGTGCTCCAACTGGTTTTACAGGCATCTGTAATCGGAGTTTTTATTATGTCAAGGACTACATTGCTCTTTTTTTGTTTTTCTGTAAGGGAACTCAAGATATGTCGGCAGGTACTCAAAAGAGTTTTCAGCAGTTTGGTCTTAGCCTAAAGTTACTTCGGAGTACTTAAGAGACCACTGTATTCAATTTTTGGATCTACAGCTGTAGTTCTTGCCCACGGATGTATGCTAATGCCTAGTCTCTAGGCCTGTGAAACCTGTCTTAAACTACAAATCGGGCCATACGAAGCAGGTGAAGAATGTTATATTGCACTCTCATGCTTTAGCTCTGCACTAAAGAAATCCTGCACTAATTTCGTTGAAACCAGTTTTTCTGGACAGGTGCAAAAACTGAGACAAACAGGCTTCCCACAGGATGTATACTGCCAAATGTCTGTGGAAAGTTCATTAAGAAAATTGAAAAAGGTTCTGGTGATGGTTGCAACTTGAAAGAGAAGGCGCTGCACACGAAATTTGCTGTTCTTTTATATGTTCATGGTTTTACACACTGCCTAAAAAAGGTTGCATAAAGATATGACGTCCAAGTGGTAATTTATGCCAAGAACATGTTATCTACTTATGTGCAGAAGTAGACAGACGTGTGGCGAATCAGCAAAATGTCCAGCAAGATAAATGGAATGTTAGTCATGTTCATAATTGTGTATCCTGTATTATCGGTGTTGTCTACTCCATGCCCATCTTGCAATCGTGTATACGACAGGTTGCCATAGGTGTATCAGCAGGGGGGGGGGGTAAGGGGGGCGCGAGCCCCCCCTCTGAGAAAAGTTGGGGTGGCTGAGCCCCCCCACTTTCGACAGTGGCCACTTTTGGCTGCAGGCTAGGGAAACCAACAGGTAAGGTGAAGTTTTCCGTCGCAACTGAAATCACTCAATCATGTTCGTACATAAGAATGAAAATGTTACGAGGCAATGTCACAACATAGCTAAATTTTACCAACATTTTCCCTGTGATGATTTTCCTTGTAGGCTCTTTGCAGGGCGGGTCACCTATGCGATGCTTTCGCCTCTTGTGCTGTACTATTGCGGAGTAGGCAAGTGCTGAACAGGGGCCCTATAATATTACATCACTTGTTCATGCTTTTATTCTGCTTTGACTTGTTGCAGTTACAGATGGGATCGAGCAAACTTTTTATGGACTGGTCAAAGCATTTAATTGCTGCTTTCGGAAAATAATTTTTTTGAAAAGGATATATCGTGACCGCTGCTCTGTCGAAGCTGTTGCGAGCCGATTAGTGTGATTATATATACTTTCTAGCCACCATAGTGTGATGAATCGTTTTTGATGTTTTAAGTTTTTCCATACAGAAACGCCCAAAATTGTTTCCGGTTTAGTCTCTGATAAATCTGATTAGCCTTGCTTATGGTAACTTGGAGCCATGGCAGTAGCTTGTAAAGTGTCCACGAATAAAACAGTGGACTCGAGCTTAGTAGCAAGCTCAGCTTTTAAGCCCCGCAACTTGACCCACCAAACCAGGAAGAAGGTCAAAGACCGCATTTTTAGCACTATCGAGGCTTAATTAAGAATTGGGCTAGTTGGTTTTCACTCAACTTGAATTGTCCTTTACAGCTCAAAATACATTTCAGAGAGTGAAAAAACGCACACGTCCAGTACTGCTTATTTCTCTCTATTCCTCTTTCTCTCAGCAAGTATAGCTCACACAAATGTATACACACACAAACTACTAAACACCAATGTGCTGAAAGTGGAAATATTTTATTAAACTCATACTATCTCGCTAGTTGCTATATGTAGCCGCTAATCATGTGATTGGTAGCTAGCCTACTTGAATTACATTTAGAAGGAGATGCTCTCTGGCTTCATGACGTCATGTAACAAGCAGGTGGTTTCGTGGTGAACAGCTAATTTTAAATGGCAAAGAACCAGTAACAAACAATATGTTGTGATGAAAATAGTTTATTCTCTTATTTTTTACGTGGTCATTACACAATGGATCACTCGCGTAACAAGCTGGTGCTGTGTGCATGACAAAGACTGTTTGCACCAATCATATACAGCTAACGGCCATTTTGAAAGGAAGTACGAGGGATAGTATAACGTTTTATTCGCCCTCATTTTGTTCTTTCAAAGAAAAAATTTGTTTACACCGTTTCCATTGATGTATTTATGGAGATGCTTGGGGCCCGTTATGGAGCTTTAATACAACTACAATGAGTGTAAACAATGTGCTACGCTTTTAACACGACAAATTATACATTTCAAAGAAAAGGGTTGATAAGTTGATAATAAGTTAAAAGTAATATAACGATAGCAATATTAATAACAATTGCACACTCCATAAACAGTGTTCAGACTATTAGCAAATAAGGCAAATTATAATACACACAAGCCTGAATATATACAAGAAAGTGTAATACTAATTATAAAAAAATATAACAGCAATCATTCATTGAAAAAACATGGTTGGTCCTTCCGTCATAGAAATCAGCATATAACACTAAAGTAAAACGCGCCTTTACAAGGGTAAATAAATGTTTACGGTGGATTGATAAATGAAGGTTTGCCGAATGTATGTGTAGTATCGTGCGGCGGATGTGCTGCACGGAGAACACAGGGCACGGCGCTGAAGTGCCGGCCAACAAGAAGTACACAGCAGCCGGCAGCCAAGCAGGAACTCCCTTTATGTACACAAGCATGCTACTATAAACATATGTACAACGTCCCCTAGGGGCCAGCCAACCAGTTCAAAACTGGAACAAAAACCCTGATACCTCATCATCTTTCCCTTGAAATAAAGAGCGTTTGGGGTCGTACCACTTAACAGGATGCAAAACAAACATAGAATGAAAGATACAGCATGCACACTAAAACAAGAAGCAAAGCACACTGACATTTGTACATGTAACACAGTGCATAATGTAACGTAGTGGACATAGCACAACGAATTGTGAAGAATTAAAACATGTACAGCATGCAGACCAACAATACAACAGCAAGGCACGTTGCCAAATCACCACCACATCATCCCCTCCCCCGAGAGAGGATGTCTGCATAGTCATTGTCGTGTTTGAGCCTACGGCATCGACGCCTGTAGTGGTGCCATTTCCACGATAGGCGCTGTTGCTGCCCAAAGCAGTCCGGTAGTACGTAAGAATTGGCCCATGTGTTCTCTTTCCAGAGCACTTCCAGCACAGTAGGGGCCGGAACAGGCATGCGCTGATGCTCTGATGAGACATGGCTCGGCGCCACCGATGCAGCTGTCGTGCACACAACAGAAACGGTCACGACCGGCGCAGACACGACCAGCGGAAGCACCTTCGCCGCATGCAGAACAGGGACTGCCTCCAGAATCCCGGCCGGCACGCTCGGTGGATTCATCTCTGGCAAACCAAGAACGCACACAGCATCCCGGAGGCCACCACAAGCCGAAAGACACACAGCCAGGGCGGAAGCAGCAGCAGGCAAGACGGGAGCAGCAGGCACAACTGAAGTACGGACAGCTGATGCAGGCAAAGTACGGTCAGCATCAGCAGACCCTACCAGAACTGCCATCCTTGCAGCAGACCCTCCGTTGCCCTACACCCTCCGTTGCCCTCCGTATACCCTCCGTTGCCTTACATGATAAAGAGTTATTTTGGTCCTGAATGACGAGCGTGCTATGGTTGATGTGACCTGGGTTTTTGTTAGTTTGGTACTTCTTGCCTTTTTTTCTCCTCCCCCTTTGCCCTCTCTTGCTTTTTATTCTCTCCTATGTACAGGGTATTGCCTCATTCTTGCAATAAAGCACTGTGCCTGTCTGTCCTTTTTTCTCCTTTAGTGTTTCTATCCGTTTTTTGCGCAGTTACATAACGGATACTAGTATAGTCAATAAAATCAATTTTGTAGCCAATGGCCAGGAGCACTGGAAACCTGTTTCAATATTACTTCCCGTTCCACGTTTTAGTTTGACCCAGTGGCAGTCATCTTCACACTTCACGTCATCTACTTATGGAACTTCCTACCCTCATCACTAAAATGTAAAATTTCTCTGCTTTCATTTAAAAAGTCATTAAAAGATTATTTCTTAAATTTATGAAATTTTATTTAGGTGTACCAGATTGCTATATATTGTACTAATGATGTGTGTTTTAGTAACATGTCTTTTCGTTTTTTTTCTAGTTTAGCATTGCTTGTTTGTTCAGTTCTAGTGTTGTGGTGATTCTAAATTTACTCATTATATGCAGTGTTTGTTTTTTTGGTTTTTTATATGCCTTCTTGCTTTTCATATATGGTTTTTTCAGTTATCGCTGCTGCTGAATTTTTATTCAATTGGAACTATAACTGAGGGTCCCGTTGCCATCCCATACTGTGGGACCCTAGTTTGTGTATTGTATATTTTGTATTTACTCTTGTCGTAATAAAAATAATTTGATTTGAAACATCACATATCTTCTACCAGGAGGAGATTAGAAGAATCCCATGATTAGAGGACTGCATCCTGTCATCACCACATTTTTTAAATGTTATGAAGCTCTACCCCTTGAGGGTTTGATTACAGTACGAATTTATAATATGCATGAACATTCCCTCCATCTATGAAGGAGCTCCATAAAGCCAAGTATTGAAGATTTGGGTGTCACGAGAACTCGCCACTATAGCCCTTTCATCACTACCGTTTTTATTCCCATTCGGGGGCCAACACTTGTGGACTAGCGAAGCAGTTGCGATATCAAGTTGCCTGAAGAACCATGTTCGATGCAAGTCTTATTTCTAAGGTATTCTTGCAAGACTGCCTTTACCTTCAGACCTCCTGTAATTCCACTGCCGTATGATAACGTATTTTCTCATGCTTTTTCATCTTTCAGTTTGGTTATTGTGGGAAGGAATGAGTGTGCTCTTAAGCGGTGTTGGAAGGACTGCAATTCTGAGCTGTTTGCAAGTTTTGTATATGCCTTGCTAAACTGATCACTGGATGGTCATTCAGAGGCGATCGGGAATCTAAGCTTAAATTCTGTGCTCGAAATAGTTTGCCAGCAAAAGATTGTTAAGGAAAGGGCAGAGTGTAGCAACAGACTTCTTTCAATACCTTGCGAGAAACAGAGGAGAAATGCGGAGTATGTAAAAATATCAAGAGCTTCATTAGCACTTCATACCAAGCGTTTTATTAAACGTCGGTGCAACACACATGCAACTGCAATGAAATGTAGTTATACAGCACGAAAAGTTTTGAAGCAACTTTGTACCTGTGCCTAACATCCCAAATGGAATTGAAGTGCAATATATAGAATCATTTTATCTTTTTTTTAAATCGAGATCTATCTAACTTAAATTATATTTCCAATAACTGGGAGTTTACCCTGTTCACATATTCACCACAGAAAGCTCATATAATCCTGACATTTTTTGAATTTCATAAGAGTTCGAGGCTTTGAAAACTAATTAATTTAGTATTTCTAAAACCTGCATTCACCCCAATTATATACATACTTGATGCTACAATAAAGTAAGAAATGTCCTGCTTTTGAGATTCTTTAGTTACTTCATTTTTAATATTGATATTCAATACAAACAGACAGAAAATTCTTGTAAAAAACTTTATTTTAGATGCTCAACTTACAGAAAAAAATTGACTAGATACCTTGGCAATCTCATAAAACCTATAAATGTGTCAACTTGTTCTGGAAATGTTAACAGAAATACAAGAACATCAACAAGAGTACAACAGTAAGATTACCTGCAAACAACGTTATATTAGCAACTGCTGACTTGTCATAATTAGCTGGGCGGAAAACCTGAACCCTTGGGTTTCACAAAAAAATGAGCATCTCGCATTACAAACCTGCAGAGCAAAAGTGCTGATGATAGATGCTTCCTCACGTAAAACTTCATTGGTCAAGTACGTTTGCTCTAAAAATTGTGCGTGGAGAACTCATAAAAGTGTAACCACTGTGGTTACAAGAGGGCACTATTCAAGTCATTTGTGCTAAGCAGTAATCTACGATTGGTCAAAATTTGCATAATTTAACATATTCTGAAGAGACTAGAGGACAAGGAGGAATAGCAAGGGCCACTCAGTGCAGGATAGCAAGAGCAAATAAAAAACTTCGTTAAACAAATCATAACTTCAGTCTGGAGTTAATTGTCAGTTTAGCAAGAAAAATACGGGGGCTCACTGGACATGGAAAAAACAGCACAGACCTCGAGACTTAGGCGAGGTAAAAGCAGTGTATTCAGGCAGTTTCAAATTCAGTGCAGCTGCTATGTGAATCTTGTCAATATCATTAAAGTTACGCTGTATAGGGTAAGAACACTTATTAGAAATGCCGCAATAAGAAAAGTAGTTTATCTCTTAAAAATTGAGCTATCAGAACTAACGGCAGTCTCAATTGCCCTGTAGGAACTTAACATGCATGTACATACAAAAAAAAAAACCAACGCAGAAAAACATCTAGCACCACTTTATGCATTTGTGTGGGAGTGTGTAAATTTTATCACAAAAAAAGAAAGAAGGCCCCTCAGGTCTACAAGTCTGAACAGCAAGTGCTGACAGGTGCGTCTGTAACCATGACAGCATAAAAGAAATGCTGCTAGGGTTTCAAGTAATAAGTACAAACAAATGTTTAAAGCAAGATGTAGGAAAGACAGCAAAGACTCAGGTCCTCTCAGGATTTCTAGCACACAATGGCTGGCAGCACAACAGTGGATCACCAGCAGGCATTGACTAAACTCCGTGATGGAGACTGATTTGGAGATTGAAGCTCGGCACCAGGGGCTGCTTGAAAAGTTCTAGTGATTGCAGTCAATGCTCGAGAGTTGATATCTGCAAAGCAAACAGATAGCCTTTCAAGATAGCTGTCACCAAAAATAGGTGCTAATAAGAACTTCACAGAAGCAAAGAAACTGTGTTTGGAATATGGAAACACAGTTGCAGACACTAATACTGAAGAAAGTGTGCCTGTACAATGATTTCACAAAAATTTAACAGTAGTCCACTGGTAGAACAATGCAAGTTAATACTTTACACTAGAATACCAAAAGTAGTTCACTAAGTGAAGCAACAAAAATTGATTGATTGATTGATATGTGGGGTTTAACGTCCCAAAACCACTATATAATTATGAAAGACTCCGTAGTGGAGGGCTCCGGAAATTTAGACCACCTGGGGTTCTTTAACATGCACCCAAATCTGAGCACATGGGCCTACAACAGTTCAGCCTCCATCGGAAATGCAGCCGCCGCAGCCGGGATTTAAACCCGCGCCCTGCGGGTCAGCAGCCGAGTACCTTAGCCACTAGACCACCGCGGCGGGGCGCAGATAAAATGGCGAGTAGCCGGCCGTTTCATGACGCGACGAATTGTAGGCAAAGGTGACGAATGGCAGCGCTATGTCCCAATCAGTGTGGTCGCTAGATACATACATAGAAAGCATGTCTGTCAATGTGTGGTTGAGGCGTTTCGTAAGGCTGCGAGTCCGAGGGTGGCAAGATGTGGTGAAGTTGTGACGAGTAGCAGAAGATCGAAGTAGATCATCAATCACACGAGATAGAAAGTAGAGACCACGTTTGGCGAGCAGGTGAGACGGAGCGCCATGCTGGAGAATGATGTCGTAGAGCAGGAAGTCTGCTACCAACTAGCTGCGCGACTGACGTTGCAAACAAGCGATTGCATACCGAGTGGCATAATCTGTGGCCACTGCAATCCATTTCCAGTTGTTGAAGTGAGAAAGGGGCCTAGCAAGTTCAATCCCACTTGATAAAATGGCTCGACTGGAACTTCAGTAGGCTGAAGGAGACCGGCAGGGGGAGTCATAGGCTTCTTTCGGTGCTGGCAGAGATCACAAGATGCAACGCGACGGTGAACGGAGCAATTAAGGCCCTCCCAGAATACCCGTCGTCGAACAAGGTCGTAGGTTCTGGAGACACCTGTCCTGAAGTTGGGATGTCATTAAATTGTTGCAGAACATCCTTGCGGAGGTGATGTGGTACAACGAGTAAAAGTTTTGCGCCGTCGGGGTGTAAGTTGCGGCGGTACAAAATGTCTTGGAGCAGGAATCTGCCAAGTGAAGGGTCAGTATGGTGCGTTTGAAGGCAATCGGTGATGGAGAACAGCGATGGATCTCGGCACTGTTCGCCTGCCACGTGCACAAAGTCAGTGATGGCTAAAACGTAGGCATCGGATTCCAAATCTGTGGAGTTATATGGATCAAGAGGCTGTCGGGATAAACAGTCAACATCGCTGTGCAACTTTCCAGATTTGTACACAACCGAGAATGTACTCCTGTGATCGTAGTGCCCATTGGCCGAGTCTTCCCGTAGGATGCATAAGTGTTGACAGCCAGCAAAGCACATGATGGTTCATGATGACTGCGAATAAATGTCCATACTTATATGGATATCTGTTTGCAATGACCCAAACGAGGGCTAAACATTCCTGCCCAGTGATAGAATAATTTTTTTCAGCTTGCAACAGAAGGCAACTAGCGTAGGCTGGTGCCACACGATTGGTGCCATTCTGTATCTGAGCAAGTACAGCACCAATGCTATGGGCACTTGCATCGATCCAAAGCTCTGTTGAAGTGGCTGGATCAAAATGAGCCAACACAGGTGGTTGTGAGGGTGGCAATCAGGGATGCGAAGGAATGTTTTTGGTCCTCACCCCAAAAAAAGGCCACATTCTTTTTGAGGATATCCGTGAGGGGCCTAGCAATATCCGTGAAGTTGATGACAAAGCGACGGAAGTATGAGCAGAGCCCAATAAAACTGCGAACTTCTTGTGTAGAATGTGGAACCGGGAATTCTCGGACTGCACGGACTTTGTCAGGGTCGGTTTGCACACCAGTGGCGTCAACAAGGTGGCCGAGTTGTTTGATTTGCCAGCGTCCAAATGCACATTTCGACGAATTGAGTGGGAGGCCAGCGCAACGAAGAAGGTGAAGAATTCCCGAGATACGAGGCAGGTGGCTTTCATAGGAAAACGAGAAAACTATTACATCGTCCAGATAGCAAAGGCAGGTCGACCATTTTAAACTGCGGAGAAGAGATCATACGTTCAAAAGTAGCTGGAGCATTGCACAACCGAAAAGGCATGACCTTAAATTGGTAAAGGCCGTCAAATGTAATAAATGCTGTGGTCAAGGGACGAAAACTACTCGGCACTGTGGCGGCAGTCAAGTGCATCATCAATTTGGGACAGAGGATAAACGTTCTTGGTAATCCGATTCAGGTGGCGATAGTAGACACAAAAGTGCCAGCTGTTGATACTAAGACAATGGGGGATGCCCATGAACTCGAATGCTCAATGACGTCATTGCTGAGCATTTTCTCGACCTCTCTTTTAATACCTTGACGCTCGGCATGAGACACGCGGTAAGGGGCGTTGGTGGAGTGGACTGGCGTCACCGGTGTCGATGCGATGGGATAGCCACGCTTGTGCGGCCCAGGGGACTGTCTTTGATGTCAAAGATATCCAGGTAAGAAAATGAACATCCCGAAGCGCTGCAACTTGGGAAGGTAAGAGGTCGCTGGATATCATTTTATCAAGAAACGCCTTATATTGCGGGGTGATGACAGGTTTCGTCACAGTCTTAGTGTCAGGGGTGAAAGAAGAAATCGAATGTTCATCCAGGGTGGAAAGTTCGGCTAAATTGATGCCTGGAGGAAGAACTTGGGTCGACGTAGAGAAGTTCAGAACAGGTAGTAGCGTCGTGTTAGCAACAACCACAATGGTACGTGGTAGTGCGGTGTGGTGCGTAAGCGTCAAATCGATGAGGGGAGCCACCAGATAGTCGCCATCAGGAACGGATGGAAAGGGCAACATAGGAATGTACATAGCAGCCTGGGGCGGTAGCCGTAGAGACTCCACGGATCGTAGCCGAGCGAGACTTGGAGGTGTGAAATTGGTGCACATAAACAACTCGAGCTGTAAGATACCGGTAGAACAATCGATGAGGGCGGAGTGGGCGGTTAAGAAATAAATACCAAGAATGACGTCAGGTGGGCAAGCATCAAGGACTGCTAAGAGAACAGAAGTGTGGTGGCCGGCAACAGTAATGGGGGCATTGCACATGCCAAGCACCGATGTTCGACTTGCGTTGGCCACTAGAACAGTAGAATGCATAGCAGGTGTGAGAACCTTTTTCAGGCGAGATCGAAGTGTAGAACTCGTAACAGATACTTGGGCACCAGTGTCAATTAGAGTAGTAACGGTGAGGCCATGAAGAAACACTCGAAGTAAATTGAGTCTTGAATTTGTAGCCGGTTGAGGGTTTTCGTTCCGAATCGTCAGCGCAGTGCCACCTCCAAGAGCTGCACTCGTCAGTTTCCAGGGGGATGACCAGAATAAGCCGGTGATGGACAGAGGCGGCGTTGAGGCGAGCGTTACAGCTGACCCTGAGGTGGCGGCGAGCGGCTAGGCCAGTTTCTTTGGGCGGCGACGTCAGCGTAGGACGGTTCGGAGCGTAGAGATGAACGGCGAGGTGAAGGCTCCTGAAGATGGTGATCCGAAAAAGTGGGCTGCAAATAGTGTCCACAG
The DNA here is from genome assembly GCF_043290135.1 of Rhipicephalus microplus. Taxonomy (NCBI): domain Eukaryota; kingdom Metazoa; phylum Arthropoda; class Arachnida; order Ixodida; family Ixodidae; genus Rhipicephalus; species Rhipicephalus microplus. The sequence continues at coordinate 236,176,920 of NC_134710.1, forward strand.
TCCAGATGGCGGTCGACATTAGGAAAGCTTGGCCGGGAATACCATCTGTTGCGGCAATGGCTGGAGATGTGCCCAACATGAGAGCAAGAGAAGCAGATGGGTTGGTCATCTTGCGTGCGCCACTGATAGATTTCGGTAGCGTGGTGGAAACAGAGGAGCCGAAACTGCCGCAGCGACAAGTGGAGCCGAGTGGTGGTCAGCGTTGTGGACGGGAGTGCTCAGAGGCTGCGGCACGTGCCTGCCGGGCTGGGGAACCTCGACGCCCAGGTTGGCAAACTTCCGACGTACGACGGCTTGAATAAGCAAGACTGTTGCCCAGTTGTCTTGCGCAGGGGGCCGATAGGAAACGAGTGCCATGGCCTCCAGCTCCTGGCGAACAATTCTTGCGATATTGGCAGGAGGTGCAAGCGGACAGGGCATTGCAGAATCCTCGCAGGACAAAGTCTCAGCTGTGTTCGGAAGTCTCATGAAGTGGTGGGTTATTCGCCTGCTTTTGGTTTGTTCAAATAATCGGCGTTCGGATATGATGGAGTCGACAGTGGTGGAGTTCTTACACAAGTATGTTGAAAGCATTGTTGGCAATGCCTTTTAACACGTAGGTGATCTTGTCCGCCTTCCTTACGTCTTGGTCGGTCTTCTGGCACAGTGCCAGTACGTCCTGGATGTAAGCGACGTACGACTACGTTGATGATTGAACACTCGATGCGAGTAGCTGCCACCTGACGTGCAACTGACCGTCCGAACAAGTCGTGAAGCTTCTGCTTGCACACATCCCAGCTAGTTAATTCTTCATGTGTCTCATATCAAGCGCGTGCTGTACACGATAGGTAGAAAGGAATATTTGCCAGCATAAGAGTCTCGTCCCACCTGTAGTGCTTGCTGACGTGCTCGAATAATGAGAGCCATTCTTTGACGTCTGTACTGTCCGTACCGAAAAACGTGCCAGGGTCGAGAAGATGGAAGGGAATTGCAGGTGATGGAGCCGGCAGGAACCAAGGCCTGAGTGCCTGTTTCAGGCATCGCAACTGGACAAAGGTGGCGTCCACTGAGGAGTTCCAGAGCCAGGTTGTGTTGAGACCCTACACCTTCGACCAAAAAGATGTTACAAGGAAGATTTATTCATCGACAGTGGGTCTTGCCAACGCTGTACAGAGCAAACAGTCATGCAGGCCAATGACGGAAGCTCGAGAGTCCAACCCATAACAAGCACGTTGTCTTCCACCTTTTGGGTGTCATTTCAGTGCTTGTGTCAGAGCGACAGTTCCATACACGCATCCTACACGTATCATACACACATACACGTACACATATTTTCCGGTCCCTTCAGGTTCTGTTAGTCTGAAAAGTCTAAATATAGTAGACTCTCAGTTGAGTCAAAGATGAGATGTCAGTGAACTTCGCGATGTCCTCTGGCTTTTTTGGTTTGCCATTACCAATCTCTGGAGCTACACAGTATTCCCAGCCCAAACTTTTTACCACTGTCACTCATTTACTGCAGCTCTGGTTTCATCCAAAGTGTCTTCATCGGTAGAGATACCATGAAGAAAAAAGACGGGCATCTGGACAATCTTAGATTGAGACAACCAGTACAGCTCAGCATTTGCATATCAGAGGGAATGTTTTCTTGATCACTCATGCAATGATCTCCAATACGAGGAGCCAGATCCCGCAGATACTATTTATACTGATCTCGCGTAGTGTGCCAGACCTATTGGTGCAATTTAATGCACAACTCTCCTCACTCTGTATAGTGTCACGGAGTCTGAGGTCACGGCTTCCCATGGTGGTTCTAGTAACGACCGAGCGCGTCATGCACAAATGACCGATACAATGGCTGCGACGAGCGATTTTTGAGCTCATAGCGTCATTTGTCAAGAGAAAAGAAATGTATTTTTAGCAAGCTGAGAATTTGTGAATTCCAGACCGCATGCAGCACTACAACATTTGGCTCTCGTGTTCTTGAGAGCCGCGACTACTGATCGGCAGCGTTTTCTGACCAGGCTCAAAAAGTGTTGCAGGGCCCCTTTAAAAATACGCTGATAACTAGATCCATATGCAGCGACATCACGATGTCTAATGTGCCTAGGAGAGAGCATGCACTAGCGCAAATCTTGAGAGATTATCAGAAAGAGAAGTTTGCACCTTATAGGTGTAAAATGGTCTGGGTTCAAGGCAAACCACTAACCTAGGAAGCATCTTCATTCATGGTATCATGTGGTTATTTGCACATCAAGCCTTTCTTGTACCTTTTATTTTATTTATTTATTTATTAGAATACCCTCAGGGCCCGTAGGGCATTACAGAGGGGGTGGGTACAACATTTATAACACACAAGAAAAAAGACAAAATAAAGAAACTGCCAGATGCGCAAATCAGGAAGCCAACATAAGTCAACTAAAAATGTATAAGAATTCAAGCACATACAAGACAAAGATAGATAATGGATTTTACATGCAAGAAATAAAGTTTGCTCATGGCTGGTTGTTTTTCGAACTGATTAATTTTGTTTTAGTTCTCAGAACTGCTGTGCGACTTCATTTCCACAGAAAATGCTATGAGCCTTTCAAGTCATTCTATGCACAAACTGTGCAATATTAATGACTCTCCTCACTTAGTATAGTGTCACCGAGTCTGATGCTCGGAGTCTGCATGCTCACTGCATGCAATTCATACAAGGAAATAATGTAGCTTAAAATCCACACTAACATTCGCACCTGACATTGCCAATAGCATCTTCTTGCGGGCACCATAGGGAATGCATAGCTGCTGAAGATCAGAGTCAGTCATGTGCAGGAACGTCTGGAGGTCAATCTGCAGTAAATTGATGGCACTGTTACAACCTAGTTGCAGGTTGAAAGCTTCGTGCATGAGGAAAACAATTTTCTTTAAGCTTTGTGACTTTTAGGGACTTCTCAGAATTGAACCATTTAAAAAATAAAGCTAGACACCGAATGAGATGCGCCACCAATATCTACTGTTAAAATAAAAATCTGCAGTTCCATGCTCTAAAAACATATGAACATGATACATTCCATAGTGAGAGAGACTGGGAACAACGCAAGGCCCAAAGATGCAGTCTGCCAATGCAATACACACTTTCTTGCCCCTACTGCATATAGAAAGCAGAAGGTGAGCATGTCAGCGGTGCAACTGAACTTCCCTGTGCATTTGCAAAGCTGTTGTGACACTATTAGTGTAATAGTGTCACATCGTCACTTCATGATGATTGGGCCTGATCTTAATCGAATATGTTCATTGCAAGTGGCTCTTAAACACAAGCTACGAAATCGAGTCAATAATTTTTTAGAAAGTTGGTACCACCGATGGGGTTCAATAGCAATTAACAGTGCACCGGGTGACACCGGCTAAAGAAAGTTGGCAACTAATGATGACCACCCGATTAAATGTAACAAGCAGAAAATGAAGGAAAAAATGTACCAACCTCATGCTGCTGGAACACATCCACATATCTGCCCAAACCCAGTTGGCTGAACAAGTGAGGAATATCTATAATTTGCTTCTCCTGTGCCTGGCTGTGAGCACCAACACACTCAAAGAAGTTGCTTGCACTGAATCCTGCCTCTGAAAGGAATAGTTATTTTAGTGCAAAATTAGATTTCGAAAGCAATTCAGCACACAGAGTTAATTCAACAAAGAACGATAACAGTGCCATGTGCAAGCACTGTCACTAAATTAGTACTGTAATTGTAACACTTTTCACATTTAAGTATCTAATAGCTTAACTTAAATATACAAAACATTGCATCACAGATGAATACACTTACTAACAATGTTTTTTTGACACTAATTGATTCTCATAGCCACATGCAATACTAAATCTAGCACGATTGATTACTGGGAGCATAGTAACAATTCATTTACATTGTTATATCTTTACCTCTGTTTATTATCACCTCCGTATATATTATACAAAGCAGATTACTAACAAGAAGGACTTAGAGCAATGTGTTGCAAGTGCACTACCACTCTTTTTATGCAGCAAATTCAGTTGGCTTGTATTGCCCCCATAGCAAAACAATAGCACGATGGGACTAAACTTTAACAGTTTTTTTTAGAGGAGAAAAAATTTTCGAACTTCCTGTGGACAAGTTGCGATAATTCTCAATCCTATGCGCTTTTCTCTTGGCTTTTTTTCTTGGGCCACCTTAGGGTGTACAGACGTCTTGAGTTAAACCGAAGTGGCGTTTTAGCCAAGTTCAGGATTTTATTTTAGAGTCTATGCACCACACACCGCCAAAACGAAAATATTTGTATATATAGTAAACTTTATAGATAGCTTGACAAGTAATTTATGAATTTTATTGATGGTCGTGTATTATGCACAAATTCTCAAAAACATCAATTTGCTCAGTTTTTTGTATGTTCTAAAGAAGAAAAATTTTGAAGCTATCATGAGGAATTGTCTTATAGTATGAGCATGTTGCTCTAAAAACAAAAAAAGCAAGTATTGAAAGAATGCATGAAATGGTTAATTTATAGAGAATTTTTTTTGCACCTGGTTCACCATTTCGTAAACTTTAAATGGTGGTAACGGGCACAAAAATTTTCGCTGCTCAGAATATCTAGGAAGAATACTTTAGAACTAATGACTATATGTGTGCAATTTTCTCAAACTATTTGACAGAAATAGATTTTTGGCAAACGCCCTGGTTGGGACAGTTGGTGTGGAATGACCCATGCAGCGGTAAGATTACAGCAAGAAACTTAGGCACTGCCCCCACCAAGAAAGCAAGGTGTACAGCTGGCTGGCATATAATTACTTATATTTTACATGCCAGAACATGATACGAGGCATGCCATAGTAGAAGATAACCACTGCAGCAATAGTGAATCTGGATTTTGTACGGGAAGTAATGGAGTAGATTTTCCCGAGTAAAAGTGTGCCCACCGATTTATCCAAAGCGGCCACTGAACTGCCACTCAGTCTAGGCACTCATCTCAAGAAGTTGGCCTCAAGAAAGAGAAAAGGGTACCGAAAGCTTGCAGGGTGATAGGAATGCAAACAGCTGCTGCATTTTTTAAATGTTTTTTGCATGGAATACCTTAGTCTCCTAAACTGATGCAACTGTATGAAACTGCTATGGGATAAATAGCTCTATGGATTAGCAGTATTCAATAACCGAAAGCAAAATCACCTCAACTAATTATTCCCCCTCTCCACTCACTACAGACAGGTTTGTTTTATGTCACTTGCGAGTATTTTTCAAGTCTATACTAATATGGTAAAAATACATTCATCATGGAGGCATAATGGTGATTATCACATGCAGACCTACCAAAGTTGGTGCCACAGTGCTGAGTGTCATCCGAGTCATTCATTATGGACCCACCAGCAGCACCAAGGCAGGCATCAGCAGGATTGCTCCAGACTTTACTTGGAGAGGCCTGGTCAATAGATGAACATACCTGCACATGACAGTGGCATCTTGCTACCATTATGAGCTCAATTATTTTACAGCAGAGCTCTCATGTTCGAGGATGGCTGTGTATCTTAGACAAAAGAAACTCACCATCATGAACTACACACACACACTCTTCGTCCTTTTCTGTATCACTCGTAGAACATATGCACCGATTGGACCGGCGTGGGATGCTATAACTGATGGGTTAGAAAATTAGGACAGAGAGAGACAAGGTTGTTAAAGTAAAATTTGCTGGAGTGGAGGAGGCACGCTTCAGGTGAAGCAACGTCTTATCATAGGCAGAAAGCGTGCCTTTCGCAACACTAGCCACTGCGGCCACCCAAACCTTCAAGATGTTCTCTGGAGTTGTGGCGTCTTGATATTGTTATTGACACATCATTCATTGCTTACTGAAATCAAGTGAGAAGGTGCTTTGGGATAAAGCTTTAGTTGTGAGTAGTAAATTTAGAGCTTGACGAAAACTTCTCGGTACGCCGAAACATATGCTGACAGCTCACAACCTGCCTTCACATCCCATGGCCATTCTTTTTTCCAGACAGGTTTCTTAAGAACCAAAATATTTGAAGTCTGGGCATGCTGTTGAACATTTGTTTTCTTAAGACGATGGGAAGATCAAAGCCAAAAGACTGCGATGTTAGAGGCAGTTCTGGCCAAATTGTTTCAAATGGACTGCGTTGCAACCCTGCAAGTTGTCCGGCTGGGCTTGATGCATTTATAAAACGCCTGCTAAACCCAGTGATAGCGTAGTGATAGCTCCTTCTGCTTGTTGATACCAGTAGATCTGTGCACAAATAGGAAAAGGATGCACTGTCAACTATTCATTGGATTAAATAAAAGACTCCCTACATTTTATGATTGATTCCTTATGTTAAAAGGGTAACACTACTACGAGTCTATTAAACTGTTTGGGCAAAACCCAGGGACCCATTTCTTTTTAAGTTCGTGCCTTTTATTTTGTTATTCGTGGAGCAGAGAGTAAAACCACGCAGTAGGTGTGAACAGTGCAATGCTAGTTCCAGCTGCAAAAAAAGCGACCATAACCGAGGCTCAGGGTACTCCTACCGATACATGTATTCAACTTGAACGGCTTGTTAAAGATTTGACAGTTGTGTCGCCTACCCGAGCAGCTAATACAAAATTAAAAAAAATGCGCCGTGCTTCCTCAGGGGAGATAAAACAGCTACGAAACAAAATGCTATCGCAGAGAAATTGCAGACACGACCAATAGAGCGGGGTTTATCCTCAAGCTACAATAAGGAAGGAGGGTATTCACTGCATGCAGTCTTCCCTCTTACATACAGTAAATCCTCCATAAAGCGCAAAAATGCCAGAAAGGCCTGTATCCATCTGAGTTGCGGGCGTTTGTACACTAGAAGTGCAGTATTAATGCGTACTCATATGCTGATGGAGAATAGAAGTTTAATATCGAGCACATGTCAGCAGAGATTTGATTGATATGTGGGGTTTAACGTCCCAAAACCACCATATGATTATGAGAGACGCCGTAGTGGAGGGCTCCGGAAATTTCGACCACCTGGGGTTCTTTAACGTGCACCCAAATCTGAGCACACGGGCCTACAACATTTCCGCCTCCATCGAAAATGCACCCGCCGCAGCCGGGATTCAAACCCGCGACCTGCAGGTCAGCAGCCGAGTACCTTAGCCACTAGACCACCGCGGCAGGGCATATGTCAGCAGAGAACACTATAGGAGAATGGCATACAGTTTCATGAAAGGAAAGGATGGATTCACAGCAGAGTCATTGTCTCGAAAAAGCTAGCCCAATGATGCCCAGAGACTATACTGTATCTGAATTCGCGACGATACTCTGCGTGTTCATATTCTCGATGACTTCAAAAAACTTGAGTGGCATCCTAAGCTATTGGTTAATTGGTTCATTGGCAGGAGCAGAGAAAAATGAAATAGTACTAAAAACGATAGAACCTATTGAAATCTCGACTGCAAGCTGAATTTTAAGCAGACCATGGTCTTGAGAAAAGAAACGACTTTCAATGAAAGCCTTCCTTCTCGAACATGCGAGTGTACAGAGCATCAGACAAATTTACATTTATATTCCACGTAAAGAAAGTCATCGAATTCTATATATGCATAAGATTCAGTCACATGAAGAATAAAATAAACCGGAAAATGAGGGCAGAGAAAGTTCGCTCTCCTCTCTCGAGTGTGCTTTTTTTTTTGAACAGGCATTACACGTACCCTCCATCAATGTGCATGCTTACAAGGAAAACCTCCAAAAGAAACTTAGTAAAGTAGACTGTATTCTTACCGGCCGTTCTTATTCTTAACAACTTGCCCCTTAAAGGCCGCCATAACCGTTAAAAACCACAGCGGAGAGATGTGGCAGGCGCTACGGATCCCGTATCTTGCCTATGGCAAGATGGCCGGGGACTGCGTTCTATTGGTATATGTTGGCGGCCTCCACTCCAGCAAGATTTATTTAAACCTCCTTGGAGAGAGATCAACCAGCACACCCACGATGCAAAGGCGTAAGTCGTAAGAAACATGACCACTCTGCTAGCACGCCTGGATTGCAGAGTGCTAGCAGAGCCTTGCATCAGGGAAGTGAGTGTGAGGAAAGATGCAAGGATGACAAGAAAAAGAAAGGAAGGGAGAACAAGCACAGATAGAGAAATAAAAAGGGGAGAGAGGAAGAAAAGGAGAGCTAGAAACTTTAGAGAGAAAAGAACAAAGAAAAATGGGAATACAAAAAAAAAAAAGGCAAGCATAGCCATGTATAGTATGGTGTATCAAGGAGTGGGAAAGATGAGGGGGTAAAAGCCTAGCACAGCCAGGACCGTCCAAGTGCCCACCACCTCTGCTTTGACCCAGCCTTGTGCCAGTTAATGCAAGCTGTACTTTTTTTCAAACAGAGCACTTCTGGCTGCTTTCCAGAGCCATTGATGTATGAATGATAGAGGAAAATTTTAAGGACTCATTTATATTCATTCGACACACCATTAATTGAAACTAGTGGACAAAGCCAAGAAAAGTACCTATAGGGGATGCTGTTGGTAGTAATTGTGATGTAAATCTGAATAAGGTAAAGTGGTCCCTAATAGTGGAAACATTTTTATCCAAACCTGCAACATTTGAATGATGCATCCAATGATTTGACAGCCACCCAGCAGCATCACTGTAGGCACAGTAAATGCACCAGACTCAATACGCGAGCTGTGCTTCCCTCTGCTGACATCAAATCAATGTGCTAGCAAATATAATCAGACATGCCCATTTTGGCCCCCCAAGCAGCACATGGGAATTCTCTTCACTCGAGCTCTTTTCCACGAGGTGCTCTTTCACCATGGCAGATGTCCACAGGCCTGCAACGAGTTGTTACTTGGGGCCTCAGTTCGAATAATTCTCATTCGAATACCCTGTGTACCCTTCCTTTAATTAGCTGATAGCATGTACTTAATCAGTCCTGTCGTACTTTGCATACAACTGTTGCACGGTGCCACGTTTCGGGTTAGTAAACCTGTGTTGACAACTGCCTGTGGTGGCTTTTCTACACAGTGTCAGAGTCTATGAACCCGACCATAGAGTACTTGTGGCATTGCAGTGTGGAGCGAGCATCATTTCCTTTCCTGACTGTGCTTGAAAAATAAGTCTGAGGTGAACCTGTCCCCACAACTTAGAGCAAATAGCACATATTCGTTGCGTATATTCTGCTCTGTATTACTATAGTAATAGAATTTATATGGACAATCAGAAGATTTTTGCAGTTCACGCCATGTCCCATACATACCTATATATATGAAAGGCATTAAAATGAGTCATTTTAGAGTGGCACTCTTATAAAACAGGAGAGCGGTCACAACACGTCAAGTGGTAATGGCGGAACCAGCCCGAGTACCCAGCCAACCAAACGTCTTCTTCACCGACCTAGTCATACCCCTGCCTTCATGAGTAGCACTCATCTTCACTACAGCACGAAGAAAAATAAATCTAAAGAAAATAAACCTCCCATTGCATGTTACTTTACAAGTGTGCTAATTTAACCCCTAACAAGAGAAAAAGCATTGCTGAACAATTTTGCTTTATCTTTATTAAAGATATCAAGCCTTTCCATTTCTATGTGTACTCAACTCAGTCAAACTTGCAGAGTGGCCGACGACAAATGGTATCATCAGGCACTACTTTTGGTCGCAACAAAGCTCATTAAAAGATGAAATTAGACATGCAATTTAAGGACTTCTGATGACTTCTCATAAATTTTGATTGCAGTAAAAACACGGTCATCAAAAATCACTTAACACCATTAATCTTGATAAATCGGCAATCCAAAACAAGCAAAAAAAATGGCTTTTGATGTCTTTTGGAGTTTCTCCTAACCTCTAAATGGCATGTGCGCTTCTCTCACAGAAGAAAAAAAATACCTTAGTTTCTTCGAGTTTAGGGGGGCGCCTAGAAGAGCTGGCGACATTGCGTAGTTGAATTTGTCCCTTGACCGCACTCTCTGGCATTGATTTTGAAAAGCCAAAGCCAGACCAGGTGCTTGATGGCACCCTCTTGGTAGAACCAACATGCTCTTGCATTGCTGCAAGGAAAGCGTTTGCATGAAGCAAAAAAATGTCTACTAAATACAACCTAATGTATTACATTTAATAAAAAAAGAGCTAATAAAAAATTTCTGATAAATAGCATCTCTAAAATTCTGCTTAAGACATTGCTTAACATTCACTCAAAAAATGACAGTTATTCATCACCCCTGAAGTCCTTTCCGGATGTTTTTATTAATGTTACGTGCAGCATTAACTCCTGGCTCCTGGACTAAACCCAGGATGGCGCAGCTCCGGCAGTTTTAGTAGCCCTTTATGGAGCAGGAAAACTGCTTTAGAGCAGCTAGAGAAAAAAAAGCAAGGGAACCCCTTTAGTTATGGAATAGCAGAGTAAAAAAACACTGTTAGAAAGCTACTTTATGACAGCCACGACAAACAATGTTCCATGCCAGTTTTTCAAATGGTAAAGTCACCAATATTGTTAAGAACAAAGCCTCCCAGAAGCTTTTAGCAGCCTAGTGGCACTGGTGATTGTAGTGCAAAAAAGATTATCGCCGAACCACAGCAGCTGCCCACAGCTTCAAAATTCTTAATGCTCCTGGCATCACCGGTGCAATGTATATGCATGAAGCCTGTGGCTGCCTGGCAAGCCCGGAATTTGGGACTAGTATATATAACCATACAAGTCAGTGCAATAAAGTTGCATTTTTTGTGCTGGCTTTAGTTTAATCCACAACATTCTATCCGAAATCAGTTTCTATTAAAACTAAGAAGCCCTGGTCCCTTGCTTGTCCTGTTTTAATGTTTTAGAGCAGAGTGGCCGAATTCCAGGAAATACGTTAAAGTAATCCACAGCACTAAAGTTCACTTCAGCAACTAAATGTACGTAACAAGAGTGCATATTTTGCATGCACTTTTCACATGTGCATGCACTTTTCAATTGACATATTACACTGCATAGCACTGCTTGTTTGTTTCAATGACAGGATGATGAAAGCACGACAGGCAAGATGCCTAAATAACAAACTAGTTTACTATAAGGTATGAAAAATAAAGGGTTCAGCCCAGAAAAGAAAACATAGAATCTAAGCAGAGATAGATATTCCCTTGAAATCATCAAATCACATGCATCATCAGTGCAGGTTTTCATGATTTTAACAAATAGCTGATCTCGCAGCTATGCTAGAAAATGAAGTTTAAACTGGTGCAGGAATAGCTGTGTAAATGAGTAAAAATATGCATCAAATTTCAGATGCTTTTGGCTCACTCTTTTCATTTCTGCACTAATCAAAGATTAGGTGATGACCACTCTTTGCAATGCTGAGTTAAATGGCCAAGCAGATGGCCTTTCAATTACAGCAAGCATGAATGTTCAAGCTGATCATTAAAACAATTGCTTGTTTGGCTAAATCCACATCATCTGCAAGGCAATGATATCTCAGAGAATAGTGCAGGTGCAGCTGACAGAGCACCTTCTGTATACCTCGTTGAAGTACAGTGTTCTCAGAACGTTCCTTATTGACCTCGTGGCACAGTACTGAAAGCTTGTCTTGTGCTCAACAGAATGCATATTCCCAGTTCGCGTTTTTACGGAAATGAAGACAACTCAATCGAAGGCATTGTCTTCGAGCATAAGACATGGCAGTGGTGTGTGGCTTTTTACCCACAGATATTTCTTGAAGTGCTTTCTATTACACTAGAAGTATAAAGTTCAAAAAGTAGCAGATAATGCATCTTAACTAAGTTCTGTAGCCCCTTGGCCTTTCAGTTACACAAAGGGAAGGCCAAGTGGAAGGCAAAGTGAAGGGAAAAACATCTTATTTGCAGCAAATGAGACTTTGTTCTGACTGCTTTCGCCAAGAATTTGTTTATTCTTTAGAGTACAGCTTGCCAGAGAATAGCTTCTTTTGGCTCCAGAAATATTAACAGCACACTCTGCTATATCGTTAAGAAGTGACATTTTTTTTTTCTCGCCAATCAGGACTGCTTGCAAGATAACTAGGAGCTTGTTGTATTGGCTGCCTCTACTTATGCTTGCTACCAGACACTGTGATAACACCAAATAGAGCACTGATCCATAGCATCCATAGTGCAAAGTACAGAACTGTGTGTACGTGAACCATATGACCGCCGATATTTGCATCAGTTGCAATTTATTGCATTGGCACGCACTACTTTGTAGTGGCAGCAAAACTGTCTCATTGAGATCGCCAATAAACAAACTATGCTATATTAAGGAGAGATGCATCATGTTAGAAGAACATGAAGTTGCAGAGACTGAAATACTTCAATATATCAAAATTTTGTTATATTAAGATTTAACTGCGAGAGGTAATTATTGGTGTTATACATCATAAAACCATAACATAATTATGAGAGATGCCGTAGTCAAGAGCACCAGGAACTAACCACCTGGAGTTCTTTGACATGCACCTGTAAATGCAAACAAAAAATCAAGCTTTTCTTTTCAGGAGCGATGCTCTTAAAGATGGAGGTAAAAAGTCGGATGTTCACAAAAACCCTTCATGCAGTTGCTTATCATGTGCCATTGCTTATCAGCCACACCGCCAAACACAGTCCGCGCAACGAGCAAGCTCAGCGTAGTGGCTGCGAGAGTTCAGTAGGAGGCACGAGAGACCTGTGCTTCTACAGGGAGTGCGACAGGTAGCTTTGCACATTTGTTCTTGTGTTGCAGTTTGGATATTCTTGCATGGTCTGCGACAGGCTGTAGTTCGACTACACCAAGGAAATTGATATGTGGGGTTTAACGTCCGAAAACCACCACATCATTATGAGAGATGCCGTAGTGGAGGGCTCTGGAAATTGACCACCTGGGGTTCTTTAACGTGCACTCAAATCTGCTACACCAGGAAAGACCTAGCATCAGCCAAGAAGGACACATTAAGTCTCCAAGATGAACTAACTTCGCAGTTCCTTAAGCTTTACATAGCTAGTGTTAACTTCTTTTTGTAGATGTCTGTTTTCCCAACTTAACACTGCAATTATAAAACTAGATCCCAACTAACCTTTAGTTGCAAGCAACTTCCTCCTTTCATAGTCCAGACGTGGCAAGGGACTTCCAAAAGTCACTTTCCTTTCACAACCAACAGGACCCATGTTTTTCTGGTACTGAGGCATCGAGGAATCAACATATCTAATAGAAAAAAGGAAAGGTGGAAACAGTTTTTGCAAAATAGTGCTAGCCTATGTACTAGGTCTTAAGCAAGAATTATATAAAAATACGATACATCAAGAAATCGTGTATACCTATAAATTAGGGAACCAACAGAGCAAGTCAAATACAGATTAATAGTAAAGAACCTGAATGTGAGGTAGGAACAGTTAGGAGATTCTTCAAAAGATTCCAAAGTGTTCTACATTTTATATGAATGAGCAATATATGGTTTTTAAAGAATATACTCAATGATGTTTCATCAATTTATATTAGAAATGTGAGGGAATGTGAGAATGTGAGAGGTGGGCTACTTTTGATGATGCATTTGTATTTATAATATGTTGCAGAAACGCCCTTTCCTGTTATTCTCTTGTTTCTAGTTCTACATGCAGTTTGCAATTCGAGGAGAATCTACGAGATTTTTGCCAAATTACTTAAGATACAAATGGCTGGCTTTCCCTGGATACACACAATAGCACACATCTTTTGTGCATGGATGCTGAATGACTGTAGCCTATTCTAGTGATAAGGTTTGGTTTTTGGCAACCTTAGACAAATTTACATAAAAATAAGTTTCTTCATACACATTTTTACAAAACTACAAATAATGTAAATGCAATAGCAATCACATAAACACCACAGGTACATTTTTGCCACACATAGCAATGAGGTTACATATAAAGTACAACGGCATAAATATAACCCTCTGGCCCACGTGTTGTATGTTCACTGTTCAAAGGAAAGCACGTAAGAGTGGAAGATAAATGCAAGTCAAGCGAAGAGGAAATGCGCCAGCTGTTTTCAGTTGAGAAAAAGGCCCATGAGGGTGGGGCAGCACGGCTCCAACAGAAACTGCATACCGTGACGAGTAGGAGACAACTTAAAAAGTGCACTTGAGAACCACAGAAGAAGAAAGTGACTAGTGTGCAGCGGCACCTTTTTAGCGAGCGCGAGGAGAAACCGATTTAATTCTTGAGGAATGAAACTGAAGCAGCAAGCCAGGAACGCTGGCAAAGGAGCTGTGTGAAGAGGGATTGTGGCAGCTACCAGCCCATTTCGGCACCTGTCCTATTCTTGGTTGGAACCTCCAATGAGCTCTGACACCTACCAGCTGCACGCGACCATGACCAATGAGGCATGAAAGCACAATGAGGCGCATCAACACGTCAAGCCACCACAATAACAGTGACCAATCGAGTTGTGCGCCTAATTTACTGACAGCACCGCTAAAAACTAATGCTATAGCGTGTAGGAAGAGTAATTCAGGGAAGATTCTCTCGCCACTGTGCACAAGTCTATTAATGTACAGCCACCCAATTTTTTACCCTGAACGTACAAGCATCGACCGCCGAGTCGAAGCTTCTGTTCAGGGCGTCCTGGTGTCCAAGTTCCTAGAACAGCCTAGCAGAAGACTTCATTGCAGGCATACATGTATTCTTGTTCATTTTGGCCACTGTGCTCGGTTACACACCGCTTATCGACTGGGCGATCGACGCTCGCGCGTTCAGGCTAGAAAATGGGCAGCTGTACGTGTAGCTCTTCCTGTGCTGTCCCGTCTGTCTACGCCACGTCCCTGATTGAGTTCCTGGACTCGCATGAACCCTCCTTTGCTTTCAGTTACTGGGTGTGATCATCTGTGCCCCATCATGACAGACAAGCAGAGTGCCCATACCTTTGACATGCTGTGTTCTCACCACTCGCTTTGCAGTGAAGCAATGAACTGCATCAAGGTCACTTCACTCACTGCAGCCGCCATGTTTCTTTAAATCAGTATTTTGTGGAGTTAAGCCAGATCAGATGCTAAAGGAGCTAGCAACAAATTGCAACAGCTGTCAGTCTTGCTTGGTATAATATTCCATTCATCAATTCTACATTACAATGAAACTGACCTTTATGCACCTTCTGTCACAGAACGAGCGCTAAAAATGGGTGCGCCGCCAAATTCTTGCGATAACGGGCGGGAGAAACGCCGCGAGGTCAAAAGAAAAAAAAAGAAAACAAACATCCAAGGCTCCCCCCCCCCCCCCCCCCGGGCGCGCGCTCTTCCCTCGGAAGCGTGGCTTCGCCAATGAACCTCCTCATTCCACAGCGGCGACCGAGCAAGCGCTGGAAAGTTCCAGAAGGAAATAGGCGTGGTCACGGCGGGTTGAGTCATCCATCGCGGAGGGCATTCCAACCGTCTCGCCCTCTTTCCAGCCTTCGCTGCGTATCGCGCCGACGAAATGACAAGAACCTTCTGGAATGTCGTGCGGAAGGTATTTAACCGAGCAGCGGAGACGAGAGAGCAGGAGAAGACGGAAGTTAGCGCCAGAGCGCGTAGGGTATACCGCCATGTAGTCGGCGAAGGTTTTGTCTGTAGAGACAAAGCAGGAGAAGACGGAAGTTAGCGCCAGAGCGCGTAGGGATTCCGCCGTGTAGTCGGCGAAGGTTTTGTCCGTAGCGACAAAGCAGGAGAAGAAGAGGATTTCCACCTGAGGGGTGAAGGCTCGAGCTACAGGCAAGAGCGTGTGTTTACCGCTATCGAGCGAAGACGCGTGGCAACAGCTGCGTGTGTGAAGCCGACGTGTTTCCGGCGAAGAAGTTGAAGCTTGAAGAGTGGCCAATTGAAGACGCGAGGTTTCCTGGAAGAGAAACTTCAGGGGGCAGCGGAACGACAACAACGCTGGACTTTGAGTGAGTGATTCTCGGAAGAGTATCATTCATACTTTTGTTCCAAGGACTTTGGACTGAATAGGTTTTCTATCTCTTTAGTCCTTAAGTGTCTTGGTTGTTCAATGCATGCGACTGCATTGTAGTATGAATTGTAGTCTGTGTCCGTTGTTTTGAGTGTGGTTGATTGTATTGTATAGTACGTTGGTTGATTGGTGACATATTGTACTCAACTATTGTGGAGTGTGCATACTCGGGTATTGTTTTCGATCTGCCATTATTGAGAATATAATTTTGTTTGTTTATCAACTCTCGGCTCTGACTTGTTCTTTGGGCCACAGCCGGCGTCTGCTGGCGCGCCAATAAGGACCACTTCTAAATTGTCCACGCTTTCGTGGTGCGGTTCGGGGGGCCGATACTTCGGCTCTTGGAATTAGCCCGGCGATCGCCTCCCTAATTAACGGGACCTGTGTGACACCTTCACAAGCAATAATCACCCGTAATGTACAGCTGGACTCTGGATAGAGAGATTATTACTGAAGCATGGAAACAATATGGGATTTTTTTTTTTTGGTAGTCATTGTAGCAGTTTGTCAAATTAATGTTCATTTGAAGCAGCAAGCATTATGTACCAATTAGAGGTGATTTACTTAGTGTAATCTATAGTGCAAAAAGAAGTGTCAGTACATTATGTATGCATATAAATGTGTACACTAAAAGCACGTTTACGCCAGACTGACATGAAATTCACGAAGACTCGATACAGATGCAAACAATTGGCCGAGGATAACAACGCTTCCAAAGATAGTGTGCTGTTATAGCGTAATGTAAAGGCAGACCAAAAACACCAGCACCAGGAAAACTTTTAGCTATCTTGTCATCTAGTGGCCAAGCGAGAATGTGCACACCTCCTGTGCGACTTGAGAACTGGCTGACATGACTAGGAGAATGACGCGATATAAATGGAGCTTTTAGTGTATAGTCAGCAGACTGTTGGTGTGGTATAACAAGGACACCTACATGGTGAAAAAACAGCTCCTGGTGACAGCTGACAGTCTGAAATCGGTGTTTTGTCAATTTAGTGTAAAATTGCTAAAACTGTACAGTTGAAGCAAGAAAAATGTACTCTGGTGATCTACAACCAGAGTCAAAATAGTGAAATGTGGAGTTCTTTCTCCCTTGCGCACTGATAAAGAGTGCGAGACAATCCATTTTTCAAGGTGGTAGAAAGCAGTCCTTAAACCTGCATTTTTAATGGTATTGCATCACCAATTTTCAAATCAAATAATATACGGGATATAAAGTCTCAAAACCACGATATGATCACGAGACGATGTGATGTCCTTTAACGTGCACAGACATTGCACAGTACACTCGCCTCAAATATTTTATCTCCATCGAACTGCAACCGCCATGACTGGGACCAAACCCACAACTTTTAAAATGAAATGTGTGCCAGTGTGGTTGAGCATGCAAGCAGCGAGACTGAAGATAGTATATTTAAAATATGCGCATTGCCATGGACCGCTGTAAATGGTCACATATGCTCAATCAAGGATCACGCCCGGTACTCACTATCGGTGTGCTTAGAAGCGTCATGCATTGCAATTTCACTGCTTTAATTTTACCCCAAGTTACCACAGATATCCACTGGCTGTCCATTACAAATACAAATGTCCAATCGTATGGATATCTAACACGGATAGCCAATGGACATACTGTGAAAATCCATGTCCCATGTGGTTGCTTTCTGGACGTCAAAACTGGATGTCTGACCGGAGATTAAGTTTTGAACGTTGACTGGGTGTACATTTAAGGACATGCCAAGGATATGTGTATTTGCTCATCAGTTATTGTGAAATTAGAATGTAGTGAAAATATATCTACATCTGCCGAATCCCGAGAGACAATCCTGTAAAATTTCATTAGAGATGCTACTATAAAATTCATTCAAACTTCGGCACACACACTTGATCCCAGGATGCCAATTTCGCTTGATGCGGCAAAACAATCCGATTCAATATGTGTATCGTATGTCATAAAAAACAATGTATTTAGTGTTATTATCGCATGTGAACTGACAAATGCGGATCGAGCGTGTCATAGCAGTCATCCTGTAGGCAATCTATGCGCCAGCCTCGACACTTCTCAACAAGCGGTGCATTGCAGTTGCTCAGATTCCTCGAACGTACACGTCATGCTAGCCATGCCTTTCTGGATGTGTTGGGAGAAAACACACGCCATTGTGCCCATTGTCCCGAAACCTGCTTGACCAGCGGTGCTCACAGGGAAAGAGTGCGATAAAGGGTGGTGTTCATGTCACGTCGCACGCATGTATGCCGAGCCGGTCTCCGAGGCTCCAAGCGGCAGAAGGCAGATTTTTTTTTCAACTGTGCCCTCATGGACATCAACAGCATAATGTGAAGTTATGAAAGATCACTCTTCTAGAAGAAACACCGAAACGTGGCATGAGCCCACCACTGTTTTCGGCAGAGATTACCACGTCAAGCAGCAGCAACCCCGCTGCTTCAGCAACCCCGCTGCTTCAGCAACCCCGCTGCTTCAGCAACCCCGCTGCTTCAGCAACCCCGCTGCTTCAGCAACCCCGCTGCTTCAGCAACCCCGCTGCTTCAGCAACCCCGCTGCTTCAGCAACCCCGCTGCTTCAGCAACCCCGCTGATATCGGGCATTTATCTATACTGATCACGCGCTGACTATTGCCCATAATTTGTATAAGCCTTGCTAATACGTGGCATGTTTCTAGTTCTTTATTTGCTCGGATATTCCTTGCTATTAACCGATTTAGGACGAGCACGTGGTCAGTGCCTCTTAATCTTTAGAAGATGTGCTACACCCAATAGTCTTTCTCCTGTGCTTGTCCGTGTGAACGTATTGCGGTCACTAGAATAACTTCATTTTTTTTTTAGAATTTATTTGCAGCAGAAAAGCTCCGGCGGAAAAAATACTGGCCTCCAAAGCTGTGTGGGTACGTTGTTCACATGAAAGGTTTTCTTGAATATGCACTAACTATATACACACAAACATATATTCTCGAAGGTCCTGTCAATGTCCATGTAGGATGTCCTAGAGGAATGTCAAACGAACAAAGGTAACAAATTTGTATGTCCTTCGTACGTACAGTGTACATCCGTGGACATCTGATGGATGTCTGGAATATCCGAAATGTGTGTCCCGTCGTATGCCTATCGGATATCTGAGGTTACTTGGGACGTCACTAGCACCAATATTACTCTTGCAGTGGTACGATTTATAGATGCATGTACAAATGCATACATTCATACATAATTATCAGCAAAAAGTTGCATATTGAAACAACTGCTGGGAATCATGTGTGTGTGTGTGTGTGTTGGCTCAACAAGAAAGTAGCAAGCACAGATACCTTTGAATTGACTACCCAGGAGCAAAGCACAAGTGTGGGTCATGTAAAAGATGAAAAAGAAAAAAGAAAACCTTTCTACATAAAGAAATCAACTCTTGCCCCCCCCCCCAGAAGACAAAACTCTGCGCAGCAAACAAGTTGGGCATTAAGGAGTTGAAAAAGTATATCTATGACATGCAGTGACATGCAGGTATGGCTGATCAGAAAGGAACACTAAGTATTTGCACTGAAGATGAAATTCTTACGATTCCCTTGGTGAGCAGTCATGCTCTTGGGAGAGATGTGTGGGTGAACCATGACTGAGGGCTTTCTTCCAGGTATCATCCTCTTCTCTATTTGTGGACTCTTCCCACGTGTAGCAGCCTCCATCTGCATTGCAGGGCTGGTGCCCCTCATCACAAGATCCAAACCCTGCAACAACAACTGCAATGTCTCACTGCAAGCTAGAAAAAAAAAAGAAGCACAAAGTATGGCAGACATTTACAATGGCATTGGAAGCATTCTACAGCAAACTGTACCATAATCTAAAATAACCAATAACCAAAAAGCAGTCTCAATATTACAGCATGACTTTATATTTTTGCAAACGCAAGTATAGACAGCCAGTCACTATACATTTTCACAATCCTACCCCTAACGCAACAAAAGCTTGAACTACAGCAAAAGAGTGCACATAAAACCTTCGTTGAAGGCATGGTCAACTCCATGATAAAAATCATGGACAAAACATGCAGCCCAGTCATTCAAGCTGTGCAGAATTGAAAGCCTGTGATTTAAAAAGCCAGCTCTAAATTTCTCACGACCTTGTCCTTGCACCCACTACAGTAGACTGAAGATGGGGAATGTGGGCCACATACTATATACAATATATGCTGTGCAAAGAGCCAGCACTGCTGCAAAGAGGAAATGCAAGGCCACTTTTTAAAACTTTGTTCATGTAAGGCATATACTACATAACATTGATGCTATAAATTGAGAATGATAATCCTTACTTTAAGAAAGCTTCTGTAATAAATAATAATAATAATATAATTAATTGAAAGACCGAGGCTGCTGGCATGCTTTCGCGATCATTGACTTTCGACATGGCTGCAATATATAATGCGGCAGCAGCATTTCAATAAGCTCCTATAAAAGACTTCATCGCTCCAGCTTTAATTAGCTTCTCTTTTAAATGCGTTTAGTGAAAAAAAGGTAACGAAAAACATGTTTTTTTTACGCTGCCTTCCTTATTTCTACAAAGGCTTCCGAGTTGCATATAAAACCGTTCAGCACTAGCTGAGCACTGCCCCTGATCTCCACTTAAGGGCACTGGATTGTGTGGGCATGAAGCCACTGGAAATCACCAGCCTTGTACCAGAAGCTAGCACCAGCTTACACTAATCTGCCAGTTTCATTTTTTTTTTTTAAACAATTCCTGCCTGTTGGGTTGTAAACTGCACAAGCAGACTGAAAAAAAAAAATGTTTCACATGAATCATGTCTATTCATTTTATTAGAGAATAGACATCAGCTGACAGTGGGTATCTCCAGCATTTTTAAAACTAAAAAAATTAGGAGACCCTAAAGCTTCGCCTTTAGGAGTTGAACGCAATAGTGACAGACTGTTCCCAGTGTGTACTTCAAGCACTTAGCGCATGAAACCTTTTCGAATATCCGATGTGCAGTAGCGTGTGTGCCTTTTGTAGTGGAGTACCAGCTTTTACCCACGGAGCTATTACGATAATCACATGTTCCGACTCCCGTTGGCAATGGACTCTTGTACCACACATTATTACTGCAATATTGCATGTTGCATTGTGAAGCATGTATACAGGGCGTGTGCGTTTGTGAAGCATGAAAGCTACTTTCACTGCATTTCAAAGCAAAGAAAGTTCTTTTCATTGTTTTCACAGGCAGAGGTTTGGCCATGTGCTAGAACATCCGCTTGCCACGCAAACGACCCAGGTTCGAACCCCACTCGGACCTTAACAACCCTAGTTTGGTTCCCACTCTGCCACAGAATTTTTTATCATTTATTTTATTCATATTGTTCGATTTCTTAGTCGCGCACAAGATTTTTTATTCACAACCAACGATGTCGACGCAGGAATTTCTGCGAAACAAGTTCTTTAACGCTACCGCGTTATAAAGTGAACTCTAATGAGAGGCAGAGTGCCAGCATAGTTAAAGCAAAATGAGGACAAAGTAGCTGGCTATATTTCAGGCACTGAACGTCTGACACGCTTGCCGAGTAGAATGTTCTACAGGGAATCTCACCGCAACATCAAACATGTCACTAGTCTTACGATGTGCATATTTTTGTATAGTATTAAAACTTGGTTGCATCACACTGCAGAGACTGCCACAGCTGCTCTGAATTGCCATTTTTACTGCCTATTCAATGACAGTCTCTCAGCCATGGTATTGAGTGTTCTTGTGGTTGCACCAAATGGTGGAGCATGCAGACTGTACTGTCGACTGCTATGCTATAGTATAGTGCCAAGAACATAGAAATATAGCAGTAGGACATTGGCAGGACCACCTGCTTGCACTAGTTTTAGTGGTAGTACATGTGTTGAGCAGCTCTGCACTACATTTTAAGAAGACACACAAGTCTAACTGCAATTCTGCCTTTCTTGAATCAACTCAACAATGTATATTTCTTGTTTTACACAGACAGAAGTGAAAGTTGGCCTAGTTGGTGGTTTATGCTTGGGATGTAAAAACGGTGCATGGCTGCCAACCGATTGAGAGAAAACGACTTTTTGCCCATTGGGACAAATGCACTAGGGAGGCGATGGAGACATAAGGAGGGAAAAGTGCTTGAGTAAGCCGTCTGTGGCCCTGGGTGAAAAGGAGGTTCGATACCTGAGTTTGGAACAAATAGTTTTTATGGACTGTTATGCATATTTTTTTGCCAGTAGAAGGGTTTTTTTTTTTTATTTCTCGAGTGTTCACACACGTGTCACTTTTCACCATGATAGGGTCTTTTTTGTACCCCGTTTGCTCTGCTGTGCAGATGCCAAGGTTTTTCATGTGACTAGGTTGGCTAATTCATATATGTACATGTGCCTTCCAATAAATTTTAGTAGAGAGATCAGCACCCTGTCATCTCTTGTGTTCTTGTCTTTAATTTGGGATGTAAAAACAGTGCAAAAATAGACATGCGCACTTGAGGACAGACAATGCAGCATTTCTGAAACCTTTCCACCGCAGGCAAAAACAGAACAGTAAAGCGGGTCCCAAAAGTGAAATAGAAGCGATAGGCAAATCTAGGAGTCAAACATGCAATGACTGTGCATATTCTGAACAAAAACAATTACAGCACAAAATAATGATGTCAAGCATAAATGTCTGACCTCTTTCTTGAAGTGTACTTTTCTGGTCCTGGAACACTTTTCCAAAAATTGTCAAATGGCTTCATCAAAGTAGTTTATTGCTTCGCGAATAGAATGATGGAAAATTTTTAGGATTTGTCAAGTACGAGTGGAGTAGCTGGAACTCGTTGCACACTTTAGGTTCTTTCCCTCCTTTCGTACCAGCGAGTGTTGAAAGCTACGTGGGGGATGGGTGGGGAGTATGACTAAAGGGCAAGAAGCAACATTTGCAAGTGTGTCTCATGATCTTGAGCACTTTTTCTGAACGCGTGGCTTACCTTCAATGCAATTGTGAGTGCAGCGGCATCTTGTGGCAGCTATGGTAACTTGGCAACACTCAATGTTAAAATTAGCCTATGGCCGTGCACTATGTGTTTATGGTGCAGCCATTCAGGTATATGGCATCATTTTTAGAGAGGAAGCGATGTGAAATACACCTCGGTAATTAAATGTCAATTCCAGGCAGTTTCCTGTGCTATGTTTGAAACTTTCTGCCACACTAAAAAAGTGTTACAGAGACCCTTTAAAAAGTGAATTTAGCCAAAATTTACCTCCATTTATGGCTGCCATTTGTTCTCATTTTTTTCTCTAGCCAGGACAAGCAAGTGAAGCCATATTAAAGATAAAAATTCGGCAGATCTTGCGTACCATGAGAATTGTCACGAGAGGCATGTGGAGCAAAAGTGACTGTGGTGCAATTTTTTGTTTGTAAAAACACTAAAAATTATGCTAAAAATGTGTGCAAATGTTGTATACACAGACATTTATGTTGAACAGTCACATATACTTTATACAACCAGATGTTTGAAGTTGCATATTGAGAGCAACACAAGTATTGCTAACACCAGAAGTGGTAAGCTGAAATGCAGTGCTTGTGCTTGAGAGAATGGTACCCCTGGATTGTGCTACGTAGATCAACTTCAGTGGATGGTGCTTAACTACAATTGAGTCAAACTCAAAGTGATGCCTGTATCATTTGAGTACATATGCTTATAAAATTACATGGTCTGCACTAGCACTGCAATAACATTAAAGAGCTTGTTTCACTCTTTAGTAGCGAGCGAAAAATCATCGTGTGCATGACTGAAAAATCGAGAAAGGTAGAAATAATTCCTGGTCTGAAGGAGAATCAAACCCGGGTCGTTTGCATGGCAACCAGGTGTTCTTTCACACAGCCACGTGTCTGCTTAGAAATAGAGTGAAAATAATTTTCTCTACTTGGAAATGCAGTGAAAGTAACTTTCATGCTTCACAAACACATGTGTCCTGTATACATGCTTCACAATACAACATGCAATATTCAAATAATAATGAATGGTACAAGCGTACATTGTCATCGGGCATCATATCATGCGATTATCATAATGACTTCATGGTTTAAAGCTGGCCACCCACTACAAAAAGCACGCACATTACCATGCCTATTTAAGGCCATGTAGAAGGCACATTGCAAAATTGAGAAGATTGCATGCGCATAATTGCCAGTGGTATAAAGCATGCTACCCATTACATACAATGCGTACATAGGAAAACGCTTCGCTGACACAAGCCACTTTGAACTTGATCAATTGTATTATAGTAATCCACAATTTAAACTTCTCGAGTGCCATCATACAACAAAAAGTATGCACTAAGACGTTGAAGTACCCTCTAGGGCAGGATATCGCTTTCGTGGTCAAGTCTTAAAAGCATAGCTTAAGGGTCCTCCATTTTTATGCCAACATTACGTTTGCATAGGGTCTTTCTTCAAAGCAGTTCCGAGACCTGGTGAAGCTCGGCGGTAGTGTACTCGATTGCCACGCAGAATTCTGGGTTTTGATTCCTTCTGGGGCCATAACATTCTTTGCGTTCACTGTGTCAATGCTACCGGTGTCGGTTTCACAAAGAAAGCTGTTAGGAGATCACAACAAGAGTCGTTTTACTGGCCGTAGTTGTCTACCACCGCTGCCCTTAACTACTACTGCACGAAAAAGGGAATAAAAACCAAGTAAATAAAAAACGCCAAGGACACAAAAGTATTCAAAACCAGGTTGCCTGCTTGCCAGCGCAGTGCTCTCAAATGCCGACTCCAGGCAGGCTTCATGTCAGGAAAGGAATCTCGTTAGTATGCGTAATAAAGCATTTCAGAACAGCAAAGGACCAACCAGGCATCACACAATGCAAACTGTAACTAGTGGGTCGTCGAATGCTCACACCCAGAACAAAAGCCAGAGCACAATTCTTAATCGGCGTCAGCCATGGCATAAATAAAATTGGACAAAATTTATTCCAAGTGTAGCGAGTACCACGCGTCTGCAAAAAATGATTAATGGCATACTAGATGCCACCCTACTGCACGGACATTATGTTAATTTACAGTGTTTTGGTTAACTTGCAACTGTGCTCCCAAGTAAACACAGATATCCGCTGGCTGTCCATTATGAATACAAATGTCCAGCCGTATGAATATCTAACACTGATAGCCAATGAACATACTGTGAAAATCTATGTCCGTGTGGCTGTTTTCTGGACGTTTGAACTGGATCTCCGACCAGACTAAGTTTTGAACGTTGCCTGGCTGTCCATATCGGGACATGCCAAGAATATGTGTATTTGCTTATCAATTAATGTAAAATTAAAATTTAGTGAAAATATATATATAAATCTGCCAAATACTGAGTGACTTGTAAAATTTCATTAAAAATGCTACTATAAAAATCCTTTTAACTTTGGCACATGCATTTGATCCCAGGGTGCCAAATAATTTTGCTTGATGTGGCAAAACAATCTAGTTGATTCAATATGTGTATCGTATTGCCGCGATACATTGTCCGCATTCAGATAGAGTGCCCTTCACCGTGCCGCAACAGAGACCGTGGCAGCACGTGCACCTGGCCAGACCCAGCTAGCATGCGTCACGCACTCTGGGTTCTGGTGAGAAAAAAAAACGGGTTTTCCAAGGTTTCTTTGGTGTTCGACGGACTCTTAGTTTTCTCTCCCAGTTAGTTTAACTTGTGGGCGCAGGTTCACCCTTATAAATAAGTTTCTTTTACAAGCCTCTGTGCTTTAGTATCGCTATATTTCTGCTGGAGGTGCTCAGTATGAATCGAAGCCCTATGTTTGGAATACAGCGTAGCCCCCTACCATTAGCGAGTCAATCCTGTGGGGCCGACACCTGTGCACCAAAGGGCCAGCCGTCGTATTCGAGGTCACTCACCCTACTTGAGCCCTCTTCACTTCACGCCAAGAAAAACTTCCAATGGACGCCGCCACTATGACCACTCAGGTAACATCGGCACACATCATGATCAATCAGGCTCACCAGCTGCCAGTATTTCATGGCGACTCGTACGAAGACGTGGATGATTGGCTGGACCTCGGAGAGTGGGAAGTTTGAATGATAGAGACGACAGAGAAGCTCCGCTGGGTATACTTTGCTTTGGAGGCCTTTGCAAAGACGTGGTTCGAAAACCATGAGACCACTTTGCGTACCTGGGATGAATTTCGGCGAGAAGCGCTGGCAACTTATGCCAGCACCGGTCGCAAAGAAAAGGCGCAGGCTGCTCTTGAAACCTGAAACGAGCTCACCAACGAAAGTGTCGCAATGTACATAGAGGAAATGATCCGCCTGTTCAAGCGTGCGGATTCCAACATGGCTGAAGATGAGCAGCTGCGTCATCTCATGCGTGGGGTGAAGCAAAAGCTATTCGCTGTTCTCGTCCGCAACTCACCACGCACAGTTGCAGAGTTTCATTCCAAAGCGACAGCCATCGAGAAGACACTGGAACAGCGGGCTCGGCAGTACAATCACAACATAAACTGTGGCCCTGCCAATGTCTTCTCGCGAGGCCTGCGGAGTGACATGCAAGCCCTGCGAGAACTCATCGGATCGGTGATCAAGGACGAGCTCAGCAAGTTGCAAGCACCTCACACTGCAGTAGCACTGACTGTCGTCAACGAAGTGCGAGATGAACTGGGGCAGGTCATACGGGAGCCGGTGCGTGAGCCACAGCCAATCCGATGCATCCCAACGTATTTGGAGGTACTCTGGCAACCCGTGGCGCACAGCAATGCCGCAGTGGCAGTGGCGGCTCCTTACCCACCGACAGTGCGCAGCACTCGTCCCCCCCGGAACCAATGGCTACCTCCTACCTGCCACTAACACGCAGCGTAGCTCGCTACGTGGATCGAAGGCCCCGAAAAAATGACATCTGGCGGGATCACGAGCGCAGGCCTAGAGTGCCTAGAATATTTCTCCTAGTGTCGTGAACGGGCCGGCCGAGGGGAAATGGTATGCGATACAGCCGCCAGGTGGCAGTACCGCTCTCTGGCGCGCTGCTTTTTCGGCAAGCTGGGAAGGCAGCAAGCCGGAGCAGACGCTTTGCGTTGAAATTGCAGTGGTGGTTTCATGGCTTAGCACGTGATTGCCTTGTTATCCTGTGTTTTCCATGCAGACTGTAAATAAAGCGTGTGAATTTGAACGAAATGTATGCGAGCTCTCTGCCTTGTTGAGATTTTGTGTCCTCCTGACGTGCCGCCTCTTCATAGATTGGTCGCTCGCGCGTTACCAATGCTACTTTTTAAATTGCGGTAATTAAGGGGTGGCCAACCGGGGGCTCCCAGCGGTACGACTGTTCAACACAAAAAATCACATATTTCTCTCCTCATCCGCGACCACCATTCCCTCCCGTAGGCGCACTTAGTGCCAGCGGTAGGCTCAATTTCGCAGCCACAACAAAGAAGCAGATCGTCGGCCCTTTTCAGCGAAGCGAGTGCGTCAGTTTCGGTGCTGACATAGTGCTCTTCCACATTTATGCCGCGGCAGTAAGTACTGCAAAGGTACCCATCTGCAGCACCTACTTCCTTGCTTGACGAAAACACTACGTGTTTCAACACGCAGACGTCACCCAGCACTGTATTGTAGTGCCATGCGAAGCACAATGCTTCTGGGTTACTGGGCAAGCAAATTTTGCTGCAAAATGCCGACGGCGGCGTTATGCTGTGAAACGGGTGCGGCGCCTGTGCTGTTTCCTCGCCAGCGGCAGCATCGTCACAGGCCTGGGAAGTCGTGGGTTCATTCGGCGCTTTGCGCTTAGCAGGCGGAGCTGTGCAGTCAGCAATATTCCTCTCTTTTCTTTTTCGAGGCACTGGTTTAGTCAGGTAAGCGGGGCCATCCGGGAAAATGGTAGGAACGGCGTCCGGCGTTAGCGATGGTCGTTCACGGTCGAATTCGATGTCCTCACCGTTGATGACATGCTTGAAAGTTCTTTGGATGTAGCGATCATCAAAATGACGAGAACACACTACACAAGTTTCGTCTAGAACTTTGTCACCTCTTTTGATGTTTCGCGCCCATTCTTGAAGACGAACAGGGTCTGCCGGAGCCCTGAACAGAGACACCTTCTCTTTGAAAGACTTGTACCCGCCTTTGCACAATGCACGTTCTTCCTTTTTTTTTTTCAGGCATAGTCACACACAATCGCTGCACGAGAATTCACGGCACATATTCGAAACGTAGCGAGAACACGCTTCACCACACAGACAAGTCGCCACCCGACACAACGTTGAAAGGCCTGGCCGGCACGCAAACTGACGCGCCAGTTGCAAGTAGCGCCCCCTAACGCCGAATCCAAATCAATTTCCCAGCCGCCGATGGGGAAGGCGCCTGTTCTTGACACTAGGAGAATATTCTAGGCACTCTAGCAGGCCTTTGTGTTTCCATTGCGGAGAAGCAGGTCACCTGTATAGGTTCTGCCCTTACCGACAGGCTGGATTAAGGGGCTTTTCATTGTATGCACCATGTCCTCGAAACGGTGAACGGCCAGCAGAGATAGAAGAATACCTGTCCACGTGCCCAAGTCCACTTGCTCCACGCCAGCATCAACAAAGATTACCATCGCCCATGCGTTACCGATCACCTAGCCCTTGTGCATCTTCCAGTCAGCCTGGGAATCGTTCTCCAAGCCCACATCAGGAAAACTGAAGCAAGCGACCTGTGGAGGTGAGGCCGCTGATAACGACAGTTCTGAAGATACTTCAGAGTTTCAGGGTGATGATGCTATGTTTGCAGCAGATAAGAGCAGCAGCATAACGATTACTTCCGATTTGTGGTTAAAAACCAACGAATACGAGCTGAATGCCTTAGTTGACACCGGCACTAATTATTCAGTAATGAGTCGCAAAATGGCAAAGGAACTGAAAAAGGTTGTGATGAAATGGAGTGGGTTGCAGATACGCACGACAGGTGGTCACACTATTACGCCCCTTGGCAGATGCACGGCCAGGCTCGAAATAAGAGGCTTTACTTTCTGGCAGTACAAGTCGGCAAGGCATGTTTAAGGGTTCGAACCCGCGACCTGCGGGTCTGCAGCCGAGTACCTTAGCCACTAGACCACCGCAGCGGGGCGTTCATGTCGCGTTGCACGTATGTATGCCGAGTTGGTCTCCGAGGCACGAAGTGGCAGAAGGCAGATTTTTTTTTTTTTTCAAGTGCACCCTTGTCGACATCAACAGGAATAAGTGAAGTTATAAAGGATTACTCTTCTATAAGAAACACCAAAACGTGGCACGATCCCACCACTGTTTTCGGCCGAGATTAGCACAGCAAGCAGCAGCAACCCGACTCGCACGGCATAGATAAGGTCAGTGTTATATATGTGTTCTTTAAGTCTCATATAGGCCATATATCTATTATATGTGTTAACTATTGCCCATCATTTGTATAAGCCCTGCTAATACGTGGCATGTTTTCAGTTCTTAATTGGCTCGCATATTCCTTGCTATTAACAGATTTAGGATGAGCATGTGGTCAGTGCCTCTGCACTTTCTTTAGAAGCGTGTGCTACAACCAATAGTTTTTTCTCCTGTGCGTGTCCGTATGTACGTATTGCGGTTACTAGAATAACATTGCCATAAACACGCACGAGTTGGGTTTGTTGCTAATAATTTATTCAACCCCACAAAGAAGCAATTGCTGCCCCCTAAGAAGTCTTCGAACTTGAAGGTGGATGGGCATGAACACTAAAATTTTGTAAGACTACGTACACACTTTCATAATCGTGTCTGCTGACTGCAAGTTATGTGCTTCTTAGCCTTTGTATATGTTGATAATAAAGGTTCGATCGTTCTTGAAAGACTACTTGGACTTCATTTTTTTTGAGAATTCTTTGCAGCAGAAAAGCTGCCATGGAAAAAAGACTGGCCTCTGAGCCTGTGTTGGTACGTTATTCACATGAAAGGTTTTTCTTCAATAAGCACTAGTTATATACACACAAACACACACATATATTGTAGTGGGGAAGAGGGAGAGAGACAATATGTAGTCCGAGAGCCTGGAAAACGACTACGACGAAGAGCTAAGCTCGTGACAGTGACTGACGCCCCTTGAACCAAGCAGTTGGTTTTAGTCAATAAACCTTATAATTTGGTGGAGGTGCTGGGTAGTCTTCGAAGCTGGATCTACGAAGTCGCATCTTACCTCCAGTGCCAGCAATGCCGGAAGAACCCTCTACCCAAGGTACCTCGCAAGTTCCCACCGATCTTCAGCGGCACTGACGGCCAAGACTATGAGGAGTGGCCGGCTACTTACTACAAGGTGAGCGCAGCGAACAAGTGGGACGATGCGGCTAAGCTGACCTATGTAAGCTTTTACTTGTCTGGTGTCGCTAGTCTGTGGTTGCGCAATCACGAAGCCCACATTGCCAACTGGGATTCATTCAAGGCCTCCTTTTCGCAAGTCTTTGACCGCCCTGCTGTGCGAAAACTCCGCGCAGAACAACGACTTTGTGAGCGCGCTCAACAGCCAGGAGAGACCTTTACCAGCTACATTGAAGTCTGTGTTGACTTGTGCAAGCGAGTAAACCCAGCGATGCTTGATTTTGTCGGCTTCGAGCAAATCCTCAAGGGCATATGCGATGACGCATTCCAAATGTTAGCCAAGGACCCACAAACCATAGCCGATCTTGTCAGCTTGTGCCACAGTTTTGACGAATTGCGCAAGCAACGCGCCCAAACACGGCGTTCTCTGGAACAACGCGACTCGATCGCGGCCTTGACTCTCGGAGACCAGAATGACATGTTGGCTCGCATAAAGCAGTTCGTGCATGATGAGGTCGCTCGGCAGCTCTCCATTTTATCGAGCACGCCCGTGCCAGCACAAACGCATCCTCTGGCCCCAGATCATCTGGCCCCGGCCATGAGGCACGTCATACAAGATGAGGTAGCCGACGCTTTGCCTTTCGCTCGTTCACCACCTCTGGAGGCCACACTTGACGTATCCACAAGTCGTTACAGCCAGAGCACCTTGACAGCCCACTTATGCTACCTCACCGGTCCCTGTCGGGTCATCAATTCCGTTCAGCTGGCCTATTGCGGCATTTCCGAATCAGTGGCGCACCGCAGACAACCGCCCGACTTGCTATTTTTGCGGTTATGCAGGACATGTGGCTCGCTTGCGCTGCCGCCCTCTCGTTCACAGCGACACCATGCAATGATCGTCGCACGATTCTCGGTGCTTTAACAACACGGCACGTCAACAAGGATCCTCTTCACCCGACTGCCCTCCTTCAGTCAATCATCGATTTCTGTCTCCCTGACGTCCTTCCCTGTCACCTATGCGCCGTCGACACTGCCCTTCAGACGCGGAAAACTAGATGCCGCAGTTCCGGAGGCATGAACTCCGTTGTCGAAAAAATCAAGTCCTCCCATTTCTCCGACAAACCTCATCGATGTTTTTGTGGATGGTTACCGTACCCTTGCGCTTGTGGACACTGGTGCTGCCGTTTCAGTAATTGATTTAAAACTTTGCCGCCTGCTTCGGAAGGTTACCACGACGCCGAAGGGATTGTCCCTCTGTACTGCCAGTGCTCACCATATTCGACCATCAGCTGCCTGTACCCCCCGCGTTCTCATCCAAGATGTTTTGTATACCGTTGAATTTCTTGTGCTACAGGCGTGTTCTTATGATGTGATCCTCGGCTGGGATTTTCTGTCTCGTAATCATGCGGTGATCGACTGTGCTCGTGCTGAAATGGCCTTCTCTGCGTTGTGTGCCTCGTCTCCGGAATTTCCGTTGAACAAGCTGTTTGTCACCGACGACATCGACATATCATCGACTAGCGCAGCCTTTGTTCCCGTGTCTTGTGCCGATGTGTCTAGTCGCAAGAGCCTCACGTTGCTGTTTGCAGTTCTAGATATTTCAGCGGGCGCTACCAATTGGTCACAAATCCCTTGAAGTCTCCCACAACCTAGCGTCGCGGAGAATGTATTGGAACATTCCAAGACTTAGACGTTTCCTCCATCTTCGGCCTTGACGGTGAAAGTGATTTGCAGCTTAATGCACTGGCGCTATCTGCCCGTTCACCTGTTCATGAAAACATTTGTTTGGCCCCTCAATTGATGGTGAACTTGAAGAACCACACCGTAAAAAGCTTCTAGAACTTCTTAACCAGTTTCGCGGCTCGTTCGATTGCGTTCGGCCTAAGGACGTCTGCTGGCACACCGTTGTCCATCACATTACCACCGGATCCCAAGCGCCTCTGCGACAGCGTCCCTACCGAGTATCTCCTGTTGAGCGTCGTGTGATCACCGAGCAAGTGGCCGACATGCTTCAACGTGGCGTCATTCGGCCGTCCAGCAGTCCCTGGTCTTCACCTGTGGTACTTGTGAGAAAAAAGACTGCTAGATTCGCTTTTACGTCGATTACCGCCGTTTAAACAAAGTCACGCTTAAAGACGTATACCCTTTGCCGCGCATCGATGATGCCCTGGACTGCTTGCAAGGCACTGAATTCTCATCACTAGACCTACGGTCCGGTTACTGGCAGGTCCCCATGGCACCATCAGATCGTCCAAAAACTGCTTTTGTGACGCCCGATGGGCTATACGAATTTATTGTAATGTCCTTCAGCTTTTGTAATGTGCTAGCCACATTCGAAAGAATGATGGATAGCGTCATGCATGGGCTAAAATGGAAGACATGTCTTTGCTACTTGGATGATGTTTTCTCCCAATTTCGACAGCTACCTCCATCGTCTCAGCGAAGTCTTGAGCTGCCTCACAAGCGCAGGCCTTCAACTAAACATCAAGAAGTGCCACTTTGGAGCTCGACAGCTCACAATACTTGGCCACGTCTCAAAACATGGCGTCCTCCCAGACCCCGAGAAGCTTCGTGCTGTCGCTGAGTTCCCGAAGGCTACGATTATGAAAGCGCTTCGCAGCTTCGTCAGCCTGTGCTCATACTTTTGCCGCTTTGTGAAGAACTTCGTTTTGATAATCGCACCACTGACACAGCTGATCACTGGCTATGTACACCTTTATGATTGGTCACCAGCATGCGATGATGCTTTTGCAGCATTACGCCATCTCCTTACTTCACCACCTATTTTACGCCACTTTTACTCTACTGCTAGGTGCACAAGGATGCCAGTGGCATAGGACTTGGCGCTGTCCC
The DNA here is from genome assembly GCF_043290135.1 of Rhipicephalus microplus. NCBI lineage: Eukaryota > Metazoa > Arthropoda > Arachnida > Ixodida > Ixodidae > Rhipicephalus > Rhipicephalus microplus. The sequence continues at coordinate 236,209,894 of NC_134710.1, forward strand.
TGCTCAATGCAAGTCTGGCTTCTCGGAGTATGTAGTTACATTTGCCAGTTGCACACTAACCAAGGCAGAGCACAAATACTCCGTTTCCGAAAAGGAATGTTTAGCCATTGTTTGGGCATTACCAAAATTTCGTCCTTACTTAAATGGACGCCCATTTGATGTAGTTACAGATCACCATTCACTCGGTTGGCTCGCTTCATTGAAGGATGCTTCGGGCCGGCTTGGACGTTGGGTGCTCCGTTTACAGGAATTTGATATTCACGACATTTACCGCTCAGGCCGCAAGCATACCGACGCAGATTCTCTTTCTCCTTCGCCTCTTCCTTAAGCCGTTGCACCTGTTTCCTTTGCCGAAGTTACCATCAACAGCATCGACACCACTGACATGCCATTGGAACAACGCAAGGACCCTTGGATAGCCTCGCTCATCGACGTTCTCTCGTCTTCGGTGACACCAGGCCAGTGTCTACCTCGTGCACTACGTCGGCAAATTCCCCATTATGCAATACGGGATGCCATGTTGTACTGTCGCAACTATCAGCTGGATGGTAAGAAATGGCTTCTTGTTATACCTCGCCATTTGCGCGTACTTCCACGCAGACCCTCAAAACGCACACGCTGGCGTTTTGAAAACATACGACCGGCTTCGTCAGCGATTTTTCTGGCGTGGAATGTACTCTTACGTTCGCAAGTACATACACTCCTGCACCGACTGTCAGCGACGGAAAACAACTGGTCATGCCTCTGGCGAATTACAACCATTGCCGTGTCCAGCTCGGCCGTTTGATAGAATCGGCATAGACCTCTACGGACCACTACCTTGTACTCCTGCTGGAAATCACTGGATTATTGTGGCCGTTGACCACCTAACCCGTTACGCTGAAACCGCCGCTTTGCCAGCTGCTGCTGCTGCTCGTTATGTCTCCTTGTTCATCTTGCGTAGCTTTGTACTTCACCATGGCGCGCCACGCGAACTGCTTAGCGACCGTGGGCGTGCAATTCTATCGCAAGTAGTTCAGGAGCTTCTCAGTGAGTGCAATATTATTCATCGCACCACTACAAGCTATCACCCACAGACAAACGGTTTGACGGAGTGCTTTAACCGCACGCTCTGTGATATGCTCTCTATGTACATATCCTCCGACCATTCTAATTGGGACTTTGTGCTCCCTTTCGTGATGTATGGGTATAATATGGCCACGCAAGCAACTACTGGGTTTTCACCTTTTTTTCTACTGTACGGACGTCAGCCCTCTTCTACACTTGATACGATACTTACCGCCCAGATGCGTCAGAATACCGCCCAGCCTCCGAACTTGTTCAGTGTGCCGAAGAGCGCCGCCAATTAGCGCGTTCATCTACGTCCGTCGCACAAGGTCTCGAAAAAGAACGACTTGACCAAGACAAGCCTGCTCACAGCTTCCCCGTAGGCTCATCTGTATGGCTTTCGGTTCCATTCCAGTCCCCCGGCCTCTCCCAAAAGTTTGCACCCAAGTACAATGGTCCGTACCGCATCATTGAATGCATGCACCAGTCAACTACGTCGTCAAACCAGTGACACCTGCCGATGAAAGACGATGTCGTGGATGTGAGACAGTCCACATCAGCCGCTTAAAACCTTACTACGACCACCTTGTGCTTGCTTTGCCGTGAGTCGCCAGGATGGCGACTCTTCACCACCGGGGCAAATGTAGTGGGGAAGAGGGAGAGAGACAGTATCTAGTCTGAGAGCCTGGAAGATGACTACGACGAAGAGCTAAGCTCGTAACAGTGACTGACGCCCCTTGAACCAAACAGTTAGTTTTAGTCAATAAACCTCCTTATAATATATATATATATATATATATATATATATATATATATATATATATATATATATATATGTGTCCATGTTGGCTGTCCTGAAGGGATGTAGAGTGAACGTACAAATTTCAAATTTGTTACCTTTGTACATGTGATTTACGTTTATGGTACATACAGTGTACATACGCAGACTTCTGATGGATGATTGCAATATATAAAATGTATGTCCCGTTGTAGGCCTACCGGATATATGCGGTTACTTGGGCTTGTAGCAGTCACCCAAAGAGTAAAAACACCACTAGAAAGGGTGCTCTTCTACACAGTCTACGCAGGCCTGGCGATTTCTTAACTATCTCGCATTTAAATTACCATTGTCTGTTCTTTGCATTCCTCTGTAGATATAAGCTGTCAAGCACATGGCACACACCTGCATATTGTCAGACCCCTTCCTCCAGACACATTGTGCACATACCTGTATACCTGTGGTATACAGGTATGTGCACAATGTGTCTGGAGGAAGGGGTTTGATGTCAGATGCAATGAGATTTTCACATTAGTCATGTCACGACCAGACAGTCAGAATCGTCAAACCCTCTTACCCTCCTATAGCAATATTAGTCTACGCCAAGTTTAGGAGCTGATCACGAGAGCAACCAGATAAATGGATGATAAATAGATAGACGATGGATAGATATATAGAGAAGAGCTCAGTGTCTGTAGTAAGCAAAGAAATGAGTCACATTTAAAGTATGCAATTACAAAACAGCTTAAAGCACAATGAGCAGCTAAGCACAAGAAAGCTTCCAGGACAGCCAACAGAATTTCAGGTGGCTTCATATTCTCACACCTTGGGGAGCAGGGATGCGCTGTCCAACTATTTTAGCAGAGGTCGGAAGGCATGGCATTAGTGGCAAGGCATTAGTGGCAAGGCATTAGTGGCAAGGCATTAGTGGCAAGGCATTAGTGGCCCAGTGCAGAGTTCTACAATGCTCTGTAACAGCTGCATTATAGGAGCGGTGCTACAATTTCTGGCAAAAATTAACCTCTGTTCTTCTAGATTTATATAAATGTCTTGCCTCCTCAATTTATTTTTACCTATGCAATTTAACAAAAATGTGCACCGAGAAAGATGCTCATCATCGCACCTGTGACTTAACTGCGAAACTATATGCCCAATACCTCAATGTTTAGTATTTGTGTGCCCACAACTGTACAGTTTTTGCAATAAAATCCAGGACTGAGCCTAAAGGTGAAACAACGGCTGTTAAGGCAAAGCTGGCACCCTACACTAGATGGTCCGACAATATGAAATAAAAAGAGGCAGTAGCTTGCACAATACCATAGCCGCTGTCCATGGCACTCTCTTGGGAGCTGGAACAGGAACGAGTGCTTGCATTGTGACCACAGGAGCCACTATGGTCAGGACTTGGAAGCCTCTCTGAACTAGTACTGCATAATGAGTGACTACTGTGGGAGCATAATCCAGAGGGCTCAAATGGGGGTGGCTTCTGTCCTCGAAAACCCAGTGACAGCTGGCTCAAAAGCAGAGGGAGCAGTGCAGCCTGCTGCTGCTGGTAGTGATGCAAGGGAGCAGAGACCATTTGTGGTGCAGGGCTCACAAAGGAACCACAATTCAGCAACCCGTTCCAAAAGAGCTGCTGCTGTTGCTGCCTGGCAGCGGCAGCCGCCGCCACTGCTGCTGCTGCTGCAGCTGCCGCAGCAGCCTGGTGTTGACTAGCAGCTGCAAACATAAGCAAGAAAGGAATTACAAGGAACAAAGCAGGAAATACAGAATGTGCTGAACAAGTGCATGTAATAGACGTGCTTATAAATATTTCACGTACACTATTCTACAGAAACACACCATCACTTGCAAAATTACAAAAACCTGTCACTCTAGTCAAAGGTTGTGCATATTTACAATAAACATGCAAACTTTTAAAGCTTTCTGACAGCTGCTTCTCTGCCAGATAGAGCTAACAAAGCATCATATAGTTTTGAAACACTTAAATCTATTGCTAATTAACAAAAATTAATAGCTAAAGCAGTAAATTTAGAGTATGTATAAAAAGTTATTTTTCTCACTTGCCATTAGTTTGCAATGGCAATGTGAAGGAGAGAGTCAGCAACTTTTGGCAGTTAACCACGAAATTGTAAAGCCTACATATTACAGCACTATGTAGTATGAACTCACTTATAAGGAAATAAAACTTCCCATCTGTAAAAATACAGGGTGTATTCTTGGACGATACAGATTGATGATGTCTGTGTCCCAAAACAAAACAAGAGAAGCTCTTGGAGCCTGTTATGAATCCATGCTACTCTGCTTACACCATACCGATCAGAAAATTTGGAAAAACACCACGTATAATCAATGTGCAGTGAGCATTAGAGCAAATTATGTTATCTAATGAGACCCCTGTAAAATGAATGCCACAGACTACAAACTACATGTACTCTTATGTAAAAATATGTTCACAGGTTATATGTATTCACTTTTAGAAAGAATTCCCAGACCAATTCAAAAATAGGCATTCTAAAACTTCGACTAACCACCTCTATGCAATGTAGCTAACGGTGGTTAGTCGAAGTTGAACAGCAGAACCTTTGCCACAACTTCAGGAGTGCTTTTGTCAAAATTGGTGCGGTTTTCTTTGTCAAGCGAGTATGTTAAAAAATTCAAGCGATTAACTTTTTTCAGAGAAGTGGTAAAGCCATTAGTTCCAAAAAGTATGTAAATGTCTGCAATACAAAGCACAAGTTCACTAAATTATCTGTAAAAAAATATTTCTAATGACAGAAAAAAAAACATCTTTAAAACATGTGTGATGATGTTTATTCGAGCAGAGAAGTCGCAACGAGGTTGCAACGAAAAATGGCCGAACGGCAAGTCTGGCAAAGGCGGCACAGGCTCTCATGCAATCGAAGCACGGGGCTTTGTTATCTACCGAAGGCGCATACGAGTTGGTGCGTATGCTCCACTACAATACCCTCGGGGTGAAGAGTATCCATCCTGGCAACTCGGGGAGTAGGCACAATGAGGGGGTCGTAGTAGGGTTCGAGATGGTCGACGTGTACGGACTCGCGTCCTCGACGACGCAAATCTGGCGATTGTGTTAGTGGCTCGATGATGTAATTCACCGAGGAGGTTGCATCAATGACGCGGTATAGACCATGATACCGGGCCAGAAGTTTAGAAGACAGGCCAGGAACGTGCGGGGGCACCCAAAGCCACACAAGGGAGCCAGCACGAAACGTAGGAGCCATGTGGTGAACGTCGTCATGTCGAGTCTTTTGTAGACCTTGAGCCTCACTTGTCAGAGACCGAGCCAACTGACGGCTGTTTTCAGCGTATCTGGCGACTTCCGAAAGCGGGGAGCACTCGGATGCATCAGGGCGATACAGGAGTATAGTGTCGAGTGGGTGGGAAGGTTCGCGGCTGTACAACAGAAAGAATGGGGAAAAACTGGTAGTCACGTCGCGGTGTTACAAGCGAATATAACAAAAGGTAATACAGCGTCCCAGTTAGTGTGGTCGGAGGCGGTGTACATCCTCAGCATGTCGCCAAGTGTGCGGTTGAAGCGCTCAGCGAGACCATTTGTCTGTGGATGATATGCGGTAGATTTCCGGTGGATGATGTTGCATTCAGCGAGGATAGCTTGGATGACCTCCGACAAAAACACTCGACCCCTATCACTGAGCAATTCCCGCGGAGCACCATGGCGTAGAATGAAGCTGCGGAGAATGAAGAGTGCAACTTCGTGGGCGGTCGCTGCCGGTAGAGCTGCAGTCTCAGCGTAGCATGTCAGATGATCGACGCCGACAATAATCCACCGGTTTCCAGAGCCACTATATGGGAGGGGGCCATAGAGGTCAATACCCACGCGGTCGAATGGCGAGCCCGGCAGGGGAGCGGCTGTAACATGCCAGTAAGGTGCCGTGGAGGTGTCTTGTTTTGTTGGCAAGTGGTGCAAGACTGAATGTATTTCTGCACGAAGCGATACATTCCTCACCAGTAATATCTTTGGCGCAGCCTTTCGTAGGTTTTCAGGACACCTGCGTGAGCACTTTGGGGATCTGCATAGAAATTCATGCAGATGTCAGAGCGCATATGAGTTGGGACAGCAAGGAGCCAGTGCCGACAACCAGGCATGTAGTTGCGGCGGTACAGAATGTCTCGTAAGGAAAAGTGGGCTGCTTGCCGGCATAGCACTCTCGTAGAAGCGACAGCAGACGGATCAGCAAGGTAGTCTACTAACAAGGCAAGGTATGGGTCTTTACGCTGCTCCGAAAAAGCATGTCAGTAGTGTCGAGTGGTGACAAGGTGGTAAAAAGGGGTGACAGAGAAGTTGCATCTGGTGTTAATGGCGATCGGGAAAGTGCATCGGCGTCCGCATGCTTGCAACCGGAACGATATACGACACGGATGTCGTATTCCTGCAATCGAGGTGCCCAACTCCCCAGGCGTCCGGACGGGTCTTTCAAGGTGGACAGCCAACATAAAGCGTGATGGTCTGTGACCACGTCGAAAGGACAGCCGTAAAGGTACTTTGTAAGCGCCCAGATTATGGCCAAACACTCCTTCTCTGTCACAGAGTAATTCAATTCAGCCTTCTTGAGAGCACAGCTTGCAGAAGCGACTACGTATTCGGTTTGGGTGCCTTTCCGTTGTGCCGAAACTGCACCAAGACCGACGCCACTTGCATCTGTGTGAATTTCTGTGGCAGCAGTGGGGTCGTAGTGGCAAAGAATAGGTGGAGAGGTCAGCAGGCGGCGCAGCTAGCGAAAGGCGTTGTCACATGCAGGCGACCATGCAGATATACCTTTGCTGTTGGAAAGCAGACTCTTCAGAGGTGCTATGATGGACGCGAAGTTGCGCACGAAGCGACGAAAGTAGGAGCAGAGGCCGACGAAACTTCTTAGGGCGTTCAGTGATGTGGGCTTTGGGAAGTCAGCGACAGCTCGAAGCTTATCAGGATCCGGAAGAACACCGTCTCTTGTGATGACATGTCCCAAGGTGGTTAGCTTTTGTGCTGCGAAGTGGCACTTCTTGGTGTTAAGTTGTAGGCCTGCAGAAGTTAGACACGTCAGAATCTCGTGGAGGCGAACAAGATGTGTCGGGAAATCAGCTGAAAAGACTACGATGTCATCCAGGTAACAAGCAAGTTTTTCACTTATGGGCACGCAAGATGGTATTGATCATGCGCTCAAATGTCGCAGGTGCGTTGCAGAGCCCAAATGGCATGACTAAACTCATAGGCCATCCGGCATTACAAAGGCTGTTTTAGGGCGATCACATTCAGCCATTGGCACCTGTCAATACCCAGAACGCAGATCCAAGGATGTAAAGTACTCGGCGCCTTGTAAACAGTCAAGAGCATCGTCTATTTGTGGTAGCGGGTAGAAGTCTTTCTTCGTAATCTTGTTTAAGCGGCGATAGTCCACGCAAAATCGAACCGTGCCATCTTTTTTCTTTACCAGAACCACAGGTGATGACCAAGCGCTTTGAGAAGGCTGTATGACTCCACGTTTAAGCATGTCAACTACTTGCTCCGTAATGACGCGGCGCTCTTCGGCGGAAACGCGGTAAGGACGCTGTCGCAGAGGCGAATGTGAGCCGGCGTCAATAGTATGAGTGACAGTCGTGCAGCCCAAAGCAGGTTCTTGCAAGTCGAAAGAAGAGCGAAACTTGTTAAGGAGAGCAACAAGTTGGCGGTGATGCGAGGAGGGAAGGTCTACGTCAATAGCATTGTCAAAGGCTAACGAACTTGATGGCTCAGACACATGAGTGATTGTGGCAATGTGACATGGGGCTTCGTCGGGAAGAATAATATCAATGATATGGTCGACAGGTTGTACATATCCCAAGGTTTCACTTCGAAGTAAGCTAATGGGGCAGTTATAGTGGTTGGTAACCAGCATTACGGTTAAACCAGACGTAATTGTAAGAACGGCAAATGGGAGAAGGATACCCTTGCATTCAGTAAAAACCGGAGATGGCGTGAACACCACCGTGGCATTAGGTTGCACTACACATGAAAGGCTAATAGGGACTGAAGCTTCCGGAGGCAAGGTGATGTCGTCGTCAGCGACGAGTTTGCAGAGCAGAGGAGAACGGTCGGGCGATGGAAATTCACATATTGGCACTAGGGACACTTCCGCACGGGAACAATCGATGATAGCTTCATGACGTGATAAGAAATCCCATCCTAAGATGAGGTCACGAGAGCAAGATGGTAGAACAAAAAATTGGACGATGTACAAAACGTCTTGGATGATGACGCGCGCCGTACACACAGCCGAGGGATGAATGCATTGCGCGCTAGCCGTGGACAGCACCGTGCCACAGAGAGATGTGGTCACTTTCTTCCGTTTGCGACAAAATTTTGCGTTCATCACAGAAACGGCGGCCCCAGTATCAATGCTAGTGTGATGACTCCCTCAACATCGTCATCAACAACATTTTGCGGCGAAAATGGACGCCTTGACGATTAAGCAGAAGTTGCAGTTCTTGCCTCCGGAACTGCACTGATTAGTTTCCCACTGGTCCACAGTGGTCGAAGACGCATAGGCGATGGCGAACGGCGATGGGGGGATGGGAAACGAGCAGTTGATGGGCGACGATCCGAGTCCGAGTGCCTCTGTTCATATGCAGATGTGGTGGCCTGCTGCAACGCATAGGTAGGAGTTCCAAAGGAGGCATACACAGGTGTGGAACGGCGGCGGCAGAAGCATGCAACGTGGCTAGTGATGCCACATGCGAAGCAGATGGGACGGTTGTCATGGGTGCGCCACTCATTAGGTGGACTGAAAAAGCGAGGTGGGGGTCTGTAAACAGGAGGCGAGGCCGGATGAGGTGGAGCCGAGAAGGAGACTGGATGCGGTGGGGGCCGCGCGACCACAGCTGCATAGCTGAGAGGTGTAGGTGGCACAGGCGGAGCGTAGTTGACAGTTGAGAGATCAGGTGCTACAGATGTGCGTGGGTAAGGCACCGGCACTGCAGGGAGGACATGGAAATTTCAGTGCGTATGGCCTGCTGAAGTGTCGAAGGCAGGCTTGCGGTGGGCGCGTTGCTACGCGGCAGCAGGGAGAGCTGTTCGGCGACTTCCTCTCTGATGAAGTCTTTGATCTGGTTGGACAGACTTTCTTGGCGAGCGTCGGCATTTGCGAGTGCGACGGCCGAGATCGAATCTGGTGGTGGAACACTGTCGGGCGATGGAACGCTGACGGCGCAATTCATCGAAGCTCTGGCACAAGCTTACGAGGATTGCCATCGTGGTCGGGCTTTTCGCTAGCAACATCTGGAATGCGCCATCCTCAATACCCTCGAGATTCTGCCGAATTTTCTCTTCTTCAGGCATAGATGGGTTAACACGCGTGCAGAGGTCAAGCACATCCTCAATGTAACTAGTAAACGTCTCGCTAGGCTGCTAGGCTTGGTGGCGTAGACGCTGGTCAGCACGGAGCTTTCGGACCTCTGGTCGGCCGAACGCTTCAGTCACGAGGGTCTTAAAGGAGGACCAGTTGGCGAAGGCGGTTTCGCGGTTGGTATACCAAAGCTTAGCTACATAAGCCAAGTAAAAGATAACGTAGGCGAGCTTAGAGTCGTCGTCCCACTTGTTCCTGGCACTTACGCATTCGTACAAGGAGAGCCAGTCTTCGACGTCTTGCTCACCACTGCCGCTGAAGATTGGTGGGTCCCGTTGGCGGGTAGCGCCGGGGCAGGTAGACGGGGCAGCCGATGGTGCTGGCTGGGCTGGGATTGGCTGGTTGGCGACTGCGTCAGTCATGTTTCGTGGTGGTCTCTCGGCCAACTTGCGAGAGCGGAACTCCAGGTCTGCTTGGGGATCTCAGCAGCCTCCACCAAATGCGATTATGTTTATTCGAGTAGAGAAGTCGCAACGAGGTTGCAACAAAAAATGGCCATACGGCAAGTCTGGCAAAGGCGGCCCAGGCTCTCGCGCAATGAGAGCATGGGGCTTTTTGTTGTCTACCGAAGGCGCATACGCGTCGGTGCGTACGCTCTACTACGCGTGGCACATCCTTTAAATGAATAGCAAATTTCTTACTCTCAGCAACATTGAAGCAATTTATATGGCATAAATCTCTTTATAAAACAGTTTTTTGGATGCAGCAAGGACGCAAAACCATACAGTGATACTATACAGAAGTTATGAGGGCATATGACATGAGAACCCAAAGAGGCACTATTGTAGCATTTCGCAGCTACAAATCTCCCTTGAATAATGTAAAAAAATGATAGTAATATAAACTAAAGCGTCATTCTGAGCTAGTTGGCAAGTTCACACAAGTATAAAAAAAAAATAGGGAAGAAGGTTGAAAATGCAGTAGCATGTCCTAGAAGAAAATGTCTATGAGTAATGAAACTAACAGTTCACAAGTGAATGCTACAGACAGCAAACGTAGTGTGCAAGTATCCGTTCACAGTTTCTTGAAGAGAATATGGCTATGCTTATTTAATGCATAAACCTAGGCATGTGCAAATAGTAAATTTTAGGGTCAAAGAAAAATTAAAACTGAATAGTGATTTTGGCTGAATAATTTCGAATCGAATTCCAACAGTATGTATCACATATTACAAAAGAAAAATTGGCATGTTAGTCATGACAACTAAACTATTAATCTGAATACTCTTTGTAATTTGCACAGGCCTTGTTTCAAATTTTATTCTTTTTGGTTCAAAGGAAGTGTGAACTAAACAGTAGCAAGATTTCACTTTTGGCAGAATTCAAGTGATGACCTGGAAAGCATGTTACGTTTTAAAATTTACCATACTTATATATAAGAAGGTATAAGAAGCTTTTAAACCTAAGTGTAGAATACAAAAGTGTACCATACAATTTAGAAGAAACGGATTTTAATGGAAAGAAAACATAGCATGAGTTTTCTAGGGCATCGGTCACGGCTAAAATTAAATTCAAGCACATTTAGGTACACGACGCAAAGAAAGCTGGTATGTCCCAGATTGTCAAACAAATTATGGAAAACAAATGCTACATCATGTCTGACCATCCTTACTTAATTCTCAATTAAGTGCCATATACTTTCTCACTTGAAAGCTGTGGACGTGTTGATCACACATTTCATTATTCTCAGTGGACATGCACTTTGTTTATAGTACACGACGAGGTGTGTTTGAACTTTTTTTATCTTCCCTAGTGAATATTTCTAATGCGTATTATTTGTATATTATGTTTAGAGTGTGTAGCGACTTTTGTCAAATTTTGTATATTATAGATAAGTTCCATGTTTCAGGTACAAGTTTTTTTTCAATTATTTTAATCTTAACATTTTTTTTTCTGAAAGCTGCAGAAATGCTTTTTGGATCGATTTATGTTGAGCGATGTCTTTCACACAGTTTTTTTTTCTGTACATAAACCTATTTATGCATTGTAATTTTGATTTTGCCCGTCCACTGTTTGTTGTCAAAGAAAAGCGGGGGGACACAGACATAAAGCTCCATAATGGCTCTGTGAGGGGTGTTCCTGTTATCTGTACAATGTATACATGCAAAATATAGTTCAATTAAAAAAAATGATGAATCCATGAGGTGTTCATTTAACCTTGAAGTGAGACTTATTGGCAGTGCGAATTTCACCTTGATAAGCATTTTCATAGCTTAGCAACCCTTCATTGTTGTGAAACCACCGTTGCAAAAAGTTACATGCGAACTAATGTAGAGTTACGATAGGTGCTTGCATGACTTCGCAGACTTCCACTGCAGCAAAACCACCTTGCAAAGAGATTAAACGCAGATTAAGTTGGATCTGTTCGCTCATTTTGAATACTTTGAATTGTTCAACAATTTAAATTCAAATCAAAGCAAATTTGAACACAGTAATATTCGTTCGATTATTTGCACATGCCTACATAAAATGAGTCTGCTTCTGAACAGTACACTGCATACCTCAACCTCTATTATGCCCAAAAGTAAGCTTGAAATGCCTGATTCAGTGCAAAACCCAGCTTTTTATTACCAGAAAATCCAGTCTGTTTATGGTCCCGAATTCTTTTTCTGAACAATATTGTGAATTCAATTTTAATCACATTTTTTTGTTTAAGCATTTTACTGCTCGTTTTTTTTTACAATCATGTGCAACCCCAAAAGTTTTTTTTTTTTATTTGCATCTTATGCAGAGATTGTGCTAGCAATGCAGTAGCAAGCCCATTAGAGCATTTAGACATTTTTATCAAAGATCTTATCAGATAGAAAGTTGTGCTTTTTATAAGCATTAACAATTACAAGAAATTACAAGCAATTAACAAAACCCCATCTACACATACACATTCAGAATAAATTCATCAAGAGCTGAATTTTTCCGTCGAAATAATGTGCACACGTGGCATGCCGACTCTCCATGGCTGTGCTGCCAAAACACTTGCAAAGAGTAATTGACAGTGTATATAAGTCTATACGTTCACTCAGATGATGTTGCACCCCCAGAATTAAGTTTTACTAGCGCCTCGTAAGTGACAGTGATTTGAAGAAGCAAAACAATTATACTAGGGATTGGCAAGGCTTGTGCATTTGTTGCCTTGTTGTCTTGAGACTGGATATGAAAGGGTAAATAAAAAAAGGTTTCTAAAAAAATGCATCCCCAGAAATTTTAGAGGAATGTACAATGTCACACCTTTGATTTCCCTCCATAATTGTTCTTGAATTATGCGTCCTTTAAACGATGCTTGGGGAGGTGAATAAGGGATCTTGTCAAGAGGTGAAGAGCTGCCAAGTTCATCAGTATCCAGATTCAAAATAATTCGCCGCACCTCAAAGAGCAGTTGAGAGTCTTTTTCAGCACAGCGAGCAACAATGCACTGCAGAAAATCGAGAAAAAGAATGTCAGTCCACCCTTTAGTAACATAGAAGGTAAAATTCTCTGGATGCATGAAAATTTGACGGGTACCATGCACGTAGAAATTCTACAAATATCTAAAAGCAAGCACAGTACATGTAGCTAAAGAAACATGCATGGCATAAAAGCTCAATATGTCAGCAATTTTAACGAGCTTAGTGCAAGGCCCCAAGCAAGGCATGTGTAAGCAATCAGTGTTCTCACACTTCTTCAGCATCGAAATGCAGCCATTGTGGCCATGAATACAACCTACGACCTCCAGCTTAGCTGTGCAACATGTTACCTGCAAAGTTAAGACTCCTTTCCATCATTTCACTTAGCATGCAATCCGACAGCAAGGGCTGATAGCTCTAAAACTGAGTACCTCCATAGTCGTAACTGACATTTGTTTGCTCAGCTAAAGGCATTTGTTATCCGACAAAGCAAATGTCTCAAGTAAAGCAAAAGTAGCATTTGAGTCAATTATAAAATTTCTAGACAAGTATTAATTGAGTTGGATATATGAAGGTCATTTTTCTAAAGATCATACTTCAAATATATTCAAGTTTGGAAACTAAATGAGCCTGTACAGACTGCATTTATTAAAAAGCATCTGTAAAATAAATGGTTTCGCCATACGGTTTAACGACCGTTTGCACAGACTAGTTCGAGTAATCGATTGTGAGCACTTTCATTTTTTCGAGCCAGTGAGCATGCATGTTCTTGAATGGCTTCTTTTGTTCTTCGAGAAGTATATACTGAACAGTATTTAAGTTATTCAATAAACGTAATGTTCAGTCAATTGAGCAGTTTATAAAAATATACTATGGAAATCATTTTGCAATATTCATGTATTGTGTACAATAAGATTATAGTAATGAAAGAAAGAAGCAGAGGTCGTAGAATGGCACACACATGAACTAAACCTATGGGCATAAACTACGGAAAAAAAAAACAGGATGACTGCCACAACAACTTTTTTTTTACTAGGCCATCAAACTTTCAAGTATACTAAGTGCAGGACAAAGAAGCCCTGCATGAAACAGAAGCCATAAATGAAAATGGTGATAAATGCAAATAATAATTATTAATTTTATGAAACTTTCTGATGTGTATAAGGCTAAAGACTTCTTGTACACCTGCCCAGATTTGCTCATTGTGCATAAGTAGTGTGAAAGTAGTGTGCACACTTGGCTCATTTTCCTCCAGAGCATGCCCTGCTTTTATTTCACATTCAGCACCCAGAGTGACTGCATTCGTTGAAACAGTGCCATATCAGAAGAAATATTTATGATGATTCAAGTCTCGCGAGTCAGAAGAAGCTCACTGTAGGAGTACGGTGCAGCATAGCATTCAATATACAGACGACTCTGAACAGAACCTGAAGGAACTAGGAAAATATGTTCTGTTTAGCAGCAGGAGTTTCGTTTACCGAGAGATGAACAGGGGTGCAGAATACAAAAATGAAACCAATCTTGTCGGAACCACTTGTTCCATTGAAGCAGCAGTTCCGTTTAACAGATTATCATTTTCCGGGTGTCTACTGTATTGAATGAGAGGCGAAAGGTTTTTTAGATACACAGAACAGATACCTTATGAAATACTCCAGCTTGTATTCAATGCAAGCAGATATTAAAAGAACGAGTTTAGCATAAATGCCGAGTCTGTAGCATGTTTCATGTAAAGCAAAATGTGGCAAACTGATTGATATGCGAGGTTTAATGTCCCAAAACCACCATATGATTAGGAGAGATGCCGTAGTGAAGGGCCCCGGAAATTTCAACCCCCTGGGGTTCTTTAACGTGCACCCAAATCCGAGCACACGGGCCTACAACATTTCCGCCTTCATCGGAAATGCAGCCGCCGCAGCCGGGATTCGATCCAGCGACCTGCGGGTCAGCAGCCGAGTACCTTAACAAAATGTGGCGAACTAAATTCAAGTTTAGAATTTTAGTCTGGATTAGAACTACTTTGTGCTTCATAGGTGTGCTAGATTGCCAGAATGCTTCAAGAGAAAGCAACTAACAAAGGGATATTTCAGGTGTGTAGCAGAGTTGAGAGACATTCAAAATGTGTGTCAACTGGCACCCATGCACACTCGTGAGAAGCATTTATGATTGCATTTGGGGCCTTTGGGGACAGAAGACATCCTAGAAAACTTCAACCAGCTCCAAACCATATGTGCCTACAAAGGATATCCCTGAAAAGCAATGTGTTTTTAGCTGCATCCCACATAGACATCGAGGGAAAGTCCATCTAAAGTTTGCTACTGAAGGTGCATACTTGAGAATTTCATAGAAAGTGTTTGCATTTTGTTTAGTGCAACCAGATCTTGGGGAAACCTTTAGATTAGATCTGGTGATTTGATGAGCATCCAGAAGGTACTTGCCTCAGACACATAGATCAGTGTGGTTTGGTATCGTCGATTCACTGTTTCAGTGGTTAGTCTACAAGTCGAGACGACAGACCATTGGCAGAAAGAGGCAAGGCTACTCCTCCAAAAGCATTGAAGACAAGTACATTTATTAGTTTAAGCTACATCGGACAGCTCAAATACTGAATCCATAGTCTAGGTGCATAATTCTGCATGCAACGCCATGCTTTCAACTTGCCATCAGGCATTTGGTTTCTCTTTGGTGCCATCAGACTCAATGGTTAAAGAATGCGCTGTACGGTGGCTAGGCGCTCTTACTGTCATAAAGTTTTGTACCTTTGGCACATGTCAAATCAAAGCCTCAACTGAAATGCTTATCAGGGAACAAACCTATATGAAGGGTTATCATTGGTGATGTTGACACCCTTGTCCATTGACTGGTCAGCAAAAGCACTTGCCCCTAGACGCAATGCTTCATTCAAAATCGAAGCAGGCTACCCTGTTTGCCTAGTAGGCTCTTGCGAGTTTTAAAGCTACAATTTCCAATTCCTTGTGGTTTTTTCAAATTGCGCATGCGTTATCAGTATAGTATAGGGATGCTCTTGCTCCTTTTCATCTACACTATAGTCTCCTCTTCATCTATACTAGTCCCCTTATCAGCTCTCAATGAAAACCCAAGAGCACTGGAACAACACCACTAAAACCATAGAAACTTCCAAACAAATGCAAAATGACAGCTTAAATTAAGCAAATTCTGAAAGAAACAATAAACGACTTACTTTGCAGTTGCGTTTAGGCTTGGGTTTTATGCAAATGTGGACACTTGTTTGGTCCATAAGTCTTGAAATGGTGACTGTAATATGCAAAGAATGATTATGCTGAGAGAGTAACGCAACTCCGCCCAAATCAGGAAAGTGAAATTACTAACGCAGGTCAGCATCTTGGCCCTCCTTCAGGTCAAACATGAGGACAAGGGGCAACCAACCCTGTAAAAGAACAACCGGCCACCGATGGGCCACGAAACGCATATCAGTATTGTTAAGTCAGGCAAAACTATTGAAACATTAGGATGCATATAGACCCAAGCAACAGTGCCAAAATAAGCAATAACGATGAATAACTTTCCTTTCAAAATTCAGGTTTGTAACAACACAACAGAGCTCGAAAAAAGAGGGATGGTCAAAAATGAGGGGACCCTAAAGCTTCACTTTTACGAGTTGAACTCCATAGCGACATCCTGTTCCTAGAGTGTATTTCACTCTTATTGCATGAAACCTTTTCGAATTTGCTATACCCCCTGATACTTGTCCTTAAGGGAATAGGCGCAGTAGCGCATGTGCCTTTTGTAGCGGGGTACCGGCCTTCAACCACTGAGCCATTATGATACTCTCATTCCGACGCCCATTGGCATTAAATGCTTGTACCACGCATTACTGCAATATTTCATGTGTAATTGTGAAGCATGTATGTGGAATGCATGTGTTTCCAAGCAGAGGAAGTTCTTTTCACTGTTTTCACAAGCAGAGGCGTGGCTGTGTGGTAGAACATCAGCTTGCCACCCAAACGACCCTGGTTCGGTCCCCACTTTGCTCCACAATTTTTCATCATTTATTTACTTTATTTGCATCATTCTCGATTTTTCGTTCACGCTAAAGATGATAATTTTTCACTCAAAACCAACGAAGCCGACACCAACGGCGGAATTTTGTGAAACGAGCTATTTAACGCTATCACATTGAAACTGCAGCAACTATCTCTGAAGTCTAGTGTTCACACACAGTTATAGCTAGGCCAGTACTCTTTTTACAGATGAAGAAATAAACAGTTCTCACTACAAATTTACGACGCTTGTGACTGCTTTTGCAATTGTGAATATCGGTTAGTACCAGGACTACTGTATACAGGGCCAGCATAAACAATCATTTGTTTTGAAAAGGCTATATTTTCAAACATATCACACACGTACACATATATGAAAGAAAAAGAAGCACAAACTAAGTTTATGCACTCTCTACAAATGTAGAATTTATGCTTATTTGGTGACATGACACATCCATATAATAATTAAACTTAATTTGCACATCTTCTAGCATAGTCCTGCTCGAAGAACTCATCTGTACAGAAAGTTGACAGGACTAAGGACTGTTAGTGGGGCTACATAAAGGTCCTTAACGTACCACAGTAAAACGTGTCAATCAAAGGACCTGGGAGGCCAGGGGCACAAAAGCTGGTCACCGAAATTCGCAATACAGCAATGCACAAGTTCATAGTTTACTTTTAGTAGTCATGACCTGCAGTGTGCCAGTGAAGGGGTGCACCCGTTTTGTTGGAAGACAAAGTCCCTAGAGTCAGCACAGTGTTGGAGGAACACTCACAACTGCAATATATCCAGGCAACTTTTCCCAATCACAGTTTGCTCGGTGAAAAAACTGCCCCTACATCTTTGTTTTCTCTGCAGTGTCACGATCATTCACCTTTGGCAAATGTCTGAATTGCCACAACTGCACACGTCCTTGTGCCGTCACTCATAATATACCATACAAACTGAGCTCGTGGTCATTTCGATGTACCTTTCACGAGTACATGTAATACCTTTGGAAGCACGGCCTTTTCAAAACGAATGAATCATTTATATGCTAGCCACTTAGCCATCATTAATTTTCACTGTGTGACCTTTATGTGCGCCTGAATGTACACAAGCATTCTTGAAATTTCCTATTGAAGCATGGCTGCCGTGGCGAGAAATTGGACCATCCCGCTCATACATAGCAATCCACAACAGTTGCATTAACACAACTACAGCACCAAGTCCATTATCCCAACAGATACTGAAGGAAGAAGCAAGTTATCTCTCCACAATTGTTCCCAATAATATACCCCACGAAAATGAAGAATACTCTATGCACAGCTTGATTTGTCTCATGAGCAGTTTAGTACCAGACACTCATAAATAACCTTTGCGACAAGGAAGACATTGCATACTTGCACACAGGGCAACACAAAGTACTCATCCTATCCATGCTTGCCAGGCACGCTTGACAAGTTAGTGCTGACAAGCGGTGCGGTGCAACGTTTCGTGTGCACTGCAAAGGCACAAAGTGCCCGAGTGATGGTGCACTGTTCCCTCTAATACGAGCAGATCTAGAGAGTTTTGTTCCCCATTAACCAAATTTTACTATTCTCCATATTCTCCATGTTTGTCGGCACAATTTTTTCTTGGGGGGCCCACACAAGTGTGTATCGCATCTAGAGGGGAGGGAGAGCACTGGTCTAGCTTGAGCGAGGGCAAGTGCTGGGGAGGCTTGAGGGGTGGGGCGGGGCAAGTGCCCTTTTTGCACCTCCCTGCAGATGTCCATGGTCTTCTTGAACATTACTTTTGTTAATACAAGAATATGCTATGTCATCAATTTAGTATTAATAAATTTAAGCTTATACAATTGAAACATCACCATTCATTCAAACATGCTGACCATGCAAATACTACTACATGTAGCAGGCCAACTGCTATGGGAATTAGTAGGGTGATTTTACTGCACGAGATATGCCACCAAGCTACTATCCCTCAGTCTTGATAATGTGTTTTGCATATTTTTTCAGTTCTTAAGGAGTCTCGCGACACCATCTTTATAGGGGCATTCATTCTTAACTCTTAATATTATTAAGAGCATTTCCTGCATTGAGGATTTACAGGAATTGCACTGCCATTTCCGCCATGGGAATAAGCCAAGTTTGTTTCATTCTGAGAAATTAAGAGGAATGGAATCGCGGCAAGTCCTCGTTCCCCACAATGGAGGTGGAATTGAATGAATGCAGCCACTCCGCAACACTGATTCAGTGAAATTTAAGACGCATGGTTTCTTGCCATTGTGTTGCATTTCCAATCGCAGTTGCCGCTCGACCATTCCCCCTTTTTCTGAATATAAATGTTAGTGCTTCCATCAAGCTGCTTCCTATATTTCTTCAATTAAGAATATTGAATTTCTTTTCAAAAATCAATTCATGCAAGCATTGCTGTATGGCGATTGCTTTGCAGCCGAGCTAGAACCCATAGCAGATGGCCGTTATAATAGGATTGGCAGAAGAGCACAGCAACGATTCCAGTTATTTTTCTTTCGCTGGTGCATCTACGAGTATCTCAAGGCTTGTTGCAGGTTTGGATTAAAACTATATATAACCTATATCTTTTAAAACACTTCCAAAATACCAAACCTTGGATGCTCGTTCTTTTCCCCCAAGGCGCTGCCAGATTATTTTGCTAATGCACAAGCAGATGTGAATAACTCAGTGGCATAGATGTATGCAGCAGTACACTTACAATTTTGCGAGGTTGCATGTGTGTAGAAAAAGAAAGGAAAAATATGTATGTATGCATTTCGCAAGTCTCCACCAGTTCTGTCAATGAACACCGATGCCACCATGCTACTTTATCACAGGAGAATTATTGCTACAAATTAGCAAATGTTTGATCAAACATTCTCAATATAAATCATTTCATACTATGAGCTATCACTACTTGCAAGCTATTTGGCTTGATAAGAAGCAATAGCAAAGTTTACTCTACCATACCTTCAAAGGGGTATGTATAGCAGGGTAAACTATTTCAAAAATGTTCCCATATTTTATCTTTCTCAGACCCAAGAAAGCGATTCCAGGTTAATTTATTTCAAGCTTCTTTAGTTTGTTCTTGAGTGTGCAAAAAAAAAGTACAAATTTTTGGATAAACAATGAAAAAAGTTATTTTTATAAATTACCTCATCTAACTTTACCTAACTAGCATACACAGTAGCTAAATGCAACTTAGAACACAAATTATGCTGCATACAAATTTACCACGACTTCATTTGAGACGATTCAGCAGTGCTGTCGCACATACTGAACAAAAATATGCTACAGAAAATTTTATTTACGTGCCCTGAAGGTGAAAAAAAAGGTTGAAGTTTTTGGAAAATGCCAGTTGAAATCTGTAATGCGTTAAAGATGCTCGACATGGAGTGCCATCTCAACGAGTTTAAAGAGACAATAAAGAGAAAAATAATTTTTGTGTATTAATCAATAAAATTCTACAATACTGAAAACCCCACTCTTACAATGAAACAATGCTTGGTAAGCGAGCGAACACACAGAAGGAAATACAGGTGGAGACACCACCTTGGGATTCCTGCACCCGAACACCACGACATCAGATTTTGACAGCATCTACTAAGTTCTATACTTAGTTTCTAATCGACAAAACGACGTACGTTGTTATCTTTAGGGGCCAGAGACCTAACCTACGAAGCTTCAGAGAACTTCATTGAGCCATAGTCCCAAAAATTCAATAACCACATTTTGACATCGGCAAATATGATGATTTCAGCATGCAAGTTAAAAATGAAACTTCAGCCTTGATTCTCTACTAAACCATGTCATTGTTTAACTTTCGTGTCCTTAAGTAATGCGTTTCAAACCAGAAATTTAATTCTGAAGTTATTTTTTACCTTCAACTTCACTATACTTGCTCGAAGCAATGACCCCAATTGGGGTCACAGGGACTGAAGAAATTTTACGACCACAATTAGAAAGCTTTTGGCCTTGACATTGTGAAATTTTTACGCTATAGTTGTTTGTGCTTAAATACTGGAATTTTATACTGGGATGAGACATGAAATGTTCGTTTTCACAGAAACAAAAAAAAAAAGAGTGACTGCAATCTGGAAGGCTAATACCACGTGGTAGTGGCATTAACCCGTTACCTCTAAGAATGAGTTCTTACAGTTACCTCAAAATAAAAGGTAGAAATTGCTTTGAATTGTCATGTGGCATAAGATTAATATTTGTTTTAACTATAACATGCAGGCATTCAAAGTTTTAGGGTCACACAATTTGAGTATAATTGAAAAATTTTTGTGTAATCCGTTTGTTTTTCAGAAAATGTACACCAACTTTTGAAAATTTTCAAATAACTAGTGAGAAAATGCACCTTTATGTTTAAAGACACACGGATAGTGCCCACAACATAAACCAATGAATATGCTACAAAAGCATTACTGCTGGGAGGGAATATTTGCAATTAAGACTTGTGGAAATGGTCGTACATTAATATATTTAATAGATCTAGCCATATTTATTATAAAGATATATGTATGCAGAAGTGATGAAAAACACGTAAACAAGCCCTTTTATCCATAGATGCGGTTATTAGAGCCAGTTGTGAATGGCCTCAAGTGCTCCTACAAACTCATGAATGCACACTTTTGCTCCTCGGGGTATTTTATTTAGTAATGAAATCAAAGACTTTTTTGCACCCTAACATATCCCTTTAAATTGAATGTCTCGAGTCTTATTCGGTAGTAGGCAGGTTCTACAAAACGATGGTAGCAAAGTGATTAAAATTGAGCACTGCTTCCTGAAGAGGTCTAGGACATGTTGCAGACAATCCAGGCACACAACATGCAACTGCAACATATGATAATGGCACTTGAGAATGCAGAACACGACAGTGTGCCCACAAATCTGGTGGAAACGGTGA
Source organism: Rhipicephalus microplus (assembly GCF_043290135.1). NCBI lineage: Eukaryota > Metazoa > Arthropoda > Arachnida > Ixodida > Ixodidae > Rhipicephalus > Rhipicephalus microplus. The sequence continues at coordinate 236,231,432 of NC_134710.1, forward strand.
AGCATTGACCTACCATTAGTTCTAGCCAAGCATTGTAGACAGCGTCAAAACTCCCCGTGATCTGGACAGTGGACTTTGAAGGAAAGCCCACAGGTAGCCCTTGGGAGCAGGTCTGCTGATTGAGGGCAAGGAAAGGGGGAAGCACTGACGTGGACTGGTGTGCCACTGTAGCTGGATCTGGAAATGTAATCACACAGCCTGTCTGCCGTGCTATTTGCTGCACATTACAGTTGCCATGCCCCATAACAAAGCTATGGTGATGAGGGGCAATCTCCGTGCTGAGAGTCACAAGACCGACATGAGTCTGCAAGAGGAAAGAGAACACAAAGCAGGTAAAGCACTGCCGCGGTGCTTGAAACGAAAGACTCGCCCTTGGGCTCAAGAACACTGACCCAGTTTTGTAAAATTCAAGTAAAAAATTTTTGCAATTTTCATGTCGCAATAATATGAGGCACACTGCTGTGGGAAACTGCATATTTACTTTCACTACCAGCAGTTCTCTAACATGCCTTTATATTCAAGTGTTGAAACATTTTTGAGCGTTATGTTTAGCAAAATGTGACCGCAATGGCCAGCATCGATCCTACAAACATGAGCTTATTAGCAACATACCGGGTGGCGAGCTGGTGTAGTGCTGATAAATCTTGCATTATCTGCTACATTTTCACAAGCTTTTAACGAAATTCCTGTCAATAATGACACGCATAAATACACGCCGAGTCAATAACACACCCAACTTTGCTCCAAATAAAACTGGTACATTTTTGTAGTGAAATGACACTATTATATATATGTATCTTTACAAAATATGCCAACTTACCTATCGAGACATACGAACCAGAATTTGATAGATTGCATCATTTTATCGATAAAATTCAAGGTGGGGAGTCATACCACATGCATTATGAACACTTCACATTTGTATTCTTAAAACTATACAAACAATAAACCGGCAATTGCAAGTTGGTGCCAGAGTCCTCCTCTTATTTTTTATGTGTTTTTCCCACCAAGACGAAAGTATGCAGAACTTGAAGTGGCCTGGCAACACTTAAATAGGATCAGAAAATGTTGCCCATTGGTGGTCAAGGCTACTATGAACATGCAAGTCAAACATGGTGCAGTGAATGACAAATTTCAAATTATATGTCAAAATCAGCTGTAAATCGCTGTTCTTTTGACAAATGTCTTATACACATAATCGACCAACTCGCATACCCAAAAACACTGGGGAGATTGTGTATCCTTTTTTTTTATCAGAACTAAGTTTTTTACGGAAGCCTATGGTGGCTGATGAAAACTGCAGATTTCTTCGAGTATTTTTATATACAGTTCAGTGACACCTCGATTTCGCAGTGCCTGTAGGACCACAGAAATTTTCAACCGAATCAAATGCTTTCTCGGAATCTATGAAAGCTATATGTGCAGGGGTTTGTTATATTTCACATATTCATCACCCCATTGATAGTGTGATCAACCAGCAGAAAATATGCTTAGTCCTTTGGCTGATTGAATTCCGAGGTGGTCTTAATTCTATTAGCCGTTACCTTTGAAAAAGCTTGTAGAAAAGAGGTATTAAGGATTTTGTAAATTGAGAATAAATGGGCATGGGCAGGGTATGTAGAAAGCAGGCAAGATAACCGCTGCTCTGTAAGAGTAACCGACCGAATTCCAAGAGAAGGAAAGTGTGCGAGGAAAGGTGGGCAGATCAGACCAAGTTTGCAGGCATAATGCGGCCACAGCAAGCACAGGAGCAAGTTAGTTGGCAAAACATGGGAGAGGAAACGATTGTGCTGACTATGGCACCCAAAGGCAGACATGGCCGAATTCAGTGTTGACAGCTGCCCAGTTCTGCAGCCACCACTATGCCACAACTTGCCCATACAGCATTCTATAAGTACGTTAGTAATCACACTGCAAGTGATATGCACATTCAAAGACAAGAAAAAGAAAGTGCTCAATGTCATTACGTTCATATGCTGGTGCAAATCGTCTTGTCATCCAACACCCACACCCCATGTAGCTTTCAGTACGCTTACCGGTGCTGAAGAAGAAAAAGGTTAGTGTGTGACAGATTCCAGTAACTTCGGTTGTACTTGACGCATCCTAAGAACTGTTGTGGCCATAAATTCTAAATGCAATAAACTAAGGGCGAGGTGGTTCAACGATTTTTTTTTAAAGTGCGGAACGGCTGGATACAGTATTTTTTTTTGCATTGCTACAAGGCTCATAATACACATAAACAGCTCCGAGGCAACTGCTCTTACTAAATCATAGGAGACAATAAAGTAGTACGCACCCGGGACCCACCAGTGAGGTATTCTATGAGCACAACAAGCCCTTGACGCAAGCGATCAGCATAGCGCCGGCTGCCCTTTACCACGACCAAGGTGAGAGCAGCATGCAAAGGTCGAAAAGTAACCGTGATGCCATGGCTTTTGAGAATGCCTTGTAGTGCCATAGAGGAATGGTCCAGTGCTGTAGGTATGGCCAGGTGCAAGGGCAGCTCAAACGACACTACCATGGGCAGAAGTTCCTGTATGAAGGACACACCAGCATTTCATGCAGGCACTTTTATAGAATTATTCAAATCAAGGATGCGAACTTAACTCTTTACATTTTTGTATATTTATTGCCACGAGCTGAAGCTGTGGCTTGATACAGCACATGAAGGAATGATCAATACAGTCAAACCCACATATCGAACCGCAACATAATGATTTATGTACATCAAACAATAGTAAAATCCCCAGAAATACATTTTTTACAGGTATAATAATGCTTGTATTGTATTACCTGTATACAGAACTCTTGAGCTCTCCTTCAGATTCGATACAACCGGGTTCAACTACATGCCGCCATTTGAGTGTGCAGACAAGATTTCAGAGCACTTCATTTATCTTGCTATTACTCCAGGCAGCTGTACTTCACACACACTTGGGTGAGAACCCAAACCATTGAAGTATTCCCTCCGATTCTAGTTTGCTTCATTCTCCCAATACAGCACTACCTACTCTACCATTAGTTTACTACTGTCAGGGGTGGATGACAAGTGAAGTGAAGAAAGAAGAGAAAAATTTATCCATGCCTGTGATTCTGTCTGTTGGAGTCTTTCTGGATTTGCCAGTGCGAAAGTTTGCGAGGCAGTGCGGAATTTGAATGAAACGAGAAGATTAACAAACTAATAATTCTGTGTTGACATACGCATAACTGCTCCCTTTTTCTTTTTTTTTAAGCTAAGTTTTGATCTAGGTTATTACCTATCAACAATACAAAAACTTAATAGTAAGTACAGATTAGTGATCATTAAAATTTCATTTTAAAAGTTGTAACATTTCCAATTTGCAAGTTCCTTTACTCTAAAATCAAATAATACTTTATAAGACCACTTGAATATTGGCCGGTCCCCCACAGTGGGTATGAGCCACAAGTGAAGGGCAACAAGAACAAGAATGGGAGATATTCAAAAAGAAAAAAAAAGAGAAGAGAAAAAAAAAAGCAAGAGGTGCATGTGCGGGGACGCCATATTGAACTGACACTCGCAATAGAGAATGGGGGCCAGCACAGCGCAGAAGGGAGTGAATCGTCCGAGAAGACTGGGTCCCGTCCAAGTATTGCCAAGCCTCGGGAGCTGCCCGAGTTGCAGCATCTAGGAGCAGAGGCTGAAACTCTTGTAGAACTCTTGTAGAAAAGTCATCCTTTGATACTCTTGTAGAAAAGTCATCCTTTAATATAACTCTGTAGAAAAGCAAGAGTTATTTTAGGTTTGATTGAGACGAGCAGTTTTTGTGTGTTCACGAAATATGAAATGTAATCACGCTGATGTTTCTATCAATCAGCACCTGCATAGAAACAGGCGGTATCGCGCCTTGCGGAGGAATAATTGAAACAAAATGGTCACATTTTGAAAGATTTTAAACCAGACAGTCATTTTTGTGGACGCAAGAAGCGGGAAACGACTAAATAGATGAAACCTGACCCAGTGTGCGCCTCCCTGTAGTGAATAGAAAAAAAAAACGAAGAGACAGTCGAGCGAGAAAAAATTCCAGTATTCTCACAATGTAGCAGCATATGCCAAGTAAGAAATGATGGAAGAGGCACGTTTTTTAATACAAGCAATGACATACATGCACGTCATAGAGCATGAAAAAAGTTAACACTGAATATCTATGGCCTCATGCTGTGTGCTCAAAGCTGCCACTGCTTAAAATATGGTTCTTTTTGTAACTCCCATGAAAGAGGGAAAGACTCACTATTAAACCTATTTCGAAGCTCACAAACTTGACTGAATGTTTATAGCTTACTCCTATGCGAACTAAACGATATGCAAACAGAAAGAATAAAAGGAAGCCACATGTGCTTGGCTAATAGATGCGAGTTTCCGCTTATAATGCTGATAGATGCAAGTTTTATATGCTAAGACCACGGTACGAGGTACACCACAGTGGAGGGCTCAGGGTCATCTTTACCACCTTGAGTTCAGGGACATGCACTGAACCTCGTAATACATGGGCCTCTAGCAATGTGCCTTCATTAAAGATGTAACCATGCCTGGACTCAAACCCGGGTCTTACAGGTCAGTAGCTGAGCACCACGACCACCATGTCATGACAGCAAACAAAACCTACATAAAAATTGGCAGACCCCACGCAAAGTGGGAATCGAGAATATGCAAAGCACAAATGAGTAAAGTTGATAGGCAACTTTAAAATCAGCACAACGTTACGAGGCGAACAGATGTAGTACACAAAAATAGCAAAAAATGTAAACACAGTAGGCACAAAAATATAAAAATGTTATGCGCACTCAGGTATCTAGAGAAGATGCAAGTATATTGTTTACAGTTAAAAGCACCACTTTTGCAATACGTTTGCAATACTTTGGCAATACTTTTGCAACATTTGCAACACCAGCACCAGCAGTTGTAGCCATGTCATGATTACACGTTTGCATCAATCATATACCTTCGTTACCTATTCACTTCACGTTAACGCCACATTTAATATATGTGAAGCTAGCAAAACAGCCGCAAGGGCACCACGAGCGTAAGGTGTGTAGCCACGACTTCCACAACATGCATATCCCAATTTCCACGTTAAGGCCTGTCACTTATGTTCGCCATGCGGTCATGTCATACTATACTAGTTTTGCAATAGCTCATGTGAATGAAACCACCGCAAGAGCAGCCAGACCATCACAAGCAAATAATGACAATCATGACATGTATCTCGTGATTTTCATATCATGACTAGTCACTTATGCTAGTCAGTCATGTTATACCACACCAATTTGGTATCGATACCATTATCGAAATGGCCAAGAGAGCTTAAGTTTTACATACTCTCAAAATCTCCAAAGTGCAAAAAAAAATGCTTCGCTTTTAATAACCACGAGCTGAACACAAATTTAAGTTGCCTGAATGAAACATATCAGTGTTCTGTATACAGAGGCAACAACGCATCTGCAATGAGAACTGCCCTTCCTAGTTTGTTTTTATCAGGGAATGTTTTTTCAGGGAATGCACTACTTTACTTGGCTGCATAATTGAGCCAGACACTAAGGGATGTACAGTACTTATTGATTGAAATGTGACATCTCAGTATAACGACATATCTGAAGGTAACCACATCATGCCTTAGTGTATCCGATTTCTGAAGATAATGTAGGCTTTGATCAAAGCATACGAGTCGATATTATGCCAATATGACCTGAAGTGAAGGTGGCAAATGGAAGTATGCACATTACTTAGCCCTGAATTTTCCCACCTCAATCTACAAATACTGTACATCGTTTTCTTTCTCTCCTAACTTTAGCAGCAAGATATGACTGGGTGACTAGGGGCTGTGTGGCTCGGATGATGAATCTGCAATGAGCAGGCAAGATGTTTTCGTGGTGTTAGACAACTTCTCCTTGAATAAAAGAACAAAACTGTAGATACTATTCAAAGAAGAAAAGTGCTTCTGTAAGGTAAAACACGATTCTCAGGAAAAAAAAATCTGCAGAATAGTTCACGATACTTTGCAAGAAGCATATTCAGAGTGAGAATTACACTTCATTTATAATGTTTGCACGAACAAAAAATTTCATGTAAACAATTGTTGCTCTTTAAAGGGACCCTGCAACACTTTTCCTATAAGTGACCGTTGAATGGCTTCATTAAAGCCCTTTAATGGCCTCACAAATTGACTGCTTGTTTTTTTTTTTTCATAACTTTATTTGTACCAATTAGGTGGAAAGGGGTAGCCGTCGCCAAGTAGCGGTGACAAAACTCTGTTTATTTTCTATTTCAATAAAAAAGACTGCTGCAACAATTTTTAAGATCTCAAGTACAAGTGGAGTTGGAGATTCATTGTGCACTTTCCTTTGTAACCAGCAAGGGGGTTGACACTACCCAGGGAAGAAATGGCAAGGGAGTAAGACATGTCCGCGCATGAGCGCACATCATGACCTAGAGTAAAATGTCTTTCCCCATTGCTTAGGCAGAAAAGTGGAATGGGGAAGGGGCACGTAGCAGCCGTTGTAAGTATGTGTAAGTATGGTAATCAAATCGGCCAATGACCCAGGAGATTATGATGCTGTGATTCTGGTTCATGGCATCGTTTGTTAAGAGGAAGCGATATTTAACTGAGAATTTCAGGCCACGTGCAGCACTATATTGGTTCACGTGTTCTCTGAAAGCTCAACTACTGATCAGCTGCGTTTTGCAACCATGGTGGAAAAGTGCTACAGGGCCAGTATAAATAGGACTAACCTGTATGGTGGATGAATTAAATGAAAGAACACTAAAAATGGTTAATGTTTCTGTTCAAAAAGTGCTTGCCCGAATTTGATTCCTTGCACTCTCCACACCTCTAGGTTGGCCAGCAATAGAAACCTGAAAGAATATATCCGAATGAATGAATGTTCAAAGACCTACCAGAATACAAGATGTAAGCTAGTTTATATATTTTCCTTATCAGATGCTTCCAGCAAAGATCTACACATAATGGTGATTGTATTGCTACTCTCATGGTAGTAAGTAGAATCAATCTGAAGAGGGGGCTACCATTTGAAGGACCTGCGAGCAACCACCAACCCTTGGAGATCTATTATGACAAACCTTGCTCGCTAATAGTCCTATGTGGCTAATTGATTGATTGATATGTGGGGTTTAACGTCCCAAGTCCTATGTGGTTAAGTTGTGTGACGCAACATCATACAATACCAAACACTGCTCATATTCAGTCAAAACTTGCAACATGTTGGTAAGCGAGTCAAGAGGATGTCTGGCAAAATAAATACCCCTACATTAATTGTTCACACAGGGTAGCCACAGTACCTTTTGCTTGAAAAATAAAAAGTCCTTATGCATGTAAATTAACTTTATAGCAGAAATACACGTTTATATAATACTAGTGATTGCATCTAGGTTTTTTAACGATTCATTTCAATAACTTTTGCAGCAAGAACTTCTGCAGCTTAGGCAGATGAACTCCATGTTTAAATGTAATGATTTATGCCACCTAGTACCTGGTTGCTCTTGTCTAGTTGACTGTTGCGATTGGAGTCTGGGAAGTGAATATGGCAGCCTGTATTGTCCATTACTTGTTGGATGTTGTGGCCACCTTTGCCGATAATGTAAGAGTGGTCTGTGAAAGACACGTCCATCTTCATTGTCACCCTGTTTCTCTGAAATCCAAGAAAGAAATGAAGTTCATGTTCCGTGTTTAAGCAAAAAACAATGTAGCAGGAAAAAAAATTGGCCAGTTTTGCGTTTTTATGCCATGCTGCGAGTATTTTCCATCATTGCATCTAACCAACTTTCCCACCCTTCTCACCTGGATATAGAGACAAGTACAAATAGTAAAATACTGGCATGGATATATTAAATTTACTTTCCACACATTAATGCATGAAATGAATTGTGAATTCAAAGGATTGTTTTTAATTGTTAACCATAATAAGAGACTTGACCAACATTATTGAAAACTAAGAGAAAATGACGCCAAGGAAAGTATAGGGGATTTTAGTAGTACCTAATGTAAATGTGAAGAAAGAAAAGTGGACGGAAAGATAATTTGCCTCCAGCAGGGACCAAACCTGCGACCTTCGTACAATGTGTCCGACGCTCTACCAACTGAGCTACAGTGGCAGACATCCCTTGGCTTACTTCATCAGGGGCATAGGCAAAAATATTTTTCGAGGGGAGGGGGTACCACCTTGATCTGAAGTGGAGTTCGGGTAGACAAATAGTAATTTTGTGCAATGTATACCACAATGACAAAATTTCAAAATGGGGGGGGGGGCATGAGCCTTGCATACCAACCGAAGGCAGCAAGTCTGCTTGCAAGCGATACTTAAGTATACACTGACCTTACTTCCACAAAGTAGGCATTATGGCACTGACACACTATTCAGTGTTAACTACATGCAAAAGAAAATAAATGAATTATCGTAAAAGTACTTTTGTGTCGAGCAATTCCAGGATGCTTTCACGAGCTCTGGCAACAGCATCTGGCAGTCCCCTAACTTTAACATGAGGGTCTGAAAAAAAAGAAAAGGGAGGGGGCAGGGACATTTCATTGCCATAGTAGGTTTTTCAATGTGCCAAGTAAAATAAAAACACATTTAATAAGAGAACCCAAGCAATGCATTTCGAAGATGGAACTGTCCCTACAAAGAAAAGTACTAGGCAACTGCATAAAATGATGCCGCTGAAGGGCATAGCCAGAATTTTTATTTTTTTAGAATGGTGGGGTGGGGATAAGTTACACAATGCATGTTTGAACATGTGTTTTCAATTTTGCATGTGATATATTCACATGTACACATACAAATTGCAATGTAAGGGTGAGTGAAAAAGGGAGGAAAGCTCTTGAGACATTCCAGTAATTTGGTTCTTTGTTGACATGGTCACACAAGTGGATATGATGTCAATTCAAAACTACAAGCCATAAGACTCATGTAAGCAGCATAGTTTAAGAGGACCGGGTAAGCAAAAATATCGAAAAAAAAATCATTTTTCTCTTTTTGCATTAGTCGAACCCGTTTATAAGGCACACTGTATAAAAGACACTGATATAAGAGACAAATGGGTATAAATGATTGATATGTGGGGTTTAACGTCCCAAAACGAACATATGATTATGAGAGATTCCACAGTGGAGGGCTTTAGAAATTTTGACCACCTGGGGTTCTTTAACGTGAACCCAAATCCGAGCACATGGGCCTACAGCATTTTCACCTCCATCGAAAATGCAGCCGCCGCAGCCGAAATTTGATCCTGCGACCTGCAGGTCAGCTGCCGAGTACCTTAGCCACTAGACCACTGCGGCAGACCATATATGGGTATAAGAGACACCAGTGTGCCTACAGTAAACTGCAGGTTGATAGAAAAATGCATACGTACGTGGTACGCTGCTTATAAGAGAAATCTCGTAGAAGACAAGAATTGCTGCCCAGAGCATGCCTTTTACAAAGGGATTCAACTGTATTTGAAATCTGCAGCCTTTTCTGAACCAGAATCCGCATATTTCAAAACTTGCTGCAGTGGCCAGCCATGCCCCCCTTCTTACGTAGCAAGGGGCTCCTTGCAGTTCAAACATCGCAGCCATATGAAGAGGTTACAGTTTGCAAGCTATAGTGCATTTGGCACATTCAGAAAAAAATAGGCCCAGAACTGCTAAAACAAAAGCAAGCTGAGGCATCAAGCTTTCTGAGAAGAAATCTATATCTGGCCGGGGATTTCTTAGTAGTGCCATCATTGGTAAACTCCCAAACTATCATTGTTTGGCCATTAAGAGGAATAGAGAACTATCATTGTTTGGCCATTAAGAGGAATAGAGCCAGCTTGAAGGACATGGCAAAAGCCGTGCGGCCCACATGTTTTCACATGGCATCAAGGGATACAATTCTTCCCACGGACTTCGTTTGAAAAATGCCAAAACTTCGGACAATTTCAATAAAACCCAGTTGAATGGTGAACCATTCATTCATAAAGAACACCTTTCAGCATCTGTTTTGAAGCTGTTAAGAGGAATTATGCTAAGCCAATTAGGTACCTGAAGTAAAAATTTACAAAAAATGCTAGGCTTGCATAGAACGTGCAGCACAGTCGCAACGAAAACTGAAACAGCAGCCTTTCAGAACTTTTTCCAAACTCTTTGGGTAAATGCTAGAAGCACATTTACCGAGTATCCACTATGCCATAAACAATCATAACTTGCAAAGTGGGCCAGGATTCACTATGCTATGCTTTGTCATTCTTCAGAGAAGCGTGGTATCTGCAACACACTTGCTAGGGATTGTGAAATTTTTTATGCAGAAGAATTATGCCTGCAGTGGGAATGTGCCACAGTTAATAGGTGATCAAGAACAAGTTTTCTTATGGGTTGGAGCATCGGATGATCCACTCGTGCAATTCGCATTGTATGATGACAGCTGGTTTCTTGTATGTCCCAAAATGATTCATTACTCGTAATAATGCAGTTCCTTTCGCAACATCAAGCCTGCCTGAGGCCAGTTTAGGAGAGAGTTTTAAGCCCCAGCGTGGCTCAGTGGTAGAATACCGGGCTAGCACGCAGCGAACCAGAGTTCGAATCTGATTGGGTCCTTAGCGTTGTTATGCAGAGTTTTTTTCTTATTTCTTGCGATACTGGTTACAGACACTGTCAGCGGCAGAAAACTAAGGCGCCGCACGTGATCAGCGTGACCTGTAAACATTAGTTGGAATTTACAGCCCTAAATCTGCTTCAGTAAAATGAGAAAAGGCTTATAATCACAATGGCAGTAAAATAATTACAGAACTCTTATGGTTATGGAGAAAAAGTACATTAACTTCGCCTAAAATGCATGACAAAAGTAGGGTTTAGCCTGTTCTTTTAATGCCATGTTTGAAAAGGAGGGCCCATTCATTCACTTCACAGCAGAGCTTAGCACCAAGTTACCTTGAAAATAAGTGCAATTAATAAATGACAGGATTAATATTAGAATCACAATACAGGTCAGAGAGGCTGTGAAAAGAGCCTGATAAGACACTCCAGAGAGTCACTGCTATATTTTGGGCAGCGGAAGTTTGATGAACTGGAAAAGATACCTTAATAAAGCCATAGTACTAGGCCTGCTGTGTTCACATTTCATTCAAGCAGCACATAAATTGTGAAGTTTGAGGTCCAGCCCAAGAAACACAACACATAAAAACTTCTCGAAACGACTAGAAAGGTATGCAGACATCTGGGTATATTATAAGACGTTGATAGACGTTCTTTACAACAAGTCTTTTTCAAAAATTTTACTAAACAGAATTTTCTAGAATTTCCGGTAGAATTCGCAGATGAAGTCTCAATCACTGCATGCCATATATGCAGGGTGTTTTCAAGCAATACACATTTTCCCTTAAACTATAATAGTTGTAGAGTAGGCAACCATCGTCTTGGCAGCCAATTTCTAGGTTGAGGCAGAAACGTTTAGCCACTATTTTGATCACTCAGAAATGATTAAAAAAAAATATTTGAATCAACTTTTTGTTACTATCAAGTTTTGGGTGGTTATATGGCGAAGCAGTTCTAGGTCGCAAATTATGGCAAGCGTAGTTTTAAAAAATTGAAGATATCATGCGTAGTTGCAGACACCCACCATCAACTACTAGTATAGACATGGCGATGTACACGGCGATGCGACACATACACATGGCGATGTACACGGCGATGCGACACATACACATGGCGATGTACACGGCGATGCGACACATACACATGGAGATGTACACGGCGATGCGACACATACACATGGAGATGTACACGGCGATGCGACACATACACATGGAGATGTACACGGCGATGCGACACATACACATGGAGATGTACACGGCGATGCGACACATACACATGGAGATGTACACGGCGATGCGACACATACACAACGATACACGACGATGCGACACATACACAACGATACACGACGATGCGACACATACACAACGATACACGACGATGCGACACATACACAACGATACACGACGATGCGACACATACACAACGATACACGACGATGCGATGCATACACAACGATACACGACGATGCGATGCATACACAACGATACACGACGATGCGATACATACACAACGATACACGACGATGCGATACATACACAACGATACACGACGATGCGATACATACACAACGATACACGACGATGCGATACATACACAACGATACACGACGATGCGATACATACACAACGATACAAGACGATGCGATACATACACAACGATACACGACGATGCGATACATACACAACGATACAAGACGATGCGATACATACACAACGATACAAGACGATGCGATACATACACAACGATACAAGACGATGCGATATATACATAACGATATACACGACATTCTTTAGCCCACCCTACACGTGGTCATGAAATAGGCGTACTAAATATATATAGTGTCAGTCATTGCTTAACTGATGAAATAAATTGCAAAATGTACAATCGATGGGGTTTATTGCTCCGAAAAAACACTACAATTATGAGAGACTGCGTAGTGAAGAACTCCGAAAATTTCGACCACCTGGGGGTTTTTAAACGAACACGTATGTACACAGACCTCAAGCATTTTAGCCTCCATGAGAAATGTGGCCAGCACGGCAGAAATTCGATCCCGTAATCAGCGCGGGTCTACAGTCGAGCAGCATATCCACTAGACCACCGTGGCAGGCAGTTTTCGCGCGTCACGCTCATAGTTGCATTGGACCCACTAGAGCAGCTTGAAAGCCACGAACCGTAGCGAAGCTGAATTATGGCACCCACACACAAAGCGATGCGTAGTCTCCCGCGCCATGCCAGACTATGCTTCCTGCCTGCCCATGCATGCATCGTTTCACTTTTTGTCGAATTCCCCCGCAGACATGGGCCGAGCCGTGCTCCTACCGAGGGCGGCAGAAAAACGCCCTTTCTCTCCTCAACCAAGCCTCCTCCTCCCGGCACCGAGACAGCGTCGCAACCAGTGGCAACCGGTAGTCACCGCTTCGTTATTTTAGGTAGTGTTGTACGGTCTCATTCACCGACCGTGACGCCACTCTGACTCCCTCTCCACCACGAAGCCGCCAAAGATTCTCCCAGGTAGCACGTGGCAGCCACGTTTTGCGCTTGCTGCATATATAGTTTCGTATTGGATTTGAGTGTTTTGAGATTTCGCTTGAGAGCTGCTTTCTCCATAAGAAATGTGGTACCCAGCAGACATAAGTGTCATCTTTTGTTCTCTGCTAGAGCCTCTCATGAACAGAAAAAAAGGAAACTATGGACTCCCTATCTCGTCTGCAAAAACATCACTGAGTCAATGCTGTGGTTGAGCCACTTTTTCAAAGCCAAACCACGTTGGAAGGCAGTCCTACAGAACAAAACTTGTCTGTTCAGAGCGTAGCTAATGGCAAGGATAATTATCATTAAACTTTGCGAGACAGTTTTTAATATGGTACCTTTGGCCAATGGATGGTGATAAAGCATTTAGTTCATCTGCCAAGATGAGAAATTTCTACACATTGCACCTATCAAGTTGACACCTTCAGCAACACCGAAATGCTAATATGAGCAACGTACACCAGTGCAAGATGTGCAAAACAAACTATTATATAGTGGTCATGAACACAGCAGCATATAATTTGTAATGCTGTGGGCTTCGTTTTTTTTTTTTCATTTTCTTCTTTGCATCACCTATTCCAAAACTTAGTGTTTGTGAATAAAATGGTTTAACATATTGCTTCCTCTTGATTTCCTGCGGATACGGACTGACCTAGCCGAAATCATTTTGATAAGCTGGTGCATGTGAGAAAGTTTTTTTACATCACCGATTCCATCTCAAAATACGCGCACAAAATACACAGTTCGGGGCATTGCCAAAACCACAATTTGATTGTTAAACACAGTTTTGGAGTGAAACCCATTAATTTTGACTACTCGTAGTTCTGACATACGTACAAGTTTAGGCACACTGGGTGAGAAAAAAAAATTGGAATGCTGCTTTTTGGCTGTTACAAATTTTCTAGCTTCATATATTTTCTACAGGGCCAATAATGTGTTTGCAACGAAAATGAGCAGGCTAGCTTAGCACTGATAATTATCTACTTGAAAAGAACAGTCTGTACTAAACTGTGCTTTTTGGATGTCTGCAGTTTCCTGGACAAAATGTGTCATAATTTTCTTTTTTATATGTGTGAAGTGATTAGCCGATCATCGGAATTATTGCTATGTAAATAGTATGCAACAACATACTATTTGTTGAAATTTTTGCATTTACTTTTGGACGTGCCGTATGATGCATTCCAGACAACACCAGAAACGAAAATGAGTTTATGTTTAAAAGCTTGTCTTGTCTCCAAGCAAAAGAGATTATCGTAATGATAGGCTGCAGTCACTAAGTTATTCTTTGAACAAATAGGTCACTAACGAACAAATAGGTCACTAATTCTGCTGGCTAGAAAAGCTCCACTAATCAATCTGATACCATATTATGGTGTTGTTCTTACTTGTCACTCTAGACAGTGAACAGCTAAATGCACTTATTGGAAAACGCTGGCAAGAAACCACAAATTGATCATGGGACATGCTCAACAAGCTGGTTTGCATGAAAGTTTTTTAGAATTCTGGTGACAAGGTAACTAGGCTTGTAATAATAAAATTAGAATTAACGCTTAAAAAAGTTCTTAAAAACATTTAGCTAGACGTTTTTAGAATTCTCACTAGCAGTTTTCCAGACATTCGATAACATGGCGTTAACACAGCTACAGAAGATTCTGAAGCTGCTTAGGTCTAAATAACAACAGAACTTCTAACATACCTTTGGACTATACTTTTCGGACATTTACTAAAAGTTTTTCAGCTTTTATTGTGTTTCGTGGGAGCGTTAGAAAGGTTGCCACTACTTTGCTAATAAATCTCAAACTTTCATGTCACGAATGCTCAGGATGTCCCTGCAAGCAGTCCTAGTTGACTTGGCTAGTTTTAGCTACATTCAGTTTGCAGCCAGAAATGCTAAGGAAGATGGGAGAATCATTGTTTCCCCTATTCAGAGGATCAATTTCACAAGATGGCAGGACACCAAAAAGCTTTGAGGAGACAATGGACAGCATTCTGGGTGAAGTGGAGTTGTTGCTTGAATGCCAAGAATATGGAGAGTAGTATAAATTCAACTCATCCAAGCTGCCTTCAACCAGAAAGAAAAACAGCAACGTGCATCAAGCAGATGTGAAATGATACATCAGTCCAGACAGTCCACCTATGGCCCGAGATATCATGCATGTGGCAAGTTCGGACATTTTGAGAGATTTTGGAGAAAAGCAATACATAAATGCTTGCACGCTCAAAGGCAACAGATGACTCCATTGAAGCATTTGTTGGCGGTTTAATGGTCAGATCTGTTAATCTGACTGGAAGGAGAGTTGCTCTAAATAGCCACAAAGACATCAAGCTTTATACCGATTCAGATGTCAGCATTCTGCATACTACTACCGTGCTGAGTACATCACCTGCCCCTCAGTTGCAGTCTAGCGGAAGTCTACCTTCCAGGGTAAGCAATTCAAAGTGGAAGAGTGCACCTCCTGCAATGTAAATGATATTAGTGCAAACTCAAACGTTCTAAAAGGAAACAAAGTCCATACTCTGGGCAGCTTTATACACAACAGTTCCGTCTTCTGAGATGATTGAGACATGAGCAATTAAGGCATTGCACCCTGCATTTACCTAGTTAGGAGAGCACTTAAAAATTTCAGAATTGCCTGGTGATGCATTTTAACGAATGAGATAATTTCCAGGCAAATATAGTATAGTACATCACAAGCACGGGGGCAGGAGGAAGGAAGTCATGGTGAGGAGGAGAATGACACCAGACAAACACGCTCGCCAGCAGTGTAACGTATACCAGACGCCACCTCGCTTAACCTCGTAGATAATACTGGGAAAAAAATGGCATAATTCAAGGCAAATTGTTTTGAATGCACACACAAAAACCCAAATTGAATGTTTTCTTTTTGAATTTTAACATAATTAGAATTTCACACTTGATTACAAGTAAGTTGTTTCAGCACTCACCCTTTTTTGATTTTGCACCAGCCTTCAGCTTTGTTGGCCATGTGATAATGGTGTCAGTGGTTTCCATAATCTATGCCAGAAGATAAGAAGTCCAGTTGGCACTTTCAGAACTTGACTGTACCAACTTGTAAGTGCACATATACCAAATTCAAAATGCTAATTAAGAATGTTATGACAGCCAAGAGATGTCCTCATAAACTTGACCTCCACAAACAATATGCAGTATCTCAATATCTCAATACCATCAAAGCAAAGCATCTTTTACTGTCGATGTGTGCAAATATTCTGGTGTAGTTCTCAGCCATGGATGTTTGGGGAAGCCCATGCAAACCGATAAAAGAGGGACTCAATTCAGTGACAGAAAGGGGGAGGGGGTGTAAAATTAAAACATGCAGTGTGAGACAGGTTGCTTTTACTTATTGCTGGCAAAAAATGCTCAAACAAGTGCCATGCCAATTTGATCTGAACAGCTTGTCAATATCTTGTACAATCTGCATCCCCATTCAACCTGTATCTAACTATGCAAGCCTAAAAAAAAGCAAGCTCCAAAGCATACGTCGCAGAAAACTGCAATGAAAGCCATCTCATGGAGAAGGTAAAACAAGTTAGCTGTGCCACAATGCGAAACGAAACTATCGGGAGATAAGGAACGAAATTTCTGAAGGAGTGACATGCAGGACATGGTGTACCACCAAAAAGCAATTTTTTTTTTTTTCTGGAGAATGGGCTTTGTAGATCCCCAAAGATGGCTTTGCGAACTGCTGTTTTAATGATACTTGAAAAGTACAGGGGCTTCATTTGTTAAATTGGCACTAACAACACATGACGGGAAGCGTACAGGGCAGTAGCATGGATGTGTAGCCAAGCATCACCACAATATACAGAGATATTCCTCAGAGGACGGCAGTAAGACTGCCAATTAAGTTTTGTACAAGAATGATCTGCTTTAAAAAATGGCATATCCATATATTAAAAATGATAGGAGTCAGACCAAGAAGAGGAGGGGACTAATTCTCGCAAGTGCGAGTAGTAATGCAGCAACACTGTTGAGGCAAAAAGGGTCAAGCTCAAATTGTCTATGTTCCCTACACTCAAAGTCTACGTTGCAGTTATTAAGTGAGCACAAATTTCGGAACAACTCTGCACTTTGTATTTTGCATACTTTTGCTTGTCCCTTCACAGTGTGCTCATTGTGGCAGTACTTCATTGTAAACTGCACAGGGAGCAGAGACCTCCATTAATTTGAGCTAGAGCACTGTACGAGACTGGAACTCTATAGCCTCACACCATTAAAGAAATGTTTCGTTCAGGCTCAGACTTAAAGCTATGGGCTCTGTCCAAGCCAGATTCACTGAAGAGCCTGCATCAAACCTACATACAGACGCGAGTGTTCTACATATATGCAAGGCTATCTGTGCACCAAAACAAACATTTGCTGTGCTATTGCAATCGCAAGCCAGTTACTCCAAGTTGTCATGAGAGCCTTGCACAAACAAAATAAACCTAAATTTCGCCAAGATAAAAAAGTTTCATATGAAAAGGAAAGCCCTGACAGCTAGTAAAATGAATTGGGCAGTACACGAAAAGAAGGCAGATATAGTAGGCTTGTGCGAAAAGTGAATTTTAGGTTTGAAGTAAATAGCAATTATGGTCAAATAATTTCAAACTTGAATCGTGTATATTGCATATTATAAAAAACACGTATTTGTCATAAGCGAACCAACTTCCACAATAATTTTTAAAAAGTGAAACACTGCAAATTGGTAGAATTCAAGTAATAACAGGTAAAAAATATGCTGTGTTTTAATATTTATTATACTAAGCATTAAAAATCGATGCGATGGTAATATGTTCATTGAACTTTGACACAAGGCTTCACGACAGTGAAAATTTCCCCTAGACAGATGTTTTCACTACTTGAGAACCTCTTGAAACCATGTTTACCAAAGGTTACATGCGGACTAATATACACTTACTCTTTCATTTTGAATACTTTGAAATCTTCAACAACTTTAATTTAGGTCGAAGTGAATTCGAATACTGCAATATTTGTATAAATATCGAAAGCATGTGAATCTTTATAGAAGGCTACTATATATTCAGCAGCAAACATTCATTGACCAATAAACAAGCAGTGTCAGCATGTACAAGCAAATTTGAATGCATTACACTCTGTGCAAGTGAACATTGGCTTTCACAATGCTGGCATGATCAGGAGCACCAGAAGTGAGCAACCATGTTGCATTGCCACTTTCTTTGAAATCCCATGTCCCATAACATTAGGCATGTGGAGACTGAACGTGAAGCCATTAGGCATATCGGTTCGCTCAGCCTTTGCAGCCACTAGTAAGCTATTGAAAGTAAACTAGCCAACTTAAGCCCCTCAACTGTATGCCAGCTTCCCACCCTCCACTACAGCATAACAATGCCTTTAATCAACTATCATCTTGCACACTCACCTCCATGCACCTATATCAGTAGTTCTCAAATGGGGGTCTGCGAACCCTAGGGGGTCCGCGAAGCCAATTTCGTGAATTGTGGTACGTTAACAGCTTCTTTTTTTAAATTTTTTATAGTTTAGTCCAGCCAAGACTTAAAGTAAATACCAAAACAGGTTGAATGTGCCTGCAGATGCGTAGGCAACTCTGTTTAAGTGCAACTGTGCCAGGTATTGAACTATCCAAAACAAGAAGATGTGGAACGTCAGTGATGTTTTTGGTAGTAATAAAAGGTACCCGTTTCATGCTCTAGTAGTATCAATTTACCTATGTACCCCCTCCCCCCTTTGCTGCAAAGAATCCCCCATCACTTCCACCAGTCCACAAGGGGTCCCCGATGCATCCATTGCTAAGAACCCTATGTACCCCCTCCCCCCTTTTGCTGCAAAGAATCCCCCATCACTTCCACCAGTCCAGAAGGGGTCCCCGATGCATCCATTGCCAAGAACCACTGACCTACATATTCACCTCTACAATGATAGCCATTCTTAGTAGACAAATTGTGCTTTTTGTAAGGATTAATGACTTCTGGCAATTGATATTATCTGGGAGCGTAACATCCCATAAGACATCAGGGACACTATGGTGGAGGGTGCCGGAATCGCGACCTTCTGGTGCTCTTCAACATGCACAGACATCGCACAGTACATAGCCTTTACGATTTTCCTCCCTCGAAATGAGACCACCGCAGCTGGGTTTAAACCCGACCTTCACGACAGCAGAATTCTGGCACTTAACGAAGGTGGGGGCGGGGGGGGGGGGGATGGTGGTGGAGAATTTATATAAGTTTTACTTGTACAGTCCTAGAGGTTGGCTTTCAATAATTGTTTGAAAATTCTAGGTATCTTAAGTGCATTTTTGTCGTAAGTGCAAATGAATAGGAGACACCACATCCACAGAAATCAGTAAATATGGGCCCCAAATTTGTACACTAGTGCTTAGTCATGGTTTCTGCAAGGTTGCTACTGTGATGCACTTCCCACAGTCACTTTTGCATTAGGTTAAAAGTGAATTTAGGCTTTCAACTGCTTTTGCACGGAAATTTCGGATTTTTTTTTGCTGTGAGAACTAGTATTAATAACAGCCCTGTCATTGCAATAGCAAATGAAACCCTTGAGAAAGCCTGGAGTGTTTAGTGGTAGAGAGTTATAGGAAGTAGAGATGCAGAGTCCACTTAGCCGCAAAGTACCAAGTTATCTTCACGTAGGGTGGAACATAGGTGGAGAGTAGTACGAGGGGGCTGGGGCTCCCTCCGGACATTTGTATAAACCTTCCGACTACTTTATATATTATGACACACACTGCAAGGCCTATATACATATATACATACATACATACATACATACATATATACATATATACATATATACATACATACATACATACATATATACATACATATATATATATATACAATAGAAGAGAGAGAGAAAGAGAGAAAGAGAGAGAGAAAGAGAGAGAAGAAAGAGAGAAAGAGAGAAAGAGAGAGAGAAGAAGAGAGAGAAGAGAGAGAAAGAGAGAGAGAGAAAGAAGAGAAAGAGAGAGAGAAAGAGAGAGAGAAAGAGAGAGAGAAAGAGAGAGAGAAAGAGGAGAGAGAAAGAGAGAGAGAAAGAGAGAGAGAAAGAGAGAGAAAGAGAGAGAGAAAGAGAGAGGGAAGAGAGAGAAAGAGAGAGAGAAAAGAGAGAGAAAGAGAGAAAGAGAGAGAGAAAGAGAGAGAGAAAGAAGAGAGAGAGAGAGAGAGAGAGAGAAAGAAGAGAGGAAAAAGAGAGAGAGAAAGAGAGAGAGAAAGAGAGAGAGAAGAGAGAGAGAGAGAGAGAGAGAGAGAGAGAGAGAGAGAGAGAGAGAAATGTGGGTGGATTAGCAAGACAACTCCCTCTGGGAATATAAAAAACCATCTACCTATGGGGTAGGAAGACATCAATGTGGGCGTTGTTGAATGTCGCCATGCTAATGAATATGTGAAGTTTAAGGTCCCAAAACCACCATATGATGTAGTGGAGGGCTTCGAAAATTTAGGCCACCTGAAACCACCTGGGATTCTTTAACGTACACCCCACATCTGATGGACACGGGCCTACAGTATTTTATTTTCGCCTGCATCGAAAATGCAGCCGCCGCAGCGCCGATTCGATCCCGCCACCTGTGGGTGAGCAGGAGAGTACCTTAG
The DNA here is from genome assembly GCF_043290135.1 of Rhipicephalus microplus. Lineage (NCBI taxonomy): Eukaryota > Metazoa > Arthropoda > Arachnida > Ixodida > Ixodidae > Rhipicephalus > Rhipicephalus microplus. The sequence goes on from NC_134710.1 coordinate 236,252,164, forward strand.
ACACTAGACCACCACGGTGAGGCAAAAAAAAAAAAAAAATGTCGCCATGCATTCAAATTTGCTATCGAGAGGGCTGTCATGACCCAACTGGATTAAAATGCCATTAAAAGTCAAATGCAATTAAATGCCAAGAACTGTAAGCTGAGCTAGCTAATGTCTGCTGAATAGCAAAAGATTGACCAATTAATGAGCTAGGCTGGAACCAAGGCTGTGTCCTGGCTATCAGTGCTGACAGTAGCACTGTGCTAACTCGCGTTAATGTTTCTGCCAAGCAACTGTGTGCTCGCCACATTAAATCGAGGCGAAATACTGGAGGCCCATATAATGTGCAATGTCAGTGCATGATAAAGAACCCCGATAGAAATTTTTGGAGCCTTGCACCGATTGATATGTGGGGTTTAACGTCCCAAAACCACCATACGATTATGAGAGACGCCGTAGTGGAGGACTCTGGAAATTTTGGCCACCTGGGGTTCTTCAACGTGCACTCAAATCCGAGCACGCAGGCATAAGCATTTTCGCCTCCATCGAAAATGAAGCTGCCGCGACCTACGGCTCAGCAGCCGAGTACCTTAGCCCCTAGACCACTGCGGCGCGGCAGTGGAGCCTTCCACTACAGCCTGCCTCAGTTATATAATGGGTTTGACACGTGAAAGTCCAGGATACCAAGGTGCAACATTATTAACACTGTTACTGACATTCTTAAGTATAATGGAGATTCTCCCTTGAGGAGCTACATTATAGCAACAAGTACTTGTCACTGTCGGGGCCTTTGTCCTCTCAGATTGGGGGCCATACCTGGTTGATAGAGCAAAAGATCAGCAAATCAGCCTTTACGCGATTATTAAATGGAGTTAGCCCTTTTACGTGTAAATATACCATACATAAACCCTTGTTTGAAGTGAACAATTTTAACCAATTTTGGATACCGTGGAGTAACCATATTGAAGACTTGTACCATACTGAAGACACCATATTGAAATAACCATATTGAAGACATTGAAGATCCGAGATCAAACTTCTTGCATTTAATACTTCGAATCAGCACCGTCTAGGGTATGCATGTGTGGCCTTGGGCCCATATTTTAAAAAGGATGATCATGAACTAATGGTTCAAAGGAGAGCAGTAAGGTTCATCTATACTTCCGCTCATCACATTCTTGATTCACCTTCATTAGTTTTTGCTACTTTCAACATTCCACTCGTGAAACAGCATAGAGCTACTGCCAAACTTAAGTTCCTTTTCCCATTTCATATTTGGCAGTTTAATATTGATCCTAGTAAATACATCTGTCCCTTTTTTCCCAGCCAACTAGACAGTCCCAATCATGACCCGACAAACTTTGCAAGCACTAACCTTTTCAAATGCTTCTTTCTGTGGACCATTAGGAAATAAAATGCAGTGCCTTCAAATTTTTTTCCTGAATGTGACATTTTGGACTGAAAACTTCATGCACCTTATGTAAACAACATTGAATTCAGTTGTGTTTGGTGCTTGTAACTTTATAAATTTCTGCACTCCTTTCTACAGATTTGTATTCAACCATTCTAGTTAACATGCTTTTCTTTGTAAGTAGTAATGTTTATTTTAACCTGCTGTATAACTTTTACACTTTTTTACACCCCGTTTACTTGGTATGAGACTGAACTAAATGGAAATGAAGTTTTTTTTTTTTAAATAAAGTACAAGTGAATCTGGTGCATTTTTCAAGAGTAATCCTTGGTGCTCACACAATAAGGTGTACACCAGAGTTAACCCCTTAAGTGCTTTGAACAAGCAGAGCTCGTGCTGGCTAAAATGTCACCAAAACAGCTTAGGACGAGCAGAACTCTTCTTAGTGGAATAGATACTCTTCTCAAGCGTTCAGGACTAGAACCGCGCATTTATGGCTTACACTGCACATCATCCATTAGACGCCGACAATTTCGCAAGAATTTAGCTTTCTTCTGGGGCAGGAGCACGATTTTTGCATGAAAAAACTGCTTGCAGTAGTGGTGACGCATGCATAGATAGCCTGTGAACACTAAGAAGCTATTCGTTTTCGTCATTTTCTTGGAGAGCCGATGATTCAAGTACAGATGCTTTGTGACGACAACGATGACTGAATTGAGTAGCTCCTCCAGTGATGAGGACGACTGATGCGGACAGAGTGAGTGCCTGCCAGTGAAGCTGCTTTGTGCTATCCCGCGTTTTGAAATTTCGTACACTGCCCCTGAAGCTTCCCAAGTGAAAAAGCACAAGGGTGCTTGGCCTCATCAAGTGGAGCAAGATCTGACATCCGTAACTTGTTTATAAGGTTTTAATTTCTTCAGAAGCAGCTACCTTGTTAATAAAGTTGTTTATTTTAATGAACTATTTTCCCCACACTCAGATAAACTAATATTTTTTCAACATCGACTACTTTTCAGTACAAATATATGCGAAATCGGCAATAAAAGAATGAGCACTTTTTAATGAAAGTAAAAAGAAAAGATGTTACAGGGTTAAAATAACCAGACAAAATGAATTCCCATCTTAGCTTCTCCCTAGAGCACATGCACTCTGATGAACCAAGTGCATGTACATCACTTGTACATGCAGTCAGTTGAAAAAATCTGGCAATTTTTTTGTCACAATTAGTCTGCAGTGATAAAACTACAAAGACAACTATTATATAAAGGCAGTCTTAAGAGCAGAAGCCTTCCTGCTATAGCCAGAAGGGCAACATATTAGAGCGATATACACTATGATCTATAAATTTGCATGTTCATAATGTCCTAGAACTGTTGGAGAGCCACCTCATATGCAGCTATTTTTTCGGGACATTTGGCATGATGTCACATTTGCAGACAAGTGTGTTTACACTTGCAAAGACTGACATGGAACCGGTTATGGTTGTTTCCTGCCTTCAGCTGTATTTGTCTTCACGCTGCTTCAAGCTCCCTATTTTTTAGAGAACCTGCCAAGCATTGACGAATCAAACTACAGTACAAAAGGAATCATTTAAAAACATCAAGCAATACAAATACATCCACTTATCGAATGAGGTTAATTTAAAGATGATAATGCTGCTGGCTAAAGGTGCAATCGGTTCAATAAAAACTACTGCAAATCTGCTAACGAAAGTGACTGGAATGTCATACTTTTTGCTAGAATTACCTAGATGCCCAGCATATTTTACAGCCTTAGGCTACATATCAGGCAAGGACAAGTGAAATTACAACTGGTTAAAATTGATATGTGGGGTTTAACGTCCCAATGAGAGACGCCGTAGTGGAGGGCTCCGGGAATTTCAACCACCTGGGGTTCTTTAACGTGCACCCAAATCTGAGCACACGGGCCTACAACATTTCCGCCTCCATCGGAACTGGTTAAAATTCAAGAGAACTATTTTTAATATAACTGTTTGGGCTTTTACATGCCAAACCAACAATACGATTACGAGACACACTGCCGTGGGGGAGACTATGGATTAATTTCCAACTCGTAGCATTCTTAATATGCAGATTAATGGGCACACTGGCGTTCTTGCATTTTGCCCCCATAGAAGTGCAACTGGTCGGGTCAGAAATTGCATTCTCATCCTAGAACTTAGCTGTGGTACGCCTTTTTTTTAAATATGTGAAGGGTATAAATGTGCGAGTGTCTAGAACATAGACATTCCACTGTACCTTTTGGAAGAACCTTTCTGCCATAGTGGGTGTGTCACAGCCATTTTCTGCGATGATGAAAAAAAAGTGGTAGCAGACCCAAAAAGTGAACGACAACAAAGCGAAGCACCTTGCACGATTATGAAATGCAAATGTTTATTAAATGATTATAAGAGAGTCAGATGGCCGCCAGGGCGCATCAACAAACGCCAGTTGCACCTCGTGTCGGACTCTACAACACTTTCGCTTTGCTTGCATAGTGCCGCTGTGCCAAACATGTCCAATCATGCAAGCAGAGAGATGTGCTCATCGCATTCCATTCTAACCGAGCGCGTATCAATTGGCACAGGCCTTCACTGAACACACCTTTGATTATAAATGACTGCCGGATGCACAGACGAACAGATTCACATACAGACAGACAGATGCAAAAACAATACGGTACATTTTAAACATGCAAGCCCACTATGAACCCTCTACGTATTGTAACTGCAACAGCCATGTTTTGGTTCAACGGGAAGCTACTATAACGGACATAGCGAGAGCCTAAGGAGCTTCACTCTTAAAAAACTGGAGGCAAGAACTTTTTTAAAAAACTGGAGGCAACAACTTCCAAGCATTGAGTTTTTCTGAACATCAGAGAGGTTTGTTTACAGAAAGGCAGAGAGGTTAGCCTGAGCAATAGCACGCTCTAGCCTGCTACTATACAGCAGGGGAGGGGATATGGGAGGAAAAGTAATAGATGACGATGATGAGAGAGAAGAGATGGTGAGAACAGTCTTTTCGAATTGAGAAAATGTTATAGCTATGCATGTAGACCAGTTGCTTTTAAAAAGGTTTTGAACGATAAGCCTCACAGGAATGCATTTGTAAAAACATGCAACTAAGGCTTACAATAAGCAAATTAAGTTAACTAAAATTTATATGCCCCTCCCTAGGACCGGCAGCCAATTCTCCCGTGCCACCGATTCAACAGTACCAGCCTAAAAAATTGGCAATGTTTCAATTCGTGAATGCAGAATGCATGACGGCAGCCTATTCTCTTGTGCCACCAATTCAACAGTAGCAGCCTAAAAAATTGGCAATGTTTCAATTCGTGAATGCAGGATGCATAAAAGCGTATGGGAGACATTTCCTTTTCATGCATTGCACATAAAATGGTTTGGCTTTGAGTGCAAGCTTGACTTCTCAGGAGCCTCCTTAGTATGCCTAGCCTGCGCTCATTGATGGTCTTGTTCAACTTTTTCCGGGCATATGGCAGCGACTTAGGGTCGCTTGTCTTCCTTTCAGCCTGCTGCCATTTGTACTGCTGCAGTCCTTGCTCTGTGCTTTGCATCTGTGTGTACCGAGGATGCTCAGGGTTGGTCTGGCAATAATAGACCTCGTAACTAGAGAAGGTCAACCTGGCTATGACCAGACTAGAGCGGAGACTTACGCACATGTCTACTCTGCAGTATGGCATCTCCATTTACCCTCATCACCGGCGCTCAGCCCTGCCTCCTTTATTCAAGCATGCTCATCCTCCAGTGCTCCCTTCCCTTGCAGCGTTCAACACATTCCAGATTCTTTCGCAAAAGAGGTGTGTACACATGTTCATGAAGGTTTTGCTTGCAGTAGTTTAAGCTACTGTAATGTGTAATTTAAGAAATTACACTTGTATTACACTGCTGCAAGTAATGTAATCTAAGCCCACGATGTGCACGCAAGCACTATACACTTATGAAAACACTTCGATCCGCATCTTGACACTTCATTCAATCACAAAACTGCAGCATAGACAATAACTGACTGCTTCACATGAAACGGATTCCCACAAGAACCAGGACGAGCCAATTTTCTCTTGAGAGTGTAACAACAGGGTATCTGCTGTATAACAGTGCTCATGGTACTCGAACTGGCCACTGGCCAGTTCAAGACGATCTATCAATGCCCATCAACTTGGGCAGCGATATAGTTTCAGCAATAACTTAAAGAGGTCTTAAACCACTTTTCGAAACAATGAAACGACCTCAGTATCAGTTTGTGCCTCACAAATCTATTGCCGCAAAAACTTAATCTGCCAAGGACGAGCATAGCAGCAGGGATTTCTCGCATGCTTTTTTTTATCTCAGCGAGTACATTAAAAGCTACACAGGAGGAGATGAGTGCATATCATCACCTTGAAAGCACATCATGAAATGAGATTGCATCTAAAGCTCTTCTTGCCACAGGGTGTTGCTATGGGCAGGAATCTCGATAGAAGAGGGCAAACACAGGTATTTATTCATGTTAGCCATGCAATAGCAGCAATCTGCATATTGATGACATACAGGGGCACAATCTCATACATGTTTTGAAAAATCATGAGAGAACAAGAGGAAGCAAAAAGCCAATGGGAGAGCTAATGGAATTCCGAAAAGTTTTGAATGCATGAAAAATTGCCGAATTTCTTAACTGAAGATCAATATTGGGAGGCATGGCTTTTTAAAGCTTAAAATTGAAGTGCGATAACAATGATTTCTTCATTGATTGGGTGCTAGATGGTGTCCCAATTTACGAGACATTTTGTCTCATTTTAGCAAACTATTGACGCAGGATTGAAAATAACAATTGTTGAGGTTTAACATCCCAAACCACCATATTATGAAAGATGCCATAGTGGAGGGCTCCAAAACTTTAGACCACCTGGTGTTCTTTAATGTGCACCTAAACCTAAGCACAAGGACCTCAAGCATTTCCACCTCTATCAAAAATGCGGCGTCGTGCAGGACTGGCTTCAGCCAGGCACAATGTAGGGCAATTAGATTCTTTGTATCGGATTGAGTGTTTGGGCCAAATTTCCAGAGTGTTTCACGTCTATTCTACGAGTGACATGTGGGGTTCAACGTCCGAAAACCACCACACGATTATGAGAGACACCGTAGTGGACGACTCTGGAAATTTTGACCACCTGGGGTTCTTTAACGTGCACCCAAATCTGAGCACACGGGCCTACAGCGTTTTCACCTCTATCGAAAATTCAGCCACCGCAGCCGGATTCAATCACTCGACCCGCGGGTCAGCAGCCGAGTACCTTAGCCTCTAGACCACCGCGGCAAGGCCACATCTGCTCTATCAGATGGAACGGTGTCTATCTGTTCTGTGCCTATTATAGAACAACAATCTTATGTAACATAACCTGTCATGTTCTGGCCTCTGTATGAAGAAAGGGCACTCGAACTGGCAATGCTGCGCTTCGCTTGCTGCGTGTACATGCAAAAAAAGAAGAATAGTTCAAAACATAATTTTGTACGTACCAAAACCAAGATATGATGATGAGAGATGCCATAGCTGGGGTGCTCCAGAAATTGACTACCTGGCATGGGTGTTGGCAGGGAGGTGATAAACAACACCCTACATGCCTTAGCAACACCCTACATGCCAAGGCGTTGGTAGCTTAGCAACACCCTACATGCCAAGGCGTTGGTAGCTTAGCAACACCCTACATGCCAAGGCGTTGGTAGCTTAGCAACACCCTACATGCTAAGTTACCACAGCAGGTGATCTGCTCGCAGCAGTGTTTGCGGTTCCTAAAAGGAGCTTCTTTACAGCTTAAGCTATGATGAGAAGGCAACGCTCAATTTTGGTGCTGTAGTCCGTCGGCAGTGTCCATCATAGCTCTCCCCCCCCTCTGGCTAGGATCTCCCTAGCCAGATTGCTAGGGAGATCATTAATATATATAAGAAAAAGCAGTGGACCTAAAACTGAGCCTTGTGGGACGCCTGAAGTGACAGGTAGAGTTGAAGAGTTAAAACCATTAACACGAACAAACTGAGAGCGATCTGTTAGAAAACATTTAATCCACTTAAGAACGTTAGGGTCGATATTCAGTTGGCTTAGTTTGTGAAGAAGCAGGCTGTGGGGAACTTTATCGAATGCCTTACAAAAGTCTATGAATATGCAATCAGCCGCGGAACCATTATCAAGTACAGAATGAAGGTCGTTTGTGAAGGCTACCAACTGCGTTTCACACGAAAATAATTTCCTAAAGCCATGTTGCTCAGGTGACAAAAATGAGAATGATTCAAGAAATTTTGCCAAGTGAGAAGCGATGACGTGTTCAAATATTTTACAAGAAATACTCGTTAACGAAATGGGGCGATAGTTCGAAGCAGAATTTTGTCACCAGATTTATGGAGTGGAATCACTTTACCTATTTTCCAGTCATCTGGAATCTCCCCTGACTGAAGAGACTGATTAAATATTTTGGACAATAGTATAGCAGAAGAAACCGAGGCGTTTTTGAGCACTTTTGTATTAATGTCATCGGGACCACAACTAGAAGATAATTTTAGGCTCTCAATAATGCGTACAATGCCATCAAAATCAAAATGAACAGGGTCCATGGGGAAATCATAATGAGTGTGACAGGCAGGGAGTGACGAGTTAGTACAACTGGAAAATGCTTTTGCAAACGTGTCATTCAGAGCGGCGGCGCAATCAGTGTTGCTAATTCGGTTTGACTGCAAATCAACAAGAGAAATTGTCAAATCAACTGTATCCTTAATCAGACTCCAGAATTTTTTAGGGTTTGCGGAAAGAAGTTCAGGTAATGCAACATTCATAAACTTATGTTTTGCTTGCTTTAAAGCTTTCTTATATGTACATACGACATCCTTAAGTGCTGACCAGTGCTCCGATTTTCGAGACCGCTTTGCTCCGATGAAGAACCGCCTTTTTTTGTTAGCAAGGCGTTTTAATGCACGGCTGAACCATGGAAACTGATGGTTAGTGGTAATGACCTTTTCGGGAATATGATGTTTAATTAAATTGTGAATTGTACTTTTAAACAGGTGCCAGTTTTCAGTGACCCATCTCTCGTCGAAACCAACAAGAAACTCGTCCAGAAAAATCTTCAGCCCATCATTAATGGCCGAAAAGTTAGCCTTTCCGTAATCGTAAATAACCTTAGGGTTATTATGGGACAAACGAGTTGGGACATTCAACATTACGTGTATTACGGAGTGTTCGCTAATTTTCGGTAAATAGCTGATGTCGGTGACAAGATCGGGAGCTGTTGTTAACAATAGGTCAAGTGTGTTAGACGTGGAATCGGTTATTCTTGTTGGCTCAGTGATAACCCGAGTCAAAGAAAACGTTGAACAGAGTGCCACAAAATTTGATGATTCGCATGTTTCTTCACTTGAGATAGCGGGTGACTGCCAGTTAACATCGGGAAAATTGAAGTCACCGAAAAGAAATATCTGCTGATTAGAAAACTTTATGTGATTGGTGTTAAGAGTGTCGTGAAGATCATTACAAAAGCCTAGTGGCTTAGACGGCGGACGATAACATACACAGAGTAGAAACTTCGTGAAGTTAACAGATATTTGGACGCAAGTGAACTGAGAATTCGTAGTGACACGACTTGTGAGCATTCAAAATTGTGGTTAACAGCAACTAAGACACCACTGCCACGCTTTGAGGAGCGATCGCATCGGAAAATATTGTAGCACTTTTGAGCTTTTTGGGCGAGTTCACAGCAGCGCTGGCAGAATGCTGAACCGTTTCCTGCTTTTTACGCAGTGTTTCGCCTGCCTCACCGATCCTGTCAACGACTCGTCCAAATTTCTTCGCCTGGGAAGCAATACCATGAACTACCGTTCTTCGACCGAGTTTCACCACGTGCGCAACTCTGGTCCTGGTGTCATGGACGCCCCTATCAGCCTCGCTAGAGATAGTCCTGGCCTGTTCGTTGCCTTGTCAGCTGGTGTTCTATGTGCCATCATCTATGATGATGGCATCCCGATTCCTTCAATCGTTGTCCAGCCTGGTTCTGCAACATCGTCGTCAAGGCATAAAAGGGCATCGTCGACACCTACCTTCTTCAGTGGGCAAGTTCACAGCAGCGCTGGCAGAATGCTGAACCGTTTTCTGCTTTTTACGCAGGTATGTTACTTTAAGAATGCCAAGTGCATTCGTTCAGATAATCGCTTCCTGCTGCTGTTGTCTCGCCCACACAGTTTGACATGTACCTCTGATATTTTGTCATTATGCTCTGACCTTATTGTCTGCGTTAGCAGGATTCTCTTGTGCGGTGATGTAGAATTGAACCCGGGGCCTCCTAAGTTAAACAAGGCTAACACTCGCTTACATGGTTCGTCCTTTGCTGATGACACGGGTGATTCTGATGCAGCGGATGCTAACTTGTCTTCAGTGACTCAAATGCTTACCGAATTAATTAAGGGTCAGCAACGTATATCGCAAGATATAGCCGATATTAAGAAGTATCATGAAGTTGTCAATTCTAGGTTTGATGCTTTGGAGACTTGTCTCTGCATTGGAATCTCTTTTCGTCACACCTTCTACAGCTGCCGGTAACAAAGTGAACAGCGATATTCAGCAGCTACAAATCAAAATCAAGCAACGCGCTATGCGGAACCATGATCTAGAAAACCAATCTCATTGCAATAATTTGCTGCTGCATGGCCTCGCTGAGACACCAGATGAATTCTCTGACCTTCTGCTGTCTAACCTTTTTAAATGGTTCAAAGGAAATCTGAAAATGATTGCCCTAATATCGAAAGGTGTCACAGGATTGGACGTAGGCAAGCCAACCGTCGGCGTCCCATTATCATAAAGCTGCTCGACAATCGTGAAAAAACATCTGTTCTTAAAAACGGCTACAAACTTAAAGGGTCTAACTTTCGCATTTCTGAAGACTATTCATTGCGCGTATGAACAATCAGAAAGAGGTTATGGGAAGCGTCACAACCCTTTCGGGATAAGGGCTCCATTGTACGTTTAAGTTTTGATCATCTGTTTATAGATCAAGTTAGGTACAACTGGAACGATGACACCAACCCCCTCATTAGGATTCATTCTTGCCCAGCAAAAGCTTCTGTCACTACTAAAGCTCCTTCACGCCTCAGGAATGATCCTAATGAGCCCCTGCGCATCTTAAATGTTAATGCCAGAAGCCTAGTCAACAAGTTCCCAAATTTTCTTTCACTTATCACGGCCCATTCACCGCATATAGCTGGCGTAACAGAAACTTGGTTAAATGAACCTATATATTATAGCGAAGTAACACCCCCAGGTTTTACACGCATCAGAACTGACAGATGTCATGGCAGGGGAGAGGGTGTCTCAATATTTTTACGGTCTGATCTTAAATTTTCAGTTATCCCCAGTCCACCTGATACCGAATCTGTTTGGTGCAAGGTATTTTTTGGAAGCATTTCTATAGTTTTTGGCGTAATCTACCGCTCGCCATCATCAAACATAGATCAGCTGCTCGCTTTAACAACTTTTATGCTTCTTCCAACTTTATCTACTTCCAACTTGATCTGCCTGGGTGATTTCAACACTCCAGGTATTTTTTGGCCATCTCTATCGCTCACAGGCTATGACGTAGAAATCTGCAAAGTTTAACTGTTAGACTTCTCGCTCCGTTTTTGTTTAAAACAGATTGTTGAAACTAACACATGAGGTGATGAAGTTTTAGATTTAGTTTTTGTTCGTCCTTTCCTCTTAGACCATGGTTATGAATGCGAAGTTGTTGACGGTATTTCAGACCACAAGGCCGTTCTAGTATCAATTTCTGTTCCTGTACATACCAACTATTTTGTCTATTATACATTTTCCGATTTTCACGAGCCGATGACGCATCTGTTTTTGATCTTTTCTCAGATTCTTTTGATGATTTCGAACGCCTCAGCGAGTAATGTGAATTCCTTGGTGGCTTCTTTTGGAAAGACTGTGGCAACATGTATTGAGCGCTTCGTCCCAATAAAAACGAAAAAGAAAAACCCCCACCTTCCCTGGATATCGCGTGATATGCTTTACCTGTCGCGTCGGGTTGCCAGACCGAGACGTTTAAAAAGAAACGGTGACCCCCTTAAAATACAGGAATTTTACCTCTCCAAAGAAGAACTTCAGATCAAAATTAATTTGTCGAAGGACTTCTATTTCAACGTTACATTGCAAGATGTAATGAAAAGCAACCCTAAAAAATTTTGGGCTTCTATTTTACCCACCTCAGCTGCCACAAATACAGTTATAAATAACGTCCCCTGCAGTGACCCCTCAACCATTTCTAACGCGTTCAACGGATACTTCCAATCGGTATTCACAACTGACAACTTAGACATCTCTAGCTTTCACCATGGTTCAAATAACTTAATCAGTGACATTTCCGTATCTCCCGACGGTGTTATGAACCCAATTTTGCACCTGGGAAATAAATGTCTTGGTCCTGACGGCATTCCTGATATTTTTCTTTTTAGATATTGCGAGTGGACCAGCCGCTACTTGACCATAATTTTTCAAAAGTCCTAAGCACTTCAACTGTTCCTTCTGCTTGAAAATTAGCGAAAATTCTTCCTATGCATAAATCTGGCAGCAAGCAGTCACCATTAAACTATCGCCGATTTCATTAACGTCTCAATGATGTAAACTTTTAGAACACATAATCTTTAAGCATATCATGGGGTTTCTTGAAAATAATAACATCCTAAGTAATGCCCAGCATGGTTTTCGCCAAGGTTTTAGTACAACAACCCAGCTTGTAGAATTTTCTCACGACATTTTGAACGCTCTACACTCTGGTTACCAAATTGATTCAATTTTCATCGACTTTGCAAAACCATTCGACACTGTTACACATTCTAAGCTTCTGCACAAACTTCACGCTGTTCTTAATAATTATTCCTTAGTTGACCGGATTGCTAGCTTTTTGAACAACCGTTCTCAGTTCATTTCTTTTAATTCCTCAAACTCGTCTGTTGTAAATGTTTCATCCGGAGTCCCCCAGGGTTCAGTCCTTGGACCACTTTTGTTCCGATTGTACATAAACGATTTGCCCAATAATGTGTCTGCAAAAATCTGCCTTTACGCTGATGACTGTGTCCTATATAATGTAATTAATACTAATGATGACCACAATTTACTTAATGATTGTTTTGCACAATTTTGCAGATGGTGTGACACATGGCAAATGAACATAAACTTTACTAAAACAGTTGTTCTTTCCTTCTGTAAATGCAGCTCCGTTTCGTTGTTCGATTACTCCTTCAATGGCTCCTCTCTGTCATGTGTCCAAATATAAGTACCTAGGCCTCATCTTCACACCCAATATGTCTTGGTCTAAACATATCGAATACTCTTACAATAAAGCTTTAAAGAAACTGGGCTACCTAAATCATACATTAAAAGATGCTCCACCCGAAACAAAGTTCCTAACATATAAATCGCTCATCCGTCCCATCCTCGAATATGCCTGCCCCGTTTGGAACCCTCATAAAAAATCGGACATCAGCACAATAGAATCCGTTCAGAAGAAAGCCATCCGTTTCATTTTCCGCCGTTACGACTGGAATTTCACCTTCCTCTCAACTTGCTACGCTAGGTCTGCAAACCCTGTTCAAGCGACACGAGCTCGAATGCCTAAAGTTGATGTATATTCTTGTTAATACCGCACGCTACGCATTAACTAACGATTATCTGTCTCCTGATAATCTGAAACCCACAAGGAATAGCCACAAACTCAACCCGACACCATTCCATCCACGTACTAACCTATTTAAATTCAGCTTTTTCCCGCACACTATAGAAAAAATGGAATATATTGCCTGGGTCAACTAGATTGCCTTTAGAAGATTTCTTGCATGAATGTATTGATTCGCGATTTGTTTATTAAGAGTTGTAATTTCTTGCATGAAAGTATTAATTCGGAATTTGTTTATTAAGAGTTCTATTCGTGTTGGTTAAGAGTTGTATTCTTGTGTGTGCTGAGGTATAGCAAACCCACTCCTGCGATAGCCCGATTCGGGCTGCAGTATGTAAAAATAAATAAAAATAAATATTATGGTAAAAGCGTAGAAATGCAAGAGCTACATCATGTGAAGAGCATAACAAGTGCACCATAGCAAAAACAAAGTGTACCTATGCTGGTGCACATATTGCCCGAGAAACGCGTAGTGGGCACACATATACTGTAATTGCAAGAGGTACTACAAGAGTTTGCAGCAGGCTCTATGAAGAGCCGGTCAGCTACCTCGCACTGCGATTGCCAGGCTTGTGTGCAACACTCAGCAGATTTTTTTCCCCTAAGCCTAAGAAAAGGCTCAACACTGTTGAATACCGCAATTACTCAAATCTAACGCGCACCTTTTTCCGGTTAAGCGAGTTCATAAATCGCATGCGCGTTAGAATCGAGTACGAAAAAAAAAAAATACGTTCAATCTATTGCCATCGGCAAATCCAAAATGGCCGCCCCCTACGTGCGTCGGCATGGCGCGTCAGCCATTTCTGCCTATGTGTTTCGCATGTGCGGCACTTCGTACGTGTGCTGAGGAGTTCGTCATCTAGTAGTGCATTAGCATCGACGGCGTGGAAGGGCCGACTCCAAAAACTCGAGTGCACCACGATGCCGCTTTTAAAAGAAAAGTCATCGCGTGTGCGGAAACGGACGGAAATCGGGCCGCATCGCGGTCGTTCGGAGTTCCCGAAACGTGCGTGCGGGATCGGCGGAAACAAAAGCAGAAGATTGTCGACAGCAAAGCTTCACGCAAAGGCTTCAGTGGACCACAGCAGGGTCGGTTTCCGCAAATTAAAGAGCTGCTCGGCGAGTATGTGCTTGAGCAGCGAGCGGCCCGTGACGACAGAACTGCTTTAAGTGCGGGCTATGCAATTAGTCTTAGCAAAAGGTCTAATGCGGAGCCAGTTTAAAGCGAGCAGGTGCTGGCTAACTAACTTTATGAAGAGGAAAGGCTTTTCCCTCCGAAGGGGGACATGCATATGCGAAAAGTTTTGCTTTGCGGAGGAATACGATGAAAAGCTTCAGTTTTCAGAGGTTCGTCCTAAACTTGCGGCGCAACAACGGCTACCTGCTTGGGCAAATCGGGAATGCCGATCAGACGCCTCTTTACTTCGACATGCCTAACACCACAACCGTCGAGAAGGGGGCGAAGCAAGTTCGCGTGCCGACATTGGTCCAGGGTAAAACTACAGTGACGGCAATGTTCTGTTACACGTCAGATGGGCACAAGCTTCGCCCGTACCTCATATTTAAATGGAAGACGCTCCCGAAAGGAGTCGTTTTTTCGAGTGGTGTGATCGTGCGGGCCAGCGAGACAAATGGGTGCGCGTTGCAATCGATGTCTTAACGTTTTTTTTTCGCGGTGGAAATCGGGTGCGAGTTACAATCGAGGACGCAGTAAAATCGAGTAAATACGGTAGTCCGTACAGTAGTTAGCCTATTTGATTGACAAGAAATGAACCCTTTAGTTCAAATTATACTGCGATACAATTTCCTTCTCACTGCAAAAGTAAGCTTTCAAAGCAGTGAATATAGTGTGGTGCTTCGTAGAAGTTAACAACCAAAAAACCTGCTTGGAATACTTATTAGGTGCTTGAATGTGTGTGAGGGTCACATTTTCAGCTGTAGTGGCCTCCAACAAAGTCAAATAGCTGCCGACATGCTCAGTTTGAAAAGGACGAAAAACCAGGTTAGCCAGCCAGCCTGTCACCACTGCGATGGTAGGAATGCAGGCTTGTTAATACAAGCTGTCCATATTATTATTAGTGAAGCATTCCAGGCAAGTCTGCACTTAGTTCTGCTACAGATTTTAGGTTTCTTACAGGAGGGAAAGCTGCTTTTTGGAACAAAATACTGCCGAAAAATTTATATTTGGAAATGGCAAATTAGAATTTTTCTGGAACTGATGGATAACGTCATTCATTTTCATGTATTCTAGATAATTATTTTAGCCCTAACAGCCTTTCATATCAAACCAACTGGTTGCATTTTAAGCCCTGTTTGCATCATTACATTTTGTTTTGTAACCTATCTTCTCTGAAGAACTTAAAAACTGAATATTTAGAGAACTGTTACTTTAAAATGTTATGTTCAGAAAGGGTGAAATAAGGAAAACACCTTTTTCAAGTCATTCACATTAACTTAGGCAGGCTTTAAAACTTTGCTTGGAAAGCTAGAAGCCATAAAAGTGTGCAAATCCCATTTACACTGTCATACCCCGTGAATGGCAGTCAAACATCGGTTGGATTCTAAGATTTGATCAAATATACTACAAGCAAACATCAATGATAAAGATTGAGAGACGCCATAGTGGAAGGCTCCGGAAATTTCGACCACCTGGGGTTCTTTAACGTGGACCCAAATCTGAGCACATGGGCCTACAACATTTCCGCCTCCATCGAAAATGCAGCCGTGATTCGAACCCGCGACCAGCGGGTCAGCAGCCGAGTACCTTAGCCACTAGACCACCGCGGCGGGGCGGGGATACACAACAGGGTAGCGAAGAAAAGACTTCTGTTGGGTGTTCGAGCTGCCTTTTCAGACGCCGCGGAAGCCTCTGAGAAGGCGATAGTTATAGCGCGAGAACAGAACGACGACACAGACGAGAAGGCAGGCACTGCGCCGTGTCGCCCAAGGGGCTGACAGAAATTAGGTGTCTTCCTGTTTCTAGAATCACTCAACAACAACAACAAGAAGGACACGAGCGCTGAGAGGGCATTGTTGACTCCCCCAAGATTACCTGCTTGGTGGTCGTTTGAAGTAAAGACATGGGGCGAATTCCATCGTGCGAAAGCACCCTCGCCCCTTCGGTGCCTTGGATGGATCGCTACCGTGGGGCGAGGGCGCGAGCGAGTGGGTTTCGATAAGATGGCGATAGCACGGTGATGGTTTCAATGAGCGAAGAGGTTCCGACCGTCAACGTGAAGTGCCTCCGCGACGCCTCCAGCATTGACAGCAGCAAGGCAACTAATACGACGTGGATCGTCGTTTTAATACTAATATGACGATCCACGTCGTATTAGTTGCTGTACCCGGCGAGCCACTAGTGCGCATCCATCTGTGCAGAGGTCGACGAGGAGGCACTTCACGTCAGATGGACCGGCCAAACTGGCGTCTATTTCGCACGTAAATGTGCGCGTGGCTGCTGTGTCATTCTGAAACCGCGTCGTTGACCGAAACACGCTTCATGTGCTGGCGTCTAATTCAGACGTGAGCGTCTGGGCGTGTGCCGTGATAGTCGGAATCGCATTTCTGCAAGGTCAGTCGGAACTGGTACAATGTGTGACAGAAGCTCCATGCACGCGACCGAACGTTAGAAGCTAATTTCGAACTTTTCGAGCATCGACCACGCCAGAAGTGGCGCGTATGATGTAGAGGTCGATTGAATTAAAAAAAAAAAACAGTCACTCTTCTGCAACTCTTGCGGGTAGCACGATTCAGCTCGGCTCTTACAGGGAGAGGGAAAGAGGGACGCAGAAAGATTGATATGGGGGGTTTAACGTCCCAAAACCACTATATGATTATGAGAGACGCCGTAGTGGAGGGCTCCGGAAATTTAGACCACCTGGGGTTCTTTAACGTGCACCCAAATCTGAGCACACGGGCCTACAACATTTCCGCCTCCATCGGAAATGCAGCCGCCGCAGCCGGGATTCGAACCCGCGCCCTGCGGGTCAGCAGCCGAGTACCTTAGCCACTAGACCACCGTGGCGGGGCAAGGGACGCAGAAAGACAGAAAGGAAAGGTAGAAAAGTGTGGCGGCAGGTTGTGGGTGCTTCCGTACAATAGAACGACCGGGAAAACTCCGCACATTCCATCGCGGGCGCCTGCGTGCGTCACCTGCATGCCACCTATACAGGCGGGCACGTCACCTACAGAGAGGAACCAATGGCGCGCGAGCAATCCTGACGCTGGCGTCCTCCTCGCACTCTATTTTCCCTCTTTCGTGCGATGCGGGACCAGCAATCCCAAATAAGGCACTGCGCCGTGCTCCCGACCGGGTTGCAGAAATTAGGTGCCTTTTCTCATCTTCTAACCACTACCACCACCACCAATCCTAAATACGCGGACGGGGCTGTACGCAAACATTCAGATCGGGCTGTTTTCGACAGACTATGCGGGCTTGAGAAATTCGAACCGCTTGCCGCCGTCATGCTGAAACCCAGACATCCCCGCATATGAATTACTTCGAATACTGCAAGGTTTTGTGCAGATTATATATGATATTGTGCATTTATTCTCAGACTATGCACATGAGCACCAACCGCCCCAAACGACATTTTAACGGCTTAGCTTGGTTGTCATAGTGGCTGAGGCAGCAGCCAATGAAAAAGTAACCACAGCATAGGTGTGTGCAGGGTTCCCCCTTCGCAGGGGGGGGGGGGGTTGTCGCAGGGTTACTGTATATTGTCACGGAGTCGTGACGTGGCCGAAGACAGGAGACTTCGTGTTGGGATTTAACTGTTTATTTGGGCGAACCTGTGCCCGGTAAACGGAAAGTCCAATTACAGCAGCAGTCTTGCACAGATAGCAGTCTCGGACTGATAGCGGCGAACGCAGCGTCGGCCTTCGATCAACAACTGACAAGCGGCGAAGCGCGTCGGCATTTATACTCTTGCCGTCGAATGTTCTAGCGTTATCGCTGGCGGTGGCGTAGGTTCTAGAACAATCTGTACCGTTCGCACAGTGGGCGTGATCTTATCAAAATGATCTACTACAGTCCAGAACCTTCTCGAAAACTGCAGGCGCGGTTTGCGCTGAGAATCGTGTGGTGTTTTGGGACGATAACAAAAACTTGGGAAATGGAACGTGGCATTGCCCCCCTCTGAAAAAAGGCATCGTCCCGATGCTTTAACTAACGATGAAGGTACAATAATAATGCAAGAAAGTACAATGAATAAATTACGATACAACAATAATAAAAAAAAAAACACTGTTTCAGTTTGTTAGCGCGCATGAAACGGCTTGAGGCGCGCGACATGGACGACTTCAGGTCGCGATCGGCGTCGTTGAGAGTTCGTGATGCCGTCGGGGACAACCTCGTAATCAAGTGGGCCGAGACGTTGAACCACCCTGTACGGTCCGAAGTACCGTCGCAGAAGCTTTTCGCTTAGTCCACGTCGGCATATCGGCGTCCACACCCAAACACGTTCACCGGGCTGGTATTCCACGAAGCGTCGTCGAAGGTTGTAACGGTGGCTGTCGGTCGTCTGTTGATTCTTGATACGGAGATGCGCAAGTTGTCGGGCTTCGGCGCGTTGAAGGTACTCGCTCACATCGAGGTTTTCTTCATCGGTGACGTTGGGTAACATGGCATCGAGCGTCGTTGCCGGGCTCCTTCCGTAGACCGATTTGTATGGAGATATCTGCGTCGTCTCCTGCACCGCCGTGTTGTATGCGAAGGTCACATACGGAAGAATGGCGTCCCACGTCTTGTGTTCGACATCGACGTACATTGACAGCATGTCGGCGATCGTCTTGTTAAGCCGCTCGGCCTGTGGGTGGTACGCTGTCGTCCGGCGGTGGTTTGTTTGGCTGTATGCCAAGATCGCTTGAGTTAAGTCGGCAGTGAATGCCGTTCCTCTGTCGGTGATAAGGACCTCCGGGGCGCCGTGACGTAGGACGATATTTTCGACGAAGAACTTAGCTACCTCGGATGCACTGCCTTTTGGCAGGGCTTTTGTTTCGGCATAGCGGGTGAGGTAGTCGGTAGCTATCACGATCCACTTGTTTCCGAAAGCCGACGTCGGGAACGGCCCCAGTAGGTCCATACCAATCTGCTGGAAAGTGCGGCAAGGTGGATCAATTGGCTGCAGAAGTCCCGCTGGCCTTGTCGGCGGTGTCTTGCGTCGCTGACAGTCCCGGCATGTCCTCACATAACGAGTGACGTCGGTGGTAAGACGTGGCCAGTAGTACCTTTCTTGTATCCTCGCGAGCGTGCGAGAAACACCGAGGTGCCCTGCCGTCGGATCGTCGTGCAGGGCCTGCAGGAGTTCTGGTCGCAGAGTTGAAGGCACCACAAGGAGGTACTTAGCTCGAAGCGGTGAAAAGTTTTTCTTTTGTAAAAGACCGTTTCGTAGAAAGAACGACACAAGTGCGCGCTTGAATACCTTCGGGACTTCGGCGGTCCTGCCTTCGAGGTATTCTATTAGGGCCTTAAGTTCCGGGTCGGCCCGCTGTCGTTCAGCGAAGTCGTCGGTAGTTATCGTTCCCAAGAAGTAGTCGTCATCCGGGTCGTCGGGTAGCGGTTGGTCGACAGGCGCACGAGAGAGACAGTCGGCGTCGGAGTGTTTTTTGCCGGACTTGTAAATGACATTAATGTCATATTCTTGAAGTCTCAGGCTCCATCGTGCGAGGCGACCTGAAGGGTCTTTCAAGGTGGCTAGCCAACACAAGGCGTGGTGGTCGCTCACAACTTTGAAGGGCCTGCCGTAGAGGTAGGGGCGAAATTTCGACGTAGCCCAGATGATGGCGAGGCACTCCTTTTCTGTTGTGGAATAATTTGCTTCTGCTTTGGATAGCGATCGGCTGGCGTAACTAATAACCCTTTCAAGTCCGTCAGCCCTCTGCACAAGAACGGCGCCAAGACCTACGCTGCTTGCGTCAGTGTGTATTTCTGTCTCGGCGAATTCGTCGAAATGGGCAAGTAACGGAGGCGTCTGGAGGCGATGGTTAAGCTCCTGGAAAGCGTGTTCCTGTGGTGTTTCCCACTTGAACTCTACGTCGGCCTTGGTAAGGTTATTGAGAGGATCGGCGATTCGGGCGAAGTTTTTCACGAACCGCCTATAATAGGCGCACAGGCCTATAAATCGGCGCACGGCTTTCTTGTCAGTGGGCGGCGGGAAGTCGGCGATGGCGGCTGTTTTCCGTGGATCGGGACGAACTCCAGACTTGCTGATAACGTGCCCCAGAAAAAGCTCCTCATACGCAAATCTGCAATTTTCTGGCTTCAGTGTGAGTCCGGAAGTCTTGATGGCTTGAAGTACAGCTTCAAGGCGCCGAAGATGCTCGTCGAAACTCGAGGAAAACACGACGACGTCGTCCAAGTACACAAGGCAAGTCTGCCACTTCAATCCTGCCAGTACTGTATCCATAACGCGTTGAAAAGTTGCAGGCGCTGAGCAAAGGCCGAAGGGCATCACCTTAAACTCGAAGAGGCCGTCCGGTGTTATAAACGCCGTCTTCTCTCGGTCTCTTTCGTCTACTTCGATTTGCCAATAGCCAGTCTTGAGGTCCATTGACGAAAAGTACTTGGCGTTATGTAGCCGATCAAGTGCGTCGTCTATTCGCGGGAGAGGATACACGTCCTTTCTTGTGATTTTGTTCAGGCGGCGATAATCGACGCAGAAACGTAGGGTCCCATCCCTTTTCTTCACTAACACCACGGGGGATGCCCATGGACTCTTGGACGGCTGGATAATGTCATCCCGCAGCATTTCGTCAACTTGTCTTTTTATGGCCTCACGTTCTCGCGTCGAAACCCTGTACGATCTCTGACGGAGTGGTCTGGCATTTTCTTCGGTTATGATGCGATGTTTCGCGATTGGGGTCTGCCGAATTTTTGATGACGACGAAAAGCATTCTTCATATTGCAGGAGCAGGGCCTTGAGCTGTTCTTGCTTATCGTTCGGAAGTCTGGGATTGACGTCGAAAGCTATGGGAGGGGATCGGTTCCTCTGAGCAGGTTCCGCAGAGTCGGCGAGGGCGAAAGCACTGGTGGCTTCGACAATTTCTTCGATGTATGCGACCGTTGTTCCTTTGTTCACGTGTTTGTACTCATTGCTGAAATTCGTGAGCATAACCATTGCTTTGCATCCCCGCAGCTCTGCAATTCCTCTTGCGACGCAAATATTTCGGGTGACCAACAGATGCTGACTCCCTTCAAAAACCCCTTCCAAGTCAGGTGATTTAAGAGCGCCGACTGAAATAATGACACTTGAGCGAGGCGGAATGGTGACTTGTTCTTCCAGCACATTCAAGGCATGGTGTTCTGACTGCGTGCGCGGTGGTAGTGCTTCTTCTGTGGATAACGTTATCGACTTTGTTTTTAGGTTGATGACAGCACCATGGAAGCATAAGAAGTCCATGCCAAGGATGACATCTCTCGAGCAACGCTGTAGGACTACGAAGTCTGTAGGATAAATATGGCCGTTAATGGTGACTCTCGCTGTGCAGATTCCTGTAGGCGTTACGAGATGACCTCCGGCTGTGCGGATCTCAGGGCCTTTCCAAGCTGTCCTAACTTTCTTTAACTTCGCGGCGAACGACCCACTGATGACAGAATAGTCGGCTCCAGTATCGACGAGAGCGGTCACACTGTGGCCGTCGATAAGAACGTCGAGGTCGCTAGTTCGCCGTCTTGCATTACAGTTAGGGCGTGGCGTCGGGGCGCGGCTGCGTCGGCTTGTTCCGCTGCTTCCATGTTGCGTCGTCAGGCCACCTTCGGTAAGTGAGCTTTCGCCATCAGGGCTTTGCCTTGTTGGAGTTGTGTTCGGAAAGCTCCGTCGCGGCGTCGTCGTCGTCGGAGGATCTTCGGTAGTTCGTCGCACAGCAACCGCACCTCCACCGGTTGCTGCCCTTAGTTTCCCGGATACGGGCTAGGAGACCGGCCCCGCGTTGGGCCAGAGTACTGCCGGTGGTGCGGTGACGTGCGGCGGCTGGGCGACGGCGAAAGCGAAGGACTTCGTGGTGTCCATTGAGTTCCTGCCAGGTAGTCGGCGATGTCACGTGGCCGATCTCGTGGCTGCGGACGCGGTGCATTGACGGCGAAGCCACGCAGTCCCATCTGTCGGTACTGGCAACGGCGGTATGTGTGCCCGGCCTCACCGCAGTGGTAGCAGAGCGGGCGGTGGTCAGGTGCACGCCAAACGTCCGTTTTCCTCGGCGCACTGCGCTGGCCCGCTGGGGAACGGTAGGACGTCGGTGGGGGTGGTGGCGGCGGTGGCGTCTGGCGACGGAAGTGCGATGGGGCGGCGTTTTGGCGTGGACGGGGAGGAGCGTTGTGGCGCACTGCAGTGGCGTAGCTCATAGTTTCTGGCTCGGGCAGCGGTGATTGAGGAATTCGAAGCGATTGCCGGACTTCTCGCACAATGTCAGCGATCGAATCCACTTGAGGCTGCGCCGAAGGCAACAGTTTGCGCAGATCTTCCCGCACGATCGCTCGGATCGTTTCACGCAGGTCTTCGGAGTCACTGGCTTGAGCAGCAGCGCATTCTGGAGTCAGGCGACGATTATGCTGTCTGGTGCGCATGTCCAGGGTTTTTTCGATGGTGCTCGCCTCGGATACAAATTCTTGGACGGTGTTCGGTGGATTCCTCATTAGTCCCGCGAAGAGCTCCTGTTTGACCCCTCGCATGAGGAAACGAACTTTCTTCTCAGGCATGTCTGGGTCAGCGTGACGGAATAGGCGGGGCATCTCCTCTGTGAAAATTCCAACCTTTTCATTTGGTAGCTGAACCCGGGTCTCAAGTAGAGCAGCGGCCCTCTCTTTGCGAACGACGCTCGCGAACGTTTGTAGAAATGCGCCGCAGAAGACATCCCACGTTCGGAGCGTAAACTCCCGATTCTCTAGCCAGGTCCTTGCGGTGTCTCAGGTAGAAGTACACACGACGGAGCTTTTCTTCGTGGTCCCAGTGGTTGAGGGCGGCCACACGGTCGTATGTTTCTAGCCAGGTTTCCGGGTCTTCAAACGATGACCCATGGAACGTTGGTGGTTCCCTGGGTTGATGAATGACGATCGCGGGCTGGGACGCTCCGGTTGTCATTGTCGCTGCAGTCGAGGTCATGGTCTTGGTCTTCCGCGCCTTGTCTTGTAGAAGGCCGTACTCCGGTGGGAGACCTTGCTGTCGGCGGCTTGTTCGCTGCTCTTGGTTGGCGTCGGTGTCTTCTCCGCGACGTGGGCTGGGTTCACGGCTTGACGGCGGCGTCCGGTACATGAACGAAGCAGCACCTCCACCAGATGTCACGGAGTCGTGACGTGGCCGAAGACAGGAGACTTCGTGTTGGGATTTAACTGTTTATTTGGGCGAACCTGTGCCCGGTAAATGGAAAGTCTAATTACAGCAGCAGTTTTGCACAGATAGCAGTCTCGGACTGATAGCGGCGAACGCAGCGCCGGCCTTCGATCAACAACTGACAAGCGGCGAAGCGCGTCGGCATTTATACTCTTGCCGTCGAATGTTCTAGCGTTATCGCTGGCGGTGGCGTAGGTTCTAGAACAATCTGTACCGTTCGCACAGTGGGCGTGATCTTATCGAAATGATCTACTACAGTCCAGAACCTTCTCGAAAACTGCAGGCGCGGTTTGAGCTGAGAATCGTGTGGTGTTTTGGGACGATAACAAAAACTTGGGAAATGGAACGTGGCAATATGCACCCTCGGGAGCAGATGATAGTTATAGCACGAGACATAACGACGACGCAGAGAGAAGGACACGAACGCTGTCCTTGTCTCTGCGCCGTCGTTCTGTTTTCGCGCTATAACTATCACCGTGTCATACCAACTAGCCCAAGCTGCCACACTTCGGGAGCGGAGTAGCGCATAGGTCCTCGATTATGTTGAACGGCTGTGCAGTGAAGCCACTTGTCGTACGCGCCGGAGACAAATACGGCGCGATGTTCCGGCGTGGGCGGCGTGCCGCAGAATTATCGCACGCGCCGACCAAGATTGCACTGTTGCAGTGAAGCGGTATACTGCTATAGGTTGTCAAAATGCTTTAGGTCCCTGTGCTTAAATTTAATCACACGTTAGAGCCCCCATGTGTTCGAAATTTCCGGAGCCCTCCACTACGGCGTCTCGTAATCATATGGTAGTTTGGGACGTTAAACCTCGCATATCAATAAAAAAAAGTGATGCTGAGCACACAGACACACAGATCAGACTGGCGCAGCCAGCGAGGACGTGGCGTGTCTGAGTGTGCCGACTGTATCGATGTCCATAATACCTCGACTTCCAAGTCGCGTGGCATTCTCACATGACGTCATCACTTGATCATGCGAATTGCAACTTGAGGTTTTTTAATCACATGACAAGGCTCAAGAAATTTCTCAAAGAAACAACGACAGAATTCTAGAAAGGCACAACCCCAAAGCCCTCAATGCATGCCTGCACTGAAGACATAAGCTCATGCTGAAATACAGAATAAAAACAAATTCTTCAATGTGAGAAACTATATCCCACATTAGTATTTCCACTCGAGAATTACACCACATCTGTATTTTTCATACGAAAAGGATCATTGTACACTAGCTACTTGGATTTCTTCTGCAAAAACAGGCTAATGTTAGCCTGTTTTGAGGGTGCCGACAACACAATGTACATTGTGTTGCCAGTACCCCAGTTTACTGACAAATGTTCTAAAAGGTACTTCTGTCTTGTAGGTCTTGGCCGAGAAAAAAAAAAGAGTGAAAGAGTAGTTGCTCCTGCTATTCTATATGTTTTTGGCAGGCGATGTTAATTCGAATTTTTCCCAAAAATCCACAAACTGCTTTCACACGAACCTCCCGCTTCCCAACAGGAACAAAGTTTTTTGACACAGCCTGCAGCACTTTCTTGCTAAAGATGCCTTTTCTCAATACAACAAAGCCGCCCTCTTTATCCACCTGCATGAGGTCGTTAGGCGCATATTGTCCTGTTTGAGAGCTAACAGGCTGTATACCATCTGAATGCCACGGGGTTGGCCTTTTGACACCGACTTGTCTAAACTTGCTACGCCCTCAAGTAGGCATAGATCGAGAGACTTGCTTCGCTTTAGAAGCGATATTTCAATTTATTGAAATAGGATCATGAGTAGGAAAATGCGAAGGTATACAAAATTTAGGGCATTTCGCTAGCAAGTGTTCCACGTCATCAGGCAAGTTGGTATTTCCAATCACCTTCACACTTCTTCACAACATGAGCAGATTTTTCAACAGAGCGGCACAAAATTTTCACCAAACAGTTCAAATTTGCTTCCGTTAGTTGGGAAGCTAGTCGAACACAAGAGCGGTACTTCTTAAGAGCTAGCCACCGAGGATCAGTTGCATGACAAAGCGCCCAAAGCCAGTCCTGAAAGTTCCGAACGCAATATTTCTTGGCAAGAGCATGCGCTGCTGACTTTTGGAAGCGTATCATATCAGAAAAAGTGCTGATCATTGCATAAATGACATTCTGTCCCTGCACCCATCCGAGGTTGATTTCATTTCTTCGCGTATATGTAATACACCGCTTCATTTTTTCAACTTGGATTACATTTTTGTGTGTGTTTTGTCGATTGCGTGGCGCATGTGCGGTATGGCTGCCTTGGAGGTATTGACTTTTTCCGAATTAATATAGCGCTTGCGTGTGTCGTTTTTCTTTGTGGTGTGCCTTTGCGCTGTAAAAGTACCTCTATGATTATGAACCAACTAGGCCCAAAGGAAGTTTTACTGGAGTCAATGGGAGCTGTGAGAATTACGGAGCCAGTGCTCAGCACGTGGAGTTCCCTCACTGCGCAGAGCACACGGCGTTCTTGTGAGGAGAGGCGTGCAATGCGATGCTGGTTGTGAAAGAAAAAGATCAGCGTCGCTTGTTTTATTCGATCGAGCCATGTTTACTTAAATAAACAGATTTGGTTGATTTGAAAAATTCCCTAGAGATAGTAATTACCTACACTACTGCAACACTGCAAAAATGTGCAGCAAAGGAAACCCAGAACGTTTCATATGCGTCTATTTTGGAAATTTCGGTTGGACCACTGATCTTGGCGCTCAAAACCTGACGAAAACGAAAAAGAAGTCCTCGCCTCTGCACGTGTTCATAGCGTGGCGCTTCTGCACTTGCCACGAAGGAGAACATTCGTCGAACGTCGGTATTTCAACTCGTTGCTGCCATTTCTTCACCCAAGTCACTGCACGTTCGCGACCAGCCTTGTGCTAGGCAACATCGTCCTAGGTGACCAGTGTGAACAAGAGAGCCGCTATTAACTGTCGAACTCATTGTCTGGCTTCACTCACTGGGCGTGATCAACACCCCAGGAGCGTCATTCCTCCAAGCCGGCTTCGAGACATCGGGTACGTTTCGACCCCACGACAGGAGCCATGGGATCTTTGTTTTCATGTTGCTGGCCCCATTGCGAAAATGGTATCGTGGAGGATCCTCTATTGCCCGTATCGGACTACGTCCCACAATACTACTCCGTTGCTTGCAACATCGGAGAGTTCAACATGCCAACACCAGGAGATGAAGCCATGCCATCATCTGTGGCGCCTCCACCATCTCCGCAGACCCGGAACACAACTACGACGAAGAGGGTGAAGTTCAGGGATCAATAAGTCAGTGAACGGGGATGAGTGACAGCCATGTAGTCCTGGCCGCGGATGTGAAACTTTCTGCCCGTGAACATATTTATCCGTTGTTTGTGAAAAGAACGAATTCTCGGAGCCTGCGGTTGTTGTTCTCATGAATATAAGTGTGTGGTTGACCACCTCATTTACGTTTCGCTTGCCACATTTATGAGGAAAAGTAGAAGCTTCACATCTCTTAGGCTCAATGCACGCTGACCAAGCACGCAGTTTCTCTACCATACCACTCTCGCAGAAGCTCACGCTGCGCACGGCTGATTGTACAGCGATCGCCTGTTTGTAAGGTCTGAATACAACTTATGCGATAATATAGTCCCTTGCGAGTTCACTTTCGCCGTTTACGATTGTAGGACAGTTCTTTGTTTATTGCTCGTAAACACATAGTATATGTACACTACAGGTATTGCTTTGTATTATATATATATATATATATATATATATATATATATATATATTTTGTTCCGCCATGTCGCGTTAGCGAAAATGCCACGCCAGACCAATCGGCGCAGATGGAGAGCACGCGCCGGACACGTGTTCAGGAAGCGTAGCATATGATGAAGTGGAAGATGAAAAGCATGTGCAACGCAATACCTCGACTGGCGAGATCTCACTTCGTCCTCTTTTAAGTCACGTACAAGTAAAGGAGGTGGGAGCTCCGGTTGCTAGGGCAGATAAGCACGCGCACCCGCAGCTGACAGCTGCCGACACCGAAGCGTGACATCGTGGGGGCTCCGATTGCTAGGGCAGATAAGCACGCGCACCCGCAGCTGTTGCTGACAGCTACCGACACCGAAGCGTGACATCGTGGGGGCTCCGGTTGCTAGGGACGCAGGCGCCCGCAGCTGTTGCTATGGGAAAGGGTGGTGGACGGATCCCGATGGACGCCTGACATAGCCCGGCTGAAAAATGCATTCGCATTTAAAAATTCCAGCATATCCATGGAGTGAATGATGATGAGTGGGGGCGAAGCGTATGTCAGTCCGTCCATGCGTCCATCCTCGCGTCTGTCTGTCCGTCCATCTAGCGCGAACACTCCAAGTACCGCCATCTCGCATCATTTTATATATTCGTCATATACAAGTACCGTCATCCAGTGGATATTCCAAGTACTAAACCAGAGGTGGCTACCACCTCGTTTTAGCCTCAGTGGTTGTTGTGACCCTCGTCAGTGGGAGACATGCTGTCCATGAGAAGCGGAGCCGAGCAGCGTGCACGTCCGGAACCCCAGTTCTCTCTGAACGAACGTCCAGCGGCGGGGAGCGACAAGAAGGATCAGAAGACGTCCGTTAGCTAACGTCCCTACAAGCATTTCCTCCTGATGGATTGTTTAGCGAGACGGCGAAGCATACCGACCACACAGGTCGTGTCTACGCGATTAAAATATCTACTCCTTGGCTGCCCTTTCAGGGAAAGACCGCAGCAGCCACCCAACCGCCGACTTGTTTCGAGAAAGAACCCAGTTACCCTCTCCTCAGTGAAGCTCGGTCCGGAGGAGCGTTGCGTGGGGAGATGCAACCCCTGTTCGGTGTTATTGAGTGATGCCCCAGAGGGCGGTGTCTTATGTGTGTTATTGGTGTTCCAATGAAGGAGGAAGAGCCCGATAGGGCTTATAACGACGCTGCAAAGTGCTGGACGTTGTTCTGAACCATAGTTTGACGGTTCATCCACAACGCTCGTGGTTTGCGGAACTCGCAAACTATGCTGTAAATAGCGTCATAAACCTGTTTGTTTTTCGTTTCCCCATCTTGTCAGCGTTCGTTTCCTCCACCCGAAGTTGCGCCACGCTACCATAGGAATCCGGGTCCGATGCAACCCTGACGTCTCGGCAACCCACGCCAGCAAGGAAGCGTCGGGTAGACCCCGGGCCGCAACATGGTGTAACTGGTGTTCCATTTTTTAACCACCAGCGTAGCCAGCCGGTCTGCGCCGATGAGCCAGCACTCTTCGACTAAAAGCTACCAGGCGCCATACCCCGAAGTCTGGGCAATTCTCGTTGAGGGCGTGCTCATGTCGGAAAAAGTCACGCGTTGGGCCGACACCACTGGCTTCAAAAAGGTTAGCTTGCAAAGGCTTGCGGCGTGACGTCATGCTCCCGAAGTTATATTTCTTTCTGCATGCGTGAATTCGCATAGGAAGATGAGGCGCACGTGCCGCTTTCACCGGATGAACTCTTGATCGTCGAATTGATGTATATTAGACCAAAGTACTTTCCCGAACGATAGGAACTGCTAGATGTTCTCTACCTCATTGCTTGCAGCCTGCAGTGCGAAGGGTGCATGGTGGTGTCAGCTGGTAGACCGTGCATCAACGATGGCTTATTGCGTAATCCTGTGTGTGCAACAGAAAACTACGCGAACTAGAATTGATTTATGAACTGAACGGCACTGAGATAATTTATGCCGAGCCTGCCTGACAGTTTTGCCACAGTGGTACGCCACGAGCGAGTAGCGCGCCATCACGGCTGCGCGGGACTATAAGTTTAAGGTAGCGAAGGTTTGCAAACATATTACCCGATCGTCACTGCATGCTTGCACTGCAAGCGCCATGGAGTTGCTGAGTTGCTTCTCCAACGGAACACAAGCATTTAAATTCACATTAGGTAGTGCTTGTACGTGTCGCTGCCATGATCAGACTAACAGTGCGCGACTCACTGCACTCGTATGTTGCAGGTTGGATCAGCGCGATCGGAACAAGGATATCGAAACTAATACACGCGTACGCTTTTCGCAACATCGGCATTGCGAAAATTCGAACAAGGCCGTTCGGACGGTACCGGTGAAGTGCAGGAGGAGTTAGCAGAGGCGTGGATTGTAGTCTTAACGTTTATAGAAACAGGTTTATAAACGTTTGTCTTAACTGCACGTTTCATTGCTCTAACCAGTTCGCTTCGATGGTCGCGGATGTTGGCGGCATGCGGCGCTCCGTAATATCCATTATAATTTGGCTGCATGCAATGCGCAATAATAAAAAAAAAACTCCATTTTGAGCTCGCTGAAGGATATTAACAGCAAATACAACCAATGCGACTTACGAGCGCGAAAAGAACATCAACGAACGAGGGAGAGAAAGAGAGAGAGAAAACTAATTGCGCATAACGCGGAGCATTCCAAACGGTCGGGCCCCTATTCCAGGGCTCCGCTGGCCCTAGCCATCATCTCTACCCGTTGGACCAGCCAGCGCTGATCAACAATGGCCGAGCTGGACAGCAGCAACTTGAATGTGCAACTCGCTGCTCGTGAGTTAGCAGCTGATCGGTCATCGTCGCTGTTAGATAACACCAACGACGCCTCACTCATCACGCAGGACACTAAGACGGCGTCACCACGTATGTCTGGGCGCGGAGAACATTTCGCTCTTGAACCCGGCAAGAAGCGAATCGCTTGCAGCGTACGCGTTCTAAGACAACCCGACCTCGCTTCGAACAGTAAAGCGCTTCCCCTCGAATGATCATAAAGCCCCTGCTCCCTTATTTCGTTCTTACCCTTTCTGTAGTTACCGAGAGCCGGCTTCTTTGCCATCGCTGTCAAATCCTCTCCACCTCTGACTTTGCGCTTACTGCTCCTTGTTGCCATATCACCCACACTGCCAGCCGTATATTTACTGGTGAGCCTCTTAGTTCTTTTTTCCCCCACTTTGTGTCCACGCTCTTCCTATGCAAACACCTGTGCACCTTTCCCGCTATTCTTAATATTCCCACTACTTTCAAATCTCATTTTGTTCCGAGGCTTCCTTTGCTCGAAAGCCTGTCCCTGCCCTATACCCCTTTACGGCCTAATTTGTCGTCTTCCCGTGAGCGCCCAACGCGACGCGTTCCACAGTTCTTTGATTTGCATTTATTCCTGATTGCATGTATGACTACATGCACCCCACTGAGTTCCCAGACGTAAGACCAGGAGCCAATACGCCTTTCCACGGACCTCGAAGGACTTAATACCTATTGTATCCCCCATAACGCTATGTGCTTCACTGCGGCATTCCTCTTTCCCTTTGCTGTCGATGTTTTTTTCCTGTACCTCCATATACCTGTCTTTCCATCCATACTCCGAGGTACTTGTACTCGCTCTCCCTCGGTATATCTTGGCCCTGTATTGAGGCCACCTGGTTTTCGTGATCAGTTAATACTATCAAGCCACATTTTATTGCACTAAATTTTAGTCCTACAGCCTGGCCTTCCCTTCCCTTCTGCATACATCTGCCAACCGCTGCATAACGTCTTGACTGTCCGAAAACAGGGCAATGTCGTCTGCACAAAATAGAATAAAAGCCAGCGTTCCGCGAAGCGCCTCTCGTGGGCGCTTGCCGAACTGACGCGCAAGCGCAGTGACAGCTGTAGGTGGGGCCTTCGCCGCGTCGTCTGCTAAAGCGGGCCGGCTCTGCAGAATGGCGCTTGATTTGGCGTGAAGGCAACTTCGCTCTTGCTATGCCCATGCAAATCGCTGATGCGGCACGCTTTTCGAGAAGCGCAGCGAGTGCTTTTTCTGCCCATCTTTTACACCTAGTGTTTTATTTCGTTTATGCATGCGATTTCACAAGTAATAAACCTTAGCCCATCCATGAATAAAATATCCAAACTGCTGTAGCTCGCACAACAAAGCTACTCATTTGCAGTGGCATAGGTCGAATTTTTTTTTTTTGGGGGGGGGGGGGGAGTTCACCATTTTGATCCGAAGTGGGGACGCAGCAAGCAAGTGGTCATTTTGCACCCTGAATGTCGAGCAAAAAATTTCGAGGGGGGGGGGGGTTGAGGAGAGGACAGGGGCTTGGTTCGCCACTCCCTGGCTACGCCACCGCTTAGTAACTGTTCCTGGTCGCCAGGATATTCTAGCTGCTCATGCGATTGTTTTTTTTATTGATCAGCCTAAAAGTAAGGCGCCGAAAAAATGCGCGATGAATACTTGGTAAGATCTAACATAACAGTTTTAAATGTGGGAAGTTTCCATTCGTTAGTCACCTAAAAACAATAGTATGTGGCCATTTTGCCCATTTCAGAGTAGTCAGATATTATTCGTGTGTTAGGAGCACCGTTGCCTTCATTGGCTAGCATTTATTAGTCGCCAACACAACACCCTAATTTTTACTCATTTGCAACCGAGCTTGGTTGCAAAGTTTGGTTGCTTGGTTGCTCTTCGTACCATTCTTGCAGGTAAATTGAAGCGTACAAATAGAGTTCATCAATCAGTACACCAAAGAACCACCACTATCAAATCGTTGATTGATTGATTGATTTGTGGGGTTTAACGTCCCACAACCACCATATGATTATGAGAGACGCCGTAGTGGAGGGCTCCGGAAATTTCGACCACCTGGGGTTCTTTAACGTGCGCCCAAATCTGAGCACACGGGCCTACAACATTTCCGCCTCCATCGGAAATGCAGCCGCCGCAGCCGGGAATCGAACCCGCGACCTGCGGGTCAGCAGCCGAGTACCTTAGCCACTAGACCACCGCGGCGGGGCACTATCAAATCGTTACTTCTGTCCGCATGCACCGAATTAACCTTCACTCCCTTTTTATCGCTACGTGACGCAAGGCCCCGCACATCGTTCATTTTTCTTGGCTTAAGGTGGCGGTTCCACTTCCTCCTTTTCGCAATAGTTCGAGAGACGACACCAGACGACGCCACTCATACACGCTTGCAAAAAGCGAGAAAATTGCTGGCGCAAGTACGGTCAGCGTAGCCTCGCACGTGTCTTGTATGTCGAGCGAGTCTGAGGAAATCGGCCGACGAAAACCAAGGAGGACAAACGCAGACGGCGTCTTGCACCTACTATGCGCCAACTGTGGCCGTCGTTTACGCGACACGACGAAAGGTGCCCCCAGTGACAGCTGGCAGACCGAACCCGGCGTCGTTTCGCTGAAGTGTAAACACACGCACGCACGCACGCACACAAACACACCGTCTCTCACTCACTCACGTGCATGTATTAACGACTGAACATGACATCAACCAAACGCTTTGAAGCGTGAGTGCACTGGCATCGCCACTAACCTTGATGTAGCGACCTTGGCACTGGCTAGACGTAGCGTCGCACGAGCGCTTCATTTTTTTTTTCTTGCCACGCGAAACTGCTTCACCTCAGCCAACGTAGCATACGCTATACAAAAACAGCCAGGCACATTTCAGCAAAGGATATCCTGAGGTTACGATCTCCAGCTACAATAAAAGGGTTACCTAAATAAAGTGCCTTTTGTTGATAAGTTAATCAGATGATTTACACTAATATGGAGGAGTTAGAAGCTCCTAGAGCGCACGGTTTTTTTTTCTAAAACTTTTTATGAAAATTACGTGGACCACCTAGTATATGGGATGACGTGGGATAATCCATAAGTTGGTTCACGCTGTTTCCCGTCTTCTTTCACCATCTTTGTGCTACTGCCTAAATCATTAAAAACTAAGCTTCCACGAAGTGTTTGCTTTAGGAAATTCATTTTCGCAAAGAGCAGATTTCCAAATGCGACGTAATCGCACGAACACATATCGTGTAGCAGCACAATCGAGCTCAGCGTCGCACTTAGTGGGAGGGCGGGAGAAAGGGGGGTTATGCATATTCGAAAATCGTAAGGGATTATGACGGCACCCACATAAGAGCCACACCTCTGAACCCATGGTCATGTGTTCTACGAATGTATTTTCCTATGTTACGTTTTCTACATTAAGTGCAACGCTGTGAAGGCTATAGCGAGAATTCTTGCAATGAATGCGTTCGCACTAAGAAATAGGATTTTTGCTTCTCAGACTTGATTTATTTTCTTTGTTTTGTGCCTCGGAGATGGTAACGCCCCGTTATACGGCTTGTATTGGTTCTTATTTCTTGATGTTTTACTTGTAGCCTTTCGCGACGCTCCGCAGTCGCGTTTGTGCTCGTCTCGCACAAGCGTTTACAACGATGAAAGCTAGGGCGCGAGACGCTCGAAGTCGCACATGTTCCTGACCGAACTTCTTGCATAGCTTTCACGGCGTCGCACCTGATGTAAGAAACGGAGTATAGGTACATCTGTCCACATAGGCACGCACAGGGGGGCACGGCGACGTAGCACCCCCCCCCCCTCCCGTCCTCTAATAGTCGGTGCTCGAAGTCTGTCCCGTACTATATTGCCTAGAATGTGCACCCATACAATGCATTGATAGAGAGGCGGGTGCTAATATTAACCATCGACTCTCCTTCGAAAAGGGAACCCTCCACACGTGTATGTCCACCAGACGACGCCAGCGATGCTGAGATTATCAATGAGGGTTACGTAGCGCCCTGGGGTCACTCAAGGGTGCTTCAATAAAGTAAGATGTATGGTCCGAGCATACATTGACTGCATAAGGTATAGTTATTTGCTAATTTTACTCATTGTATAGATTATCGAGCTCATGTAACGTAAATTGTGCACGTGTTTAAACTTTTACGTGTAATCCAAGTTTTATTTCTTTTCTGCTAGATCAGTTGCAATTCACTTCAAACAGCGAAATGCACTTCAATCGGTGATTTTTCGAATGTACGATGAACACTCGAAAAAAAAAAAGCTGATGTATTACAATTATGCAAGACTTGCAAGTAATTATTACGCACGTAGATACATGTGTTAACGAGAATACAGCACTGAAAATCACGTGTTGCAATATTTCTTCTTCCTTCAGTGCCATATGGTTTTATTGTAAAAGAGTCGTTGCCGAGTAGTGTGCCTGCGAGAATGACGTGACATCTCAGGATGGGCACGATCGGTAAACATATGGAGCGCTTTTAAGAAAAGTTTCCATGCGAAATGATTTTTATTCTTCATTTTCATTTGTTTTCTAGCAAGCACGAGCATGCCGGCATTTCTAAAGAAATCGGACCGCATTACTTTTTTCTCGGGAGCGAAACAGTTAACAGAATCCAGTTTTGTTTTATGCTTCTGCTAATCAGCAGGAATATACCTATTTGTTCTGATTGATTGATTTGTGGGGTTTAACTACCTATTTGTTCTGGAAAGTTGTGGGTTTTCTTTATATTGACTTACAAGGCACCGTCGACAAGTTTGACATTTAGATTGCCGCAACAGTTTTTCAAAAAATAAACCGGCATATCCTACGTACCTTAATAATCGACGTTATGAGAAACATGCGTAGGGAAGGTAACCATATTGCAATTTTTATATCGCGGCACGTCATGAAATGACACTAAATATATGTAGAAATCTTGCAGGCGCAGACACGTTGCAGATGTTTGTCTATTCAGTTTTTTTTTTGCCCTTTAGCGATGATGTAAACGGGGAACATTAGTATTAGCAACACCAGAAGCGATAAGCTGATATGAAGCGCTGGTGGATGGCACCCCTGAACGCTCTTAAATAAATCGACTTCAGTGCATGACACTTAACTACAACTGACGTTAACCCAACGTCATGACTGTATTATAGGAGTGCATATGTTATGATGTAATTGGATAGCCAGCACGGCAACCACAATTAACGTTTTACGAACATCTATTTGAATAATAGTTCTGAGACCTGGCGTGGCTTTGTGGTAGAATGATTGCCATGTATAATGCTAGGGTTCGATTCCTGCTGAGACCTTGGCATTTATTTCTTGCACTCGTCGGATCAGCGTTGCCGATGTTAATTTCTAACGCTCACGTGTTAAAACTGTTCCTATGTGTTCTCGTTGTTGCTGGGTAGATTCCAAGTGTCGATCACCAGTGGCACATACCCACCCGCAGGTTTGTGCCACTTTAATGGAAAGAGTGACGGCGTACGCGACAGGATTATGAAAGCATTCATGTCTTGGCTATCGCGTCCTATTCTTGAAATTATCTTATCCTCCTATACTAATTTTGGTTCACGCGATCATGAGAGCATCTGGACGTAAGCAGCTAGATAGATATCTACTCTGATAGACGACAAACGTGCTTGCACTACGCAAAAAAAAAAAAAAAATGCTTCGCACCGAAAATGTTCGTCAGTACTATAGTATATGTATTAGCACTATTTTTTAAATGTGGCCATTCTGAAGGGCGTCGAAGTCGTTGACCATACAGTCTTACTCTGAAATTCTCGGCAAGATTTGAGACCGTCCACCGAAAATCCGAATGTAGAAGTACGATCTGTGCGATAGTATTTCTGCGAATCAGTGTGCCAGTTCCCTGAAGTGTTGAAGGGACAAGAGAATGTACCAGAGTGGACTGTGAGCATCGAATCATTGGTACGAATGCCAAAGTATTGACCAATAGTCAGCTCAGAGCTGACGGTTCTTTATTGTATTTTGTCGAGTGCGCGAAATCCGTACAGTCGTCACAAGCAAGACAAGAAAGAAAAAAAAAAAGCATCGTGTCCCCTTTAAAGCGGCACTACATACATATTCACATGTCATGTCAGCGTCCTTCCTTTCACAATTTCAAACCTCACAGACCTGAAAAAACTCAAAGGAACGCGCAAAACACGAGCAGCCGAACCACGAAGGGGAACGCTGGTTCTGCGAACGCATGACGAACGCGCGATTTTCCGGCGTACCATAACCGTTTACCACTTGACGACACCGCCCCACCTGGTGACGTGGCGCGAGCAAAAAAGGTTCACTACGCGGCCCTCCTCCTTTTACGGTCGGTGTTTGTTGCGTGCGGTGACTAGAGTTACATTGTGAGGCAAACTATGAATCCTGGAGATATAATCCACACCTGTTTTACCCGTTTCGTTACGTTTAATTTCGCCGCATTCGACGAACGTTTGAACTCGCATAAAACAACTTGATTTTTATTTAATGCACGGAGCTACCACAAAAAAAAAAAAACACCTGTGAGATTTACGATTCATCGAAAATAGTTTGAAGCACTGAGTGGTCAAGTTGGTGAGCGCAAATAGATACAAAAACACAATATGGATCTACTAATGTGCAATACTCGTTGGTAGTTGGCGACTAAAAGAAAAAAAAAAGCGAGTTACTACGAGACTGGCCAGAAGGAATATTAGCTCTATTCAATGCTGTCTTGTAGGTTCCCTAATAAGGATAAAATGTATCTTCATAAAATCACAGAAAGGGGCCTGCTGCTTCATTATATAGAAGTTCAGAGTATCAGCTAGTATAGTTTTGTCGCTTGGTCGGTAATGCGTGACCAAGTGCAGCCATAAACTGCCCCATTGACACAATAATAATTCATCTAGTTTTCGTCAAAGCACTAAGCGACTTCGTAGGGAAAATAGGTCTAATGTAGTCTACATAGCCGCTAAATGTCATGGTTCTGCTATGTAAAGAAAAAAAAAAGATTCCTATACAAACCTTTACTATTTTGCCCATTTTCATTGGAACGAAAAAAAAAAATTACTAAGGAGTTTATGTCCAATATCTCTTCATAGGAACCTTGAATGGAACTTCGTCTAAAGGCACAGTGAAATCCACTTAGTTACGTTGAATAGTTTCGCCGTACTCGCAGTACAACGAAGGCTTGTACAGCGAAAATGCTTTTCTTGCTCACACTATTTTCATTTCTACTAGGTAACGCTTCCAAACAGGCAATGAAATGAAATGCCATTTCAAAGAGGGGATAATTAGCTTTTCGAAGTAGCCCAATTCAGTTTTCTTTGTGAAGCGCAGCGAGCCCAGTGCATCCGCAAACAATGCGTAAAATGAGGAGTGGTTGCGGCCGGAGTGGGACCACCACCTTAACGCGATAGCGCGGCGAGGAAAGCTTTCTTTCTGCCTTCAATTCGCAGCGTATTCAAACTAGTTTATTCTCGACTTTATTGCACAAACTTTCAGCTGATGAAAACAATCGCGTCAATGGCAGGAATGTTCCAACTAGACCAAAATAGTCAAGTAGATTAGTTGTGGGAACGCCAGCAGGCCTTCGAGATTAGAACCATGCAAGGGCCAAGGTTTATAACTTGTGAGATCACACGCAGAATATAAAGAAAACATGGTGAAGCAGAAGCTGGATAGTACGAAGCGCTGTAGCTGAGCGTATCGTATCGTAAATCATGCACAACCCTTAATTTGCTTGCCGATTTAGGTTCGCAGCGCTCCAAACGGTCGTTGGGAACTTTTGCAGCCTCAGAGATGGGATACCACAGAAAAAGGTGTCTCGAAGGCTATTTTCCAGAGACGAATATTATACAGCCTCCGAGACCACTTATACGAGCGTGCTCGTCTCTAAGGTCATATTTTAATTTTTTTTTTTTACACGGTGTCTGCATGTATGGATGAGCTTCGTGTAAGCTGCACTACTAGAGCAGCAAGCACACGATGCCAATGTCTATGCCCACATTTTTGACTAAAACATGAGAATCATTGGAGGAGCGAATACTTATTTTGAAATGATATTCTTGTAAGCACATGCCAACTTTGTTAACGTCTGATAAACGCAGGCACGAATAGAGGTTCATTGCGCTGCGAGACGCAGAAATACAGCTGCCATATCGCGATTATAAATTACACACAAGGAATAATCATATAGGCAACATTATAAGAATAACCGCAGAAAGAGTAAAACTGCAATGAACACACACACTTACACATACAGTGCCCAACGCGACACGGCAGTAGTTGCCTCAACACTCCACTCCGGCATGAACAAAAAAAAAAAAGAAATATTGTCTACGTTTTCTTTCCCACTTTCGCCCTAATTTTCTCCTAAACACTACGCATAGCTATTTCGCGAAAAACAATCACAAGCAGTTGTCGCAGCAAAAACAAAGCAATTTCAGGTGTCATGCAAGCTGCCAACGAGGCAGGAGTGTTTACTCGAAGATTACGTCCTAGCTTTAGCTAACAAACATTTTTCTAGATTCACTACTTCTCTTGTGCTGGTGAGAGCGCAAATTTGCAAATGCCACAG
The DNA here is from genome assembly GCF_043290135.1 of Rhipicephalus microplus. Taxonomy (NCBI): domain Eukaryota; kingdom Metazoa; phylum Arthropoda; class Arachnida; order Ixodida; family Ixodidae; genus Rhipicephalus; species Rhipicephalus microplus. The sequence continues at coordinate 236,290,685 of NC_134710.1, forward strand.
ATAACGACACTAAGCATAGCTGCACTTTACACAAAATCTCACTCGTGCAGTGAATTCGAACACAAGTAGCAGCACAAAAAAAAAAACCCAACAGCCCGAGCGGCGACTCGCTTTATTGAGCCAAGAAACGATTTTCTCGCAAACGTGCTGCGAAGCATTCCAAATAGTTTCCTTTCGTGCGAAGCAATCCGCGAAATATAGAACGTGAAGTGGAGACCACAAAACAAGATCGCTGCACCGAACAACACAGTGCCAGAAATGTTAGGTTAAGGCTTCAATGAGAAGTGAAATACGCACTTCAAGTATTGATGGCGTTCGTACCTAGCAGCAGGAAAGCCGAGAGGCACACGAAACAAGCGAAGACCACGACGCACGCCGGGCACATCTTTTATCGCGTCTCACCGCTGCTGCCCGCACTTCTCTAGTGCCTTAAATGCTCATGAACGCGGAGCGCAATAACGTCGGCCGCCGCGTGGACGCCACGCGCACGTCTGGCACCCGATTCATGTCAGATCCTGCCCCGAAGATACCGCACCATAGAATGGCAGGCGATAAAGACTGATTCGGAGCCGTAGTGCGAGCTTGGAATTAGGTTGGACAACAACTTGGGTGGAAAGTTTATGTTAGTATAGAGTGAAAGACATCATCGAAGACGTATAATGCACAAGAAAAGGTACTGTAGTAGTAGTTAACTAGGTCGCGCGTTTCTTTGAAAGCAGTGAGTGATGTGTTGCCGGCAGGCGTGAAGCACCCCGCTTTTGGCCAGAGTGACCACTCTTAATTTTTATGTCACTCTACGTAGCAAGAGCGAAGTTAGCTGCACCGCAAAGCAAGCGCGATTCGGTGGTGCCACCGCGCATTAGGAGACGAGGCCCCACCTACAGTTGTCACTGCGCTTAAGCGCTGGTTCCCCAAGCGCCCCGCGAGCCGACCACACGGTGCGGTCAGAAGTGGACGTCTAGGTACATGCTGTGAGGGAGCCAAGGAACTATTCTCAACTGAATTAAACCGTGTAGTACATGAGCGTGGCTGGTTGTGTCGAATGCTATATCTAGAAATACTGCAACGGCGATTCTTTCACAGCCCCTCTCAATCTACACAAGTGACAAGGTCTAGAATGGTATCCATGATGTAGCGGTGCCTACGGAAGCCTGCCATATTTTCGGGAAGCATATTCGTACATTCCATCCACCACTGAAGTTTAGCGTCAATCATCTTTTCCATAAGTTCACCAAGGCAGCTAGCCAGGCTGACAAGACGGAAAGAACATGGGTAAACGTGTTTTGCCGGGTTTGAGAATCGGGACCACTCTTGCAGTTTTTCAGGAGGATGGAAGGTACTCTGTTGATGTATTCAGGCGTGTGCCCGACTGCACTTGGTCGTGTAATATGCTGACAAAATTCGTCCACAACGGCCGTTTCCAGTACATTTTTCACTAAAGCTAAGACCCTAAATGGTTGCTGATGTGTTACTGACCCACTTGAACGCAGAACATTCCATAATTTTGACTCTTGTGTAAGTGGCGTTAGCGAAGTGTAGAATTCCCGCCAGTACTTTGTGCCTAGTTGTCACAAACACGGACACGTGGATGCGGGCCGCGCTAGAGGCGCGCGCCTCTAGCGCGGCCCGCATCCACGTGTCCGTGTTTGTTTACGGGTCGGGCCGCGCCCACATCCTCTAACTCTCGCCGCGTGGTGCTCCTGTTCTCTCCCCATGCCGGCTCGCCTGACTGCTTTTCCTTTCCCTGCGGCAGCGCGGGCTGCCTCCGAGACCGTCGTCTGTGTCCTTTCCCTCCTATAATTACCTCCTCAATCTTTACCTCCCATTACTCCGCGCGGAGCCGTGTCGGTGACTTCGTATTGAAAGACAATAACAGCTCCGCGCTTTTCTCTTCCCTTTCCTCATTAAAGAACCTCTACCTAGTCGTCACAAACGACTCCAATTTTCGGTTCGTCCGCGGGCCCCATCTTGCAAGGAAGGGCACTTTTGTGTTGGGAGGACGACATCCGGCGACTAACGACCCAGGGTGGCGCCGGCTCGTCTTCCCTGCACCTGTACCGAAAGGGGCACGGGTGGTCCAAAAAAAAAAAAAAAAAGGAAATTACCTCCCGATGGGACGGGAGCACGCGTACGCCGCTGAAAAGGTTTGGACTGCATCGGAATAGGCAGTTGACGTACAGCCAGCAACAAGTGCGGTCGTCGGTGTCGCGAGTCTCGCGTAGGCGGCGAGCATGGAGTGAACCGCGCAACGTATTGAGACGGCTGCAATACCGGGCACCCTCGTCGTCTACCAAGCCGGCGAGACCTTCAGCGACACCCTGTCAACTTCCCTACGTTCATCAAGAGCTGGCCTGGTCGGTCCGTATGGAACTTTTTATTGCGACCTTTTTTTTAAACTGTTAATTTGTTATAACCAGCCCTTTTTTTAAGATTGTGTTGCGATGCGTCGCATGTCGAAGCTCAGAAGCGCGAGCCTGAGCTTTTTTTCTTTTTTTTCTCGTAAAATTTTCTTGTTTCTCCTGCAGTTTCATCCTGTTTTATTAATATTCCGCATATTTGTTTTTGTCTGTACCTCTTGTAGCGTTCTTTCAGAACACTGTTACGTAGCTGTTCTTTCCATCGCGTATGAGTGTTTTCCTCTGTTATTTTTGTTAACTCCTGCCTTTGCCCTTGTTTCAATTAAATGCTTGTTTGTGTGTAATCAGACTCCGTGTCTGCTCTATGAGTGCGTCGGTCGGGCCCATACACCACCACACGTGCAACCCCGCACGGGTCGACCAACCTGCAAATAAACTTGACATGTGCGACTTCGAGGCTTTTCAGGCGTCGCAGGCCGAAGCGTAAAGTGGAAGCCTGCGAGTCTGCCGCACGTCGATGTGGGATCGGCGGGGCCTCACCCGAAGTGTGTGACATCTTGCGTCCACGACAGGTGCCCCGCCGCGGTGGTCTAGTGGCCAAGGTACTCGGCTGCTGACCCGCAGGTCGCGGGTTCCAATCCCGGCTGCATTTCCGATGGAGGCGGAAATGTCGAGGCCCGTGTGCTCAGATTTGGGTGCACGTTAAAGAACCCCAGGTGGTCAAAATTTCCGGAGCCCTCCACTACGGCGTCTCTCATAATCAAATGGTGGTTTTGGGACGTTAAACCCCACAAATCAATCAATCCACGACAGGACTGGCCAACCACGTGGTGGTGTCTGGGAGACTGACGTAACTCTGAGCGTTCAGTATGTAGCCGTTCTGTTATTGCTTTGTTGGTTGACAACTGTTTATAGCAATGGACGACACGGAGTTTGGTAAGTAATTGAACAGGGCAAAGCCTTTGGCTTGGTAGGCAAGGAGTTATATAATTTCGTCGAAAAACAACGAAATAGACTTAAAGAGGAGCGCGATGCCGAACGCATTAGGTACAGGCAACATCTGGAATGTTCGATGGAACAGGAGCGAGAAAACTCAAGGCTGAGAATTCAGAAGGAAAAAAGAGCGCTTGGGAGTGTGCGACGCAGTCGGGTCTCAGCTTAGCCGCTGGAACGCCCAGTAGCGTAACCGACCGGGGCCTGAACAAGCAGTCGTACCAAGATCATGTTCTGCTACTGTGCCAGAAAATCGAAAGTGGACGGCGCATGCTTGAGACCTGGGATGCAAGGCACAAAACGGGCAAAGAGCCCGTAGGTGCCAAACCGCTGAGAGCCGGGCAAAAATTTAGTACCGTTGAGGCGGACATCAGGTTCACGAGTCTATCCAGTTGTCGGCTAATGCGTTTTTTGACAGATGCGGTAATCTTCAAGTAGACCCGTGCGTCTATTTCCTTTCAGCTTTGTGTCGAATGACCTCAAGTATTTCGTATTCAGCGTCTACTCCAGCGTCCGAATTTGTTTTGTATGAGTGATACTAAACTGCCAGTGTCAGTAACAGTATCAGCTTGGTCCAACAGCTTGGTGTGTGCTTTGGGTTTTAGGGACAAAGATGGAAACACGTCCGCGATAGAAGCAAGAGACCGTTGGAGTATTGGTGGCAGAAAAGTAGAGATAAAGGACAAGAAATGGTGGGAAAATTAGGTCATTCTGCCTGAAGAGGCAGAAAGATAGAACCTAAACTTATTTTTTTTCTTTGTTAGAATAAGATTAATTCAATCAAAGTAGATAACATAGTTTTAATTGTTTTATTGCGAGCCTGGTGGCCTACATGTCAGTGCCCCGTTATAAAGGGGGTGCTCATAGTACCCATCCATCCATTGCGAAAGGGGTCCTGCAACACTTTTTGTGCATGATCAGAAAACACTGCCGATAGGTAATCAAGGCTCCCGAAAACACGCGAGTCAAATATAGCGCAGAACTCAGCTTAGAATTAATAAATTATCAAGGCCAGATAAAAAAATGGATTTATCTACTCTCGAGAAATAACGATACGAGCTCAAAACTCGCACGTCACAGTTATTGTATCGGCCATTGGCCGATTTGAACATGGCGCGCTGGGCGATTACTCGGGCCGCCACGACTTCTCTCGTGCGCACGCGTTCACACTAAAAGGTGCGTTTCGAAAAAAAAAAAAAAAGTGCTCAAGGTGACCAGGCGCGCACGAAATATTTCCTTTAATTCCTCCATGTCGCTCTCTGCTTAGCTTCTATTCGTCGGGACGACAGAAGAGAATGCAATTGCAGCGTGAAACGTACTGGATATACATTCTTAAAATAAAAAAAAATGGCAGCATATCCACGGGGCGAATGATGGAGAGTGGGGCGAAGCATCCGTCCATTCATTCGTTTTTGCTTCCGTCCATCCATGCGTCCGTCTGTGTGACAGTCCGTGCGTCCACACGTCCATCCGTGCGTCCGCCCCTGCGTTCGTCCGTCCGTGCAGCCATCCGTGTGTCCGTCCATGCATCTGTCCGAGTCCGTTCGTCCACCTAGTGAACACTCCAAGTACCACCATCTCGTATCTTTTCATCATATATTCCGCATATAGAAGCACCGCCATCCAGCGGACATGCCAAGGACGAAACGAGAGGTGACACACGCACACTTTCTTATGGCTTGCGCTTCGCGTCTACTTGCACCTTTAACAACCTCCAGTTCATGGTACATACTAGTTCACTGTATTCATGGCACTGCGGCCCAACGCTCGCTAAACCTTTCTAAAACCAAGGAGGTTACGCCCAGCGAGTATAACGTAGCAACCTTTTCTTGTCAGATAGTGCTCAATGTACATGCCAATGGCTGCAAATGGGGAATGAGAGACAGGAGAATTCGGCTTTTAGTTCAAACAACGCACAGGAGAAATCTCCCACCGGCACCACCTTGCAGGTCAAAGCGTAGGACATGTTACGTACTACTACGAGGGACGAACGGCTGCCGCTTTAAAGAGCTTCGCCCCTAAAAAAATGCGGCGGTGAATTCTTGAAGAGTGCCTTTAGTGAATCCATTACATGTCTACTTGAAAACGCTTTCCAGGGCCCCTTTAAGTGAATGCAAGGGGCAGACTGCGTCCCCCCTTTCCCCCAACGTGCGCACGCCTAGAGCAACGGGATAGTTAAGTTGTGCAATAGTGATTTATACCTGTAAAAAAACCGAAAGAACCTGGCTATTACCAGGTGACCACTATCCTGACGCCTGTACAATATGCGTATTTTGTGTATATGCAACCAATTTTAAATACAAAATACTTTCGCTGAAATTGACAGTTCAACGGCCGCTTCATTCTTACTCCATTATGTGCGAGAGACGCGGTGACCTTCAGCAAGTTGAAGGCATGAACGCCCGTAAAGTTCATAAAACAAACAAACAAACAAAAAAAAGACAAACAAACAAAACGTGATGGCCACACGAATTCGGACACGTCTGGCACGGCGGTGCGAAGGGGGAGGTGCGCAGCACTGACGGCTCAGGGGCGTTCGACAACACGTACGGAACTAAATGAAATTGACAGCACACATGAGAAACAAGGGCGACACTGAACACTGTAAAGACGAACGTAAACCTAGCAAGAGCGGAGAAGTGAAGGCGAATGGTATTACAAGCAGTTCAACTCAAGCGAACACTGGTTCATTTCGGCGCCAAACACCAAAGTTCAACGCAGTACACAGCCAGCCTTTTAAGAGCCTCGACGTAAGAAAGAACGAGCGTAAAATTCTCTTTCCGGCCAAGATCGACAGCCCAGCGCGAATATGCCGCGCAACGAGTGCTGCGCGGTATATTACGCGTCGCCAAGCGTAGCCTAATACTTTGAGCCGTTTCGCGGTGAATTAGATTCGGCGTCTCAAAAAGCTGGTTCGTGCACAGAGCAGTTCCCGCAGCTTTGACAGCTGACACTCACCCTGCAGCATTTCCTCGAGTTTCTTCCGGTCAACTCGGACTCTTTCCACAAATGCATTCGAAGGGTCACTGTCGTCTTCGAGTCCGACAATGCTAGAGCCGTCAAATTCCGACGAGTGCGTCGACGTTACTTCAAATGCCTCCATGATGCCTCAACATTAGTGCTCGCATGCCCCACAAAATATTCTAATAGTGTCGCAAGGCGTACTGTTTTTTTATAGCTGTGACGTTGCGCACAACGATCATGTGTTCATCCGCCTTAACAGATTGACTGTGCTTTTAAAAAAAACCGTTTGAAGATGTTCGAGTATCTTCAAAAAAGACATAGAAAGGGCAAAAGAAGAACAGTTCTTTAGATATTGCAGCGTTCACGTTAATTTACGGCGCCGAAAGCACAGAAAAATGCCGCAACTTTTTCAAAATCAAAAATTGCGCGTCAATTTTTTGTTTCGTTTCGCTTTGCTTCCTGTTTGGTGACGCTGTGTTCGAAAGTGAAACTAAACCATGTAGGTGTTGTGTGACTAAACTGTAGGCCCCCTTTTTTTCTTGTTATCGTTTCGTTTTCTTTCCGCTTGGCGTATCACTTGAAATTTTTTTTTTGGTCGCTGTTTTAATTTGATAGGTTATGTTCGTTCTGTTTTTAAACCTGAGTGTCGGGAACGTCCTGTTGGAAAGGCAGTGCACAGCAGCGCGGACTCTTGACGTGTGTATTACTTCCTACGCTTCGCGCTTGTGTTGCTTCTGAATCATTCAGTTGTCAGTAAGCTTAAACATGCTACTCTTGGGCAAACGCGACGAGATTAAGTCACAAGCTTGTTCTTTAGGTCGCGGCGGCACGACCTATAGAATGCCTGAGACCCATGTGCTAAGATTAAGATGCACATTACTTATAAACAACCCCAGCTGGTCGAAGTTTCCGCAGCCCTCCACAACGGCACCTCTGATTATCATAGCGTGGTTTTGGGACGTCGAACACCAATAAGTATTGTTCTCTTGGTACTCGGTATTTGTGGTTGCTTGCTTATACCGTGAAATTAACTATGTATAGTGTTGCCATATCGTACGTGCAGGGCCACGATCGAGAAACAGTTTCAGAATTGGGCGATCGCCCAGTCCTCAATATCACCAAGAAGCCGGACAACACGAGCGAGTGAGTTGTGAAATTGTTTTTATTTTTTATTGTAGCACATCGCATTCGCACTGCGCGGACGGTACAATACTTGCATAAAAAATATTTGTAAAAAAATAGTCAGGACAAGGAAAATAGCTGTACAACATTTATGCACACTCATACATCTAAAGGGCATGGCAGTTAACAGTAATATGTGCCCCAGCGAGGAAGAACACTCAAGCATTCACAAATTCCACTCAAAGCATAACAATGAACAACGAAAGAAAAAAGCTGCACACTGAGCAAGTATAAGAAGTGAAATTCATTATGAAGTTAGGGAGGTTTTTTTCGAGGTAAAAGTGGCGCTATTATACGATACAACACGAAATAGGAAATTGTTTTCCGAGATATTACTGAACTGTAGTCATCGTGTGCTGCGCTTTTGACAAAGTACAGTAAGAAAAGAGGCAAGGTCTATCTACACTGCTGCTGACTGCACATTCAGTGTCGGAACATTGTCAGAGATGAGCAGAAGTGTCACACCTTTCTCACAGTATTTACACAAATGAGGAATGCAGGAGCGCATCTTGTTGTATACTAGTGGCACAGTTACACTGTTTTATTTAGGGACAAACCTATCTACATGTACGTAGTTGTAAAAAAACTAGAAAAAAAAACATGCTGTTGGCAATAAAGTGCACTATTATGTACAATTCTCTCATTCTCTTATTGTTTTTCTAACATGTGAATCGTTGAGGCGACTTCAAACAATCTAGCTCACCTAAGAAGCCCACCTGATGTGAATCCCAAAGCTCTAACATTTCACCCGCTACTAGATCAGAAGGTGCCTGCTTTTTCAGCAGACATGTCTTCGGTTATCTAGGCCAGTAAATGAAGTTGGAGCTGAGAAATAAAGCAAAGTACGAGTCTATTTATATTTGACTTCTAATCAAACTAGTTCACTGCTTGTATCTGGGGTAAGGAGATTGCCATACACAATAAAATTTGTGTGCAGCAACTTTAACAGTGAAAAACTAGAGCCTGGCAATTTTCTTAGTATGCACGTAGTTAGTGCTTGCCTATCACTTGGTGTCAATCTGCACACTACCTTAACCATATACCTTTCCAGTCACCTAGGAAAAAAAAGTGTTTTAGAAGTTCATTTTTAAATTATCTGAATGCATTGTAACAGTTATATAAAAGAAATGTGAAATACAACAGTAGCTGTTGAATCAGCTCATTAACTATAAAATTAGTTGCCTGAGATGGTATAAATGTATGGTCCCTAGCAAGGAAGGTCAGCTTAAGGTGCTGCACCACATGCACTGGGACATATTGAAGTCATTATATTCATTTCTGATTTATACTGAAGTTTGTGTAGAATGATAAGAACAATGTGTTTTGTGAAAAGGAAAAAAAAAAAAAACAATGTAGCAGCAATGTAAAAGACGAGGCTGCTTGTAGTCCTATAAGGGCTGTTTTGTTCGAAGAATTGTAAACAGGGTAGCTACTGTCCTTGGTCTTCACTATCGCTTGTATCTGAAAAAAAAAAAAAAAAAGGCTTTATAAATATTTGAAGCTGCGACAACATAGTCATTAACAGAAAAAAATACTTTCTTGACTGTTGCCTGCACAGAAACAAGAAAAATATGCTAAAGGCAACAGTACAAAATTTGGATGAGTGGTTAGTGTTTTAGCTACTGTTATGGTTTGCAGAGAGATGGCACTGCAGTGATAACATTGCTACAATTTTGCAATTCGTCATACATTATTTTTCAGATTGGTCACTAAAAACATTGGTCTTTTGAATTGCGGTGTGAAAACCAGACAAAGGTTGATTGTCCAAGATTTGCTGCCCTCTGTGCTGTGCTATTTGCTTGCTCTATCGAGTGCACTGGGAATACTATCCACTGCATCATGTCTTTTGTTCATACCCGCACTACCGTAAGTAAATGGTAACACTAGAAAATTTTACTCACCCTTTTTGCTGCCCTGGTACTGATGCCGACGCAGCCTGTCATAGAGATCTTCTTTGGTTCCATAAATGCTGGCATTACTGCGGCCCAAAGTACCGCTCTTTCCATTGTGTAGGCCATCTGCAATGCGACAATGCGAGACACTATTAATTTGTTGCAAAGCACATGCGTTGTGCAGTGTTGGAGAATGGGTACTGTAGTACGGAGCGATAATGTTTGATTTTGCACAGCAGATAGAACTGTGAAAGAATTTTTTAGAACCGTGCCACAGTCGGTACAACTTTTTCTTGCTCTAAAGAAAAACTATGACACGCTGTAAAAAAAGTGAGATTTCGGACAATACATATAGCAGTGGTTAATATGCATGTGTTCATGCAATTTGGTGCATACTGGTCACTTCATGCAGTAGATGCTGTATGCTAACTACTTAATACTAAGTATATGCATCACAGAAATTTTAAGTTACTTGTGATAATGATGGCTCACAGAAAGCTGCTGTGGTTCACTGACCATGAATCAGTTGCATTAAAATGTGGGTCTCTCAAAAGTTCAGCTATGTGCTATGGAGAATTGATCATGTGCTGTATCTACGGTATATGCATTTGGGTTGTCTACAATTTTGGTTGACACATCAAGCTCAAAGTCACCATTCAAGGAAAAAAAAACTGCCAGGCCTCGGCGAACACGCAGTACTGTTGCAGCAAAAGCTGGAAGAGCGGCCTTTCAGAGACTTTCTTTAACTCTCTTTAAATAACTGTCATGCACACTTGCAGGGTACCCACTATGCCATTAATCATTGTATGATAGGCAGGCATTGACTACGCCATCCTTCGTCATTCTTCAGAGAAGCGTGGTATCTACTGCACACTTTAAGGAAACTTTGTGTGATTTTTTTTTTGAGCTGTGCTTGACGACAATGAAAAATTATGTGAGAAGTTTTTGTAAATCCCCCAAAATTTCCCATAGTGGGACAGTGGGTATGCGCCACAGTTAATATGTGAACAAGAGCGAGTTTTTGTAAACGGTTATAGCATCCGGCGACCCCTCTTTGCACAATTTGCATTATGTGACACCCGATTGTTCCGTTGCTGTTCCAAAAAGCTTTATTACTCATATTATTGCAATTCCTTTCCTGACAAGAAGCCTGCCTAAGGCCAGTTTTCAAAGGAGTTCCCAGCACTAACATGGCTCAGTGGTAGAATACAGGGCTGGCATGCAGGGGTTCGAATCCCGTTGTGTCCTTGGTGTTTTTTGTTTATTGAGTTTTTTCCTTATTTCATGCGATAGTTGGTATGCTTCTGTTTTATTGTGCATGAGGTGAGGTGCAATGCTCATTAACAATAGTGACACCATCTTTTAAACTGTCACAGTTCATCATTTACAATTTAAAAATTCATAAGCTCTTCATAACGACCTATGCCGATGGCAAGCCGAGAAATTAGTTCCACCAGTGGTTCTAGGACAGTTATCCTCCCATTGATTACTATTTTAGTTTAATTTTTATTAATATGGTAACAGTTCGAGCATCCTGCTTTGTGCTTTTGGTCTATATTTGTGGAACAAAAAAACATAGACATATGTTTGAATTAATATACCAAGTGTATTTGTTACATTCTTAACACCTGATATAAATAAATTGTAAAGAATATGAAGGCTTTCACATTTTCAAGATGCCATTGGCAGTTGTCTCTCACTCACTGAAGGGTCATGAAATGCACCAACATCTTCTGGGCATTATGTGCAGGGCCTGTTCACCAGAGACACCAGCAATTCATGTCTCTTCACTTCACAATGTATTTATGCTACGTGAGTGCAAGATGCCTACGTAACAGGAACTTAATTCATTACTATAAAACTTGGATGATCTAGATTTAACTGTGCGCCCAGTTCAGGTGCTTCCACATAAGGTTCCGCTTACTCACCTTAAGTCTTTTGTAGTATGTTACTTCGATAGCAACCGTCTTACTGACCATGAATCATTTTGTTGTTATTTAGATATCTTGCATTTCTATTTAGTTCAAATAAACTTTCAAACTTGGGCCTTTTTAAGCAGGGCCTAATTAAGTTTAGGCATTCTCAGTGCACAAGCAACATACAAAGCTTGTGCCATATGTTGTTGAGAGCCAACAACAAAAAAGGAACAAAAACGTAACACTTTTCATATATATATATATATATATATATATAGAAACTGAAAAAAAAAATAGTAAACTGTACCAATTTGTCTAGTACTGCATGGTAATTAACTCCAGCCAAAAGAATAGAATATCAATAAACATTAAAAGTTCTGTTGTCAGTGGCTCATGGCATCTGTTGTCAGCTTCACCAATTTTTTTTTATCAAAGCATTTTTTCATCCTGTGCATTTGCTCTCTTATGACATTTCACTGTGTGCTGCATGATTAATTGATTCCGCAGTAGCATTTATAATGAGGGAAGCCAAGCACCAGTGAGATATAGCATGTAAGAAAAAAAAAGACAGGTGACAGAAAAACACTGCTAGCTCTTGCCATAGTAATCACATATGCGTACATCTCTCTAGTCTGCTTCACTGACAGTCACACTGGGTGGAAGTATGTGAAGAGCATGCTGAGGAGAATGCAGCAGTGAATCTGCTTCCCTACAGAACCATTGATGGCTTTCAAATGTTAATATTTCAGCCATGCCATATTTAATAGGATACTGGACATGTTTTCTTGGCCATGTGTTTGGCTATCAGTTCCTGATATTGTGAACATGTCTACCTCTAAGAACATGTTTTCACAGTCTGAACTTAGGGCAACATTGTTGTATTAAACACACACACACACACACACACACACACACACAAAGTGCTTCTTAGTAAAAGGACATGTTCAGCATGGATTTTACATGAGGTTGCTTCGAAACTCTCTTACCACTGGAGAATGATATACCTAATACAGCGTGTTTAAATGTAAGAAATATAGATGGAGCTGTGAATCGCCATTTCAGTTTCACCCCTTGAAAGATTTACCAATGACATGTCTTAGTGGTCCAGCTTGTTCCTTTAGAAAAAAAATTATGCATGCCTGAATCTCTATGAACTAGTTCTTACCAGATCAATTTTTCTCTATACAGATTTACCATCCTTGGTGTACATTACTGTCTGAAAGCCTAAAAGCTACTCACTTGCATGGTACTGGCATTTTAAAAACTGTCAACAATTTAATATGATTTTGCACGTGTTTTTTTTTCTGACCACTGAAGATGCTGAACTGTTCCTATCATAATGTATCCTTGAATAACTAGCACACTATACTAGAAACACTTAAATTGGGACACATTGCCTTCAATTTTGATTAATAAAAGTAGCCTCCAGCTACATACCCTTCATGTAAGTTTCATTATAGAAGTTCGGCATTTCCCAGCCATCATCGTCATCATCATAATAATGAGCATAAGTGCTATGGTGGGAAGGAGCAATGCTCTCTGCATAAGGTGCAGGGGCGCCATAATAGAAGTTAGACTGCGAGCTGCTGATGTCCATGGGTGGGGGCTGGGGCAGCTTCTTTGGCTTATTCTTCCATGACGTCCTGTGAATGAGAAAATATTGGACAAGTTTTGTAGTCTTCTTTAGTGCATCAAAAGATAGAGCCTAACAATGCTTTTGTAATAAATCTTGTTAGTTCACTAGCTTGGTGACACTAAGGTACATTTTCTTTGCTTGGTCTTCGCTTTAGATTTTGCTTTACATTCATAAAAACGCAAGGAAAAGCTATCTATGTGTCTCATTACTTTACGTTACATGTTGTGAAGGCTATAACCAGTTATTCAAACCTACTGAAATCAAAATGCTCGGTAAGACCACTTAATATGTCAGCTGTTTAACCAGATGAACTAGAAATACTTGTTCGTTTCTGCAGCTACGGCTTTAATGCTACACAATGACATTGTTTCAAAGCAGTGGCACCAGTTTCTGCAATATCATGCAACTTACATAACTATTTTTCATGACACCCTGTGCTCATATAATCTAGAGTGTTCTATAAGCTTTCTGCAACACAGAGTGTATGTAATATTGTCGTTGTTTTTTTGTTTTCGTTGTTGGTAGACCTTGCAATGTTTGCATCACTAAATTGAGTTGTTCTTTGTAATTTCTTATTTAACTTGGCAAAATACTTAGTGTTGAATGTTTAAAGCCAGTTATATTATTTTTAGATCTGTATTCAGTTTGATTAGAACCTCTTGCTGGTCATTCGAACGTTCCAAGTTCATGTTATTTATTTATGCATACACTCAAACCTTATTATAACAAAGTCACATCTGCCAGAAAAATACTTTGTTGTATCCAAAAATTTATTATAAACATATACAGTCAACTCTCATTAATTCAAACTCGAAGGGACCCCTGAGTTTTGTTTGAATTACCAAAAAGTTTGATTTATAAGAAGTGCTCAGATAGATGACTCTGGGTCAGGTGACACCACACATCATGATTAACCATGGATTTTATCACATTTAAAAGTTTTAGGTGTTTTTAAGCTCTAACTGCACGCAGTGTACCGAAAGCAGAGGTGTAAAGTCCACAAGTTTATTGGTCATTTACTGCTAATCAGACCTTTTAAAGAAATCGGGAATTGCTAAGTGCTTCATTGCTATAGGTATGTGCCTTTAGCACAAAGCTCTCCATACTAGTTAAGAAGTATCACGGTTTGTCATGCGTGTGCTTTATTTAAAACATTTTTTACTTGGAAAGCCTTTTTTCCTTGAAGGCATCAGGTGCTTATCTTTCATTTTAGACTGTCAGGACTATATAAGCACACAAATTTTTAAATAGTAGTGGGAAAGCAGCAGACATATTTATAGTATGGACCTGCAAAAAAATATGAATTAACCAATTGATGGAATTTGAATTAAGAGGCTTTTAAATACACTGAAAAAAGAGAGGGCCAATTGAAAATAAAAAAATTCATTTTGGTTTGAATTAACCAAAAAGTATCAATTATTAAAGTCTTCTGCTGTCCACTGTAGTTGCAGCTCTGTATCTATACCAAAAATATTCATTTACTTCGTTATAACCAATCATTTATAATATTCAGATTCGTTATATCAAGGTTTGAGTGTACTGTAATAATTATTTCCTGTATTATACTACTCTACTAAATTGTCATCTTGCTCCTAAATGATATACTCCTGATCTTGTGATCTTTATGTAGCTTATATTGCTTAAGTCATACTATAATTGATTGCCCTGTGTATGTTATGGTAGGGTTGTTGGCTGAAACTTTGTAATTTTGTCAAGAGGATGCCGTAAATGTAGCTCAGCTTTGAGTGTAGCATATCTCGTATTTAGTTTTTAAGCAAACACATGAAAGTAGTAACATCAGTGTTTTTTACACAATATCCCAGCTAATATAGCACTGGAATTTAAGAAAGAAAAAATGGAGCTTTACAGTTTCACTAGATAACACCTGTAATTCTGGTACTCTACTGTCTTCTAATAACCTAACTTCATATATGGTGTACTTTTCGGGCTTGAGTTTTAATAAAAGTTCCGACATAATTAATGGATCAAACATTCACTTTATATAATGCTACCTTTAAGGTTGTCTTTTTCATCCTATGCACAATGTAAACATGATCACAAGCAAAAATTTCCCTGGTGTCTTGCTTAGCATGATATACTGCAAACAAGCTAGTTCAATAAACTGCCTAGCTTGGTGTTTGTGATTTTCCGGACACCAATCATTTGCACTTGGTGGCAGCTCTTGATAGCTTTGCTCTGCTGTTTCACTTAATTACAGTATCACGAGGCAGTACTTCCAATTTGGGGACTTTCAGCCACTATGCTCTCATCATCATGTGACAGGAAAGCAGCAGGTACTTGTATAATCAATTACTCATTGCTGTGGTGGAGCTGCCTGGTTGGAAAAATAGAGTTTGTGTGAAGTATGTTTGCATGTAGTGCGTTAATGACAACTAAAGCTGCTGGATATATTTAAAAAATATATTTTGCATGCATTGTATTAAGTAATGAAAGAATGTTTACAAACAATATAGTGTGTCATAAACGATTCGTTGTGATGGCTGAATCAGTTAGAATATATAGGCCAAATGCAATATTTGAAAAGTCAGCTAATTATTCCCCCCTAATTATTGGTTATGGTAAAATTGTACAGTGTGAGTGTGATAATAATATTACAGTACTATGCCTTGTTATCCTTATACCTCACATAATCTTTTAGGCAAACATTATCGCACATTATCTGGATGTCCTGTGTGTTAAAACACATGCATTTCTTAAAAAAAAAGAACTTCAATAGTGAAAGATCAATAAATTGTTTCAACGTCTTACCTGACACAAATCATCCAAATCAAAAGTATGATGAGAATAACAAAGATGACTGCTCCAGCAATGCCTCCGACAATGTAGACGAATTCCGACTTCTTCTCACAGCGGTCACCATAAAAGTTGCCTTGGCAAGCACATCTTGGTTCACTTGTTTCCTGGCTGATCTCACATCGGCCTCCGTTTTCACAATAGTCTTCACAAACATCTGTGACAGATTTTCAGGCATATTTGGCAGTTAGTGAAATGTGTTTTTTTGAACAAGCATGTGTATAAAGCTTGGAAGGCAACGGTGTCATTGATTAATCTCGTGTATTTTACTTCTTTACAATTAATAATAAAAAAAACAAAGTGTGAAAATGTGAAAGGACCTTAACAGAAGCTTCTGACTAGGCTGCACAGCTTTATATGCATTTTAGCCTTGTCTAGGGTAGAGACCATTTTTCGCTTTTTCTGTTTGACTGGAACAGAACAGATTCGTCTAAAAGGATTTAAAATATCGGGAAATGCTAAGGGCTCCAACGGGCCCTTCCAAACTAGTCTCTCAGGACCTCATTAAAGTACTTTGTCTGTCTGTCTATAGAAGTGATCTTATGTAACTCTGAAATACCAGTAGTTAAGCCCACTAGATACTGCCAGTGGACCATTAAAACTTGTCTGCCATATCTTAAGCAAGATGGCTGCTTTATCTCATGCAGCTGTAAACAGTCTTAACCATCACGGTGTGGCAAAACATGTCTTAATGTGCTTTAGGAGAACAGGCAAAGCTCTGTAAGTCTGATTTCATGCAACACTTGTTGCCTGGCAAAAGTGGACTATTATAAACAAAAAAGAATTTTCTAATGCTATCTATGCTATTGTTTAGTGAGGAGCCTTATGCCAAAAACACATTTTAAATAATGCTGATAAACATCCCATAATATACGGTAAGTAAATATTGATTCTAAGCAAAATATTTGTAAGATTGTTTGAAATAATATGAGTCTTGAGAAGCTGAACTTAGTAATACCAGAGTTTTTAGTGGACTTCCAAGCTGAGTTACTATTACTTCCTTATGTTCATTATTTTGCTGTCTTTAAAATAATGAGGCCTGACTCTATATATTGCACCGTTGTCTTCCGGTATATTTAATACATATCTTTAGGATTCGCATCAAGGTTAATTTCAAAATAATCTTTATCATGTGTAACCAACTGTGGCATTGATTGGAAAGTTAAGCAACAAAATTCTTATTGTGAACCTTCTTACACTTTTCGGGTGTTAATGGTGAAGTGGTCTGAATAAATACTGTTATAGTGCTATTTCTGATAAGTTAGAGTCTTTAAAAACCAGAAAAAAGAGAGAAGAGCCTGTTGCAAGCTGAAAATCAGACAATTTTACGGTAAATTTGACCTGAGTTCATATGTGGCGTGTGCATGAGTGGGGGAGGAAGCAGTGACGTGGCTGCTTCCCCTAGTCACCTAAGAGGGGGGCACAAAGATAGCCTCATACATTGACATAGTAGGGAGGGGGCGCTGTGACATATCTTTGCCAAGGATTACTGTATATGATATACAGTAACTCTAACTTGGCCTCACTCAAAAGGGGCGCCCTGTGCACACATATGCCTGGGCTACTTTTATCTAGACGGATGGGAATGAAACCTGCATCACCTTATTACTGAGAAAGGTCATGAAATCTGTATTTGTAGATTACCCTTTTGGAACAGCAAACGTGTCGCTCCTGTTTTTAAGCCATAAAACTTGCAGAAGCAAAAGACAGGTGGTGAAGTTGCCCTGATGTTTCTGCTCCAATATGCTGTGACTTCATAAATTATGAGTACCTACTCAAATTTTATGACTGTCTTGTTGGTAAATAATATCTACATGACATTCTAAATAAATCTGAGGCCTGACCTAGCTAGATTTGAGCACATTACCGGCACTAAAATGGGCCAAATATGAGAAAACACATTGAAACTTGATGATCATCATTAAAGTTCAAGTATGAAATACAGAGAAGAGAAAACTGCCCTCTGGAAACAAAACTTTGAAAGAATATTTAACTGGTGTAAACTAATTTTGTGCTTTTAATTATTTAAATAATTAATTCCTTATGAGGCTGTGTATCCAGAAAATGTTTTCAAGGCATACATCTGCTTGCAAGTATTCACTGCTGCAGTTGTTTTGAGTAGTGACTGGGGCTTACCAACACACTCCCCACTGTCATTGTTGAGTCTAAAGCGAGGCATACATCGGCAGTCATAGTCTTGCCGTTCCTCAAGGAAAACACAAAAGGCGTGCTCCTGACAATCTCGCTTCTCGCCATTGACCACGCAGGGATCGGAGCAGTGGCTGCGGCTTGTAGAACCCATGCCATCAGTTGTAGTGTCAGGTGGACAGGACTTGCACTCAAGGTCACGCTGTTCCTCATCTTGGTACGTGCCCCGTGGACAGGGCACACATTCCTCACTGCTGCTATTAAGGTAGTGGCCCACACGGCATACCTCTGCGTAAAGAGAAAGAGAGCATGGCTCACTATCAAGTGCACACACAGAGCACAGATTCTTGAAATGTTCGATGCAAACAATCAAAAGGTTTAAGGATCATAGAGTCGCGCAGAATGGTTTCTCAATATTTTCTGACTGCTAAGATTTTGTGGTTTTAATTATATTAAAGCTTCAAGTTGATACTATAGTACCCCAGTTTTAGTCTACATGTCTGTATACTGAAGATTGGCAATTGGGGAAAAGGCATATGGTGAGAGGTAGAAACAGCATTCATAAGAGTTCTTACTTCTCAACACACACGGTTTATGCGGGTCCTTAAAAAACCTTAAATTTGAAAAGATTTTTTTCAAAGCCTTGAAAGTGCTGGAATTTTCACAAATCCTTGAATATTCTTGAATTTTCTTCTTTATTTTTAATAAACATTGTTGTACATGTAACAGTTCATTATTAGTGATGCCATAAATGTAGCAGGTGTCGTATCATAGTAAATGCCCATTATAATAAAATTGAGAACATCAATAGCTTCTGCAAGGAACCAACACCACGTATTTTTAATTATAGTAGTATTTGGGGTTCAAAACCAAGAGATGATTTGAGAGGCACCATAGTGAAAGTCTGGAAATTTTGGCCATTTGTTGTTCTCTAACATCAGGGCTGGGCAAAGATACTTTGAAATTGTATTGCGATATGATACATGATACTGCCAACCTGAGTAGTGCATACAGTTGGTGATGAAGTTTTTGTTTGTGGGTGAAGGTCATTGTATGCAAGCAGAAGCATTGCTATGTTATATATTGAAGTAGGATGAATATCATGGGTAAATAATATAGTTTTAGAAATAGTATGCAGCATTTTGCATGTTTCTATGTTTGTTATGAAACGTTAGCTGAAAGAAAATTTGAGTGGGGTGGGGAGGGCAAATGCTGCCTCAGTGGTTTTGAGCATATAATGTGCATGAGCATATAATCTGCATCACTTGGAAGACATCAGTGCTCAAGAGCAGCACATATTTTCTGGTTTCTTTCATTTTATGTACTACCAACCGAAACTGTATTGCGCAGATTCATGTACAAAGGTTCATACACAGCATGCATGCATGGCCATTCAATCTTATTTCTTTTACCTTCCTCACTAGAATAAGCTCAAGGCAATAATACATGTGTACGTTCTAAACTTGAATGTCACATGCAATTTCATGCATAGTAGCGCTTACCAAGTGAACATTGGTCAATGCTGGTTGATCCAAAGTTAGGCGTTGTTGTGCCTGGAGGACATGGGTTGCAAGCAGCCATACCTCGTGTCCTGTAAGAGCCCTTTGGGCATGGGTCACATTGCCCTGTCAGGCTAAGCTGCAGTCCTGCTGCGCACTCCTCTGGCAAAGAAAACGAAAACACAATACAGCGATGTTATAAAGTGAGGTACGCATTTGCAACCGTCACCACAATAAGAAGTAATGAAATAATAACAAGAACAATAGACAAGGAGATTCTACAAAGAGGGTTGTACTAAACATTGCAATAATATTTTATAACCTGTCTTTTTAGTATCTTATTTCTTTATTAGGGCAATAGCTTGACAGCACAGAATAGCAATCTGAACATTCCTGTTTAATTAGATTATTTGGGTTACATGTACCTCGACACTCTTGCACAGATACAGCCTCATTAGTTCGTGTGGTTAGGCCTGGTCCACAAGACAGGCAGGAGAAGGCACCCTCTCGTGGCTGGTACATGCCATATCCACAGGAGCGGCACAGTCCCAGAGATTCATCGAAGTATTTGCCTGTTGAGCAGCGCTCTGCGGAAAGTATAGTCACAACAATGATGTGAGATCACTGCTGTCATTGCTCGAACAAGTCTTTGTAGGAATATTATCATATCTATTGAGAAATGCCAAAATTCACCACTAACTGAAAAAGGTTTAGACTGATCAAACATACCGTGGAATACATTATATTTACACCAAAGTGTTGCATTCGGGAAATGAAAAAATCCTCATGATGGAGCCAGCATATTCTGGAGACTTGTTTTTGTGCATACTAAAATTATTATACTAATTGCTTTTCTTGGAGTGTTTTGGGACAAACTGTGTTTGACCCTCAAATATGACATACTAATTTGTGTACATTTTTTTTAACACTAAGGGTACAGTTTATTGTACATTAGTGGGAATTTCATGCATAATTTTCATGCTAAAAACTTCGAAGCTCTTATGAGCTCTGCAAGAACTTTTTGTGTTAACTATTCCTTCTTTTCTCTTACGTTATGCAAATATTCATGAAATACCAGAATTTTTGTGGCACTAGAAAAATCAGAGGTTAGTAGAAAGCATGTATGGCATGCCTTTGCACTGTCCAGCAGACCGAGCTCCAGGACCTGAAGTGACACCTTGTTTGCCTGCAATGACTGGACATGGCTTGCAAGACAGCTGTCCCACATCGTTCTGGTAGAATCCTACTGGGCAGGACCGGCAAGACTGTGTGGCATTGTTGTAGTATGTGCCAAGAGAGCACTTCACTGCAAACACAAAAGCAAATAAAATAGTGAATAAAAAGTTCAGTTAATAGGCTGTTGTGTTCTCCATATTACTAAGTATTGGCATCCTAAGTTGAGTTTATAAAAGAAAAAAAAACACGAGAAAAGTCAGTCATTCAACCTGTAAAGCTTGGTGTGATAGATATATAGAAGGAGAAACTATTAATTAAGCTCTTAGACATAGTCTGAAATTTCTTAGTCATTATTTATTGTAAGCATTTGCTGTCCTCTGAAATTTCTTAGTCATTATTTATTGCAAGCATTTGCTGTCCTATGAAGCTTACCACAGAATGGAGCAACCACAACTTCTCCTGCTGGACATGCGTAGTCTGTCACCATGCTGAGGGAAGTGAGATCTGGTGTAACATTTGGCAATGTGTCTCGCACGTCAAAGGCACTCTGTTGCAGGACAGAATTTTCAACGATCTTCTTGACAGTTGACTTCTCTTGTGTGTTGACATTGACTACAGGGTCGCTGTTGAAAGAGCATGGCAAAATTATTTTAATTTAATATGAAGCTTTCAGTTATGGTTATTCGTTTTGAACTATATTCAACAAATGTTCATAAAGCCTGTCAAGCTTTTATATCATGTGCCACCAAAGTTCTAGTCTGAGATTGCACTGAAATTAGTGTGCACACAGACACACATGCCCACGCACACACTCACAAACTACTGCTATATTACAATAAGGATCCGAATTTGCATTAATTTTTACTTTTGTAACACCATAATTAAAATATTTTGCTAATGAAATTAGTTTTACTTAAATAACATCTGTTTTGTGCAGCTTTCCAAAATGTTCGTTTAAAAACTCGCACGATAAATGACACATCAGAATACAATAGAGCCTGCTTATAGCGATATCAGCCTTAACACTATATCAGTAATAACATTGAGAAGCTGCTACGCTGTCAGCTTTTTTATGTTTTGTATGGTGAAATAACCTGCTTGCAGCAATACCTGCATGCTGTATTATTGGTTATAACAATGGGTTATGGCCGTTAGGCATCCATGCTAAAAGGTAATGAAGCGAGAAATCATTTAAAAAAGAAGAAAACGAAAAATTCAAGCTGCTGAACTCAACTCCAATGTCCCACTGTGCCCCTTCAGGTTCTGGATATGCCTCACCACATAGTGTTGTACTATTGTGGCCTAAATTACTTGAGATATGTAACAGCACGAACGCTACGCTGGCTTCTTTTAATACACTTTCGGGCATGCAGTTTTAATAAAGTAGAGACTGAAAAGTTTCGGCACCTGGAACTTCAGGGGTTGTCATACATAGACTCTAAGTGGCTTGAGGGGGTCCCGTGGAAGCCCCCAACTTTCAAGCATGTCCAAAAAATAAGCATCTTTGTCATCCTTATGAGTGATGTTCGTTGGCATATTCCATTTGATAGTGTAGTTTTCTCACAACAGCCTGCCATCTCCCTGTATTGCTTATTTTCTGTGCAACTCCTTTATAGCATTTATCGGTTAGAACAAAGAAATTTTCATGGCACGTGAGTTTTGTTGTAAGCGACTTTGACTGTAGTTGCATTGATGTAGTCACTGCATACAGTAAAATCATGGTACAGTAAAAGCATCAAGGTATTTAGATGCTTAAGAAACGTGTGTTGGGGGGGGGGGGGGGGGCCTCGGTAAGGCATAGAAAACATATATCGGCACCTAGATACAAGACAACAGATGAAAGAAGCAAACGGGACCAGTGCAAACTAGCAACTGATTTATTTATAGTATGCCTCTTTCCCACAACAGCAAAGTGCATGGGCACGATTAAACCTAGCCGTACGTTGTGGATGACAACTCAACAAACAAGAAATTCAACTTATTTCTGGTACAGGTGTAAACAAGCTTCACTGACACACTTATCAAGTCTGTGTCGTATATTATCCCTTTCAGTGGTGGTAGCTATGTTTGTGTATGCAATTTATCTTACTTGTGTTTACTTGTGACAAAAAGAAAAGATACATTGCTCATTGGATGAACGAAACCTTCTCCATAGTCGGTAGGGCTTAACAAAACTTCAGTAGGCCGCGTATAACTGTAATCAATCGCTGTGGTGAAGGTACTGCGATGTTTGATGAGTCGTTTGACATACTGCGCTTCGGGACCAAAGTAAGAAGTACTACATTTCTTTTCCAGAACTGAGTAGAACCAAAAGCTGCTTGTGCACGCATTTGGAGCCTATGATTTCATTCCTTTCAAGTCATAATGGAACATGACTGATGGCAGAAAACATTAAATATTGAATTACATTTTAACTAGACTTCATGACTGAAACCCACACAAAACAACACTCTGCTTTATTTCCTTTCTTGAAATGTAATTATTTAGTGCCTCAAAATTATGCTATGTGAATTTGACACATTCGTAGACAGCGCATTATAATTAGCTCCTGAAGGAGGTGGCAAGGCTTGAATTATTTTTTGTGCCTTTCTGTTCTTTAGATGCTTTCTTCTTTTCACATCAGTGAGAAATACCCTTACCTATACTAAAGAACGTTGCGATTTTTAGTGTAAGTCTTTGAAATAATAATTGAAAATTATTCGTGTTGAGTAATATCTGACTGCTTACTTGTGGGCAGGGAAGGAAACATCGACAGAGTACACGTCGCTATCATCCAGTTGACGTCGAACCAGGCGAGCGTGCTTATTGCAATTTACATTTACACGAATGCCACTGCATGAGCCTGGGGAAGGATCCACACATATTCTCCAGTTGCGGTTCACCTGCAAGTGCAAGTAGTAGTACATAATGAGTTAAATAATGAAAAATTCATTGTTTGTTTAATGTTTGCAGCTATGCTTCTTTAAGGTTACTACTTTTTCACTGTCATGTAGTTTTTATCATACCTGGAGGAGGCTTTCGAGAATACGTGAGTGCAAGATTTTCTTTCCAGAATCTGAGCACACCACAGATGATGGGAAGTTCATGGCCAGACGGAAGATACGCTGAGCTGGCCGCTTTGCTGTAACCACAGAAAAATACTCAATATCTATTTCAGGGTCTAAAATATTCCAAGTTCACATGCATCGACATGTTGGTTTTGAAAAAGTTTGCCTCTCATAAGCTTTTCTTGTAAGCATTTTCATTGCTAATTACAATTTACCTTTATTTAGCTACGCATGCCAGTTTTAGTCATAAATTAATTTGTAATGTGTGGAGGTTTTTTTTTTCTAATATGGCACTGGTATGATAAAAAGAGCTTTTTCTAGGATTTAGGCACTTATATTTGTCAGCTTGAATGAGTTTGAAAGACATAGTTTGTTATGTTAACCATGGCACAACAGGTGTGCAGAAAAATAGTAATTTGACATTTTTAACAATTGAGAACCATTTGGTTCTCATGCTCTTTTTGTGAAATACTGTGACCATACCTGAGGCATAATTAATTGCAGTTACCTTAGATGTGTCAACCCATCACCATTTTTTAAATGCTAGGAATGGTATATTAAATTACCTTGTTTCTACAATATTGATTGCACAATTTTGCTTAATGATAGTGTAGCACTTGTATGTGAGCTAGTTTCTGAAAAAATAATTGACTTCAGTCTTCTTTCAGCATGCCTTATTATTATTTGTTTTTTTCTTATTAGTTTTAGACACATTGTGCCATGCACCTTTGAATTTTGAAATTCGTTACTATGTCCAAAATTCTGAAGGTATATTTTTTTTCTCCTCCAAATCTGTTTGACTTGTTAACAATACAAATAAGCATGATAAATGTAACTTCATTTTTGTGATCTGCTAGAGTATAGGAGTGCCAACTGCTTATATTGAAAAAGATATTTAAATAGCAGTTCAAAGTAGAGGCAGAAGTAAATTAAGTACACCACAAGATGCTGTTTTAATTTGCGAATTCCTTGAAGTGTAATTTTGAAGTTTTGGAGGATTATAAAGTTCTGTTCGAGAGCTGTGGTTATGAAAGAAATGACTAGCCAGTACTGGGCCTTGGCAGAAGCAATAAGTTTAAATAATTTTGTGTAGCTTTACTGTGTGTCCTGGTGGCCTTAGTTATCTGACATCTTCATGCTACAAAAAGATAAAGTGAAGTTGAAACTTGTGAGTTGACACTCATTCTGAATTTGAATTCAATGGAATTTTTATTACTATTATTAGTATTAACTAAGTAAATATAGTACAGAAGGATGTTCCAAGGTAAAAGCCAAAGTAAACTTTCTAGCAAAGTATCTAGAATATGTTGATGCTTGAATTTTTTTAAGTATACAGAAATTTTCTTTGGGTGTTTATAAGGGTTTTAATGCATTGTAAGTGTTTATACTGCATTTAAAGACTATCTCACGTGAGCAGGCAGGGAATACAAGCTGGTCCCCGGGGCTGTCTGCTGGCCGCCAAAATCCTTCTGCACCGCAGACGTAGAATTCTGGGATGCGTTGGGAGAACTCTTGGCCATCCTCACAACTGATGGTGCACATTTTGAAGCGACTTCCAGGGCCCCAATCAGAACAGTGACGTTGGCCACCAAGTGGAGGTGCAGGCAAAGGACAGAATTCACCTATAGGAAATATTTCAGGTTTATTTTTTTTTCACACACTTTACAAGTGTTCTAGAGACAAGGCTAAGTGTATATCGAGAATGAACAACAGGATGAGCTTGTAGAAGCTCATTATCTGGAGCGTAATGTCTCTCCTGCTTAGAGTTGTTCTCAACAACATGTACACTGCACTTGCAGCTCAGTTAAAAAAAAAATGTAGTTGTGCTGCTTATGAACTGACTGTTTTCTACCACACCCTGTTCCTAGTTATTTATGGTTTAAGGTCATAGAAGGTAGCTTCAGCCTAGTTATGGGATATAAACATTGTAAGAAGATAAAAAAAATGCTGTGGTTCTGAAGAGTCTAGCCAAGTAAAGGAAATTTTCAATCAGCCTTACTGAGCACGTGTATCCTGAAGTCACATTGAGCAGCGTTCCCGGCCTCATCCAGAGCCACATATGACAAATCATAAGTTCCTTTCATGAATGCTTGACCTGAAAAGATTAAAGGGCTTGTTAGATGATGGACAAGTTCTGCATCTTCAATCTCCAGTTTAACATATTTATATTTTAAATTATAGAAGTTATTGTATAAATACACAGTTACATAAAACTGCAGTACTGATAACTACTACTTTGGTATGAATGAAATTTGTTGTGTGGAAATCGAGGCATTCTAGTGCATGACTTGTGTAGAATTTTCATCATTAAGCACGTACAAAAACTACTAAACTGCCTAAAATTGTGAAAATCTCAATTTTGCAACACTTCACATTTGCAACAGTTGTATTTGCTTTATTAAACAATGCAATTAAAGCTATGAACTGCAAAAATATGTCAAGCCATGTGTTACTATCATAAAACTTGCAAAATATTTTTGCAGAATGACGTATGTTGTAATTTAATACATTAGCTTTTTATTATGCTTTTAATACACTAACATACTTATTTTAATTCTAAGAACACCAGTGTATGTTTTTTTTAGGGCTGTCAAGTTAGTTAAACCTGATGTTCTGAGGACGCGTAACTTTGCTGTTAGCACAAGGTAAAAGCTGCTTCATATAAGTGCTCACTTGTGGGAGGCACTAAAATAACTTTTTTTTAAAGTCAATATACGTGGGAGGCCAAGCTCGTCCTCGAGAACTTGGAAGACCAGCGACAACTCGTCGCCAGGGCCAAGAGGGCAGTCGAAGCCAGAGGGTTCTTGGACTAGGGGACCCTTCCACCTTAGGGTGACACCGGGCCTCGCTCGGAATACTGTTTTCTAAATAAACGTTTATTTCTCTCTCTCTCTTAAAGTCAATATGGCGGGTGTTATGTGTATCAGCATAGCAGTTTATTTGACAGGAAACTAGAGCTCTGACTTCATTATTTGGAAGTTTCAGCATGAACCTATAATTATTTTTATATACAGCATGCGTGTTATTTGAAACTCTATATACAGCACGCGTGTTATTTGAAACTCCCGGTGGAATATACTTTTATGGTCACATCTTGTTTGTTATAAGGAGTGTCTAATATATGAAGGTTGTTAAGACGGAATAGCAATGCAGGCTTTCACGTACTGACTGCTTCACCATACAGGTGACCAAGTGAAAGTGATGAAAGGATAGTGAAAAGTGTGCATAGTAAAGAAATCCATGAAAGGAAATGGAAATGCATACCTGTTCTAACACCATTACGCTCGTGTATACGTATAGAGCCATAGTCATCCGAGAACTGTGGCTCTTCCCACTGGAGCACCACGGAACTGTTAGGCGTAACCACCCACATGTCTGGAGGGCAGTAAATTGTCTTTGGTGGCGTCTTGTCTTGGTGGCGGACACGACACTCATCTCCTGTGAAGCCTACACCACACACTCGCTGCCCACACTTGCCTGGGCCCTGCCTCTCTACTGTACCATCCACCCTGTGCAACACAAAGAGCCACAAGATTAAAATTTGCTCTGTCATTAGTCAGTTAATAATATTGAAGATGTCATAAAATAGCAGTATAGCTAACCTGTCATAGCCAGTCCACCTGAGGAGCAGTCCATCGAATAGAACTGGAGCATTCTTGCAGCTTCGGAACTGATGAGGTATTTCAGATGTGAAATCCAGGGGTCGATCCCAAACGTTGACCCTGCTGATGCGACCATGGAAGCCACTGTTCGCAGTTGCCTTGTTTTCCTCATTTAGCGGTGCACCCAAGCTGACCCAGCCACTGAATAAAGCATAAAAAGGCATACAGGGGAGCCAACTTAAGTTGTGGTGATCAATAACTAAATGTACATTGCATACAGGTTGGTGGAAACAGCTAGAGAATTTTACGATACCATACAGTATAACTGATGGCCCTAAAGACCATATTTTATCACTCTTTTATCTTTTAAAAACTGATACTGATACACAGAAAAGTGAAGTGAATTTGTTTACTAGAACAATAAACATTCAAATGAAAGAGAAAAAGGTGGTATAGGGAAGGAAGCCACAAACAAGTATAAAGAAATGTTCCAAGCATATCTTCTGTTAAGGACTACGTACAAGTCTGGTAGTTGCTCTTGGTGAATGTAGCCAGTCACCATTCCAGCCACTGCTGTGTCAGTGATGAGTGTCAGGGTGCCGTGGTTGCCATCCCATATAATGACAATATGATGCCACTGGCCGTCATTTATGGGGACATTGTCCAAGTAAGGGATGTAAATGTCTGATGTCAGGTCAGGAAACAGTGACACCATGACACCTGTGTCATCAGCCATGACAAGCTTGCGCTTTCCAATGGGCAGGTAAGGTGACCTTAAAAAGAAATAATTACAAATGTTGGCAGGGCAGCTGTATACCACATTAATATTTCTTTTTTAGTTGAGGGATAGTGTTAATCAGTTTAGACTGATGGAAATTCGAAAACTCTATTGCGTTCTTGATGAAAGGTAGAAGACATAGTGAGTGCAAAAAATTCATTTTTTCCCCTCTTCACACCACTTTGGCATCACGGACTTAAAGGGACCTTGTGACACAAGTTAAGCATGTTGTTTTCATGTTTTCTTCTTGAACTGTGGAGTGCACCAATATTGTTGTGCATGGGGCAACGCTAAAAACAAAGCTGTTATAATTTTATTTCTATGGAGAACCCACACTTCTTTAGGACTAGGGTGACACACAGCGGCTATTTTTGGGATTTGAAGCGACGATTCACCACATGGGAATAACGACATAGGCCTTGCAATTTGATTGCTCGACTCAACAAGTCGCGTGTTATTTTCATACGGTCCCTTATAGACAACACTAGTGTCCGCTAAAAACATAAAAGCAGTTTTTATACTTCCTAAAATATAAAAAGAGTTCTCTTTTTAAAAAAGCAAAATGTGAGAACAATTACATAACGACGCTAGAAGCGCTGCACAACAGTTACCACGAAGTAAGTCATCCAATACATCTCTGTAAGAGGCGCACAGTCATTAGAAGCGGCCTTTGACATCAATGCGAGAGTGAAATGCAAAAGGAAATGTTTCTTTTCTCGTCGTCTGCTTGGGTTTTGAAGTTTGAAGGCTAATAACTTCTGTTACCGTGTACCAATCTTTATAATTTTTTTTGCGTTCATCACAGTTGTCAGCACTCACGAACTCTAGTGCTGCAGAAAGCACACGAAAAAGTGTCGCAGGATTCTTTTAAAAGTAATTCTTTATATTTTGACTATTGTGGTTTAGTAAATGTTCTTGAAACTTCCCAACTTTAGTCCTTGACTTCTTTGAAGTACAATTTATTCAGTGTTTTCTGATACGAAGTTACCAAGGCCCGTATAGATAACATCAGAACCCATGACATTGCAGTTAGATGGTATTGGAACTACAAGGCAGCGTGGCCACTCGTCTTTAGTTTTCACACATCTTATAACCTTTTAAGCCTCCTTTCATGGTAAGGAGGAGTGACTTTTTTTGGTATTCCATTGTAGAAGTGCAATTTAGTAATGCATGTCAACATACTTTCTTTACTGTTGTACTAGAACCATTAAAAAAAAAAGCTGTCAACCTGTAGTTTTGGCTAGTATCAAATGATTTGCAAGTCTCAGAAATATTATTGCACAATGCTCCTAATTGTTTGGTTGATTCAGAAATTCCCAAAAATGTGCAAAGCAGAGAGAAAGCTTTATGATAGAATAATGTTTTTTATAATCCAGTTGCTGCAAATTGACTTGGGCAGAGGCTCAGTTGCTTAGAAAGCAAGCTTACGTTTCTTGGAAGGGGGAGGGGAAGAATTTTTCGTGGTTTACAGCACCAGAAAGGTAAAAAATAAGCAGTGTGAATGCATATATTCCATGTTTCTTGTACTTTGTCTTGGTCTGGTTGATGCAGGTAACAATGGATTGTTACAAACTCGCTTAATTTGCTCTTCTAAATAAGCTTTCTTGCACGATTGAATTCTGTCTGACCATTGTGTTCCCGTGACGTTTTGTTGTATTGTGTGCTTGCAAAAGCCATTTAATGGGTATTCATGGGCTGCATGGTGAGTATCCTATATCATATGTGCTACAACAAAGGCCTGGAAATTGAACCTTTTTTTCATGTGTGTAATAACTGTGTTAATCAGTATTGACAACTGCATGCATTGAATCTATTGCTGCTCCAAGTAAAATGGTTTTATAAGCTTTTACACAGGGCTTCTTAGTATCTGCTGTGAAAGCACTTTAATGGTCAGTCCCCTTAGCTTGGTACTTTTGCTTTCAAGGCACAAAAGGAAAATGTCAACTGGATGTATAATTTTAGACTCACTCCACACTGTAAAGAGTTAAAAAGGTTCCAATGGAGCTTGGTGTGTTGTACTGGATCCACATAGCAATGGTCAAGCTTCTGGAACCCAGTTCAAAGGGTGTTGCCAAGGCTGCGCTGGAAGATCGACTTTCATCGTTGATGTATAGGTCATAGTCGATGTTGATTGCTGCAAGACAATATGCATTTCATGTTTAGCTGGCTGTATGCATTTGTAAATGGTTAGGAAAGAAAATGGAGAAATTACTGCTTTATGCTATTACAAGTGCTCATTTTTTTTTAGTAATCTATCATGCGCTAAGGAGCTTTGTGAATGCAGCTATGAAACTTGCATTTACAAAAGCATTGGGCAGTATCGGTATGCTTTATGGCTGGCCATACAACATGTATAACTCTCAGGTACTTTGAAGTGGCTCTGAAACACCGTTATCAGTAATTGTAGAATCACCTCACTACTGGACAGGATTCCCGCATGAATTTCCATCCAGAAAAATTTTTCACATCTTTCAAGTACTATATGGGGCATTTATAATTGCAATGTGACATGTCATGGCCTTGGGCATTTTGCCTTGCTTATTTATTAATTTATTTTTCTTTGAATGTCCTGGCTGCTACTTCTGGTTCAGGTGTGCGTGACACTGTAGAAATTATTGGGCTTTTTGGGCTGCCTTGCATTGTCGCACACTTGGTTGTGTGCCACACATGGAGACAACTAGGAGCATGAAGCTATTAGTCTATGAGGGGATAGTAAGTGGGCTCGTCAGCAACATGCATGGCGGCACTAGTTGGTGTCTACAGTAACTAAACTATGCAGTGAACTGCGACCATAGTATGCAGCCATGTTTGGTAAGTGTGCAACAGGACTGAAATGCATACTTGCTCGAGTGTACCCCAGTTCGACCTTCAAGTGTCGTCGTAGGGGGCTAAATACAAGAATTGAGCTCACAGTAGTGTTTGAAAGAGCACAGTTGTCATACGCGAGGTGCTGCCTCACATCAGTGTAGGAGAAAATGACACATTAAGCAGATGACCGTCATTATATGCTGAAATATTAAGGGGGCAGACTGGTCTTAGACATTTTTTGTTTATTTCTTCAGTGATCTTGATCAAACTGCTCAGGGTTATGCAGTTTTTTATGCTGATTTCAAGTCTTTAATTAGTTTTCCTATAACTTATTGTATTCCTGAGATAACTTAAGTACACCGACTATTGTTTAAGGCTGCCATAGAAAAGAAGTGCTTAATTAAAAGTGATATTTATGACATGCCAACATAAAATAATGACTATAGAGTGAAAGTATGTGAAAGTTTTTTTTGTGTTTTTAGGCCTTTGTTAGTTATTTTACAGGAAAATGAACTATCCATTTTCAGAAGCATTTGGATTTGTGGTACAATTTTGATTAGTAATTTGTTTAAAAAGATTGTGCTCTAAATTCTGCTCACATACTTGCATTCTACACACATACAGGTTTCCACTGCAAAAAGAATTATTGTTGTACCCTCCCTAGCTGCAGAGATATTGAGGCCTCAAATTGAACAGTGATAAATTTACTTTCTTGAGAAAAATGGAAAAAACTGAAAACACACAGTTTCTTCAAAAAAGCAACAATCATGGTGCGCATGTTTTGCAATCCTCATAAAGGCGCTCATAAATTGGTAGTAGAGCTTTAGACACAGGTGCTGGCAAATTACAAAGAAGCCTCAAAGTCGGTTACCCATTTTTTTTGCAGGTTCTGCATGTTAACAGCAGCAAGAATCTAGACAGAATGACATTACAAAAAAAAAAAATTACTACTTCCTGTTGTGTGAAAATTTGCAGACAGATAGAAAAATGCTTGCAGAAACCAAATGCATCAATATTAAAAAATGAATTTTTTTGTCACTTTTTGGTCCCAAAGACCAGTCTGCCCCCTTAAAGGTAAAGCACATTATCAGTCCCCTTTTTGACGTAGCAGACATGTACACTTTTAATTGATTTCAACTAAAAATTAGCAGCAACACAAGATTTTGAGACTGTTCCAAAAATTAGAAAAATGCTCAACTGCTACTGAGCATGCTTTAGCACACTTGCTATGTAGCTGACGATAATATTGTGAAGAAGAGAGCAAGCAATTTTTGGCTGTTTTTGACCTGGAATTCTGATTTTGTTCCTGAACTCCAGTGCAATAATATTCAACTCGCATGTTCACAGGGGCATAAGGTTGGGACATTTTATTATGTTTAAAAAATGTTCCAGGGTTATTGTAATGCTTTTAGTATATTTGCCTCTTTTACTTGATTGCTGCACATCATCGTCATCATCAACAGCCTGTCTTTTGTCCACTACAGGATGAGGGCGTTTCATAACGATCTCCAACCCACCCTGTCTTGTGCGAGTTGATTCCATTTTTTACCTATATATTTCTTAATTTCGTCCCTACACCTAATCCTTTGCTATCTTAGGCCACACCTCTCATCTCTTGGTAGTTATTTCAATGCTGTAGCTGACCATCATTCATTGCTCTTTCTCATGATGTGACCTGACGAGGTTAATTTCGCTCATGAGTCTACTCACTCGGATTCACTCAGACTCAGATTAAGCAGTGAGTTTGAGTGAGTCCGGGTGAGTAATATTTTCTTGAGTGTGAGTCCAAGTGAGTTCGGCTCAGGAAAATTTTGGTGAGTGAGTCCGACTGAGTCCAAAGCACAAGATATATTCATGCGTGAGTCTGAGTGAGTTCCACTTTCTTTTGCCGTCCTAAGGTGGAAACTCTCTGCATGTATTGGCTATGGTATTTATACATGATGTAAGAGCTCTTTGTCAATGCAGTGACACGAGGGGTGCTGCTATCACTACCTAGATGAGTGCCTTTTCATAATCTTTGAAGGATATGTAAAAGGTGTTTGTGTGTTCCGCAGGTTTCTCAGTTATTTGATTAATTGTGTGAAGGTGATCCATAGTAGAGTGCCTTTTCTGGAAGCCACCTTGTTCTCTAGGTTGATTGGAGTAAAGTGCAGCATTGAGTTTCCTAAAGTTAACCATCAGGTGCTTTGATCATTCACCGGCCATGGGAGTGATGGGTAGTACACAAATTTTACTATTCTTCATGCTTGTGGCTTTGAACGACCTTGTGGCTTTGTTTATTGCTGTGTTTTGGAATAAAAGAGCAAACCGTTGTGAACTTCATGACCCGATATGAATTAGTGAGCCTAAAAAGTTAAGGTTGCAAAGTGCAACTGCTGAACATTTGCTGATTGTCGTCTCATGACAAAGCTGTTCCAGGCCACGTGAA
This sequence comes from Rhipicephalus microplus, assembly GCF_043290135.1. Classification (NCBI taxonomy): domain Eukaryota; kingdom Metazoa; phylum Arthropoda; class Arachnida; order Ixodida; family Ixodidae; genus Rhipicephalus; species Rhipicephalus microplus. The sequence continues at coordinate 236,323,925 of NC_134710.1, forward strand.
CCCAAATGGAGATGAAAGAAATAAGATTAATCATTTTTGTGTAGTACCTTTTATTCCCATGCTGGCTGAAGCGCTGTGCGTTGCAGCTCCTATAGAAGACGCTAGCGCGAGAGTTCCCTCTAGTGTATTTATAGAAAACTGTACGAAGTGTACCTTTTGTGCTATTGGAAATTATCTGTGTGAATATTTTGCACAATGCTGGTTTGTGCGTCTTTATTACTTTCACGTCTCCTTTTTTTAATGCTGGTGTTTTTCTAACTCACTGGTATATTTGAAGTTTTAAAGCCTAATGTGCTGAGTGCCACAAACATATCAAATATAAAATCTTCTTTGTCTGTAATCAAATCAGTTGTTAAACTGTCTTCACCAGTCACTTTTTATGAAACATGCCTTTGTAGGGCTATCACAAGTTCTTAAATATTTACTCTTGAGTATTCAGTGTCAAATTTTGCTTTCACTGCCCCACCATGGTGGTCTAGTGGCTAAGGTACTCTGCTTCTGACCCGCAGGTCGCGGGATCGAATCCTGGCTGCGGCAGCTGCATTTTCGATGGAGGCGAAAATGCAGTAGGTTCGTGTGCTCAGATTTGGGTGCACGTTAAAGAACTCCAGGTGATCTAAATTTCCGGAGCCCTTCAGTACAGTGTCTCACATAATCATACGGTGGTTTTGGGACGTTAAACTCCACATATCAATTTTGCTTTCACTCAGAGTAGGGCAATTTATTTTCGAGCTGTACACTTTAGCATAGGTGTCTTCAACTACCTTGACTATGCCATTAAAATTGCGAACAGTATTGCCCTGTTTATCTTTATTGGCATACATTATAGTCTTTCTCATACAGTTTTATTTTAGCTGTTTTGATTCATCCCGCTTCTGCTCTTTTTTTCAGTGCTGCTTCTATATATTACTACACAAATCATTGGTATTCATATTCCAGCCATCTGTGCCTCAAAAATGTACAAATGGCCTGTTTCTTTAATAAGTGTTTCTGATATGTGGTCACTTAGTGCTGATTTTTTAAAGGTCAAAAGTCTTAAAGGTAATAAGTATTTGCAGAACAGTAGCTTTATGTTAAACTCTGTCATACTATAAAAAAGTCCAATTAACTCAGAGCCTTTTTTCAGAGTCTTATGCACTAGAACGTAAATGAGCGCTGATGTGTAACTGAAATTGTGGAGGTAAGGTCCTGCTTGATAAGCATGCACTGAAAGCCACCAAGCGCAGGCGTACAAATTAAAAATAGTGAACTGTGCTCACGTTTGCGGCAGTCTTCTCCAGTCAAGTTGAATGGGCACTTGCAGTAGAAGCCACCAGTAAGGTCAATGCACGTGGCACTCGGAGGACACGAGGAAGGTGTGCAGTCCTGTACGTCGGACTCGCAGTGCGGCCCTGTGAAGCCTTGTGCACAGATACACTGGAATGTGCCGGCTACTTCATTGCATGTGGCACCGTTGCGACAGACATCAGAACAGGCCTTGTGTTCATACTGGCAACCATCACCACTATAACCTTGTGGGCATGTACAGTTGAGGCCACTACCATAGTCACGACATGTTCCACCATGAGTGCACGGGTTTCCAATGCAGCGTTGTGGTGATGTCTGGCAGCGTTTGCCATCTGTTCCTGATGGGCAGCTGTAATATTATAAAAAAAAAGAAGAAAGTTGAAGTACTTGCGTATGCATGAATGTGCATACTTAAAAAAACTAATAATTGCCCGTGTTTACCAAGATAATAAATGTGCACTCTGTAATGTATTGATATGAATGGTCATACTTACACACAGAAATAGTCTTCAAAGAGGTCTATACAGTGTGCATCATTCAAGCATGGATCTGATGCGCAACCACCAACATCAATTTCACAGCGTTCACCAGTCCAGCCAGGTGGACAGAAGCATTTGAAGCCGTTGATAGCATCTGTGCACTTGCCATCATTCAGACAGGGGTTGGATTCACATTCATTGATATTGACCTACAAGAGATGATATTTGCGAGGTGTATAAAACAAAAGTAAGCATGAAATAGTATAGATGCCATGCATATTTGAATATTGTTCTATTTAGAGTAATTCTCAGGGCACCTAATAAGTTCTGAACAATGTAATCTTATGTAGCTATTAAGATCTGGAACTGGAAATGTCTGATATTTTATTCAAAAAATAACTTCATCAAGATCCCTAATGGGGTCAACAGTATAAATAAATAAATATACCAAACCAAAGAAACTGAAGTAGCATTGTTCACATACCTCGCACAGCTCCCCAGTATAGCCTGGGTTGCAAATGCATTTATAAGCATTGTCACTGTCCACACATCGTTCAGTTCCTGTTGGATAGCAAGGACTGCTGATACACTCATCCACTTCCGCTTCACACTGAAGACCAACATAACCTGGCCTACACTGACAAATGAAACCTTCAATCTGAAAAAAGATATATATATAGATGAATAACAGGTTATTGATTGCACCATATATAAGTGCCATAATGAGCAAGCCAAGAATCTACATTGAGTGCTGGCACACCAAATCACATTTATAAAATATTGCCAACTTTTATTTTCCTGGCATCTAAAAAGATGCAATACATAACCAGGAATATATTTTCTTTTTGTCATAAAAATTTTGTTTGAAATAAATGTGTAAAAATAAAGGCTTACATAAATGTTATGGATACTGGTTCTAACATCACTGCATGGCAGAATGCTTGTAAATGAATAGAAAATCAGAAAAGGCTTTAAGTAAAAAGCAAAGTGATAGGACGGATGCCTTATCAATATGCTTTTTACTCATTTGTCTCTAGCTTCCTTCCCATTTGCTGGAATTTTACCACAGGGTAATGCACGAATTCGTTTAGCAAACAACACTTGTCAGCTGATATCACAAATTGCGTGATTGAACACAAACATGAAAAACAGTTAACAGTAATGTTAAAATATATAATTTTATTTTGGATATTATTATTTTGAGTGAATTATAGTGCATGCAGTGACTCTTGGTAAGGATTTAGCAAAATTTTGTCTGTTCATTATTTGCAACAAAACAAGCCACTGAGAAGTGTCGAAAATAGGGATTTCTTAAGGATGTGATTCTATGTTGAGACTGTCTTATTGCGTACCCTATTTATGCAAGAGAGCTATTTCATTCATAGCTATGTAACAATTTAGATTTTAGTTTAAAGCTGACTTGATGGATCGTATATATTTTTGGGACATTTCAACACCCTTGTTATGAGTATAAAGCTCACCTGGTCAAAGCAAGTACCACCATTTTGGCAGGGTGAAGACTCGCAATCATCAATAGTGTGCTGGCATCTGGATCCAGTGTAGCCGGTGTCACACTGACACCGGAACTCATTGATACCATCAATGCAGACACCGTTGTTAACACAAGGGTTGGAACGGCAGTCATCAATGTTGCGTTCACAAGTCTGGCCTTCCCAGCCAGGATGGCATATGCATTCACTGTAGAACAGGCGATCAATGCATGTGCCATGCACACAAGGGTCAACGTTGCACAGCTCTACCTTCTGGTGACACCGTTTTCCTGTGAAGCCAGCAGGACAGTCGCAAACAAAATCGTTCACCAGGTCTGTGCAGTTGGCTCCCAGAAGGCAAGGGTTCTCTGCACAGTCATCTGGAAAAGAAATTTAATAATGCTTTATGTTGTAAGTAACCCTGTCTAACTATCTCAGCTGCTCAACAGTATTGTTTGTCAGTTATTCTTTTAGTATCTCGCCCGCTAGTTGGTTCATACTTTGACGAAGGTTAAAGCAGCACGAGAAAGCCAGAACAGACAGAAAAAACCAACACAGCATCACAGTACTTGTCTCTCAGCATCTTTTATGCATGATACCTACATCTATAAGCCTGATGTCAAGATGCAAAATATGAATGAAGGCACTATCTTTGTAAAAAGTGCAGACCAATACACATACTTATAACCATAGACAATTGTATTGCAAATGTGTACAGTTGCTTCTATGAGAGCGTTCACTCACAATTTACATGAATTATAGGCATGTTCACAGGGGTAAGCTGATTTGGTTTTTGCAACTTTTATTATTTTGTAAACAGCAGATCGAAGCCTTTATATCAGCAGAATAAGATGAGCCCTAAAAAGTTTACTGTTTGTAGTAGAACAGCGTTAGATACCAGCTTCAGAAAGCATTTGGCTGTTGTTCCTGTGCATAGCATTGCAAATTCAGTGAAATGTGTAAATATGCAAATGGAGATCCATGTCTGGTAAGCTTGTGTGTGTGCATTTATGTAGTGTGTGACAAATGCCAAAATCAGTGAAGCAGGGAGCTCTGTTATGCTATTGCCCCCCCACCCCAACCCACTCTTGGTATGCTTCTTGCACACACTTACGTGAGGTATAGCTAGTTCTCCCTTCAGAGCTTTGTGCTTTAAACTGTGGGGGCAGCATAGTAGAGCCTTGGAGCTTCTCTGACCATGCCATACTGGGGCCTTCAAACTCTTAATACAGATTGCATGTGTTACCTTAGTGTAAGAGCACATGTAAAACATATTAAATAGGCATAATCTGTGAAACGTGAAGTTATATCATAATTACTCGATTGTAATGCGACAACAATGGTAATGTGAGAGGTGACTTTTTACTGTACCCAAGAAGAAAAACAAAAATAGAACTGTGTGCATCACTGCTCTTTTTAGACTGCCCGAGTTTCGGTAGTCGATAGTAACGAGAGAGTCGTTTCAGGTGGCGAAAATCTGGAACAATGCTCATGTTACATTCGAGTAAATGTGGTGAATACCTACTACTAACTCAGCTTGTGCATCGCTGTAGTGAGAGCTATGAAGAGTACAAGTGCATGAAAGGCCACTTTGACTCACCAATGTTGATCTGACAAGTGGGACCACTCCATCCAAGTGGGCACTGGCATTTGTAACGTCCTTGTTGCAGGGGCACACAGAGACCCCCATTTGCACAAGGGCTGTCACCAACTGTGCACGGATTGACGGTTATGTTGCATGTGGGGCCCTCATAGCCTGAGCGACAAAGGCAGTTCACTGTTCCCTGGCCTGGCAGGTCTTGGCACATTGCACGTTCTGGACATGTGTTGTTCAGGCAGTCACTCTGTTCCTCCTGACACTGCAAGCCACTGTAACCTGTGAATGGTTTTCAAAAACACGACAGTGATGCTGCTTTCGATTTTGTAAAGTTTCTCAAGCATAAATGCATTGGAGATCACTTGTCTATGAATATCATAAATGTAGAATTATGTGCCAGGGAAGGGGGTACCAGGATCATTATTGCCAACACAATTACAGCTAAACTATGGCCTTGACTAGTACCGGTATAAAAGAAAATTTCAACGAAGCTTTTACTGCTTTATTTTATGGTAAAATTTTTATTGCAAATAGACAGTCAAGAACTTCCAGACAGAAATTCACTGGTAAAATTACTAGGACTAGCTCAATAAAATTCGGAAGGATTATTGGCCACTTGAAGGGCCCATGTATGGGCAAAGTTAGAAGTTTCTGAGATAATTAAATGCATTTAGAAAAACTGTCAAAGTTCTAATGAGTTCTGCTTTGGAACTCTTCATTATAGGACTACAAAGCATATAAACATGTTAATTGATTGAAAGTGTGTTTTTGGAGGAATGTGCTAAAAAATGCATAATGTTGCAGCTATACAGAAGCCACTGTGGAAAACTTTCGTATTGCTGTTGGGGCCTATAATATACTTCTCGTAATTAGGAATAAAATTTCAGAATATTTCTAACAGCTCAATGTTCCTGATTAAAACCTTGCACATGGCACAGGAAGCCCTCTACAATGAAAATCAGCAGCTGAAAATACCTAGGTTCACTTGTCTTCGTAAGAGAATGTTGCAATCAATGCTGCTAGTCCTAGAGCAACAGTTGTGACTCTCCCTTGACTAGGAACTGGTGGGTAGTGTATATGAAGGCAGTAAAAGTTTATCATAATAAACTTGATGCTGAACTGAATCACATGGCTTATATGTGCTAGGCTACACAAACCTTGACAAAGCGACAGTTTTTGAGCTTCAAGGAAGTCTGCCAAAATGACTAGACTATTTGCGTTGTGTTGAAGTTCACCAGTGGAAACCTGATCTTTAGTACCTCATCTGTTTTATTGTAGATGTCATAAAGAAATTATATGGATCTTGTAGTATCCACTAAAATCATGAAACCTAGGTAATGTCTTTGCATATTACGACAGGCAAGAACAAAGTGATTAATATCACTGTCTTGCAGCTGTGATATATTTTTATTGATGTATTCTTGAAGAAAGAAAATGTAAAGAAGTCTTATCACTGAATTGTTCCAGAATACACAGTTTTCACCACACAGAGTCCTTATAATGTAAATAGAACAAGTTGAGTGACGTAAGGTCTCATTGTAGCATAAGTGCCGTGTATGGTGTAGTGAAAGCAAGACTGCGCCTACTACATCTGTTCACGGAGATCAAATTGCCATTAAGAACAATTCATGCTCTAGTTCATTATGTGCTTGTGAAGTCGGTTATTTCATTTTGAGTTCTATGTTATGTTTGCAGTGCACAGTTACGGTCATTAAGAGTATGGTATAAGGCATGTCCATATGGAGTGTGAAGCACAAAGAGGAACTGGTCTTCTGCTATGCAGTCTACAGGGTATGAAAGATACTGCTGGTTCTCGCTCCTGCTAGTGTGGATCATACTAACGTTCTTGACTAGAGAAGCAGGGGTACCTACCTGGAGGGCACTTGCACCTGTATCCTTGTGGTTGGTCGATACATGTGCCCCCATTGTAGCAAGGTGTGCTGTCACACTCATTCATGTCAGTCTCGCAGAACTGTCCTGTGAAGCCTGCTGGACAGTAGCACACAGCTTCGTGATTCTGAGCCACACACAAGCCGCCATTCTGACAGATGCTTGGGTTGCAGTGCACTGGACGGGAGACAAAAAGGAAAAGATAGATGCTGTAATAACAGCAATAATGAGCACTCTTTTATAGATATTTTAAGCTTTGTAAGGGTTTGCAGTGGCTAAAGAAACTATGTTAAGTGCGATGCCGCTTGAAATAATGATGCCCTAACTTGAGGAAATTTATCGCACATATGTGTATCCTTTTATTCTGTAGTCTAGAGCTGCTGCTAAATTAAAAAGAAATACACCAATTGTCATAGTAGAGAGAGAAAGAAATAGAGAAGCAACTTTCATTATAATAGTAAACATTCTCACACACCAGGTGAGCAGGCCTCCGGGCTAAGTGCCCCTGGCCTGGCTGTCTTCTGGTTGGGGGCACACTTGACGCAACTGGTCTGACCATCCTGAGGCTGGTAGAAGTTGATGGGACATGGTGAGCAGGGCTCTAGGCCAGTCTCGGAATATGTGCCTGGAGGGCAGCGTGCTGCAGGAAGAGCGTGAACCAGTTCATGAAGCAACAGCAGGTAAGAAAGTTGCAATAGCTAAGTTGCTTGCATATGGCTGTGGGATATGAAATGAAAATGCAAAGAAATTTTGAAATTCTTGTGATGGTTGGCTAGTTATAATGGTTGTAGTTTTTATCATTTATTCTACATTTGCATAAAATTTCTAGTAACCAACAATGCTGTTTCAAGTTATTTATAGTATATCTTTAATTCAGCTCGTTAGTCAGTGCAAGACATGTATATACAGGTGAATGCAATTTTTTTTAATTCATGTTTGTACCCAAGTGCATTTTTATTTGTTATTTTTGTATGTTCGTTATCTACCAAATTTGTTATGACTGTAAACCCCAGGTAAAGTGCTATCGTCCGAGTCCTCTGTACTTTAATATTCTAACTGCTTTTATCAGGGGTATAGGTACGAATCTTTTTTGGGGGGTGGTACATCCGGGATTTGACAAGGGGGGGGGGGGGGGGGAACTAGGCAGGCAGATATGGTTGCGTGTCATTTAAAACTCTGTAAAACATTGCAAAGAAGAGCTTCGAATGGGCACGAGCTTGGTGTGCCACTCCCTGGCCTTGCCATTGGTCGTTATCCCGCTTAATTGCTGCAAGCCACTTTCATTTTGCCCCTAAGGGCAATAATAAAATAAATAAATAAGGTGTAAATAGAGCACGTGCCACAACATGGGTACCACCAAATGTTTTTGCAAGCTTCTGTTTGGCAGCACAGCTTTCTGAGGAATGTTTTGTTGGATCAGTTTGTAGGCATTAGTTCTGGCAAAAACGCTCGATGCAGGTCAACATCTTTCTCTGCTACACTAGGCAACACACAATTTGTGCTTGACATGAGCTTATAAACAATGATATTTACCGAAAATTACTACATTTCTACTAGCATCTTCCCAATAAGGGAGATTAGTTTAATAAAATCAATTAAAGTGTTATTATTTCTATGTTTTTGCTTAAAGAGACTGATTACTGCCCTTCACTGTTTTTCTGTTTTGTGTTGCAATAAAAAGCATGCCATTTGAAGTGTCCAACCTTGTAGCGGTTTCTCTGGATAGTATGTAGAAATTTTTAAAACAGAATTTTTCAATCTGCATTCAGTCTCCATCTATCGATGGGATGAGTGCCCACAATGCTGGCCGGTGAGGGCGATGATGATTCTACTGCCAGTGAAAGTCGAAAACTGAAACTGCGTACGGTATTTGTAGGATCCATTAAGTTTTGTTTAATAATAAAACAAATACCATAGTGGTTGTTTAAAGCCAGCAGATATGTTTTGTTGTTTTTATGAATGGCGGTGGACGCAGTGCTCGTGTTTCTCCATTGTTTGGATGCAGGCAAGCAAACACACCACTGGCAGCGCCACCAGGCACCTCTTAAACATGTGCGAGAAAAAGCAATGAGTACTTTTTGGCACAACCTAAAGCTGCCTTAAGTGCGTAAGACTACTTTCTGGCGCAACCTGAAGCTGCCTCAAGTGCGTAAAATACAATTTCAAGTCGTATATGTTTGTTTTTAAGCAAAATAAGTTTACCTGCGAGGATTTCTTGTCCTGCCAATAGATTGAACCACACTGCTGTTGGGTGACACTAGTGGTCATTATTTCTCTACTTTCAACATCAAATTAAACTTATAATTACTTTTATATGAAACAAAAGCATCTTCGTTGTTGCCGATGTGATGAATGATCTCCTCATTTTCGCCACAATCAGAAAAAGTTTTTCGAGCGGTAGTAGACAGTTCCTTTAAAGTATCATACCTGGGCATTGTATTTTTGCATCCAAGAAATATCAAAGCAAAATAAAATTTGTTGCTGGGCTAGTTTGTTTATAATTTTAAGTACAAAATAGCACAAATTTAATGCATCTGTGATTTTTATTTATTCTGTATAGCATTTGCACTATTCAGTACTATGGAATTTCAAAGCAAAATTTTAAAAGTCACCGAAAACCTAATATAATGAAGTCACCAATGCTTGGCATCACGAAATTCAGCCAGAGACAAAAAATTTGCCTTTTTATATAGTATTTATGCTATGTACAGTTCATATTACCTTATTATTAAATAAAAGACATACAAAGCTCTCTCACGTTTGCATGATGCCAGAGAGTCAGCTCCTGGTGTGTAAGTGAAAGTGTTGGCTGGACATCTCTGGCATTCTTTGAAGCCATCAATGGGAGGGTTGCCAGCAAAGGTGTTTGATGGACATTGTAAGCATGGTACCAAGCCCGTCGGAGAATATGTTCCAAAGCCACAGACAGCTGTAAGAACCCAGAAGTAAACACATGTTAAAAGCAGTGATCTTGGAAAACTTGCAATATTACTGGCTGCTGTTCTTCAAGGATTATAATTTAGCAGCACGAAAGTAGTCTTTGCATATTTCACTTAGTCATGAGTAAAAAGTATTACATGGTACATCATATTCATAGTTAACCTGTACTCATTAACTGGCAAGACTAACTATAACGTACATTTGAACAGGCATGCAGATTGCCTCTTCTTTCATTTGTCTGGGTAAACAATATGGCATGCAAAAAAAAAAAAACTTACGGATGCATTCGGTGAGACTCTTGCTGCCCTCGTCACGGGTGTGTGTCCCCACAGGACAACGCTTGCAGGAAGACTGCCGAGTCAGGTCTTGGTAGAAGCCCCTACTGCAGAAAGTGCACCTTTCATCCTTGGAGGCAAATGTTCCAGCTGGACAGTGCACTGTAGACCCAAAGGAAGCAAAGTTAGACTGCGGCACACTACGTCTTATGAAGATCATCATATGAATATCTGAAGGGAAAAGAGGTACAGTTACTGTGGTACAACCATTTGATTCAAAGCATTCGTTTACCGAATCCTTTCCGTTTTATTATTTTTTTACTTTCATAGCTAGGTATGAGTCAGAAATAATAATGTAGAACTTCAATTGCTCTGATATACAACCAATAATTTGAAGCCCTTCAATTATGAATCATTCCAGTTTTAGATGTCAGGAATACTGGGGCCCTTGTGATGATGTGAGAGCGCCTTGTGAATATAGCTAAGTGGCATATAGAGCGAAATACACCAATTTCATCTTTCATCCGATAATTATGCATGGAATATGCTGTGCGAAGTGAGGTAATGTGTCACTGTCTTTGTGCTACCCAGCTCTTTCATGTTATGCTAATTTAAGAGTTTTTTTTTTAGTGTAAATTTGCCATATATTGGAATGAAAACTGGGCAAAATTTGGCTATATCATGACATGCATCTAAGCTTACTTTAAATAAAAAAGTTTTTCTAATCAAAATGAGTCAGTTGTCAATTGAAATGCTTGCAAAAAGGTTAGTTTTGAATAAAAAGTTTGTGAAATCATGGACCTGTTTGATTTAAATTGAGTGAGATTCACTTTTAGCCAATTAGCTTGCTCTGTGAAAACCTCGTGGTCAAAACAGCTAACATAGTTGCCTCTAGTCCATTGCATGTTTGACCAGTGATCTTGCTATCATTGTTTTATTCCAAGACAGCTCATTTAAACTGAATTGCAATGCTTGGCTTTTTGTCAGCCCACTTTGACACATATATAAAAGTTCTGCCATAAGCCAGTTTATTATATTTAATCCAGTAGAAAATCTGTTCTGAGAAGGACCTACTTGTAGCACGTGTGTGAGTATATGTGCTTAGAGATGTGAAAATAACTTTGTTGTACTACAACCTTGGTGTCCTTAAGATATAAACAGCAGAAATGTGTGATGTTGAGAAGTAGTACTGTTTATGTCAAAGAAATTGAAGTTAATGTTACATATTAAATTAGAGGCACACTCACAGCAGCGAGGTACTTGTCCGTTTACATCCTGGTTAAGAACTTCTCCTGCCTCACAGTTGAATCCTCTGTCGACTGTTGACCGAATGGCCTGGATTGTGGGGCACTGGCCTCCCACATTCTGAGCACTGATGTTGAGAATGGGCTCAATGACTGCAGACGTGCTGGGAACACTTAGGTCAAAAATAAGCCCTAGTGTTGAGCCACAAAGATCATACAGCAAGCGCTGACGAACTACAGGAACAATTCTCAGGGTGTAGCCAATGGTAATCTGTAATGAGAAGCAAAATAAAATGGCTACACAAACACACGAGGCAGGGCACAATGTATAGCAATATTCATCTCGAAAAAAACACTTGGATGTTTTTCAAATTTTAATTAAATATAGAATAAAAAATGTTTAGCGATCACTGCAATGCTTAAATATTTTGTCTGTAAAAGACAATTGTACGAATGTGCACAAAACTTTCTGAATTCTTTCTCAACTTATATTCTGCTATGGTTGTTCCTCTAGCATGACAGGAAGAGCCAGAATTTGTGTTATTAGGAAGAGTAGCAAAGAGTGCAGTGCAATAATTCTGAGACCCTTATGCTGTGCATATCACTGTAACTATACATGTTTTTGCAGCATTAGCCTTAGTCTGATGGTTATTTTGGTAGTTATAGTAAAAGTGGCGGAATAGGCAGTAGAGGAACAAACAATGGCGGATGCAAAGTGATTCTGGTAGGTGTCCCAAAACAGTTAATGCACTGCTGACACACCACTTCCCCGATCGGCCAGCCACTCCCTATAGAACTGCGGATTGCTATGTATCTCTAGGTATAAAAAGCCTTTTTCATGTTTCCTGTTACATTGACCGTTCTTTATTAATGCTCCCCTCTTCCTTGTGTGCAACGTTATAAAAATGCGGATCGCCAATATTTTCTCTAGGTGCGAAAAGCCTTTGTCATGTTTCTTGTTACATTGACCGTCCTTTATTAATACTCCCCCCCCCCCTTCCTTGTGTGCAGCATTATGCGTCATGAAAATGGCAGCTACTGTCATTGTTGTCTGTGTCTGCAGTCTCCCATGGGAATAGACAAATGACTTTTTCTTACAGGAAAAGTGCAATCACAAGTGTGTGCAGAGAGTTGAAAAAAAAAATTGCTGAAGGAATTGCTCAAGTGAAACTTAAATGCATTGCTTCTCAACAACTAAGCAGGTTGTAAGTTGTAGCACATGTATAACTGATTGTGAATCATAAAAAGATGATGGCATTTTTGAAAATGGTGGATATCAAATGATAAAATGAAAGAATTATCCATGAAATTTGTAATTAGCAGAAGTTTCACAATGATTATAAAGTAAATGTTTTAGCACAGCCATATTATAATCACCTTTTACTTAGATGTAAAACTCTTTCAAAGTGCTCATAAGTGTTATTAGTAGAAAACATTATTCTCTTAAACTAATAAAATGTTATTGAGAAAATGCACCTCATTTTCGCCTCGTGTCCTGATGCTAGTGTTGTGAAATGAGATATCCATTTGTACATTGATGGCAGAACAACGTTCTGAGAGAAGCCTGTTCAGAGAACTGTAGTAGGTCGACACATAGCTGACGTAGTGGTTCAAGCAGACCGCTGACAGTGCACCACCTGCCCGGTACTCCACTGATGCTATGACATCATAGGCGGCCTGGTTAGTGTCTGAAAGCAAAGAGAGATAGGGTGAGGGGCAAGAAAAGGGGGCATGTACTTTACTTATTTCCTTTATGTGCTCTGCAGGTTAAAATTTTTACTCTGCAAAATTCACGTCTGTACTTTTGTACATAGTTAATTCACAGCAAGCATATGTCAGGAAGCACATGTGATATGCTGAGGTTGCAGCAATATCGCTGTTGCAACAGCATGTCATTGCATTTGTGTAACTCTTGTGAAGGATAAAATGCTTGCTATATTATATAAAAATCAGTTTTCACAAGTCGTTTCTTAACTATGTGAAGTAGATTTTCACAAGTCGTTTCTTAACTATGTAAAGTAGAATTAATGTTTGCTGATGAATACTTTCAATCGGGAATTGTTGTCTTCTGAACCTAACTTAATTTATAGTGGAACAAGCACCATTCCTGAAAGACATATTTGTCTTTTTTTTACATGAAGTCTCCTTGCATATTTCACTTATGATTTGCCAGAAGCCAGAACGTGCTTTACTAATGTGTATGTAGGGGCATGAATAATGAAGATGCTTAGGAACATGGCCTATTTTGGTATAAGATTTTCTTTATACCAAAATACACTAAGCAAATCTGTATGCATTAACTTCTTTTCGTGTAGCATAGAACTTTACATATACTTTACTTGTCTGAATAATTTGCTACACGTATTTCCTTGAACTGTATTCACAAACATACTGAAGTCCCTAAGGAATGTATAAACAGCCAAGTGATTGCAATGGAATTCAGTGGATAATGTATGGACATACACTGTCAGAACATCAATATTAAAAAAATGTGTTGAATGCTCATATGTCTTGTGAATATCCCTCATATATTCGTTTTGTTACATTGTTTATATGCTCTCGACATCCCTTGCATGTACGTGAAGTACATTATCAGCTTATGCTGCATATTTATCATAGAATGTCAGGGTTTCTAGCAGGCTTGTGTGAATAGTGAATTTTAGGTTCAAAGCAAATTTGAAGCAAATAGTGATTTTGGTCGAATAATTTTGAATCGAATTTGAATAGTATATATGACATATAAATAAAAATGCCCATATTTATCATTACCTAACCTGCACAATATATTTTTAATTGAAATAAAGCCTATAGGCAAATGTTTTTTTCTTTTTTTCATTAAAAGCAAATCGAAAGAACATTAAATAGTAGCAAGATTTGACTTTCAGTAGGACGTGAGTAATGATTGGTAAAATACGTAACATTTTAAACTTCATTGTACTTGAAGCATATAAGCCATCATAACAAGCTTGTGAATTCAATAAAATAATGAATTGATGTGAGGGTAATATGTTTATTCAAAGAGGCCCTGCAACACTTCTTCAAGTAGTCATGGAATGGATTCACTAAAGAAGCTTATCGCCTCATGAATTTATCGCCGTTAAAACTTTTAGAATCCGTCCAATACGAGCGCAGTTGCTAAGACCTCTTGCACACTGCAGTTGCATTCTCTCTTCTCGTCTCGACGAAAGCACTGGAAGCTAAGTAGGGAGGGATGACACGGAGAAAGAAAATACCTCATGCGCACCCCATGACTTTGAGCACTTTTTCTCTTTTTTTTTTCTTTAAATACCTGGCTTTTCAGTGCGACTACGCAGGTACGCGAAGACAAGTGGTGGCCTCCTGGGGCGGCCCCAGTAACGACCACGCGCCATACTGAAATCAGCCAATGGCTGATACAATGGCTGTGACGAGTGATTTTTGGGCATGTGGCATCATTTGTCGAGATAAGAAAGCAGTTTATAGCTGATTTTGAAAATTAATTGTGAATTGCACGCCGTGTACTGCGCTATAATATTAGGCTCACGTGTTCTCAATAGCCTCGACTACCAATCGGCAGCGTTTTTTGACCATGCTCAAAAAGTGTTGCAGGGCCCCTTTAAATTTGAAGGGTGGCTTCGCGGCAGAGCAGTTTTTTTTTGAATAGGTGCTTTCACGGTTTAGCACTTCTAGACTGCAGTGAAACCATCTTTAGAGGTGGCTGCATGCAGACATACATCTATTCCTTCATTGTGAGCACTTCAAAATTTTCAATAATTTAAATTCGAATCGAAGTGAATTCGAATATTATACTATTCATTCGAACATTCAAAGCATTCGAATAATATACTATTCATTCGAACATTCAAAGCATTCGAATATTCGCACAAGCCTAGTTTTTAGAGAGCCTTTGCTACAATTCTTATCACATTCACAGGACAACCAGTGTAAATAGTATAGTGGGTTGAAAGAATGGCCACATGACAAGATTAGGTACAGTGCACACACACAAATATGTGCACACACATGGGTACACAAGTTTAGCGCACTTTAAGCCTAATCTTCCATAAAAACCAAGTGGGCTGTTGTACTAGCTGATACTTTTGAATCAAATTGCATAAGAATATATGAAAAGTATGATGTGCTCATAAGGTGCAGAAAAAATAGCCTCAGATTGTCACTTGACATATAAGAAAATAAATTTCTGTTAAAGGGAAACTGATAAAGTCTCTAGACAGAAAATTATTTGCTGTGTTATAAAAAAAGTTCAGGTACAATATTTCTGGCACGTTCATGATAGGAGAGCCAGATATGGATCTCCAGTGAATGTTTTTTATTATGCTTTTTCCAAAATACTACAGAAATATTGAGGCATGAGCAGGATTTTCCATGGATATAGTGTTTACAAGAACAATTTACCTTCAGGCACACAGTCTGGAATGATTGAGCTTGGCTTCCACTGTTCCTTGTTGGCACATTCATATGTCTTGGCTTGTTCCCCATCTGTGAATTTGAATCCGCTGTTGCATGTGGCCAGGCACCGGTAACCCGTATTTTCTTCATTTGGCAAGCAGTTGACAACTCCATTCGTTGGTGGAGCAAGAGACCAAGCTACACAAGTAGTTGCTTGCACTGAGACCTTAAACAGAAAAAAAATGCAGGTCACAGTTCACAAAAAATAAGATATACACGTTTTATTTTATGTAGGCAATAATTCCAAGCCGTATTATTGTCTAATGTAAATTTTTTGTTTAGTTGCTTGCTTGTGTGCTTTTCACTTTTTTTTTCTTGTATGGTAAATGTTACCAACCTGGAAGTAGCAGAAAGCCTGGTTGCCAAATCTGTCTGTGCCAGTGACAGTCACATTTCTGTAGCCACCAATGGGTATCACAGCACTCTCAGGGGTCAGTGTGATTTCCACAGCTCCAGACTTGTCAGTAGCGTTGATAAACCGCCGTGTCTCATTGAAATTGACTAAATAACTCTCCTGACGCTCAGTCAATTCAACCACATATGACTGAGGGCATGTCAGTGCTGGTGGTGTATAGTCTGAAAAGTAAACATTTATAAGACCGCTGTAATTCTTTTGTTGCCTGTTCTCCTCAAGTGCAATAAGCAGTCACATTTGATAATAAGATGGTGCAATTAAATTCAGTGGTTACTTTGTAGAGATATTAGCTAGAATAAAGTAACTGCGTCTGTACCAGAATTTTTTGATACTAAGTCATGCAAAGTCATCTTTTGCGACCCTCTATGCCTGAAAACATGTCATTTTGACATTAAAATATTCAAATGTATTCCTTGTAAATGAGAAAGAAGTATATACTTGATGCATATTGAGGCTAAATTTATCTTGTGAATACTCTTGAAATAGTGAAATGTAAGATTTCACCATAAGCAGTGATTAGTCACATTTATCAACCACCTCCTTTATTCAACCTTAATTTAAATTAAAGTAGCTAAATGTAACATAATTCTGGAGAAAGCATTTCAGTTTTTTACTCAATGAAGTGGAGTATACATACCTGGTACAGTGATATTTATTGTGCACACTGCTACGTTGCCGTCAAAGTCGTAGGCAGTATATTCAACAACAGTGTCTTCAAACACAACCGCAGGAGGCTTGAAGCCTGCCGGGCGAACTTCAAAGCGGGCAATACGTCCCGAATTATCGACAGCATGTGGGACTGAGAAGTTGACAGGAACATGACCAGATGGTGTGCGTTCCAGAACAAGGGGGTGTGAAGGGCAGTTGATGAATGCTGGTGGTTCTCTATCTGCAAGTTCATACAAGCAAGGCAGATCCTGTTGTATCTATGCAACTAAATTCGCGGATTGATTATATATATTCTTGTGCAGCTAAGAAAGCTTGTGGCCCTTTCATTATACACTAAAAGAGTTATCAATGTTTCAGTAATATTCTCAAAGTAAAAATTTCAAAGTTTTCCTTGCTGCAGCAGAATACCACCAAATAGGAAAGGTTAAAAGGGAGAAGTGGAGGCCATGGAGGAAAATCTTCAATACTGCAGAGAAAGGTTTGCAGAACTTGTAAAGTGTGAGATGATTGGTTATATTGTGTTTAAATCTCACTACGAAATGCGTGTTCTTTCCTTGATTTGAGTATGCGCTTAATTGCCTGTGCAATATGATAACCATTGTTTCTTACCGCTCAACAGCCACTCATAAAGCACAGTTGCCTACTGAGCACAGCTGCTACTGTAGTGTCCTAATAATAAACCTTCTTCATTACCTGACTGCATGCAAGTATGAAGACACTCACCAACACAGAAAGAATAGCCATTGTCATAGCCAAGCAAAACCTCTTCTTCAGTGTCTTCGCAGCCCATAAGCTCAAACTTGAGGCAAGGGTTTTTGTTGTATGATACTATTCCCAAGATGACGTAGCGTGCTCGTACGCTCAGTGGCAGTGGAATTACAGTCAGCTCTCCATAATTCTTGGAATCTCTACTTGTTAAGTTGAAATTCTGTAAACATAAATAAGTGCACTTCTGAGTAAACAAAGTATTTCAATACCGGCATGCATTCCACATAACAGCACAACTAATGACTTTCATTTTTGTTCCCATATAAGAAAAGTTAATTTTTGAAATCGCACAAAGATCAGCCTGGAGCTGATTTTTGTAAACTGAACTTATAAGCCACTAAAACCACGAAGTGGTGACTCCAGAGTGCATGTTTTATTTACTCGGTTGCTTTTGGTTTTGGATGTATAGCTTGTACCATCATTCGAAGCTGAGGAACTGCAAAACTGATTTTCATTTTTTAAAAGTACAACTTTCGAACATTGTTCTTTGCGTGAAAAAAATTATGCGATCAAGGCCTGATGTGCATTAAGCCAGTATGCTCTTTGAAAATTTCTGCAATTGTTTGAAGACATTAGTTGCACCTTTCAGCTTATTCTAACATGCCTTGCTCAAGGTGTAATCAGATGTAGGGTCAAAACAGACTTACAGGGAAATAGACAACAAAATTTTCATTTTCTCTTGTCTTGTAGAAGAAACGTAGCTCTGTTGGACGACCCACAACATCATTTGTCACAACTCCTTTGACTAAAAGGGCTTTGATGTGGTATATCTTGCGCAAGTCAACAGTCACATATGTGAAGGCTTCTTGCTGACCACACCATCCCGTGGCACTGTTGAGGCGAATATTCTAGAAGGGGTGAGAAAATGAAAAGACAATCATCGCGTCTTGCAGTTTGATAAGTTCCCTTTTCTTTCTTTTGGTTAGTGAGATTGAAATAATAAACAGTTTCAAGTTCAAGAAAAATAAATAATAAAATTAACTATGCGAAAACGTCTGATATAAAAAAGATTTAGTAGAAGAAAAGTTGGGATCACCAGATTGCAGCAAAGAGATACAAAGGAAGTACCGCTTGGGCTCCTCATATTAAAAGCTTTAGAAAAATGAAGAGCTGCTTATATTAGATTATGTCATTAAATTACAGTCAACTCTCATTAATTCAAACTTGAAGGGACATCTGAATTTTGTTTGAATTATCAAGAAGTTTGAATTATCAGAAGTTCTCCGATATAAGACTGGGGGTGAGGTGACACCACACATTGGGATTAGGCATTGGTTTTATCACATTAAAAATTTTTCAAGCATTTTTAAACCCTAACTGCACGCAGTGAACAGAAATCACAGGTGTAAAGTTCGCAAGTTTATCCGCCATTTACTCCTGATCAGACCTTTTAAATAAATCGCGAATCGCCAACTGCATCTTTGCTATATGTGTCTTCAGCATAAAGCTCTCTATATCAGTTGAGAAGCATTGCAGTTTACCATGCGTGCGCTTCGTTTCAAACATTTGTTTACTAGCAAAGTCATTGTCCTTGAAGGCTTGAGACACTTTTATTTTTTATTTTTAGACTGTTAGGATTATATAAGCACCGAAATTTTTAAATAGTAGTGGGAAAGCAACAGATATTTACTGGTATGGAACCACAAAAAGTATTAATTTACTGAATGATACAGTATGAATTAAAAGGCTCTTAAATGCATTGAAAAAATAGAGGGCCAACTAAAAAATTCAATTTTGTTTGAATTAACCAAAAGTGTGAATTATCAGAGTTTGAATTATTGCGAGTCTGTTGTATTTGTCAAGTTACATCTCTAATAATGTTAGTGGTAATGTGACTTCTTTCAGTATATCTGCTGGATTCCTGCAAGTTATAACCTGTGATCTGAGTTCCAGTTTATACTCTGAGAAGAGCCTGTAATGATGTGTAAAAATGAAAATGGAAACTGCTGCTACTTTACTGCATGAAAGGCTCATCTGTTCCCCAACTAATTTTCTTCCTTTTATATGCTGGGTACTTTGCTTAATAACTGTGTACTGTACCTTTATGAATGCTATGAGGCAAACCTCATGCTGTGCCTTACCTTTGGCTCATAGTTGCTCCTATGTGAAGTGGCATTGATGGCACTGTCTGGTATGGCACCAGATGTTATTCCAAGTGCCTTCACAACTTTGCATTCAGCGCCTAGAAAAAGCATACATTTTTTCTAAGAGTCCCGTACTTAAATCTGTTACATTTCAATATTTTATCGCCATGTCTTGCTTTGGGTTGCATGAAAATCTACTTGGACACTTAGTAAAGAACAAGCTTTCGTAATGGATTGGATCACTACACGAACCACTCTACGCCTAGTTGCTCCTTTGATGTTCTAACATGTAACTCATATTAGCGTGATTTCTTCACCGACATCAAGCCTGCCTAAAGCCAGCTTTGAAATGAGTTTCAAGCGCCGGCGTGGCTTGGTGGTAAAATACTGGGCTGGCACGCAGTGGACCCAGGTTTGAATCCCATTGTGTCCTTGGTGTTTTTTATTTACAGTGTTTTTTTTTTGTTATTTTTTGCGATATTGGTTACAGAGACCGATGGCGGTGGACAATTATGATGCCGCACGTGACCTGTGTTCTGATCTCATAAAAGCTTTGGCTGTAAAACAGAACACTTACTTTTCACGCAGGTGATGGGGTCAGTAGTGTATGGAACATAACCTGGACGATTGCAGGCAAATACCACCTCCGAGCCTTGCTCAAAGCTGGTAGCAATTTGGTAGCCATCTGCAGGGCGACCTGGATCTTCACAAACTGGGCCTGCAAAGCATCGTTTTATTTAAAGGTGAGTCACGGATGAAGTAAACCTTAAGTCGCTTTTATGTCATGCCTAGAGCTCTATGCCCAGCTTCCTTCTAAGTTGGGCATATTGTTACTACAAGTTTCTTTCTTAATAAATTTCTCAGGAATAGCATTATATCTTTAACAATCAGCATGATGTTCACCTCCATACACTTGCACTGACTTAACAATAAAGAGCAAAGCAAAAGTGAAATTCATTATCGAATTTGTGAATTAATAGGTAGGTAAGAATGACATGCCTTCACATCTCAGGTCTCCAAAGTCCCATGTTCCATCCTCCTGGCAGCGAATAACATTGTCGTTCAGCTTGCTCTTGCCAACAAGTGTAAATGTGTCCTCACAACCAAAGAAGAAGCTTGCACGATACTTTGTGTCCACATGGAATCCATATGTTGCACCAATTGTGTCTGGTGGAGGTCCACAGTCAGTTCCTGCGTGAAAAAAGTTGTTGGAAAAGAGGTGCACATAGTCTATGTTTGAAGAAAGAATGAGAGGGAGAAAGAGAGAGACAGTGTGTGTGTGTGTGTTCACACATGTGTGTGTGTGCATGTGTGCATGTGTGTGAGAGAGAGAGTAAAACTTGAGCACTTTCTGTAGTAGGAAAAAAAGTACAAAAACTTTACATCATGAATAGGATGGTTGAGTGGCTCTTTTGGCTCTGTACCTACGAGTATCCTAGATGTCCTCCCAGAAATAGATATATTGTGTCGATGTATAGCAAAAATGATGAATTACATGTTTGACCAAAGACAGTCTATGTGAAAGATTTTCTTGGGTCTTTAAAAGTTATTACTGCTCTTCCAGATTTGAATTTTTTCTGTAATCATTTTATATGCTACCTTTAAACATTGCCTTCATAAGCGTACCTCTCACAGTTTTAGACACAATGTTCAGGATATAGAAAATAACATACTGAAATTAGCAATGAATGAAATGAAAGGCGTGCTGGAGATGCCAGCATCTTACTGTGACATTCTGGAGGTGAGCCTGAGAGCCAATAGTCAGATTTGCCATCTGTTGGGTTATAGACACACTGCCTGAAGCCAGCTGTGGCAGTCTCCCTCAGTGGTCTTCCAACTTCATTGCAAGAAACCGTTACATTCTTTTGAAACACCAAGTACTCGGATGCTGCATTAGACCGCACTGCCAATCCTTGGGTTGCGTCATCATCCAAAAGAGGGCAGGTGGCAACTGAAATGTTACAGAAGCATATTATAAAAGTGCTGGACGTACTTTGGTGACAAATTTAGCACCATATTTGAACATACTCTTTCAGTTAAAGGACATAAATACCAATACACATGTAAAGTGAGGTATTGTTGGAAAATGCCATGAAGAAGCATGCCTTAAATTAAATCTGAAATGTTTGCACAATGTTTACAACTTCATGTTCATATAGTTATGCATCTATGCCTTTCACTAAGCAGCATAGCAGAGCCAAATAACATTAATGCTGCATTATTGAAATTATACATGCTCTATCTGGCACTGAGTTATTATGTAACATAATTCACAAATCGAAATCGGCTTATGCAGATTCAACAATGTCAGCAAAGGCAATAAAGTCGCAAGTGTTTGGATAGAAGAACAATGTCATAATGAAACTAGTATGGTGATTCTAAGCTTTCCATGTACCAAAGTCATTTCATGTTCATCAAAGGCAAATTTTTCTGCCACCATATTTACATATATATATAGGAGGAGGAGCAGAAAGAAAGATGCAACTTCTGCAGTCCTAAGTGTGAGCATGGCTCAGTGCCTATATATATATATACACATATATATTCGTGACGCCAAACATGCGCATAAGAGTGTTTTCACACTCATCGTTTGGCTTATAGATGGCGCTGACTGTCACTCCTACTTCTAAATTCACATATCAACCCAAAAAAAGTGGATGGAGGGAAGGCCGCTGTGATAGCTCAGTGGTTAGAGCATCGAACGCGTTATTCGAAGGTCGTAGGTTCGATTCCTGCTCACGGCTGGTTATTTTTTCATCCACTTTTATTTTTTCATCCACTTTTCTTTCTTCTTTCTTCTTATTTACATTCCATTGGTTCTAATAACTTCCCCTGTACATTTCTTGGCATTACTGGCTGTTAGATCTCATTAATATTGTGTTAAAACACGGAAAAACGAGCCCTTAGGTATACACTTCTTTCCCATATATATATATATATATATATATATATATATATATATATATATATATATATATATATATATATATATATATATATATATATATATATATATATATATATATATATATATATATATATATATATATATATCCTCTTTGGGTTATGCTTGGTTCATGTAAGGCTTTTAGGGTTGTAAAGAAGCAAGAAGCATGGGGATTATGAGTAAAGTATCTATGACATATCATTATTGCTTAATAACATTCACAACCCATTGCTGTATCTGCAAAAAGAAAAGGAAAGCAAGGGTGAGGGCTGTACATACTTTGGCAAGTAGGCACAGTGCCATTCCAGTTGCCTCCACTTGTGCACGTGAGTGTTGTGCTTCCCAGCATGATGTAGCCAAAGTTGCATTGGAAGTGAACGGTGTCTCCGAAGTGGTAAATGGATTTTGTTGATAGGAGCTGACCATTTTCAGGTCTGTCCAGAGCTGAGCACATTTTTGCTGCATTGGAAAATTGAGTAGTTTAATGAATCTACTAATAATTTGTGCACACTAATCCTTTGTTTCAACATATTTTGTAAGCTGTTGGGGGCATATTGTGATTAAGTTAATTTGTCCCCACTGTTGATAGCAACTCAGTAACTGGTTTTTTAGTAAGAAAGCACGTCGAGAGCTCACTTACGAACGCATGTCTTGTTGATGCGATACATGTCACCATCTCTTAATCCTGTTTCACTGGGTAGAATGTTGAATCCATTTGTGCCATTCGTCATGTACAAATCATAGCCAACGTTGCAGAGGCAGTTGAAACTGCCTGGATTATTTATGCATCGCTGGTCACATCCACCATTTTTCTGCACACATTCATTCACATCTGAAAAATTGCGAGTAATTAGCACACAGACTGTTCACTTTGCTACTGACGTTTCTTGGAATACTAGTTTCAGTTGTGCAGCTCATGCATACTGTATGTTGAGACATTAAACATATGATGTATGTTATTTTCTTTTTGCTGTTTTAGTTATAAAGAACTTACCAACCGAAATATATTTTTTGCCCGTGCATTTAGTTCTCAGTTGCTCATGCACAGTATGTAAAACACCAGGAGGATTATTTTCAGCATAATGTTGTTTTTTCACTC
This sequence comes from Rhipicephalus microplus, assembly GCF_043290135.1. Classification (NCBI taxonomy): domain Eukaryota; kingdom Metazoa; phylum Arthropoda; class Arachnida; order Ixodida; family Ixodidae; genus Rhipicephalus; species Rhipicephalus microplus. The sequence goes on from NC_134710.1 coordinate 236,347,558, forward strand.
CAAGCATTAATCTAAAGCTACCCATACCTTGTATTATTTTTCTGTCTGAGCATTACATATTACTTTAAACTATTGCGGCAAAACTGTATTAATTAGTCATAAGGTACAAATGCTGTGACAAACAGATGTGTGATCCAGGTTCTGAATTCTCAGCAGTAACACGCAGTGTGTGAAAAATTGCTCTACAACACACAGACTATGTCATATTATGTAGCTTGGGGTTGAGGTTACAGTTGTCTGCTACCGAAGTGCTTTGCTTCCACTCTTCAGTGTGGCATTTGTATGCTTCATTGTCAGAAGATGCAATTATTTATTTGATCAGCAGCTTTTCTAAGATGCCAGTGTAAAAAGTTGCATACAAAATAACAGTTAAAATGATAGTAAAACGTGAAAACCATATTATATGCCTTAATTTATTCTACAGGCTGGCATATTACTTCACGTGTCACAAATGAAAACCTTGCCACAGGAAGCATGGTTCACTAAAGTACTGGTAGCGTTCAGCGATGATTGCTCTGTTTTAAAAGTTTTTTTTCTTGTCTTAGAAATTTTACATGCAGAACATACCAAGGCAGTCTTGACGAGAACAGCCCATCAGCTCCAGCCTCATGCAAGGGGCACCCACATATTCCACAATGAGTACACGTACATATCGAGCCTCGAATGGCAGTGGAAGATTGACCACAGCTAAGCCAGAGCCTCCATTTGGAGTAAGACGAAATTCGAGGGCCTGTAGATAAATAGGAGCATGAATTAGCAGTGTTTGATGACTTTGTGTAAGCACTACCATACACCAGCAGCTAACAAATTTTACTGTGCTTTTACCATCAAAGTACTGCCCACATTCAGTGAGTATTTAATGATAAGGTAAGACCTGTTGAAACTGCACAAGTTTTGCTTATTTAAAATGAAAAGACATTGTTTAGTAATATATCTAGATGTGGATTACCATTCTCTTCAATCCTGGCATACTATTATGTGGGAATTAATTGGTACTTTGGTGTTTTTAAGGCACTTTTCGGATTGTTATAAGATCACTTAATGTTTTTCGAAGATGGATTAAGCAAGTATTTCAACTTCATGTGTAATAAGATGTAGTGTACATAATCAACTATAATTTAGTTTCATGAAGTGCAATCGCTTATCCTTCATTGTAAAATTATTTCTTTCCTTGGACAGTAGAAGCAAAGACAGTATTTTCATGGCAGTTGCAGGTCAAAGCACTCAATTGGGAATGTGGAAACAACTGTTGTATGAAAATAAATATCAATAGCATACCACTATGCTTGGCTGCATTAGTAAGAAAAATAACCCTTGTGAAGTGAGCCAAAAAATTAGTAGTAGTTAGTTTGACACTAGTAAACTACTAACTGAATGCCAAATGGCCATCTATAAAATTTAGGTGTGCACACTAGACACCTAATTGTATGCATGTTGCCGTAGTTTTTGCACTGTGCTACTTATAGGCAAATTAGACTGAAAAAAAGAAAGGAATATATATATACATACCTTTCCTGTAGGGTCAGCAAAGTCCCTGAAGATGTCAGTGAGGTCATCAGTGTACTGGATGCGCACACTAAGAGGGAATGCTTGAGAGCCATCATCGCGTACCACTGTCTGTGTTCGGAAGCCTCGTACCACTGTAGGTGCACTCAGGTCAACCTGGACCCAGTTTTCACCTGAGCGAGGAATGTTACCGCACCATCCACGAGGGCCATCCAATCGAACATTCTGCACGAAACACATAATCAAGTGGCTTATTAACAGTCCCTATATTGCTACGTTGCAAAAATTTTTTGCTGATTAAGCTCATGAGTGTCACACAATGTAATCTAAAGCAGCCTCAGCTTATTCAAATCGTGCTGCTTGTGCCGATTGATATTTGCAATGGTGCAGATTTGTGTATTTTCTTGAAGTGTCTGCACCATGTTAAATGTGATACACTCAAACCCCTTTGTAACAAAGTCACACCTGCCACGGAAATACTTGATTATTGCTAAAAATGTGTTATAAGCATAAATTTGTAACGCTGTATTTATGAAAGAACTATTCTTAATTTACTTCATTATAACTGATAAATCATTATATATCTATGGTATATATTTATGTTAGTTATCTGAAGGTTTGAGTGTATACGCATGAGGCTGTGTTTGCATTCATATAATTCTTCTGCGAGGTAGATCTGCATAATATTTCACATCACTTTAGAAAATCCTGTGTTTGAGTATGCTCTCACCAACACTTTTCCCGAGTCAAACGGGTGCACCAGGTTTCTCAACACTGTCTTTTGCTTCATAAAGCAAGTAAAAGTGCATTTATGACAGTTGGTACCAGAACACTAACTATCTTCCTGAAGACATTGTTCTTCAGCCCACCATGTCAGCTTCTTAAAAAAGTGATTGTGCCACTACGGTGGTCTTTATTGGGTCTTCCACCTGGTAACTCTTGTAACCTATCAGATCTCTCCTATCGTGGCTGTTACTAGCTCTCTCCATACATTCCATCAAGTTGTTCATGCAGCCTCATGAAGTTCTGCCACTCTTTTTCTTCTAAAAGACAAACTGTGATGGCAAATATACTTTGGGGGAATATATATTAAAATTTGAGAAAACATTAGTGAAAGTTCTGACATCAGTAAAAAGTTGGTTTCTTTATGGGGATGAAACTAGCTTGCATTACATTAAACATTTCATGTTATTTAAAGCATCTTTAGCATTACCTTCACATCAGTTTGACTGCCTCCATGTTTAATGAAGTCTACACTCACATTTTTGTGGTATCCTCCTTCTGTACCAGAAACTTTGATGCTTGTGTCAGGGATGGCTCCATTACTCAGCCCAAGGTCACCAACCGGCCTGCAGTCTGCATGTTTAAATTACAGTTTTCATATGTAATTTCAGTGCTTCCTGTAACCAGGTGTGAAACACTATATTAAAAAAATGTACCGAGCTATTTAGATTTTCACTTTTTCCTTGTACTCTTTTTAATAATAAAGTAGGGCACTTACTGTGAACCTAAATCTGGTTTCAGATTTAGTGACAATGTGAGTACACTTACCATCATAGGGTGAATTGGCTATAACAACAATAAGTTTCTCGCTCTTTTCTGTAGAATGAAGTCGGATTTCTCACCTGATGCATTTGTGAACACAACCTAAAATGTGACCTATGATTTCACACTACTATCATTGTTCAGGTTCAAGTTGACAGTTGTTTCTCAATTCTACAAATGAAAATATTGTGACACAACAAAAGGTTAGGTATTAAGTATTTATTAAGTATTTTTATTGTTTTTTATAATGATAAAACAGTGTTATGTTGCTTCATATTCACCATGCAATGAACGTACCTAGGTTGGGCTCGAAGCCCTTCTTGCATTTGCAGAAAAAGCCTCCAGCAGTGTTTGTGCAGATGGTTGATGCTGAGTCACAGGCTGATGATGATGCACATTCATTTATGTCTGAAATGTTTCATACCGCAATTGATGGCTGTTAAGAACATATAAAACAGGTGCAGCGTAATATACAATTAGAACATCAAAGATGTCGTAAGCCTAAGGGCGAATAGCAGGCCATGAGTGCATCTACATATTGGTTCACAGATCTTGTTTGTTTGTACCATATTTATAAGCAAAAGCACATACAGGTAGCCACATTTTTGTGCATTTGTTTGTGAGATTTTTTTGTTATATTTGAGAAAGAACAAATGAGCTCATTGTTTGGAGCCTGTATTCCACAAAAAATGAAAGAAGTATTAATGCATTTTCCCTTTGTCACGCTTACCTCGGCATGTTGGAAGGTTATCAAAAGTCTGGTTAGGTCCACAAGTAACAACATGGCTTCCTTCGAGCCTGTAACCCTTGTGGCACTGTATTTTTGCTTCGTCCTCAAAATAGTATGTTCTTCTTGAATCCAGCACAAAGCCATTTTTGATGTCCGGGAGGTCTAAACACTGAGCTCCTGCAGCAAAATAATAAAATAGGTGAAGACACAAGCATACTTTCAGGTGTGAAAGTCCATTGGTCATTGATTTCGTTCTTCAACTTAGCCTTAGATTGCCGTGTATTGGCAAGGAATTAAGCAATATAGTAATGCGTGCTTTAAATCTTATGTTGTAAACTTAAAAAAAAAGGAAATTTCACAATATTTTATGTGTACTACTATATGAACTATAACAAGAAAGCACTTTCTAATGAAACATTTTAACGTTTTGATCTAACTGCATGTTCAACTTAAGTGTACAAGTGCAGACTGTAATAAAGTAAGAAAGAATGTGTGGATCTTAACAGCACTTGCTTTTTCTTCAGAGCCTTCAAAAATAATCTTGAATTTGGCAAAACATGTAAAGGAAGATTATGGCAGAACAGTGCAAAAATAGGACAGTGAGTGCACAGGACACGGTATCCTGTGCTCCACTGCACTACTCGTTCAGACTGAAATGAGAACATAATGCAACATGTACGTAAAACTTGCTGGAAACTATTTACACAGTGTATTTGCAACTGTAGTAAGCTCTCCCCAAGATTGAAGCCAGCCTACTTAAAGCAATGCAGAATGTCACCTTCAATTCATGTCAATAATAAACCCATATTTGCTTTTTGCAAAGTAGTTAAAAAATTCCACTGAGGTTATAAACTCGTCTATGATACAAATTTGCTAGTATATCTAACACAAAAGGATACACACTCAAGTAATTGACATGTAGTGACACAACAACAAATGTGATGCAAACATATATACTATTTCTTAAAATTTACCATTAGTTTGCATTCTAGTTTTTACATGATTTCGAATTATAGGATAGTGGCTCTGGATAGATAATAATTTGTGAACTTGTGCAGTGTATCAGTTGAAGGCGACATATTTTATATCCAAAGACTGCACATTGCCCCATCATGGAAAGTTAAATAATGCTATTTGGTGTAATCTTACGCTTGCATGTTGGTGGTGCTGCTGACCACTGGCCATCACTTTTGCAGACAATAACAGGGTAGCCAGTGCGAATGTAGCCTGGCTCACACTCGAAGCGAACCACAGTGCCGTAGTTCTTGCCACCACCATTGAGGATGGTATGCACAGTGTGTGGTACTTCAGGCAGTGGGGGACATGATGAGGCAAGACATGTGGGAAGGTTGACCCATTTTCCTTCTTCATTGCATCGTATCGTTTGCGTGGGGAAGCCACCCGTGAAGGCAAAGCCAGCATAGCACTGGTAGGTTGCCTGTCCACGATATGTCACATTAGTTGCAGCCACAGCGAAGCCACTGTCAATCTGTGGCACTGCACCACAGTAGCGTTCTGTCGAAGAGAAAAAAAAAAGATAGAAGCATTATTATTCTGGAGGCCTAAATAAGCTCTTGCCAAAAATAGTAATAACATTTTGCTATTACAGTCAACTCTTGTTAATTCAAACTCTAAGGGACCTCTGAATTTTGTTCGAATGATCAAGAAGTTTGAATTATCAGAAGTTTTCAGATACATGATTGTGGGCGAGGTGACACCACACATTATGATTAAAATGTTTTAAAAAGATTTAAAATGTTTTTAAGCATTTTTAAACCCTAACTGCATGCAATGAACAGAAAGCAGAGGTGTAAGGTCCACAAGTTTATTGGCTATTTGCTGCTCATCAGACCTTTTAAAGAAATCGTGGATTGCCAACTGCTTCTTTGCTATATGTGCCTTCAGCACAAAGCTCTCTACACCAGTTGAGAAGCATCATGGTTTACCATGCCTGTGCTTTGTTTCAAGCATTTGTTTACAAGCAAAGCCTTTTTTTTTTTTTTTTTGAAGGCATGAGGTGCCTATTTTTCATTTTTAGACTTATTATTATATAAAGCATGCAAAATTTTAAAGCAGATATTTTCTTGTATGGAACTGCAAAAAGTATGAATTAACTGAATAAGGGAGTTTGAATTAAGGGGCTTTTAAATACACTAAAAGAATAGAAGGCCAACCAACAAACGGAATTTTGTTTGAATTATCCAAATGTATGAATTATCAAAGTTTGAATTATCGCGAGTCTAACGTAAATACATTGGTCTCTGCATCCTATATTATAAGAAAATGGCAGAGGTGTTTTCTCTTTTCTTCAAACATATAACTTATTTACAAAATGATTATATTTATTACACTGTGTTTTCATCAGGTTGTCCCATTCATACTTTCCCTGTTCTCCTGGCAGACCTTCGAATGAATTGCATCAACTAGCTCGTTGGTCACATCTCAAGACTGTTTCCTCTTCCTGCTCTATTACTTGAAGGTAAACGTTTTGTTGTCACTGGTTCTGTCAGTCAGTGTTGTAACAGCAGCTTAGCTATGAATTTACATTAATAATATTTACAGTGTGAGACACTAAGCCTGCTTACCTTGGCACCTTGGTATGGATCCAATGCTCCATCTGCCTCCTGGCATACATTCAGCCACAATTTTCGACATACCATTGCTAAATTCTTGTCCTGCTGGGCAAACATATGTCACCTTGGCACCAAATGTTGTTTCGCGACTTGAAGCCAGTGCTCCTTCACCGACGGTCAGTAGAGGGCAGTCTAGAATTCAGAAAGACAAAAGACCATTTTTACTGTCTAAATTTTCAACATTGAGTCTGCATAAAGCAACAGCAAGTGCATAACAATGAAATTGTTCGTGTCGCTAAACGAAATAACAGTGATTTGGGCAAACAAGAATTTGGTGCTTTGAGATGGCATGCACTGTGTTGCAGGCATATTCATTCTAGCAATGTTGGCCAGCTATTTTCTGCAGGTAACGTGTCCCACTTTCGCAATGGTCTAGACAAAAATTCTGTTATTTGACGTTGTTGCTGGTTAGTAGGATTGCTTCACCTGCTCAGAAATACATAAAGTGAAAGTGATCAAAATGTCTGATTCATACTACTATAGTGAAATATGACTAACCATTATAACTTGTAATTGTATAGCTACGGACCTCACTGTGATGCTGTCCCCTGCATATGTTACATATATAAGACATCTCTGGCATCTTACCTGCACTGAAGCTGGCTTGCCACCCAGCAGCAGTGTTTAGGGGATTGCTGGTGAACAGGACAAACATTTGGCCGCTGCTTGCAGTCAGGGTGAGGGTTGGTCTATTTGTGCCTGTGTACCCTTGGCCTGGGTGCAGTCTGATGCCATTTCTTGTGTCAGATCCATCATAGATCTGAAATTACAGAGAAGCTTAGCAATGCTCACATAAAGCTACATAGAAGGTTTTCTTGTCATAAAACAGGCAGTTTCCAGCTGTGCTTTATTCGAGTGATATCGTCTTTAATGGTTCCAAATAATGAAGAAATGCGAGTTTGTTAACACCATATTTTTTCATTACGTTCTTAAATTTTTATTTCAGCAAGTATAGTAAGTGACGCTTTGGGTGTAGAAAAAGTAATTTCCAGTAGATAATATAAGGACATTGTACAGGTTTATTTAAAAGAATGATCGCAACGCTTTTCTTCCCTTGGTCCAAACTTAAAAATGAAAAGTGTATGCATTAAACAATCGCTTCAAGGCTAGAACATCTTATCAAGTTTCTTTACCTGCACAAAGTCATCTGGAGCAACAGCAAATTTTTCAAACTTGAGTGACACTGGTCCCCCTCCAGGTCTTGTGATACGATAAGCACAGACTTGGTTGGGTGGATATTTGTCAACACCAAAAGCCGGAGAAGAAACATTGCCAGAGGTTGAGGTGATATCCACTTCGCAACCTGGAGAAAAAAAAAGTCAAATAAAATTTGCAATATTCTAACATTACGTGCATTACAGTTTTTACTTTTTCCAACGCAGTCATCTTTAGATACTAATAGAAGGGAAATACGACAGAAGCTTCTGTGAGTAAAAAAGTGATTTCTTTGTCAATGAAGCTTTTGGTGTTGCGGCTTTTCTAAGCAGTGGACAAGAGCTTTCTGGACAGCTGTCTTCTGAACTTTCATGTTGAAGTCATTGAGGGTGAGCTCGATACATTCACTGATGCTTACAACCACTATCCATTGTATGCAACTTACCTGGTTATTTTTCTATGCTAACTGAATTTACCACTTTTGGGATTCATACTTGAATACCTTTTTTTTTGTACATGCTTCATGGCTTACAGAAGCAGGTTAGTTGGAATAATTTATATTGTCTATGCTTTATCTTTCATTGTTATTATTGATTCAATAAAATAGATTCTTCAGGTATCTAGCCATTATACTGTCAAACCTTTTCTTTGCACTGTGCTTGTGTCTTTCTTTCCATGACCACCAACAATTGATATTTAAAGGGTATTATTTTCATTATATTTGTTTCATCCTAGTACTATTTTCATTATATTTATTTCATCTTAGGACTCTACCTTTACACCTTGGTTTAGTTCATTAAGAAACCTGAACAGGAGCATGTGATATAATGGGTTGTGCACAGAAACTGTACCTGAACGAAACCTGATGGAAAATCCTCGCCTGCTGTCACCAAAGCTTGAGCGGAAGTACAGGTACAGGCGATCACGTGTAGACATCAGGAATTGTGGATTTTCTGATGCAGGACCAGTCAGTGTTTTGAGGAGGGGATCAGATGGGAGGGAGCCGTCTCTGACCAGGATAAAATCTTTGTCTGGTTCCAGGTCTAAATCGACAATCTGGAATATTTGAAACAAGGTGCCCACATGTGAGGAAATAGTAATTTTGTGTAACGAATCTTTGTGAACATAAAAATTGCCCGTTTTGAAACAGCTTCTTTGCTAGTATTCTTGACTGCACATTATTGCAACATTAGCATGATATATCAGTATAATTCATAATGCCTTTTTTTAAAAGCACTTCTTAAATGTGCCCGCTGTCTGTACAAATAGTGTGTAAATTAGCACTTATGAATACTGAATACAGAAACATAACAAAAATTATAAGAATTGCTACATGGTGTACAGCCATAAGAAAGTGGACACCTTAAGTGCTTTGTGGAGTGCTGTAATAATATGAGACTATTTCAGAGTCAAGTGCTGGGGCCGTTAATTACAGTTGCGTGTTTTCTCTGCTAGTAATAATGTCCATCGATAAGAGATATGGGAAGCTACTTCTTTGGTCAGGAGCACAAGTAGGTGCTTGTTTAGGTGAGAATATTATTTTTGGGTTGTTGTGTATGTGTGTGCATGTAATACAACTCGCACAATGATCGCATTGTGTTCTTTTGGGTTAAAGAAACCTGACGTTGCGATCGCATAATGTTGGCACCCACAGCTTTGGGTCAAAGGATTGGCTCAGACCCAAAGATGTGATCATTACGAGGGGTAAAATTTTTGGAAGTGCTTGTAGTACCGATAATCCAAATAGGTTGCAGGTCGGAATTATAACAACGGACACCATGAAGGGGGAAAAAAAGGGTAATAAACAGATTGAAGAGGGCCGACACTTGTAACGAATGCACTCTTTCACTATGTCTGTTTTGCATAAATTGTGCCACGGGAAATCTGGTGCGCACGTGAGTGACCGCGAAAATTGCAGAAAGTTTTTTTTGTTGGATACTGCCCAATACGGCGTCTCCATTGCCTAATCTAAGCTCCATAGGTGGAGAGTACGGAAAGGGCTGGGGGGCTCGGGGCCCCCTCTGGGTTTCCTCATGGAGGGCTGAGCCCACCCTAACGCGGGCCCGGGATATCTTTTTTTTTTTTTATAAATTGGCTTAGGCTCTCATCCACCGCTAACGGAGTGTTGGTCATCCTGTCTTGCAGCGATTCTACAGAGGACTATTTCTGTTCGTTCCTTTTTTTTTTCAAGCTTTTGACATTCGGATGATCATGGGTCAGTGACAAGTACAAAGTCTGGCGCCGTGGTCGCATATTGTGTTACGCGATGTACGAATATGAAAGTTTTTGTATGTAACAGCTTCATTGCTCTTATATTGCTGCTATATATATATATATATATATATATATATATATATATATATATATATATATATATATATATATATATATATATATATATATATATATATATATATATATATATATATATATATATATATAATAGACAGAGAGAGAAATGGAAAGAGCAAGTCGGGTGCCCCGCCCCCTCCGGGAGTATGAAAACTCATTACTACATGAAAACTCTCTACTAAAAGGATTTAGCCTAAATACCACTGTGCCCAAAAAAGTACTTTACTCAGCGCAGATGACGAGAAAACAGCCCCAAAGTGTGCAAAGCGAGGTGTCGTTTCACGCCGCCATCTTTACATTCGAAGGATAAAATTTTCGCCATCTTGTTCCCACTCTCCTCGCATGCAATGAACGGAACAGGGGAAATAAAATAAAGGCCTGTTTGACGAAATTCGCGCTGTATGCGTGTCTACGATTGGCCAGCGCTAAGCGTCGTCGCAACCAGCGGAAAGCTCGACGGATGCTGGTTGCTAAACCTTCGCTTATCTGCCCTTTGCTCGCCAACAGCGGCCAATCGACGCGCGTTTTAACAAGTTCGAAAGCGATGTCACGCACGCGAGCGCTACGTTTATCTGATGATGCGGTGAGAGAGAGGAGGGGCTTGTCGCAGAAGAGCCAGCCATGACCGCGCTCTTCTGCGACAGGCGCTGCGCCGTGCTCCCAACGGGGCTGCAAAAATTGGGCGCCTTCTGCTTATTCCAACCACTACCATCACTACCGAAAAAGTCGAACGATCCCGTACGATACCGCGTCGACAATTCAGCGTCAGCAAAGCAAGTTATTGCGTCGTCGAACGTTGCGCGGGTGCCACGTCACGAGTGAGCTGGCGCGATGCGTCGCGCTCGCTCCCGCCTACATCTCTTTAAAGCCCTGCATCTAATATGTCACCTATAAACAAAAAGATGAGGAACACTGCAAGGCGTGCTCTAAGCTTAATAGTGTACAACGGCGGATGTGTAAAACATTTATTCCACAGAACTGGGGCAGCTTGGGCTTGTTGGTATGGTATGACGATAGTTATAGCGCGAGAACAAAACGACGACACAGAGACAAGAAGGACACGCTCGTGTCTTTCGTGTCCTTCTTGTCTCTGTGTCGTCGTTTTGTTCTCGCGCTATAACTATCGTCATTTATTCCGCGTTTAGGCACGAAACAACGTCGAATCACGTGACCGCCTCGCAAAACGGCGAACATATACGGGGGACCGTAAATGGCGTCGCTGCAATAGAAACTTAGACGTGGGGATATTATGCGAGTAAATACAATATATGCACTGTTGTAAGTATAAGATAGTGTGGCAGCACCCCCCAACCCCTTCATCTTTATTTCCCCTGGCTTTGCCGATGTTTCCTATGGAGGAACGCCAAATATGACGTCCCCGTATGATCGCATTACCGCGGCGCATGTCGCGGCCTAATACAACGGATCACGATATAGGCCCCCAAGAGGGTTTACGCAGCTGCCATATTACGCACCTTTCTTTTATTGCGATAGCAACTATATGTACAGTCTCGGCTGGTTTTTGCCGTCGCCGCCGCCGTCATTCACGTATATGTATGTATATACGTATATACAGAAAAGAATGCGATAGCCCCCCCCCCCCCTCTTTCTGCGGAGCGAACATCGCCTTTCTGGCCGGGCTCGTCGGCGCGCGCGCTTATCTCGCCAGCAAACAAGGGGGGGGGGGGAGGCACTTATGGTTGCCGCGGCAACGATCAGCGCGCGCCTTGTTCCTCCACAGCAGGCGGGAGGTTCTACGGGCTGCGCCCTCAACGTGAAAAAACGGCGCCAAAATCTTATCTGGAGCGGCCGTGTTCTGTTGCACCAGCGTTTTGTAGAGTTACGTGAGATCGAATCTAAATGAATTGACTGCCAGCCTCACTTCGTATATCAACGCTGTCACTGCGCACGAACCTTGTTGTGGTCATCTATTGCGGCCGCGCCACAGGAAACCTAGTTACTTAGCAAGCGCATGTTTACTACAATTGTATTGCTCCCAAAAATGCTATAATTGCTGCGTAAAACATTCTAACCTGTTGCTATCGCATTCATTGCTTCGCCCTTTTGACGAAACTGTGAGTTTTTTGCTTTATCTTAGGCCCGTTGTCATTGGTTGAAGGGTGTCATATATATATATATATATATATATATATATGACACAGAGTGGTCATTAGTGATCGTGGTCGTCAGTTCGTTGCGGACGCCGTCGAAGAAATGGTTCGTCTGTGCAATTCACAGTTCGGCCATTCATCCCCTTATCACCCTCAGACGAATGGGCTGGTAGAACGTACGAACAAGACTATAACATATTGTTGGTCATGTACCTATCATCTGACCGCAAAGACTGGGATGACATTCTCCCCTTCATAACCTATGTGTATAATACTGCGAAACATCAAACAACCGATCACAGTCCTTTTTACCTCCTTTACGCACGTCCACCGTTAAGCTGCATCGACACTATTCTAGCATTCGACGTCCATAGCGACTACTCTGTCTAGCCGAAGAAGCCCAGTGTATTGCTCGTCTTCTTACTGTGGCATCGCAGCACTCTATCTATCTATCTATCTATCTATCTATCTATCTATCTATCTATCTATCTATCTATCTATCTATCTATCTATCTATCTATCTATCTATCTATCTATCTATCTATCTATCTATCTATCTCTCTCTCTCTCTCTATCTATCTATCTATCTCTCTCTCTCTCTCTCTCTCTATATATATATATATATATATATATATATATATATATATATATATATATATATATATATATATATATATATAGATAGATAGATAGATAGATAGAGAGAGAGAGAGAGAGAGAGAGAAAGAAAGAGAGAGATAGAGAGAGAGAGAGAGAGAGAGAGAGAGAGAGAGAGAGAGAGAGAGAGAGAGAGAGAGAGAGAGAGAGAGAGCTCTTACCGTCGGTATCAACTGCATGCATGTTTGAATGTTAAAGAGTATCTAAAAAACTACAGTGTGGAAATTTATGAAATTCCGCACACACGGTGCACCTTCTGCAGAATCCCGCCATAGCATATCTTGCCTATTCTACGTTTAGTATCATACAAGTGGCTTTGTACTCGAACTTTTCTTTACACTTCACTTGCATCTAAATTCGGCTGAAACCGGCAGGGAACTGAACCCGCGACCTCGTACTCAGCACAACGCCGACGCGTTACTGCGGCGATATAAAAGCAGAGGCAGATGGAAGTATGGTGCTGTGTTAGCACAGTGTAATAGCGCTGTACCCATGCAGGATCCGGCCACCGATTGTGTTGTGTTGGTTTCGCAGTATACAAAAAAAAAAAAGGAAATAGGACGTGCGTGTATCATGCAAGCCTTCTCGGTCTTTCCTTAGCCGAGCTAGGGGGCAGACTATGTAGTCGTACCCCGACGAGTTGGAATCGTTAATCACTGTGTCCGGCTTAACACCCGCAATGCATCAAGCCGTATCGCTACGAGTGTCCAAAAACCCAGCACTTGCCCCATGGCTGTCGTATTCCCAAGTGTCTCGGCGAGCATGACGGGAATATACGCATGCAGAGTTCATGTCGACGAACAGCGCACATTTTGTTTGGTTGCATTTCATGGGCACTTGCGCATGACTTACCCCCGTATTCACAAACGCTCCTCGACTCGACTTTCACCCTTCACTTGACAGAGTTGAACATTGCGCCGCTGCTAGCTGAAAATGACGCTTCGCTACTCAAGAATAGCAGCAAATTATCACTGATATGCAGTGACTTGCCTTGCCTAGAGATGGTGCTCCCATCGGCTTTCTCAAGTGAAGGTGGAGCGTTGAGTGAAGAGGCGTTCTAGAATACGGGGGTAAAACTTCGGAGCGCGATAGTTTTGGGTGTTCTTGGGAGTGAGTCAAAAGACACGGTGCAAAGAGAGTGCTTGCTTCCCCATTTTTCTTGACTTTGAGTAGTTAACGTTGATTTACTTTACAAGGATAGACTGTTTAGCGAGTTGGTATGTAATGATGGAAAAAAGTGCAAAACCCGTGAGACAAGAAGAAAGCTACAGGACATGCGATTGCCCTGTAGTTTTCTTCGTCATGTCCCGAGTTTTTTTTGTGTTTTCTTCCAACACGTTTATTTGCAGCGAAAACACACTTTAACATATTCATTAATGTTTTAACCTACGTGTAGTAAAATATGATGCTCACCTCTAGAGATATGATTTTGCTCGGGGGAGCGGTGATAACCCAAAGACACTCTAAGCCGCCGGGGTAAGGCTCAGGGTACATCGGGGAGTTCAAAACTTGTGCGCTAGGCTGGGCCATGAGCTCTCCTCCGCATTTCACAGGTTCTAATTCAGGAAAGAAAATCATACCGTCAGTGTGCACTATACTGAAAGCAAAATGTACCAGCAGAAAACTCGTGGTGAAAATTTTCACATTGCTTGGTGAAGTGATTGAGAATGCAGCAAAGTTATGGCTCAACAAGACTGTTTTACAAGGTCTGAAATGTTGGATGAGCATAACCGAAGATGCACACGCACCTGTCTTCCAACTGGCTCTGAAGCCTCTCTTCTCGGCGGATGCATCGGTCCTAAACTTGATGATCATCAAATTCGATGCTGTCATGAATGACTTGGAGTTCAGGTCCTGCTTCCCAGAAAGAGTAACCAACGAAACGCTGGATTCTTCTGTTCTACCTCCGGACAGGACTTGCACTGTGTCAAAATTTGCCTCGGTCTCGAACTCTGAAAACTAATCACATATGGTGCAACATTATTGTGATGAATCTTTAGGATTCAACAGCTAGAGTAAATTAGCAGAGTGACAGAAGCACAGCAAGCAATGAAAACAGAAATGAAACTTTCTCATGCAGTATATGGTTGAGTTTGGCCTAGCTTATTGCGTAGAGCCATCCCTTCAATAAAAGTAAAGCATTCATTGAGGTCATGCATGCACGACTAAGAAACCCAGGGCTTCACTAACTCGCGCTAACTCAACGAATGAGCGCAACTAATTTGCTGGGTAATCATTTTCTATGTTGTCTCCCAAACCACGTGTCGGCGAGACAAGCATGGTGACTGTTTGCCTCCGTTGCTTAGCTGTTTTCAATTCTCCGTCGCCTTACAGTGTTGCATTTATTTGATTTTATTTATTTAAAAGAGTGGAGTATTTATTCATTTGGTTAAAAAAATCACAGCGTATCCACGGGGTGAATGATGATGAGTGGGCGAAGCTCCGGAGGGAATCATACCGAAACCGTGAATCTGCCGTGTAATTTGCTCAGTCGATCATCATTTAAAGACCTGAGAAAACGATGTGTGTGTATGCCGTGCCGCTTGGGCTTCCCGCTCTCGTACGGCAGGATCTTGTCGGCGCCACCGCGCAGCTTCACGGCACGCGTCTGCCTCGCGCGCTTGCACATCGGGGTTCCGTCTTCGAGCGCGAGCCGCCGCCGCCCTGCGCGCACGCCGCTCTGCAGCCTTGTCCATCCGCGGACCTTCTGAACGTGCGCGCGCGCCAGAACGGCTTTTATTTTACTGCACCGCGCTCCCTAACGTACGGCGCCGCCGACGAACACGCGATCGCCAACGTCTTCGAGTGACGTCATTCCTATTTTTTCGCGCGCTCGCACATTGGGGTTCCGTCTTCGAGCGCGAGCCGCCACCGCCTTGCACGTATCATACTACAATCAACGCCATCTAGTATCTTGAATTTTCAGCACACATGCGTTCGTTATATGTACAAGTACCGCCCTCTAGCGACCGCTTCAAGACCTAACGAGAGGTGGCCACATAAACTTACGACGGGACGCACGACCCACGCCTTAAGAAACTTCGCCCCTAAAAAGCAGTGTTTCTCACTCTCTCAAAACATGAGCTTTTCGCAATAATTCACTCACTTGTAGGACGATTCCAGTTCCCAAAGGTCCTTCCAGTGTCCACTTGCAGTCGAGGTTTGGTTCATACTTGTTGGGGTAGTTTGGTGACTGAATGGAATCGCCCGAGCTTTGCATGTAGAAGTGACATGATTCTGAAATAGTTAAGAGGAGCGATTCCGCGTAAGTTTCTGACGATAACTTGTATGCTGCTTGTGGTTTATTTTTTATACACATCATTAAAAATTATAAAATAAAGGTTTTTCCCCATCCCTCATTCAGCATTTAAAAGGAAGAACATGCACTCTTAAATTTGCTGAACACTGTAACATTTTCTTACTGTGGTTTCTTGAATTTCATGCAATTAAATTCGTCTCTCTGCGTGCGGGTGGATGGATGCCTTGCATGTATACATTGACACCTCAATTGTGAAACTTACTTGGGCAGTTCATTTCGTCGGACTCATCCCCACAATCGTCCTGTCCGTCGCACATCCACCGCTTGTTCAGACACTTTCCATTGCTGCACAGGAAGGAACCTGTAAATAGGTACATTTGAAATAAATGCGCCTGGCTCTTGATAAACGCCCTTTGTACCGTGTTATTCGCGACCTTCGCACAGACTCTTCCTTCACGCGCCGTGAGACGAAGCGCTCCGAGATCGCGAACGACGTGCTCACTGAATAACCTTTAACTACCGCGCTGTTATGTTATTGTGAGGACACCTGACCGACGCTCTTGTTTCTCATTGGTGTGAAAAAATGTAGTTTTTGATGCACAGACGGACTCGCACTTGTCTAGAACACCCAGACGGCCGCGTCAGCCATCGTTTTCTGCAAAAATATGCAAAGACCGACGCCGTATTGATGCCCACAAACTGCATCTTATATCCTTGTGCTAGTTCAACCGTGAACGGAAGCTTGTAGCTTATACATGATGTGGTAGCAACAGGCAACAGTGTCCACTGCTCTATACAAGTGTCATTCCATTTGTACGTATACCCTTAGTGCTTTAGACGCGCGTCTTGGGCGTGCCGCATAGAATGTTCTCTAATGATTTGTTGTTCTCTGGGGTTCTGAGGCTTCATATCATAACGACCGAGCAAGTTATTCAGTTATTCGAAAGAAGCTGAAAAAGAAACAAAGACAAGTGCGACAGTATTTTATTACTTTTTTTTTTCAGGACACTATTAAGCCATCACTGAGCAAACACAATTGCGTTTCGTACTTGGCGTATAGCACGCCTGGTGATTCAGTCGCGTGTGTTATCTAAACAAAGCCAGAACAAAAGAACTACACTTTCTATAAGGCAGCTACTTGGACCTATTGGTGCGCCATTTATATACGTGTGCACGCTGCGCAAAACGTGCACGGATAAAATTGTTTGTAGCTTGTGCAGTTATGTACGTGTCATTTTTTGCGCAAAGTGCAGGTAACCTGCCCAATCTTTTCATCGTGAAATACCTCTGCTCACACTTGCAGCCACACTTGTCTGGATCTCAGCACCAATGCCTTTGCTGATGTCGAATGAGAGAATAAATTTGACTGTGATTCAGCCTCTAGTCCTGAGTTTTTGTTTTGAGGTTGACCCTGCACACCAGGTCACGCTCAGCAGCGCGCACGGATCAAGGGCCCAGAGGAGAAGAGCGGTGTGGGTTCCGGGAGCGAGCCATGGTGTCAATTGCAACGCGAGGAGAGAGAAGCACCATGATTAACGAGCAGGAACATATGCTTTGTTCGATTCGCTACCGTGTAAGCACAGAGCAGCTCGAGCACTCTGTGCAAGCGTGACTCGAGGTTACGCGTGAGCTCGCTGTGCGAATCGCAGGCACGACTGACCTTCGGGGCAAGCAGGTACTTGGCAGATGAATGGCAGCAGCGCTTCGCACGGAGCCAGGCGCCACTCTTGGGTGCGTTCAGTGAGACGCGCCTGCACACACTGGCCGTCCTTTGGTCTCGGCTGGTCTAACGCCCAATGGCCCACGTACTTGGGGATGAAGTAGCCGCTAGATGACTCCAACGTGTTCGTGGACAGGTCGTCTACAGACTTGAGACCTTTGCAGATATGAGAAATGAAAGGAGAGAACACGGCAGAAGTTTAGCACAGGAGATAAACTTGGGCTGCCTAGTGGCGTGTAGGCCATAGGTTGCGCTGGTGCCGTTGTAATGCGTTTGTGCAGTGTGCCAGAGGCCTCGCACGCTGGGATGCGTACCGCTTCGCGTGTCGTCTTGGTGAGGCGGCTTACTCAGGTAATTAACGCGAATGTGCTCTGTCTTTCAATCGCCCTTTTAATTTCATAATTTCCCCTTTATTTTCTCCTCTCTCTTGTGGAACAGCTCGAATGCCCTACAACTGAAGGGTGTATCACTATGTTTGGCCTTTCTTCGGTTATCTTGCTTCCTGCACCCGCCCCTTGCTTCCTCTTTCTTTGTCTTTGGAACACTGCAGTATAGCCCAACCAACCTAAGATTGCAACTCCGAAGTCTAAGTCCTCACAAGCCAGCGAATGCCACGTAACCACTTTTCCTTTCCACACATTGGCTGTGCAGAATGTAGGTGCCAATGGGTCACGCGAGTTCACACTCGCAGTTTCTCAAGGCCCAGTTATTCTGAAGTAATATTCTGTTGGATCTTCCGCGAAAAATTTTTAGCAGCCCTCGTGTTTTTGCTTAAAGCAATGGTCACGCTTGCTTACGTAAAATTTTCGTGTCCATTTCTTCGCTTATTTTCGGGCAATTATTCGATTGTTCTAATTCTTCTTACCTCGCCCTGTAATATATTTGAATCAAACAACGGTAACAATTATATTAGACTAATATGTCTGTTGGACACTTACCTATCCAGTATGCACTCTGAGGCACATCCTTGAGACCAGTAGTTGCGAGACTTCTCGTAAAATTGTTTTGATTGTAATTTAATATTAGCGCTAGCTGGCTGCCGTACCTGTAAAACAACAAACAAAAGCGTATTATCGAAGAATCTTATCGATAAATAGAGCACAAATAAAGGCACTGGTCAAATAACTTATGAGGGAGGCTCGCTTTATACGAGTCTGGCCAAATTTACCAGAAGAGAGAGAGGGTGTGAGAATTTATTAGGGGGCAGAGAGGTCAGCCTGACCTAATGCGCTCTATTCTGCTGCTCTACGCAGGGGCAACGCCTCCTCTATTTTCTTAATGGCAGTCAGATGCGCCCGATCCAGCCGTTCACCACCCTCTCCTTTAGCCCTTTCCTACTCTCGCCCATCGCCTAGCCTTCGCGTGCATGCAAAGCACACCCCTCATGCAGTGCCTCACGACGGAACTCATCGGATTGCCGTCGTGAAATCACATGATTGTACAGATTCGTGGGGTGGCGTCTTGCATTCCTCGTGTACACAATATTGGCGGTCACGCTGGCTCTGTAAAAGATACGGTGTTTTGAGATAGCGCCTCGCCGTTCGTATAGAGATATGCGAGCAACCAATAGGGAAGCGTCACTGCAACGCTACTGCGTGCGCTGCGCCGTGATCCGGCGGTGGCATTGCTTATAGCCACAAAGAAGGAACAGGAAGGAAGAGATCTCATGGACGTATAATAATGCAATAGGAAACATCTCGCATTTCCGGGGACAAGCGCTCGGAAGCAGGTGTGACGCAAGCAACGATACCTAGAGTTACTGTATACGCTACCTACGTACAGTAACTCTAGCGCTAGCTATCGTGTAGCGTCGCATCACGACTACTCCTTGAACTAGAAGCGCGCGTTTGCACTGACTTTGAAAGAAATAGAGGAGGCGTTGACAGGGGACAAGGGAAAGGAAAACAGTGATGAAGGGTGATGAAGGGGACAGGAAGAGGTGGTGTGTATGTACAGTCAACCACAAAAGTTTGTGCACCACGCGAGCACGTGACGAAGTGCTTGTTCGCGTCACCTGGTGGTGCGCCATCTGCTGTCAGCTGCAGTGCTAGCGGTGCTAGTCCGGAAACGGGTCTTCTTGTTACTCACTGGCCTTACGATTTTCTACTGCCGCGTAGCACATTGTTAGTTCGCAGTTTTCACCCGAAGTGCTTATGAGCAGTATGAGCGTCACATTTCTACTTTTATATGGTAGGATCAAAGCTATCACGGCGTGCCTCAATCGGCGTATCACTTTGGGATGAAGATTGCGACTGATAACAGTTATGTTCATAGACTGTTCTTCAGGCAGAAGCACGTAGACGCAGATGCCAAAAAGCGCATCCCGTTAAAAAGTGAAAGGTTAACATTATTTGTGCCCAGCCAGAAAAAAAAAAAAAGACACGCCATAGATTAAGTGAGGGATTCTTCTCGGGGCGCTGCGGTGCTGTCGACCGCCGCTGACGTGCGAAGACGATTTTCTCCGCGCGCTCGCATGTTTTGTAAACTTTTGTGGCTGAATGCACAATAGCTACTTGAAATAACGGTTGTCCTACAGCTTAGTACCCGATCCAGTGCTTTTGAGAAAGCCCAGAACAGCCCTTGTAGCAGTTTATGACACCGTTTGCACATTGCGGACGAAATGAAACGTTCACTCATTAAGACTGCGAAGCGATGTCGCAAAACTGTTGCAAATTAATCATTAGACAGTAAAAAAAAAAAGGTGGTCAAAGATACGCAAGTAAAATTCCGAGTCATAAGCCTAACCTGATTTCAGCGTGCGTATCTTTGATTGATAACCCTACATATCAATAAAAAATACACACGCCTAAATCATGTCGGGCTTATGCCTCGGAACTCACTCTTTTGTATATTAAAAACAACAAAAAATTGTAAATCGTGTTTTCTTAAGTGTGTAAGGCACACAGGACGAAGGTGATTTTGAAAGGATGGCAGGCGAACACTCCGAATTCCCGCTTCACCAAGCAGGGCCGAATTGGGTGCGGCGCATGCTATTGCAGCACAGTTTTGGCAAAAAAAAAAAAAGAGTAGAATTTCACATAAAATTCGGCCAAAGAGAACGCGTACGTAATACGTAGGAAGGTATGTGACATACTGTCACGTGGTTGTGGCGATAAAGAAAATTTAGGCCGGGGATAAACCTTTTTGGGGCTAATTGGTGCTCAGAAAAAGAATTAAACGTATATTGCAATGAGATCGGCGCACCCAGTTGGCGGTCGTCGATTACATATGTCATGAGCAGGTAAGACGCATCAAGAATTTATACAGGTGGCATAGAAGATTTAGTATGTATCGTTAGTGTACGCGTTAGTTTCAAATACGCTGAACTGTTTACGTTGTGCGCGTAACTTTATCGGAAGAGCGTGAAATAACCGCGGATTTCTAGACATTCCGGTGCGGCCTGCGCAACGCTGTGGTTACTTGTGTAACAGTCTGGTAATATACGTAGAAATAGAAAATGAAGCGGACGTGGCTATATAGTATTTCTCTGGGAAGGTTGCGTAGCCCCTTGGCACTGAACCGCTGCTTCGGCAGCGGGTCACGTCATCTAAGTAAGTGTCGACACAGTGCACGGTGGAATGGCGCAAAAGGGAGAGTGCACGGCAGATGCATCGTACTTCTGCGAGCCTTGTACTGCGACATGCTGCTGTGGTTACGTGTATACGCAGCGTCCCGTTTCCCAGCGTGTCTTCCGGTTGCGTGCGCGGTGGCCGGCAGTCGTCAGCGCCTGCGCTTGTCTGGCCCCGTCGGCAGAGGCTCAACTTCCTACTCGGCAACCTGTTTTCCCAGCACGGTGAGCGTCTCAGTCTCTGACCTCAGGGAACCGTGCAAGTGCGTACACCGCCGTCGCAGTGCGTCTTCGCCAAGACACATCCTTCCTTTTCTTTGGTTCCGTTGGAGCGCAAGGTGCGGGGCACAGGTCGATGTCACATATACCGCAGTTCGGCTGAGACGGCCTCACGGGCATCGACTGCTTTGGCACGCGTTCGCCTATAGATGTACCGTGGTATTCTATATCGCCAGCTCGTATGCACTATACGAAACGCGCGGACCTCAGGACCAGTAGCATTGTTTAGCGTGTATAGTTTTGCTTTCTTCGGACCAGCCATCTTTACCCTGTCGCACCATTTGTTCCGTTTTTGTTTTTTGTTTTTCCTTGCATGGGAGCGGCTCGCTTCGCGCTTACTCACGAGCATGCAGGATTTTTCAATTGCATCCATCCATCCATTCACCCATTTACGTTATATGCAACATAGTGTGACTCTTAGATGTAAATAGGGTGCCTAAATCTGTAGCGTAGTCTTCCACTCTTACAACGCAGTCCTCAGGAGAATCCGATAGCAAGCTATAGGATTGCCTTCAGTAGGCTGTTATTACGATTTCCAGACACGATGTCGTGCGCTCTAAACACGGCCGGTCTTGCAGGAGTGACGCTAAGCGGTGCAGCCTACAGCGCGTTCTCGCGTGTGTTCATCTTTAGATGCACTATATGTAGCGGCGCACGTGGTTGGTTGCCTGCTCAGCAACCGCGTACGTGGTCTTGTAACGGTCTCTTCTCGTAGGAACCGCCCCTGGGCCATCGGGATACCGCATTAGCAGCGGTACTCGCACGAGGTTGGCCAGCTCGCGAATCGACGCTATGCGGGGAAGTCGTGAGGCCAAAAACGAGAGGGGAAAGCGCCTGGCAATAATGGTCTTGTCTGGCGAGGCCAATTTTGAACAACGCTGCTGGGTCACGCTAGTATTCTTTTTTTTTTACCCTTCGCGTCTCGCCGTTTCTCTTAGCTATGTCTGTCATTTTTCTTTTTTTTTAGAGAACAAGAGAGAGAGCGAGAAGCCAATGGTCCGTTATAAGCGCACTAAATCATTTGTACATGCGCATTCAAGCTTGACGATGCGCTAACAAATGCAAGCGCTTTAATATGTACGATTTTTAGAGCTTTCTATTGTTCTTTTTCGGTCTCGCTATGCCTGCCGCAACGAAGCTAGACATTTGCATGAATTGGTGTGACTGCCAAAACATCCCTAAAGAACATGCGTAACTATTCGAAAAATAGTAAAAGCTGCGGTGCCACGAAGTTGCCGTCAAACTAAAGTAAGAGAAATTCCTCTGGCGTAAGTTCCATCTGAATGGGTTGCCACTTATGTTTGGGGAAAAGGGGGTTTCACTCGCACCACGTGCCGGCTGGCGCCTTTGTAAATGAACGAATAAATAAGCCGTTTGTCCACATGGCGATTATGATCACCGTTAATGTCTTCGCTTTTTAATCCGGGTGTTGACAAAATATCATCTGGCTTGTATGAACTGCTTACACGTGTAATAATGTGTCGCAATCTAGCCTTCTAGCTATCCATGCTTAGTCTCGTAAATACATATCTCCAGAAATCCTGTCCCCGCTTTTTTGCCAGCTTTTTGCGCCAATGTTCGGAACCTCTCTTGACGATCTTCACATCTCACCGGTAAGCTCGCTCGTAAGCTGTGAACGCCAGCGTTTCTAGAATGTAGGCATTCCCAGTGATTGTGTCTGGATGGATATCTACAATTTTTCTGACAAGGGCTGAGTAGTCCCCGGATTTTTGTGTTACAGGCATCCTTTTGCCTGTAATTAGCTCCTGTATGTGTGCTTGTATAGGGGCCTCGGGCAGAAAGCAAGGCATTGCTTTCGAATTATTTCGCATGTGTTTTCTTTCATGATTCCTTATTTGCAGTCTTCGTCTAATTCCGTGGCCTCTCTAGTTTTTGTACCCCCTCATTTGACATTCAAAATACCATCTGTATTTTTTTTCTGGAATAATAGATATGATATTTGCACGGTGTGTGTGTGTGTGGGGGGGGGGGTAAGGTGGGAGAGGGGCTGCTTATGATCTGACATGCCTACTTTGCTGGAGAGTTTTCGAGACCCTTGCACACGAAACAAGTTATGCATGAAACGAAGCATATGATATATGGCTAAAGGACAAATTTGAGCGTTCTTGGATTAGATTAGTCTTGAATGAGCTCCTCATTAGAAAATCTGTGCGCTGTGAATCATTGGCTCTCAATCTTAATAGACGTTCATGATCGCAAACGCTTTGTATATGGACAGCAGCAATGAAATTCGTGAGATTTGTTAGCATCGACCGCTTTTTACTGTATATGGTAAATGCTGGGGTTTTATGTTCAAAAACCGCCATATGATTTAGAGGCGCCATAGGGGAGGGCTGCGGAAATTTCTTCTACTGGGGGTTCATCGAAGGGACACTAAAGGCAACTATTAAGTCGACGTCAATTGTTGTGTAGCGGTCCAGAAACCTCGTAGTGTTACTTTTGTGCCAAGAAAGGGCTTATTTTGAACTAAAATCATGTTTCACTGGCCCGCATCTGGTTAGCGCACTTCAAATTACCTGCCTCAAGAAGCGGACCGACTCACGTCACTGTTGCTGTGCACAACGTTGCCCGGCTTTATTGCGCGGTCGCCGACACTGGTAGACAGAACGAAAGCAGCGGGAGCTACAGCAGCAACAACGGCCATTCATCAATTTCCTGCCATTGGCTCCGAGCCCCGCCGCGGTGGTCTAGTGGCTAAGGTACTCGGCTGCTGACCCGCAGGTCGCGGGTTCATATCCCGGCTGCGGCGGCTGCATTTCCGATGGTGGCGGAAATGTTGTAGGCCCGTGTGCTCAGATTTGGGTGCACGTTAAAGAACCCCAGGTGGTCGAAATTTCCGTAGCCCTCCACTACGGCGTCTCTCATAATCATATGGTGGTTTTGGGACGTTAAACCCCACATATCAATCAATCATTGGCTCCGAGATGACAGACGTGTTTTGGTTCAACTGCGCCCTGCTGGATGGCACGACCTGTCGAGTTTAACCACCCGAAAATTGAACTTTTGAACCACTCGCGCCATTCCCCATAGTAACGTCTTGCGGTTCTTTTTTCCGTGAATCAAATAGAAACGAACAAGCAGCATTTTATTGCGTCTCTTGATGCACGGAAGGTTCTTTATTTAGTGCAGCTAGATCGATTACTAGTGATTAACTGTAGGTGGCTTGTCGGACGTGATCGGTATCATTTTGAAAATGTCCTGCTGCGGTGCATGTATTCTTGCGTATTTACCTTAATTTCTATGTAAGTAGGGCACTGCTATTGATAATATTGTCGTTTTATATGTCATACATTGAGCTTTCACTGACGTGAATTGTTATTTGGCTTTAGTGTCCCTTTAACGTGCACCCAAATCTAAGCACACGGGTCTGTAGCACTTTGCCGCCATCGATACGTGGCAGACCGCGGCCGGGATTTAATCCAGCGAGCTTGGGATCAGTAGCCGAGCGCCCGCTAGTACTATTAAAATATAGGCCTGTTAAAAAAAGAAACAAAAAAGAGCGCGAGAATCCCTAGTGCGGAGAATGCCTTGGACAGAGTGCGAGCAGTTCAGACGCACAACTGTTTACCAGCCTTCTGTCGCCAGCATTTCCGCCGATGCCGTTATTGGCCACGCTTATACGTGGTTCTATGGACGTGCGCAGGATTCTATTTTCGGAAGTAGGGGTTATCGCTGCGCCCCCCCCCCCCCCCTATTAAGTCAATGTATGGGGCAGACCTTGCGCCTCTCTCTCTCTCTCTAAGGCGACAAGGGGGGCACACTTTTACTCCCTTCTCCTCGCCTTGCGCACGCCTACACGTGGGTGTATGATTCGCACTACAAAGAATTTATAAAAGCATGTTGTCTTGTACCAGCGCTAGAGAGGAGACATGCTTGCCCCTGCAGCCGCGCGGCGAGGTTATCCTCTCGTCATTGCTAGTGGGACTATGGTCAAATGAGAAAATGGTGGCTGTGGTGATGGCGGCGGATTGTTCCAGGGACCAAAGCTGACCTATACGAACGCGTAAGTGCTCGTCGTATAGGTCAGCCTCAAGCACATGCATCGTCTATCAGGGAAGAGTGCGGGTGGTCGTGCACAAGCCGCGTGGCTCCAACCACGAGGATTGCGACGGTAGCGGACATTGCCGATCTTCAAATCCGTGGCATTGCTGCCGATCGACGACACACATGCGAACGACGAATGTTTAGCCCTCATTTACGCTGTTTCGCTGAGTGACACGAGCCGTAGAACTAATGACAGACAACGGACGAGAGAACGTTCGAGTCCCTTCCTATCACTTTTTTTCGTCTTCCTATATCCACTGGACGAAACAAGCGTAGGGTGCACGTTAAAGAACCCCTGGTGGTCAAAATTTCCGGAGCCCTCCACTACGGCGTCTCTCATAATCATATGGTGGTTTTGGGACGTTAAACCCCACGAATCAATCAACAAAACAAGCGAACTGTGGAAGCGTGACAAGAGAATGACTGCGACGGTCGTTAACGGCAGCGCTCGGTGAAGGCCTGACAAGGAAGCCAAAGCAACGCATGGTGGCACTGCGACTGTAGACAAGCAGCGCCATCTTTGGTACAAAAGTAGAAATCGGGGATGCATATCGCGCGTTTTCCCTTCCCGGCAATGAGCTGCCGTTCGCTAACGTGCTCGTACAGAGAGCGCGCGCTGCGTTTGAGTCACTTCACAATGTACCGCCTGCAGTGCGGCTTCATAAAGATATCTGAGCTTGGTAAGCACATTCGAGACGCGAATCTAACGAAAGGAGTAAATCTCGTTAGTCAAATCTATGATGTGGAGCAGACCACGGAAGACGAGGACGCCCGAGTCAATGCGAAATACATTTCTCAGGTCCTCCGGGATAATATCGAGTACGACGTATGCCTCGAGGTTGATCTCATTCTGCCGACATAAAGCCGCGTACTCTATCGATGTGCTGTGTTGACGTTTATGAAAACCATAAAATTGTTGTTTTTATGTGGTATCTAGCAGTAGCAGCCGTGTACTGTCATGTGTAAACGTTCGCGGCGTGCTAAAAATAAATAAAAACGAGAGGTATACGGTCATGGCACTAAAATGTCCGAGAAGTTTTAAGTCATGTCCTCCGTGCCGTGGAAGCATGACGTCGCGACCAAGCAGCAAGCTGAAGTTTAGCCACAGCGAGTCAAGTGCAAATGCTCGCCTCGTTTTTAACGCCATAGCGTTAGAGAGCTCGTGTCGCAGAAATTCCGCCGTGGGCGTGGACACCGTTGGTTGTGAGCGAAAAATTGAGAAAGAAGTTAATAGAATAAATAATAAAATTCTTGGTCCCATTGAGGAAAAAACACGGGCCGTTTGCGTGGCGAGCAGGTGTTCTACTACAAAGCCTCGATGCTACTTGCGCCTGGTTCGAAAAAAAAAAAAAAAAAAAACTCTACATAAATGTCATGTAGTGGAAGGAGTCTCCTTAACGCATTTTGTTCGACAGGTGTCACGATGACGATTCCCATTCGGCGATTTGTAGGCTCATTTGGGAGGCCATCAATGTACGTCAAGAAAGGCCGGAATAGTGCAGCCATCTCCGCTAAAAACACACAGGAACTTTCAAACAGCTCTAAAAATGGACAACTATGTCCATCTAGCGGAAAACATATCATGCCTTTTCAGAGGCGTTGATCAAGCAAACAGCAAGCGCTAGATAACGTGTTGCCATCTGTGAGACATTGTGAGAATCTTCAAGGCGAGCGCGTGGTGTATATCTTGGAGGCCATGCGATTGTTGCTTTAGATCAAAAACCTGTATCATTCGTGCGCGCGCGCTGGTACAATCAACTGTGTGTGTGCGTGTGTGTGTGTGTGTGCGTGTGTGTGTGTGTTTGTGTGTGTGTGTGTGTGCGTGTGTGTGTGTGTGTGTAAAACATATTATAAGTCCTGTTTTACCGATTGCAGAATGCGTCGCGCGCGTGTCGCAGCTCCCGTTTCGGCGAAACACACTGACTAGCCTGCGACCTCTCCCACGTCTCTCCTCAAGTTTTCCTAAGCTCGCCGCCAGGGCCAGGCGCGGCGTTGTCGTTGCTGCGCAAACTTGAGCTTCGGTTTCCTTATGCAACAGCAGCGTTTGATGGGGCCTTTGAAGACCACAGCCCTGCAGTTTTTGGAAATGCTTTTTTTTTTTTGCTCATACATCCAGCGAAATTTCATTATTTCAGGAACAGTACGAGGTACATATTTTTATCGATATAGCTTCCGCTGAGCTTCGGTTCGAATTGTGCGCACCTCGGCGCGCGTGTATTAAGCGTTCTGTAGAGAAGAATCCGGCTGAGGAAGGAGCTGTCCGCAGGCGCATTTCTGACCCAGATACCGGGCAGCGTGAGGTCACCGGCGCCGCAGCCCTTTGGCGCGTCCGCCGCCGGCGCAGGCATGCGGCCCAGGGAGCGTCCCGACCCGCTCTCGAGGTAAACAGGTTCCGCAGCGGCATCGAAGAGGAGGGGGTTCAGCATCATCCCACCCCTCCCAACGACGACGCGAGCGCTTGAGGGATCGCACGCGGCTCTGGGCGTGCTCATGCACGGATGCTCCGGGACCCAGGAACAGCGAGCAAGACGGGCGCATCACCTTCGACGCGCGTCGTACACCCACCATTGCATGCATGCGTGACCCGACTGTTCTTGTTGTGACAGTGTGAGTTCTCGCCACAAATCAGCATTGTCTCGAAGAAGGTATGATGCAAAGAAGCGCCCATTTTTTTTTGTATGAGTTTTACACTCGAGCAGGGAGTGAACGTATAAGCATTTTGCGATTCTCGCAGTCAACATTATGCAAGGGCGCCTGAGATGTTCTAGTGCTAACGAACGTCGAGGAAGCGTCTGGTTGTGCCTCGATACGGTATCACCAAGCACTCGTTGTTGTAAGTTTGGCGCTCCTTAACCGATGAATAACGGGAACCAGCAAAAGATTCTACTGAAAGACGTGCAGAGCTGCTAAACACAGCAGTACACATTCAGAAAAACTCGGTGTAACACTGGTTGATCGTCTGCGCTTGCTTTCCTCGTGTCAAGGGACTTCTGTAACACGACAGTTATCATCTGTAACGCCCCGTATGATCTTCGAACCGCTTAGCGAGTCGAACGATTGTGATCTGTTCAGCGGCGTCCTGGGTTCCACACTAATTCGTCTCAGAACTGCGCACGGCCGCTTCATCTCTTTACAAGGGACTGGTATCTTCGATGACGAGGCAGGCTAGTACCTAGACGCAGTAAATAGTTGAGCATGGCGTGTAAGGTTTACCTTTCACGACCTACATAAAAGTACGAGTAACGCCATTTGAAAAGATGCCGACGGATTAGTGAGAAGACAGATCATGCGTGGTGGAACGCCGGGTCAAATTAAAGGACCATGTTCTATAGCAATGAACTTCGTTATGTGGAAACTATAGTGCCTCGAAAACAGAGCGAGGAGAGGCCAAATTTTCAGTGGCCAAAAGAGGGACTCACCTGCGGCAGACCTCCTCTGCTCTCCTCCATGAGTGCTGATTACTGAAGAATTTGTAGCAGTAGACGCCGTCTTGTGACCAGCCTGCAGAAACGAGGGAACAGAGAGGGGCGCGAGTTATAGAACTGCCATGGCGCATTCATCAACGCAAGCGTGAGAACAGATTGAAACAAGACTCTGGTATGGTTCGTTCAACATGCAGCAGAAAAAAAATACACCGAGAAAATAGAAAAAGAACTATTTCATCGACAATAATAAAGCATGGACGTAAACCTTATTGCATGGGTTGAACGATATTCAGGGACTCTGTGACTGAAAATTGCATGCGTCTCGCTACAAATTGTCATCACTGACCGCAACAACGCCCAATATTACGAAGTTTAACGTATAACGATTGGTATCAGAACAAGCGACGCATTGTTCTCTATGCAGTAACAGTTGCACTGCGCCCTTAGTTCACATAATTTTTGCTGTGCGCAATAAGTGTCGGGTTTATTTTATATAGGCACCAGTTCACGTGGTTTGACGTATCTTGTCTCGAAAACATGAGTCTACAGACACAAAAATGGTCACTATCGTTGCAGTCGATGTAAAAGGAAATGAGGTGGTCGAAT
The DNA here is from genome assembly GCF_043290135.1 of Rhipicephalus microplus. Classification (NCBI taxonomy): domain Eukaryota; kingdom Metazoa; phylum Arthropoda; class Arachnida; order Ixodida; family Ixodidae; genus Rhipicephalus; species Rhipicephalus microplus. The sequence continues at coordinate 236,377,169 of NC_134710.1, forward strand.
GCGTGCTCGATTTTAAGCATGCATGCCGTGCCCTATTTCGTTGAACGATATTTAACACCGAACTGCACCCAAGGTTTCCACGCTGCAACATAAACAAAGAACATTCTTAACCCTTTGTTGCATGGTAGAAGCCCACGCATCTAAACAGTACTTACTTTTGGTTTTCTGTTATTTTGTATCCAGAAAAAGGCACCGGAAAAATATCGTTGAAGTAAAAGCTCCATTTCACAAGATACAGAATGCCCACTACAGTGGACACCATGCACAAGCAGTTCAATTAGTGAAAGTTGCAAACTTTTTTGAGCCATCGAGATGTCTTGCTCAAACAAATAATGCAATAAACCACCTGCAGCACCACCAAAACAGTAACGAGAAATATTTTCCTAGTTGAGGGGCCTAAGGGGGGGGGGGGGGAGTGAGGAGGCGCTGGGGACTCCACTATTTAAAAAAAAATTATTTTGACTTCGCTAAGCCACACTATTTACAGTTCGTGGCTGAGAGTGCTTCTTCTATGGCGTACACTTAAAACACAATAAATCACGATTTCGTCCGTGGTATAAGGGAGAAGAAAAAAGTGAAGAACTTCAAAAACCCGCCAAAGTAGGAGTCTGCTTGTTTGAGCAAGAGTGCAGGAAAAAGCGCGAGATCCTGGCGCGGTTTACCGCGGTGAAATAAAGCCCCTTTCCTCTACTTTAGTTAGCACTATCCACATGCATGTCTCGGAAACACCACAGCTGCGTTTGCACCATGCATGGTATCCACAAGAGTGGACATATAAAGAACTTGTTATAAAAAGTTATCTTCGCTTCGCTATGCTGCTATATCTACAGCTAGTGGTTATGAATGCTTCTTCTATCGCGTACATTCAATAAAACACACAAAATTGCAATTTTATAGGTGTTATAGGAAAAAAAGTGGAGGAGAGCTTGACTTATCCGTCAAAGTAGGAGTCTGCCATCTTGACCGAGAGTGCCGGAAAAAGCATTGCACCATGGCGCCATCTAATGCGGTGAATGAAAACCCTTTTTGTCCACTTTAAATACCAATATGCACATGCGCCTCTGAGTCACCATAGTTGCTCCAAAAATTTCATAAGTTTGTGCACTATAGTGGACAGCATGCAACAAAGAGTTGAGCAGGCGTGCATGTCAAAAAAAAAAAAAAAAAAAACACTGTGGCACTCTGAATGACCTCTTAACTCGAGGCTCAAGGTCGCATCACTTGGAGTGCGACAGTTAAGTACTTCAAATCCGTCAACTGACACTACGTCGGCGACCATTATACACGCTGTGAACCTATTCTGGAATGCAAACCTCGAGGTTGCATCTGTATAGCGCGGCCACATATGTAGTACGTTTGCGCGCCGTGATCAGATAGTATACGCTTAAGGCGCGTATACAGTGGAAACCCGTTTTTTGCTCTCAACTCGCGGTCGCTTTCGTGTACACCGCTTTTCGTATGTTCGTTTTTTTTTATTATCATCGTGTCCTTGCAGTGTGGCCAACTTTGCTGGCAGGAAAATGAAGGAAAAAAGGAAAGGGAAAGACAGCAGGGCTGCAATCAAGCGTCGAGTGTATAGCATTGAAACGGAGGCGTTTCTCGTCGCCGCTGTCCTCGATTTCCGATCTGTATTTTCATACTCTTCGGACATTCGTCATGGCTGCCTACGCAAAGCCGGCCTACCTATAGGGTATGCCATAATTCGGTCCCCATTCTCGTCGTCAATTGCAAGGGCGTTCCACTCCGGTGAAGTTCGTTTGTGCGCGCACGTAGGGGAACACGGACAAAATAAGCGGCCGCGGGGCGCTAGATGACACCGCCGCAGTGCGAGTACGCGTATGCCTATCTATATTCAATAGTGCGGGTTTTGAGGGCCATTCCTTCCTTTGACCTTTGCTCGAACTTACGAGATATACGTTGATGACTGTCAATGAATGCGCGCTATAGCGCAAACGTCTTCTAACTTGTCCACTGTTTGTGTACCCATCCCCCCCCCCCCCCCCACGCACGCACGCAATGCATCAAGTCGCAGAATAAGCACGCTTGCAACAAGAGCTTAATTTGGGCGAGTTGGTTCATGCCGAAATCGTAGGTACAGCGCAACAATAGTTGTTTCTTCTCGCTGTTGTTGCGCTGCACCACCGATATTAAGCCCGCATGCATTCCAGAGCTCAGTCATGCATAGATGGATAGATATGTGTGGTTTGACGCCCCCAAACCACCATATGATTATGAGAGACGCCGTAGTGGTGGGCTCTGGAAATTTTGACCTACTGAGGCTCTGTAACGTGCACCCAAATCTGTGCACACGGGCCTACAGCATTTTCGCAGTCATGCGTGGTTACAGTAATTGTGTCATCGTAAATTCTCTACATTCTCTATTTGACAGCCAGTAACCCGGTGTTTCTGTGTATTTCGTGTAACCGCTGACTCTATCCCGTGTAGCTTCTTCTAAATGCGTCGCTTAATACGGGCACTACAAAAGGTCGATGCATGTGGTAACATACACGTGCATTCGCGTAAGCGCGCACACAAGAACAGTTTCCTTTCGGAGGGACGGAGAAAGTTGAGACCCGTGGCTATTACATTTTAACATAAAAGGAAAAAAGAAACAGATGACTCTAACTAATAATTGTGCGATCAATGAAGTCGTAAAGGTAATCTTCTCGAACCGCACGAGATTGGGCTTGCAATGGACAAGTTCTCTTAAGCATCGGGGCACAAGGGAAAGTGACGAGGTCATACTGTGGACGCGTGGTGTACCAAACGAGATGATTCCCGTTGGCAGCACGGAGCCATTTGCCGTTTCTCGAAGCACACATGCACGCCCCCTCAGCGCTCGATGCGTTTGGTCCCTGCGTGCGTGCGCTCACAACGGGGACTCGTAAACGGACGCGATGCTCGTGCATCCCGTTTTAATACGGCGGTCATCAAAAATCAATGTGCAGCCCCTCCACTGTCGGCTTCCCGGAAGGTGGACGCCGAAAGCGGGCCGAGAGATGGGCCGCACAGCGTCTCGGCAAGAATGTGGTTCTTCCCAAGGTCAACCTGCGAGTCGGCCATGAGCTGTGTCCGCGGGCTAGCCTTGGTCGTCTAACGGTCCCTCCACCAGCCTCGATGGGAGGACCCGATGCGCGCAACTTGGCCTGCCGCCGATTATCTTTAGAGCGATGCTCTCACACACGCAGCGGCACGTCCGTCCAAGGTGCAGCGGCAGGTTGGCCCCTCCTCCTCCACTTGTCCGTTCGAACGGCGTGATGGGGACTGATGTTATCCTCGAAATACGCGTCTACATGCCCGTTTTCCGGCCGGTTTCGCTGTGTTGTCTCGGCGGTGACTTCATTGGACTTGGAAGGCATACATGGTGGCGTCTCACGGAGATGTGCTCACGCATTCCGCGCGCATTTATCTTCTGCCGTTGCATTCCTCGGCTCGAAACGTGTGATCCTGCTTGCTTACAAGTGCCGCATAGAGTGTTGTCAGATAATCGGCCAATTATACAATTGAAGATTCTCAGCGCTGCCAAATTAGCAGCCTAATAAACTGATATCGTTGGTATGTTTTAGAGAGAGTGGAAGGTGACGATGATGTGGCAAGCGGTATATCGGAACGGTCGACAATGCTATATGACTACCTGTACGTAAAGGGTGACGTTTTAAGAGTTAACAAGCTGACATCGCCAGTGGGACGCCCCCTCCTCGTGCCTCTTCATTGTTTTTGTCTTAGCTCAACTCACGAAAAAAAAAATTAATTCTGTAAGATGCGTGGTGTATTGGTACAGTGGCCGTAACTGTATTTGTATTGTAGGTATCCAAGAGAGTTATTGCTGCTACAGAAGCAGCTGCGCGTACGGCGGCGTGGCAGATCGAACCACTGCATCATTACTTGCACGTCGTCGCATTGCCCAATCGACCAGTATACAATTGAATGATTGATTGATTGATATGTGGGGTTTAACGTCCCGAAACCCCCATATGATTATGATAGATGCCGTAGTGGAGGGCTCCGGAAATTTTGACTTCCTGGGGATCTTTAACGTGTACCCAAATCTGAGCACACGGGCCTACAACATTTTCGCCTCCATCGAAAATGCAGCCACCGCAGCCGGGATTCGATCCCGCGATCTGCGGGTCAGCAGCCGAGTACCTTAGCCACTAGACCACCACAGCGGGGCGACCATGCAGTATACACGTCCTTTCTAGGAAGTTATCGTTCCAAAGAAAATGTTATTGAAGCTTGACGTCATTGACAGTCTTCCTTTGGCTGTTAACCGGACGTAGTCTAAATGCCCTGCACCAATGGCCACAACGGAGAGTGTGTTGTAAAGAACACTGAACAAATGGGTGTCATAGACTGTCCACGTCCTACAACTTCTTCCTGTAAACAACTGCCTCCAATTAAAAAAGAAGAAAAAACATTTCAGTGCAGCTCATGTCGATGTAACCTTTGATGGCGTCAAATAATGGTACAATTGAGGGCGATGAAGGGGTGGGGGGGGGGGGCGGTCCTGAACTGTTTGTAATATATCGCAGGCTCCGTAAAACTAACTCTGACATTTGAAGCCCTTTCGGTGAGCAGAAGCAAAAGGAAAAAGTGAAAGCTGCTTTTTGTTCCGAATGGCACTGTAGAGCACCAGCTTTCTTAAATGATGTTAGTTACATCTGGCGAGCTACAAATGTTTATTATGGTGGGTTTTGAAATGCAAAATAAATAAAGAATTCCGAATAATCTACCGTTATTTATGTCGACGAAGTCTCTTAAAAAACCTATTGATAACGAAGTATGAATGCGCTTATGATAGCGTCATTAAAATAATCACCAGTGAGCGTAGAAATGCTTTAGAAGAAACGTCCGTAGGGTAAATCCTGGGAAGTTATTCCTAACAAGTATACACGATGTGGGATTGAGCTGAATTTTAAAAAAAAAAAAGCTTTACCTTCACGCGTTGTAACAAAGACCTGCCAGCATATTCTCTTGACGTTTATCCGCAATGTGATACACTAGCTAAAAATATTTCTAGAGTCTACGAAAGAGTGTCACTCAAGAAACTAAGTTCTCCATGCAACGTACCCTTACCCGGCGTCGATGCCCATTCTGGTTCTCAAATTTTACTTAGATATTGATTTTTACATAATTAAAAATAAAACCTGTTTTTAAAAACAAAATAAGTACCATGGCGCGGTGTTTATCATCCATTGTGATTTTTCTGAACTTACGCCACTGCGGCAAAGTACTTCGCCCTCGTCGTATCGTTCGTGTACGAAGGTGAATATTGCCCGACTGTCATAGCATTTGTTTGTAGAATTTGTAGAGTTAAAAAAAAAAAAAACGTCTTTTTTTAAGTTATCGCACGCGTGGATGTCACGCTTCTTTATTTGAAAATGTTATTTTCAATAAAGCCGCGTACATGAAACTCTCATAGTCTACAATGCAAAACATGTTACTTAACAGCTATTATAAATCGCCATTTCAAAGCCCCACAACATTGAAGTCTGGATGAAATGCCTACTCCCGATCACGTCACCTCGCGTGGTACTGTTTCGGAGAAGGAAGCCTTTCTCTAACATCTCATTTCTTCGCTAAAAGGCGAAGCTTTTTACTTCGGAAAGCCGACACCACTGCAACTTTCGCCTCTTTGAAAGAAGCGAAATCGGACAGTTCTCGATTTTTCATTCCCAGTTTAGCATCGGAAATGGCTGCATGAAATCTGTCGAACTTAAGCAAAAGTGAAGTGATTGCTATTCTGATAATTTCGTTTCTCCTCCTTACCTTGCAAAAGTTAAGGCAAATGCTTTGAATATCAGGCTTGAACTCTACCTCGTGGAGCTGGTATTCGTGGAACTTTTGCACGAATATATGTATGTACTCATGCCTTCTTTACTATTTTTTTTCAAAATAATTTGTCACATTTGCGGGTGCCACCAGGGATGCTATGGCGCTTCAATAAGCCGCCATAGCCTCTGAATCCATGGCTATTGTGCTACAGTGTGTGAACAGTCGGTAACATTTACAGCAACGCTGTTATGGTCGTGGTTCGCTGCGCAGATATCAAATTATCAAGAACCGGCACACACTCAATGACCACCCATGTATTCTGTATACATGGTTAACATAAGACGCTGAAGCATGCCCCAGCTCTGCTGTGACTCAGCCTTGTAGTGACAGGCGTTTGATTCCCATATTATTTTTTTTCTTCGGGAGCATTTCCTTTATCGGTTGTTTCTGAAATCTCGTATACCTCACATAACTTAGGCCAGGTTCGCGTTCTCGGAGCCTGTGTCCCAAAAACGTATCCAGGTCTTTGCGTTTAAGACTCGGGCATTGGGTATATCATTAAAAACCGTTTTATGACCTCGCTTACTCATATCGCAACGTTCTCTTTAGGCTGGCCAAATTCCATGGAGATATTCACCAATGTTGAAGCTTTACGCTGCCCCTATACGGTAACAACGATACCGCTATTTTCAGCCTCGAAGGGAAGGGCGCGGCTTTCGTATGATCCTGAAGGTGTGCCGCTCGTCATTTGTTCTGAAATAGCCCGTATAAGGTAAACGCCGGAGAAAGCGTGACTTGCACTTTGGACTACACCGATTGTGTGGGAAATTCTACACTCCCGCCCACAAAGAAGGAAAAGAATGTAGAGAATATAACAACAACGAAAAAAGAATCCTGTAACAAAGGGCTTCAGATTCGAAGAAAGAATGGCGTTGACGCTCAATATATTTTTTTGTGCTTCCTCGTGCTCGGGGCGCGCATAGTGCACGCACCGAGAGGTGTGTGCCACCTTCTGTGCTTGTTTGTGTTGTGCGATGGACTGCTCTCGGCTGCGCGGAGGAGCGCGTCCTTTTGCCACAGGCTGCCCGCACGGCCGATAGGGTGGATGTGCGCGCTTTCTTTACGACACGGCAAGCAGTCGGCGTTGGTCGTCGTCGTCGAGTTGTTGTTCTTCCTCCTCCCTGTGTCGTCGCTGTGGCGTCGGCGCGAGGCTTGCCCTGTGCCGCTTCCTCGAGCGATAAGCGCGAGCAACACAATGATCCATTTCAGCGGTGGTGCAGACTGTGTGCGGGTCACATTCTCGAGTGGCAGCTCTGGCGCCTTTCTCCGCTGGCCACGCATACGTGTGCGTCTATATATCCGCACGGTGGAGGGCCGGTCGACGGACTGCCTACTCGTTCGTTCGAGCCGCCGCTGCTCGAACGCCGTGCTCCTGTCAATCACGAGGGCAGCTCGGCCGTGCTGGCGGCTTCCGTTCGGCCAGCTGGCTTCTTGCAATCCAGTTTCACAAAGAAAGTGGAACGAGCCACCGAGAAAGCAGTGGCGGTGAATGCCGCGTTACGGCGCCACACCAAAGGGCGCAGAGACGCACAACGGGTGCACGATGGCGTCGACGCGCACTGAAGGTGTGCCTGCGTACTGAGGCGCGTCGGCGTTCGGTTATATACGCCAGACACGCACACAGGCGCTTTCATTTCACAGTGCTTCGCGCACCCGCAACCACTTCTTGTCAGTTGTGGATGTAGATTTTTGCGCGCCGACGCCAACTGGGCTAATTGTCGAGCTACTGAGCTCACTCTGATGGGAAACGGAGCGAACCAGGGCGCGGTATATAGCGCAGCCCTTAGGCACCTTCTGCGCAGTTCGTGGCTTTCAAGCCGCTAGTTTTGCTTTCTCGTTTTGAACATTGCTTTAGTTGCTCCAACGAGTGCAGTCGGCCTTGAGGTGAATCCTATAGCTGATTATCTCAAATGCGCCCCGCCGCGGTGGTCTAGTGGCTGCTGAACCGCACGTCGCGGGATCGAATCCCGGCTGCGGCGACTGCGTTTTCGGTGGAGGCAAAAATGCAGTATGCCCGTGTGCTAAAATTTGGGTGCACGTTAAATAACTCCACGTGGTCGAAATTCCCGGAGCCCTCACCTACGGCGTATCTCATATGTTATAGGTTGGTTTTGGGACGTTAAGCCCCACATATCAAATCAAATCGATTTTTCAAATGCTGCAGTGTTTCTGGAGCTAACGCTTTGATTAACTTGGAAGGGAATCCTGTTTTTATGCTACCGTGCTAGATGGTGTCCACGAGTGCAGCAAGTCTGGCAAAACTTGTTCAGTTGGCATGAAATTCTATGAGTCTGAGAGTTAATGAATGCTCGATTAAGAAAGAAAAACAGAATCTCGCCCTTCGGTGCGTCGTGATTTCTTAACGATCAAGGGTGCCCTTTTTTTCTTCTCCGTGCACGGCTTAATAGATAATAGATCTGACGCCGTCTTTTTGTTAAAAGAGTGCACGTGCCGTGCACTACATAGTGCATAACTACTGCGGGAAATATCGAGCAATCTGTGAAAGCTCCTGCTTTTCATTTCAAACAAGCGAGAGTAAGTATGCCGTTCTCAGTGTATAGGAAGAAACGTCGTATGGCTAGATCTGAATGCGCGCGTTCTCGGGCATGTACGTACTCGATCCTGTATCGCATACAGGCCCGAGAACGATATTAACCCAAACCCTCAGTGGCTGTAAAGGTGTGCTTCTATGGAGAGCAGTACTGCAGCTTCTCAAAAAGCAGTTGCAGTCGGGGTCGCAGTTGATAGAGGATGCTGAGCTACAATAGACAGATGTGGGCAAATCCCACTGTAAATGTAATCGCCAGATTCCAGAAACGACGGAGGAAGGGGTAGGATATGCTGAGCGTCATGGTGAGAATTGACAATCGCGAGACCACGCAATGGCGAAGGCACGTTTATGAGAAGGTTTTAGTGTAGTGAAAATCAAAGTGAGCGAAAGGATTGGCGTATACGCTAATCATTTCGCCAACTATATCTCTGTAGAACTATAGGTGATTTAATGAGTTTTCTTATCGTTTGCTTAAAAAAAACGCTAACTTATCTGAGTTCTCGTAGCTTTGCTTACGATAACATTCGATTGCATGGCGTATTGGCTGTAAACTGCTAAAATTGATTCGACACCTTTCAAAGGGACAAACCTTTGCTGAATAGATAGACTTAAACGAGGTTTGTCGTGTGAACTTTCCCACCATACGTGCCAAGACTTTTGTCCGCCTCGGTTGCTGCTACGATCGCGCACCGGTTCTTGTGCGCTCTGCAGCGGGCTGCCGTAGCCATATATAGCCTATTGGTGGTGCATTTTCCTGAATTCCCGTATGAGTGAACGGAAAAACTCACACGAGAACATCACAATTTCTTGCCTTTCGAAAAAAAAAAAGGCCTTCATGGAACACGCGTTTGTGGCCAGCGCCCATCTCCACACGTCTAATCAGCCCAGGGTTCTCCCGAAGTATGTCGCGACGTCACGCCGAAATGACTGCCGGGTACAGGAAAAAAAAATGGCAAGAACCTAGGTGGGAAGAAACAAAGTAAGAAAAAAGTGCTTCCCGATTTCACTCAGCCCACAAGCGCATGGGTCTGGTAGGCGTGGGCTCGCACAGAGTGGGGCGCGCATTTTAACCCGGCGGAGCAGGGACGGTGGGCTGCGCTGGTGGCTCGCCCGCCAAAGATTGGCAGGAGGAGCGGCGGCGAGCTGTTTTACGTTGACAGGTAAACACGACTGCCGCGCATCGACCCCGTTTCCGGGGGCCGCCGGTGCACGTGTTTGCGTCACCGGCCGGAGCGGCCTGGACGTCGCACAGCCACCGCTGCTGATGTGTCTCGAGGCGCGGAAATTGCGAGAATGCGAGCCGCGCAACGCACCACTTGTTGAGCAAGTGACCGCCTGCTGTCACCTGTCATGAACTTTCCTTCTTGTGTGTCTTTTTGCTCGTGCTTTTCTTTGTAAGAAACGCCGATCAGGTGAAATGCGACCACGGCCTCGCTGTTCTGGGCTTGCGGCGCGTGTGCTCTCTGGGGCGGCGTTCTTCTGCGCGCCTGTCTCGGGAACCGAAAGTGCTTGCGCAGTTGAAGCGAACAAAAGGTAATGGTCCTGTTACACTTTCTTTGAAAAGCTCGCAGCTGCTGCCAAGACTTAAGATTTATCTATTCATAAGCTTTATTTGTTTGTTTTCTGGAATTCAAGAGAGCGCTGGCACTCAATCTTGTGGGAAGTCCGTGGGCAGTCCACGCCAAATGAGTCTGCAAACACGTTTCACAGAAACCGCGCTTTCGGCACCCACACTTTTTGAATAAAAATGTATCCCCGTACGAGCGCATCGGTCAATGAGGGCAGACTTCAGGCCACGTTATACTGAACTATTTTTTTTAATGCCAATCTCCGCAGTTCGCGCGAATTGAAGATGGCATGTGTCTGCTAGAAACGTCGATTACGTCCCGTGGAGCGAGCGGGAGGTAGCATCTTCCGCTCGAGGTAAAAAGTCAACTACCTTGTCGAACGAGGTTTGGCTCTGAAACAAGGGCAAACCGTATCTTTGCCACGTGTTCAAAATATATGGAACAAGGAATATGTCATTGAAATTGAAATATTGAAGGTCGTTAGAGTGTCACGCTTTTGTTAAAGACCTAAAGAGAAAGCCAGCAACAAAACAGGGGTGATAGCATCAGTGATGTCAAGGTGTTGAGTTATGAGTCGACTGAGGCTTTGAAAAGACCTGGCGAAGTATAGCAATAGCCCGGTGTATATATGTTGCTTAATGACCGAAATCGTTGTCTGTACTCTTCAGAGGAGGGCTCTTCCTAAGCCACGTATAAGGCACAGACGTAATATGACCACTCGTCTATCGTTATCCTTGCGATATCTGTAAGCGCTTACTATGTATACGTAGATGTCAGTAAAGCCGGCCGGTCTGAGAGCTGGCTAACCTCCACGTCTTTCCTTCTTCCTCCTTCCTCAGCAATAGCTTTCAATATGACCCGTTAAGAAGGTAAGTAACGCGGTTATCTCAGTAATTGTGCATGGTATGGCCTGTTTACGAGCATGTGTTGCGTCCAAGTATTACATTTTTTTTTCACTGACAACGTTGTGCTGCATGCTGTAACGAAGGAAGGGGTGCGTCCCGCATACACTTGTGGCGACGACCGCTCGTAACAGAGGCCGTGCCTTTGCTTCCGTCGACACTCCCACACTTTTATACGCACTGGCCTCCGTGTGCCACGCTTGCTGCTTTCATGAGGTTGGGGCAAGGTTCCTGGGTGGCGGCACGTGCGTGGGTCGCCAATAGGGCGCCGGCAGCGGTTCAAAGCACTCGGCGGTTCGTACCACGCGCTGGACGACGACGAGCGTGGGGTAGACCAGCGGATCGTGATGGTGGCCTCCTATTTTAAACACGCTGCTCCTTGCCCACCGCTCTTGTCCTCTCGTTCGTTTGGCGCATATTGATGTTGGCCCATGCGCTGGTTACGCAGTGTGCGTGTGTTTTCATGCGTCGGCATGGCATAATACAGGCTGTTGTTCACGCGCTAATCATGACCCTGTTTCCTCGATAAAGGAAAGTCTGCTTATCGAAATGTTGGCCGCGAAATGAGGCCTACCCTGGTGCCACGAGTAGTTCTTGCAGTACTCATTTCGGTTATCATTGGCGAATCGTGATTATCAAGCACTTTACTGTCGTTCATGTTACTTAGGGACGCTCACCTCGCTAAATCCGAAACTATACATTCGTGGCACTGATGAGAGATGAAAATCTATGGCTTTAGGAGGGTGTTGAGGACAGCCCTCGAGCTCAATCGTGGTGGTGCCCTCCTCATACTTTGCATCACGAAAAGTGAGCTAGAGCACTCGCTGGAAGTCATTTGAGTAAGGAAAAAACTGTGAGATCCTCCAGTGTCAAGAGAGACGCCCAAAAGCAAGTTCTTTCCTCACAGTATAGAGGTCACTTCATGGCCACGTGTGATGTATCTGGAGAACAGCCATCGATGAAGCTAAATTTGTGAGAATCGCTCGTCTTATTGAGGGTATCTTTGCCTTCCTTAATACAGTTGTTTTATCTACCCTTTACGCTCTTTGCTTTATTAAACGCACGATGTTTGTTGTAAAATGTCACACTCTTCAACTAATTATACGGCTAAATTTCCGCGTGTATTCATTGGCTTCACTGCGGGTTAGTTCAGTGTAGATTGGAGAATGGCTAGTTATCATCAGACAAATCACAGTAATTAGGCGAGAATGAAGCGCAAGTTATTAGCTGTGCACGGGTCCAGACTCGGCTCTGTACACACTGTCATATGCGCACGCTGTTTCGAAGGAATCTCAGACTAGCCAACGACAGCGGCATATCTTTTCGAGGAAGGTAACATTCCTTCACTAATGATAACCCAAAATATGCCAGAGAATAGTGGCGACGTTTCACTAGCACGGTGAACAAATAAACAAATAAAAATCTCGTTTATGACGTGCGCGCATGCCCGCCACATTTTCGCGGTGATCACGTAAGCATGCAGCCTTCACGGTAGCCGCTTCACTCGGCAGTCCGTGCTCGCCGATGCTCGGACCACGCCGTGGCACGTTGATTATGGGCGCGTGGGCTGTGGCCGGATGGGGGCCGACCGGTTCCCATCCTGGCCAAGTCTCCCTCGACCCTTCTTCCTGCATCGCATTAGCGTATGAAAATCACTGTCTCCCAGCCATCAAGTGTGCGCAAGGCCCACCAGTGCCGTGCCCGCGCGTGCAAACAGATGGGCGCAGCCGCGGTGACTCCTTTCCTTGACCTCCATGCTGCGTATTTTTGTTTCCCACAGGGAACGCGGTGGACGCCAGCGGCGTCCTCGTTAGTGCGTTCTCTCGACGTCCTTTCAGTGTGGTAGGCAGCGTGACGCGCGCACAATCGGTGCGCAGCTGGGCAGGTTGACTTTGATTAGGGGCCACGCCGGGCGACTTCGGGTCCCGCCATTCATGGAGCTCGGGCTGGGCAGCCCGAAGCCGCCCGCAGGCACTCGGGGCGTGCTCCCGCTGCTCAGTGCGTGCATCATTGCGTCACTCGGTCAGAAACCGTGATCGCAATTTCTTGGCCTAACGAACAATATGCACGAAAAGAAAGGCGAGAAAAAAAAGGATTGTAATAAAAATACATTAGAGACATTTCGCCAGTTGTGTGGGTAACAGAATTGTCAGAAAAACTTTCAACCCCATGTAGGACAGGATGAACATACAGGGATAACGACTCTCACACGCACAGACTGCATGCCATCCTGTTGTGTGCAATATTTTAACCGGGATATTTGTTTAAAAGCATGCACCTCGAACTCAATAACAATGATTATTATTATTATTATTATTATTATTATTATTATTATTATTATTATTATTATTATTATTATTATTATTATTATTATTATTATTATTAGTCATGCGAGGGAAATGGGTGTCCTCAAAACGATTGCTGAGTAAGGCTGTATCCGCACGAATTTCACGAATTACAGCGCCGAACTACCATATCTCATCTCCGTCTTTGCGGCTACTTGGTGAATATGTTGCAAATAATTTCTCAATAATGCGCGCGTAGTGTAACAGCGGGTACACATACGCTACTTGTCTTCCTCTATTTCTTTTTTTTTTTCGGAAGCGAGCAGCCGAGTTCTTATGAGACATTCGCCTCGCTTACGTTGCGCACTGTTCATGTATCGCGGCCACTGATTGTTGCGCACATCGCATGCTGGCTGTGACAACCGAAGCCCCGCGCAACGCACGCAGGAGATGTTGAGCAAGTCCTGTGTCCGCGGGCATTCCGATCGGTGTGGCCGCTGCCTTCGAACTCGCAATCACCGCGCAAATGTATACTTGGTATATACTCATGAATAAAGAGACGAGCGCATCACGGGCCCTCAGTCTGTTTCCGGTGTTTGTCCGCGATGCAAAGATACTGCGCGCCGCACTTTTAAATAAATTACCGGTGGGTCTGAACAGACGGAGAGCGTGCACAGCATTCCGTTCTGCCCTGCGTATCAATGTGCACGACAGTCTTCTTCCTGCTCCGATCGACTGCGTTCTGTTGCGCGGTTTGTACACTTGCACGGAAGGAATCGGCAAGCAGGTGAGGAGGGCGCCCGACAGCGTATGGACCGGGACGTAGCGTACCCTCTATACACACAACAACGTATATCACGCCCGAACGAAATGCGGAGCAAACTGGCTTGGCGGGTCGTACACTTCGCGCGGGCACGACGTCCCAACGGTATCGCGGCACGCGCTCTCTAGTTCGCGAGGAAGAGCCCAGCAAAACAAACTCAAGTAATGAGCAGATGACGGGAAATAAACAGGAAAGAAGATGAAGAGAGAAAAAAGAAAAAGCAGCCGAGGCCCTCTGCGAGCATGTGCGAGACAACTAGAAGCTGTCACACCGCATTCCGGTGGCGCCACACGCGGAAGGAGTCTAGCCCCGCCGAGCCAAAGTGTTGTGACGTCACGAGCGCGAGGCCGTGGTAAAGTGTAGCCGTGGGCTCGAGCGACAGGGTGCGCTGCTGCTTGCCGCGTCCCTCGCGGCCGCCATCAGACAGACGGAAGAAGAGTGTGCAGCGCGTGCGACCGTGCTGCTTGTTTTTCTTTTCCTTTATTCGTTTTGCACTGGATGGTGCCGAATCGTGTACGATGGACCTGCTTCCGAAATCTCCGTGCGTTCGTTCGCATCACGCGTGCTATTACCGTTACCTCTCTCGACACGTAGCCACCTCTTAGCGTGTTTTTCTTTTTTTTAAAGTGTCGCGGCGCGGGTAATTTCCATCCGTGTGTGTGTTTGAGTCGTGAGCTAGGCGTTACCTGTAGGTGTCGACGCGTGTCTACCTTAGGTTGTATAGGTGCGCCTGTGGTTTCGGCGGGGCGGGCGGGTCCAGTAATGAGAGAGAGAGAGAGCACGAAAAAGCTATTGTTTTTCTCACGCTGGGAGCGCGATCTTGTCGAAAGCGTTCAAAATGGACTTTTTTTTCTCCCTGTCACGAAAGATGTGGCAGTTGAAGGGGGCGTCTTTCATAAGTTTGACTTCCGTTAACGGAGAAGCATTGCATAGTGAAATACATGCGGTGACATTTGCTTGGGGTACGTTTGGAATTTCTTTTGCGCGGCAGGCCAAATGTATCCCACTGTTCTGCACAGTGCTGTCATCGCGAGATCTAAGATAAGCTCAAGGCAATTTCAGCAGTGCTGATGCGCGGTCAAGATGAAATGGACGCATTGAACTCTTGCTCGCTAGTCGTGATACTCATATACCACATAGGCACATACGTTCGGCCTCCTGACTTTCCGAGAGGTTGAGAGCCGACATTCAAGATCAAAGAACGGTGTACCTTTCACTTCATTTTTAATGTTACAAAGGTGCTTTTATATCGCCACTTAACTCCATTTATTCAATAAGCTTCGCTTTCAGCAAGAAATTTATGACCGCCGTGTAGTCTTGGCCTTATATGTTTCTACGAGCTATAAAACCAGTGAAGATTTTCGCTTGACGATTGAAAGTATACATCCTTCCCTGTATTGACGAAATGGGTGCGGACGACTTCATTTCCCATTGCAACTTCACAAAAGAGCCGTAGTCTGGTGAAATCCTTATTGCTAGCAGATATGTCGAAAGAGCTCTTTTAAGAGTTGGCCGCATTATACAACTTGAGAAACAGCTGTTCAACAACTGTGGTTGTGAACTGTGCGGCGTTATGAATAGCTAGGTTTTTTTGAAACACGCAAAACCGTGTATGAAAAATTGTTTCTTGCGAATGTCTGCCTGCGCATAAAGGCGCTGTCTATGCTGTGTTGCAGAACCTGTTGCGTTCATTGATGCCCATGCATGTCTTATACACCATGCAGAAAACAAAAAAGCAGACATGAAGTAAGAAGGGACTTGGAAGTTCTTTGTCTCTTTCGCGCGGCCTTTCATCATAGATGTCTTCGGAACGTGCACAGTGAATACAAAGGGTTTATGAGTGGGGTGAACATCGTGTAGCACTGACATGCCATTAGGACCGATTCAATTGGCACGATATAGTTTGTTCGGGCAGTTTATCACCGAAAAAAAAAGAAACGAAAACAAAAAGGCGCCGTGGCTGTGCAGCCACTTTTTCCATTGAAATTTTAGGGTCGTTGGCTTTCCCCCATGGAGTCAAGACTCGAAGGGCGCAGGACTTTCCTTATTTGGAAGAGGCCGACGCGCTGAATACACGTGCGCTGTTGTAGAAGTATTGGGTGCCTGCAGTGTGCTTGGGGCCAGTGAAACGACCGATGCATGCTTTTGATGAGTTTCTGAGCGCAGCAACCGATATTCCTGGCATCTTCAGACGACGTTTTTTGCGGCATTGTGTATAAGAAATGCTGCCTTTTTTCTTTTTTTCCCCCTCGAAAGCCTTGCGGCAATTTCTTGAAAGGAAATCGGTACGCCTATTGTTACTATCCCTACTTGAGAAACTGCCCGTTTCCGCTAGCTCGAAGAGTCGACAGCTGCTCGACTGAATAGCCCTTTAACAATGTAGCTGTACCAAAGGCCGCCTCAGGCAACCCAGCGAGGTCAGACGGTAAGTGAGATTACCCACCGTGCAGTTCTGGTTTTGCCTGTGGCGAGTAGTACGTAGGACAGTTATGCGATAGCGCGGTTGGTATCAGCCTTGAAACACAACACTGTAGTTGATGCCACCGCTTCCTTCCCCCGGTCTTGCTCTTAGATTTCTGTCAACGCCTTTTTGTTTTAAGTGAAGCGTGCGGCTAGCCTATAGAGGTCCTTTTGATCGTCTTAACCTTCCTGCGTTTCCACAAGCGCGCCGCAGTGATGTAGAAATACAGAAAAGATGTCAACTAGCAAGGCCACGGAGATGCCCTTGGCTGTGTGGCCGTCAATTTCAGGATATAATTAAGCAGACTGGCTCCCATTATGTCGGGTGCGAGAGTGGAGCTGCGACATTGCTGTATAGGTTAACCCTAACATGTCTCACGGAAACACACGCACCACGTTCTCGTATGTTTCAGTGCTTTTGTTTCTGGCGTCCTTATCGCTCCCTCCCCCTCTTTTAATTCTTCGGTTCCTTTACTTTTCAATAGTTAGAGCTCTTGAAAAGTTTGGCAGGCTTCTGTGACATTTCTCACGAGCACCTAGCAATGTCCTGCGGTCTATTAGCCTGTGTATACCTAAAGGAAGGGGGTGTGCAGTGAGAGTAAGCTCAATAAAAAATAATAATAAAAGCAGTCTGATTACTCCAGATGACTTCATCAATTCCTTTTTTTTCTCGCTTTCGATTTCTCGATTTCTTTTCTTTTTTCTTTCTTTATTCTCTTTAGAACGCTATATCGGTAATCTTTATTCGTCTCCAACAAACATAGCAGTGCCGTTACAACAATTTACGCCGTGGCAGCCGAATGAAAAACTAATTAAGAAAAAGAACACTCGTGTAGAAAGCGAAGTACTTCAGAAACTTCTAGCTTACGCCATGCATAAAATTTCGCTGACCTTTAGTTTAGCCAGCTAAGACTAACAAAAGCATTAGAGCTTAGTGTGGAGCTGCACTTAAGTAATAAATAGAGAACGAAGTTGTAATGTCAAGAAGCCGGCGTTTCGTAGTGTGCGCCGTCGAGCCCGACTTTATTAAAGTTGTCGTGCAGCCAGGTCACGAATAAATGTCATTATCTACTTGATCTTATTTTTTTCTTCTGTAAAATGTATTTTCGAGATACTGCCCCGTCGTTCAAAAAGAAAAAAAAAAAAACTGACGGGGAGTTTTCTCTGGAAAAGCCATGTTGAAACAGCCGCGACATACACGCGCAAATATCACCGCACCATCGTGCGTACGTGTTTTTTATTTATTTTTTTCTTGTGGGGAGTTTTGCACACCATGAACACCAATATGGAAACCGAATCCGGCAGCTAACCAGTTTGCGGCCACAAGGCCAGCCGGACATGGCAGCGGCCCGTTCACGTTTTCCCCGAAGAGAAGCGTGATTAAATACCGAAGGGTTTTACTCACCGTCTTGGCATCTGAGTTCTCCACCCTGCAAAACAAGAGAAAAAAAGAAAGCAACAGGTTAGTACGGTCTTGGGGCAAGAGATGCGCTTGGCAGCGATTTGCATATAGCGTTGCATCGTTCGAAAATAAACGTTTATGCGTGTGGCTTATAGACGCCTTGCGACATAACCGGAGTTCCGTTTATAAGCATTGTGAAATGCGTGCTCACGAAGGTCATGGCGTGATGTTTGTACGCGGCTGGAAAACCTGGCTGTAACGTTTCGACAGCCGCCGGCTTTCTCGGCGGCCTCCGAAGATACTTCGCGATTTTCGCTCATCATAAAATGAACTGAACATATTACTGTTTTCCGAACAGCTTAGTCAGCGCGCGCTTTGCTTTGTCAGGTGGTGGCTTGTAATAGTAACATTTTACGTCCGAAAACTCTGGTATGAGAGACGCCGTAGTGGAGAGCTCCGAAAATTTAGACCACCTGGTGCTCTTTTAACGTGCACTGGAATCGCACAGCACGCGGGCATCTGGAATTTCGCCTCCAATAAAAAATAGGACCGCCACAGCCGGTATCAAGCCCGTGGCCTTCGGGTTAGCGGCCAAGCACCGCATAGCCACGGTTCCACCGAGGCGGACAGCTGATGGTTTGTGCTTCTTGGCTTGCTGGCCAAGTTCACCATCCTATCCACAAACCTGCTGAACTCATCTATGTACTGTCGCATTCCTGATTCCCCGTCTTGTTCTCATCGTAGAACGGGAAAGTATAATAGCGCGAACACCCACCCACAAGAGGAAGACACGGACACACAGGCGCTGACTTACAATAGATCTTTAATAGCAAAATGAAACACATTTTATGGACCGCATTTTACCAAACAAACCTCATCGTTCCCTCGATTTCATCTTATCAGTTTTAAACCTTTATAGCGATTGATTAACAAATTAGGTCAGTATTCTTGAACCAATATTGTCCTTACTTTTGACCTTGCTACCATTTTTGTGTCTTTATAACACAAGTAGGATGTACAGGAAGTTGAGGAAAACGTGAGGGGCCTAGGTTGGCTTGTGAATACGGGCCTATATGACAAAGTGAAGCATAAAGAAAGAGTTAATGCTCTTGATCTCTCGACCTAATAACTCGCCCAAACAGTTGTTTTAATGTATTCATCGATCATGTTCGTGAAGGATGATAATTTGCTTCCCGTTGATACGTTCTGCCACTTGTCGCGAGCACCAATCTCATGGTTTAGCGTAGCTTAAAGATATTCGATACAAGCAGATAGGTTGGTTGTGTTTGTCATGCTACACCAGGAAAAAGAAATAGAAAATGAAAAAAAAAACAAGAAGACACCAAAGACCATGCAGCAGCAACAACAACAAAAAAAAAACTCGTTACTTGTACAGTGGTAAACTCTCATGTCTAGAACGAAAGAACATCGCACTCGGAACAGCACTGCAGTATGAGTCGGGCCACATCAGAGCGTGCACGGCGCCAATGATGCGCATACTTTGCAGTCTTTTAGTTCCCTTATTCGCTAATCGCTGCGGCCGCAATTATTGCTTCGGCCGTCAGAAGCGCCGTGAACTGTACAGCACCACAAAAAAAAAAAAGTGCGATCTCCCGTACCGGCACCTTTTAACTGTGAACTTGTTGATCGGTTCGCGGAATCATAACCTACCTAGAACGATTCGTTTCGTCTTTTTGTTGTTGTTGTTGGTACTGCGCCAAACCGGTGAGCGCGCTTTCGACGGCCATAGCGGTTGTTGCATTCACGATGATGAACAAGGAGAAAATATGCTAGGGAGCCACGTCGTTGGCGCCGTGCGTGCTCAGGTGTGGCGTATCTACGACTGCCTCGTGCAGTTCCGAGCGCGAAGCTCTGTCGCTCTATACATGAGGGTTGGGCACTTTACTATTGGTATGTTACTCTGCGCGTGCAATACTGATACATTGCTGCTGTTGCATAAGTCGTCTTTTATTTTACGCTGTATACGTGGGCATGAACAGAGGAAAAAACAATCCTGCCTTGTACACCTGATTTGCCACTGTCACGTGGCCGGTGACGGGGAAGAAGGCCGGAGTACGCTTCTTCAAGGTAAAACTTCGTTTTGCCGTACTTGAGGGCGTGAAACGGAAACTCGAACTACAACAAGTAATTGACGCTGTAGAGTGATGGTCGTTTAGTGACTAAGGCACTCGGCTGCTGACCCACAGGTCGCGGGGTCGAATCCCGGCCGTGGCAGCCAAATTTTCTACGGAGGCGAAAATGCTTCAGGAGTCTTTTTTTCTTTATTTTTTTCTTCCGTTTTCATATATTTAGATACGTATAAATATACGGTGCATGACATCGACGCAGGCGGCGAAATACAGCCGAGAGTGCCCATATAGTTGCTATCGTCATAAAAACGTTTTTTTTTCCGTCATTGCGAAATAATCTTCGCTTGAGCTGGTGTAATATGCCTCTACAGCTTCACGTTCATTGTTCCCTTTTCCTCTTTTAGATAGCGGAGATTACTAAAAAGCAGGTCACAACCACACACATGATAGTGGTGGGTCACATTAGCTCCACAGACAGACTTCAGAGAGAATAAGGAGAAAGGCGGAGAGGTTTAGGGCTGAGCCCGGCATAGCTATAGTATTAATACATTGCCCAGTGTGAGCAATGTAAATTTTATCGCAAGTCAACGGAATTTGATATACCACAAGTGTGAGCCATCTTGTGTAGTACAGCTAGCATTTCATAGTGCATAATAGCAGTCTTGTCTTTCCGTGCACGAGCCACACATGAGCGGAGGCTTGCAAGTTTGTTAGCGACTGAAGGCACGATGTTTACGCCCTGTCACTCAGCTACTTCTTTTTATTTATGGAATACCTTGTGTAAGTAAGGTAAGACTAGAAACGGTTTTTCCGCATGTATTTTACTGGTTTTTTGATGGATGTTCTGGGACTTCTGATCTTATGAAGCACAGATTCAAAAAAATTTTGTGGAATGTGTAGCAGCTTCTGCAGCCTCTCGAACTGGTGGTCTAAGTCGGTCTATCAAGAGGCAACTTCTTTTCAGTGAATTAAAAAACAATTCGAAATAATTTCTATTTTACCAAGACAAATATATCAATATTTTAAAGGTTCTGCAACCAGCCTACGTTCGAAGACGAGGATGTGGCTTCTTTTTCGCCTTTGCTACCCTTCCGGTCCGCCACGGTGGAACAGTGACAACGGTGCTTTGCTTCTGACCAAGAGGTTGCGGTTTCGATCCCGGCCGCAGCAGTGGCATTTCGATGAAGGTGAAATGGTAGAGGCCCGTGTACTCTGTGATGTCAGTGCATGTTGAAAAATACCAGGTGGTCGAAATTTCCGGAGTCGTCCACTACGGTGTCTCACATAATCATATCATGGGTTTAGGACGTAAAACCCCAGGTATTATTATTTGCTACCCTTCTCGTGGGCGATATCTCCTCGCCACTTATTTCTTCATAAATCACGTCTACAATACCAGCACTAAGTGTCGGGCCTATCAGAGTTTCGCACTTGTCGGCTACACAATATTATCTCCGCATGCGCAGTCGGAAACACACAAAATGAAGTGGAATGAATGGATCCTGCACGATGCTCATGCGAAGCAAGGAAGTGCGGGTGGGTGCAGAATGGCAAGGCATAAAATTCATTGCTGATGTTTGGCGTTTGTGGACCAATACAGAGGATGTACCGTAATGACGTCGCGTGAATCACCACTCTTACGTCTTGAAGTGCGCCGGAAAGACGAGACCATTTTTTTTTTATTTTCAGAGGCTGGTAAGGGGCACCTTAACAAGGCGGATAGATTTGCTTGCTTAAAAAAAAAAAAAAAAAACTTGGGCGCTATGCAGGATCGACCGAGTTTTGCGAAACTCAGGATCTTCCCGAGCTCTGACGACTTAACAACGAGCCAACAGTACAAAAAAGTCAAATCCGCCCGCCAGCGTGGTGCGTTTCATTGGTTACGATGGAACCAGTCATTGCGTCAAGGATGGTCGACTAAGTTGGGTGGTGTTTTCTAATCAGACGCATCTTCTTTCATTTGTTTGTCGTTCCACTGAGTGCAGAAGTGCACCCATGCAATAAAAGTGTCAGAAACATTTCGTGATGACATTTTTTTGAGGCAAGGCAGGTTTAAATTAATTTTGAAGCTTTTAATGCCTGCGCTAAGTCTGTTTTAGAATAATCAGCACGATGGCCTCTGAGATCAGTATCGGCCGAGTATCTTACAACATCGCGATCAGCTAAAACCGAGGCCACGTGTTAATCATCATGGTCAGTCTGTACATATTAGCACGCTGCTCGGCCGAAGCCTCGTCTTTGTTGTCATCGCCCGCTAGCACCCGAGCACGTGTGGCCGGCTAATTAGCTATCAGGGACGAAGCTCCTAAAGTTATGGGTATGTCCCTCTTATAGCTCGTGGGACGTGACCGCCTAGTTAATGACTCACTAGGCAGGTGTGGACGGATGGACGGGCGGACAGACAGACAGACGCATGGACAGACAGAATAACGGACGGACGGACAGAGACAGACGATTCCCAGTTTATACCAATAAACCATCCGGAGCTCCGCCCCACTCATCAACGTTCACTCCGTGGATATATGCTGTGATTTTTTTTTGGCTGGACGATTTACTTGGCTAGTTAATCGAGGACATGCTATGACCAAGCTAATTACGCCAAGTCATGGTAAGGACGAGGAAATTAAGCCACAGCTTCAGAAGACCATGCTAATGAAGCCATTTAAAGCTAGAACTTGGCTAACTAAAGCATACCAGTTTATGAGCTAACTAAACTGTGTTAATTAACGGGACGTTAATTTTAAGAGGGCTAAGTAAAACCATGCTAATTAGTTCTTAATAATATGATTACAATTGGTATCATGTTGATCAAGATTACGTTCAATAGCTCGATACTGATCATGGCCTCAGTAATTGGACCAGAAATCATTACATTTTAATTAAAGCTTTTTCAATGAAGACAAGACAGCTCAGTGTAATGGTAGTAAAGCCTTAGCTAATTAGTACAATCAAAATTAAGACATAACTGATGTGGTGTTCACTTCGAAGTCGACCACGCACATAAGTAGACTACCAACTTAAAAAGGTGCAAGAAGCTAGGTTATCACAAACTCCACTACGGCTTCAGCCTTGCACAAGTAAAGCTCAACAAATTATTTTATATGCAAAGAAGCTGCCGCTTAACGTTCACTGCATGAAACGCCTGACAGTCATACCAGCACCATCACAGTCCCGAGTTGAACTCGGCCCTTCTCGGAATCAACGAGTTAGTATCCGAGTTAACGCGTCCATCAGTTTGATTGACAGACGCCCGCGGCGAATATCGGGTACGCCGATCACGTTTGCTCTTGCCGAGGAGCAGTACTCACGCTGGGTGGCACGGTTAATCTATCAGCTTTATCGCGGAGGCTATGAACGCGCGCACGTAGAAGTAAAAGTGGTATCACCAATCAACTACGATGTCTCACATTCAATATCACCGCGCTTACGACATATCTAATCACAGCCGCGTTGTCGACAAGACGCGAGCCCCCTGGTGACCACCTGTCCTAATAGATATCTGCAATATTTGATAGAAGTGAAATGAGCAGCACCCTTGCTGCCTTCGAGAGTGGAAATTTGCAAGATGCAGGTGAAACGAAAAAAGCTGTGATAAAGAGGACATACGCCCACGAACATGCCTGTGGGAGGTGTGTGTTGAGTTGGCAAAAATACAGCACGACAATCACGCTGACGTCGCTGCACTGCTAAAATGTTGAGTGAGTGGTGGCGCTGACGTCTTGCACGCGGTGTTTCTTTGATAACCGTCGCAAATGTCCCACATGCGTTTCCAACGCCACGCGCGTTCGTGTAGCCATTTTTATCAACGCTGCTATCACACACTCCGCACTGTCTTCATGCTATACGGCCACCGCAAGCGAGCTCGGAGCAAACTCGTCTGCCCGAGGAACTCAGGCCATCCTGCATTGCAGCCCTATTTAGCATTTTGCAACGATGTCACGCACATACACACGCACAAAAGCAGATTCTTCTTTCACGTGGGAATGTGGTGGGTGGTTTTGGTGTCTGCGCATGCGTCGCGATCTCGGTTTTTGGGGGAAAATGCTTCGCTTCTCCTATAAAGCACCGTTATTAGTTCCGTCACCACAAACTTCCTTTCTCGTGTATCGTCTATTTGCCTGGTATGTTCAAGTAACACGAACAAACTGGCCCAGCTAATCACGTGGCACGAAAATTGGCCACGGGACAAGAGAAGGGACGTGGAAGTAAGCGATCGTCTTCGTCACTTCTACTGTCCGGTGTCAAATTTTACACCGAAAGTTATGAGACCACAAGGGTCGCGTGTGCCGTAGTCGTTCGCTGCCGTTGTGGGTGTCCATAACCACTGTCTATAGTAAAATGGGAAGGCAAGTAAATGCGGAACTTCTGACACAAGGGGATTCGAGCTCGGTGTCTCTTGCGTGTAGGTCCAGTATTCTATCACAGAGCTATGCCGGTGCTTGAAACTACGTTGCTGATTGGCCTTAGCTGGGCTTGATGCCGGGAAAGGAATCACGTTAATACGTGTAATACGGCATTTTAGAACAGCATAGGAACAACCAGGCGTCACACAATGAGAATGCACAACGAGGGGGTCATCGAACTACAAAAGCTTCGGGCATAATGCTTAACCTTCGTCAGGAAGGAGGAAGCAACAAAAGGGAGAAGGCAGGGAGGTCAGCCACATCATGAAAAAATGCACGCTTGCAAGTATGTAGCGGGTACCACGATTCTCCGAATGACGAAGGATGGCGTAGTGAATGCATCTGTATTACACAAAAATTATGATTTACGGCATAGGGGGTACCCCGCAGACGTAGTTGTAGCAACTACCGAAAGAGTTTTACAGCGAAAGCTGTTATGAGATCAGAACACGCGTCACGTGCGGCGCCATAGTATAGTCCGCCGCCGCCATTGCCCCAACCGATGTCCGTAACCAGTATCGCAAGAAAGAAGAAAAAAAAACTCAATAAATAAAAACACCAAAGACACAAATGGATTCCAACCCGGGTCCGCTGCGTGCCAGCCCAGTAGTTTACCACTGAGGCACGCCGGTGCTTGGAACTGTTTTCTAAACTGGCCTTAATTGATTGATTGATTTGTGGGGTTTAATGTCCCAAAACCACCATTTGGTTATGAGAGACGCCGTAGTGGAGGGCTCCGGAAATTTTGACTACCTGGGGTTCTTTAACGTGCACCCAAATCTGAGTACACGGGCCTCCAACATTTCCGCCTCCATCGGAAATGCAGCCGCCGCAGCCGGAATTCGAACCCGCGACCTGCGGGTCAGCAGCTGAGTACCTTAGCCACTATACCACCGCGGCGGGGCCTAAACTGGCCTTAGGCAGGCTTGATGTCGGAAACGGAATCGCGTTAATATGAATAACAAAGCGTTTTAGAACTTCAAAGGAACAACCAGGTGTCACACAGGGTGAGTTGCGCAAAAACAGGGCCGTTCAATGCTCCAACCGATTCAAAAACTTGTCCTTAATCACCTATTGAATGTGGCGCATACCCACTTCAGGCATAATTCTTCATCGTCGTCAGCCACTGCATAGAAAAATAGCACAAGATTCTTAGCAAGTGTGTAGCGGATACCACGCTTCTCCGAAGAATGACGAATGACAGCATATAACGAATGCCGGCCTACTGCACGAAAATTACGATTATCTATGGCGTAGTGGGTGCCCCGCCGCGGTGGTCTATTGGCTAAGGTACTCGGCTGCTGACCCGCAGGTCGCGGGTTCGAATCCCGGCTGCGGCGGCTGCATTTCCGGTGGAGGCGGAAATGTTGTAGGCCCGTGTACTCAGATTTGGGTGCACGTTAAAGAACCCCAGGTGGTCTAAATTTCCGGAGCCCTCCACTACGGCGTCTCTCATAATCATATGGTGGTTTTGGGACGTTAACCCCCACATATCAATCAATCAGTGGGTACCCAACAAGCGTGCTTGGAGCAGTTACCCAAAGAGTGTTTAGAAAAGGCTCTGAGAGGCCGCTCTTTCATGCAGCTTTCGCTGTGACTGCTTCGCCTTCCACGCGGGCCTGGCGTTCTTTAACAAAGGCTCTGAAGGGCCGCTCCTTGAGCTTTCGCTGTCTCCGCGCTGCGTGTTACGCTTAGGCCTGGCGTTTTTTTTTTTTTTAGCTACGCGATCAATTCTGCATTATCAACATGTCAAACGTCATACTCATGTAAACTGGCTCAGACATCGACTATTCTCCTTTCGGGCGCCGGTCTTGGGTCTTTGTTCGAGGCAGCGCTCGCGTGCTATCCAACTCCGGATGCATGCGTACTCTTTTTAGACGCAGTAGCAGCGCCCACACCTCGCGCCAGCAGACTCTCCGCAAGGTGTTGCGTGTGTACGGCGGTCACGCACGGTAAAGCTCGGCCGAGCAGCGAGCCATCGCCCCATCGTGCACCTTGCCGTGTATAGGGACTGTGCATGCAAGCGGCGATGTCGACCCCCGTGGTTCCTTGGCCGCAGTTGTAATGGTGGAAACGTTGCGCGTTTCCGCCAAAGCAGCGGATTGTTCTTGCGGCCGCCCACGCCGTTTCTCTCCACATGCGCGTTTTTCTTACCCCCATCAGTGTGGCCGCTGGGCTCTCTTTGTTTTTACACTGAGCCTATTTTTAGCCGACGAACCCGGAAACACTAATGGTTGCCCCGAACATTTTTTTCTCCCATATCCCGCGTGTCTTCGTTTCTACATTTCAATGGTGCCAGCTCGCGCCACTACTCGTGGGAGAAAAGAAAAATAGGAAGGGGAAAATGATAAGAAAGCTTACCAGTAACAATACCCTGTAGGCAAAACATTGACGCATGCTATATAACGGCTTTGCTGTTGTTTGTCCAGTGACGTGCTTTACGTTAGGGAAGGAAACGTGCGTAATGGTCGGCAGACTTTCAGCCATTTCTTTTCCACAAACTGTGCAATGGTTTGAGGATAATATTTGCGCAGACGTCGAGAACAACGATGTGGGGAAGTGCGAAGAGAGAAGTGTGACTGTTCTGAAATGTGCTCGAGGTAGAAAGCTCGAGTTTACTCGACTCACTCGTAACGTCGAAGGGGAAAACTAGGTAATCATCGAAGGCAGGAACATTGTTAGATGTTCATCTATAAGGAACGTATGAACCACGAATAAGCAGATAGAGAAAGAGGGATTGAAGTGAAGCCGTAAAGAGGAAGTGTGGCAACTTGGGCTAGTTGGTATGGCATGCCGATAGTTATAGCGCGAGAACAAAACGACGGCACAGAGACAAGAAGGACATGGAGGACAGGAGCGCTCGTGTCCTTCGTGTCCTTCTTGCCTCTGTGTCGTCGTTTTGTTCTCGCAGTATAAATACCGTAGAGAGGAGACGAGACATTCGATTTCTAACCTGTATAGACTGTGACACGTGAACGTAGCGGGCGAGGTCGAGAAAAACAAAACAAATATTGCACACTTGAGAGACACGTCAACGCGCAAACGGCCGCGCTATACTAACACCTGCTGTGGTGGTATCGATAACTAGTGCGCTATTCTTGATATATAATCGTCCCCGTCGCCACGACCCTCTGTCTCGAAGTCGCTACAGATTTCGCCTCATCTCAGACGAACCGTTTTGTATCATTTAGTCTATCCGCGTCCACTCTCTAAGTCTGTATTCGTTACTTTACACACGTTTTCGGCTAGCTATACGTGTACAAGACACAGATTAAGACCTTCGCAGGGAGAAGGAAGAACAGAACATTTATTTGTGGGTGGTTATCTGGTCTAGGATAGTGGGTGTGAGAGGGATGTCAAATAATAGTCATTTGTCTGGAATCGCCACACCTGTCATGCGTGGTGTGGTGAACCGAAGTTCCCTGGGGAACTCCATTACTGCGGTCCCCAGAGCTAGAAAGGACGCAGAGCTATATACTATTTCTAAGAAAGTTGTGCAATGTAAAGGGGTTGGAGTACTTCGGGAGGCCACTTGCATTATTCGTAAGGGCTGTAGCACTAATCAGGCTGCCTCGTAGCATAAGCTTATCGTTCTCCCCCCCCCCCCCCCCCGCCCTTCCTTTCTCCTGTCATTTTGTGCGCAGTGTGGTAATTTTCTAAGAAATAATAATAATAATAATAATAATAATAATAATAATAATAATAATAATAATAATAATAATAATAATAATAATAATAATAATAATAATAATAATAATAATAATAATAACACATTCCCTTGTTCTATTCAGAATAATTGAACAAGACAGAATATTTCACATGTTTTGCTGCTTTTGAAAACCCCCAATCCTCCTCCTGTTAGAGGGAAAAGTCTTGCATAACAAAGAACAAGGGAATCAGCCCGTAAAATCACTTAACATCGTTCGCTTGCGCGGAAGCAGTAAGTCCTACAGCAGTGAATATATGCAGTATGTACAAGTGCGCTGAAAAAAAAAACAAGAAAAAAAAGAGAAAAAGTTGCTCGCGTTCCCTCTTCCTGGCTTCTTTTGTCTCCGCGCTTGTCGCCGCCGCTATACGTACAACCATTACATCGCTCGTAGTCATTACAAGTGTCACAGGACATGCATTAAGGCAGACCACCAAATGCGAAAACCGCAAGCAAGTCCTGGTGGCACGGCAGTACAAAGCGATGTCGACCACCGAACTGAACGTGGTTTCTCTTCATTTTTTTCCCCCTTGTCGCCCTTTGTCTTGGCGCGAGAACACGCTGGCACACGCGGTTGACTGGCCGCTTGCGAAACTCCACTTCCGGTATGTCGTTCCCGTGCGAGGAAGTCTGAATGGAATCGTTTCTTCCCGCACCTCCATTTGAATTCGCTCGTCTCCCCTTTCAAACGAACGCGCTCCTTCTAGCAGTCGCGACGGGGAACCAAAGCGAGGCAGATCAGTACTACAAAGGCAACGCGATAAAAATGGCAACGCACACAACGGGTCAGCGATATTATGTTTGAAGAAAAGTTGGAGGGGAGTTTAGGAGAAGAGGAAGAAAGCGTCGCTGTTATCTTGCGATGGAAGCAAAAACAGTCGGCACTGCAACGCCTTTTGCGGCGAGCGCAAAACTGGGACGGCGAAAACTTTTATTGTTGCGATTCCGCGAAACGCAGACACGCACCTGACGCGGTTAGGTAAGCTGCACAAACGCATCGTCACGCGTGCAGTGAAACGAACGCCCCACTGTCATCTTACGTGATTGTTCACTCAGTTAACAATGCAATCTGTTTTTTTTTTCCCATAAATATCCACGTTGCTGAATTCATTGCTAGCATTTTAGCAGTTTGTTTACTTGTTTTGAAAAATAATAATGTTGCGATTAGCAACGAGAGACGCTGCAGCGATGCAACAGATGCTGCAACAGATGGATTTTGGTCATGTGGGCCTGAATGTATACATCACATATGTGTCTTTGGGTACCACCTCATCGAATCGCGTCGGTGACTGTTTGCGAGAACCTGCGAACTTGCACTTAGCACCCGAATGATATAATCATAGATACATAGCGAGAACGAGCACGTATGAATCGAACTTGGCAAGGTTTATGCGTGGGTGTACGTGTACATGTGTTACATTATCTAAAAATGATAGATTTTTTCCTTTCAAATTTATTTGTTTATTTGCAGTTACAAGCAACAACAGCAGACTTGAATGCACAAGTAAAATGGCGCTGCCCACTCCCCCACCTCCCAACAAAAACACATGAAAAATAAAAAAAAAATCGGGGGAAAAAGCTACGCCAGAAATTGTGCTAAACTTGTAACATATGTTACTTTTGACTGCGCACGAAAACGAACACAGCCGCTTCATTTTGACGAGGTGTCGCACGACGGCCAAGATCATTGCCTGAAAACGACGTGAACGTTCGGTTTGCGACTTCCTGCACGCTACGGACAGGCCCTCTTATCGGACCCATTCTCCAGCGAACGAGCCGTTCGGTCGTGTCTCTCACGCGGGCACGGATATGTGGGTGCACCGTTGGTGCGCGTCTCGCAGGTTGTAATCGGGAGATGATGTTTTCGTGCGGAGCAGCGCACGAGGCAAGTTGCGCGATCCTCCGTGACGGCCCCCGGAGACAAGGGCACCAGTTCTACGCTATGGGAGCAAGAGGTCATCGGGACAGTGCCTGCTCCGAGGCAGATCGGGGCCTCCGGTGCTTGCCACGGCCTTCTGACACTCCGCCGGCGCGTCAGGTGATCGAGCCTGAATACGAGAGGAGCCCGCCTCGAACGATCCCCGATACGCGTTCACGAAGCGCACCACGCACACTTGGGGGATCTTCCAGCACGGATCAGTCTTCGGCTGGCAACTCTACACACGTGCGGCTCTATACGTACAAGCCACACTTCGCAACAAATGCTCTCTGGCTGAGCTTTTCATGGTCGGGTGACGGACAGATTCGACAGGCATATATTTTGCACTTTTTCTTTTGCAAATGTCCAACGTGGGTGTAATTGTGGCGTTTCGTCATGATCGACGCACAGGCACGCCTCGGAGGCCAAAGCTGTAGCTCGATAACACGCCTGGATTAACCGCGACCTACGAACCGTAAAAAAGGACCGCCGGTTCGCCAGTCTTCGCGGTGCGCCACGAGACACGCTCGGAAGCGTCTGCCTGCGCGGCGTTGCTTGCGAGACGCTCGTGTTGTGTAACCTCGGCCGGGACACTCGTTTAGAACAGGGAAGGAAGGCGCAGCTTCTCATACCGGCAAACCACGGCTTTGCTGTCCTCGTGCTCAGACCTTGTACATTAATGCTAACTTCTGCATCTCGCTTAGGTGGCACCAGCGGTGCATCACTTCCTCATGCATGCATGTAGTCCTTTGTTAGCCGGTTGTTTGAAAAACAAAATTAGTGTCTCATAATTACGTCTAATGTAAAAGCGTTTTATGTGAACACTTTCTTTCTTGACCCTGCTTCTAGAACAATTGCTAAATAAGAGGTGGAGGAAGAAAGGAGGAAGGACAGGTATAACTGTCTTTTCTTGTAACACGTGAGGCAATTGAGATGATGACGTGCTTGAGACTTTGTTCTCCCTGCCGAATCTCCAATGAACTTCACTCTGCAGCACACCCCATCTGCATTTATTACCGCGTGACGAGGCGGGATACGTGTCACCAGGAGGAGTTCCTGTTGTACTGCGTTCGCTACGATTTCCACTCAATTATTCCATGAGAAAAAAAAATCCGTATACAAGTTCTAAATAGCAAGTAGCAAATGTAAATGAAAATAATAACGGCCACGGATAACGTTTTAGACAAACATGAACCTACCACAAAAATTACTGTTAGATGCCTCTTTGCTCAATATTCATAATAATTAGTAGTTGCACCTTATTTTCTTGTCCATAATATCTGGAACCAATGAGTTTAAAAAAGGGTGCAAGATTGTACTCTGATACATGAGGTTGTCCTCTTAGCTGCAGTCGCCACATTGAAATCGTGTGCACATGTTTTACAGCGCCACATAACAGAACTGAGAGCCTGGCTAATTGGGCTTCATTCATCTTTGAATTGAATTGACTTGTACAGCGCAAAGTACAACACGGACCGTGTGTGCTATACTGTACCAGTATAGTAAATGCACAGATCGGAGCAATGTGCAACTTTGTCGTCGTGCTTGTTGCGCGTTTCATGGCAGCAGCTTTTATAACGTCTGTGAATGCCTGTGTATCCGCCACACTGAATTACAACTCCGTTGAGGTGGAAAGATAAACGCAACAGAGAGGCTGGAGTCATGGCTACGTGTCCCCTCACCTCACGCGTTCACCTCACGCGTTCACCTCACGCGTTCACCTCATGCGTTCACCTCACGCGTTCAATATACACCATTAAGTAACGTGAGATGTTGACCTCGAACAATGCAGGGCAGTGAGCTTTGAAATCGGTTGGCTCGCGCTAGTTTCATTGAACGATTTCTAAAGGAAAATAGGAATCGAGCCTCGACGGTATACAACGGCGTTTCGAAAAATGAATGGGTATTCAGCAGGCAGCGCGGACGTGTATTTTTTTTTCTTTCTTCAGATGTAAGAGTGTCGAGAGAGTGCGTGGTATTAGCTCAGCGCAACGGTGGAAAGGCGCAAGTTGGGAAATTCTCTCATTCGTCTGCACTGCGTGAACGACTTCGCAACCTTAAAAACGACAATGGTGAGCGCATAACTGAACGCAAATCTGTCGCCATTGTGGAAACTCTACGCGGGGTCTTTCGGCAAGGCGCGGAGTTGAGAGACGGCAACTTTCGCTTCCCCCAACAACTCCCTCAAGTGCGGCGAGTACATTCATGCAGTGCGCGGTTGAGGGCAAAAAAGAAAAAAAAGAAAAAAAAAGAGCATCGCAGTATGAGATAACCGTCGTTTACACCTGCAGAAAGAAACGGCGTATTCAGCGAAGTCTTACAGGTATGAAGCTGCAAAGAAAGGCTCGCATCGCCGAGGGTCATCACGCCACCCGCGTCCTCGTGGGGTTTCTTTCATTTCCGCCTTTTTCTTTTGTCCACCACTCCAGAGGCAAGCACCATTCGTCCCTCTCGGCGCCTACCCCTCATCTGAGACTCGAGGTGGTCAGATGCAATAACACCATAAAGCGGGATGCCTAGCGCCTGCCCGCCGCCAACTCAATGTCTCGGTTCAACGCTTGCATGGAACGCGTGGAGCACAGCTTTAAACGGGACGCCGATAGGGCCTGCCCGTCGTGCCCGCCTGTTGCGTCACCCATGCAGTGCAGTTTCGGGCGGTGTACGTATTCTCCGGCTGCGAAATTTAATGCGAGAGTACGCTTCCGGCAATTCGTCGTCCAGCACGGATGCGAGTTTCTAAGGTTTCGCTTTCCACATGGATTGTCATAGTGATTTCTGCTTCCCTCCGCAGCGCGTTTCCTTATCGCTCCTCCGAGGCGACAGTATGTTAGCAATCCACCCTGCGTATAACTTTATAAAGTCGACTTTCATCGCCTGATTCGGCCTTCCGTGCTTTCGATTACCAGCGGAAACATCCTGCTGATGATGCGACTACCTGCTGACATCGACCGCGCTTTGATCCTGTTTGTGACTTGCAGCCACCGTGATGATTCGGATGCTGCTGATTCCGTTGATACTCTCCGATTTTTACTTCATTCCTCGCTGTGGACTCATGCGGCCATTTTAGAGCTGGTATTTCCAGTATGCGTTGCAACGAAAGACGCACATTTCCGCACAGCTTGATGAGAGTGGCGGCGTCCTTGGTCGCTATACCGCTGTCACCCATGATAGCCGTGTCACGGCCAACGAGTCGTTGCGCGTTCTATGCTTTGTTGCACAGATACGTGGGGCGCGTATAGGACCAATGCCGGCCGTGCAAAAAAAGGAGAGCCAGAAAAAGAAACAAAATGGCGCACGATTTTCTTGGGATAGAAAAAAAAAGAGAGAGAGAAAATTTCTTTGCTCGCGGAGCTGGGTATATCTTCTGGTCGTTGTGCGCCAGGGGTCGACGAAGAAGCCTTTTCGGCGCATAATGGTCGGCGGCAGCTCGCTTTACTTTCGTCGCCGGAGAGGTGCGCTGGCGCGTCAAGCCGTGACGGCCTCTTCCGCCTCTCGCCAGGTTCAATGACGCTCCTTCCAGGCGTGACTCACCCAGCGGCGCTTTCATTCGCCGGCCGGCTCGATCTCGCGCCGCTGCAGTGACCCCGTAGAGGGCTCCGGGTCGACGGGAGACGTAGGGGCCTTCCGCCGATATCTGCCTGTGCTTCGTGATAAGCCACTCTATAAGCTACTACGCTTGCCGGCGCTTAGGGTCCTCGTTCCTAATGAAATACTCGACAGTGGGCGCTGCGACGTGGGCTATCGAAAGAAGGCAACATTGTTTTCCGGTCAGACATAACCATGATCGGTAGGTTTTCCAACCATTCCTCAAGCTGTCAGCGCGTGTGCGAACGTCTCGGAGGTACACATACACCGTCTCACGCGCTGCTCTGTTCTAACTGTTTTGCTGTGGAGAGGATGAAGTCCATATTACCCCGGCTATTCCAAATCAGTAAGTTCTGCAGCGAAAAGAAAGAAAAGAATAATACCTAATGGTACCCAAATATAAACAATAAGATAAAAAACATAATAGCATACTGAAACTGGTTGATTGATATGTGGGGTTCAACGTCTCGAAACCACCATATGATTATGAGAGACGCAATTTAGTGGACGACCCCGGAAATTTTGACTCGCCTGCGGTTCATTAATGTGCACCCAAATCTGAGCACACGGGCCTACAGCATTTTCGCCTTCATCGAAAATGCCGCCGCCGCAGACGGGGTTCGATCCCGCGAACTGCGGGTCAGCAGCCAAGTACCTTAGCCACTAGACCACCACGGCGGGGAGCATGCTGAAACTAGTTGAAATAGCATGTCAATGTACAGTTTGCTTGCAGCAGTTCGCGCTGTCATATAATGTTCACACGCATACGTTTCTATTTCTACTCTCAGTGTATGCACTAACACATCATTTCATATACCTCAACCCCTAGCTGTACATCACAAGCGCT
The DNA here is from genome assembly GCF_043290135.1 of Rhipicephalus microplus. Classification (NCBI taxonomy): domain Eukaryota; kingdom Metazoa; phylum Arthropoda; class Arachnida; order Ixodida; family Ixodidae; genus Rhipicephalus; species Rhipicephalus microplus. Next base: position 236,411,544 of record NC_134710.1, read on the forward strand.
TATCCAGTCCGGTCTCCATTAAGAAGTCTGTCACGAAGATGTTCGCCTTTTTCTGAAGATGCATAGAACAATGGTTTGCTCCTTACGTTATAAAATGTTGAATATCCACCCCAGACATAAGAATTGCGCAATCCCGTTCTTCGTTTGATGCTTTCTTGGCGAGTCTCACGCGCTTGGGTAGATTATTGTCTGGTTTTCGAGATATGCATAATCAAGTCGCAAATACCAGTATCCTGGTAAGCCTAGAGGAAAAAAAAAATAGGGGTAGGGTTTTTAACTATAGCGTACGCCCTTCACTTCAAATTTCAGGTGTCTAGCTATGCTTTGCGTAAGAAGAGATAACGGGAAGTAAAAAAAAGAAAAGGTGTAACGAATGACGTCGGAGCGTGTAATAAGAAAGTCGGTCACCACACGTCCTTTAAAAGCGGTGGGACACTTCTACAGCATCCAGTGCGTGTGTGACTTCAAATCATCCTTAGAAGGACAAAAAAGTTGAGCTATAGCTGATGGTTCGTGCACATCGTAGAAAATACTTGTGTCGTCTGTTCACTTTTCCTATGTCGGTGCTCTGCACGCCCAACCTATTCTACGGGAACAATTCGTTGACAATCCTTTGTTAATACTGTAGATGGTTCTTCAGGTTGTCTAAAGCCTAGGCGGGCGCTTGGCCATTGGTTTTGATAAATCTGAGAGCAGTCATAAGTTTGTGATCGCCTCATTACAGTCTTATATTTGATCGTCCCACTGCAAGGTAACCAAAAGGAAGTTTTTGTGGTTAGACTCCCTGCACCGTGCGTGTATTTTTGCTTCCTTCCTTTCTCAGAAAAAGCGGTGTCTATATATGTCTACGTGCTCACGCGAATCGCACAAAAATTTACGAGCCCCAGAGACGGAAAGCGTTCATTGAGATCCAATGTAAAGTCTGAGAAAAAACAGATTTACATATACAAATGAATTCAATAAGTAATCACGAGTACTCGTACAGTAGGGGTGATGCTAATATATCGTCGTCATACAAGACTCGTGGCCTGATGCAGAATGCGCACCGCCGCGGTGTTCTAGTGGCTAACGTACTCGGCTGCTGTTCCGCAGGTCGCGGGATCGAATCCCGGCTGCGGCGGCTGCATTTCCGATGGAGGCAGAAATGCTGTAGGTTAGTGTGCTCAGATTTGAATGCACGTTAAAGAACCCCAGGTGGTCGAAATTTTCGGCGCCCTCCACTATGGCATCTCTCATAATCATGTGGTGGTTTTGGGGCGTTAAACCCCACATATCAATCAATCAATAATGCGGAATGCGACAGACGAGAAAGTAACCTTCTATAGAAGCAAGCAAAAAAGTAACGAGGAGGCCAACCAAAACGCGTAACGGCATACGACAAATGTGAAAATAGGCTGTTTGGTCATACGAAATACGCAGCATCAAGAACACATTCGCACAACGGTGTATGCTTGCGTACTGAAGCCCCTTGGAATGGGGAACTCCGGCGAGTTTTCGATATTCACTGATTTCAATACAGCTTTGGAGATGTGTCCTCGCTGGCACCGTGGTGATATGTGGTGATTATATCAAGCACTGTGGTGATTATATCTACCCAGGAACCGCGAGAACACACATAAGTAATTTTAACGCTTGAGCATTACGAAAACGCTGACATAGCCAGCGTTGACTGAACGAATGCAAAGAATAAATACCAGTGTCCCGTAGAGTCGAACCTTATAGCACTCTGCGTGGCAATCAAGTATTCTACCACAAGAGCCACGCCAGGTCTCGGAAACACTTTGAAAATATACCGTAATGTTCGTGAAACTGTGATTCTGGTTGCAGTACTTGCTCTCAAATTTTATAAACATTACATATGTATATGATACAGCCGTCATGTCGGGTTGACGTCAATTGTAGTTAGGCGCCATCCGCTGAGGTTGATTTGTGTAGCAGTGTTGAGGGCTACCATTCTTGTGAGCCCCAGCGCAAACACCAGGGCTTTATGTCAGCTTACTGCTTCTGGTGTTGCTAATATTCATAGTGTTGACATCGTTACGCAACTGCAAACGATTGGTAATATAAAACACATCTGGCTGTTTAACGTATGTGTGTGCGTGGATTTGTACATATAGACCCTATTGCTGTTTACAAACACAGGGGCTAGATGGCTTCCGGTTTTGTGTGCCGGCGTAGACTAGCAGTATTGGTGAGGAATAGAAGCCTTAACAAATAGCCAGTTCATTTTGAAAAGTTTTCGCCCTGTGTCTGGTCAAATATTTGAAGTACACTTTTGAGCTAGATACAACATTATGAGATTTAGTGCTTAACTTTGAGCACCTCCCTTTTATCCGAAAGCTGAAAAAGAATGTTTCCTTACTTTAGCACAACCTAAAACACAACATTTCCGCTTCAGTGTTAGAGGGTAATAAATGAAGTGACCGGAAGTTGCTTCGGTAGCAACACGTGCTGCTGCTGCTATTACTATGTGGAAACCGACAGAATAGGCGTATAGCCACTTCACAACATCTTACGCAATAAAAAAAAATTAAAACACGTTCGCCTTCACATAACATCGATTCTCAAGGTACATGGTATCCGCCATTTTTTTAACCCCGCCTTGCCGAGCAGACGGATGCAGCACGCGCTTTCTTCTATACAAGACGACAACGACGCAAGCACATTTGAGTTTTGTCAGCTGGATACAGCGTGTTAATCGTCATTTACGGCCCCGCCGCGGTTGTCTAGTGGCTAACGTACTCGGCTGCTGTCCCGCAGGTCGCGGGCTCGAATCCCGGCTGCGGCGGCTGCATTTCCGATGGAGGCGTAAATGTTGTAGGCCCGTGTGGTCAGATTTGAGTGCACGTCAAAGAACCCCAGGTGGTCGAAATTTCCGGAGCTCTCCACTACGGTGTCTTTCATAATCATATGGTGGTTTTGGGACGTTAATCCCCACATATCAATCAATCGTCGTTTACGTCGGGTGCATGCTCAATATTGAGCAATGAGGAGATTTGTTCGGGGCACTTCACAAGCTTCACGCGTCGGTGGGTCTAAATCAAAAGGCACTGCTTCCGCGCTCAGATAGTAGCTACAATCATCGCTGAACGTGACACTGTAAAGTTCAGACGAGCTAGCACAGCTCGATTTCGCGTCGGATTTCATCGCTAACTTTGTTTTCGCACCTCAGAAGAGGCACGTTGGGTCATGTTTACACCCTGGCAAGCCGTGACGGTGTGTAGCGGATTTTGTGACGTCATCCGATACCCACTATAGAGGACGGAGCCGTTCCCTGTTTGGGTTTTGGTTTTGACTCATCGCTCATTGCTCAGTTAATTATTATTGACAAAATTAACGCGGGCAAAATGAACCACCCTAGCTGTCGTAGGACTGTCAACACTATCTGAAAATGACATTATCTCAGTGTGGTTGGAAATGCACCGGAGTTGCCCTTAACCGTCTTCTCTCCTACAAGCCAGCATTCAGCTGTCAGTGGCCAAGCTATCGATGGTTGCAATGTGGTCACTAGGTGTTTCTTCTTTTAGTTTGTTACATCCTATAAATTAATGCGAACGAATTACTGCTTCACTACTGCTCTTTTTTTTCTGAAGCGTGAAAGTAACTTACGTAAGCGAGCTATATCATGGCTAGCAGGATGCGCTTAAATTTCGCACTGGGGAGTACCTAAAGAAATAAAGGTGCCAAGTTAGAGTGTCGACAGCCAAAATTTGCTGTTGCGATCCCTATGTCCAGTCGTGTAGTGCCAAGGACCGCGCACTGTCAGTAACGGGAAAAAAGAACGGCAACGTGCCTGGTCACGCAGCGTCCTTCTTCATATAGGAACAGAATAGGTTTGCACTCGGTGAGGGCGTCGGCGCGCGGCTGCAGTCATTTAGGAATACCATAAGGGAAACGTCTACCAGTAGGCTATAGACTGTTTTCCAGAGGACGCTGCCATTTTGCGATCGCAGCGCCGTCTATCATTTGGAACGCGCCTTGTGTGCGCGCTTCGTGGCCGTCGTTACTCATTTTCTTGCTTGCGCCGCTGCGGGCAGCCTCCGAGAGTATTGTTGGGAGTATAGGCGCGCCTCGTCCGTGCTTCTGCTGTTTCTTCCTATTCGCAAAATCACCGAAATCTCCCTCTTACCCACAACCATTGCTCAGTTTGAGCGCTTTGGTGGTGGCTCGGTAGAAGAACACTTTCCGCTATGACAAACATAGTCTGTCATCTTATAAGTCACGCAGACAAACCGGAAATGAAAGCAAAAAAAAAAAAAACAGCCATTCCTTGTACTACAAGGGGAAGTGAACCCCTACTACACGCGGCCATTGCAAGATTGGGGAAGTTCCACAGGAAATACATCCTGTGCCGAAGTAGTTCCGCGAGTGGAAGACGAAGCCTGCCGCTTTCCATTTCTTGTTTCGTTTATGTCTCGCCCCTTTTCTACCCTCTCTTGTTTCATTTTTCGCTCGCCCATCTCATGCTTCTCTTTAATGGCTGCATGCTTTACAACCAATGCCACATTTATACGGATGGCTGCTTTCGCAACCTCCGCGCCGCTGGCGCAGCCAGTGCGCGCTGTCTCGCATCCTGCTCAGAAGCACCAAGTGGCAGACGGATTCGCAATACCTGTACGGACAACTCTGAGCCGCTCCGGGACCTCTAAGTTCCGGTTAGTCAGGAAAAAAAAAAAAGAACGGTTAAATAGGACTCGGTGCTGAGCGCGGCATTGGTTGACTGAAGCCGCCCGTGAGAGTAGGACAGCGTACATCTATGTAGGCTAGCCGTGGCGAAGAGAACGTCACTGACAGGTGTCAGGCTGTGATTACTTCCGCGTTATGTTTTAGAATGCACAAACAGGAGGAACTTGTGAGGAAGTGCAAGCGCTGGTTGGAGCCGCGGCCTTATTACATGTCAACATAATTTTACCGGGGCTCGTTTCTACCAGGAGCTGTAATTGAGAAACACCACGCTGATGTGCATTCCAGAATTTGCAAATTTGCTTTTATGAGTGAGCACAACAAGGCATTTGTGCAATATAATGTAACTTAATATAGTATACTCACTTATTTCTTTTCGTCTAAAGAAAGAGAAAAGCAAATTATGCTAAACACAATGCAATGCCACTCTTGACTGCTGATAACTTACACCTACATAATGGAATGTTTTGTATGTGAGCATCCCTGTTTCGTGAAATACAAGAGCGAGCTTCTGTTAGCATCTCATTACTCAACGTCGTGCATAGAATGACTAGGATATATTCCCAAAGACTGTCAAGATTTCAGGTTAACGCTCTTGGTGTTCAGTGTGAAGAGTCATGAGGGCTCCCGTAGAAGAGAGAATTGAGTTTGCGATTTCCTGCCCGAACTCTGCAGAACTATGAATACCACGCAGAAGAAAGAAGGTTGGACCAGTATGTTGTTACGTAAGCTAGGCTTAAGGTATAATAAATTACAACACGGATATAACATCCACTTACACGAATGTTTCCTCTAGCCGCCCTGTGCACAGCCCAACTCGGAATGCATCCGCAAGCGTTCCTCTTTGTGACTATACGAAGAGCGACGCATATCCATGCGCTACTCGTGCAACAAGTAATTTAGCTCAAATGCCTTTCTGTCGTTCCCCATTTTTTTATATCTGCCGATCCTGGCCATGTATTTAGTGAGAACGAAAATAACCCGAAAATGGTGACAAAAGCAAACACAGGCAGATGCGTGGTCGCGAAATCACACCTATTGCTTAATAGTGTTCTCAGGCGCGTCGCGTCGGTAACGCATCTAAGTCACATTTAGGTATAATTCTTTTTCGCCAGAAGATTATTATCTTATTCACCGAGATGAAGCGAAGAGAAAGAGAGAGAGAGAGAAACACCAGCGTTGCTCTCTCTCTCACTCTCCTTACGGTAAAGTAATTAAGAGCTGCCGCAAGACGCCCTGTGGTGTCGGTAAAAACCTGAATACAGACACACAGATGAGACTACCTGCGCCAAGCAAGCCTATTTATTGTGCGACAAACCGGTCAGTCGGACAGGAAAAAGCGGATCGTGCTTGGCGAAGTAGGTAAAAGCTAAAACGTCATTACATCCTTTGAGAGGATGAGTCGTTGCAGCGTAATCACGTTTTTATCTATGTAGGGTGTGGATGTTTTCTTTTTCTCGTATGTATACATACAAGACCATTTATACTCGCTGGAATATATAAAACTCACTCGTCACAAATGGCCTGCGAGCCTTTTTATGGTCAGGGTGGCCGCGTTTGTCTTAAGGCCGGCATTTAAGACGCGTTGTGCCGTAGGGGAGGGGAGGGGTATCATAGTATTCAAGACCGTGCCAGAACCTCTCAAGTGCCGTTTTAAGCTGACTTTCAAAAAAAATTGTACTTGGTGTTACTTGTTACGTTCATGTGACCGTTGCTATCCCCCCTTTTTTGTTTGCAATTAACTAAAGTGGCATTGATGCCAGCTCGCTTACAGTAAGTGCAACACGAGTGATTCTGCCCCAGGGACAAAACGTGGGCTTAATTGGTAGGCTCCGAATAGCATTCATCTCGGCCAATTTTATTACACAGAGTGAGAAAGTACTAAACTACGACGCAGTTTAATTTTTCGACATATAGACAATGAATAGGATACTGCTGGAATAGTGAAAAAAAAAAAAAAAAAACGAGCGTTCTGCGATCCTGAACTGTTAGCCCATGCACTATATAAGGTACTCGGGGTAAATAACTGAAATACACAATAGTATGCGCTTCGTACAATGATAGTTTATCAAAATGTGCACAAAAATCAATTAATTGAGCCAGGGATTACGAGCCCCACCACGCCACAAAGCACGAGAGTCCAGGCGGCATCAACAATCACGTCGCAAACAAGCGGCGGCAAAGGGCAGTTAACACTTTCGCGCTCTCGCATGAAGCCGCGTCCTTGCAACGGAGACCGCAGCGCAATTTCGCTTCTCATGAAGTGCTTTGTCAAGTAAGCGTGCGTGCGGCTACGCCCCGCTGGTACTGCAAGGACATGACGCTCGGTGTATACGGTCGGGCGTGGTCGACTTGCGCGCCGAATTCCTCGCACACGCGTATACACTGCATGCACTCAGTCGACGGGGGTCACCCGCAGCCTTGGAGATTGGCTCCGCTGTACGGTGCACTCCAAATACCGCCGGGCTTGCCTGCCCGCGCTGAACCTGCAGGCGACATGCTATGTGGGCTCAGTTGGTAAAAAGAAAAAAGAAACGCCTGATGTTTTGTGATTTCAGGTTAACTCCCTTAATTGGCATCGGTCTGGACGTTATTGCTTACGAAGTCTCCTGAGCGTAATGCTCTGTTTGCTGTATCACAGTGTTGTAGTGAAAGCTGCAGTTATTGAACATAACCGCAAGATTGTAGTGGCATTTCGTGCTTGATTCCTGAAGCATTACCTCTATTCAGCTCTTGTGAATTTTATGTGGCTACAACGAGAGAACATCTTCTTTGCCTTCCATATTTCGGTCACCGCGTTAGCTCCGTTTCACATCCAGTCCATTGTTGCATCTCTACATGGCCACACGACATAGCCGCCGCCGTGCGAAGAGGACGCACGTAAGAAAAAAGGCCGGGAAAAGGGGGTTGTTGACCGACGTCTTAATGATGCACTGTCGCGCCTGCTCGTGTTAGGCGAGAGTAGTAAAAAATGTTCGTTTTAGTTCTCTCGAATGGCTAACTTCTGCGGACCCTCTGGACCCCTAAATACGACATGCCGACGTCGAACCGCCATCTTTTCTTCGGTGGTTTCCTCCGTTTTTCTTGTGATTGCGTTCTCTCCCCAGCTACTCCATATAGTATATTGAGAGATGGTCTTTTGGTGCGTCACCTTTGGATACGTCCGTGCATCGAGTGAACAGCACACACGTACTAACTTTATTTTACAAGCAACTCAACGTACGAGCCGCCGGCGTTGGTATATTGATATTAGAATGGTTTCTGGTTGTTGAGAAATCATCCGAATATTGTGCGCGAGAAATGCGCTTGGACATCTGCGAGATAGATATAGAATGCCCGCGTAACGACATACAGGTGTTTCGTTGCAAAAGGACGTAAAACAGAGAGCCCACTCAACGAAGATTTCCCGTCGCTCGCAATTAAAATGTGCCACTGGCTGTGCTCCCCCCCCCCCCCGCTAATAAAATGTCTTATGTAAGATGTTATCTCACAAATGGCGAACGTCAGAGCTCTCGGGACAGTCGGAGAAATATTTTAAGGTGATTTTGCAAACGCTTTGCTTTAGGCGAAGCTGCCTAAATTTGCCAACTCTTCATTACTCATGAGAGCCACTCTTGAGAGAGCTTCTCCGTGCGGCTCACTACCTTCTGGTTCACCAAACAGAAACCAGCACTATGCTGACATTCCTAAAAGATGAAATTGCCATGTGATTTAAGCATTGTTTTAGAAGTCGAAGTCGCATTTAAAAACACAGCGGTAAGGTCTCTATAATCCAATGTGTTCTCAGGACGAATTTACAACTGGCTGCTCGCGGCTTCTGTGACCGCGCAAGGCAAAAAAAGTACATTGCATAAAAAAGTTGCAAATGTAAGTAATAGAACTAAAGGCTGGCCTTTCGCTGTGTACGTGTGCCTGATGGAAGAACGGGAAAGGAATTTGTTACAGGCTCAAGTATCCAGTACGATAACATCCGGTAGCACCTGAAAGAAGGGACAGAAAGAGCAAAATGGTCTTGCCAAATCTCCACTCTTCTGTTTTCGAAAGCGGTGACAGGTGGCCTGGTGAGCCCGCGTACAGGCACTTAAAAAGAAAGGCGGAAACGCCACTTGTTGCTGGTGCTGTTTTTTTAATTCGTTTGTTTTTTCCTGGAGCACAACTCAAAAGTGATGCAGCGTTACCTCATGAACACGTATATATGCTTCGTTCTGAAGCAATGAACAAGCCAATACGATTTTTGTGTTTCGAATACATTTTCGGTTAGGTACTTCCTTTGTACCGTCGTATTTCTGGCACATGGGATGGCGGCACCAGTCGCTCAGGTGGCCGGAAGAGCGCCGGAGTTGCGTTTTGTTTCCTGCTTAGAAGCCGTTCCGTCTCCCCGACACTACGCCGAGACCCCCCGGTCGAGCAGCTGCGCACTGCAACGCTGCGCAGTTCGCGATGGATTCTTTTATGATTCCAGCCGAGCGCCTATACGCGAATAACGCGGGAGGAGTGCCGACGAGCTCCCAGACATCGCCGCATTCTTCTTAGGGCTACGTTGGGTTCGTGAATTTCGTTCTAGTTTGCTGCGCAGCCAACCAGCGCGATCCAGCCGGCCACGTCGACGATGTGCCTCGTCTTCTTTTTCTCCGAAGGCATATTACTCCGTTTCGAGCCGGCTCTTTTTCAGCGGCACGACCTCTCCTCGGGGCTGCCGCGGCCACGATGGTGCGCAAGGGACGCCAGAGGTGGGAGAGGAACGGCTTCCAGCGATATGGGCTCTGCTTCACTCCTCACGTAACCCAGGCCGTTCCTTCTTCAATTTTTTTTGTTATTGTTTCTCACTGGCGTCTATCACGACTACCACCACCGGCAACATCTCTCCCGCTCTCCCCCCTCCTGTCGAGTGTGGAACGCCATGGACGAAAGAAAATAAGCAGGCTCCCCTTTCATCTTTTCGACTTTGTACACGCTAGGCGTGAGGGGTGCTTCCAACTCGGAGCGCCGGCGGCGTAGCAGGTCATCGCTCCTACTCTGGCTGCGCTCGACCAGTTGATGAACCATCATCTTTTTTGGCTGCCGCTGCTTGGTCGCCCGCGGGTTGCAAAGAGACCGCCCGCTTGGTGTGATGCAAGATCTCTAGCATCGTGTACACTTGGCCGGTTGGGTGAGGCCGAGAGGGCATTGATAAGACGAGGCAGAGTGCGAAAAAAAAGCGGCAAAATGAAATGTTCGCTGAGGACCATGTGACGTATTCATGTGTTTTCAATGGCTAACTACGCTGATAGGGCGGATGGAACGCAGGACGGCGAAGAACATGCTGTTGCTTTCGTTGTTTAAGGAATGCAGACACTTTAAAAGAAGGTCTTTTCGGTATTGATACCACCAATTCAATCGTTACTTGTGGTAAACATCATGTAAGGAAGTAAGCACACCAGAAGATCGTTCGTCACATGTTCGTTGAAGCGCAAGGCGAACATGGTCAACCACAGTCTGTTTGAACATAAAATGGTCGATGAAATACCATGTGCCCATGACCACAAGCAATATCTGGAAGCCGCAAAATTTTTTTTTCCTAACATAAAGTGTTTTATGCTGAGGTCCAACAAGATTTCAGTGACGCACTTCCATAATGAAAATGATGTTTAAAATAACTTTGAGAAGAGATAAAAAGTTCAGCGCACGGGAGTCGAACTCATCACCTCTCGGTTAGCGATAACAGCTCCTGGCATACTAACCACTACGCCACAAGTATATACTTCGTAAACTTTAAAAACACTCCTTTAATATGTACGACAGCCCTCTCGCAGTACTCTTAGGAAAGTGTTACAATGCATCATGACTGTGGAACCCACGCTCAGTTTTAAAGACTACTGTTTCTTGGGGACCTTCGACGCAAAAACTTTGGTCTGTACATTTAGGTTCGCGCTAACGATATCCTAAACGGCACCCAACGATACGTCAAGCGGCCAACCCTATCCGCAGCGCCCACCAATATTTCTCAAGTTTCAGCGTTCATACTTGTGCGATTGTCAATTCAAAAGCAATTATCGCGCATGTCTGAGGCACAATCACAACACGTCAATATTTTCTGTGTGTGGCTTTATACTACAGAAGATAAGTAATTCTAAGGACCGTAGCGTTTATCACGCTGCGCTGTCAGTGCAACGTGATGCTCAAAGAGGCAAGTGCTTCCACGCTTTGCTAAGGGTGGTGGCACCTGGCCGTCGCTTTGCGTTCTACACCTTATCACCTCCGAGACAGGCGCGCATCTTTCTCCGTGGGTGCGCACGCCTTCCTTCGTTTTCGAAGATAACTGCCAGATGGCGCTCGTGCCTAACGTGCCTAAGGGAAGTCAAGGCACGAGTGAAAATTAAACTCTTCACTGCAAAGTACGAATCCTCAAACTCTTTTTTTAAGGAAAAAAAATAAATATAGTTTTTTGTTCATTAGGTATTACGGCTTGGTGGCGCTAGCCACCGCCCGATCTAAAGGGTACAGCCATATCCATCCATCCACCCTCGATGGGCTCGTTCGCCTTCGCTGCAGTGATCGAGACTCTCTAACGCAGCGCGTCCAAAATGCAATTCACCGATTTTCTCACGCAGAACATCAAATAAACGTTTTGTTCACTCTCTCCACACGCGATACTATCGTCTTTTGACGACATTTGCAATGAAACATGCAGATACGTGGCCAGTTTTTTCAACGCGTCGTTTAGACGCGTCAGTCCTATTGGGTGCGTTCACAATAGGAGAAGTGCAATTTTGTCAATGCCTCAACACACCGCGACCCTACTCAAAGCGTCGGCGTGGCTCATAGCACCTATTCATACCAAAAACAGCTGTGCAACGCGTAGAGCAACGCGCCTGCTTCCTCTGGATGTACCTCCGCGTCCCCCACTCGCCTCGCGAAAAATCGTGGCTGGCCAAGAAGGGAGACGCAACGCGCGTTGCGTTTCCGCCTAATCGGGCAGTGGCGTTTGGTCAATAACATGCCGAGAGTAGGCGATCTTAGTCCAAGTTTGACGTACAATTAGTCACGCTCTTTTGGCTGTCACACCACTTTCTTTGGGTTTCGCTCTCACCGATAACTACCAGAGCTACCAAAGGCATCCATGACGACAAGGGCATGTTTAATCATTAATCATGGACGTTAGTCGTCGGGATATAGACGTATCGCTGAGCGTTAACGTAGATGCGCTTACGAAAAATGGTGCTTAAATTCAGCTACCAAACACCAACAGACAATGCATAGGCTCTTTTATGTCAATGCACAGTAAGCATTAAACTACTTCGGTAAGGATACATTTTACTTTCATGTTATACCGATTCCTAATACAAAGGGATCATTTATGTTTTTTCCATCTTGACGTTCCCTCAAGGGAGGCCTTGGCCCGGCTACCTGAACTTGCTGGTTTCTGTCAGTAAAGTTCATTCCTCCATCTCCTCCCTCGCGAACCTCTTGCATTTGCTACTCGACGTGGAATACACGAACTATTTGCGGTGACTGAGCAGAGCAGTGCTGACTGCGTTTCACTATTAATGGCGGCGATGATGTTTTATCTTCGTTTTCGTCTCACTACTCGTATGGCTTCCGCCGATGGTCTCAATTTCATCGCGAGCATCCGGGAGGGATAGCAGTCGCTTGCCCGCGGCACCTGCTAGACTGAAAATTTCCAGTTTCAGTCATCACCAAGTTCGGAGAGGCATGGGGGTGCTACCCTGGCACTTATTCGCTAACTCACCGCTGCTAGAGTACATGTTATATAAATTCAAGTAAACTGCGATTTTCTCGCTCCACGGAAGGCACATAACCAGTCCAGGGTTCCATTAGAGAGCTCATAGGTCCGAGAGTCGTTGTATAATTACAGCTGATTTCACGAGATCAAGAAAAAAAAAAGAAGGGAAGACACAGGACATGCGCCTAGCTATGGGTTTCGTAAACGTAGAAATTGGATGATCGGAATGTGTAAATTAAGCTGAACCACAACACCTTTTCGCTAAATTTGCGTCGAAGCAAGCACTCTTTGAGCCTATGCCGGATGTCAGGTGAAATCCCGGCTGCGGCTGCTGCATTTTCGACGGAGGCGAAAATGCTGTAGGCTCGTGTGCTCAGATTTGGGTGCACAATAAAGAACCCCAGGAGGTCGAAATTTTCGGAGCCCTCCACTACGGCATCTCGCATAATCGTATGGTGGTTTAACGACGTTAAACCACATATATCATCATCATCATCATCATATTTGAAACAAACTTTCGCTATATTGTCATCAATAAATAGCATCTCAATGAAGCAGTTTGGATTAGCTACAAAGATTCTGTGACCGCCAACATTGCATTGGCAATACTTTCTATCCCTATCCATTCTCCTTATTGTCCTCTCATTCGCACCTACGTAGGCGGCACCTAGCTGTCCCTGCAAAGAGCGGACACCGATTCTTTAATGTTTGTTGATTCATCGTCTACGTATAGTGCAGAGTCTTTACCTGTTTCAATGTCGGGCGTAGTTTCCCGATACTTTCGGTCACACCTGATTGACTCGACGTCCACTATTAATAATTTGGGTCACTCCGGCCGAAAATAAATTACACCACAAAGGCAGACACACTGCTACCGGCAGCGTTTCATGCGTTCTCGTTAAACACGTGTGAGGTAACTCTACTTTCCTTAATTTTCTTTTTTTTTTCTGGACGACCTACCTTCACGTGCTGTGCCCGTGAGAAAACTAGTCCCGAAGGGGCAGCGTCGTTCGGCCAACACCTGAAACCGTGGTCTTTGCAAGCGTCGCTGCATATTACGTAACAGCGTGGCTAACCGAATCTGTAAAACGTGTCTGGCTAACTTAATGGTATCTGTAAAACGTGTCATGAGAAAACAATGTGCTAATCGAATGCTTCACGTTTTCTTTTCTACAAATGAATAGAATGAACAAGTTGCGCTTGATAGAAGCAAAAACGAATATATTGTTTTTACAATATACCGTTGATCTCGTTCCGTATGTGGCACATGAAAAGTTCAGCGTGCTCGCACGAGGTTTCAGAAAAAAAGGTAATTTATGAGAAAAAGCATCTCGATTTCAGTATGAGGAAAAGCGACGCTACCGAATATGCGTTCTTCCTCTACAGCGCACGCGGGCGAAGTGCGGACGCTTCGCAGCGCATAACCGAGCGCCTCTCAGTGGTATGCAGCCATGGGCTTCTTGCAATGTAGCGCAAACAGATTCGCTATAATTTTGAGAAAAATCAAGTGCATGGGAGCGCACGAGGTGTGAAATGGGAGCTAATAAGCGCCTAACGCCGTCATCGCGAGCTCGCTCATACGAAGTAATGCTGAGTACTGACGTCGGTATACTGTGTCGCACCATGTACGGAAAATATACGCTGCGTTAGCGTATACAAAAACTTTTCATTTTGATGATTGATTTTTGCGGTTTAACGTCCCAAAACCACCATATGATTATGAGAGACGCCGTAGTGGAGGGCTCCGGAAATTTCGACCACCTGGGGTTCTTTAACGTGCACCCAAATCTGAGCACACGGGTCTACAACATTTTCGCCTCCATCGGAAATTCAGCCGCCGCAGCCGGGATTTGAACCCGCGACCTGCGGGCCAGCAGCCGAGCACCTTAGCCACTAGACCACCGCGGCATTTCATTTTGATGTTGCTGCCAGCTATTTAGTCGAGTGTCACCCCCCACTCTCCAATTTTCGTAACGACATCCTGCACCAACAATTCTACTGTAATATCAGTGTTCATATCACGCGGGCACTTTGTAATACTGATAAGTAGCATGCAATATAAAAAAAAAAACTTTGATCAGTGTTTTTTCAACTGAAGAAACCAGCTACGAAATCGAAGCACGACAAGCCACTTCTTTGGGGTTTGTGTATGTCACTATACTTGCAGAAGGCCCAAGTTTGGTTTGAGTAAATTAAAAAAAAAAACATTGATAGAACCAGCAGCCGCAAGCAATAGTGAATTCCAGTTGTCGAAGGAGGTGCTCTTTGTTTAAAAAAAAAAAAAAAGATGCCCTTTTTAAAGTTGGCGCTGTTCTCAGAAATATCCGCAAAACTGGTGCTTCCATAGAGTACACGCTGCATCTGAACACGCACACTTTATGCACACTTTGTAGCTCCATCGTGTTCGATGTACGTCTTGAGAAGTACTATAGTACTATAGTGCGTCCATCGGGGCCGAATCTCAACCGGAGAACAGCACGGGCTCTTTTTTTCTCTCTTTTTTTTAGGGTGAGAGCTGCTCTTGCCCTCAACTCAAAACATGGAGGTGACAATATTCACATTGTCCTTTCCCAGGAATATGTATCGCCGGGCGAGCTGGTAATGCATCGACCACTATAGCGCTACAAAACGAACGGAACGTCGGTAGACAGGACGGAATAGGCAGCACGTCAGATGTATGCTGCGGACACAGTATATACATTACTCAAAAGACACGTGAATTATTCGAAGGGGAAAACAAGACTCTTCATCATTGCATAAATAGCATGCATGTTCTTGGAACGATCTCGTGTACCCCGAATGCAATTAGCAGCAGATGATTGTTATTTATGTAAGAACGAACGCATCTGATCTGAGAGGCGGTTACAGGAAAAAAAGGGAGGAAATTGCAATTCTAAGTAGCGAAATAATGTAATGGAAGCACTTCGCGTCAAAGAACACATACAAACGCACATGTGTGTGAGCACTTATGTGGCTTTCACACGGGTGCTGTCACTTATGTGGTTTCACACGTCATCATGGTGCGATATAAGCCAATCGACATGTGAGCAGTAGAACTTAATCTCTCAGCGAATCACATATCCCCAGGAAGCAGAACTACGCGTAGCAATATGACACTATTGGCGCCAGGAAGCCCAATTCTCGACTAAAACGATGACTATAGGCAGTTACCGCACTGCAATCCTAGAAAAAGGGGAAAGTATACCGCAGTGGCATTTCAAGTGGGACACAATGGAATTCCGATTTGTTTTGCTCTGCAAACCTTATGTTGTCGAGTTCGCGCTAAACTAACAGAACTACGGAAAGGCACACAGCACATAGAGCTCAATTCGTCGTTGCGTGGGGTTTTTTTTTTTAGCGCCATGTTAGTTTAGCACAAACAGAAGACCACGAACAAATACGGGTTTGACTAGATTTGCTGTTATCCTTCCTGCAAAACATTTTTCGCTTATTCCTAGGGGTGGTTCGTAGGGGTGGTTACTCTTGATTGCGAGAAATGCTACATGAAGTTTCTGTTTTGTCTTTCGGTGTCCAGACCGTGATAACGCGTGGCCTTGAAGGGAGCCTGAATGAATATTATAGCATTAAATGGGGCTCGCACCCCACTCTGCCGCTTTTCTCCGCAGTGTTTCTCATGCGTCAATGTTGATAATGAGGAAAAAAAATGACGAACTCCGTTCTATATCACCTCAGCAGTCATCCAAGTATAGCTGTACACGCATACACACAGAGATCACGCAGAGAGCACGAACGTGGCTTCAGCGAGACCACCGCGTGCACATAACAGGCGCTGTACTACGTGGGAACGAGAGCTTGCCTGTGCAGGACACCGCGCCGCAACCGACACCCCATACTGCGCAAGAACCTGAGCGCAACCGCATTGGCGGTTGCTAACCGGAAAAAGAGTTGGAATGATCCAAAACCACACAAAAAAACAAGAGGCCGAGAGCGATTCTTTCGAAGTGACTCACGAATGCTACCGAGGATATGCCTAATAAAATACCGTTCTTCTCTTTCTCCTATCTGTTCGCCCCCCTCGCCCCCTTTTTTTTTCGATCTTGAACTTGCTTTTCGATGACTCCGTATACGGCTATAGCTCGCGCATCCGGGAAGTGGAGCGGTCTCTGGGGCGCTCCCCGATACGAGGACAAGTTTTTGTTTTTTCTTTTCTTTTTCATTTCGTCTCGGCCGCAATTACGGCGCCGTCCGACAAGACAAATCGTCGGGGCACTTTGGAATTTAGGCTTCGCGCTGCGTCGTCGTTGCTCTTTTCTTTGTCCATAAATTGGCAGCCTCGTGCCAGCCCTTCATTACTGCTAATATATAACGTGGACAAGCATGCAGGCAGGCAGGTCGGTACTGCGGGCCGAAATAAGCGCAGAGAGTAGCCGACCGTCAGTTTACTCCTGTGCCGGCTCGGTTGCGCGCGTTCATACACAGGTGATAGTCGCTGCCACTCATTCTCGGAAACGTATCCTGACGAAGGTAACCTTGCGACTTCCGTGTTATATTGGCGCAGGACACTCGCCTATTGCACGCGTGAAGATCACCTTGAAGAGCGCGTCAATCATTTCGGAAGCGCGTTCCGAAATGTCGCGCAACATACGAAAGACGCCCACCGCAAAGCCACCCACATGACAAAGCGACGATGCTTGTATACGAAACTTCACTTATCGGTGCGAAGAGAACACACGAAGCTCCACAGAGATAGTCGAGGATATGCAGGCTGTATGCCATGAATGTCGTTCGCTCATGGCCAATGATAGACCGCTGCGGAGTTTAAGCTCAATATTTTCCCTGCATCTGTGATTTCTTCTACTTTCCGTATGCGTTCAATCATCTTCATGGAAAAAGCTTTTTTTCACCGTGGCATCACAGCCTTCTTAATTGACCCACCGAGTGGCGCAAGAAACATTACATCCCACGTTACAACCAGGCCCGTATTAAAAAAAAAAATGGAGGACACTTGAGCTTCGTCTTCAAGAGCAGAACGCGATTGCGTGATCGTGGGCCCTGTGTGCATCGCCTTCTCAATCGTAAACCTGGCTTCGGTTTTTCATAGATGCCTCAACCGTGGCGCTGTCTGTGTGCCTAAAACTGGCCGTTTCAAACTATCCTAGAACGTCTACTCCAAGTACAGCTGTGCAGTGCCCACTACGCCACTATTCTTCCCATCGCTAATCAATGAATGGAGGCAACACGCGAATCAACGCAGCTGCTCGCTTTCTTGGCGATTTTGCTGATGGTCATGATCAAATATCTCTGAGGGCTTTTTAATGCGTGGGTTTTTACGACAACCACATGCACGTTGCGCAGCTCACACGTTTGCCACGCAGAAACGCGCCTGGTGATTCTAAGTGTCACGTTTGTTTATTGATGTGATGTATACGTATGTTTCTCGGTTTTCTGGTCACGAACAACGTTGAGTTTTCGCTCAGAATCAACGACGCCGACATCGATACCCAAATCTTTGCTAAACAAGATTTTTAACTGTATTGCGTGAATACATGTATATCAGCCAAGCTTTCTGCTCAACAGATTATTAGAGTAGCCGGCCAGGCGATGGTATATAAAAGCACTTATGAGAGAAAAGCTTCACGGAGTCAGCCCACCGATCTTGTGAAATTCTGAAAGTTTTTTGTTGGTTTGATCTTCCGATCAAACAGGCAGTTAGGAAATAGGATGATGTCACGAGTGTCAGACATCTGATGTTATTGCAAACCGCACTATATAGCGTGTGATTTGCTCTTCTGAATATGGGCCTCGGAGGCAATGACAGGGTTCCTGGACTTTATTGCCATGCATTTTCTGGTATGTGTTTAATATCAGGCTTTTCGCGCTTCGTGAGTGGTTACTGCGTTGACCCGCGTTATCAATGGGATCAGCAAACCGCGGATGGCGAGTGGTAACTGACTTAGAGTCGATTTGAAGGCGCGCATCACTACGCTATCTCGGCTCTAAAGTATACCAGACACCCAGAGAAATGCATGGATAGCCTTGGGCGCTGTTTTCTGGCCTGACAGTGTGCACAGACTAAGCAAAAATGTCAATGTGATCAGAATAATATATCAGTGTCAAATGGCCTTTCAGAAAAATGCAGCTGCTTGATAGCGGCTGCAAAAGGGTTTACACGTTTGTTTTGATCGCAGTGCATGAATACAGTCACGTGGCTTATAGAATACCAATAGAGGTTAGTTTTAACTATGTAACACCTTTGTTTTATTTTATTTTTGTTGCCCTTAGATATTCACCGTTTTCTATTAGACGATTAGCATATGACTGACTGTTTTGCTTTCAGGGCTTCTTCATATCCATTGAATTAACAGATCACTCGCTTTCAACTGAAGCAACCTTTTCTATTTTAACCAGGCACCCGAAAAACATTCTCTACGTACATCCCTGCTTTATGTGAAGTTTTTCGCCCGCAGTAGACTACCAGATTTGTTAGAACGTTTAACTTAATTAGATCGTAAATTGCGGACAACTGTCGGTGTCCGCGTGTACCGGGAATATAGCCGAATTTTCAATTGCGTTTGGAGCTCAGTTTTTGAAGTACTGTGTAATGGCGAAGTGTTAGATATCTTCCAGATTTCGTTTGTTCTTTTCACTACGACCTGGAAAGGCATGAAGAGCTGTTCAGTTGAACGGCAGTTATGAGGCTGAACTGCCATTAGCTTAAACAGCTGCCACGATGACTTTCCGAATGGGTTCTCATGTGCTCATAACCTCTAATATGTAAATTAATATGGGATGCGTTAAAGTATAAAAATACAAGAAAAGTATGCTTAAATTAGGCAGCACAGGTGTTGGTCACGTCGTGACGATATAGGCATTTGACTGTACAAGTGGGTGAGCCTCATGAGGCGAGTCGTTTCGATGGCTGAGCAGTCGCGTTAATACAGAAGGAGGAGAGTGGCAGACGGGCTGGAGCGTCGAGGGTGATAATATGTTCTATGCTTGTGTTTGGAGACTGCGAACAATGAATATGGGGCAGCCATGCAGCTTTAGCTGTTGCCAAGGCTAATCTGTGTTGACATAGACTTTAGTAGGACAAACATGGAGAGTGAATCCCGTACATTACCGACAAAAATGTATACCTCTGCCACAATTCGACATTTTTTTTATATGACTATAGGGCCTGTGCGGCAGTGGTGAATATAGCAACCGAAATGAGAAGCCTTAAAAATGCCGATCTCATCTCTCAATCGAACCTCTTTACAGCTGGAAACGAGCACGAAGTTAATCTTGGACATTGTTTGTACTGGCCAAGACAACGTTTTGCCATGCGAAGACATTGTTCCTTTTTTTTGTTTTGCTTGTCGGAGGAGAGGTGGCTTGAAGCTGAGCGGTGAAGCAGCAGTCTGACTTAAGTGAAGCAGACGGTGGGCAGCCTCATTCGTCTTTCCACTTGCGTAGCATGCATGCAGGCCAAGAGCGGAGACGTCAAGAGTACAAAACGCGTTCTCAATTTGTCGCGGGCTCGTTGGCCAGCTCAAGGGCAGCGAGAAGAATGGGCCCCATATAGCAAGCAGTAATTAAAAGCGTGCGTCACGGCCACGATGAGGGACATCAGGTGAACTAGCCTCTAGACTGCGCCCTCATTGTGACCGACAGAACACGCTGTCTCAACGATGCCGACTGAATCTCATGACCTAAAGGTTCTCTGTAAAATGCTGCTGGGAAAGCCGTCGGACACTAATGGAAACGATAAAATAAGTGCAATGAAAACGACACTGGTGGAGGTGGAGAAGGCGCAGTAAGTTGAATAACCATGCGATTAATCGGAGACACAACGAAGACAGAAAGGTGGACCAGGGAGCTGATGGGAACGCGCTCTTGCATTGAATTTTGACTTGTTGAGACCAGGGCCAAGGGCAGAACGACCCATACTACAAAATCAAGAATGAGCGGCAGTCTATAGCTCCTCGTCATGTGAGAGAGAGAAACGGTGTGAGTATGAAGTAGAAGAGGATAACACTACACACCCATTCATGGTTATCTATAATTAGTAGCTCCAGTTATACGAGGCCAGCCTCGGCTGAATTGCGAGCGGGTCACCGGTTGCTCAAAGAGCACTGTCCCATAGCCAGTGGCCGATCTTGTTTGAGCGCCGCTGAGGCGCAGCGAGTACCGAAATGGTCGCGGGCTTCGGTGCTGCCGTCGTCCCGGTCGAGCTGGCTCGTCGGACGGGGAGCAGGTCTCGGAGGCTGGCGCCAACAGGAAACGGCGGGATCAAGGTTGCAACGCACCGACGCTATCCTCGTAGACTCCACCTTCCACCCCTCTTGTCCACGTTACCGCAGCGCAAGGCGCAAACGCGCGCTTCCTTCTGTCTCGTTGTTTTTCGTTCGTGACGGCGCGTCTTTTGCATAAGCAGTTCCGATGTCTACGTCGTCGTCTCTTCGAACATGACAACAAATACGCTGTTTTGTTCGCCTATTTCGCTTGGTAGGGTCACTGCACTGCAAATTTCACAAGGAACACCATGTACTCAATGGCCACGTACTCGTTTTCCTAGCTGTGTGCGCGTCAGGGGGTTTCCAGTGGCTTACTTACACGTATCTTTGAGAGCTCGTGTCATTTATAGTACTATAGGATCCGAATTGTGAAACGGGCTCTTTAAATGATTTCGGTCCGACCTTATACATTGAAAGCTCTGTTTACTATCATGCCACAACTAGCGTTCTTGTGCACGCTCGATCACGAAAAGCTTGCACAGAAATGCTAGCTGCTACAAATTTGCCTAAAAAAATGTGGCTGTTTCCGTCAAAAGGATGCTAAGCGTAGTCCCAGTGACCATGAACCCGTAGCCTTAATGTACGGGGAATGACCCCCGTTGTATTCATACCACTAGAGAGTGACTGTCTGCAAGCGGATGCATCCACGCTCACTTTTGCGACAGAATCATCCAAGCGGCCACTTCTAGTGTGGTTTATCTAAGCGACTATAAAGAGCTGCGTACACATGGCCGTCAAGCGTGTCCAGCGGAAAGGGATGTATACGAGTATGGGCACACGACGCTATGGCATAACGGCTTCCGCTCTGGCAGACAAAAACAAGCAGAAAGACGTGCACAGTCACGCGTTCTTTCTAGTTGTTCTCGTCCGCGTATTGCGTCTTCGATCACGCTTCCCCGCCGCCAACCAGTCCGACGAGCTCCGCCGCTGAGACAGCGGCCGGAACCCGTGGACGTTACACAAATTACATACCTTGTCGATGTTTGCCGATGTGGCCCTGCTGAGGGCCAGAACCACGAGGACTAAGCCTAATGTCCGTGACCGTAGCTGCCCTCCGACAGCTCGTCGGCCGCCGCTGCACATGACCGCCATCCGGCTGCGGCTGGGCGAGGATCGCACCCTGGGCGCCCCGGAGCGGGCCACAAGCAAAGAAGTCGCGCCGCTCGTGCTCTGATGCCGGTCTCACACAGGGCTCATGACGGTCCGCACGCAGCTCCACAAAGTCGGCGCACACTCCCGCCGGTCCACGCGTCGACACGGGCAAGAAGGTCCCAGCGCCGGCGTCGCGTAATCCGCAAGGTTGCAGCAGAGCACCGGCACGACTACTCCACGGGGAACGACTCGCTTCGACTGCGAAGCCGGGTCTGCCTGGGGGGGACGCTTCGGAGAGGGGGCGGTTGCTGTCGGCGCTTTGCCGGCGAGGAGGGCTTTTCTTCGTCGCCAGGTAGGGAACCAGGTTTCTTCTCACCGGCCGTCAGCCCAAGAGAGGAGGAGCAAGACGCCATCTTGGAGGGACCCCTCCACCGTCTCTCTCGTGGGGCCTGCTCTGTAATTGGCGGTCCGTGAACTGGTTCGGCGGCTTTTGCTTTTTGTCTTCAGAGGTCCTGGCGCTTGGTTCCGGACGCGCCGCGTTTGGCCACCTGAAGAAGCCCTACCTCCTCGCTGGCAGGGATCGGCCCAGGGGGATTGCGGGGGATTCTTGGGATGCTTCCGAGTGCGGTCACGACATTTTATTTTATTTTATTTACCCCAGGGATCGGCACGCTGGCCACGCAACGGGAGGCACCGACGAGTGCGGTCGCGCGTGTACGCGATCCCGTTTCTTGAGCAGACTGCGCGCCCGTGCGTCTGTACCGGGCTTCCTGCGCGCGGCTCTGGGCACAGGATGCCTCAGTGCACGCTCGCTCTCCTCTCGCGTACGGCGTGCGTCGGAAGCGTTGCTCGTATCCGCCTATTCCGAGAACAAGAAAGGAAGAAGATAATGCCTCTCGGTCTTCCCTTCACGTCACGTGTATGTCGAAACCCTTCTGTGCTCAAAGAAAGGTGACAAGTGATTCTGATCACAGAACTCTCTTGTAACTGTGCGTTTTTCGGCCGCGATCTTCTTCGAGGGCGGAAAGAAGGGCACTGGGTGCTCTGCTGGTCAGTGGCAGTTTGCCATCTGTCGAACTCTCCATCGAGTGTCGCACAGCCCATGCGTTGCACCTCTGGGCTCTTTTAAAGTGAAGCAGCAGCACCTTTAGGGCCTTCTTCAGCTAATGACAGTCGATGCCATTGTCCTAAAATTTAGGAACAGCTTCGCAATGTTTTGAGTATCAGCTTCTTGGCATTGTTTGACCTCTCGATATCAACAGTGAATGGCACCTTATTGCACGAACACATTTATCGTAAGAACATTTCTGATAGTAGACGATATTTCAGCTTGTCTGATGTGTAGCGGAGCTCTTACATATTTTCGTCATTTAATGACCTTGAAAGACTAAAAAACTAGCAAATTTTTATTCGTAAGTGCTACTAGATTTTTACCGTCTCCTTTTATTAATATTGTGGTAGTAACATTCCAACACTAATTACATATGATGTGTTGCCCTTACATCTGCATGTCATTTGCTTTCTCTGTGGTTTGCGTATATACGTAGTCTGCTACAACCCAAAGCAGGTCATGTACGTAGACCAATGAGGAAGCATTCTACGTTTTCTAGCACGTAAAGTATTCTAAGCATTCTAGCACGTAAACTTCCATTGGACGAAAGTTTATCACCGTTTGCTTTGATGAAGGTGCATGTGAGACGCTGGTTTCGTGGTAACAAACTAAAATGCTAAAAGGGGCATTTTTTCAAAGGCATTTTTGCAAATAGGATCTAGAATTTAAAATATGGAATAACATAGACTTTGTCAGAATGCCAAGACGCATAACGAATACTAAGGAAGGAAAGAAGAAAATAGAAATGCAGAAAGGTTAACAAAAAAAAAAGTGTCTGCTTGGCTACACCCCACAAGGGTGATTGGGGAAGAGAAATTGAAAGATGAGAGAGAGAGAGAGATGGAAATGAGATAAGGAAAGAAAAAATAAAGCGCACTGAATCCACCAACACATGCCGGATCGCACCGCAAGTCGCAGGCATTCGCGCAATCCCGTCGTCTTCAATAAACGCATAAGTGCCTTTCCTACCGGATCAGATGACGAACGATGGTGACGGTGTTCTATCGGTACTTCCACAGAAAGTGGACAATCGACCAGTCGTCGCAGCGTGTTAGAAAGTTCTCGTATTTCCAACCCAGGTCGAGGACAGCGACACAGCAAGTGGTCACTGTCCTAAGAGTGCGAGAAAAATGCAAGGACAAAACGTATGTCATCTTGTTGAATACGCCTTCAATTTTGTGTGAACACTCGTGTATGTCGATGCAGTCGAACTACCCAACTCAGCCCGAGATTCATAACTAACAAAGCAGTTTTTTTTTCTGGTTAACCTCCCTGCCTTCCTTTTTTCTCGTTTCTCTCTCTCTTTTCCGATAAAATTAACATAATAAAGTGCTCGCTCGAAGATCCCTCACTCACCTATTATAAGGTATTCCTGCACGAACTACATTAGCAGATGGAGTGACAGTGAGATAATAACAAGAATGAGATAAGAATGTTAATCAGAACTTACACTGGGGATCACGAGAAGTAGAAAAATTACAGCCAGAAAAAAAAGAAAAGTAAACTATACCAACACTCCAAGGAGAGGCCACACAAGATAGTAGAAATATGTCCTTGTTGGTTTATGGTCTTTTTCTTGTATAGTGCCGGGGGTACACACGCAAAACAAGTAACGAGACGTCACACAAAAATACCGTTTTGTGTGACGTATTGGTGTTCATTCTGTTTGTTACGTCTGCACTACACAACCTGCTGATCCCATCTACACCTTTAGTACCTTGAGGGTGTAAAATGATAACTTCGTTGTCCGAACATCCCCTTGTTCGAAATGGGCAGTGGCCAACCATTCAGTCATCTTAAGCAATGTTTTATGACTGCTTTTCTTTAATAAGAGTAATTAAGTAGAGATTCGCCCATATAGTGGGTCTGGCTACTCTTACTCTCTGACACAATAAAGACGCGAGAATAGAACACACAGACAGACACATTCACATAATTTAACTAATATATAATGTGAATACCCTCATAAGAGAAGCGCAACAGTTGGAATAGGTTTTGTTCGTGAACTTAAACTTAGAAGCAGAGCGCTATACATACATTCGTGTATTTGGCATTTTAGTAGTCGCTGATATCACGGATAGGCGCATCTGCAGTATCCGTGACAACGACATCAGCTTTAGCTTTCTTTCAAGAAGGCTGTTTCCATCAGGCAGATACTACACTGTAAAGCTTATGCCAAGTCGCGGGCTGATCACGGATCTCTCAATGAGAAAGTTATCACGCTTTGCGGAGTGCGTGTCTTGCAGATGATGACTTTATGCAGCAATGCCACATATTTATAACTCAATGAGCTGATTTGTTAATTATCTTACCAGAATTTCTGACTAGATACTGCTTCGAAGCACCTTTTATTCAAATTTCGACACTACCTTGTCTCGAATAATTTCTGCCTGACGCAACAGAGAAAGTGCGAGTTCTCCGCGAGTGTGGCGCAGGCAGTTTCGATATCGCCTTTAAAGTTGGATGAAAAGTATCTGAAATTACGTGCGACTTTTGTGATTCTCAAAAAGCGGGTAAGTCATAAATTGTGGTGGTCAACAATTTTTCCGCATAAGCGATGGCCTTCAAGTATATGATTAACAAGCTAAGTAACGTGATTTCTTGATCAATAATTTCATTGCTACTTTATCGACAGCAAATTTCCTTCCTCCTCGATGTAGAGTTCATGTGCCAAAACGACAGGAGTCTGACTGTCATAGGATTTTAACAAAGAGATCTTTATAGACTTAAAAAAAATCGTGCATAGATGGTTGCATGCGCGAAGAAGCGCACGCCTTTTTTTTTTCTGAAGCACGTGCAGGAGATATACAGATGTGAAAAACTGCCGAGAGAGGTGACTTTTTTTATTGGTATGCGCACAGACGGAAATGTTTTATTTATTTATTTATTTATTTATTCATTTATTCAATTCTTTATTTAACTCTTCATGTATTCATTTCGTGCCAAGAAACGTGAATTTGCGCAGACATGGCTGAAATTAACAATCATTACGGGAGGAGGAAGCATGCTCTTAAAGTTAGTCTAGCTAACATTTCAGTGTGTCTACTGTGTCACAACGTTTAGCTCATCACAATCGTGTTGTGACTTCCCTTTCTCATCCCCTTGCGACGCTATCCCACACAAAGCTACGCTATGCACCACTGGCGTTTTTAGATGGCCATTGGGTTTGGACGCTCGGCTTCGAATTAATGTTGCGGGGTTTCTAATTCCACCTCGTGAAGATTTTTTTTTCGACAAGAATTCTTTCTTTGTGTTTCTTCGTGCGGTTAAATGGCGGTTATACCGAGAATTTCTCTTTCATATTATCTATTCTCTTCCTTTTCTCTCTCTGTACTCGTTCTCTCACCCATCAGGGTTATCACAGGTCATGCCGGAGAAATCGGCACGCATGTTCCCGAAGCGAAGCATAAGGGGAAGAACGGGGCGAAGAGAGCCCGCGTCGGTTCACGATGATGGTGTAGTTTTGGGTCACGACCGGTATCTTTCGTCGAGCTATAGAACAGCTTGGTGATTAAAAAATAGCTGAAATTGTATTATGAATTATTGCACCAGTGGCTAGCTGCTTTTTAACCACTTTAATTCATTTCCTTCTAGGTGCCCCGCCACAGTGGTCTAGTGGCTAAAGTACTCGGCTGCAGACCCGCAGGTCGCGGGATCGAATCCGGGCTGCGGCGGCTGCATTTTAAATGGAGGTGGAAATGCTGTAGGCCCTTGTGCTCAGATTTGCGCGCACGTTAAGGAACCCTGGGGGGATGAAATTTCCGGAGCCCTCCATTACGGCGGCTCTCATAATCATATGGTGGTTTTGGGACGTGAAACGCCACATATAAATCAATAACTTCCGTTCAGGTCATAATTAAATACTACAATAAATACTACGCATCAATTAATTACTACAAATAATGTCTCCTATGTTTGCTTGGGTTCATCATCAGATTGGGTTAATTAGATTACATTCAACAAAGAAACGGACTCATTGATGCATTCCTCTCTTTCGTCCGAGCTCAACAGATGTGGCCTGCATGCGCGATTGAAATACCTGTTTCCAGCGCGTTTCCTTGAAACCAAAGACATTTAATCGAAATTCTCTTTTTGCAGAAACTAAACTAGCTCGAGGGAGGGGGTGAGGAGGAGGCTGAGCTGGCACTTCCTATCACACTTCCACTGCAACGCCATGAGTTCGTGGAGGTCTGAGCCATATTAGTTCACACCATGTGCCCCCGAGGCGTCTGTACCGTTATCGGCCCTGAACACACGCGATACACCATATATGGTCGTTCAAACACGGTGGTTCTCAAGGGGTGGTGATTTGCGTGCATTTGGGTCATCAGCGATAATAATGATGGGCAGGGCTTCGTGCATGGACTTCGTCGTCGAGCGAACGTAATTCCGCACCGCGTGGGCTCACGCGGCTGCGTTTCCTGCAAATGACAGCCGTGTGACGGCGAAAACCACTGTCTTCGAGCGCGGTCTCTCGAACTCCTTCGCCGATCTCTCCCTCGGCCGTAACACTATCATTGACAGCAGCACCGTTCTTGGTGGGTGCGCATGTGTGTGCCGACCAGAGGCCAGCGCGCATACAATGGAATCGCGAAAGTAGACCGCGCGCAATTGGATTTGTCCCGCGCATGCTTGGTGCTAATTTGTGGAGGGGATGTTTACAAACCGCTTCCTTCCCCCACTGCTCGTGGCAAGGGGATGTAGTGCGCTCGGTTTTGTCGGCCCGTCGTCTCAGGGGCGACGCGATGCTCGGGCGTGTTGCGCGCCTCGCTGTCACACTGAACTTTAATCCCTCGACTATTTCGGGCTGTGTCGTCGGCCACGACGTCTCTCCTTCTTCGTGCGCGTCTCGGATAATTGCGTTTGCCCAGATGACGAAAGTAGACCCAGCACTGCATACTGCATGCCGTCTATCGTTCGCTGCAGTGACTCAGCCTCACTTTATGACGTCGCTACAGGTCGTAGGTTCAGTTCATTGCTGCGACTGCCGCATTCCGATGGGGGATCGACGCGTCGTCATTAGTTCGTTCTTACGTTATACCAACAAAATGTAAAGAGAGAGAGAGAGAGAGAGAGAGAGAAAACACCCACGCATAGCCCAAATTCGCAGCTTACTCGTAGCGTCTCTTAGCATACCCAGAACATTGGGATATAATACTATGTTAGACTGGACAACTGGAGGTGGTAGTGGTTAGAAGATGAGAAAAGGCAGCTAATTTCTGCAGCCTGGTTGGGAGCACGGCGCAGTGCCTAAAAACAACTGGACGTGTTCCTTTAGCGTGATCCGAGGTTAAAGGCGTGAAAACGTCGACGGTAAAGGAGAGAGAAACAGACGTGAGCGGCGCCCCTTCCAACGTTTTCCTTCTCTTTTTTTCTTTCCGTTTTTCTTTTTTTTAAGAAGTGGTGCTCTACATGTGTGTGTATTTCTTTGTCCGCCGTCGTCTTCGCGCTTTTAACTTGCATTATTGGGGTATAAACTACAAAAAAATCTGTGCTCTTTAGCTCTCCTGGCATACATGAAAGGAACAAAAAAAAAAACATCGTGTCGGCGAGAAACGCTTGGCTAACATGTAAAATGATTTTCAAATTGGTAAAATGACTTTCACACTATTTGTGATCGTAAGTTTTTGTTCCAGTGTTCATTCATCGCTTGCGTTTTTTGTATATTTACTGTCGCATTGTACGTGATGTTTGAGCCAAAATATTGGTTTGCAGTACTTAAATAAATAAATAAATAAATAAATAAATAAATAAATAAATAAATAAATAAATAAATAAATAAATAAGAGCCTCAGACTCCATGCCGAGCAATGTTTATGCGGAGAGAGAGAGGCTTATGAAAGAGAAAGAAAGAAAAAGGACGCTATTTTCTACGCCATTCTCGAGCTCGCAGTGTTATTTCCTAATTGCCTGGCGTCAGCGAAAAAGTGATCTTATGTACTGCGCAAATACGAAGTGCAGGTAACTCACGTTCCTCGCAGATGCTTGCAGCGTGAACTATTCCACCAAAAAAATAACCTCAAGCGCTTCGTTGTTACACACACACACACACACACACACACACACACACACACACACACACACACACACACACACACACACACACACACACACACACACACACAAACACACACACACACACACACACACACACACACAAACACACACACACACAAACACACACACACACACGCACACACACACGCGCGCGCGCGCACACACACGCACACACACACACGCACGCACGCACGCACACACGCACACACACACGCACGCACGCACGCACACACACACACACACTTTGAAAGAGAGAGAGGGAGACGACGCATATGATGCCACTTGGGGTGGGTACTGCACGGGCGGCGACTGAAAATGCGTATTCTTCAATGGCCGCCGGATCCCTGGCGTCGAGGTGGTAGCTTGATGACACCTGTACAGTTTCAATGTGCGACGCGTTCATAATGTCACAGGCCTCTGGGAACACTTGTTACTTGCAACGTGTCAGTGAGTAGATTTCGCAGACACTTGCAGCAGTGCTCAGAGCCGCGAACGTGGTAGAAATAGTGGCTGAAAGAGGTAGAAAAAAAAAAAAAACTGGCGGATCCCACGGTGCAGTTGGAATCGATGATATGCGAAGCACGAATGAGTAAGGGTGATAGGTCAGTTTAAAATCAGCACAACGTTTCGAGGAGGAGGTGAATTATGCTGTACACGACTTCCATGTCATGAATATCATGTTTAAACGTTTCATTTACCTTCGTCATCTATTAACGTCACCTGATACAAACTTTGGTATATATGGAGCTAGCGAAACATCCGCGAGCATGTTATGAGCGTAGCATATAGTAATGTTTTACATGAAATCTATATCATGATTATCGTAATTGGACGTGCCATTTACATTCATCGTTCATTCAAATCACGTAATGCCAAATTCGGTATATGTGGAACTAATGAAACGGCCGCGAGAACGCCATGAGCGTGCATGCAGTTATGTATTACATGAAACGCATATTATGATTATTCGGTTTGGACGTGTCATTCACCTTCTTCGTCTATTCACTGCACATGTATCAAATTTGGTACATGTGGAGCTAGCGCAACGGCTGCGAGCGCGTCGTGAAAGGCCCCATATACTCCGACGCAACGTTGACGCACGCGCAGGCTGGGCTCAGCGACGCCACGCTAGCGAAACGCGAGCAATCTATAGTGAGACGCCAGGCACAACCGGCGCGACCAGCGTCCGTCGGCGCGGCCCACTGGCAGCAGGCGCGAAATGCGACATGCTGCATTTCGCGCCATGCTACTTAGCACCGCGTCTGCCTCTCTTTGTGACGGAGGGACGCCGTGTGCACTCAAACGCGCATGCGTGAAAGCATGCAGATCCACAATGAAGGGCAGTGGGCAGATCCACTGATCTCTACTAGGGGGATATCGGCGCCTGGGGCATCGCCAGCGTGATGCGATAAAACGAACACCGGCACGTACGCGTGCCGGGTCACGTCGAAGTGTATTGGCACTTTGAGTGTGGTGTGTATTAATATTCTTACATGACACGCATTTCATCATTATCATGTTTGCACCAGTCACATACCATCATCATCCATTAAAGGGACGTAAGGAACGTAACACCAAAATTTGGCATATGTGAAGGTAGCGAAACGGCCGTGAGCGCATCATGATTGTGGGACGTAGTCATGTTGTTACACGACAGGCATGTCATGACCATCATGTTTGGACGTGTCATTTACCTATGTCGTCCGTTCGCGTCACCTAATACCGAATTTGATACATGTGAAGTTAGCGAAACGGCCGCGAGTGCATCATGAGCGTAGCATGTAGTCATGTTTTTACATGACACGCATCTCATGCTTATCATGCTTGCACCAGTTTCATACATTCGTCATCCATTAACGTCCCGTAATACCAAATTTGGTATAAGTGGAGCTAGCGAAACGGCCGCGAGCGCATCATGAGCATGGCATGTAGTCATGTTTTTACATGCCACGCATCTCATTATTATCATGTTTGCAGCAGTCACATGACTTTGTCATCCATTCACGTCCAGTAATACCGAATTCCGGGTATATGCAAAGCTAGCGAAACGGCCGCGAGCACATCATGAGTGTGGCATGTAGTCATATTGTTTCATGACACACATGTCATGATTTTGATGTTTGGGTCGGTCGCTTGTTTTTTCGCCATGCAGTCATGTCATAACGTACCAGTTTTGCAACATATAATGTGAATGAAACTACCGGAAGAGCAGCAAGGCAATGGCATGTAAATCATGACATTTATGACATACATGTCATAATTTTCATGTTATGACTAGGCAGTTACGTTCGCCATACAGTCATGTGATATCATACCAAGTTTGGTATCGACACCGTTATCTAAACGCCCAGGAAAGCTAAAAGTCGTAGGCAGATAGATAGATAGATAGATAGATAGATAGATAGATAGATAGATAGATAGATAGATAGATAGATAGATAGATAGATACGCTCAATGTCGCCGAACTTCGCCAAGAAATGCTTCGCATTTAAAACACGGGATTGCTTTTAGCCAGACTTGAAAAGGCACCCTGTCAATCTGAGAGCAGCCAAAATAGTAGCTATGCCCTTTATTTTTCGTGCTAAATTTTTAGTCAGATAGAACATAAGTGATATTATCAACACAGTTGTTATTTCAGAACGATAAGGCATATGATTTTGGATAAGCAAGAACATACAGTAAAGAGGAAATCTCTTTCCCTCTTGTTCAGTGTTCAAGCCACAAGCTTAAAATAAGTTGATTGATGTGTGGGCTTTAACGTCCCAAAACCACCATATAATTATGAGAGACGCTGTAGTGAAGGGCTCCGGAAATTTCGACCACCGCTGGTTCTTTGACGCGCACCCAAATCTGAGCACGCGAGCCTACATCATTTTCACCTCCATCGAAAATGCAGCCGCCGCAGCCGGGATTCGATTCCGCGACTTGCGGGAAGCTTAAAATAAGTTATCACTGAACTGTTGTCAGGGTAATTTCGTAAGACGTCAAAGCAGTTTTTCAAAACCTTGGATCAAAATTGAATAATGTAACGTAATATCACGCCAACTACACTTTGCGAAATCTGGCTGCAGATGAACGTTACAGCCTCAATACACGGCACATCTCTAGAGGTTTTTGTGAGGTTCATGTTAGAACACGTTCTGGAGCACCGGTACTGGAAACTGCAAGGGTGCAGCGTCAGCCGCATGCTAGCTATTCATTCGCCGACATGTGCGCATCTTCATCACTGATTGCAGTCGCGCCATGGATTTAAAGGGGTAGCCTCGATGCTCCCCAGCGCACTGGCATAAAAAAAACATAATATTTAGGCTTCTTTGCTCTTTTATACGCAAATGATAAGGCAAACGATTTGTAAACGAGGCACAATAGAAATTCAAGGTAGCCAGAAAATAGTGATATAGACCCAACTTAGACATTTTATCACCAGATGGGGTCGTAAAGCGGCCAATTTGGCACAAAGTAGCCTCCAACGGCAGCCCTGGCATGCATCCTTGCAGCCCTGCAACGCATCAACATGGTGCGTTGCTCGGTTTAAATTAACGTCTCTGTGTTATATGTTGCCAAACAGCGATACTTTTTACTGTAAGGGTTGTGTTACTGAGCACTTTTCGACATCACTTCATGAGATGCTTATTAAAGAGACGTTAACAATGCACTCTTTCAATTTTATTTATTTATTTCTGGAATATTATGTTTCATCTTTATTATGCTTCGCTATGTAGTCACACAAATTGACAACACGAGTCGCGAAACACCTCACTTTTTTTTTCTAATAAACGCCAGACACTCTACAAAAGGTTAGAAAAAACATGGGATTCCTAAATCGCACGCGAATGCTGCTTTAACGGCAAGTTGTTCTATCTTCGAACACATGCCCGTTGTTGCTGAGCTTGGTTTTTCGCCATTGTACCTTGAAACTCACCAACACCCCTCGATGTTTTTAACAGTAGTTTGTGAACGAACACACACACACACACACACACACACACACACACACACACACACACACACACACACACACACACACACACACACACACACACACACACACACACACACACACACACACACACACACACACACACACACACACACACACACACACAAGACGAAGTTACGTGCCGGTCGAGTCACATGCATACGTAAGGAGGGCTCGCTCTGTACGCGACGATGCCAAGAAAGGTCAGAGCGGAGCAGGAGTCGGGGACGCTCTTCATGCCGCGTGCCTTGCTCGCGCTGTGTACTCGCGCACGCATATGTCGCGTGCGAGTGTCGTGACCTGCTGGTCTCGAATCGGGCGAAAAATATGTGCGTACAGCGTGCACGGCCGCGTGCTGAGATCGAGGCGCCTCTCATTTTCTCTCGGGAACTAGGTGCGCACACTGCGCGCCTGCGACGAAGTCCGTGGACAATACCACCGCAGGGGCGCGCCGTTTGCATATTCGCTTGCCCGCAGTGCCACTGTAATGTCAACAAGCAGCTCTCGTTATAGGGAAACCACACCACTGCGTGCGAATTCCTTATTGAAAAAAATACAGAGAAGATACTAAAGGCAAGTCATCATGGGGAGGTACGACACAAAAGTAACAAGGGTAGAAAATTGCCACTGTTCTCGCCATTATACGGCGAGCCTTGTGATGATGTCACGAGACTACTTCGCGAGTACAGAAAAAGTGATTTGATGTTGATTGAGGTCGTGACTCGCAATTACTTGTCTTAAAGATGAAGTAGCAGATTATAATGACAATTGCTTCGGCTAAAGCTGCCACTGATTGAATGTGCGTCACGTTCCTTCCTATCCGTTCACAAATGTTGCACGAACTCAGAAAGACACGCCCTGGCTCTGCGGTGCATTCTGACGTTTTTTATATTTGGCGCCAGTTATTACTCGAAATTTTCGTTTATCGTCTTTTCTCACTTTAACGTCAAGACACCAGGGACTATTCCGGAAACTGCTTAATGCGCTCGATGGAGCAACGCGACAACAAATTGGTGCACATGACATTAGCTAATTATTGGCATGGTGCATGAGCCTGTGTCAGGAAACGAAGTGCTTCATTGGGACGTGAGCTCAAAGGAGGCGCTTCTGATAACCAGCGATAAATAGATAAAAATTGTCTGTACTTGATTTCCAAGCGACGCTTTCCGATCGGATCATCGCTATTGATCCCTACAAGCACCAACTAAAATCATCGGTGAACGTCTGATGGAGTGTTAAAACTAAAAACCCCCACTGGCTGCTGAGATTCTTTCATTTAAGCCTTTGCGTCTGTGAAGCTCCTGCAAGGCATGACTGCAGTTATTTTGCCCTGTATGGTTCCCATAAAACGTATCCGTTCCTAAGTTAAAAGTATACGTGCTTGCCTCTCACTGATTGCCTCGTCAGCATCACAACATTGTTCACCTCATAAGTTACCGACAAAAAGTACCCCAAAACAGTGATTTCTGATGAGTAGAAACTAGCGTATCAAAATTGATAGATTTACACTTAAAAAAACTACTTAATATACCGTTGATTACAAAGAGACTAAATCGTTCAGCAGGAAATGTTACCGGAATCGGGAGTGGCTGACATTTTCACTTATGAACAATTATAGTGCAAGATTTTTTGTCTGAGTACATACCCTGATTCCCTAAAACCAATAGCCATTTCGAGCGAAAGTGGTCCTTCCGACAGCACTTTGTACCTTGACTGTGGTGCGGCATTCGCGCATTTACGCAAAGAGAAGGCAGAACAAGATATAGTCTCTTCCCTGTCGTTTCTGGGCGCATAGTTTCGCATCTTATACAGCAAGCAACAACAAATATGAAAGGCTGAATGCGCGCGATGTCTTTCGGAAACATAAGTACTGACGTTCTGATGGGTTATTGTTAACAACAGACACATTGCAAGCCATTTTCTGTACCTCAGACGACGACGAGAAAATTGCAGTTGCCCTCGAGGTAGAGCATTCTTTTATAAGGTAGTCTACGCGGACGTCATAATGAAACTCCGTCTGTTGCTGTTATTATTATTATTATTATTATACTGCCGAACAACAACTTGGATGACATGCAGATGACTGCAGACAGAGGGCGCAGTTATAAAGGAAACATGCAAAGCTGCGGAAAGTAACAAAGAAAAAGTCCATGCCGTGCCCCGCTAAGATCATTTTGTATTGCGGCCAACTGCTCCACGTGTGACGAGCTTCCTTTGTGTGCTCGAAAAATTCTCTGGTCGCAAACACACTGCATGTATACAATGAATAGGCAGCAGGCGGGCGATGCAATGCTTCTACAATGCGGAAGCCGGAAGTGAGGACGCGGATAGCCTGACGTGTGAGCGACGTCATATTGGGACATTTTCGTAATCCCTATCGAGATTATTTGGCCAAACAGCAGGCAATATTCGATGAATGAGTTTTATGCAATTAAGGTTTAAATCAAATTTCACTATATGGTTTCATTCACGGACGCTGTGGGAAAATCAAGAATAAAGTCGAAATACTAATTTTTGATGAAACGAGAGTGTTATATAAAAAGATTCATGGTTGAATTCAGTATTTTGTTTTATTCTGGGGAGTACTCTGAGAGCTGTATATATTTCGAAGAAAGACTGTCGCAATGAACCTGATGTAAGGACCCCAACTTAGGTCGGAAGGAAGAAACAGAAGGAAAAGGAAAAGCAGGGACGTTAACCAGTCTACACGGACTATCATGCTATACTAACCTAGAATTATACGCACACTCGTTGCGCCATTGCATACATATAATTGTAACAGCCACCGTACACCTCGTACATGCTTTGTGAACAAGGTACCCGTATTGGGTGCCGAAATGTGAAAGTTTGTTTTCTTTTCCCTCTTTTTTTTTGTAGACCGAGGATGTTTTTTACTGTTTGGGAATGAAAAATGAATATTAAGCCGTCTTATTGCTTCGACTGCGGCTGCTCTCTGGCTTTTACATGTGCGAACATACTGCATTGTCGTATACGCTTGGGTGTTGCGTTCACCAATGCATATTGATTTCTTTTTGAAATGGCTGACGGCTCCAATCGAAATAACTGTGGCGTATACAGTAGATTATCAGATAACACGGTTGGTCTGTGCTACCGCCCGTTTTTTGAAGAGGAAACACTTCCACTCCGTACAGCTCTAAACTGCAGGTAAGCGAAAAGGCTTTCACATGCAGTTAACATCTTGGCACCATGAGACTACGCCGCACATCGATATACAAAAGGCAATGAAGGCTCTGCTGCATTGTCTCAAGGAAATTGAGTGCGAGGAGCTACGGTATAGCCCCTCCATCGGGCGCGTCTCTAGCGCTTGCTAGGTTATCAGTAAGGTATTTGGAGAGAAAAAGCTTTGTGTGCAAAAAGGCATAAAAATATGTCCAGTGCGAGACGTCCGTTATTAAATGCGAAGCATTTCCTTGCGTACTGCAAGCACTTTTGGTATCTATCTATCTATCTATCTATCTATCTATCTATCTATCTATCTATCTATCTATCTATCTATCTATCTATCTATCTATCTATCTATCTATCTATCTATCTATCTATCTATCTATCTATCTATCTATCTATCTATCTATCTATCTATCTATCTATCTATCTATCTATCTATCTATCTATCTATCTATCTATCTATCTATCTATCTATCTATCTATCTATCTATCCAGCAGATTACGTCTGGATGCTCTCGGGATCACTTGGCGTGCACCAAAATTGGCATGGGAAGGTGGTTTGGCGAATAGGACTGACTGGTCATAACATGAATAATGTCCCAATCCTGTGGCGTACGTCGTCAAACTCTTTCCGCCAGACAGTTCCACATACTTGCCTGCGGGTAGGTATGTGCCACTGGTATGCGTGTATGTGCCACAGGTGATGGACAGTTTATATCTACCCAGGAACGGCGAGAACAGACATGCGTAATTTCAACGCGTGATTGTTAAGAAAAAGCTGACATCGGCAGCGTTGACCCGACGAATGCAAAGAATAAACGTCATGGTCCCAGCAAGAATCGAACCCCAGCACTCTGCGTGGCAATGAAGTATTCTACCATGGAGCCACACCAGGTCTCGGAACAACTTTTTCAAGTGGATGCTAATGTTCACGAAACGTCAATAGTAGTCACAGTGCTGGCTATACAGTTTTATAAACATCACATATTTATTTCTCTATTTATTCAAAATACCTTACAGGCCCACTGAAGGGCATTGAGTAAGGGAGGCATCAGTATACAAACGAAATAACAATAAAGGAGAAAAGCAGACGATATATATATATATATATATATATATATATATATATATATATATATATATATATATATATATATATATATATATATATATATATATATATATATATATATATATATATATATATATATATATATATATATATAAGATTACAAAAATCAAGGTGCAACAGCGCTATACAATACTAGAGTGCAACGAAATCAGGTTGTCACGAAAAATTTCACGGTTACAAATGGATACAACATGATCCGGAAGACCGTTCCAATATGCAATGGCTCGAGGTAGTGATGATAAGTTAAATGCCTGCGTGTGACCATGAATGCGCATAAAACTACGTGCATTGTGAATGCGCCGGGAAGTGCGCGCAGGAGAATAAAGTGGCAAACAGTGAATTTCGTTACTATAAATGTACCTATGAAACAGACATAAAAGAGCAATGTTGCGGCGTATTTCTAGTGACTGAAATGCAAGGTCTTGTTTTATTAGGGTAATACTTGAATGATAGTCGTAGTTTCCGGAGATGAATCTCGCTGCCCTATTTTGGACGGCTTCCAACATACGTACCAAGTAATCTTGATATGGTGACCATGTGGATGATGCATACTCTAGCTGTGGGCGAACATAAGTAATATATGATAATGCGCGTACGTTAGAAAGAGCGTTGCGCAAGTTTCTGCGGAGATATCCGAGAGATTGAGATGCTTTCGATGAGACAGCTGCTATATGCGTAGTCCAGGATAGATCCGATGTAAGGTGAACGCCTAAATATTTGTAAGATGGTGTAGCTGATACAACGGCGTTATTAATCTTATAGTGAAATGCTGAATTGTTATGCTTTCGAGTGAACGAGATTAACTTGCATTTAGAGGCGTTAAGGGACATCTGCCAAGTTTCGCATCAACGGAAGGTTAGGTCAAGGTCATTTTGGAGAGCGGAATCATCATTAAAACATTTAATGTTGCGGTATATGGCGCAATCGTCAGCGAACAACCTAACTGTGGATGAAAGGTTATCGGGCAAATCATTAATGTATATTAGAAAAAGTAACGGACTGATTACACTGCCTTGGGGAACACTGGATGTGACGTCGCAAAGGTTGGATGAAATGTCGTTGATCACTGTAAGTTGCTCACGCGAAGAGAGGAAGCTTCGTAGCCAAGACAGGATTAATGAATCAATACGGAGTGCGGCCAATTTAGAGATTAAACGACAATGAGGGACAGTATCGAATGCCTTGGCGAAATCAAGGAAGAGGCAATCGGTTTGTTCGTTAGCGTTCATATTAAAGTGAAGGTCAGTCGTGAATTCGAATAACTGGGTGTCACATGAGTAGCCTTTTCTAAAGCCATGCTGATGGGAGAAGAAGAAGTTGTGTGATTCAAGGTGATCGTAGATATAGAAGCCACGATATGTTCAAGTAGTTTGCAAGAGATGCATGTAAGTGAAATGGGTCGACAATTATGGGGCGAGTGCCTGTCACCGGACTTAAATACGGGAATCACCTTACCAATCTTCCAATCCTTGGGCAGTTCGCCTGATGATAGCGACTGGTTAAATAGGAGACAGAGGAAGCGGCTGGAAATATCTGTGGTGTTCTTCAGTGTTTTAGAGTTAATGTTATCAATACCTGATGAAGTAGAAACCTTAAGATTCGTGATGAGTTGGGCTATACCTTCGGCAGTGACAATGATTGGGGCCATTAAAGTGAAAGGGTGATCTGGAACAAATGGCACAGTGGAACAATCTTCCTGTGTAAAAACAGAAGCGAAGTACTCATTGAAAACAATAGCGGAAGCTTCATCAGAAAGTGGCGTTAGTTCACTATCGTGTATTGTAATGTGATTAGGAGACTTGTTGTAGGGCGAAATTATTTGCCAGAACTTTTTGGGGTTATTGTCTAGGAGTGACGGCAAGTCCTGCGAATAATATTTCTTCTTAGCTGTGTCTAAGGCTTTACAATAGTCTTGTAAACAGACCTTGTATTTATCCCAGTAGGACACAGAGCCAATGCGTTTTGCCGTATCATAGAAACGTTTCTTTTTATTTCGTAATGTTCGAAGATGTTTAGTAAACCAAGGGTTAGTTTTATCGTTGGATGCAGAGATCAGCGGCACAAGCTGGTCAACTAACTCGAATATTTTTTTCTTTAAAAAGAATCCAGTTTTCGTTCACGGTTCGAGAGGCAAACGACGGCAAAAAAAGTTCCTGATAAAAATCTTCTAGCTCCGTCCTGAATTGATGAAAACTAACAAGGTTATAACCCCGGATTGTTTTTCTCACTGAGCCTGTGAAAGTTACAGGTAGGTTGATTTGGAAGTTAAGGAGCTTGTGGTCGCTAAATCCTTCTATGTAAGAAATCGCTCCAGTGGTTTCTGGTGCATTAGTGAAAACAAGGTCAAGTATTTCAGTACCACGGGTGCATTGGTGAACAACTTGTGATAAGTTGATACATATGTACTCCTATGATACAGCTGTCACGTCGGGTTAACGTTAATGTAGTTAGGCGCCATCCGCTAAAGTTGAATAATGTAGCAGTGTCTGCAGGGCTATCATCCTCGCGTGCACCAGCGCTTTATATCAGCTTATCGCTTCTGGTGTTACTATATTAATACTCGTGCTCTTGTTGGCATTGTGGCGCAAGTGCAAGCAACTGGTTATATAAACATCTGCGACTGTTCAACATAAGTCCGTGCATGCAAAATTTGTACATATATTTAGCGTCATTTCATAACGTGTCGCTCAATAAAAAAATGCAACACGGTCACCTTCCCTCTTTACACTTCACATAACGTCGATTTCCGAGGGATGTGGAATCTGCCGAATTTCCATCGTGTTCCGTTCTCTTGGGAGAAGCAACATGTAGACCAAACCGGCAGGTTCGTCAATGAGCGACTGAGAGAGCGCAATCGAAGACGAATAAACTGCCACCTGAAGGGTTTCTCGGTCTTCACGTTCACGCAGGGGGTGGCTGGCCTTTGTTTCTGACCACAGCCATTTTTGGTCTACATGAGGATGAGATGACTCGTTGACCGGGAACATTATCGGCGCACTTGGATGTCCATCATCAAGCCTTCAATAGCATTGCCTTCTAAAGAGTTGGGTTCTGTGTGTAAGTGGTTATGCACTGTATTAGCTGTTATGATTTCTTTTAGATGAAGTGACATTTTTTCGAATATGTCTGAGTGATCTCACGTGCTGAACAGCGTGCAGGGCGATTATGGTTTAAAAGCGGTCCGATTTTGAATCTAAACATGTAGTGGTGAGTAGCGCGGTGCTGTGTCCATATGTGCTTTCTCGCGTCCGTGCATCAAATTCGCGCTACATCAAATCTCTTCAAATGCATCACCAACAAGCCCACGTTTCGCTCCTCGTCTCAGCAGCGCAACTCTGTTTATATCGTTGTGCATGCGAAACGCAAGTTGAACATGTACAAATAAGGCAAGAAAAATCTTCGAGCACCACGCAAAACTCGGCTGTGACCGATGGCCAGTGGCCCCTTGATTGGCGGATTTCGCTTCTTTCGCACCTAACAGGAACGTTAGCCCTGCTTCGTGTGGCAGGGGAGGTGGTATATATCCCCATTAGGCTGCAGTCAACGCGCTTTATTTACCGACAATCGACTGAAACCTCCCACAGCGAAGCAGCGCTGCGTACTTTTGTATACACGCCGCCGACTACCTATCCACACAAATGCTGGGACAGTGCAGCGGGCTATAGCCTGATCTCACCGTGATTAGTAACAGCCAACTCTGAACTTCCGTAAGATGGCTAAAGCGCAACACAACGACATCGGCGTAGCCAAAGCGCGGGAAAGTTGGGGGTTATGACCCCCCCCCCCCCCGAAAAATTTTGCTTGCGTATATGCTATATGTACACGCACGCATACGAACGCTTGCACACACGAATATACATAAAGTAGGACTGAATCCTCCCTCCTCCTTCTCCCCTTCAAGAAAAAAAAATTCTGGCTACACCCCACAAGACGAGGCAAACCACTATGCCATGACAAGCACAGGGAGGAAACTGCATTTGCATCACGCTGGCCAGGGAGATGCTCGAAGAGGTATTGATGCATCACTAGCTGAGCCACGTCAAACCTACATAATATTTCAGGACAATCACACTAGTTGTAGGTACAAATTGAAACAGGGCGATTTTCAGTTTTTTTTTTCAGTTCCAGTTACACACAGGCTCGAAGGTGTCAACTGAGCAAGGACAATGACGGCTACTTTACGACAAGTATTTTTTGCTGGCAGATTCAGTAATCGTACGCATAGATGGGTTCGTTTCTTCTCAATGTTCTGTTCAAGAGCAGAGCCGGAGTCAGTATTAGCATGCCTACTTCAATCAGAGTGATTTGCTTGCGTATACTACAGAGTAGTAACATCAATCGCTGCCGATTTCACACTTATTGTTGAGGATGAATGTGCTATTCTAAACAGCTGTCCGAGCTCCGACCAAGGACAGGAGAAAGCATTGGGCATAGCTGTGTATATATGCGTCCTTAAGTATTTCAAGATAATCTTGAAAAAGTTCGGGTTAAGATTAACAACACCAGTTGGAATAGAGTCAAAATGGGCAACCCGCACATTTTGTACGCACCTCTGTAACTTAAAGGGGAATAGGCATTTGATGTGTACTTACGGAATTTCAAACGGCCGAAGGTGCCGAAGCGGGAATCATCCAGAGCAGCATTTACATAGGAAGGAAGGTGCAGGAGAGGTATAGAAAAGGCAGGGATGTTAACCAGATTAGAAGGGCCGGTACGCTACCCTACACTAGGGACAGGAATGAGAGAGTTTGATGATAGAGGGGGAGAGAGAGAGAGGGAGAAAAAATCACACGCACACAAAATCACACTCCACAGCCTGCATAGCACAGTTAGTTTATAATCGCCGGTGCCTTCAAGAAGTTGAGCACGGCCTTCGTCGCCTTTACCCGCGATGTCCTCTCAGGTCGACATTGCGGAATTTTTTCCGCCGTCATCGGTATCTGATCTATGCGAGCTTGAGCGGCTGCTCGAGATGTTCTATGCGCATTGATTGATTGATATGTGTGGTTTAACGTCCCAAATCACCATATGATTATGAGAGACACCGTAGTGGAGGGCTCCGGAAATTTCGACCACCTGGGGCTCTTTAACGTGCACCCAAATTTGAGCACACGGGCCTACAACACTTCCGCCTCCATCGGAAATGCAGCCGTCGCAGCCGGAATTCGAACCCGCAACCTGCGGGTCAGCAGTCAAGTACCTAAGCCACTGGACCACCGCGGCGGGGGGGGGGGGGGGGGGGCGTTCTATGCGCATTGTAGCGAAGACACTCGCGGAAGATGTGCTTATATGTTTCCTCTCTACCACAGTTGTCGCAAAAAGGGTTTCCAAATCAAAAGGAGAATGACTTCATGAAATGTACTCCTAGCCAAAAACGGCTGAGCAGAGTGGCGTAATTTATGCGTAGTCCACTAAGTGTCTCACGTAGAGGTTCTTGAAGGAAAAAAAAGGAAGAAATAAGCGTGAAACCGTTACCGTCTTTCTCAAGGAAGAGACCTCCACGGCTCCGCGCAGGGGATGGGCGAGGGGGAGTGAAATGAGGAGGAGGAAACGATGAGAGAAGGAGGGGTGCATTCGAAGCTGTCATGCGCGCAAGACGTAAAGTGTTCGGGAAGTGGCAGTGTTGGTTGTGCATTCCACTTGCTGTATTCCTACTGGGGAAAGTGACTTCTTGTGCAACCACTCAAAGTTGGCTAGCAGTATCAGCATTTATCTACATAATTAGGCAAATTACCACCTGAAAATAGCTCGAATGGCTGTATAACTGGACACTCTTTGGAATTGTTGAGTTGCGCTGTAAATAAGCTCCTCTGAAACCATCTATTCAGGTCGAAGTGAAGCTTTTTTTTTTTTTTGCTGTGTGAAGACGCATGGAACTGTATTATTGTGCGAAATACAAAATACGTACAATCCTGAACGGTATCTCCTTACTTTGTTTCTTAAATCCAAATTAATATTACGGGACAGATTTTCGATTGAGTCATGTGGGTAAACACGGTGTATGCATCATTGTTAGTACCAAAATCACGCCATACACAACAGCTACTCGCAGGCCAGCTTCTATTAGCGGTGCATTGAAACGCAGTTCAGTGATTTCATGGTCGTTCTTCATTCATTAATTCATTATTCCTTAAAAGCCCCAAAAAGGGCTATTACTTAGGAGATGGGTTTACAAAAATAGAGAAAGAAAAAAAAATATGGTGAGAGAAATGCAAACACTTCTTCGAAAAACTCAGATGAGCAGGTGAGTAGCGATGTCGTATGCGGAAGGACGTTCCAATTTATACAGCTACACGAGGAAAAAAAAAAGAAGATTAAAAATTGTCAGTGCGCACCTGGTGGCGAGCAACATTTAAAGAATGACCAGTGTGATGTGATACTCGTGCTGGTGGCAAGATTCAGA
Source organism: Rhipicephalus microplus (assembly GCF_043290135.1). Classification (NCBI taxonomy): domain Eukaryota; kingdom Metazoa; phylum Arthropoda; class Arachnida; order Ixodida; family Ixodidae; genus Rhipicephalus; species Rhipicephalus microplus. The sequence continues at coordinate 236,455,147 of NC_134710.1, forward strand.
TTCAGATTCAGATTATTTATTTCAGCATTCATTTGAAACAAATGCTAGGACAGGAGCAAGAAGCTGCTATCATAGTGGCTTGACAAATGCCCCGGTCCCTACAAAATTTGGCAAGAGACAACACGCATACACAAAAAACTGCAATACATCAATATACAGATTATCTTTCGAGAAAAAGAAAATAAGTAGAACACTGACATGTGTGTTGCAAATTTACAGCACAGCAAGCATTTCTTTTTTTTTTCTTACACAGAAGGCACGTTTTTTTAGCCAACAGTTCACAACATATACAAACAAAGTCGTTGGAAATATGTGTCATGGTGTAACCATACAGATTTTAAAGTACATGAAAGCAAGTAAGAAGACTTTCACACACACCACAAAAACAAAAGATGTACCATACGAAATAAACAAGCAACAAAAAGCAAGCACATATATGGCATAAAATTACTCACATAAAGCCGCATGGCTAAGAAAATACTGCTTTAACGTCCGACGCGAAGTAATATTTAAATTAATGTTTTCCGCCTAAATATCGTTAAGCAGTAATGATACATGGTACGGTAGCTGGTCTATTCCATGATTGGTTCGCGAAAAGGGGACAGCCCAAGTTTCACGCTCTCGAATGTCATAATTGAGTTGATGTGGTTTGTTTGAGTTACAAAGATGAATAAATGCACTGTGGCCTAGTTTTACATTTCCTTTATACTTCATGGCAACGTTAAACTCATAATGGCAACAAAATGGGAAAACATTAAACTGAGCAAATAATGGACTTGTATGGCCGTCATAAGGAACACACGCAACATGACGCAGTGCTTTTTTTGTAGGATAAATAGTGTCTTGCAATTTTTCGTCGACGTTGTTCTCCATGCTAAATTACAATGATTAGCATGAGAGATAAATATCGTATTATACAACAATAGCCGTATTTTTGATGGAAGAACATCCCGAAGCCTACACAGTGCCCCGCATGCTTTCTCCATGCGTGTTGCAACGCGTTCGATGTGTTGGTCCCCCAATAAGTTAGGATCAAAGATTGCATCTAACTTTTCCACGTCAGCCGTGACTACAATTCGTTCTGATCGATGGAATATGTTTAGATTACAATTTACGTGTTTTTGGGTTAATGCAAAAAGAGCAGCTTTAGTTTTTTTTTAGAATTACCTTACAAAAAATTTTTTTGTTCCTCCTCATATACAACGTTTCGAGAACAGTGTTAGCTTGTTGGGATAAATAATCAGTACTACGCGACTGGAAGAAAAAGCTGGTGTCATCTGCGTATAATATATAATGCGGTAAGTTGCTAATGTTCACTAAATCATTCATATAGATGTTGAACAGTACGAGTTCTATTATGCTTCCTCGAGGAACACCAGATTTCAGCTTTAGCGGCTCTAAGTATTCACCTGAGATGCAAACGCATTGTTTTCTGTCAATTAGGTAAGACCTGAAAAGATTCAGTCGTAATTAATCCACAGAATCCACAGTTCTAGCTTTTTTAGTAAAGTAACATGATTTATTCTGTCAAAGGTTTTGTAAAAATCAATAAATACACCTAATGTTCATTTTCTCTCTTCAAAGTCATTCAAAATTAAATCCTTCTGTATTATTAGAGCTGATTCTGTCGATAGACCCTTACGGAAACCGAATTGGTATGAAGTGAATAGCTGATAGCTGATATTTCTCACAAAATAACACAACCCTTTCACAAATAATCTTTTCCGAACCTTTTGAAATGACAGGAAACACTGACACCGGCCGATAACTCAACATATCATTTCGTTCACCTGATTTGAACAAACAACCTTTGCCAGTTCCATTTTTGTCGGGAACACACTAGTAGACACACAAACATTAAATACGTGTGCAAGAGCATCTATTAGAAAATCAAGTGCAAATTTATTGGCTTAATCTGCAGGCCATCAATCTCCCTTACCTTACTGTTCTTTAAAGGTATACATGAAAGCAGAGTAAAGTTCTTCAGGTGTCGTGGGCTCAAAAAACGCCGTGTGTACATTGGGCGCTCCCGTGTAATTGAGAGCGTCTGTACTGTGAGCGCTAATTTCTAAACTTGTAAAGTGTTGATTGAGCCAGTTTGCTAATTCAACACCTTTTAGCTGCTTCCCATTCTCACTAACTTCGAGCTCTTCATTGCCTGTGCTTTGGTTAAGAAGTTTATTAAGTTCCCGCCAAACTTAATCGCCCTTGGAATGCGTATCACTAAACAGTTTTTTCATGTATGCCTTTCTTGCATCTCGAAGAAACTTAGTTACAAAATAACGATATTTTTTAAAAGCATAATTATCATCCAGGCTTCTCGAGCACACGAAGTGGCTGGATATTTTGTTTTTCTTACAGATTAGCTTTAAAAATTCATTTGTTAACCAAGGCTTGCGTAGCTTTTTTGAAGTCTTTACGATTGTTAACTTAAAACAACTAGTGTAGTTATTTTTTATTATGCGCATTAGTGTATCTTGAGCTGTGTTAGCGTCGCTACAGTTAAATAGGGGTGCCCAGTCAATGGCTTCAAGCTGATTTTGAAAATCATTCATTCTTCTTGAATTTATCTCCTGAATTACGAAAGATTTACTTTCGCGTCATCTTGCTATAAGAATGTTGTTTCGTTTAGAAAACATGTAAATCGGCAAATGATCGCCTAAATCAGCAGCAATGGTACCAGCGCTCAGGTACTTTGCACTAGGCTATTTGTAATAAATAAGTCGATAAGAGATTCAGTAAGGCACGTGACGCGAGTGGGTGCTTTTATAACGTTCGCACAACCGAAAGAGTCAAAGAGTAAGGTTAAAGCCTGAGTAACTGAATTTGATTGCAGCAGATTTATATTGAAATCACCTCCTATGTTTATGCACGGTCTATTTTGATATGCGAGGGAAGATGAAGAAGTGTGTTTTGAATAGGAGCTACTTCTGCTAACTCCGGCGTATTTCAGTTGTAATTTAAGTCTGTTGATCACTTTCCGCTGCTACCTTGGAGGGGATGGAAGTAGACCACCCCGGGCGCCTGCCGGCACCAGCGGCGTCAGCGGCGACCGCCTCCAGGAAGCGGATGGGACAAGCGAGTGACAGCGACAGTGAAGATACTCATGCTTACTATCTCAGCAGTGAGGACTTCTCAGATGACGGTTTCCAACCTGTGCTGAGCCGCAAGGCGAAGAGAAGGAACATGAGGACATCCTCATCCTCAACTATTCAAACTGTAAGTGAAGCGCCAAAATCGAACACTTATACCATCCTGTTTCTGCCTGCACTTCCTACCGTCAGCATGAAACGCCTTAACGGACAGTCTGTGTCGAGGTCTCTGGAAACGCTCGTGCCAAATGAGATCACGGACATAAGAGTCAACGCCAGAAAGAATATACTGGCTGTGGACGTTTTGCACGCAAGTGCGTTGGGCGTTCTGCGCAGTGTAACTGACTTGGACGGCAACCAGGTGCGCTCTCATGTTCCCTTGGGATGTGATGTAGTAACCGGCGTGATCTACGACATTGATGTCGCTATTTCCAATAAGGACTTACAACTTCTTGTCAAGTCAACAACTGATACTCCAATTGTTGATGTCACCCGGCTAGGCAAGTCTCGCTGTGTGAAGATTGCGTTTAAGAGCACATCACTCCCCTCTCATGTGAAGGTGGGGTACTTCAGACATGCTGTGCGGCCTTTCATTCCGAAGCCTCTCCAGTGCCGTAAATGCATGAAACTTGGACATGTGAACAGCGTCTGCGAGAATTCGGTGGTATGCCACCGCTGCGCCGAGCACCATGAAGCGGATACGTGCGTCGCAACTGTCAAGAAATGCTCTAATTGCAATGGATCCCATGAAGCCACATCGAAGGCCTGCCCGCGGATTCAGAAGGAAATTGCCATCTTGAAGGAGATGGTGCGCGATCACTCATCTCATCGAGAAGCCGCAGCTAAAGTCAGAAGGCGTCGTTCACGTCGACGTCGGTCTTCGAGGACGCCCGCTACCTCCTCGACACGTTTGCGTGATCCCTCATCAGTACCACCTCCTTTGCCTCCCAGACCACATGCCGTGGGAAAGGCTGTAAAGGACAAAGCCAGTGAGCATACCCTAATAGCGACAGAGTGGCCTGCACTTCAAAGGGAAGCAGCATCAAGCGAACCGAAGGAGCTTCATGACGGCCAGTCCGCGCTCCCGGTTCGAGATCTTTCCAACCAAGACAGACAAGTGACTGCAATCGTGCCGGTTCGAGATCTTTCCAACCAAGACAGGCAACTGGCTGCAATCGTGCAATCATTAATTGCCACGATTCGCACGCTACTGAGCAGCATACAATCTCCGTCTGCTAAGAGTGCACTGCAAATACTGGATGCACTGAATCCAGTTCTTGCTAAATTCGTATAAGCACAATGGCTCAACAAAATCTTATCTTCCGCACTGAAGTTAAAAGTGCGTCGATTTTTCAGTGGAATGCCAGAGGCATGAAGTCCCGTATCTCGGACTTTCGCCAATTTGTTCGGGCCAATCAATTCCCTATACTTGTCATATGTGAACCAAACGTATCAACGCCTTATAGATTGTCCGGTTATGAAGCTTTTTGTTCAGCCGCTTGCGAAGAACGAAGCAAAGTAATTGTTTACACTCGCACAGACTTGACTTATCTTTCGCACCCAATAAGTTCAAATGACGACAATCAGTACGTGTGTCTTCGTGTGAAGAAGAATGCAGTTTCGTTCACGCTTATTGGTGGATATATATCTCCGTCATCGCGATTTGACTGCGACAGATTAAAAGACATCCTAATGAGAACCGATTGGCCTTGGATCATCACCGGTGACTTCAACGGCCATCACACGCTTTGGGGGAGCACTAGGATGACTGCCAGGGGCCGGAACATTGTTACATTCGCTTCCGATTACGACCTTTCCATCATGAACGATGGTACCCCCACATATCTGCGGGGTCTCACGTATGGCAGTTGCCTTGACCTGACATTGGTGTCACGGTGCTTCTCTCACAAAGTTAAGTGGTTTTGCGATATTGAGTCTCATGGGAGTGATCACATACCCACCTACGTGACGATCGATGGTATCATAAAAAATTTCTCTTCCGGTGTTGCAATTGGCACTGACTGGTCGATGTTTGCATCGCGTGTTGAGAACGCTTGCCAAGAAGGCCTCGCCTGCAGCCTGGAAAATACCATAGTGGAAGCTATGCAAGCGTCCAAATGTAAATTACCATTTTCGTCTAAAGTAACACAGTTTGACATCGAACTGGAAAAATTACGAGCTATACGAAGGCGTGCTGAACGACGATACAGACACACAAGATCAATTTACGATCTGAGGGAAGCAAGGCGGCTCCAGAAAAAGATTCAACGACGCATTTACAAACTGGAGAGCGAACGCTGGAAAGCATTCTGCGAATCTCTAGACCCTCATAAACCGCTGTCATATATCTGGAGAACAGTTCGTGGTCTTCGCTCCTCTCCACAACAACGGCACCCTTTTAAAGCTTTGGCACTCCATCATGGAAAAACAGAACTCGAGGTGGCTGAAGAATTTTGCACGAGAGTTGCCGGGAATATTATGAACGAGAGCATCGACGCCGTGATCGTTCCTGAGACGCGATTACCATGCAGAAATGGACACTCCGTTCACCATGGAAGAACTGGAAGGTGCGTTAGTCGCTTCTAAGCGCATGTCATCGCCAGGTCCTGATGGTATTACTTATAGTGCGTTGGGACACCTTGGACAAAAAGCTAGAAAAGAACTTTTAACATGCTTCAACAACTCCTGGCTCAGCGGCAGTGTTCCCTGAGAATGGAAAATAAGTCGATTAGTACCACTTTTGAAATCAGGAAAATCACCATTGGACTTGACAGCGTATCGCCCTATTGCCCTCGCAAGCTGCCTCGGAAAAGTGATGGAAAGAATGGTTCTATTTCGTCTCGAGTGGTACTTGGAACGATACACCAAATACCCTTCTTGCATGGCAGGCTTTCGTCGGGGCCGCTCCTCCATTGACTGTGTCCTTGATTTATCGACATTTGTTCAACAAGAAAAAAGTCGCAAGCGCATATCAGTGGCACTCTTTCTTGACGTGAAGGGTGCATATGATAATGTAGCTCACGATTCCATCCTCACTTCTCTCGCAGCAATGGGCATTGGTGGACGAATGTTTCAATGGATAAAAGACTGTATAACTGGCAGGGGTTTCTTTGTGCAAACAGATGAGGGTAAAACTGCTGAACATTACACCTACTGCGGAGTACCTCAGGGAGGTGTTTTAAGCCCCACATTGTTCAATGTGGCCCTCATTGGTCTGGTGAAGGTTCTGCCAAAGTCGGTGTGCCTATCCATATACGCCGATGATATTTGCCTCTGGAGTGCTGCAGTTACTCGCCCTCAGGTGCGTGCACGAATACAGCGAGCAGCAACCCTCACAACAGCCTACCTTCAGAAACAAGGCCTAAATATATCAACTGTGAAGTGCGCGTTGATGGCGTTTACACGCAAACCAATGACGCCATACCCTGTTTACATCAATGAGCAGAGTGTCAAATATGCACGGACGCATCGTTTCCTGGACATAATTATCGACAGAAGTCTTTCGTGGAGCCCATATTGTGCGTACTTGAAGAAGAGACTGCTATCTATTGTGCATATCATGAAATTCTTGTGCGGTAAAGCATGGGGAACTTCTGTGGTCTCCATGCTACAGCTGTACAGGGCCCTATTTCTGGGTCTATTGCGCTACAGCTTGCCGGTACTGACTAACACTTGCAAATCGAATACTCATTCATTGGAGAGTTTGCAGGGTCAGGCACTGCGTATCTGCCTAGGACTGACCCGATGCGCTTCTACTTATGCCACAATCACGCTTGCCAAAGACCATCCGGTCAGGACATATATAGTTGTGGATTGCCTCAGAGCGCACATTCGACATGCTAGCCGTGTCCCCGACCACCACTTGGCCCTTCTACCTTCCGGAAGACCACGTGCTACGTTTTCAGACGTCATAGCAAAGCACCTAAAGAGCATTCCATCAGGATATACGCCAGCTGCGAGAACGGCATGCCCTTTGTGGTGCCTCGACCAGCCGCAAGTACGTCTAGAAATTCCGGGAATCAAAAAGAAAAGCAGTCACTCCAGAGTAGCATTGAAGCAAGCAACACTGCTATTATTACATGAGTTGTACTTAGACCGAACGCAGATATACACTGATGGGTCCGTCTCATCCAGCAGCTCATCAGGTGCCGCTGTAATTCCGGCTGCAGAAATGACAATCAAGTTTAAGTTGTCGCATATGACTACATCTACGGCATCAGAGCTTGCTGCTGTAAGGGCTGCTTTACAATATCTCGTTCAAGAACGTCCAAGAAAATGGGTCATATTCTGTGATTCGAAGGCAGCGCTTCAGAGTTTGCAGTCTGCCATGCGTAGGAGGAGCCATGACCAACTGGTACAAGAAATAAGACATTGCCATCATGAAGCTCTAGCACGAGGGCATGATATTATATATCAATGGCTGCCTGGACATATCGGTATTACTGGAAATCAATTAGCCGATGATGCAGCCCGCTCAGCCCATGAAGAAACCCGTGTAGTCCCGATTCCTCTATCAAGGAATGATGCAGCAAGACAACTTTACCTGCTGGCTCGAGATCTCACACGCACGTTCTGATCGTCTACCAGCTTCCAAAGGTGTCAATTTTATGAACTGGATCCTTCGCTCAAGCTAAAGCTACCATCACACCTTTCCCGCTCCGATGCGACACTGTTATGCCGCCTTTGGTTGGGTGTTGCATTCACAAAGGCGTACTCCTTTCGCATTGGTATGGCAGACACTCCTACATGTGACTACTGCGGAGATGAAGAGACCATCGAACACGTCCTGTGCAGCTGCGCTTGCTACGACACACAGCGATGCCAGCTACGGATAGTTTTGAATCGACTTGACCCCGGACCATTTTGTGTGCAGAAGATACTAGGACCTTGGGCATCTGCCTCAGTTGCGCAGAAAGCAACTAAGGCACTGCTACTTTACCTTAAGTCAACAAACCTGAGCGACCGCCTGTAAACTGTGTGTGCTCCCCGAGTGTGCTCGTGATTGTGTGTACCTTCTCATCTTTCTGCAACCTCTTTTCTCCCCTTTATCCCCTCCCCAGTGCAGGGTAGCAAACCGGATGTGCGTCTGGTTAACCTCCCTGCGTTTCCTTGCATCTTTATCTCTCTCTCTCTCTATTTTGATATGCATAACATAGTAGCTCCTCTAAAAAGGTGAAAAAACTTTCGCTATTACCATCAGGTGGTCGATACAAAACAGCGAAAACATGGCATGCACATTGTATTGTTAGCAATTCATAGTCGGGTGGGGTTTTGGACAGATTTGCAGCCAAGTTATATGAAAGTCTTTTTGACACCATCTGCATGACTCCTCTACCACGACGGCTTAGTTTACTTAAAACGAAGTTTGGACAACCTGGCGAACGAATAACATCATCTGCACAGTACCATGCCTCAGTTATCATTATAATATCAAACTGAAATGTAAAGTCACTAAGAAATGCTTCTATCTGGTCGTGTTTATTACGGGCAGACTGAGCATTGAAATGCAACAAAGTAAGAGAATTGGCCTAGCCAGGATGAACGAGTTTACGTGGTGGAATCATCATTCAAGAAGCAATAACATTTGCTGTTGGTAATAATCATTAGCATATTTTAGACAGATATGCTTCGCACGTGATCTTAACAACGCCAGATTCTTTAATTTTCTGGGCCAACACTTACCCGTTCCTCACCCATACAAATCGCCATTTCATTGCTTTCTTCTTTGAAACTGATTGATTGATTTGTGGGGTTTAACGTCCCAAAACCACCATATGATTATTAGAGACGCCGTAGTGGAAGGCTCCGGAAATTTTGACCACCTGGGGTTCTTTAACGTGCACCCAAATCTGAGTACACGGGCCTACAACATCTTTGCAACTGTCATACCAAGTAGTTGCTTCAGTTGAGGGCATAAGTGTTCATTCCCAAACACTGACTACTTGGAAGAAAAGCCAATGTCTTCCGCTGTGACTCTGGCCTTTCGAGCTTTCTTAATTACAGCGTCGCGTTTCGAGCGACGGTTGAAAGACACAACAATGTTCATATCACTATCAAAGTTCCGTACGGGGACACGATGGCAAGCATCGATATCGTGTTCTGTTATTGGCACGTCAAGCACTTCACCTACTTTTTCCAGAATAATCCCAACGTTCTCATTCCGCGAGCAAGGAACACCTTTCACCTCAATATTCTTGTTTCTTAAATATTGATCTTGTGTCACTATCTTTAGTGAGTTATGGGACTCTTGTTTGCTTAATTTCTTAAGTTCTTACAGAAGAGGCTCTTGGACTGCTGTTATGTATGGTGCGATGGCAAGGGAACTGTAAACAAATCTGTGAAATAATGATAAGCTGGAAATGTGACGTCTGTAAGAAAGAGATGACAAATAGGAGGCTGTTTTTAATGATGATATGCTGATTTCGTACGAATATGTGGAGTTAAGGAACCTAGCAGCACGATTTTGAAAGAGTTCAAGGGCATTGGCAAGTTAAGCTTCGTGTGGACGCCAGATTGAAGAAGCGTATTCGAGTTTAGGTCTGATAAACGATGTGTATGCTAGATGTTTTACGGGGGGGGGGGGGAGCTTTTATTAGGCGATGTTTAAAGAAACCTAGCTTTTTGTTACCAGATGCTATGACGTTGTCAATATGTGAACACCAATCAGGGTCGCCGGTTATAGTGACGCCTAAGTATTTGAATGATTTGACTGAAGCGATGGTTATGTAAGATGGAACAAGGAGAGTGCGACGACGAGTTATTGACATAACCTTGCATTTTGAAGGGTTCAGTAGCATTAGCCAGTCATCACACCAGTTTACAATATTATTGAGGTCAGTTTGAAGCTAAATTTGGTCATATGTATTTGGTCATTTGTACAGTAAACAACAAAATCGTCAGCGAATGAGCGAATACTACTAGAGACACAAAGGGGTAGGTCATTAATATATATTAAGAAAAGGAGGAGACCTAAAACAGAAGCTTCAGGAACCCCTGGTGTTACTGGAAGGGGGTTGCAAGAGCTATTGTTTATTTGCACAAATTGAGAGTGGTTAGTCAGAAATAGCTTGATCCACCTAAGAACTTTAGGATGAAGGTTGAGGTGTGAAAGTTTTAACAGCAGCCGCTGATGAGCAACGTTGTCATATGCCTTAGCGAAGTTGAAGAACACTACATCAGTCTGCGTAATAATGTCTAGGTTAAAATGTAGATCACGGACAAAGATGGCTAATTGAATTTCACACGACACACCTTTTTTCCTTTTTGGAACCAGTGCTGTGAAAAATGAAAAAAAAAATATTGGTGTCAAGAAAATCCATTATGCGAGAAAATATGACATGTTCCATGAGCTTGCAAGGAATGCTTGTTATAAAAATATGGCGGTAGTTTAGATGTGATTCTCTTTTACGTGACTTGCAGACCGGGATGACCTTCCCCACTTTCCATTTTGTTGGCAGGTCGCCTGTGTTTAATGACTGGGAAAACAGCAAAGTTAAAAAGGAAACAGAAATGATTTTGGTATTTTCGAGCAGTTTTGACGTCATTGTGTTGGGACCAGCGGTCGTCTGTGGTCTGAATCGGGCACTGTGTTGCGGCACGCGAATACAGCTTTAAGCAACACAAATACGGACTACGCAAAAAAAAAAAAGACATCTCTGCAGCAACGATTCTCGTCATGCACGCATCGAGGGGTCAGCTCAGTTGGTCCGGATACTAATAGAAGCAATGGACTGTCACTGGCAATACAGGAAAGCATTGTTGCGCCCGTACAATCTGCTTCAGCCCAGCCCCTCTTGAAAACATATAAAAAATGCTCAGTCGGAGGCAATATTTTTCGGATGACCCTCGTTGTATACTCCTGCCGAATGCGTGAACGCACGAAATACACTTTGGGTTCGCGTTCAGGGCACGGCGTAGGTTGGCAGTTGCCTTTTGCCGTCAAAGTCGGTCATTCCCAGTCGGATGTGCGCGGCGCTTCGTTCTCGTCCACAGCGCGCTTCCCTTGTTCGACGTGAAGCGAAGCGCGGAGAAAAGACGAGCGCTCGTCTTGGGTAACGGGACTTTTCCGGCTGAAAAAGGGCGCCCCTGACGCCCGAAGCGTGATTTGCCTCATGAGGTTCCGGTGCTTGTGGCCACCGAGATTCTTGGCGCCGATAAAAAGGAATGCCTTCTTATTTTTCCAGTGCGCGTTCGCTCCGCGCGGGCGCAGAAACAAAGGCGATTGTTCTTCGCGCTGAACCGCCGTGGTCGCAGCCGTTTGTTTGCCGCGTTTCTGGTTGCTGCTCTGACTGCCGAAGTGGCGCTGGTTGGCCCGCTGTTCGCTATGGGCCAGCGTCGCGTGCTTTGTGGGCTTCGGAGCCACCGCGCTGTGGGAGTCCTGAGGTGACTGCGAAGAAAGTAGCGCACCGCCCAAGCACAGAGACAAGAGGATGAGACCCTTCGCTTTGCATAGAATGCTCTAATGGCGCCGCTGTTTACCCGATTTGCATACGGAATTGGGAACTTTCGCGGACCTCGCTCTCTTTGTATTCTTTCTCTCTTTCAGGCTCGTTAAATGAAAGAGATAAGCCAACGCAAATAGGCTTTTCTTCATCAGTACCTCCCCGTGCGGTTTCACTGTGCCTACAAATGTAGCGTAAGTTTTCGGCTTTGAGTGAAGTGGGCAGACAGAGAATCGTTCAAGGGGATTCGGAATCGTTTGACTTGTAGAGAAGAAAATATTGAAATAGATCTCCCGCGTACGTAATTATAGTGTATGCTGTGTATCCGGTTCAGGATTAAAGACCCCTCTTTATACAGGTGCACGAGCTATTCAAAATGCTGATTTCTACAAATATTTAATAAATATTTTTTGGTCGATGAGAAACAAACACAAGTTTTAGACATCACTAGTATTCATTAATTACTAATTTAATACAATAATTTTTTTCAGTTTTACAACACTATGAGACGTGTTGCTTATTTCGCTTGAGTAGTAATGCTTGTGAGCACTTGTATACTCATTTAATGACGTCCGCTGCGCTAGATGGTGCGTTATATGCATTGAAGGCTGTTTGTTGTCACAGAACTCTGCATAGCCTTCATTTTCAAATAAAATGTATATTTTCAGGCGCGGGAGAAAATCAGTATACACGGAAAAACGCAAAGTCGGCACTATCGCACACAGGCAAGAATGTGCCGTCTTCCGGTAATGGTGACCCCTCGGCATCTCCGGCTCCATTACCGCTGGCATGCATGGCTATAGATGAAACCGCCGAAGGTGGTGTTCGCTTGATGTACTTTACGCGGCGAATCCGAATCCCTCCCAATCCTCGCGGCCATCATAACCTCGCGAGCGCAATTTCAGACATTTGGTCGGATGAGGTGGGTGGTGTTTTATGTCGCCCATTGAGTCATTATAGCAGCCTTCGTTATTGCACGCGGCAGAAGAGAGCCTACGCTTTTCCCGCCTGCCCTCTTTTTCTTTTTTTCTTTTTTGGCTAGCGTGGGATGCTGTCCCGAGCAGGGAGTGATGGATCAGAGATCATTTAATGCGTTTTTGATGGCTCGCTCGAGTTGGGCAGAAGGTGGCGACCCGAAGTCTTGCAGCGATGACGTCCCTACCAGAGAGTGTGCTGAATTCATCGGCAGAATTTCGGCGTTCACATAATCCGGGCGGCCATGAAGCGGATGCCCTCTTTCTGCCCTCGACCCCGTTCGCCGAATCGGCCGATCGGCGCCTCGGAGCGAAAGCGCGCGGCTGGCGGCACTTTCGCCTCGGTGCGCGCGCCGCTCTTTCTTATCGCTTCATCGCCGCCAGACCGAGGCGAGACGGCTTTGTGTGATGCATGAATCACTCGAGAGAGCCGCCGCAATGTTCTCGCTGCCACGGCGAACTATACTTCGCAGTGGCTTTATCCTCGGCTACGCACGCGATAACTGCTGACAACGCTGCGTGTCGCTAGGTATTGATATCTTACAACGGTTGAAAAAGTGAACTCGTTCACTTGCTCTCGTGGGACTGGCAGGAATCCCGCTCGCCAACAACCTTCACAGGTTCAGACCTAAGGGCAGTTCCTCTTTTTAAAGCGAGCATGCATGCGTATATAACACTACATTATTGATAACTAATGAGTAGTCTTACCGCTGTTAATGAAGTAGTGAATGTGCACAAAGCGCCGTAAGCGTAAAGACGCGACACCGTTAGCTTAGACGAGGTCTTGACCTCGCAGTATAGAACACTGACTCATATGCATTAAGGGGCTTTAACATATGTCTCGACGAGCCAGATGCTTCGCGGTACATATCGCCGGTGCGATAGAAACTTATAAAACTCTGTGCGGCACCACACGCATATACAATAAGGCGACATGCGTGTGGAGGAAAAACGGGCTTCTTTATCGGTTGTCGATCTGGTTGTAGAAGTAGTCACGTGCTGCTGCACGGGGGGCGAGCAGTGCGTGCGTGTGCTATAGTGGGGCCCGCTAGTCAGCTGCTGGTTTTATGTCATTGGATTTATATGCATGAAAGTTAAATTGCGGTAACTTTCATGCATATAAATCTAATTGTATAAATAATATAATTGTCACAGGCCGTGGCGGCTTAACAAGCTGATTTTATAAGTCGGCATGTGTTTACTTATGCTGAATTCCTTACACTTCCTTAACAACCTGAAAAACCACAGCCGTAAACAGTAACATTACTTGTTGACATTCAGTATATAGTGGGGAAACATATTAACATATAACTTCTATCGCGTGTACATGTTCTCATGGCTCGTATGTGTAAATAAACTACAAATAATGTATGCTTCAGCGGTCATACTATAGAGCGTATGATGCCGGTGATGAAATAAACACCTCACGCAATAGCTAAGGTGTTTTCATGTGTGTTTACCACTAGCCATGATTTCGGAGCTATGTCCTTCTCAATGCCAGTGCATTTTAGCGCTTTTCACACGTCTTGCGAATCTTGCTGAAAGCATTCGTTTCAAGTTATCAACGAAATCAGCCGGCCGTAAGAGGTGGATAATAAAGCTACCATAAGATTGAGCCGAGAGAATCGCTACGAAGTGTAAATCGATAGTGATATTTTGCTACGCTTCGCAACAAGAACCCGTTCGCCTGCCTTCGCGTGGTTGATCCGATTCACTTTATACCTGGCACAAGTGGGATTGTGGTCAATCTCGCAAGAGCAAGTCAATAGCGATAGAGGGGGTGGGGAATAGGGAACAAATTTAGTTTACAGACCTCCGTCAGGGTCGTGGCGAGCCACTAAGTTCGCTTAGCGAACCGTCATAAGTGGTGTTATCACCCCAGCTTGCTGTTCGCAGACATGCATGCCGTTGCTGATCCACTTGGAGGGTGAAGCATTGTGACTTCGTCTCCGCTGCTACAACTGCGACAGTTGGCGTCAGTGACGCAAGGTTGCCAGTTATTCTCTCGTGGATACATAAGATGACTTCATACCGGCTGCAGTTGAAGTCCAACAACGCACCACGTTGACAGTACGTTTTAAGCCTCGACAGCGACAAAGTTTCCACTGTCCCGAAAAACCACTTGTTGATTGCTAAAACGCTGTCAGCGGGCTCGATTCGCTGCATCAGTTTCACGCGTCGCGCATATTTCGCTTCAATATCTGCAAAATTAAGAAAGGTAGGTGAGCGGTATAGAAAGCTATGAACGTAGTGGACGTTACCTGAAGATGAGAGCACGGTGGAAATACTTCATCACTGAAATATAAGTTGGCTCTTGAAACAAGGACAGCGCTGCGCAAAGGTGTCATTCTTGCAATGTTCAATCGAATGGGAAAGGGCAGCTTCGCCTAAATTTGTACAGAAAGTGCTCGGACAATCTGTATTTTCAAGCATACACGATTGAACATTAAAGCTAGCATCATTTGGGTAAGCGTCATTATGAAACAATAATCAACATTTGTATTTGCAGCACTTCATTTCCCTAACCGTACACGCTCTTTACTGTTGGCAATGGCCCGCCGCGGTGGAGCAGTGCTTATATATGGTGCTCGGCTGCTGGCCCGATGGTTTCGAGTTATATCTCGGCCACGGTGACATTTCATATAAAGGCGAAAGAGGCCCATGCACTATGCGATGTCAGGGCCCGTTAAAAAAAAAAAAAAACACCGGAGGGTTGAAATTCCCGAAGTCCTCCTCTATGGCGTCCTTCATAATTATGTCGTGGTTCTAGGTTCTAGGACGGCTGCGGCGGCTGCATTTTCGATGGAGGCGAAAATTCTGTAGGCTCGTGTGCTCAGATTTGGGTGCACGTTGATTGATATGTAGGGTTTAACGTCCCAAAACCGCAATATGATTATGAGAGACGCCATATGGGTGCACGTTAAAGAACCTCAAGTGGTTGAACATTCCGGAGCGCTTCACTACGGCGTCTCTCTTAATCATATGTTGGTTTTGAGACGTTCAACCCCACATATCAATCAAATGAATCCTACGTTTTAGGACATAAAACCCCAGTTATTATTATCGCTGTTGAGAATAATATTTCGCGTGTCAACGCGAGCTATCCGTGCCCTGTGGTTACCGGGCGCGATCGTTAAAAAAGGCAAGTTTGTAGCTTCGGCATGACATAAGCGCTGAAGCGTGTGAAAGGTTCGGGGATGAACGTAAGGTTAATTGTCGCGATATTTTCGTTTAACGTTACGCCAAACGGGCCACATGCATGCGTATTTTTTAGGACTTCGTTTTCACGAATAGGAGCGCGGGAGGAAGGTGTTCTTTGATTATATCGGTGCTCGTATTCCGGGTGCTTTGCCTGTACACGCTGTACCGAAATTATAAAAATTAAAGCAATACAAAGATTAGAGACAATTGTTACCACTAGTGCGCATCCAAATTCACAGCCTTTAATGAAAAAGTAATTTTCATGGTTACATGTATAATTAGGGAGTTTAGGTTAAATATAATTTTAGTTACCAACTCCCATGTTGATATCATAGCATTTTCATAAGGTTCCCATAAACTGTGTTTAGATATTGGGTCTCAGAAAAGGTTACTCTATTGATCGGGTGGATCAGCGCTACTGCATTCCGGGAAGTCATTTCGTGACAATTGCATTCTTTCTATTTTATGCCACTATTATTACCTACCGTGGAATTGGCTGAATAATTTCACTGATGGCGTAGTGTCGCTCTCACCCCTCACTAAGCGCGAAAAGACGTTTAAAGTAACCTCATAATTTGGCCAACCTACTGCTGAGCACGAAATCGCAGGATTTTAGTCTCGTCACTGGCGGAGCCACATAAGAGAGCGAAAAAAAAAACACGCTCTGGAATTTCTATTTAGGTCACGTTAGAGAACTTTATGAGTTCAATATAAATCCACAACCTTTCACGTTGCTGTCTCTCACATTCCTAGTGTTGCTAGCCATCGTAAAACCCCACGAACGAATGAACGAACGAAGGAACGAATGAATGAATGAACGAACGAACAAATCAATCAATTAATCAATCATTCAATCAATCAATCACTCAACCAATCAATCAATCAATCAACGAAGGTCACCCACCAAATCCCTCTGTCTGAACCGCTTTCTCTGACCGCGCAGGCACTCACCTTCTACCACTGCAGGGTATTGTATTCATTGGCTTATTTCATGACGTATTCTCGATAGCGGTTTTGGTATATGTTTCTTTCACACCCAGTAGGCTGCACGTTTGAATCTAGAAAATAATTCAGAAGTGTCTGAACATAAGTTTCAGACGTCCTGAAAGCTGGTTCGTCCGCAAAATTAGTCATTATGGGGAAAAGCCTGCTTTCAGTATAACAGCCACCTCTCTCATTCTGTCTCCAACAAAGAGAGAGACGCAGAGATAGAGAAGAAGAAGAAGAAGAAGAAGAAGAAGAAGAAGAAGAAGAAGAAGAAGAAGAAGAAGAAGAAGAAGAAGAAGAAGAAGAAGAAGAAGAAGAAGAAGAAGAAGAAGAAGAAGAAGAAGAAGAAGAAGAAGAAGAAGAAGAAGAAGAAGAAGAAGAAGAAGAAGAAGAAGAAGAAGAAGAAGAAGAAGAAGAAGAAGAAGAAGAAGAAGAAGAAGAACTGTGATAACAATACCTAATGTTTTTGAGTATCTTCTAACGTGAAACAAGGAACGAGTAGAACTTCACCACGGCTAGAGTTTTGAACATCTGTGCATTGTTATTCATGTGTATATTTTCCCACATAAGATTGTGTCCTTTCCATTGATAAACAGCGTGGAGCTTTAGCGGCTGAATATAATATTGCCATGGTACGCTTAATTAAAACCCAATAGCACTTACACGTGAGCAGATACGTTGGCATTGCATTCACTGAGAAAAAGTTTGATGCTGCTCACGCTTTCGCGGAAAACTTGCTATAATTATTTGTGGCAATCAGAAACCCAGTATTCATATGATGTATTTTTTTACGAGAGTGGGTACGACGACGGGAACAGAAATGAGGCATGAATATTTATATCTGTGGTGACTTAAAGGGAAGGAAATCAGAAGACAGTGCGAAACTACAAACGTTCAACAAGATAGAAAGGAATGTCTTAGGACGTAAAACACCAGGTGTTATTATTATTATTATTATTATTATTATTATTATTATTATTATTATTATTATTATTATTATTATTATTATTATTATTATTATTATTATTATTATTATAAGGGGAAACGAGAGAGAAATAACCAAGACAGCTCAATTTTCGTTAGTCGCCTGAAGAATATATGTAAGAGAGAGAAAGAGTATATTGGAAAGGCAAGGAGCTTAACCCAATCGTGGCATTCGGTCTGCTTCTTTCCGTGGTGTGAGGGGAAGGGGAGGGTAAATAAACAGAAAATGAAAGCACACAACCATCACTGTCTCCACCTAAAAAATAGATAACGAAGGAAAGAAGACTACGGGGGTAACCATTTGTCGCTTTAATTAGAGTGTTGGAATTATAAGTTGAGGCAACTAAAAAAAGAAAGACTTGTACTCAGTGGGAGTAAATCCGCATCTTCTGCATTTTGAACGTGATTGCCAAATCTTAGCTACGGCAACGACAGCTTTCATGTGAAATTACGTTTTGAGAGGCTCGGAAAATAATGTTGCGCGCGACCCGTAGAGTACAAGCGCCCAGTTTGTTGCCAGAACTGCGCTACACTGCTCAAAGCCTTTCAACATCTCTCTCTCTCTTTCTCTAAGCCATTTGTGCTTCAACTGAATACTATGGAATAACTGTGCTCTGGGAGGGGCAAGAATTAATTGGGGGCTGTATTGCAATAAATGCTTGTTAATTTTACATCCGCTCATTCGAAAATTTTGATAAATAGGACGTGTTTTCTGGTCCCGGCAAGCGTATTTATTCTTTATTAGCATCAAACTCTCGTAAAATTGGTCATATTTGGCCTCAACTCAGTCAATTAGGAGGGTTCACGGAGAAAGCTGAATACGAAGCGCCGCAATGGTCCAACGCTGAGGAGCGAGCCCCGCCGCGGTGGTCTAGTGGCTAAGGTACTCGGCTGCTGACGCGCAGGTCGCGGTATCGAATCCTGGCTGCGGCGGCTCCATTTGCGATGGAGGCGGAAACGTTGTACGCCCGTGTGCTAAGATTTGGGCGCACGTTAAAGAACCCCGGGGGGTATAAATTTCCGGAGCCCTACACTACGGCGTCTCTCATAATCATATGGTGGGTTTGGGACATTGAACCCCACAAATCAATCAAACGCGGAGGAGCGAAAACATTGTTCGCGCGGACAACCGAAACGAGGAGGCACAATCTGCATTGCCGTTGCAGCCGTCAGCGTGTGCCACACGGTAACGGCGTTTCTGTATAATTTCGGGTTATCATGTTTCGGGTCAAGACAGGAAGGGCTCGAACAGTCACGCTGTGTACGAAGTCGTGAGGCGTGGTGAAAATTTCGGCTTTTAAACTGTTCTTATACTAAGTAAGTGCAGGATTTACGTATTCACCAAGAAAATGAGAGAGCATTGACGTAGTGGACATTTGTTTATTGTCCTCTTCACAGTTTCCGTAATTCGTAATTCGGTAAATTGGGACATTTTTTCGGTTCCGTGAATTGTGAAATAACGAGCTCTATTTTTATTCAAATGAAAAATATATGAAGGGGAGTTGTTGTCCCCATTGCTTGGAGACGACTCTGTATATACGGCCGCGCTATTCGTTACACTGTGAATAATGGGGTCGCGTCACCTGTACGACGTGTACAGAACCATAAAGCACAACATTTTAATACCTCTAGGCCATTTTCTAGCATAACTATCCACCTTCCCTCATGGTATGTGCAGCATACCATTGGCTAAAATTTTCTCTTACAAGCAATTTTTAGCGTAAGAATATGTTGTGAACAAGGACCATGGTGAACATTTCGAGTCCGCTGAATATTATTTTTGTAGTCTTTTTTTTTTTTTGCAGACAAAAGGTTTATTTTTGAAGTTGTCTATGGTGCTTCCTGCATGTTTCCTTAAAGTCGGCGTAGAGCAATGACTCGGCTTTTTTCAACGCTTCGGGAGAAGAAGTTCATATTATCTAACCAGTTACCCCACAGGAAACAAACGCTATGTGAGGCCTGTGATGCAAGGACATGACTTTCGGTGACAGAACGCAGAACGGGGACGGGAGAGCGGACCATCTGATAGGCCTTTATTCGAACCACCCCGCTAATGACGATTCATTAGAGGCCACGAGGTTTGAGAATGGGAAGTGGATAAGCTCAACGCGCGATCCGCGAAGCCTGGCCCCGAGGCATACGTTCGCAATGACCGGTGCCGCCGTCGTATCGAGAAGTGGCACACTTTGAACGCCTCATTAAGAATGAACCACCGCGAACAGGGACGCTCACAAGTGGAGCTGGATATTGGCACGTCTACTTGTTGCTCACGTAATAAAGCAGCCCGCAGCTGAAACGGACCGGATAGATTTATATGCCGAAGGGGACCTGGCACTACAGCGAAGTGACAATAGGCGTGTGCACTTCGTAACGTGTCGTGCTCATTCTTTAAGAAATGATTATTGCAGCACTTATCGCGAGAAAAAATTATCCTTGACTGATCAAGTGTGCGGGACAATGTGTCCTTCGAATTTGGCACCAATTAGAGTCACCCATCTCATGAAAGTAGTGGCTAAACGGGAACGATATTGTGGGACAGTCACAATTTCGGTTCTGGGAAACACGAAGCACAACTAGGCTAAATGAAATCATGCTTGAATGCCGACGTACTAACATAGTTTAACTTGCTTGTCCTAGGCACTTCGTACCAAATTTGATGCATAATTATCGATGAGTGAGCCATTTGGACGACAATATTCGTCATCTTTCATCGCAAGCAGTTTTTTCTCATACAGGCAAGTGGTTCACGCGGGCTTCTTGACAACATCGACTCTGCTGATGCTCTCAGTAGTCACCCCGGTGAAAGGGCCAATCTTTCACTAGAAATGTTTTCGTAGAAAGATTTCGAATCTGCCCAGGAGGTCAATAGTCGGGGACTCTGCACCACTTTTCATCCGAAGAGCAGTTCTTATTGTACCCTTGACGCTCTCCTTCGTCTTATCTCATGATGCTTGTTGAGCCCTCGATAGCATGGACTGAACTATGTATAAGGCCAGCGTGCGCAGGGGCCCACCATGCGTTATAATGCTCTGCCCTCCACCCTTTTTTTCCAACACAAAAGTGTTTTTCGCCTAGGTTTACCAAACTTTCAGGAACTTACTTTTGTCAGGGAAATGACGTCGAAAAAATACGCACAATGAGAATACAATAGTTCCGACAACAGGAATGAAACCAGCGACTTCTCGGTCCGTGATACCAGATGCCGGGCATGCTATTCGCTGCACGACGGTCACACTCTTTGCAGGCTTTGAAAACACATCTTTTATATCTATAACACTGACTTCTCACAGTGCTCTCGGTAAAGTGCAGTAATACCTCGTCACCGTGGTATCGACTGTTAGTTCTTTCAACGCGTCGTTTCTACGCGCCCGTCCCATTCGGCGCATTTCCAATAAGAGAAGGGCATTTTTGTCAACGCCTTAACACACGCCCATGTGGCGACCTTGCCCAAAGGGTCGGCGTTGCTCATATCATTCATCCACACCAAAAATAGCCTTTGCGACGCCCTACTGCTTTACCTGGCTGTAACTCGGCGTCCCCCACTTACGCTCGCCCCGCGAAAAATCCCAGCCGGACAACAGGGAAGGCTCGACGCGTGTTGTATTTTCCTCTGGTCAGACATTTGTCTTCAATAACTGCATCATGCCTGAAGAGGGCGACCTTAGCCTAAGTTCGGCATCCAATCAGTCACGCTATTCAGGCTATCAAATCTTTTTCTCTGGTTCCGCTTTCAGCTATAAACTACTACAGCCACCCCACGCATCTATGACCAAGGGTTTGCTTGACCTTTAATGATGGACTTTAGTCATCGGCATGGATATGTATCTTTAAGTGTCAACATGGATGAATCCACGGTAAACGATGCTATAGCTGTCAAATACCAATAGACAGTGCGCAGGATCTCATGCTATAAACATTAAACTACGTTTGTAAGGACACGTTTTACCTTCGTGTTATACCGATTCCTATCAGGGAGAGATCAACTGTGTTTCAAATGCGGAGCATTTATTAATCGCACGATGTCGCGCTTCGGCGTCGGCGATGGCGCCATCGCCGTCCACACGCCCACTGTAGGGTTCCTCGATGCGCGCGCCCTCCTCCGGCCCACTGCGCACGCTCGCGTCTTGTGCCCAGACTCGTGCCGGCCCAGGAAGACACCCGCAAAGCTGTCGCTCCCATCTCTCTCTCGGGCAGCGGTAGAAAGGCTATGCCTCACCGCACAAAACGTCGGGGTGGCTTGAGCCCGGGCCGGTAACCCTGCAAGATTTCCTTTTTTTTTAAATAAAGTTTTTCCGTCCGTCCGATTTCCCTCTCTCGCCTCGCAATGGTGACGCAGGCAGCGTCTGCTAGTAAAAAAAAAATGACTGCTCGCGTTGCACAACCGTTCACGGGCCACGCTGGATATGTAGGCACTGACTGGATCGCATGTTCGGAATTTAGTCAAGTGCGTCTTTACTTCGATTTCGCTTGAAGTTGAAGGCAACGCTTCTCCTTAATTCAATAAATAACAGTAATAAAGAATAACTAACAAGCATTCGCAAAGCATATCCAATCACGCAACATTCACATGATACCATGATAATTTCGCACGTGCTTTCTGCTTGAGATGAGCACCGCGAGTTTCTAACTGCTTGTCGATCCTAACGTGAGTTTGAAATTTGTTGCTGTTGCTGAAACAATGCACAAAGAACTCTCAATTACCTCTATAAAGACACGTTTCACTTTCATGTTAAACCAATTCCAATATCGGCGGATCAGCCACGTTTTTTCCCCCTCTTCCTTTTTGCTTAAGGGTCCATGGTTTATCAGTCAGCTATACTAAGACCTAAAACAATATGGGAAAAAATTGCTTAGCAGTGAGAAATCAGGTGGTCAAGAGACAACAGCAAAATTAAAAAAAAAGTGTTTAGTTTAGTGGATTAGACAGGGCTTTCGAGCGTGCATAGGTCTTTTTCTTTATTTCTTACTTCTCTTAGACAAGCAAATAATGGTCAAACGTTCGTTATTTTGCGGCTGCTCAAAAGCGTCACCACAGTCGGCTGCAATTTCGTACAGGATGCACTCGGAACGCGGGATATTTTGCGGCTAGCACCGCAGAATCCCGCGCGATCCTCGTCGTTCGGAGAAACCCGAAGACGCACGCATGCATGCGCTCGTATGTCTGATATTCCGCCCGTTGGATCCTGTTTATTGCGCCTCGCCTTGCCTGAAAAACGTAGCACACACACATACACATAAAGAAAAAAAAGCTTTAGACTCGCATTGCTTTCTCAGGCAAACTGGACAAAATATCCAGGGACATAACTGGCTATATATTCCTTTCCGAGTGGTTTTGTTTTGGGCTTATAGACTTTGCAAAACAAAGGCCTGAGAAAGAGGGTGCTCCGAAGTGGGTGCGTTTCAATATTATGTACTATAATTTGATGGTGCTTATGAAATAGAGAGAGACATGGTCAAGAAGACACTGGAAGAGAATGGCGCTTTTGTACAAATCGGTCGGTGTTCATGGTTCAAAGCCAGCGCGACGCGCGAAGTCTATAATGTCAAATTTCTAATATACCACCTG